>NC_092711.1:143939253-145188587 GCF_047496885.1 Scyliorhinus torazame
ATCAGCGAGGAGGATAACGGAGCGGTGAGAGCAGTGATCGCTCGATCAGCGAGGAGGATAACGGAGCAGTGAGACAGCGAGCGGGAGACCAACAGCATGGATAAACGCTGCACTGAAACAGATTATTTGCTCAAATTCAACTTGTGTTTAATCCAATTTCTTCATACAAATGTAGTTGTATGTAGACAAACTCAAAATGTTTACTGATATAATTTGCCTGTGTTCATAGATATACAATGTGTAAAATACAAATTTTAATGTTATGTATTTAATTAAGTTTACTTTTTAATTAGGTTTACTTATTGGTTTAAAATTAATTAATTGATCTAGCTTGCATTAGAGGTGTTTATATTAAATTCAATGTTTACAGATTTAACCCTACACGCCTCCTTGTGTTGTGATGATCGATGTGAATGTTTCTTCCAGCTCCAATCACACACTCACAGAGAGGGAAAAATGATAAAGAGAGGGAGAAAGAGTGAGAGTGTGGGAGAAAGACTGAAGGCCTCGGGCCCTGTTGACAGAACTCTGCTCACAGCCTGCTCAGTGTCTGCTCCCTCATGGCCTCTGTTTCAGTGCCCCCTCTGCTCAAGTCTCACCCACTGTCACCACACTTTGTCCCAGGGTAGAGGGGAGTTATAACCTGCCTGCTTACCATTGGCTGGAGACTAATGACAATCCCACAATCCTGTGGGAGTATGAGCTTCCCCATTGATGGGGGGGCAGAGAAATCATTAGCAGACTCCCTGTATAAATAAAGCTGGCCAGTTTGGAACTAGCAGGAAGGAGTAAGCAGCAAGTGAGCTTGCTGCTGTTGTGTATATATGTTATTGTAAATAAATGTTATTTCTTTGTATCCTTGAAACTCGTGCTGGATTCTTCGTGGCCCTCACAAAACTGGCGACGAGAATTAAAGTGAATAGCTGTCTACACTACTGAAGCCACCTCCCTGGATTTTTGTTGGATACAGGTTGGAAGTAGTTTTCTATTACACCATGCCTCTGTACGGACGTTTGGATGTTTTTGATGCTGCGCTGGAAAGCTGGAACCAGTATGCACAACGGATGCGTCAGTATTTCCGGGCAAACGATATCACCGAAAATGAGCGCCAGGTGGTCATATTGCTCACCGCCTTTGGCCAGCATACGTTTGGGGTGATTAGGAGCCTTACGTACCCAACTTTGCCGGACACCAAAACGCTTGAGGAACTTGCGAATTTAGTGGGGCAGCATTTTAACCCAGCCCCGTCCACGATAGTCCAACGTTACCGGTTTAATACCGCTGAGAGGACCCCAGGAGAATCCCTTGCCGACTTTCTATCCAGGCTACGCAGGATTGCGGAGTACTGTGACTATGGTGAGACCTTGTCAGAAATGTTACGCGACAGTTTGGTTTGCGGTATTAATAATGCGGCCACCCAGAGAAACTTGTTAGCTCAGCCAACATTGACTTTTCAACAGGCCATTCAAATAGTATTGTCCCGAGAGAGTGCAGAACTAGGAGTGCAGGAGATACAGGGAATGGAAGTGCATGCCTTGAGGCGCTCCCACTTCTGTCCGAAAACGTCCCCCCGCACTCCTGCGGCACCTTGGGCGAGACGACGTCCGGATCGACGCCAGTGGCCGTCGGACATTCCTCCCCGAAGGGAGCCTTCTCCAGAACCAATGGATGAGGAGCCATGTCCGTGTCAGACTTGTAGGCGCCGACCCCGTCTCGGACGCCGGTCCTGGGGGCGCCAGAGGCGCCGTCGTTCCAACCGAAACTGGGACCAGCCCAGATGCCGTACCTTCCATGTGGTTGAACCTGCGGCGACTACTCCTGAGGACGTGGAGATGGAGGACGACTGCCTGCAGCTCCATTGTGTGGCAGAACCCCGTGTGGCCCCCATTAAGGTGACAGTACGTGTCAATGGTCACCCGCTTGAGATGGAGTTGGACACTGGCGTAGCGGTCTCCGTGATCGCCCAGAGGTCATTCGACCGCATCAAGCAGGGTATACAGACCCTTACATTAACCGACACACAGGCCAGGTTGGCCACCTACACGGGGGAACCATTGGACAGCGCAGGAACTACGATGACCCCTGTTGTTTATAAACGCCAGGAGGGGCGTTTCCCACTTATCGTGGTGCGCGGCCATGGGCCCAGCCTGTTGGGTCAGGACTGGTTGCGCCATTTGCACTTGCAGTGGCAGCACATCCTCCAAACAGTTTCTGGAGGGTTGACTGAGGTGCTAGGACGATACCCAGATGTATTCCAGCCCGGTTTGGGAAAAATAAAATACGTAGCCCGTATCCAAGTCGAACCAGGAGCCACGCCGCGCTATTTCCGGGCGCGCCCGGTGCCTTACGCCTTGCTCGAGAAGGTAGAAGGGGAGCTCACTCATTTGGAAACTTTGGGTATTATCAGGCCCGTCCGTTTCGCTGACTGGGCAGCACCAATTGTACCTGTAATGAAGCCAGATGCCACAGTTCGCTTGTGCAGCGACTATAAACTTACAGTGAATACACGGCTTCCCTACTCGACCGATATCCAATGCCTCGCATAGTGGATCTCTACACAAAGCTTGCAGGTGGACTCTCGTTCACAAAATGAGATATGAGTCACGCCTACCTACAGTTGGAGCTGGACCCTGCCTCCCGACCATATGTAACGATTAATACACACCGGGGCCTGTATGAATGTACACGTTTGCCCTTTGGAGTATCCTCTGCCTGCGCTATTTTTCAACGCGTTATGGAGGGCATTTGAGAGGTTTACCGTGTGGCGCTGTCTACTTAGATGACGTTTCGATCACAGGGACGTTGGAGCAGGAGCATTTGGAAAATCTGGAGGCTGTCGTTACTCTTTTCGGAGGCTGGCGTCTGGTTACGTCGCACAAAGTGCGTCTTTCAGGCAAAGGAAGTAGTCTACCTGGGTTATCGGGTGGAACACGAAGGTTTGCACCCCGTCGCAGAGAAGGTGCGTGCAATTCAACAGGCCCCCGCCCCGACTGACACTTCGAATCTTTGTTCTTTTCTTGGCCTCGTAAACTATTACGGGAAGTTCCTCCCCAATCTGGCAACTACGCTGGCCCCGTTGCATCTTCTGCTAAAGACAAATCACACCTGGGTTTGGGGTCAGCCGCAAGAAACTGCTTTCCGGCGGGTAAAACAACAATTGTCGTCGTCCGGGTTACTAACCCACTATGATCCTGGAAAGCCTTTGCTTGTCACATGTGACGCATCCCCTTATGGTATTGGGGTCATCCTGTCCCACAAGATGGAGAACAGGGCCGAGCGGCCGATAGCTTTCGCCTCCCGCACATTGACTGCAGCGGAAAAAAAGTATGCGCAGATCGAGGAGGGCCTTGCAGTGGTCTTTGCGGTGAAACGTTTCCGCCAGTACGTGTATGGCCGCCACTTCACTTTCGTGACTGATCATAAGCCTCTGCTGGGACTTTTCAGAGAGGATAAGCCAATACCGCCCATTGCTTCCGCACGGATCCAGCGCTGGGCTTTGTTGCTCGCTGCATACGAGTATTCTCTGGAGCACAAACCAGGAACGCAGATAGCGAATGCCGACGCACTGAGCCGATTGCCTTTATCGACCGGCCACATGTCGACCCCCACGACCGGTGAGGTGGTTGCAACCCTAAATTTTATGGACACCTTGCCTATCACGGCATCACAAATCCGTGAGTAGACCCAGACGGAGCCAGTCCTGTCAAAGGTTCGACACATAGTCCTGTATGGTGGGCAGCAGAGACAGCTCCCAGGCGAGTTGCAGGCATTTTCCTCCAGTCTGTCAGAATTCAGCGTGGAAGACGGCATCCTCATGTGGGGGACGCGTGTGATTGTGCCGGAAAAAGGACAGGAACTGATACTAAGAGACTTGCACAATGGGCATCCAGGTGTGACCAAAATGAAAATGTTGGCCCGGAGTTATGTTTGGTAGCCAGGCATCGACACCGACATTGAGAAGGTGGCCCAAAACTGCTCCATTTGCCAGGAGCTTCAGAAGCTTCCGCCGGCCGCGCCCCTACATCACTGGGAATGGCCAGGGCGGCCTTGGGCACGCTTGCATGCAGATTTTGCAGGCCCTTTTCAAGGATCCATGTTCCTTCTATTAATCGACGCCCAGTCTAAATGGCTAGCGGTGCATAAGATGCAGGGGACAACGTCCTGCGCAACAATTGAGAAGATGCGTTTGTCTTTTAGTACACATGGCCTCCCCAAGGTGCTGGTCACGGATAACGGCACTCCATTCACCAGTGAGGAGTTTGCGAGGTTCATTAAGATGAACGGCATACACCATATCCACACTGCCCCTTACCACCCGGCTTTAAATGGGTTGGCAGAGCGCGCAGTGCAGACATTCAAACGAGGCCCAAAGAAGCAGTCTTCCGGGTCAATGGACACGAGACTGGCTCGCTTTTTGTTTTCGTATGGAACCACCCCCCATGCGATGACTGGGGTAGCTCCCGCAGAACTCCTAATGGGCCGGAGACTTCGCACCCGCCTTAGTATGGTTTTCCCAGACATTGGCGCAAAGGTACGCCGCACACAAGAACGGCAGGGACAGGGTTTTTCTCGGCATCGGCCAATTCGGCAGTTTGCACCCGGTGACCCAGCGTTTGTTCGCAATTTTGCTGGTGGTGCCCAGTGGGTCCCTGGCGTAATCTTTTGCCAAACGGGCCCTATATCTTACCAGGTGCAAGCCCAGGGTCGTCTCCAGCGCAAACATGTAGACCACGTTCGGTCCAGAAGACTATCCCTTCCAAAGATTCCCCGCCCCCGGAGTTCATTTCTACAGCCGCAGAGACCAGAGACAATGGTCCTCACAATCTTCCTCTGGTGCCTCACTCACAGCCTGCGCAGGTCGTTACAGACCCGCATGGAGATAGAGACGCCGAGATGACAGAGGCAGCAGACTCTGACTCCGAGATGGAGACACAGGACGCATCAGAGGGGGAATCCTCGGGCACACGGGCCGTGGATGTACAACCGTTACGCCGTTCATCACGGAAGCGCCGGTCTCCGTCTCGTTACACGCCGCCCGATCCAGCGCCTCGTGCGAATGGTGTCCGGCCTGCGGCAAAACGAGTCCGACGCCCTCCTTCGCCAGGGTCTTCGGTGGATTCCTTGGACTTCGGGGGGGGGGGGGGGGGGGGGGGGGGGTGTTATAACCTGCCTGCTTACCATTGGCTGGAGACTAATGACAATCCCACAATCTTGTGGGAGTATGAGCTTCCCCAATGAGGGGGGCGGAGAAATCATTAGCAGACTCCCTGTATAAATAAAGCTGGCCAGTTTGGAACTAGCAGGATGGAGTAAGCAGCAAGTGAGGTTGCTGCTGTTGTGTATTTATATGTTATTGTAAATAAATGTTATTTCTTTGTATCCTTGAAACTCGTGCTGGATTCTTCTTGGCCCTCACAAAAAGGGGGCAATTACCAGGTGACATAGGTTTAAGGTGCGAGGGGCAAAGTTTAGAGGAGATGTACGAGGCAAGTTTTTTACACAGAGGGTAGTGGATGCCTGGAACTCGCTGCCGGAGGAGGTGGTGGAAGCAGGGGTGATCGTGATGTTTAAGGGACATCTTGACAAATACATGAATAGGATGGTAATAGAGGGATACGGACCCCGGAAGTGTAGAAGATTTTAGTTTAGACGGGCAGCATGTTCGGCACAGGCTTCGAGGGCCGGAGGCCCTGTTCCTGTGCTGTACTTTTCTCTGTTCTTTGTTCACACTGCTCACAGACTCAGATTTTATTAATGCTCTGCTCACTGCATCAGCCTCCATCACCACTCGGCTCAGGGCCACAGCCTCTGTGGCTCCACTGCTCCCATCCCCCCACTGAGCCGCTCACGGCCTCAGCCTCCGTCACCACTCGGCTCAGGGCCACGGCCTCTGTGGCTCCACTGCTCCCATCCCCCCATCCCATTACTGAGCCACTCACAGCCTCGGCCTCAGTCACTACTGTTTGGGGCCTGAGCCTCTGTGACCGCACCACCCACTGCCTCGGTCTGAGAACATTCTGCTCACAGCACTGCCTTCTCCGAGGCCAAAATACTGTGGGTGGAGACTGCCAGTTAGAATGCAAATCAACACAACAGACTTCAACTGGCATCTAAAAAGTGACTGGGTGGTAACATAGAAAATAGAAGCAGGAGGAGGCCATTCAGCCCTTCGAGCCTGCTCCACCCTTCATTATGATCATGGCTGATCATCAAGTTCAATACTCTGATCCCGCCTTCCCCATATCCCTTTATCCCTTTAGTCCCAAGAGCGATATCTAATTCCTCTTGAATTACACAACTACTTTTTGGCCTCAACTACTTTTTGTGTTGGCGAATTCCACAGATTCCCCACTCTCTGGGTGAAGAAATTTCTCCTCACCTCAGTCCTAAAAGGTTTACCCCTTATCCTCAAACTATGACCCCTAGTTCTGGACTCGCCCACCATTGAGAACATTCTTTCTGAATCTACCCTGTCTAATCCTGTTAAAATTTTGTAATTTCTTTGGGATCCTCTCTCATTCTTTTAAACGCCAATGAATTTTATCCTAACCGATTTAGTCTCTCCTCATATGACAGTCCCGCCATCCCTGGGATCAGCCTGGTAAATCTTCGCTGCACTCTCTCCACAGCAAGAACATCTTTCCTCAGATAAGAATACTAAAACTGCGCACAATATTCCAGGTGTGGCCTCAGCAATGCCCTATACAATTGCAGTAAAACATCTCGATTCCAATAATTAAATCCTCTCGCTATGAAGGCCAACATACTATTTGCCTTCTTTACTGCCTTCTGAACCTGTGCGCTTACTTTCAGCGACTGATGCACGAGGACACCAAGTTCTCGCTGAGTACCCACCTCTCACAATTTACACCCATTCAAATAATAATCTGCTTCACTATTTTTGCTCCCAAAGCTGGAGCTGAATATGGAAGTGAAAGGGGATTGAGACATGAAGGGAGGGAGACTGGTACCGAACGAGTATCTGCCTTTACCACAGAACTTGGTGTCCAAGGCATTGCTGACTCACGGCACCGAGGACCCTGGTTCGATCCCGGCCCCAGGTCACTGTCCGTGTGGAGTTTGCACATTCTCGCAGTGACTGTGTGGGTCCCATCCCCACAACCCAAAAAAGATGTGCAGGGTAGTTGGATTGGCCATGCTAAATTGTCCCTTAATTGTAAAAAAATAATTGGCTGCTCTAAATTTATTTTAAAAAAGAACTTGGTGTCCAAGCCAGAGTGAAAAAGGAGGTAGTCGAGACACTGATGGGTTAAACGTTGACAGTGAGGTATTTGACAGACTGAATTTACTGAAAATCGGCAAGTTACCAGAACCGGATGAGACAAGTTTACGGATACGGAGTTTATATTAACTACAAAGGAGACGAACACAGCAGGAGAACAGCAGAGGTTACAGAGATAGGGAGGGTCACAGGGGCTGAAGGAGGTTGCAGAATTCAGGAGTGTTGTAGGGGTAGACAATGTTACAGAGATAGAGAGGGTCGTCGGGGCTAAAATAATTTTTACACAGAGAGGGAAACCTATATGGATAGCAGGATGCTGGGGACAGAGGAAGGGATGTAGGGTTGTGCATGAAGGTCCCTCCTTCTCAATGTTGCCCCTCACCTGAGGTATGGTAATCCTCAGGTTAAATCACCACAAGTTAGCTCTCCCCCTCAAAGGGGAAAGCAGCCTATGGTCATCTGCAACTATTGCGACTTACTTACTTTACTGTAGGGGAGCGAACTATTATAGAGATAGGGAAGGTTGTTGGGGCTGTATGATGTATGAAAGTTCAGGTGGGGTGTCACATCAATAGGAGGTTTCAAAGATAGGAAGCGTTGTAGGGATGGGAGGAAGCTACAGAGATAGGAAGCGTTGTAGGGATGGGAGGAAGCTACAGAGATAGGAAGTGTTGTAGGGATGGGAGGAAGCTACAGAGATAGAGAGAGTTGTAGGGGCTGGAGGATGTGACAGAGACAGGGAGAATTGTACAGTTGAGAGAAGGTAACAGGCATGGGGTGGTATTAAGAGTCTCAACACAGTAACTGGGATGGAGAGAGTTTTATGGCTATTGGGATTATCAGACAAGGGAGCAATTGAGGGGATACAGCAATAGTGAGTATTTTTAGAGGCTGGGGAAGATTACAGCTCTGTGTGCATTGTGGGGGCATCGAGGATTTAACAGAAAAAAAAGAGGTTGGAGGGGGTTAAAGTGGTTTTAGAGATAAGGTAGGGTTGCAGGGGCTTTAGGGTTGCAGCATCTGGAGGAGATTGCTGTAATTTGACGTGCTATCTAAGAGTTGAGCTAACGGGTGTTATGGAGGGTGGAGGGGATGTAGGAACTGAAGAATATTACAACGATAAACAGGGTTATACCTCTTAATGAGGTTGGAGAAATAGGGATAGTTTTGGGATTGGAGGAGGACACAGAGATAGGAAGGGTTGTAGGAGCTGGAGGATATAGGATGTAGCCTCTGAATGACAAACTCAGATCGGAAGGGGCGAAGGTTTAGTGGATCGTAAAGAGAACTGGAGGGTTCTAGTGGGAGGAAAATGTGAGATTGATGGGGATCGTTGCAGAGATTGGAATTGGTAACAGAGATAGGGCGAGTTAGATGGTCTGGATGTACCGAGAGAGATAGGGCGTGGGGTTCTGCGGTTCCCCAGCCGCGTGGTTCTCGGCGGCGCGCCATTCGCCGGCGGCCGGATTCTTTTTGTTTAAATATTTTATTGGAGGCATTTTCAAATATATACTTAACAAAGAAGAAAAACACAAAATAACCATGGCAACAGCGAACAGCCACAACATCCTTACTCCCTCCCCCCACCTCAACTTGGTGCCACCCCGGGCCTTCCCCCCGCCACCCCCCCCCCCCCGTTTTTTAAAAGAAACATTTCATTGATGTATTTCTTTGGCATTGTAACAGCAACAAAATAACAATGTACATAACAAGGAAAATATTAACCTAGTGCAAATACCACCTCCCTCTCCCACAGGTTCAACAATTACTTACCCCCCTAATCATAGAATTTTTTTTTACAGTGCAGAAGGAGGCCATTCAGCCCATCGAGTCTGCACCGGCTCTTGGAAAGGGCACCTACCCAAGGTCAACACCTCCACCCTATCCCCATAACCCAGTAACCCCACCCAACACTAAGGACAAGTTTGGACACTAAGGACAATTTGTCATGACCAATCCACCTAACCTGCACATCTTTGGACTGTGGGAGGAAACCGGAGCACGCGGAGGAAACCCACGCACACACGGGGAGGATGTGCAGACTCCGCACAGACAGTGACCCAAGCCGGAATCGAACCTGGGACCCTGGAGCTGTGAAGCAATTGTGCTATCCACAATGCTACCGTGCTGCCCATAATCAACGCGAGCCTAACCCCCCCCCCCCCCTTCTGCTGATGATTAATTCTCTGCAAAGAAGTTGACGGATTGTTGCCACCTCCGGGTGAACCCTAACAGAGACTCTCATGGCAAACTTAATTTTCTCCAGGCAGAGGAAGCCAGCCATGTCCAAAAGCCAGGTCTCCGATTTCGGGGGCTTTGAGTCCCTCCATGCCAGTAATATCCATCTCCGGGCTACCAGGGAAGCAAAGGCCAGAACATCTGCCTCTTTCTCCTCCTGGATTCCCGGATCCGGCGACAACCTGAAAATCGCCACCTCTGGACTCATTGCCACCCTCGTATTTAATACCTTGGACATGACGTCGGCAAACCCCTGCCAAAATCCCCAGCCTTGGACATGCCCAGAACATGTGGACATGGTTCACTGGCCCCCCCGCGCACTTCGCACACCTGTCCTCCACCCCAAAGAATCTGCTCATCCGAGCCACTGTCATGTGGGCCGGTGAACGGCCTTAAATTGGATCAGGCTGAGCCTGGCACATGTTGCGGTCGCGTTGACCCGACTCAACGCGTCTGCCCAAAGGCCCTCCTCTAACTCTCCCCCCAGCTCCTCCTCCCACATTTGCTTCAGCTCCTCAGTCTGCGTCTCCTCCGATCCCATAAGCTCTTTATATATGTCCGAGGCGCTTCCCTCTCCTATCCATCCTCTAGAAACCACCCTATCCTGAATCCCCCTTAACGGCAGGAGTGGGAAGGTTGGTACCTGCTTCCGCAAAAAGTCCCGCACCTGCAGATATCGAAATTCATTTCCCCCCGCCAATGCAAACTTCTCCTCCAGCGCCCTCATACTCGGAAAACTCCCCTCTATAAACATGTCGCCCATCCTCTCGATCCCCGCTCTCCGCCAAATTCGGAACCCCCCCGTCCATCCTCCCCGGGGCAAAGCAGTGATTATCGCAGATTGGGGACCATACCGATGCCCCCTCTGCTTCCACGTCCCCTCCACTGCCCCCAGACTCTCAGGCCGCCACCACCACTCAGACTGGTGGAGTACCGCGCTGGCGGGAATGGTAGAGGCGCTGTTACCAACGCCCTCAGACTTGTGCCCTTGCAAGAAACCGCCTCCATGCGCACCCACGCCGGCTTCCCCCCCACCAGTCATCTCCTCACCATGGCTATGTTAGCCGCCCAGTAATAATTGCTGAAATTCGGCAGCGCCAGCTCACGATCCCCCTAACTCCACTCGAGCATTGCCCTCTTCACCCGCGAGGACTTGCCCCCCGTCACACACAGCCCACAATAACTTTATTGACCCGCTGAAAAAAGGACTGCGGGATGAAGATGGGGAGGCATTGAAAAATGAATAGGAATCTTGGGAGGACCGTCATTTTTACCGTTTAATCTCTGCCCGCCAGAGACAACGGGAGCGCATTCCATTTCCGGATCCCTCCTTCATCTGATCCTCCAGCCGGGCCAAATTCTATTTAGTCGCAAATCCATCGCCACTCGGATACCTAGGTACCTGAAACTGTCCCCTACCACTCTGAATGGCAGATCCCGCAGTCGTCTCTCCTGATCTCTCGCCTGGACCACAAACATCTTGCTCTTCCCCATATTGAGCTTATACCCCGAAACCATCCTGGATGACCTGCATCAACTGCTCGGATGGTCGCAGCGCCGCCACCCCAGGCGTCCGGTCCTCGGCCATGCTGTCTCCTGCTGCAGCTTCAACACAGCTCTTGGCTAACTTTTTATTTCTGCCTTTTCGTGCACTTCTGGTTCTTTGCTCCATACACGAATACGTGGAAACAGTGTCCAATTGATTCAGCCTTTGAATTTACTGTTTAAAACCAGAAAAAAGTCCAGGGGAAAGGTCCAAAAGTCCGACCAGAGCGGGAGCCACCAAATGTGCAACTTACTCCTTCATAGCCGCCACCGGAAGTCTCCATCCATAGCCGCCACCGGAAGTCCAGAGTTGGTGAATTGGCCACTCTACATTGCTCCTTAATTGGAAAGAATGAATTGGGTACTCTAAATTTAAAAAAAAAACACTCCTGTCTCTGCCTGGAATGGACCCACATTGGTCATTGCTAATCTTTTCCTTTTCACATTCCTATAGGAGCTTTTCCAGTCGTTTTTTATGTTTATCGCTCTCATATTCTATTTTCTCTTGATCAGTTTCTTGATCCTCCTTTGCTGAATTCTCAAACAAGTTCTCAATCCTCAGGCTTACGACTATTTTGGCCACTTTATGAGTCTCCTCCATTGATCTAATGGAATCTTTAACATTTCTTGTTAGCCACGGTTGCATCACTTTTCCTGTTGGATTTTTGCTCCTTAAAGGAATCTATGTTTGTTGTATTTGTGTGAAATAAGAGTCGCCAAAGTCCCAGAGGACCAGAGTCTGCTTTGCCCTCTTGAGAGAGAGAGAGCTGACTGGTGGTGATTGAATCTGACGGTCACCACACCTCAGGCAAGGGGCAATGTTGAAAAGGTGGGGCCTTCATGGATAACCTCAGCCGGTACGGGAGTTGAACCCCCTGATGTTGGAGTCGCTTTGCATCACAAACCAGCCATCCAGCCAACTGAGTTAATTCTCCCTGGTGTGAACTCGTTGGTGTTTCCGCAGGTTGGATAACGTGGTGATGGCCTTCTCACACGGAGAGCAGGTGAACGGCCTCTCCCCAGTGTGAACTCGCTGGTGTGTCTGCAGGCTGGATAACTCAGAGAATTTATTTCCACACTGAGAGCAGGTGAACAGCCTCTCCCCAGTGTGAATTCGCTGATGTCTCCACAGGTGAGAGAAACCATGGATATGTGGGGACTGCAGGTGGGATAACTGAGTGACTCCCTTCCCACACTGAGAGCAGGTGAACGGCCTCTCCCCAGTATGAACTCGCTGGTGTATCTGCAGGTTGGATGAGGAAATGAATCCCTTCCCACACTGAGAGCAGGTGAACGGCCACTTGCCGCTATGAACTCGCTCGTGTATCTGCAGGCTGATCAACTGAATGAATCCCTCCCCACACTGAGAGCAGGTGAATGGTCTCTCTCCAGTGTGAACTCGCTGGTGTGTCCGCAGACTGGATAACTGACTGAATCCTTTCTCACACTGAGAGCAGGTGAACGGCCTCTCCCCGGTGTGAACTCGCTGGTGTGTCTGCAGGTCAGAATACTGAGTGAATCCCTTCTCACACTAAGAGCAGGTGAAGGGCCTCTCCCCAGTGTGACTACGTTGATGAATCTCCAGCGCAGATGGGACTCTGAATCCCTTCCCAGTTCCCACATTTCCATCGTTTCTCCATATTCTGGGTCTATCGTGTCTCTCCAGGGCAGACAATCAGTTGACGCCTTGTTCACACACAGAACACGTGTACGGTCTCTCCCCACTGTGAATGGTGTGATGTTTTTTTCAGGCTGTGTAACTGGTTAAAGCTCTTTCCACAGTCAGTGCTCTGGAACACTCTCAGTCGGGTGTGTGTGGCTTGGTGCTTTTCCAGTCATACTGATGTTCAAAATCTTCTCAAGCTGACAGACGAGGCAAACATTTCTCCTTCTAGATTTAAAGTCCGATGACGTTCAGGCCCTGATGAATCGAGTGACCCAGTCTGATCGAGACGTTTAGTTTGAGATATCAGTCTGTAATTCCTCCTTTTCTAATATCTTGTAAAAACAATTTACAAAAGACATCAGTGTCAGTACAGCAGAAATTAAGAACAGACGGGGACTTCGGTTGCGACATGTCGGGAGCGGCCGCATGTGAGGCAGCTCTCATCCGGGGACTTTGTTTTCCATCTTTCTCAGGCCTCTCCGCAGTGTGAACTCACTGGTGTGTCTGCAGGCTGGATAACTCAGAGAATTTATTTCCACACTGAGAGCTGGTGAACAGCCTCTCCCCAGTGTGAACTTGCTGATGTCTCCGCAGATGAGATAACTGAGTGAATCACTTCCCACACTGAACAGTTGAATGGCTTATGCCCAGTGTGAACTCGCTGGTGTGTCTGTCGATGGGATAACTGAGTGAATCCCTTCCCACCCTGAGCAGTTGAACGGCCTCTCCCCAGTGTGAACTCGCTGGTGTGTCTGTAGGCGGGATAACACAGTGAATCCCTCCCGACACTGAGCACAGGTGAACGGCCTCTCCCCAGTGTGAATGCGTTGATGAATCTCAAGTTGAGATGGTGCATTGAATCCCTTCCCACAGTCCCCACATATCCACGGTTTCTCCATGTTTTGTGTCTCCTTGTGTCTCTCCAGGTCAGAAAATTAGTTGGAAGTCTCGTTCACACGTGTCACTCCCTGCTGTGAATGGCACAATGTTGATTCATGCGGGGGGGGGGGGGGGGGGGTCTCAGTGCTTTTCCAGTCACAATGATGTTTAAAATCCTTTAGAGGCTGTCAGATTAGGCAAACAGTTCTTCTTCCCTTCTAGATTCAAAGGCTGATGATAGTCAGATCCCAGGGAATCTGGTGACTCTGTCAGATCGAGACGTTACGTTTGAGATTTCTGTCTGTAATTCCTCCTCTTCTCATATCCTGTAAAAGGAGTTTACAAAAGACATCACTGTCAGCACAGGATAGAAATTCAGGACAGACAATTCTAGTTCCTGGAGACCATTCTTTCCTCTCTCATTCCCCAATACCGAGTCTCTAACGCCTCTTTCTCCCTGTCTTCAGGGAGCGGACTTGGAGGGGCAGAGTCTCGGAGCAGTCAGTATAAAGACCTTTCCTGGGGGATTCACGGCCTAGTTTCCAGGGAGTGGACTGAGAGGTCCGGATTTTCGGAGCTCAATGAAAAAACCTTTCCTTGGGGATTCACGGCCTACTCGCCAGGGTGTGATTTTGGAGCCGGAATTTGAATATCTTACGTTGGGAATGCGCTGCCCAGTCTCCAGGTAACGGATCGGAGCTGGAGGACTGAGAGCCGACTGGTCCTCCAGCCAATCAGAGATAATGAGGGGCGGGCCTGGAGGACTGAGACTGCCGCTTGGCCCTCCAGCCAGTCAGAGTTAATGAGGTGCGGGTCTGGAGGACTGTGTCAGCCATTTGAGTGAATGAGGGGCGGGATTGGAGGACTGAAACAAACGCATGGTCCTCCAGCACGCAGTGAATGAGGGGCGGGTCTGGAGGACTCAGAGAGCCGCTCGGTCCTCCAGTCAATCAGAGAGAATGAGGGGCGGGGCTAGAGGACGGAGACAGCCGCTCGGTCCTTCAGCCAGTCAGAGAGAATGAGGGGCGGGTCTGGAGGACTCAGAGAGCCGCTCGGTCCTTCAGCCAGTCAGAGTGAATGAGGGGCGGGGTCTAACCTTATTGTTTCCCCTCCCCATCCTCCACTCACTGAACAAATATTTTGGGCATTAACTTGAGCCTGGTCCTGGGAAAGAATTTCCCGAACCAGAATCAGGGAGCTGACAACTATTCATCAGGTTTTGCGGCTCCACAGTGTATTTCCAAATCCTTCCACCCACCTCCTGAGTTTTGCTCGGGCTCTCCAAAACGAACAGGCCCATTATTCCGAATGCGCATGCTCCAAACACCGACAATGCCGCTTGCGTCCCAACGTCGACCGGTAATGCGCATGTCCATAGCAGAGAGGCAGCTGCGCATGTGCAGAGACCCACCCCCCGCCCTGACTTCCCGCTGAAATGTTGACGAAAGGAAAGAGTGGGCCACCGGAAGGACTTTGGCCCTCCAGCCAATCAGAGCGCGGGCTTTGTGTGAATGAATATTGAGCTTTACCCAGACTGATACTTCCTCTTGTCTCCAACATCTGTGAGTAAAATACTTTATTTTCTCCCCCTTTCCATTTATTTTCTCATTCTGATCTTTAATTGGTGACTTGCAGCAACCGAAGGGAAAGGAAGTGAATCCAGGGAGGGTGCAAACTCTGCAAAGGTTGGCCCAGGTCTCTCTCTCTCTCTCTGAAAGACATTGACATCCTTTGCTCCCTCAGCTTGACACATTTATTTGTCTGGCTAAAATGATGGTACCTTTTATGATTCGCCAGACCCGAGAACACCAAGATCACCTGTCTGCCACCCCCGAGAACAAAACCACACAACCTAGTCAGATGCCCCCTGTCAAGCTCCACTTAACACAGGAGGAGGTTGTGTTGACCCTGTACAGTCTCACTCCACACCCCCTCCACAGAAACCAGATCCAATTCCCCCTTCTACTTTCTCCTCACCTCATTCAGTGGAGCTTGCTTCGCAGACTGTAGATATCTGAAATCCTACCCTCACCCACGTCAGCAAGAGATAGAATCCAAATCATCAGAGACGGCAGGGGTGCTAAAGGAAACGCCGAGATCTCCTTACGTAGGAAATCATGCATCTAAGAAAATTAGAGCTCGCGAGTTGTAATTTTTCCACCAGTTCATCAAAACCAATAAACCTGCCGTTCACAAACAAGTCACCAAACTTTTCCAGAGCTTCCCTCCTCCAGGACCTAAATCTAAATCCGTAGGCAAAAAGTGGTGAGTCCCATAGAGAGGGGCCAACAACAATATTGAGCTGAGCCAATAGCGTTGCCTGAACTGTCTCCAAACCCTCAGTGTAGCCACCACCACAGGGCTCAAGGTACATTTCATAGGAGAAAACGGAAGCAAGGCATTAACCAAGGCCCGTAAACTGGACCCTGACAAGTGCCTGTCTCCATCTGCCCCCATATAGAATTCAGATCTCTGAATAACCCCAGCACCCTTTCAATATTGGCTGCTCAATAATAGAACAAAGAAAAGTACAGCACAGGAACAGGCCTTTCAGCCCTCCAAGCCTGTGCCGACCATGCTGCCCGACTAAACTACAATCTTCTACACTTCCTGGGTCCGTATCCCTCTATTCCCATCCTATTCATGTATTTGTCAAGACGCCCCTTAAATGTCACGATCGTCCCTGCTTCCACCACCTCCTCCGGTAGTGAGTTCCAGGCACCCACTACCCTCTGTGTAAAAAAACTTGCCTCGTACATCTACTCTAAACCTTGCCCCTCGCACCTTAAACCTATGCCCCCGAGTAATTGACCCCTCTACCCTGGGGAAAAGCCTCTGACTATCCACTCTGTCTATGCCCCTCACAATTTTGTAGATCTCTATCAGATCGCCCTTCAACCTCCGTCGTTCCAGTGAGAACAAACCAAGTTTATTCAACCGTTCCTCATAGCTAATGCTCTCCATACCAGGCAACATTCTGGTACATCTCTTCTGCACCCTCTCTAAAGTCTCCACATCCGTCTGGTAGTGTGGCGACCAGAATTGAACACTAAACTCCAAGTGTGGCCTAACTAAGGTTCTATACAGCTGCAACATGACTTGTCAATTCTTATACTCAATGCCCCGGCCAATGAAGGCAAGCATACTGTATGCCTTCTTGACTACCTTCTCCACCTGTGTTGCCCCTTTCAGTGACCTGTGTGGACCTGTACACCTAGATCTCTCTGACTTTCAATACTCTTGAGGGGTCTACCATTCACTGTATATTCCCTACCTGCATTAGACCTTCCAAAATGCATTACCTCACATTTGTTCGGATTAAACTCCATCTGCCATCTCTCCGCCCAAGTCTCCAAAACAATCTAAATCCTGCTGTATCCTCTGACAGTCCTCATCGCTATCCGCAATTCCACCAACCTTTGTGTCGTCTGCAAACTTACTAATCAGACTAGTTACATTTTCCTCCAAATCATTTATATATACTACAAACAGCAAAGGTCCCAGCACTGATCCCTGCGGAACACCACTAGTCACAGCCCTCCAATTAGAAAAGCATCCTTCCATTGCTCCTCTCTGCCTTCTATGACCTAGCCAGTTCTGTATCCACCTTGCCAGCTCACTCCTGATCCTGTGTGACTTCACCTTTTGTACTAGTCTACCATGAGGGACCTTGTCAAAGGCCTTACTGAAGTCCATATAGACAACATCCACTGCCCTACCTGCATCAATCATCTTAGTGACCTCCTCGAAAAACTCTATCAAGTTAGTGAGACATGACCTCCCCTTCACAAAACCATGCTGCCTCTCACTAATACGTCCATTTGCTTCCAAACGGGAGTAGATCCTGTCTCGAAGAATTCTCTCCAGTAATTTCCCTATCACTGACGTAACGTTCACCGGCCTGTAGTTCCCTGGATTATCCTTGCTACCCTTCTTAAACAGATGAAATATGGCTAAGCCTGTCTCTCTCTCTCTGCAGGAATGTCCTGCAAATCCTCGGGGTCCTTCCCACCCAAATGAAAGAAGTAATCAGCGTATTGATTTTAACATTGGATGATTTGTGAAGAAAGATAAAAGATAGGGAGACATTGGAAAAGAAACAGCAACCTCGGAAGGATGTTCATGTTAACCATCTGAACCCTGTCGGCCAAAGACAGTGGGAGGTTGCCACCTCTGCAAATCTGCCCTGACCTCATTCACCAGCCGAGCAAACTGACATTTCTGAAGAGAGGCCCACTCGTGGGCTACCTGGATTCCCAGATAACCAAGCTGGATCTGGCAAGGTTAAAAGGCAACATCCCCAGGTCAGCCCCCCTCTCTGGGGGATCACCAGATAATATGAGCTCTTGTCCGGATTTACTCTGTACCCAGAAAAGGAGTCAAAACTCCACAAAAGCTTCATTATCTCATCCATCATGGAGACTGGGTCCGTGATATAAAGAAGCAGATCATCTGCATACAGGGACACCCTGTGCTCTCTCCCTCGCCTCTCTAACCCTGTCCATCACCCGGAAAACCTCAACATAGTAGCCAATGGCTTTATTCATAGTATTATCGAATTCCTACAGTACAGAAGGAGGCAATTCGGCCCATCAAGTCTGCACCGCCCCTCTGAAAGAGCATCCTACCTAGGCCCACACCTCTACCCTATTCCTGTAACCCAACCATCCCCTTTTGGACACTAGGGGGATGTTTATCACGGCCGGTCCACCTCACCTGAACATCTTTGGTCTGTGGGAGGAAACCGGAGCTCCAGGAGGAAACCCACTCAGATACGAGGAGAAAGGGCAAACTCCACACAGACAGTCACCCAAGGCTGGAATTGAACCCGGGTCCATGGTGCTGTGAGGCAGCAGTGCTAACCACTGTGCCACCATGCCACCCCAAGGCAAACAGAAGCAGAGACAGTGGGCAACACTGCCTTGTGCCCCTATCCAACTGAAAATAACCTGAGCTCAGCATATTTGTATAAACACTAGTGGTGGGAGGCCTTTATAACAACGGATCCAAGGTATGAATTTCTGCCCCCCAATCTGCTCCATGAAGTTAGATGGGTTCTTGATTAATAAGGGGATCAGGGGTTATGGGGAGAACGCAGGAGAATGGGGATGAGAAAATATCAGCCATGATTGAATGGCGGAGCAGACTCGATGGGCCGAGTGGCCTAATTCTGCTCCTATGTCATATGGTCTTATGAAAGTCACCACCACTTTGGCCACCCCGAAGGAATCACAGACCTGGGCATAGATCGGTCAGACTAGGATCCAAAACACAATTAAAGTCTCCCCCCAAGATTAGCTGATGTGTGTCCAAGTCAGGAATAGAGGTCAGTAATTTATTAATATAAACTGTGATCGTCCCAATTCGGAGTGGACACATGTACTGGGACTATCAAGGTGCCCACGAAAGACCCACTGACAATCACGTGTCTCCCATTCGGATCTGTCAGAATTCGAAAAGCTGAAAAAGAAACGCTTTTACTTATCAACACTGCGGTCCCCTGGGACCTACATCTGTCGCACCCAAGCCTTCCGTAACCGTGTCTGATCCTGACCCGCAAATGGCTCTCCTGCAAAAACACCACATCCGCATTCAAACTCTTCACATAAGCGAATATCCCTGATCTCTTCACTAGACCGTTCAACGCCCTCACATCCTCACATTCCAAATGGCCAGTCGGATTGAGGGTTTACCCCCCACCCACCCCGTACCCCAGTCAGCCATATCCACCAAAAGAGATCATTCTAAAATGACTGAAAAAGTATCGGCATCGAGCCCACCTGAGTCGGCCACCAGGCCCCCAACAAAACAGAGCAAAGAGCAAGCTGTAGTCACTGTCGATAAACCCTCCCCATCCCCCAGCTCCTCATCCTCCAGCTCCCCATCCCCCAGCTCCCCATCCCCCAGCTCCCCATCCCCCAGCTCCCCATCCCCCAGCTTCCCATGCCCCAGCTCCCCATGCCCCAGCTCCCCATGCCCCAGCTCCCCATGCCCCAGCTCCCCATCCCCCAGCTCCCCATCCCCCAGCTCCCCATGCCCCAGCTCCCCATGCCCCAGCTCCC
This sequence comes from Scyliorhinus torazame, assembly GCF_047496885.1. Taxonomy (NCBI): domain Eukaryota; kingdom Metazoa; phylum Chordata; class Chondrichthyes; order Carcharhiniformes; family Scyliorhinidae; genus Scyliorhinus; species Scyliorhinus torazame. The sequence continues at coordinate 143,958,887 of NC_092711.1, forward strand.
CATGCCCCAGCTCCCCATCCCCCAGCTCTCCATCCCCCAGCTCTCCATCCCCCAGCTCTCCATCCCCCAGCTCCCCATCCCCCAGCTCCCCATCTCCCTGCCTCTCATTAAAACCACAACCAAAAGCCCGAAGAACCCCCCCAGACCCTTAGCTCAACAATCCTTGCTCAACAATCCTTAACGCCAAACAGAACCAACACACTCAGCCCATAATCTAAAACCTATACTATGTTAATGAGCTGCAGTTACCCCCACCACTTCGTTCCCATTAACTACCTTCTTCAGCTCGCAGGGCAACTCCCCCCCGGGGCATATAAAACTGAGTAACCATAACAAACCCCCCCCTCCCACCTGCACCCAACTTTAAATAAAGGAAACCCCCACCCCCACAAAAAAACAGTCAAATACAAACTGGTACAAGAAACCCCAACAAGACCCCAAAACCACAATCCCTCTCCAAAAACAACAAGACCCCATATATAATACAAAAATACCGAGCCTGAGCTTCCTCACAAAAGCATCGGCATCATCCAGCGCCTCAAAAGTAGTGGTCTTTTGAATTAAAACTCACTGGGAGGTGTGCTGGGTAAACCACCCCAAACCGAACACCACGTATGAAAAGTGCAGCCTTGGGCTTGATAAATGCCGCCCTCTTTTTTGGCAGCTCCGCCCCCACATCCTGATGGGGCCTGATGGCATGGCTATCCCATTTGTAGTTACGGTGATCATTCGCCCACCTCAGGACTCGTTCCTTATCCCGGTAACTGTGGAACCTGACAGTAATTGCCCGAGGTGGCTCTCCTGGGCAAGGCGTCTGACAGAGCGAGTGATGGGCCCCATCCAGCTCAGGAAGGAACAACTGTTCACCCTCCCCACCATCTTCCCAAACATCCTGGACGTGTATTCAGTCGGGTGCGGGCCCTCCAATCCCTCCAGCAGCCCCATAACGCGAAGAGTTTGTCTCCTGAAGCGATTCTCTAAGTCGTCTACTTTGGCACATAGAGATTTGTTATTATCAGCCAAAAGACCATCTTAGCCTCTAAAGAGACAATCCGCTTGCTCTTCATCGAAAGAGCCACCCCCATGCCCTGCACCCTTTACCGTTTATCAATTGAATAGGAGCTGGGGGCTTCTCGGTTGATATAGGGAAATCCTCGGAGATAGTCGGCTGTTGTTAAGATGCCCATGAGCATCTCAACTGACAACACCATAACTTTCGCTTCGGCAGCAGCCGCCTCCGCCATTTTGTTTCCAATGAGCCTGGAAAAGAATCTGAATCGGATGACGATTCTTTGCCCGCTGGCTTCTTCAAACTTGGTTTCTTGGACATTTCCACAGTAATTGAGCTTTATCCCATTGACAAATTTGAAATATCCCCAAACCCCCTCAAAGACCGGGTGAAAAAGATGGAAAACAAAGTCCCCGGACGAGAGCTGCCTCATATGCGGCCGCTCCCGACATGTCGCAACCGGAAGTCCCCGTGTGTTCTGAGTTTCTGTCCTGTACTGACACTGATGTGTTTTGTAAATTGTTTTTACAGGACATTAGAAAAGGAGGAATTACAGACAGATATCTCAAACTAAGCGTCTCGATCAGACTGAGTCACTCGATTCATCAGGGCATGAACATCATCGGACTTTGAATCTAGAAGGAGAAATGTTTGCCTCGTCTGTTGGCTTGAGAAGATTTTAAAACATCAGTGTGACTGGAAAAGCACCGAGACACACACACCCGAGTGAGAGTGTTCCAGAGCACTGACTGTGGAAAGAGCTCTAATCAGTTACACAGCCTGAAAAAACAGCAGGAAGAGACCGTACACGTGTTGTGTGTGTGAACAAGGCGTCAACTGATTGTCTGCCCTGGAGAGACACAAATAGACCCAAAATATGGAGAAACGATGGAAATGTGGGGACTGTGGGAAGGGATTCAGATTCCCATCTGCGCTGGAGATTCATCGACGCATTCACACTGGGGAGAGGCCATTCACCTGCTCTCAGTGTGGGAAAGGATTCATTTCCTCATCCAACCTGCAGAGACACCAGCGAGTTTACACAGGGGAGAGGCCGTTTGCCTGCTCCCAGTGTGGGAAGGGATTCACTCAGTTGATCAGCCTGCAGATACACCAGCGAACTCACACTGGGGAGAGGTTGTTCACCTGCTCCCAGTGTGGGAAAGGATTCACTCGATTCGATAACTTGCAGTCACATCAGCGAGTTCACACTGGGGAGAGGCCGTTCACCTGCTCCCAGTGTGGGAAGGGATTCACTCGCTTATCCCACCTGCAGACACACCAGCGAGTTCACACTGGGGAGAAGCCATTCACCTGCTCCCAGTGTGGGAAGGCATTCACTCATATGTCCAGCCAGCAGTCACACCAGCGAGTTCACACTGGGGAGAGGACATTCGCCTGCTCCCAGTGTGGGAAGGGATTCACTCCGTTATCCCACCTGCAGATACACCAGCGAGTTCACACTGGGGAGAGGCCATTCACCTGTTCTCAGTGTGGGAAGACATTCACTTTGTTATCCAACCTGCGGGCACACCGTCGAGTTCACACTGGGGAGAAGCCATTCGCCTGCTCTCATTGTAGGAAGGGATTCACTCGGTTATCCAACCTACAGAGACACCAGCGAGTTCACACTGGGGAGAAGCCATTCACCTGCTCTCCGTGTGGGAAGGGATTCACTCAGTTATCCCATCTGCAGGCACATCAGCGAGTTCACACTGGGGAGAGTTTGTTCACCTGCTCTGAATGTGGGAAGGGATTCCGTGATTCATCGCAGCTTCTGAGACACAAACAAGTTCACAAGTGATTACAGGGGTTGGATTCTGCTGTTAGTGTTGCTACTCTCAATTACATCCAGGACTACATTTTGTTCATTCTGACAGTTGGTCAATGGGGATGGTTGGATAGTTTCCTCTACTGGACTGGCCGGTCTCATGACTTTGACTCCAGTGGGCTGTTGCTCTTCGAGCCTTGTTGCGAATACCTGGTTTCAAATTTCACAAGGATCACAGATTGAAAGTTGGTTTGGAAGTTGGAAGATGTTTCCTTCCCATTTCTGTTTGGATCCCCCTAAAGCATGCCACCTTGCCATGGAGATGGGCCATGGAGGGTACATGGTTCTTTTGTTTAATTTATCTCGTGTTTCTCGCAGAAGAAAATTATCAAGGTATGGGGCAGGTTGTCTGACATGGACTGAGAAACAACATTAAATGGTGTGATGGGAGACAGGCAATAACTAATATTTCAGGGGATTGGTTAGCTCAGTTGGCTGGATGGCTGGTTTGTGATACTGAGCGACACCAACAGCGTGGGTTCAACTGCCGTACCGGCTGAGGCCATCCATGAAGGCCCCGCCTCCTCAACATTGTCCCTCGTCTGAGGTGTGGTGACCCTCAGATTAAATCACCACCAGTCAGCTCACTCTCTCTCTCACAAAGGGGGATGCTCGTATGGAATTCTGACAATGGTACCAGCCAGTAACAAGGTTAAGATAAGTGAGTTATGTATACACGAGACCCAAGGATGGTCGATGAGGGGGTCTGGAAGGCATCATGAGTTCATGAGTAACCCCCTAGCTGTCCATGAGCTGATCACGCAATTCCCTGCTGCCCAGTAACCACTTTCATTGGATCTACCAGTCAATGTGTGTAATCTACAATCATTGTGATTGGATCGTGTCCGGCTGAGTTGGGCTGACTAACTATTTGAAATTGTATAAATGGTGATGATTCCCTTTGTTCAGTGGAGAGGTATCTGCCTTTGCCCAGAGGCTTACTCCCCGCCGGCGTTACAACAATAAACTGTTTGGTGTTTGAAGCGGACCTGAATGTCGAGGGATTCTTTTGGATTCATTCCCGCTCACAGGAGCATAACCTACTTTTGTATTCAATTGCCCTCACAATAAACAATAACATTCTATTAGCTTTCCTAATTACTTGTTGTACCTGTATACTCGCCTTTTGTGATTCATGCTCTTGGACACCCAGATCCCTCTGAATCTCAGAGCTCTGCAATCTCTCACCGTTTAGATAAGAAGCTTTTTTATTCTTCCTGCCAAAATGGACAATTTCACATTTTCCCACATTATTCTCCATTTTGCATATTTTTTCCACTCACTTAACCTATCTATATCACCTTGTAACCTCCTTGTGTCCTCTTCACAATTCACTTTCCTACCTTTCTTTGTATCATTGGAACATAGGAGCAGGACTTGGCCATTCAGCCCATCGAGCCTGCGCCAACATTCAATACAATCATGGCTGATCATCCACTTGAGTGAGTCTGTGTGAGTGAGTGAGTGAGTGATTGAGTGAGTATGTGGGAGTGAGTGAGTGATTCTGTGTGAGTGAGTGATTGAGTGAGTATGTGGGAGTGAGTGAGTGATTCTGTGTGAGTGAGTTTGGGTGAGTGAGTGAGTCTGTGTGAGTGAGTGAGTCTGTGGGAGTGAGTGAGTCTGAGTGAGTGAGTGAGTCTGGGTCCCCCACACTATCCCCATATCCCTTTGTGTTATTGCTATTTAGAAATCTGTCAGTCTCTGCTTTAAACACACTCAATGACTGAGTTTCCACAGCCCTCTGGGGTAGAGAATTCCAAAGATTCACAACCCTCTGAGTAAAAAAATGTCTCCTCCGAGACCGGTCCTAAGTGGCTTCCCCCTTATTTTGAAATTGTGTCCACTGGTTCCAGACTCCCCAACCAGGGGAAACATCTCACCTGCACCTCCCCTGTCTATTCCTTTCAGTATTTTGTAGGTTTCATTGTGATCACTTCTCATTATTTGACACTAGAGAATACAGGCCAGGTTTCTCCAATCTCTCCTCTAAGGGCAGTCCTGCCATCCCCGGAACAAGTCTGGTGAACCTTTGTTGCCCTTTCCCTCTGGCGACAAGGGCAGTAAAACTGCACACAGTCCTCCAGCTGCGGTCTGACCAGGGTTCTACACAACAGGTACATTCTGGACAGTCTCACGACTTTGCATTTATTTTATCCTGGATAGTATGGGGGAGGCGGTGGCCTAGTGGTATTGCCACTGGACGAGTAATCCAGAGACCCAGGTATTATTCTGGGGTTCGAATCCCACCAGGACAGATGGTGAAATTTTAATTCAATAAAAATTTGGAATTAAAAGTCTAATGATGACCATGAAACCATTGTCGATTGTTGTAAAAACCCATCTGTTTTACTAATGTCCTTCAGTGAAAGAAATCTGCCATCCTTACCTGGTCTGGCCCACACGTGACTCCAGAGCCACACAGATGTGGTTGACTCTTAACTGTCCCCCACTGTCATGACCTAGCAAGCCACTCAGTTCAAGGGCAATTATGAATGGGTAACAAATGCTGACCCAGCCCGTGATGTCTCCATCCCAAGAAAAGAGTTTTATCAGGTGGATCTAAAATAAATACATTTGTCTCGGTTCCATTGAGTCTACAGCACAGGGCCAGGCCAGTCGGCTCAATTGGTCTCTGTCTGTATTTATGCTCCACATGAGCCTCCACCCAGCCCTCTTCATCTCCCCCCATCAGCATATCCTTCTATTCCTTTCTCCCTTGTCAAGATACAGCTGTTCATGCAGCATTCATGTTGTTCACCTCAACCACTTACTGTGGTAGCGAGTTCCACATTCTCACAACTCGCTGGATGAAGAGGTTTCACTTGAAATCCCTATTGGATTATTGAACCCCTGAAAATGGATTGCAAATGCACGCAGCATTTGACAGAGATTGGATGAATTGTCAGCGCAGATGGGGCAGCACGGTGGTGCAGTGGTTAGCAGTGCTGCCTCACGGCGCCGAGGTCCCAGGTTCGATCCTGGCTCTGGGTCACTGACATGTGGAGTTTGCACATTCTCTTCGTGTTTGCGTGGGTTTCACCCCCACAATTGAAAGATGGGCAGGCTAGGTGGATTGGCCATGCTAAATTGCCCCTTAATTGGAAAAATGAATTGGGTACTCTAAATTTAAAAAAAAGAATTGTCAGCACGGATAGAGATAAATGTGTGTCCTGATAGACGTTACAGAGACTTGTTTGAAAGGGGACCAAGGCTGGAATCTAAATGTTGAAGGGTATTTGACATATTGGAATGCATGAAGCTCGGAAAAGATGATGGGATTGCTCCTGTTCATTAAGGATTACATTAGTTCAGGACAGAGAGATCAACTTAGCCTGAACGTTAAGGGTGTGGAATCAGCTTTGCTCGAGATAAGAACTAATAAGTTACAAGGTCTCTTGTGTGAGTAGTTAATGGGCCTCCTAACAGTAGTTACATTGTAGGTAGAGTGTACAGGAAGTATTAAATAAGGCTTGTAATTAATGTACCACAATAATCATGGGTGACTTTAGGCATCAGTTAGGACGATGAGCCTGACGAATATTAATCATGAGGAAGTGACACCACAATGAGAAACTGACATCACACATCAGCAAGGTGACCGATATCCTTCAGAGAGCAATCAGACAGTGATCGTGCCCCATTTAACCAATCAGGGACTGATCATGGGCTGCTTGGGCCAATCAGAACCACAGGAAACGACCAGCCATGCGTAGAGGTAGGTACTAGAAAGGGTTAATGAGCTACAATTCTCTGGAGCTCGGTGCACAACACAACATGAAGAAAGAGGATAGACTTCAGTCAACAGAACAAGAGACAGCTCCACAGTCACCTGGAAGCTGAGAGTTGGTGATCCAGAGTGAACGGACTGATCCACTGCCTTTGTTAATTATTGTGATTTTGTACTTATTACAATTAACTTAATAAATTCTGTGACAATGTTCTTGTACCTGGAATGGTCTGTAACTAGTCAGGAGCTGCAGGTAACTTTCACAACATAGTCTGAGTGTTACAATTCAAATTGGTGCCAAACCCAGACCTTACAATAGGATCGAATTTCACATTCTGTTTGGGTATCCTGCACTAAGAGTGATGGCTTTTGTAAAGTCCTTTTACAGGACATTAGAAGGGGAGGAGTTACAGACAGAAATTTCACACCAAACATCACATCAAGATGTGACAGAGTCACTCGATTCATGGGAGCTGAATATCATCGACCTTTGAATTTAGAATGAGAAATGTTTGTCTGTTCTGCTGAAAGAGATTTTTAAACATCACTCAGTGTACAGACACTGAGCCAGGCTCATCCGAGTGAGGCATCACTAAAAAAATCCATTTTATATTTTGCAGCTCACTCAAAGATGGAAATTTCAGCACACGTTTCTCCATCTTGTATTTTTTAATGTTTTGTTTGCCCGTTAAATATCCTTGCCCTCTGGATGTTTCATTACAGAACTCAGCTCGAAGACATCAAAACTTGTATCCAGCCTTGCCTGTGGGCCCCATTCATCAATTCAACTTTGCAGCAGCTCAGTCCCAGCTTTGGAAACATCTTCATCTTTCTGTGAGGCCCCGGCCCCATTGACTGTGATAGGGTTCATACTGTCTCCCTGAGATTGTTGATGTAAAGTCACATCAGACCCACACTGCCCGATTTCCAATCCAATTTATTTAAAGGTCCCAGAAGCCTGGCTCCAACCTTAAATGTTGTTCTGATCCTGTCAGTAACATTATTTTGGAACTCACTAGTACCACCACATAGGCAGCCATCAACATGCATCATAAAGATGCCCGAGAGTTTCCTGCCTTCGTACCAATAAAGCACGGCAGCTTCTGCCTTCAGGTAGGGACAACCTGACTTGGACAAAACTGATCTAACTGAGAAGTGCCATACACTTGAAACATTGTTCAAAACATAGACAAACTTATTGAACTTCATATTTCGGCGGCGTGAGAGCAGCTGGTTAGTCAGTTTCAGCGGGAGCATTGCGGAAGGAGGGTGCTGGGAGGTAAGTCAACCTTTAAAAGCACTTCTCTTTGCAGGGGCAGGCCAGTCGATTTCGGCGGCGTGAGAGCAGCTGGTTAGTCAGTTTCAGCGGGAGCATTGCGGAAGGAGGGTGCTGGGAGGTAAGTCAACCTTTAAAAGCACTTCTCTTTGCAGGGGCAGGCCAGTCGATTTCGGCGGCGTGAGAGCAGCTGGTTAGTCAGTTTCAGCGGGAGCATTGCGGAAGGAGGGTGCTGGGAGGTAAGTCAACCTTTAAAAGCACTTCTCTTTGCAGGGGCAGGTCAGTCGATTTCGGCGGCGTGAGAGCAGCTGGTTAGTCAGTTTCAGCGGGAGCATTGCGGAAGGAGGGTGCTGGGAGGTAAGTCAACCTTTAAAAGCACTTCTCTTTGCAGGGGCAGGCCAGTCGATTTCGGCGGCGTGAGAGCAGCTGGTTAGTCAGTTTCAGCGGGAGCATTGCGGAAGGAGGGTGCTGGGAGGTAAGTCAACCTTTAAAAGCACTTCTCTTTGCAGGGGCAGGCCAGTCGATTTCGGCGGCGTGAGAGCAGCTGGTTAGTCAGTTTCAGCGGGAGCATTGCGGAAGGAGGGTGCTGGGAGGTAAGTCAACCTTTAAAAGCACTTCTCTTTGCAGGGGCAGGTCAGTCGATTTCGGCGGCGTGAGAGCAGCTGGTTAGTCAGTTTCAGCGGGAGCATTGCGGAAGGAGGGTGCTGGGAGGTAAGTCAACCTTTAAAAGCACTTCTCTTTGCAGGGGCAGGCCAGTCGATTTCGGCGGCGTGAGAGCAGCTGGTTAGTCAGTTTCAGCGGGAGCATTGCGGAAGGAGGGTGCTGGGAGGTAAGTCAACCTTTAAAAGCACTTCTCTTTGCAGGGGCAGGCCAGTCGATTTCGGCGGCGTGAGAGCAGCTGGTGAGTGGTGAGTCAGTTTCAGCAGGAGCTGAGACTTTTTCTCTTTTCTTTAAATTAGGCGGGATCAGGAAGTCGACCCGCGGACGTCTGGGAAGACCCTCACCAATAAATTCTGGTGGAGAGGAAACCCGAGACACTACACGTGTAGTGTCTCCCACCCGCCCTCCTCCTCTAACCTAATAATAAAACCCATTGGTCTGAGGTAAGTACCATATTTTTATTATATTATTATTATTTTTTATAAAAATTTAATTTCGTTGTTAGCCAGATCTTGGTAGAAAGTTAGAGGAATGGCAGGGAAGGGAGTACAATGTTCCTCCTGCAGGATGTTTGAGGTGAGGGATGCAGTTAGTGTCCCTGCTGATTTTACCTGCAGGAAGTGCTGCCATCTCCAGCTCCTCCAAGACCGAGTTAGGGAACTGGAGCTGGAGTTGGAAGAACTTCGGATCATTCGGGAGGCAGAAGGGGTCATAGATAGCAGCTTCAGGGAATTAGTTACACCAAAGATTGGAGATAGGTGGGTAACTGTAAGAGGGACTGGGAAAAAACAGTCAGTGCAGGGATCCCCTGCGGTCGTTCCCCTGAGAAACAAGTATACCGCTTTGGATACTTGTGGGGGGGACGACTTACCAGGGGTAAGCCATGGGGTACGGGCCTCTGGCACGGAGTCTGTCCCTGTTGCTCAGAAGGGAAGGGGGGAGAGGAGCAAAGCATTAGTAATTGGGGACTCTATAGTCAGGGGCACAGATAGGAGATTTTGTGGGAGCGTGAGAGACTCACGTTTGGTATGTTGCCTCCCAGGTGCAAGGGTACGTGATGTCTCGGATCGTGTTTTCCGGGTCCTTAGGGGGGAGGGGGAGCAGCCCCAAGTCGTGGTCCACATTGGCACCAACGACATAGGTAGGAAAGGGGACAAGGATGTCAGGCAGGCTTTCAGGGAGCTAGGATGGAAGCTCAGAACTAGAACAAACAGAGTTGTTATCTCTGGGTTGTTGCCCGTGCCACGTGATAGTGAGATGAGGAATAGGGAGAGAGAGCATTTAAACACGTGGCTACAGGGATGGTGCAGGCGGGAGGGTTTCAGATTTTTGGATAACTGGGGCTCTTTCTGGGGAAGGTGGGACCTCTACAGACAGGATGGTCTACATCTGAACCTGAGGGGCACAAATATCCTCGGGGGGAGATTTGTTAGTGCTCTTTGGGGGGGTTTAAACTAATGCAGCAGGGGCATGGGAACCTGGATTGTAGTTTTAGGGTAAGGGAGAATGAGAGTATAGAGGTCAGGAGCACAGATTTGACGTCGCAGGAGGGGGCCAGCGTTCAGGTAGGTGGTTTGAAGTGTGTCTACTTCAATGCCAGGAGTATACGAAACAAGGTAGGGGAACTGGCAGCGTGGGTTGGTACCTGGGACTTCGATGTTGTGGCCATTTCGGAGACATGGATAGAGCAGGGACAGGAATGGATGTTGCAGGTTCCGGGGTTTAGGTGTTTTAGTAAGCTCAGAGAAGGAGGCAAAAGAGGGGGAGGTGTGGCGCTGCTAGTCAAGAGCAGTATTACGGTGGCGGAGAGGATGCTAGATGGGGACTCTTCTTCCGAGGTAGTATTGGCTGAAGTTAGAAACAGGAAAGGAGAGGTCACCCTGTTGGGAGTTTTTTATAGGCCTCCTAATAGTTCTAGGGATGTAGAGGAAAGGATGGCGAAGATGATTCTGGATATGAGCGAAAGTAACAGGGTAGTTATTATGGGAGACTTTAACTTTCCAAATATTGACTGGAAAAGATATAGTTCGAGTACAATAGATGGGTCGTTTTTTGTACAGTGTGTGCAGGAGGGTTTCCTGAAACAATATGTTGACAGGCCAACAAGAGGCGAGGCCACGTTGGATTTGGTTTTGGGTAATGAACCAGGCCAGGTGTTGGATTTGGAGGTAGGAGAGCACTTTGGGGACAGTGACCACAATTCGGTGACGTTTACGTTAATGATGGAAAGGGATAAGTATACACCGCAGGGCAAGAGTTATAGCTGGGGGAAGGGCAATTATGATGCCATTAGACGTGACTTGGGGGGGATAAGGTGGAGAAGTAGGCTGCAAGTGTTGGGCACACTGGATAAGTGGGGCTTGTTCAAGGATCAGCTACTGCGTGTTCTTGATAAGTATGTACCGGTCAGACAGGGAGGAAGGCGTCGAGCGAGGGAACCGTGGTTTACCAGGGAAGTGGAATCTCTTGTTAAGAGGAAGAAGGAGGCCTATGTGAAGATGAAGTGTGAAGTTTCGGTTGGGGCGATGGATAGTTACAAGGTAGCGAGGAAGGATCTAAAGAGAGAGCTAAGACGAGCAAGGAGGGGACATGAGAAGTATTTGGCAGGAAGGATCAAGGAAAACCCAAAAGCTTTCTATAGGTATGTCAGGAATAAGCGAATGACTAGGGAAAGAGTAGGACCAGTCAAGGACAGGGATGGGAAATTGTGTGTGGAGTCTGAAGAGATAGGCGAGATACTAAATGAATATTTTTCGTCAGTATTCACTCAGGAAAAAGATAATGTTGTGGAGGAGAATGCTGAGCCCCAGGCTAATAGAATAGATGGCATTGAGGTACGTAGGGAAGAGGTGTTGGCAATTCTGGACAGGCTGAAAATAGATAAGTCCCCGGGACCTGATGGGATTTATCCTAGGATTCTATGGGAGGCCAGGGAAGAGATTGCTGGACCTTTGGCTTTGATTTTTATGTCATCATTGGCTACAGGAATAGTGCCAGAGGACTGGAGGACAGCAAATGTGGTCCCTTTGTTCAAAAAGGGGAGCAGAGACAACCCCGGCAACTATAGACCGGTGAGCCTCACGTCTGTAGTGGGTAAAGTCTTGGAGGGGATTATAAGGGACAAGATTTATAATCATCTAGATAGGAATGATATGATCAGGGATAGTCAGCATGGCTTTGTGAAGGGTAGGTCATGCCTCACAAACCTTATTGAGTTCTTTGAGAAGGTGACTGAACAGGTAGACGAGGGTAGAGCAGTTGATGTGGTGTATATGGATTTCAGCAAATCGTTTGATAAGGTTCCCTACGGTAGGCTATTGCAAAAAATACGGAGGCTGGGGATTAAGGGTGATTTAGAGATGTGGATCAGAAATTGGCTAGCTGAAAGAAGACAGAGGGTGGTGGTTGATGGGAAATGTTCAGAATGGAGTACAGTCACAAGTGGAGTACCACAAGGATCTGTTCTGGGGCCGTTGCTGTTTGTCATTTTTATCAATGACCTAGAGGAAGGCACAGAAGGGTGGGTGAGTAAATTTGCAGATGATACTAAAGTCGGTGGTGTTGTCGATAGTGTGGAAGGATGTAGCAGGTTACAGAGGGATATAGATAAGCTGCAGAGCTGGGCTGAGAGGTGGCAAATGGAGTTTAATGTAGAGAAGTGTGAGGTGATTCACTTTGGAAGGAATAACAGGAATGCGGAATATTTGGCTAATGGTAAAGTTCTTGAAAGTGTGGCTGAGCAGAGGGATCTAGGTGTCCATGTACATAGATCCCTGAAAGTTGCCACCCAGGTTGATAGGGTTGTGAAGAAGGCCTATGGAGTGTTGGCCTTTATTGGTAGAGGGATTGAGTTCCGGAGTCGGGAGGTCATGTTGCAGCTGTACAGAACTCTGGTCCGGCCGCATTTGGAGTATTGCGTACAGTTCTGGTCACCGCATTATAGGAAGGACGTGGAGGCTTTGGAGCGGGTGCAGAGGAGATTTACCAGGATGTTGCCTGGTATGGAGGGAAAATCTTATGAGGAAAGGCTGACGGACTTGAGGTTGTTTTCGTTGGAGAGAAGAAGGTTAAGAGGAGACTTAATAGAGGCATACAAAATGATCAAGGGGTTGGATAGGGTGGACAGTGAGAGCCTTCTCCCGCGGATGGATATGGCTGGCACGAGGGGACATAACTTTAAACTGCGGGGTAATAGATATAGGACAGAGGTCAGAGGTAGGTTCTTTACGCAAAGAGTAGTGAGGCCGTGGAATGCCCTACCTGCTACAGTAGTGAACTCGCCAACATTGAGGGCATTTAAAAGTTTATTGGATAAACATATGGATGATAATGGCATAGTGTAGGTTAGATGGCTTTTGTTTCGGTGCAACATCGTGGGCCGAAGGGCCTGTACTGCGCTGTATTGTTCTATGTTCCAAAGTCTTCGATCTCCATCTGGCACCGTAGGTGGTTGCAGAAACACTGCCCTCTGGAGGTGATCCCCCAGCGCAAATGCAGCTTTTATGTTTCTTGACTGAAGGTTCCGAGAAAATGTCACGAAAAGGGCCAAAGAAATTTCAAATTTACCTTTCCCGCTGTGGGGGAGTCCACTCTGACCTCTTTCTCTCCAAAGACTTCTTCAAATTCCCGCGTCACTGACCTCACCTTGGGCCTTATAAGTTCCATCTGGTTGGACCTTTTCTGTGCAGATCCATCGATGTGATGATGCTGGCTGACCCCTATCTGGGACCTCTGAACACACGCCAAACTCTGTCCAACTGCCTAACTCTTTCTGTTTCACCTCCCGTACGCCTTTATCCCCTCATATTTTGGCAGCTACAAAACCCTCTCGGTCACGGGGACTTCAGTATCGCCCCCAAACATATCCTTGGTGTAAAACCGACAATTCCCTGCCTGAAATGTTCCAGTTATTGAAATTGCATTGAATGGATGTCAAAGAAACAGACCAGAAACAGCTCCCTGAGGTTCTGAGGAGTCCCCAGTGGTCAGTCAAACTGAACTAAACACGGGTGGTATAAAACAAACAATACTCACCCCGGTATCTGCTGTCCACGGGGACTTTCCTTTAATCAGAGCCGTCAGTGGATCCTGTTCCTGACACCAGGTTGTTTTGGGACAAATGTCACTCGGAGTCTAGAGTTGGGTAAAGTTTGGGAATCTTTATTATAAACATGCAGGGAATGCTTCAGCGAACCGAAGCATCTCTGGGAGTAGTTACAATAACACATGTTTATACACAGTACAGTTGCAGCTGTTTTGTCTGCAGGTTAGTGGGAAAGTACAGGACGTACTTTAGCACCTTGATACTGCCGATACTTCCAGTCAAGGATGTTGGGGTCCCTGTCGGGACAGGAGATGTGTTGGTGAAATTTTGGCAGTACACTCGAGGTTGGCCTGGTTGAAGTCCCCGGCCACGATGAACAAGGCCTCCGGGTATTCTGCTTCATTGTTATTTATAGCAGTGCGGTGTACAATTCATCAAGCGCCTTCTTCACTTCCGCCTGGGGTGGGATGTAGACCGCCGTGATGATGGCAGAAGAGAATTCCCATGGAAGGTAGTTTGGACGGCACTTCACAGTCGGGTATTCCAGATCCGGGGAGCAGTAGTTCGCCAGGGTCACCACGTCCGAGCACCAGGAGTTGGCGAGGAGACAAACACTTTCACCCACTCCAGGTTCAGTCCTGGATGTGATTAACAGCAGAATCTAACCCAACATCACTTGTGAACCCTTTGGTGTTTCAGCATGTTGGACGACTGAGTGAATCCCTCCCCACAGTGAGAGCAGGTGAATGGCTTCTTTCCAGTGTGAACTCGCTGGTGTCTCCGCACTCTGGATGATGTTTGAAACCTCTTTGTGCAGTGAGAGCAGCTGAACGGTCTCTCCTCAGTGTGAATGCGCTGGTGGGACATCAGTAGCTGAGCGCTTTTGAAACCCTTCCTGCAGTCAGAGCATTTAAAGGGCCTGCTCTTGGTGTGAGTGACATTGTGGCTACGCAGGTTGGATAATTGAGTGAATCCCATATCACACACAGTGCAGATGTACGGCTTCTCCCCAGTGTGAACTCGCTGGTGTCTCTGCAGGTGGGATAACTGAGTGAATCCCTTATCACACACAGTGCAGATGAACGGCTTCTCCCCGGTGTGAACTCTCTGGTGTCTCTGCAGGTGGGGTAACCGAGTAAATGCCTTATCACACACAGTGCAGATGAATGGTCTCTCCCCGGTGTGAACTCGCTGGTGGGTCTGCAGGTTGTGTAAATGAGTGAATCCCTTATCACACACAGTGCAGATGAATGGCCTCTCTCCGGTGTGAACTCGTTCGTGTCTCCGCAGGCTGCCAATGTCAGTGAATCCCTTATCACACTGAGAGCAGGTGAAAGGCCTCTCTCCAGTGTGGACTCTTTCGTGTCTCCGCAGGCTGCTAATGTCAGTGAATCCCTTATCACACACAGTGCAGATGAATGGCCTCTCCCCGGTGTGAACTCGTTCGTGTCTCCGCAGGCTGCCAATGTCAGTGAACCCCTTTTCACACACAGTGCAGATGAATGGCCTCTCCCCAGTGTGAACTCGTTCGTGTCTCCGCAGGCTGCCAATGGCAGTGAATCCCTTTAAACACTGAGAGGTGAACGACCTCTCTCCAGTGTGACTGTGTTGATGCCTTGCCAGCTCGTGTGGGGCTGTGAATCCCTTCCCACAATCCTCACATTTCCATGGTTTCTCCATGGTCCAGGTGATCTTGCGTCTCACCGCGTTGACCAATCAGTGAAGCCTCGTCCACACACGGAACACCTATACAGTCTCTCCCTGCTGTGAATGGTGTAGTATTTTTTCAGGCTGTGTCACTGGTTAAAGCTCTTTCCACAGTCAGTGCTCTGTAACAGTCTCACATGGGTGTGTGTGTGTGTCTCAGTGCTTTTCCAGACACACTGATGTTTAAAATCTCGTGAAGCAGACAGAATAGACAAACATTTCTCCTTCTAGATTCAAAGGCCGATGATCCCAAGAATTGAGTTACTCAGTCAGTTCTTGATGTGATATTTAGTTTGAGATATCGGCCTCAAACTCCTCTCGTTCAAACTTCCTGCAAACAGATTTTACAATAGTAATCATTGTCAGTACAGGATAGAAACTCAGAACAGACAATTCTAGTTTATATCGAACATTCTTTCCTCTCTCTTCCCCTGAAATGCTGTAAATCTCAATCCCACACACTCCAAGGCAGGCCAGCAGCACGGTTCAATTCCCGTAACAGCCTCCCCGAACAGGCGCCGGAATGTGACGACTAGGGGCTTTTCACAGTACCTTCATTTGAAGCCTACTTGTGACAATAAGCGATTTTCATTTCATTTTCATTGTATCTAATATTCACCCTCCCAATTCTCCTGAAGGTGCTGATTCAGGCTCATTGACAGATCCAAGTTCACTGCTTCCTGTCCTGGACACAGAGACCTGAAAATCTTCATGCAGGCTGCCAGACAGATATATGTCGATATTACTGGATGAAAAATGTGTGTAATATACAGATTGTATTCACTTATTTTCCCTCCCAGTTTTCGTGAAGGCGCTGATCAACAAATCTAAACTCACTAAAACCTGTACAAGAGTAGAGAATCTCCATATAAGTATATTTACTGATTAGAGGTAGGGAAATTCTGAGGAAGAATTTTATTTAGTCATGACAGGGAACTCACTGCCCACAAGGGTTGTGGAAGTCGAGATGATCAATAATTTAAAGTAAAATAGGATGGTTACTTGAAGAAAATAAACTTGCAGGTGAACAGGGATATCGAGGGGGAATGGCACTGACTGGATTGCTGTACAGAGAGTCAGCATTGACTTGAGTTCCCAAATGGATTCTGTCAGTGCTGCAATGACTATAACTGGAAATATATAATGTAGGTACAGTACTACGTTACAAATGTAGAAATAATAATCCATGTATTTTATTACAGAACCATCAATAATATCTACAATACATACCATATAACAACACTAGACATATCTCTGTCCAATATTAAATTTTTAAAAATTAATTTACGGGATATGGACAATGCTGGTCAGGCCAGCATTTATTGCCCTTCCCCAGTTGCCCTTCCGAAGTAGTGGTGAGCTGCCTTCTTGACCTGCTGCAGTCCTGGAGGTGTAGGTACATCCCCTGTGCTGTTAGGGAGGGAATTCCAGGATGTTGCCCCAGGGACAGTGAAGGAATGGCAATATATTTCCAAGTCAAGGTGGTGAGTAACTTGGAGGAGAACTTCCAGGTGGTGGGCTTCCCAGGTTTCTGCTGCTCTTGTCCTTCTAGATGGTAGTGGTTGTGGGTTTGGAAGTTGCTGTCTGAGGAACCTTTATGAGTTACTGCAGTGTATCTTGTAGATTGTATACACAGCTGCTACTGTTTGGAAGGTGGTGGAAGGTTTGAATGTTTATGGAAGGGGGTGCAATCAATTAGGCTGCTTTGTCCTGGATAGAGCTTCTTTGTTGTTGGAGCTGCACTCATCCAGCAAAGTGGAGCGCATTCGATTACACTCCTGACTTGTGCTTGTAGATGTCTGGTGGACAGGCTTTGGGGTATCAGGAAGCGTGTTACTCGTCGTAGGATTCCCAACCCTTGATCTGCCCTGGTAGCTACAGTATTAATATGGCTAGTCCAGTTCAGTTTTTGATCAATGGTAACCCCCAGGATGTTGGTTGTGTGGGTGTCAGCGATGGGAATGCCACTGAATGTCAAGGGGTGGTAGTTAGATCCTCTCTTTTCGAAGATGGTCATTGCCTGGCACTTGTGTAGCGCGAATGTAACTTGCCACTTATCAGCCCAAGTCTGGATATTGTCCAGGTCTTACTGAATTTGGACATGGACTGCTTCATTATCTGAGGAGTTGAGAATGGTGCTGAACATTGTGCAGTCATCCACAAACATCACCACTTCTCACCTTATGATGGAAGGGAGATCATTGATGAAGCAGCTGAAGATGGTTGGGCCTAGGATACTGCCCTGAGGAACTCCTGCAGTGATGTCCTGGAGCTGAGATGATTGACCTCCAATCACCACAACCATCTTCCTTTGTGCCAGGTATGACTCCAACCAGTGGAAAGTTATCCCCCGATTCCCATTGACTCCAGTTTAGCTGGGGCTCCTTGATGCCATACTCGGTCAAATGCTGCCTTGATGTCAAGGGGAGTCACTCTCACCTCACTTCTGGCATTCAGCTCTTTCGTCCAAGTTTGAACCAAGGATGTAATGAGGTCAGGAGCTGAGTGACCCTGGCGGAACCCAAACTGAGCTTCCTGGAGCAGGTTATTGCAGAATAAGTGCCACTTAATAGGACCTTTGATGACTCCTTCCATCACTTTGCTGATGATGGAGAGTATTCTGACAGGGAAGTAACTGGCTGGGTTGGATTTGGCCTGTTTACTGACCCCATCAATGCCAGCCATCTCCTGGAGAAACCAGCCCTTTAATTGTGAACATCCTTTTAGCCAGACAAATAAATGTGTCGAGCTGAGAGAGCAAAGGATGTCAATGTCTTTAAGCGAGAGAGAGCGACCTGGGCCAAGCTTTGCAGAGTCCGCACCCTCACTTCCTTTCCCTTCAGTTGCTGCAAGTGACCAATTAAAGGTGAGAATGAGAATAGGGGAAGAAAAGAAAGTGTTTTACTCACAGATGTTGGAGACAGGAGTCTGTGTGCAGCTCAAGCTCATTCAGGGTTCAAGGAACAACAGCTTTGCTCCGCAGAAACCTCCTTTTCCAACTTCCGCATCTGATTAGCGGAGGGGCAGATTCTTTCCGGTCCTCCCAGTCTTTCCATTGGTGAACATCTGAGCGGAAAGGTCAGCGGAAGTGAGCTCTCCTGCACATGCGGAGCTTCCCCTCTCCCTGAGACATGCGCAGTCCCGGGTCAGGGGAGGGGGATATCACCGACGGCCGGAACTGTCAGCCGGTTGCCTGGAAACCGTTTCGAGGATGTGTTGGGGAAGAGAGAACAAAGGGTGGGGACGGGGCTCGCGCGTCCGCGCGCCTGCGTGTGCGCACTAATGCATTGACGTCACCGCGGAGCGGATCGATTCCTATTGGCTGATTTAGAGGATGATCTCCTTTGTGATGTCACAATGTGGAGATTAGACAATGAGTTTCAGACTAAAACTTCCTCCTCTGGGCAACATCTGGGAGCAAATCAATGTCTCCCCCTTTCATAAGTTCATAATGTGGAGATGCCGGCGTTGGACTGGGGTGGGCACAGTAAGAAGTCTTACAACACCAGATTAAAGTCCAACAGTTTTGTTTCGATGTCACTAGCTTTGGAGCGCTGCTCCTTCACCTGAGGAAGGAGCA
Organism: Scyliorhinus torazame; assembly: GCF_047496885.1. NCBI lineage: Eukaryota > Metazoa > Chordata > Chondrichthyes > Carcharhiniformes > Scyliorhinidae > Scyliorhinus > Scyliorhinus torazame. Next base: position 143,977,721 of record NC_092711.1, read on the forward strand.
GAGCTCCGAAAGCTAGTGACATCGAAATAAACCTGTTGGACTTTAACCAGAAGTTCATAAGATATAGGAGCAGAATTAGGCCATTTGGCCCATCGAGTCTGCTCTGCTATTCGGTCATGGCTGATCTCATCCTGGCCTTATCTCCACTGTCCTGAGAGTTCTTCAGAACCATTGAACCCGATTAAAAATCTGTCCAACTCTAAATGTACTCATTGTCCCAGCTCCACTGCACTCTGGGGTAGTGAATTCCACATATTCACAGCCCTTGGGAGAAACAGTTTTTCCTCAACTCTGTTTTGAATAGGGCAGCACTGTGGACCAGTGGTTAGCACTGCTGTCTACGGTGCTGAGGACCTGGGTTCGATCCCGGCCCCGGGTCACTGCCTGTGGAATTTGCACTTTCTCCCCGTGTCAGCGTAGGTTTCACCCCCACAACCCATAGATGTGCAGAGTTGGTGAATTGGTCACACTAAATTGCCCCTTAATTGGAAAAAAAAATAATTGGTTACTCTAAAAAAAAATGTTTTTTAAATTAAAACTGTTTTGAATTTGCTACCGCTTACCGTAAGACTATTACCTCTCGTTCTGGAATGCCCCACAAGAGGCAGCAGCCGCTCCAAGTCTACTTTATCTTTCCATTTCTTTTCTCATCCTGAGGGGTCATTGGTAACTTGCAGCAACTGAAGAGAAAGGAAGTGAATCTAGTCGATATGTTCCACACATTTTGAGTTCAGTAATATAGACATATTTATGTCTGGCAGTCTGCATGGAGATTTTCAGGCCTCTCCAAGATGGGAAGCAGTGAGCAGGGATCTGTCAGTCAGCCTGAATCAGCACCTTTAGAGAATTAGGAGGATGAACATTACAGAGTGAGAATGGAGGGAGAGTGTGTTGGATGGAAACTAGAATTGCCTGTTCTCAATTTCCATTTATAAAATCCTTTTACAGGATATTAGATGAAGATTTGCAGAAAAAAAACGAACGTCACTTCAGGATTTGGAAGAGTCACTTGGTTTTTCAGGACCTGAATATCATCAGGAGAACCATCACTGCAAAAGATACTTCTGGGGTTAAGGATTGCCAGTCAGGCAAAGGAACAGAATGGAAGTAAACACAGGAACGAAGAATCACATTGGGCTGGTTCCAGGAGAATTGAGTGACAACTTCTGTGACGTAACCATGGAGTGTGATTTTTGATTGTCTTAAAAGTAAAAGAGCAACATTCTATTTATAGTTTAAGGGATACGTTCCCTATAAAAATAGTGTTAAGGCATTGTTGCTTCTAGTTTGTTGCAGTAAAAATCATAAAACATGATGTTTTTGCGCAGGCGCAATGCTATTGTTCGTCTGGAGGAGAGTCCTTTGTCCCGCGGAAGCAAAGTTAGTGTCAGGCGGTGGGAGGGAGGATCCACAAACCCTTCACAATCATTGTCAGCTCCCTAATTTGCAGCTGCGGGGCTTCACCCTCCTAGGAACAGGCCCAGGTTACAGGTCACCATCCTGCTTCAGCGATTGGAGGATGGTTCACATCAGAGGATGGGGGAGGGGGGAGACAATAAATAAGAGCTTACACTTTGCACTCAAATCAATGACGACTCTGATCTCTGGAAAGGAAGGAAGCCCTGGGAGGTGGGCGGGGAGGATTCACAAACACCTGCTGGAGGCCCCAAACCCCCAAGAAGAACACACAGATCCTGATTTTGCAGCTCCCGGGGCTTGTTTGCTTCAGCTGCGGCTGTCTTGTTGAAACAACAGAGTGAGCGGAGCATCAGGGTACCAGTGACCAGGAGAGAAAATTACCCATTTATTCTCACTCTACACAGAGGGACTTGAGAACTGAACCCAGCCAGAGTGGAGGGAGTGGGTAAACTGTAAGGAAAGGAATTTTGAAGGTGATTTGAAAGGTTTGGCAGACTGACAAACTCTCATGGTGAAAATTAAAGGTAAGCCTGCACGGGTCTGCGTGAAGAGGTGGGCGGTGTTGGGTGGGCTGCTGACAGAAATGTGAGGCCAGGGAGGGGGTGGTTGGCTGCCAGAAGGGTTGGAACAGAGTTCTACATAGGTCCAGTTGACGAGTCAGACACCCAAGCAGCAAATCTCAGTGGATTCAAATATGGCCCATAAAATGTGGGCTGGTTTGTCACCCTGGGGTTTGGATTCCAGCATAGGGAGGAGGGAGAATGGATGTGATGAGGATTTACTGTTTCGCAGAAAGAAGTGCAGAAAGCCTGTTCCATACAAACGAAAATTGTCTCTCCTTCATTTTTATTCGGTGTTGACAATGATGATGTTTAGAAACTCTTTTTATGGGAAATTTGAAATCTACAGGTGTGAAATCGTCCAACCTGGAGAGACACAAGGACATCCACACCACAGACAAACCATGGAAATGTGGGGCCTGTGGGAAGGCATTCATATCTCCATCCCAACTGGAAACTCATCTGCATAGTCACTCAGGGGAGAGACCTTTCACCTGCTCCATGTGTGGGAAACAATTTAATCGATTGTTCAACCTTCGCACACACCAGCGAATTCACACTGGAGAGCGGTCATTCATCTGCTCTGTGTGTATGAAGGGATTCAGCAGTTCATCACACCTACTGAAACACAAACGTGGTCACACTGGGGAAAGACCGTTCATGTGCTTCAAGTGTGGGAAGAGATTTACTAATTCACCTGACCTTCTAACACACCAGCGAGTTCACACCGGGGAGAGGCCTTTCAACTGCCCCATGTGTGGGAAGAGATTCACGCAGTCACAAAACCTAATGAGACACAGGCGAGTTCACAAATAACCTCTGGAAGTAGATTCAGCTGAACGGATGATATCAGTGTCAGTGACAAAGAAATCAATGAGCTCCTTGCACTTGTTTGAAGTCAGGAAAGAGATTTAAGAAGATATTCATGAAGAACAGAATCTGGGTTGTCTTTGCTTCCAGGAACAATCCAGAAATAGTGATCAATTTAGGCAGAGGAGAGCAGGGCCAGGTAGAGCTGGATGTGTTGCTGCTGCCTCTGGTAATCAACAGTTCAACCAGTTGATAAGACTGCGCCAAGTGAAAAGGGAATTGGTAAGAGTGAGAAAATGAGCAGCAAATTATCTTCAGGTTTACAGATGATAAAAGTTGGGAAGTTGGTCAGGAGTATGTTGCAATCATCAAGTTTAAAGATAACAGTTGCATAGATGTTGGTTTCAGAGCAGACACACTGAGGTGAGGGCAATATTATTGAGCTGGATATAAACAGTCTTAGTGATGGTGCAAATATGTAGTCAAAAGCTCATCTGGTCAAATATGACATTGAAATCTGCATTAGTCGCACACAGTGCGCGTACCACCTACAAGATGCACTGCAGCAACTCATCAAGGCTCTTTAGACAGTACTTTTCAACCCTTGACCACCTCATACGACAAGCACAGCAGACACAGGAGAACACCATCACCTGCAGGTTCCCCTCCAAGCCACACAACATCCTGACTTGGAACTATGTCACTGTTCCTTCACTGTTGTTGGGTGAAAATCCTGGAACTCCCACCCTGGCTATGCTGTGACTCAACCTACACATCATGTATTACAGCGGTTTGAGAAGACAACTCACTACCATCTTCTCAAGGGCAATTTGGAGTGGGCAATGATTTCTCCCAGCAATATCCACGCCCTGTGAAAGGATAAAATAAACACAGTTTCCAGGGAGGTGGATGGTGACTAGAGAATGGAGTTTGTAGCAGGGCCATAAGACAATGGCTTCACTATTTATTTTTTAAAATAAATTTCGAGTTCCCAATTATTATTTTCCAATTTAGCGTGGCCAATCCACCCACGCTGCACATCTTTGGGTTGTGGGGATGACACCCACGCAGACACTGGGAGAATGTGCAAACTCAATGACTTCACTATTTCCGATGTTTAATTGGAGGAAATGTCTGTTCACCCAATTCTGGATGTCAGACAAGTCAGGACGATGTGTGAATTGGAGGTGGTGGTTTTCATATACACCTCTTACTTTGGGGAAGTTGGGGGTTTGAGATTCTGTCAAAGTTATTGTTCAAGTTAGACCATAAGACCATAAGACATAGGAGCAGAAGTAAGGCCATTCAGCCCATCGAGTCCACTCCACCATTCAACCATGTCTGAAGTTGTAGTTGTATAAAATCTGTCTCTTTCACCTCTTGTCTCTCCACTTCTATTTGTCCCCTTCTGCTCCCAAAGTGTCCAGAGTCTAGTGTCAGCCCACTGACCCAGGGTGACCGGCCGCCACCTTGGTAGAAACAAAGTAGAAACTTGGTAGAAGTGGCGCACATGTGGCCATTTTGGTGAAGGAACAGGAAGTGGAGGCTTCAGGGTCCCAGTGACCAGAAGAAAAATCATTCTGAACCCTGGACCAGCTCTACCCTCCCATCCAATAATTTTAATATTCAAACATAGTTTTCAGTTGATATTTTTGAAATACTCTCGTACTGCCCACTGCAAAACCTTCATTGAACTACCTGTATCACAATGGCAGTTGAGCAAAACTCAGTGAGTTCCAGGATCTGCCTGAAAAGGCAGCGATACGATTCACTAATTAATTTTAAAAGAGAGGTGGATAGTTACCTGAGGATGAGAAGGTGCAAGGCGAGGGACATGAAACTGGACTGAGGGACTGAACAAGTCCGTTCTTTCTAAAAGTCAGCACAGGAAAGATGGGCTGAACAACCCCCATCGCCCCCTCTTGTGCAATGCATCTCTACGATTCTCGGAACCTGAATGGAAGCAAAATAAAATCCGAAATCGTTATTGGTCATTTTACTAAATGTAAAGAGTACACTGTCCATCAAGAGCTACTTAAGAGCAGAATAAACAGGAGCAGTTGGAGGACATAGAGCCTGCTCCACTTTTTCTCCTTGTCGCCATTTTCCTTCTTTCCCCCGTATCCAATAATCTGTTGAATTCAGTCTTGAATATACTCAGCGACTGAGCATCCACAGCCTTCAAGGTGTCGAATTCCAATTGACAAACTTGAATGAAGAGACGCCTCATCTTATTCACATATCGCCATTGACATCTCAAGATGTTTTACCGGAGGATAGGGAGACAGTGGTTCCTACAAATAGTTGTTTGTGGTTCATTGCAGTTCCTTGACAAGGTATTGGCTGTATTGTGAGTGTTGTGAAGGCTGAGCTGACTTTTCTGGTAGGCCTGCTTTCCAGAGATGATCAGACAAGAGTAATGCTGCTGGGCTCAACGCTTTTTCATCAACAATGATTCAGCCTCTGCAGGAAATTGAGAAAAGAGGCAGCATTGCTCTGCAGCCACACAGGATAGTACTGGTTAGATTCAATGTCTTTATCCAGAGGGTGTGGAACTTGCTGCCACAGGGACTGGTTGAGGAAAACAGCATGAATGCACTTAGCAAGTTGCAGACACAAGAGAGAAAGGAATAGAAATACCTGCTGACAGAGAGAAGTGATAGGCTCATGGGGAATATATACACTGACACTGGGTACAATGACCTGTTTTTGTGCTGTCTATTGAGTTTCATTCTACTTTGATTATTTTTACAGGGTATGGAATGGAAAGACTTACAGGCAGCAAACTCAAGGTTTGAGAGCCTTTTAATTTCTCAGGATATGAATATCATCGACCCCTGAATGTGGAAGGAGAAATGTTTGTCTTCTATGTGAAAGGAGAAATGTTTGCACAGAGTGCTGAATTTGGTGCATTTTGAGTGCTATAGTAAGAGTTTGGTGACCGAGGGAGTATAAGGCTTCATTTTTATCTAAAGTTTAGTCTTTCTTTTATTTAGTTAATTAACTTAAAAGTTGCTGTTTGGTTTTGAAGAAGGTGAATTTTCAATCAGCTTTAAACAAGCTTCTACTTCTAGGCACTTGCAGCTGGAGCTTGTTAATTAGTTAATTGGATTAGGCCAGTTTTCAGAGGCTAGATTCACAGTATAAAAGTGATCCCCTACAGTGCAGACTTTGTTTGCACTGAGTGCTGAATTTGGTGCATTTGAGTGCTATAGTAAGAGTTTGGTGACCGAGGGAGTGCTGAATTTGGTGCATTTGAGTGCTATAGTAAGAGTTTGGTGACCGAGGGAGTGCTGAATTTGGTGCATTTGAGTGCTATAGTAAGAGTTTGGTGACCGAGGGAGTGCTGAATTTGGTGCATTTGAGTGCTATAGTAAGAGTTTGGTGACTGAGGGAGTTAGGTGAGGAGGGAGTAAGGTGCTCCTTTCATTTTGTTTCCGACATTTCCGCAAAGAGTGAGAAGAGAGCCAGGAGTTTACAGAAAGTGTAGCTGACTGGGAGCAGAGTCGGAGGGCGAAGATCTAGTTAGTCCACAGGGCGGCTATATTCTGTCAGGTAAGAGGGGATGGAGGCTAGGCCAGTTGCATGCTCCTCCTGTAGGATGTGGGTGGTGAGGGATACCACCGGTGTCCCCGCTGACTATACCTGTGGGAAGTGCACCCAACTTCAGCTCCTCAAAGACCGTGTTAGGGAACTGGAGCTGAAGCTGGATGAACTTCGGATCATCCGGGAGGCAGAGGGGGTGATAGAGAAGAGTTACAGGGAAGTAACCACACCCAATGTACAGGACAAGAATAGTTGGGTTACAGTCAGGGGGAAAAAAACAAACAGGCAGACAGTGCAGGGATCCCTCGTGGCCGTTCCCCTTCAAAACAAGTATATCGTTTTGGATACTGTTGGGGGGGATGACCTACCGGGGGAAGGCCCTAGCGGCCAGGTCTCTGGCACTGAGTCTGGCTCTGGAGCTCAGAAGGGAAGGGGGGAGAATAGAAAAGCAATAGTTGTCGGAGATTCAATGGTTAGGGGAATAAATAGGAGATTCTGTGGTCGCGAGCGAGACTCCCGGAAGGTATGTTGCCTCCCGTGTGCCAGGGTCAGGGATGTCTCGGATCGTGTCTTCAGGATCCTAAAGGGGGAGGGGGAGCAGCCAGAAGTCGTGGTGCACATTGGTACCAAAGACATAGGTAGGAAAAGGGGTGTGGAGGTAATAAACAAGTTTAGAGAGTTAGGCTGGAAGTTAAAAGCCAGGACAGACAGAGTTGTCATCTCTGGTTTGTTGCCGGTGCCACGTGATAGCGAGGCTAGGAATAGGGAGAGAATGCAGTTGAACACGTGGCTGCAGGAATGGTGTAGGAGGGAGGGCTTCAGGTATTTGGATAATTGGAGCGCATTCTGGGGAAGGTGGGACCTGTACAAGCAGGACGGGTTGCATCTGAACCAGAGGGGCACCAATATCCTGGGAGGGAGGTTTTCTAGTACTCTTCAGGAGGGTTTAAACTAATTTGGCAGGGTAATGGGAACTGGATTTGTAGTCCAGCAACTAAGGTAGCCGATATTCAGGACGCCAAAGTGTGTAATGAGACAGTGGGGAAGGGAACACTGACAAAGGAGAGTACTTGCAGGCACGGAGATGGGTTGAAGTGTGTATACTTCAACACAAGAAGCATCAGGAATAAGGTGGGGGAACTTAAGGCATGGATCGGTACTTGGGACTACGATGTGGTGGCCATCACGGAAACTTGGATAGAAGAGGGGCAGAAATGGTTGTTGGAGGTCCCTGGTTATAGATGTTTCAATAAGATTAGGGAGGGTGGTAAAAGAGGTGGGGGGGGGGGGGTGGCATTGTTAATTAGAGATAGTATAACCACCGGGGCAGCAACGTAGCATGGTGGTTAGCACAATTGCTTCACAGCTCCAGGGTCCCAGGTTCGATTCCGGCTTGGGTCACTGTCTGTGCGGAGTCTGCACATCCTCCCCGTGTGTGCGTGGGTTTCCTCCGGGTGCTCCGGTTTCCTCCCACAGTCCAAAGATGTGCAGGTTAGGTGAATTGGCCATGATAAATTGCTGTTAGTGTCCAAAATTGCCCTTAGTGTTGGGTGGGGTTGCTGGGTTATGGGGATAAGGTGGAGGTGTGGACCTTGGGTAGGGTGCTCTTTCCAAGAGCCGGTGCAGACTCGATGGGCCGAATGGCCTCCTTCTGCACTGTAAATTCTATGATAACAGCTGCAGAAAGGCAGTTCGAGGAGTATCACCCTAATGAGGTAGTATGGGTTGAAGTCAGAAATAGGAAAGGAGCAGTCACCTTGTTAGGAGTTTTCTATAGGCCCCCCAATAGTAGCAGAGATGTGGAGGAACAGATTGGGAAACAGATTTTGGAAAGGTGCAGAAGTCACAGGGTAGTAGTCATGGGTGACTTTAACTTCCCAAATATTGAGTGGAAACTCTTTAGATCAAATAATTTGGATGGGGTGGTGTTTGTGCAGTGTGTCCAGGAAGCTTTTCTAACACAGTATGTAGATTGTCCGACCAGAGGAGGGGCAATATTGGATTTAGTACTTGGTAATGAACCAGGGCAAGTGATAGATTTGTTAGTGGGGGAGCATTTTGGAGATAGTGACCACAATTCTGTGACTTTCACTTTAGTAATGGAGAGGGATAGGTGCGTGCAACAGGGCAAGGTTTACAATTGGGGGAAGGGTAAATACGATGCTGTCAAACAAGAACTGAAGTGCATAAGTTGGGAACATGGGCTGTCAGGGAAGCAGACAATTGAAATGTGGAACTTGTTCAAGGAACAGGTACTACGTGTCCTTGATATGTATGTCCCTGTCAGGCAGGGAAGAGATGGTTGAGTGAGGGAACCATGGTTGACAAGAGAGGTTGAATGTCTTGTTAAGAGGAAAAAGGAGACTTCTGTACGGCTGAGGAAACAAGTTTCAGACAGGGCATTGGAGGGATACAAGATCGCCAGGAGGGAACTGAAGAAAGGGATTAGGAGAGCTAAGAGAAGGCATGAACAATCTTTGGCGGGTAGGATCAAGGAAAACCCCAAGGCCTTTTACACATATGTGAGAAATATGAGAATGACTAGAGCGAGGGTAGGTCCGATCAAGGACAGTAGCGGGAGATTGTGTATTGAGTCTGAAGAGATAGGAGAGGTCTTGAACGAGTACTTTTCTTCTGTATTTACAAATGAGAGGGGCCATATTGTTGGAGAGGACAGTGTGAAACAGACTGGTAAGCTCGAGGAAATACTTGTTAGGAAGGGAGATGTGTTGGGCATTTTGAAAAACTTGAGGATAGACAAGTCCCCTGGGCCTGACGGGATATATCCAAGGATTCTATGGGAAGCAAGAGATGAAATTGCAGAGCCGTTGGCAATGATCTTTTCGTCCTCACTGTCAACAGGGGTGGTACCAGGGGATTAGAGAGTGGCGAATGTCGTGCCCCTGTTCAAAAAAGGGACTAGGGATAACCCTGGGAATTACAGGCCAGTTAGTCGTACTTCGGCGGTAGGCAAAGTAATGGAAAGGGTACTGAAGGATAGGATTTCTGAGCATCTGGAAAGACACTGCTTGATTAGGGATAGTCAGCACGGATTTGTGAGGGGTAGGTCTTGCCTTACAAATCTTATTGAATTCTTTGAGGAGGTGACCAAGCATGTAGATGAAGGTAAAGCAGTGGATGTAGTGTGCATGGATTTTAGTAAGGCATTTGATAAGGTTCCCCATGGTAGGCTTCTACAGAAAGTAAGGAGGCATGGGATAGTGGGAAATTTGGCCAGTTGGATAACGAACTGGCTAACCGATAGACATCAGAGAGTGGTGGTGGATGGCAAATATCCAGCCTGGATCCCAGTTACCAGTGGCGTACCTCAGGGATACGTTCTGGGTCCTCTGCTGTTTGTGATTTTCATTAATGACTTGGATGAGGGAGTTGAAGGGTGGGTCAGTAAATTTGCAGACGATACGAAGATTGGTGGAGTTGTGGATAGTAAGGAGGGCTGTTGTCGGCTGCAACGAGACATAGATAGGATGCAGAGCTGGGCTGAGAAGTGGCAGATGAAGTTTAACCCTGAAAAGTGTGAGGTTGTCCATTTTGGAAGGACAAATATGAATGCGGAATACAGGGTTAACGGTAGAGTTCTTGGCAACGTGGAGGAGCAGAGAGATCTTGGGGTCTATGTTCATACATCTTTGAAAGTTGCCACTCAAGTGGATAGAGCTGTGAAGAAGGCCTATGGTGTGCTCGCGTTCATTAACAGAGGGATTGAATTTAAGAGCCGTGAGATGATGATGCAGCTGTACAAAACTTTGGTAAGGCCACATTTGGAGTACTGTGTACAGTTCTGGTCACCTCATTTTAGGAAGGATGTGGAAGCTTTGGAAAAGGTGCAAAGAAGATTTACCAGGATGTTACCTGGAATGGAGAGTAGGTCTTACGAGGAAAGGTTGAGGGTGCTAGGCCTTTTCTCATTAGAACGGAGAAGGATGAGAGGCGACTTGATAGAGGTTTATAAGATGATCAGGGGAATAGATAGAGTAGACAGTCAGAGACTTTTTCCCCGGGTGGAACAAACCATTACAAGGGGACATAAATTTAAGGTGAAAGGTGGAAGATATAGGAGGGATATCAGAGGAAGGTTCTTTACCCAGAGAGTAGTGGGGGCATGGAATGCACTGCCTGTGGTAGTTGAGTCGGAAACATTAGGGACCTTCAAGCAGCTATTGGATAGGTACATGGATTACGGTAAAATGATATAGTGTAGATTTATTTGTTCTTAAGGGCAGCACGGTAGCATTGTGGATAGCACAATTGCTTCACAGCTCCAGGGTCCCAGGTTCGATTCCGGCTTGGGTCACTGTCTGTGCGGAGTCTGCACGTCCTCCCCGTGTCTGCGTGGGTTTCCTCCGGGTGCTCCGGTTTCCCCCCACAGTCCAAAGATGTGCAGGGTAGGTGGATTGGCCATGGTAAATTGCCCTTAGTGTCCAAAATTGCCCTTGGTGTTGGGTGGAGGTGTTGAGTTTGGGTAGGGTGCTCTTTCCAAGAGCCAGTGCAGACTCAGGGGGCCGAATAGCCTCCTTCTGCACTGTAAATTCAATGATAATCTATGATTAATCTAGGACAACGGTTCGGCACAACATCGTGGGCTGAAGGGCCTGTTCTGTGCTGTATTTTCTATGTTCTATCTGTGGGAAGGTCAGTGTGACTGGAAAAAGCAACGAGACACATACATATGCAAGTGAATGTATTCCAGTGAGCTGACTGTGAAAAGAGCCTTAACCAGTTACACAGCCTGAAAAAACATCACATCATTCACAGCAGAGAGAAACTGTACACGATGTTCTGTGTGTGAATGAGGCTCCAATCTGGAGAGACACAAGGTCATCGGCACCATGGAGAAACCGTGGAAATGTGGAGACTGTGGGAAGGGGTTCAAATCTCCATCCCTGCTGGAAGCTCATCAACGCAGTCACACTGGGGAGAGACCATTCACCTGCTGCCTGTGTGGAAAGGGATTTACTCAGTCAGCACACCTTATGAAACATCAACTTGTGCACAGTAGTACGAGATCTTTTAAATGTTCTGACTGTGAGAAGAGCTTCAAAAGTGAAATGGATCTGCTGAGACACCAGCGAGTTCACACCGGAAAGAGGCCATTCACCTGTTCCGAGTGTGGTAAGGGATTCACTCAGTCAGCCAACCTGCTCACACACCAGCAGGTTCACACTGGAGAGAGGCTGTTCCCTTGCTCCGTGTGTGGGGAAAGATTTAATCATTTATCTAACCTGCAGAGACACCAGACAGTTCACACTGGAGAGAGGTTGTTCACCTGCTCTGAGTGTGGGAAGAGATTCCTTCACTTATGGAACCTTGCTACACATCAACTTGTTCACAGTGATCAGAAACCTTTTAAATGTTCTGACTGTGAGAAGAGCTATAAAACTACATCTGATCTGCTGAAACACCAACACACTCACACTGGGGAGAGGCCGTTCATCTGCTGTGTGTGTGGAAGAGATTCACTTGGTCATCCCACATGCTGAGACACCAGAGACTTCACGAGTGACTGCAGGGGTTGGATTCTGCTGTTATTGCTGCTGTTAATCACATCCAGGACTGAACCATGTTCATTCTGACAGCTGGAGTTTGTTTCTGCTGATAATAATCCCTGTAACCAGTGGAGTTTAATATTTTGATATTTGTCAAATAAATTAATGTTTCAGACACACATTTTGTTGGGTCCTTAATTTCTCCAGGATAAGAGGCAACTAATTTGTGTCCTGTCACAGATTGCTCCATTTTTTGGACTTTTCTCCTTTCTAACTCTAGATTATTTCAATTCTCATACCTTATTACTTCTTTGGGTTTGAGGGTGAGACCCACACAGACACAAAATACTGTGTTTTCTGTATTGGACAATTACATTAAAATCTGGAACACGTGTAGATATGGATTGGTGTCTCCATATCATGTGTATAAAGTATTGATGTTCTCTAGTTATGCTCTTCCCCACAGTCTCTCCATATCCTCTCTCACAAGACCTTCCATTATTTTAAAGATTTCTATTAGGTTATCCCCACCGCCTTCATTTCTAAGGAGAGATGAGACCCAGCCTGTCAATCCTTTCCTGATATTTTATATGTACCGACACATTTCTGGTTTCACCATTATAAATCTTCTTTGCACCCTCTTCAGTGCCTCGGTATCATTTTATAATATCGTGACCGGAACAACATGCAGTGATCGGTGAGATACTTGATCCAAGAGTCACAGATAACCCAAAAAATGGGACCAAGCTAATATGCGATTTTACGCTGGTTTATTAAGAAACAACAGTTTAAAAATGATGCATAATGGACACACTAAACATCATACAGCCTGAGAATGATTTCCCAGTCCCAGAGGACAGACGGATGATGCAGAATGAGTACTGGTCTCCATGACTAGTGGCTGCAGTCTACTCTGGATGGTTCACTGCTGTGAGCCAGTGTGGGTGTTGTGTGAAGCCAGTCTGGACCTTTTTAGAAATCTCTTCCTGTTTTAACCTTTACACAGACAAATGGTTTGCGGATGGATCCTGACATCCAATCATATCAGGATTAGAAATGTCAATTTAAGAGCCTGTGTTAGAGACCAGTCCTGGGCAGAAAGAACAGGTCTGTCCTGTGTTTGTCACCCAGCAAGCTGCTGTGGAAGATTTCTTCACAGGCGAGAAAGGAAGTGAGCTATTCCTATAATATTCAATAAATGCTTTCATATTTTATCATTTATTTCTTACAAATCTTCCCGTCTTGAGAAGTGAATATCCTTATTGACTTCTCTCAACTGATTTCTGATCAACCCACCTATTTCTACACTACAAGCTTGTTTTCATAATTTCTTGATTACGTCGATAACACATTTCGACAACATACTAAAACTGCTAAAATTATCAGAATCAGCAACACAAATGCTTGAGCTGCCGCCAAGAATAAAAGTAAAAACCTTTCCAGTAAAATGTGATAACTGTTCACTTAGATTCATCTTTCCCAGCTGCAGAGCATCTCACACCATTCCAAATTATTGGCATGTTGAAAATACATCAGCTTCAAACAGAAGTTCATGCACGGACTTTAAAGATTCTCCAGCTCTCTGTTCACCTACCTCCAGCTTGTGGATATTTTCTAAATCCAGATTCTAGATCCTTTTTCACTTTAATTTCACACCCTCTGACAGATACAAGTGTGTATAATTAGATTCTGATTGTTTTAAAGTCTATTTTCCAGTGGAATATGTGTCAATATCATAATGATTTAAAATGTTGTCTCATTTTACTGACCACATTAATCACTCGATGTTGTTCTGTTATCGAATAGCTGAGTATGTCTGGGACCCACTCTTCAGTGCAGCTTCCAGCTTCACCATGCATTTCCACATCAGCACACCCACACTGGTATCCCAGTATCAGGCTCCATGTGCCACACACGTCACTCTTGGACTTTCAGGTGATCTTACCAAAACATCTGGCGCGTGGGCCGGGGGTGGGGGGGGGGGGGGGGGGATCTCTGTCGGAGGATCTGTACTTCTCTCTCCCTGCATGGCTCCAATGCCTCAGTCAATGGCCAATCAATTCAGTTTATCTTTTAAAGTTCAGAGGCAGGGACACATTTATCTCCAAGAGAAAGTTATCAATCTATTTGTCTGATCTACACTGATTTTCACTAGAATGTACATCGATATAACATTGATCTATTCTATTGAGCTCTCCCCGGGGTGAGTTATTCCAATTTCCATTGGGTAATGTGATTTTCTCGATCTTATTCTGAGTGGGCCATCCTATTAATCATTATTCAGTTTCATTCAGGAGTCCTGGAGAAACTTTACTGTCCAATAGTATTGCATTCACACAATATTGTCTTTGTATATCAGAGACACAAATATTTGAAATCAGTTTGGAGATAACTCCCATATCTCCCGTTCTCAAACACCCTGTTTTGAAAGATAAGAAATGGGATAAAGCCAAATCTTTAAAAGGCAAATTATCACCCTGCTGTCAGTGGAAAGGGTTAACTTCTCGGTTTGTTTGCAAACATTCCAAACTCTGCCAATTGTGCTGACTTTAGGTGACTTTCCTTTTCAGATCAAAGATGAACCAAACACCATTTTAATCTTTGTTTTCCAATTCTTTTGGGAAGGGGGTTTCAGCTTTGCCCAATTGTAACTTTTTCCCCCCATTCTCCTTGAGGCACCTTTCCAAATCACAGGAATAAACCTGAAGAAAAATAAAGCAAGAACATTAGCTTTCACAGGTAAGCTTCAACCTTCTTAAAGAGGGTGAAGCCTCCCACAGTTTGTGAGTTCTGAAACATTACTCCAAGATCCAAGGACTAAGCATACAAATTGGCCAGGAGAAACAACAAACCTGAGGATTGGGAGCAGGTTAGAATTCAGCAAAGGAGGACCAAGAGATTGATTAAGAAGGGGAAAATAGCATACGAGGGGAAGCTTGCGTGGAACATAAAAAACTGACTGCAAAAGTTTCTATCGATACATGAAGAGAAAGAGATTGGTGAAGACAAATGGCTGAGCAACTCAATACATACTTTGGTTCTGTTTTCTCAAAGGACGACACAAATAACATACCAGAAATGTTGGGGAATGCAGGGTTCAGAGAGGGGAGGAACTGAAGGAAATCAGAGTACAGAAATGGTGTTGGGGAAATTGATGAGATTGAAGGTCGATAAATCTCCGGGGCCTGCTAATCTACATACCAGACTACTTAAGGAAGTGACTCAAGGAATAGTGGATGTATTGGTGGTCATCTTCCAAGATTGTATAGACTCTGGAACAGTTCCTACAGATCAGAGGGAGGCTAATGTAACCTCACTATTTAAAAAGGGAGGTAGAAAGAAAATGCAAGTATAGATTAATCGACGTGATTACGGCAGTGGGGAAAAGTCTAAAGTCCATAATCAAAGATTTTATTGTGGAGTACTTAGAAAACAGTGGCAGAATTAGTCAGAGTCAACATGGATTTATGAAAGAACAAAGAGAAGGACAGCACAGGAACAGGCCCTTCGGCCCTCCAAGCCTGCGTCGACCATGCTGCTCGACTAAACTAAAATCTTCTACACTTCCAGGGTCCGTATCCCTCTATTCCCATCCTATCCATGTATTTGTCAAGATGCCCCTTAAATGTCACTATCGTCCCTGCTTCCATCACCTCCTCCGGTAGCGAGTTCCAGGCAGCCACTACTCTCTATGTAAAAAGCTTGCCTCGTACATCTCCTCTAAACCTTGCCCCTCGCGCCTTAAACCTATGCCCCCTAGTAATTGACCCCTTCATTCTGACCATCCACTCTCTATGCCCCTCATAATTTTGAAGATCTCTATCAGGTTGCCCCTCAACCTCCGTCGTTCCAATGAGAACAAACCAAGTTTATTCAACCTCTCCTCATAGCTTATGCCCTCCATACCAGGCAACATCCTGGTAAATCCCATCTGCACCCTCTCTAAAGCCTCCACATCCGTCTGGTAGTGTGGCGACCAGAATTGAACACTATACTCCAAGTGTGGCCTAACTAAGGTTCTATACAGCTGCAACATGACTTGCCAATTTTTACACTCAATGCCCCGGCCAATGAAGGCAAGCATGCCATCTGCCTTCTTGACTAGCTTCTCCACCTGTGTTGCCCCTTGCAGTGACCTGTGGACCTGTACACCTAGATCTTGCTGACTGTCAATACTCTTGAGCGTTCTACCATTCACTGTATATTCCCTACCTGTATTAGATCTTCCAAAATGCATTACCTCACATTTGTCCCGATTAAACGCTATCTGCCATCTCTCCGCCCAAGTCTCCAAACGATCTAAATCATGCTGTATCCTCTGACAGCCCTCATCGCTATCCGCAATTCCACCAATCTTTGTGTCGTCCGCAAACTTACTAATCAGACCAGTTACATTTTTCTTCAAATCATTTATATAGACTACAAACAGCAAAGGTCCCAGCACTGGTCCCTGCGGAACACCACGAGTCCACAGCCCTCCAATCAGAAAGGTACCCTTCCATTGCTACTCTCTGCCTTCTATGACCTAGCCAGTTCTGTATCCATCTTGCCAGCTCACCCCTGATCCCATGTGACTTCATCTTTTGTACCAGTCTACCATGAGGGACCTTGTCAAAGGCCTTACTGAAGTCCATATCGACAACATCCACTGCCCTACCTGCATCAACCATCTTTGTGACCTCGAAAAACTCTATCAAGTTAGTGAGACACGACCTCCCCTTCACAAAACCGTGCTGCCTCTCGCTAATATGTCCACTTGCTTCCAAATGGGAGTCGATCCTGCCTCGAAGAATTCTCTCCAGTAATTTCCCTACCACTGACGTAAGGCCCACCAGCCTGTAGTCTCCTGGATTATCCTTGCTACCCTTCTTAAACAAAGGAACAACATTGGCTATTCTCCAGTCCTCCGGGACATCACCTGAAGACAGTGAGGATCCAAAGATTTCTGTTAAGGCCTCTGCAATTTCCTCCCTTGCCTCCTTCAGTATTCTGGGATAGATCCCGTCAGGTCCTGGGGACTTATCCAGCTTAATATTTTTCAAGACGCCCAACAACTCGTCTTTTTGAACTCAATGTGACCCAGGTTATCTATACACCCTTCTTCAGACTCAACATCCACCAATTCCTTCTCTTTGGTGAATACTGATGCAAAGTATTCATTTAGTACCTTGCCCATTTCCTCTGGCTCCACGCATAGATTCCCTTGCCTGTCTTTCAGTGGGCCAACCCTTTCCCTGGCTACCCTCTTGCTTTTTATGTACGTGTAAAAAGCCTTGGGATTTTCCTTAACCCTATTTGCCAATGACTTTTCGTGACCCCTTTTAGCCCTTCTGATGCCTTGCTTAAGTACCTTCGTACTTTCTTTATAGTCTACACAGGCTTCATCTGTTCCCAGCCTTCTAGTCCTGACAAATGCCTCCTTTTTCTTTTTGACGAGACCGACGATATCTTTCGTTATCCAAGGTTCCCGAAATTTTCCATATTTATCCTTCTTCCGCACAGGATCATGCCGGTCCTGAATTCCTTTCAACTGACATTTGAAAGCCTCCCACATGTCAGATGTTGATTTACCCTCAACATCCGCCCCCAATCTAGGTTCTTCAGTTCCCGCCTAATATTGTTAGAATTAGCCTTCCCCCAATTTAGCACATTCAACCGAGGTCCGCTCTTATCCTTGTCCACCAGCACTTTGTAGATTTAGATCCCACCCTGATCCCCTTGCAGCCACGTCTCTGTGATGTCCACAACATTGTACCGGCCAATTTCAATGTGCGCAACAAGCTCATTGATCTTATTCCGTATCTTGCGATCATTAAGGTACAATACCCTCAGTCCTGCATTGACCACCTCCCTTCTCACACTTGTCACCTTTTTTATTCTGCCTGAGGGTGATGTCCTATTATTTTTGTTCTCTATTTCCTCTTCAGTTATGACAACTTCTAAGCTAACGTTCTGGTCCCCACCCCCTGCCATATTAGTTTAAATCCTCCCGAGTGATACAAGCAAACCTCCCAGCCAGGATATTGGTGCCCCTCGAGTTTAGGTGCAACCCGTCCTTCTTGTACAGGTTGCACCTGCCTCCGAAGAGATCCCTCTGGCCCAGAAATCTGAAACCCTCCCTCCTACACCACTGGTTTAGCCACGTGTTTAGCTGCACTATCCTCCTATTTCTAGCCTCACTGGCACATGGCACAGGGAGTAATCCCGAGATTACAACCCGAGAGGTCCTGCTTCTTAGCTTACTGCCTAACTCCCTGAACTCCTTCTGAAGGACCTCATCCCTTTTCCTGCCTATGTCATTCGTACCTATGTATACTACGACGTCTGGCTGTTCACCCTCCCCCTTCAGGATGTCCTGTGTTCGTTCAGACACATCTTTGACCCTGGCACCAGGGAGGCAATACACCATCCCGGGAAAGGGAAATCATGCTTGACAAATCTATTGCAATTCTTCAAGGATGTAACTGATGAGTAGTTGATGAGGGGAAGCCAGTGGATGTGGTTTATTTGGACTTTCAGAAGGCTTTCAACAAAGTTCCACATCAGAAAGTTAAACCGCATGGGTTTAGGGATTGTATATTGAGATGGATAGAAAACTGGTTGGCAGGCAGGAAATAAAGAGTAGGAATAAACAAGTATTTTTCCAAATAGCAGTGACCAGTGGGGTACCGCTAGGATCGGTACCAGCACCTCAGCTATTCACTATATCCATGATTTAGATGAGGGAATAAATGTAATATCCCAAAATTTGCAGATGGCACAAAACTATGTGGTAGGATGAGCTGTGAAGAGGATGCCGAGATGCTTCAGTGCTATTTGGACAAGCTGAGTGGAAAAATGCATGGCAGATGTAGTACAATGTGGATAAATATGAGGTTATCCAGTTTGGTAGCAAAAACAGGACGGCAGATTATTATCTGAATAATTATAAATTAAGAGAGGGGAATGTGCAATGAGACCTGGGTGTCTTCGCACACCAGTCACTGAAGGTAAGCATTCAGGTACAGCAGGTGCTGAAGAAGAAAAATGGTATGCTGGCCTTATTAACAGGAGGATTTGAGTACAGGAGCAGGGACGTCTTGTTGCAATTATACAGGGCCTTGGTGAGGCCACACCTGGGATATTGTCTGCAGATTTGGTCTCCTTATCTGAGGAAGGGTGTTCTTGCTATAGAGAGAGTGCAGTGAAGGTTTACCAGACTGATTCCTCGGATGGTGGGACTGACGTATGAGGAGAGATTCAGCCAGTTAGGATTATGTTCGCTGGAGTTCAGAAGAATGAGAGGGATCTTATGGAAACCTATAAAATTCTAACAGGACTAGACGGTAAATGCGGGAAGGATTCCCGATGGTGAGGGAGTCCAGCACCATGCGTCATAGTCGAAGGATATGGGGTAGACCACTTAGGACAGAAATTAGGAGAAATTTCTTCACCCAGAGAGTGGTCAGCCTGGGGAATTCACTACCACAGAACGAGTTGAGGACAAAACATTGTCTGCTTTCAAGAAGCAGTTAGATACAGCTCTTCGGACAAAAGGGATCAAAGGATGTGGAAGGAAAGCGGGGAACAGGTTACTGAGTTGGGTGATCAGCCATGATCGTAATGAATGATGGCGCAAGCTCAAAGGGCCGAATGGCCTCCTCCTGCTTCTATTTTCTATGTTTCTATGTGAGGGTAAAGTTTGTCTTGAGGGAATCAAACATTTTGGCGCCGTTTCCAATTGTACAATGAAATTGTGATTCACACTGAAAGGTTCACTTTCACTCAGTAATGATAATGTTTCACTTTTCTCAGCATAGACATTTTAGATTAAATACCAATTGTTCACTTCTCTTGTAGCTGGTGTGTGGAGATCATGTTCACTGCAGACCTGTCAGCAGAGAAACCGCACTGTGCTTCTGGATACATTCAATCTGCAAGTAGATGGATCTTTTAGACATGACCCTAGTGAAGGTCCTCCCAGTGATGCTAAGGAGTGAGATGTCCCTGTAGTTGTTGGACTCTCCTCTGTCACTGCTGATTTTATATATTGTGATGATTTTGCATCACACGTATGGAATGGTTCCTGTCACCCATCAGAGACGTCGGAGGTCATGAAGGTGTGACAGCCGATGGGACTTTCCGTGTGTAAGCAGATCAGCTGGAATTCCATCCTTGCCGGGTGCCTTTCTGAATGACCTTTTGAAGTTCAAGTGGTGAGGGTTCCTTGTCCAACTCAACCATGACAGGAACTGCAATAGAGACAATCAGAGTCTGGGAGAGGTCCAGCTCACAGTCGTGATCAACCCAGCAGAACATCTGTTTACTTCTGTTGGTAAGAACTTCACCAGCTGCCAATTTCAGCCGGGCAACTTTGGTGATGGTCGGATAAAGATCCCTCTTGATCCCATCAGACATAGATTTCCATTGTCACAGGCAGCTTGGAATTATTGACAGATTCTGGTCCAATGTTTATTTGCACAGGATCTCCGTGATATTTACACAACTGTCTTGGCTACTTTCAAGTAATGCAGTGTCCAAGCTGTTGGGTTTATGTTGCACATCAGGTCGACTTTGCTTTTTGCTTCAATGACAAGACGTCATCTCGGCTGAGTGAGTCTGAACCGGTCTTTGTTGTGGGTTTCACCTTTACCAAATGTTGCTGTTGCTGTGTCAGAAATGATTCAACTCAGCGACTTACAAACTTCATCAGTATCAATGTTGATGTTCAGGTTTTTAAACGTTTTTTAAAGTACATGTATAATATTTCACAGTTTGTTTCGCTTCCTTCACAATTTAATATCATAATGGACAGAACACTGAAGAAGTCAGTAAGAATTGTCAGCAAGGATTAATCTGCAGTTTCTAATTGGAGATGTCAATCAGTGGAACCTTTTAGACACTGATTTGCATCAAAGATCAAGTTAGGATTGAAGTGCAAGTTCAGAATTTTACTGTACATGTGTTCATGTTGAGAGTTCTTGAATTAAGGAGAAAAATCACAAATGGGGCTTTTAAAAAGGGACATTGTAGTCCCAAAAATCATTGACATCTTCAGGATATTAAACTGCAGCCAGTTATAGGGATTGTTAACATCAGCAGAATCAAACCAGATATTGTCAGACTATCAATCCTGGATGTGATTAGCAGCAGCAAAACAGCAGATTCCAATCCCTGGTCATTTGTGAACTCGCTGGTGTCTCAGCAGGTGTTGTGACTGAGTGAATCCCGCTCCACACAAGGAGCAGGAGAACTGTCTCCCCCCGGTGTGATCCCACTGATGTGTCAGCAGTTGGGATGCCCAAGGAAATCCCATCCCACACACGGAGCAGGTGAACGGCTTCTCCCCAGTGTGAGTGCGTTGGTGCTCACTGAGGTCAGTTGACTGGCTGAAACTCTCTCCACAGGTGATGCACCTGAATGGTTCCTCGTTTGTGTGCATTTGGTGGTGTGTCTGGAGGGTGAATACCTGAGTGAATCCCTTCCCACACACAAAGCAAATGAATGGTTTCTGACCCGTGTGAATTCGCTGGTGTTCAGTGAGGATGGATAAAGACTTGAATTTCTCTTCACAGGTTGTGCAGCTGAATGGTTTCTTCTCAGCGTGAACTCGCTGGTGTAAGCGAAGGGCAGATGACTGAGTGAACCTCCTCTCACACACAGAACAGTTGAACGGCCTTTCCCCAGTGTGAACGCGTCGATGGATTTCCAGCCGGGGTGAAGAATTGAATCCTTCACCACAGTCCTCACATTTCCACGGTTTCTCCATGGTGCCAGTTTCCTCATATCTCTCCAGTTTGGACAGTCCGTTGAAGCTTTGTCCACACACACAGAACACCTGTATGGTTTCTCCCTGCTGCGAATCGTGTGATTTTTTTTACAGGATGTTTCACTGGTTGAAGCTCTTTGTACAGTCAATGAACCGGAACACTCTCATTCCATTGTGTGTCCTGATACTTTTCCAGTCACAATGATGTTTGAAATGGTGTCACACAGGCAGAACACACAAACATTTCTCCTTCCAAATTCAATGACTAATGATATTCTGGCCGTGGCGACTCGGTGACTCTGTCAGGTCATGCTGTGATGTTCAGTTTGAGCTTCCTGTCTGTAAATCCACCCATTCTAGTGCCCTGGAAAAGAAGTTTACAAAACGTTATACAGAGAGAAATCCTGAACATACAACATATTTTCCTCATTTGTACCTGCAAAACAGTAAATCCTACTCCCATACACTCTCTTGCTCCCTGGGCTGAATGCAAATCCCAGGGTGACTAATAGTCCCATATTTTACAGAAATGTATCGGAGTCCACTGTCCCAGTCTGCATGCTGCCTGGATGCTGGCTGTCCTACAAATTGGATCTTTGTCACTGCACAGAACCATGTTCCTTACCGCTTCTATGTTCCAACAGCTCTGGCAAACACCACCCTTAATTTTCACCATGAGAGTTGGTCAGCCCGTCAAACCCAGCACAGCACCTTCACAATTATTTTCCTTACAGTTTACCTCCTGCCTCCACTCTGGCTGGGTTCAGTTCTCAAGCCTCTTTGCAAAGTGAGAATAAAATCAATTAATCACTCATTTTCTGTCCTGGTCACTGGGACCCTGATGCCGGCTCACTTGGGCACACAAATAGTAAACAAGCCCCGGGAGCTGCAAACTCGGGACCTGCAGGTTCCTATTGGGGGTTTGGGGCCTCCAGCGGGTGTTTGTGAATCCTCCCCGCCCACCTCCCAGCGTTTCCTTCCTTTCCAGAGATCAGAATCCTCATTGATTTGAGTCCAAAGTGTCAGCTCTTATTCACTGTCCCCCCTCCTCTGGTGTGAACCATCCTCCAGTCGCTGAAGTAGGATGGTTAACCTGGGCCTGTTCCCGGCAGCTGCAAACCAGGGAGCTGACAATGATTCTGAAGGGTTTGCGGATCCTCCCACTCACCGCCTGACGCTGACTCCGCTTCTCCGGGACAAAGGAGTCCCTTCCCGAGGCCTACATTGGAATTGCGCATGCTCCAAACTCCGTTCCCGCGCCTGCGCACTGGTGTCCAACTATAGCAGCCGCATTGCGCATGCTCTGCATCACAATGCCAGGTTGATTGACAGCAGCTCTAGACCAATACGAAGAGGGAACAAACCTGGCTGCCTGAACGGGAGCGGCTGATCCACCAACCAATCAGAGTGAATGAGGGGCGGGCCTGAGCTCGGATCTTCCTCATTGGTTGAAACTCTGCAGCATTTTGAAAGCTAATTTGTCTCAAACTCCAGGAGAAAACTGCACCTTTCTGTTTGTGGCTTTAAACAGATGAGACCCTGAGGGTGTGGAGCAAATATTTCAACGTTTGTTCTTCAAATGTGGAAATCTGAAACTATGTCCACACAATTCAGGGGCTGCCTTCAAAATAGAACTGGGCAGACAGGGAATGTCTACAGTAACAGAATATGCTGGACAATCTCAGCAGGTCTGACAGCATCTGTGGAGAGTAAAGGGAGCAAATGTTTTGTGTCTGGATGACTCTTTGTCAAAGCCATCCATACTCGAAACATTAGCTCCCTTTCTCTCCCCAGATGCTGTCAGGCCTGCTGAAATACTTGAGTTTTTACTGCTTTTGTTTCAGATTCCAGCATCTGTCGTAATTTGCTTTTATCTGAATGTCGACAGTACCTTGTTTTGGGGTCACTGCGTATCATTTTCCCCCCACTTACCATTACCTGTTTAAATGTGAAGAAAGAGCTTTTCAAGAATGAGACACAGTAACTGACACCCTGTTCAAAATGAAACTAAAGTCACTGTCTGGTTTTACCAAGGATATAGAGGCTACCCAGGCCATGGAGGCAGATTAAGAAACTTTGTCGCCAGAGCGGCACGGTAGCACAGTGATTAGCACTGTTACTCCATAGCGCCAGGGTCCCGGGTTTGATTCCCGGCTTGGGTCCCTGCCTGTGCAGAGTCTGCATGTTCTCCCTGTGTCTCCGTGGGTTTCCTCCAGGTGCTCCGGTTTCCTTCCACAAGTCCCGGAGGACATGCTTGCTAGGTTAATTGGACATTCTGAATTCTCCCGCCGTGTACCTGAACAGGCGCCGAAGTGTGGCGACGAGGGGATATTCACAGTAACTTCAATGCAATGTTAATATAAGCCTACTTGTGACAATAATAAAAATTATTATTTTTAATTGATAAGGAGGAAGTGTTAAAGTGAGAATGTAAATTACAGTGGAGCTGGCAATAATTTCCCAGTCTTTGCTGGAGGTGCCAGATGACTGGAGAATTACAAATCTTATGCATTTGTTCAATAAGGATAGCCCCAGCAATTGCAGATCAGTTAGTTTAACATCATTGGTGGGCAAGCTTATAGAATCAATTATTCCAAATAGAATTTTAAAACATGGAAAATGATGGACTGATTTGCAAGAACCAGTATCAATCCACCTACCCTGCACATCTTTGGGTTCTGGGGGTGAGACGCACATAGACATGGGGAGAATGTGCAAACTCCGCATGGACAGTGACCCAGGGCCAGGATCAAATCCGTGTCCTTGGTGCTGTGAGGCAGCAGTGCTAACCACTGCGCCGCCGTGCCGCCCAACTGACAGATTTCTGAATGTCAATAACACAAAGGGATATGGGAATAGTGTGGGGGGAAAGACATTGAAGTGGATGATCAGCCATGATCGTATTGAATGGTGGAGCAGGCTCAATGGGCTGAATGGCCAACTCCTGCTCCTATGTTACAATGATACAAAGATAGGTAGGAAATTAAATTGTGAAGAAGACATAAGGAGGTTACAAAAATATATGTTAAATGAGCGGTATAAAATTTCCCAAATGGAGTGCAATGTAGGAAAAGTTATTACTTGAAGATTTGTATTCATTGCAGAGCTCGGAGATTCGGAGGGATCTGGGTGTCCAAGAGTATGAATCACAAAAGGTGAGTATAAAGGTACAGCAAGTAATTAGGAAAGCTAATAGAATGTCATTGTTTATTGTGAGGGGAATGGAATACAAAAGTAGGGAGGTTATCTTATGAGGAATGAATGGACAGGCTGGGCGTGTGTCCGATGGAGTTTAGGTGACTTGATTGAACCTTGATGTTGGATGTGGAAAGGATGTTTCCTCTTGTGAGAGAATCTAGAAATTGAAGTCTTCTTAAAGTAACAACAGTGGTTAGCACTGTTGCCTCACGGCATTGAGGACCCGAATTTGATCCCAGCCCCAAGTCACTGTCTGTGTAAAGTTTGCACATTCTCCCCGTGTCTGCGTGGGTCTCATTCCCCCAACCCAAAGATTTGCAGGGTAGGTGGATTGGCCAGACTAAATTGCCCCTTAATTGGAATTTTAAAAAAGTAGCAACTTGCCCCTTTAAGGCAGAGAATAACTTTTTTTCTCGCAATGGGTGCTGAGTCTTTGGAACTCTCTTCCTAAGGGCAGTGGAAGCAGAGTCTTTGAATATTTAGAAGGCAGAGCTGGATAGATTCGTGTTAAGCAAGGGGGTGAAAGGTTATCGGGACAATAGGTGGGGCGAAGACCATCATATGACGATATGAAATAGGAAGAAGAGGATGCTGTTCAGCCTTTAAATAGGATCATGGCTGATTCAACATTTCTCTCATCCACTTTCCTGCCCTTTCCCTGGAATCCTTGATTCCCTCACTGATCAAGAATCTATCTCAGCTTTAAATATACACAGGGACTCTGTCCCCATAGCTTTCAGTTCCAAAGATTCACAACCCTCAGAGAAAAAGTTCCTCTTCATCTCAGTCTCAAATTTACATCTCTTTATTCTGGGCCTAGACTCTCCCACGAGGGGAAACATCCTCTCAGCATTTACCCTGTCAAGCCCCTGAATAATCCTGTATGTTTCAATGAGATCACCTCTCAATCTTCTAAATTCCAATGAGTAGAGTCCAAACCTGTTTAACCTTTGCTCCTAAAACAATCCCTTCATACCGGGGATCATCATAGTGAATCTTCTCTAACCCTCCACCAATAAAATAATATCTCTCCTTAAATAAGGGGGCCAAAACTGCTGACACTATCTCTGTAGGCATTTCTTTAGGATCCTAAGGTGTAAGTGATCAGGGATAGGGTACTTATCTGTCTTTAGCCGCATTAGTTTGTTGAATACTGCATCTCTGGTATTGGTATTTAATTCCTCCTCCATATTCTTTAGTATTAATGGAATATTTGAAGTCTCTTCAACCATAAAGACTAATGCAAAATATCTGTTTAACTCCTCTGCCATTTCCTTATTCCCCATAACTATCTCCGCAGATTTAATTTCTAAGGGGCCTGTGTGGAGTTGAGGTTATAATCAGATCAGCCAGGATGTAATGAATGGTGGAGCAGGCTCGAGGGGCCGAGTGGCCTACTCCTGCTCCTAATTCATATGTTATCACATCCTTTATAATAGATTGTAGCATTTTTCCTCCAATGATGTCAGGTTAATGGGTCTGTAGTTCCCTGTTTTCTCTCTCTCTCCTTAAATTGTGGGGTTACATTTACCACCTTCCAATCTGCAGGAACCATTCCAGAATCTACAGAATTGTGAAAGATGATCACCAATGTATCCTCTATCTCTACAGCCGCCTCTTTCAACTCTCTGGGATGTGGAGCATCAGCTTTTGGGGATTTATTAACTTTCAACCACATTAATTTCTCCAGTACTACTTTTTCACTAATACTAATCTCTTTCAGTTCCTCGTGCTCACTGGTCCCTTGGTTCTCTGGTGTTTTTAGAACAATTTCTGTATCTTGCTCCGTGAAGACAGACACACATTGTTTAGTTTCCCTGCCATTTCCTTATTCCCCATCATAAACTCTCCTGTCTCTGTCTGGAATGGACCACATTGGTCTTTGCTAATCTTTTCCTTTTCACATTCCTATAGGAGCTGTTCCAGTCCTTTTGTTAATGTTTCTCGCCAGTTTGTTCTCATATTCTATTTTCTTTTTATCAGTTTCTTGATCCTCCTTTGCTGAATTCTAAAACAAGTTCCCAATCCTCAGGCTTATTACCTATTTTGGCCATTTTATGAGCCCCTTCTTTTCATGTAATGGAATCTTTAATGTTTCCTGTTATAATAATAATCTTTATTATTGTCAAAAGAAACTACTGTGAAAATCCCCTCGGCACCATTGCATCACTATTACTGTTGGATATTTATTCCTTAAATTAATTTATATTTGTCATACATTATGTGAAAGTCGCCAAAGTCCCAGAGGACCACAGGCTTCTCTCTCCTGAGAAAGAGAGAGCGAAAGAGCTGCTTGGTGGTGATTTGATCCGAGGATCACCACACCTCAGGCGAGGGGCAATGTTGAGAAGACGGGGCCTTCATGGATAACCTCAGCCGGTACGGCAGTTTAACCCAAGCTGTTGGTGTCGCTCAGTATCACAAACCAGCCATCCAGCCAACTGAACTAACCAATCCCCTTGTAAATATGTAATAATTCCTTAAATAATAGCTATCTCCCATCATACCTTTTAATGTATTTTCCCAGCCCACCTCAGACACCTTATTCCCTCATACCCTGAGCCCCGCATACTCAGTTTTTCACAGTGAGAAACACCCAAATAAACTAAACAAAAGAACCATGTAACCACCATAGTCCCTCTTCATGGCAACGTGGCATGGTTCTGGGGCTTCCAAACAGAAATGGAAACAAATAGTCTTAAACTTCAAAACTCCCTTTCACTCTTCTGATTCTTGTGAAACTTCAAACCAGGTATTCGCAAGAAGGTTCAGAGAGCATCAGCCCATTGGAGGCAAAGTCGTGAGACCGGCAAGTCCAGCAGAAAGAAACCCTCCAACCCTCCCCATCGACCAACTGTCAGAATGAACAAAATGCTGTTCTGGGTGTAATTGAAGCAGAAACAATAACAACAGAATCCTACCCCTGTAATCAATTGTGAACTTGTTGGTATCTTAGCAAGTTCGAGGAAACACAGAATCCCTTCCCACACTGAGAGCAGGTGAACGGTCTCTCCCCAGTGTGAATTCGCTGATGTAACTTGAGGTTGGATGACTGAGTGAATCCCTTCCCACACTGAGGGCAGGTGAATGGCCTCTCCCCAGTGTGAACTCGCTGATGTGAGTTCAGGCTGGATAACTGAGGGAATCCCTTCTCACACTGAGAGCAGGTGTACGGTCTCTCCCCAGTGTGTGCTCGCTAGTGCGTCTGCAGGGTGGATGAGTGACTGAATGTCTTCTCACAGTCTGAGCAGGTGAACGGCCTCTCCCTGGTGTGAACCCGCTGGTGTGACTTCAGATGGGATAACTGAGTGACTCCCTTCCCACACACAGAGCAGGTGAAGAGCCTCTCCCCAGTGTGAATGTGTCGATGAGCCTCCAGCGCAGATGGAACCCTGAATCCCTTCCCACAGTCCCCACATTTCCACCGTTTCTCCATGTTTTGGGTCTCCTCTTGTCTCTCCAGTCGGACAATCAGTTGAAGCCTCGTCCACACACAGAACACGTGTACGGTCTCTCCCCGCTGTGAATGGTGTGATGTGTTTTCAGGCTGTGTAACTGGTTAAAGCTCTTTCCACAGTCAGTGCTCTGGAACACTCTCACTCGGGTGTGTGTGTGTCTCGGTGATTTTCCAGTCACACTGATATTTAAAATCTTTTGAAGCCAACAGGTCGGGCGAACATTCCTCCTTCCCGATTTAATGGCCAATGAACCGAGTGACTCTGTCAGATCTAAACATGATGTTTGAGATTTCCGTCTGTAAATCCTCTCCTTTTAACATCCTGTAAAATGAGTTTACAAAATACATCACAGTCAGTACAGGATAGAAATTCAGAACAGATTATTTTAATTTCTATGAAACATTCTTTCCTCTCATTCCCCAAAAGCTGTAAATCTCCATCCCACTCACTCTCCCTCCATTCTCACTCTGCTGTATCTAATATTCACCCTCCCAATTCTCCTGAAGGTGCTGATTCAGGCTGATTGACAGATCCATGCTCACTGCTTCCTGTCCTAAGCACAGAGACCATAACAAACAGGAGGTACAGTCAAAGCAACAGTGCTAACCACTCTGGTACCCTGCCGCCCAGCACCATTTTTCCACGCCATCCCCCATATCCCTCAATAACTTCACTACCTAGAAACCTATCAAACTGCCCTGAAAATATTTGATGACTGAGGTTCCACAGTCCTCTGGGGTAGAGAATTCCAAAGCTTCACCACATTTCCTTTAAATGTATTGATGGGGGCAGCACAGTGGCACAACGGTTAGCCCTGCTGCCTCTCGGTGCCGAGGACCCGGGTTCGATCCCGGCCCCAGGTCACTGTCCATGTGGAGTCTGCACATTCTCCCAGTGTCTGCATGGTCTCACCCCCACAACCCATGTGCAGGGTGGGTGGATTGGCCATGCTAAATTTCTCCTGAATTGGAAAAGAAAATTGGGTATTTAAAAAAATTAATCAATTCATTGACGGGGATTTGGGGGCCGCTGGTTAGGCCAGTATTCTTTGTCATCCCTAGTTGCCCTTCAGAAGGTGGTGGTGAGCTGCCTTCTTGAACATCTGCAGTCCCTCAGGTGTAGGTACACCCACTGTGCTGGTAGGGAGGAGTTCCAGGATTTTGCCCCAGCGACAGTGAAGGTACGGCGATATATTTCCAAGTCGGTCTGGTGAGTGACTTGGAGGGGAACCTCCAGGGGGTGAGGTTCCCAGGTATCTGCTGCTCTTGTCCTTCTAGATAGTAGTGGTCGTGGCTTTGGAAGGTGCTGTCTGAGGAACCTTGGCGACTTACTGCAGTGTATCTTGTAAATGGTACACACGGCTGCCACTGTTCGTCAGTGGTGGAGGGTTTGAATGTTTGTGGACAGAGGAGCAATCAACCTGGCTGCTTTGTCCTGGATGGTGTCGAGCTGCTCGAGTGTTGTTGGAGCTGCACTCATCCAGGCAAGTGGAGAGTATTCCATTATACTCCTGACTTGTGCCTTGTAGATGTTTGGACAAGATCTGGGAGGTCAGGTTGTGAGTTACTCGCTGTAGGATTTCCAGCCTTTATTTCGCTAAGAAGGAGATACAGAGCTTTCCGGGAATGGAGAAGGGGGTGGTGTTGGCAATTTATGGGGCGATTTGAGGAGAACAGAAGGCCCACTGGAGGGGATTAAGGCAAAGTGGGAGGAAGAGCTGGGAGAGAGCATGGAGGAGGGGTTGTGGTGTGAGGTGCTCTGGAGGGTAAATGCCTCAACTTTGTGCGCGAGGTTGAGGCTGATAGAGCTGTACGTGGTGTATCGGGCGCACCTCACAAAGGTGATGATGAGCCGACTCTTTGAGGAGGTAGAGGATGTTTGTGAACGTTGGGGGGGGGGGGGGGGGGGGGGGGGGGGGGGGGGGGGGGGGGGGGGGGGACCCGCAAACCACGTTCATATGTTTTGATCCTGTCCAAAGCTGGAGGGGTATTGGCGGGAGGTGTTCAAGGTAATTTTGAAGGTGGTACATGTGAGGCATGAGCCGGGTCCTCTGGAGGCCATATTCGGGTATCGGATCGGCCAGGGTTGGAAGCGGGTGCGGAGGCAGATGTTTTACCCTTCGCCTCGCTCATCGCCCAAAGGCGGATCCTGGTGGGGTGGAGGTCAGTTTCTCCACCCTGTGCCCTGGCGTGGCGGGGGGATCTGTTGGAGTTTTTAACACTCGAAAAAGTGAAGTTTGAGTTGAAGGGAAGGGTGGAAGGATTGTACAATTCATGTGTTTATTATGCACTTTCAAAAATTGGATGACATTGAACAAAAGAGTGGAGTGGGGGTGTTGGGGTGGGGTTGGACTGTGTATGTTGTTGGTGACTATGTATGGGGTTGTATGGTGAATTCCTGAATCCTTTTCTTTGATGTTTGTATTTAAAATGTTGAGGGTTGTTTGGGGGTTGGTGGGAGGGAGGAATTGTTGGCCAGGGGATTGACATTATATTTGTTACTGTTGATTGTTTGTCGGTGGGTGTAAATTTGGATGAAAATGTGAAAAAGGAGAATAAAAATATTTAGTAAGAAAAATAATTCCCAGCCTTTAACCTGCCCTGGTAACCACAGTACTAATATGGCTAGTCCACTTCAGATTCTGATCAATAGTAAGCCCCAGGATGTTGTTTGTGGGGGATTCAGCGATGGTAATGCCATTGCATGTCAAGGAGCGGTGGTTAGATGTAAGGGTAGCACAGTGGTTAGCACTGTTGCTTCTCAGCTCCAGGGTCCTAGCTTTGATTCAAGGCTTGGGCCACCGTCTGCGTGGAGTCTGCATGTTCTCCGTGTCTGCGTGGGTTTCCTCCGGGTGCTCCGGTTTCCTCCCACAAATCCTGAAAGACGTGTTGTCAGGTAATTTGGACATTCTGAATTCTCCCTCTGTGTACCCGAACAGGCGCCGGAATGTGGCGACTCGGGGCTTTTCACAGTAACTTCATGGCAGTGTTAATGTGATCCTACTTGTGACAATAAAGATTATTATTCTCATCTTGCAGGAGATGGCCATTGCCTTGCACTTGTGTTACATCCTCGAGTGAGGAAATCCCTCCTCATCTCAGCTTTCTCTCCATTTTCCTGCCGGTTTCCCATGACGCTTGACTCCCTCGCCAATCAGAAATCTGTCTGGGGGGGGACCACGTGAAGCGGCTTTTCCGCAGGTTCTGGTGCCACTCGCCTATAATCCGTCATTTATCCTGATTTCCCGGCATTCATCTAATTAATGCCAGAATTAATATTTGTTCTCATGTCCCTGGAAGACTTCAGGATTGGTTTTGGTGAGATTATGCCGAAATATGTCAAGAAATCTATTGATTGGGCTGCACGTGGCACAGTGGTTAGCACTGGGACTGCAGCGCTGAGAACCCGGGTCCGAATCCCGACCCTGGGTCACTGTCCGTGTGTAGTTTGCACATTCTCCCCATGTCTGTGTGGGTTTCACCCCCACAACCCAAAGATGTGTAGGGTAGGTGGATTGGCCATGCGAAATTGCCCCTTAATTGGAATAAAGAGATAATTGGGTACTCTAAATTTTATTTAAAAAAAGAAATCTATCGATAAAAGAGTGCAGGCGGATTCAGTGGGGGTGGAGCCGCATTTTGAACATGGCACCCTGACCCTCAGGAGGTCCCTCGACCCCGCGCTCTCCGGGACTCTCTCGGAGGCGGTGAAAATGATGACTGCCGACATTCTCCGTGTTATTGATCAGAGGCTGAGTGAGCTGGCTCAATATCTGTGAGCTCATGAGGCCGAGCTGCAAAACACCATGAAGAGGCTCGATGATCCGGAGGCGAGAATCCTGAACGTTGAGCAAGATGCCTCCTCGGCAGAGGCAAGAATTCAATCCTTGGAAAACCGGCTGAGTGGTGTGGTGGACTCCTGGAGGACTTGGAGAACCGAGGGTGAGAGAAAGAACATCCAAGTCGTCGGCCTGCCAGAAGGTGTGGAGGATAAGGTTCCTGTTAGGTTCTCCGAGGACTGGCTGCCACATTTTCTCAAGATAGATGTGAAGCCTGGGTGTTTCAAATTAGAAAGGGCATCGGATCCTGTCTTTGAGGCCGAGGGATAGTTTTCATCCCAGGCCTGTAATCATTCCCTTCCACAACTTGAAAGATCACCAGAGGGTCCTGGAGACGGGTAAGGTCATTTGGGACCCGGCTCCATGAGGGACTGAGGATTTAGTTCTTCCAGGATTTTTTGGCAGCCACAAAAACGAGATACGAGGTCTCCCTTTTGGTTAACTCAAACCCTGGGATTTCCCCCTCCATTTTGTGGAGGACGTGTGACGTTTATGCTCGAGGCTGATCATTTCTCACACTGCTAATGAAGGGTGCAGGATGCTGGAGAACCAGCGGCGTCTGGAGGTTTGTTTGGCGAAGGTGGAGGAGAATCATATGGAGGGCCCTAGTAAGCTATTACTGAAGGAGGTTAACGCAGCAAGAGTGGCTTTGGACTCCTATCGACTCAGCAGGTCGAGAAAAGTTGAGAGTTTGTGAGGCAGAAGTTGTACGAGTTTGGGAATAAGCCGAGCAAATACTTGGCCTGTTGGACAAAGAAAAAGGCCGACTTTAGAGTCATTCCCAAAGGCCATCCTGGTGTGGGGTGATGGTGTAGAGAGCTCTGCGCTTCTTTCTTGAAAAGAGGCCTTAACAATTCCCATCTACTCTCCTCCGCCTGGCTGAACTCGTTCTATCTCTCAACAACTTCTCCTTCAACTCATCCCACTTTCTCCAAATCAAAGGTGAAGCAATGAGTAGCTGCATGGATCCTAGCTACGCTTGCCTTTTTATGGGGTATGTGGAACATTCCTTGTTCCAGGCTGACCCAGGTCCCCTCCCACAACTCCTTTACCAATACATTGATGACTATTTTGGTGCCATTTCAAGCTCTCGTCCAGATCTGAAAAATTCATCAACTTCGCTTCCAGTTTCCACCCCTCAGACATCTCAGACACTTCTCTTCCCTTCCTTGACCTTTCTGTCTCCATTTCCGGCAATAGTCTATCCACTAATGTCAATTACAAGCCCACGGACTCCCACAGCTATCTGGACTACAGCTCTTCGCACCCTAAATTCTGTAAAGGCTCCATCCCTTTCTCGCAGGTCCTTCGCCATCGCATTTGTTCCGATGATGGCACTTTCCAAAGGTGCTTCGAAAATGTGTTCCTTCTTCCTCAACCATGATTTCCCACCGACAATTGTGGACAGGACCCTCAGCAACATGCGGTCCATCTCCCGCGCCACTACCCTCGCCCCCTCCCTCCCAGAACAAGGATAGAGTCCCCCTCGTTCTCACATTTCATCCCACCAGCCTCCATATGCAAAGCATAATCCTCCACCATTTTCGCCAACTCCAGCGTGATGCCACCACCAAACACATCTTTCCTTCCGCCCGCTGTCAGCATTCCGCAGAGACCGTTCCCTTCAGGATAGTCTAGTCCACTCCTCCATCATATCTAACACCTCTCCCATCACCCATGGCACCTTCTCATGCAATCACAGGTGTAACATCTGCCCCTTTACCTCTTCCATGCTTAACATCCCAGGCCCAAAACACTCATTCCAAGTTAAGCAGTGTTTCACTTGCACCCCTTTCAATTTGGTTGATTGCATTCACTGCTCCCAATGTCGTCTCCTCTATGTCGGAGAGACCAAACGTAGACTGGGTGATCGCTTTGCTGAGCACCTTCAGTCTGTGTGCATTCAGGACCCTGACCTTCCCATTGCTCGCCATTTTAACACAAGACCCTGCTCCCATGCCCTGTCCTTGGCCTGCTACAATGTTCCAGAGAAGCTCAACGCATATTGGAGGAGCAGCATCTCACCTTCCGGTTAGACATGCCTTCCAGTCTGAACATCAAATTCAACAACTTCAGATGATTAGCTCTACCCACCTCGACCCTTTTCGTTTTAATTCCATCTCATTTTAACTGTCTTTTACCTTTTATTTCTTTCTTCATATATATTTTCCCCCCAATCTTATTCTCTTTCCTTACCTTTTCTCCCCTTTGCTTCCCCCTTTCTCTCATTTTACCTCTCTCCCACCCATGTCCCCCTTCTCCCCACATCTGTATCTGTCACACCTTTCCCTCTGATTTTAGTTTCTCGGCTGTTTGACCTTTCACATCTTTTATTCTCTCTGGGGACTATCATTAGCACTCTTTCCCCTTGGTTTCTGTAGCTATTAGCACTCTTTTTGCTTTGTTTCTGCGGCTATGACTCATCTTTCATTCCGTCACACTACAGTATAAATATCAACGCCTTTTAGCTTTGACAAAGAGTCATCTGGACTCTAAATGTCAACTCTTTTCTCTCCTTTCAGTTGCTGCCACACCTGCTGAGATTTTCCAGCATTTTCTCTTCTGGAATATAACGTTGCTGCAAGGGACCAATTGAAGGCCAGAATGATTAAAGAAATGGAAAAGTGGAGAAAATAAAGTGTTATACGCACAGATGTTGGGCACAGGACGGAGCTTCAGTCTTTGTGAAGCTCAAATGTCATCCAGACAAATCCCCCGCTCTCAATAGCTGGAGGACTAGAGTCCTTCCGGTCCTCCAATCTTTCCATTGGTTGCTGGCCGCCTGCCTGAAGACAATGGGCAACGGGTGTCACGTGGTCATCGATGCTCCTTTGACCCGAGGGAATAATCACCACCACGCATGCGCCTCTTCTCCTCTCGTTATGGCCCCGCCCCCCGCGGTGGATGGAGCGGTTTCCCCGGCGCTGGGGACTATGGGAGATTAAGCCGCCATTACCCATCCGGAGCCCAGTCTACAAACGTCTGGGACTGGGATGAAAAGAGGGAGTGGCGAGCAGTGCCCCCATTCCAGACACAGAGTACATGTGGGTAGTCACTGGATTTTGTGACTCCCCTTAGCACAATTTTTTGTTAACTTCAGCTGTAACGATTTAGACATATTGGGGAGTGTGAAACTGAACCCGAGAGTCAGCATCTTCAGGGGAGGCGAATTGGGGGAAAAGCAGGAGGAGGATAAATGGGATGAATTAGTGTTACAATCAATAGGGAGGAGTGTGTGGAGGCAGAGACAGGGAGAAGCAGTATTTTCTGTCATGATCATGAGCTTGGACAATTTTATCAAATCATTTGTGAAACCTGGATTTACAATGTCCTTGTGGAACACCTTGGGAAATTTAATTACATTAAATGTGCTGTATAAATGCAAATTAATCTGTTATTTATTTATTTTTTAAAATTATGATTATTCAATGTTTTTCAATAATTTTTACAAAACACTACAAAAAGGAAAGAAAATATACAATAGAGAAATAAACAGGGCAATACGCCAACAAACAAAGCATCTTAATCCTCTAACCCTTAAACGATTTAACAAATTAAGAATAAAAATGGGACAAATGCCCCTTACATAAACCAAAACAAGAACACCCCCCCCCCCCACCCAGTGTTGCTGCTGCTATTGACCTCCACCTAACGTTCCGTGAGAAAGTCTAGGAACGGTTGCCACCGTCTGGAGAATCTTGCACAGACCCTCGCAAGGCAAACTTTATCTTTCCAACCTGAGAAATCCCGCCATGTCATTGATTCAAGCCTCCAAGCTTGGGGGCTTCGCGTCCCTCCACATTAGTAAGATCCTTCTCCGGGCTACCAAAGAGGCAAAGGCCAGAACTCCGGCCTCTTTCGGCTCCTGTACTCCCGGCTCGTCTGACACCCCAAATATTGCTATCCCCAGCTCAGTTTTACCCGAGTGTCCAAGACCTTGGACATAGCCTTTGTGAAGCCCCTCCAAAACCCCGCCAGCGCCGGGCACGCCCAGAACATATGGGCGTGGTTTGCTGGGCTCCCCGAGCACCTCACACACCTGTCCTCTACCCAAAAAAACTTACACATCCTCGGCCCCTATCATATGCGCCCTGCGTAACACTTTAAACGAGATCAGGCTGAGTCTGGCGCAACACAAGGAGGAATTAACCCTGCCCAGGGCGTCAGCCCACAGGCCCTCATCGAGCTCCTCGCCATGCTCCTCCTCCCACTTGCCCTTCAGCCCCTCCACCGAGGCTCCCTCCGCCTCCTGCAGCTCCTGGTATATTGCCCAGACCTTACCCTCTCTGACCCACACGCCCGAAATCACCCTGTCGTGTATCCTCCGGGCAGGCAGCAGCGGGAATTCCCCTACCTGCCTCCTCACAGACCCCAACCTGCACATACCTGAAGGCATTTCCCAGGGGTAACCCAAATTTCTCTTCCAGCGTCCTCAGACTGGCAAAAGTCCCATCAATGAATAGGTCCCCCATCCTTTTGATTCCCGCCCGATGCCAACTTAGGAATCTGCCATCCATCCTGCCCGGTGCAAACCTATGGTTGTTCCGTATCGGGAACCAGATTGAGGCCCCCACCTCCCCCCTGTACCATCTCCACTGCCCCCAGATCCTCAATGTCGCCGCCACCACCGGGCTCGTGGTGTACCGCGTCGGCGGTAGCGGCAACGGTGCCATCGCCAGTGCCTCCAGGCTAGTACCTACACATGACGCCGCCTCTAGTCTTTTCCACTCCGCCCCTCCCCCTCCATTACCGAATCATTGCCACATTAGCTGCCCAGTAGTAACTACACAGATTCGGCAGTGCCAGCCCACCCCCCTCCCGACTGGGCTCCAGGAACAGTCTCTTAACCCTCGGTGTCTTACTTGCCCACACATACCTCATAATGCTCTTGCTCACTCGCTTGAAAAAGGCCTTAGGGATGAGAATAGGCACTGGAACACGAACAAGAACCTAGGGAGGGCCGTCATCTTAATGAACTGCACCCTGCCCGCCAGGGAGAGTGGCAACACGTCCCATCTCTTAAAGTCCTCCTCCATCTGGACCACCAACCACACCAAGTTGAGCTTATGCAGGACCCCCAACTCTTGGCCACCTGGATACCCAAATACTGGAAACTCCTCTCCACCCTCTTGAGCGGCAGCTCCTCCAACCTCTTCTCCTGGCCCCTCGCATGCACCACAAAGAGCTTGTTCTTCCCAACGTTGAGCTTGTATCCTGAGAAGTCTCCAAACTCCCTAAGGGTCTACATGACCTCTGCAATCCCCTCCACTGGAACTGCGATATACAAAAGCAGGTCATCTGCATATAATGAGATCCGATGCTCCTCCCCTCCCCGGACCAACCCCCTCCAGTTTATAGACTCCCTCAGCACCATGGCCAGCGGCTCATTTGCCAGGACAAACATCAGGGGGGACAGGGGGGCACCCCGGTCTTGTCCCGCAGTACAGTCTAAAGTACTCTGACCTCAGCCGATTTGTCGATACGCTCGTCACCGGGGCCTGGTACAACAATTTGACCCACCCTATCAACCCCTCACCGAACCCAAACCTGCCCAGCACTTCTCACGGGTACTCCCACTCCACCCGATCAAAGGCCTTCTCCACTTCCATTGCCGCCACCACTTCCGCCTCCCCCATCCTCCGAGGGCATCATGATCACATTCAGGAGCCTCCGCACATTTGCATTCAATTGCCTGCCCTTCACAAACCCCGTCTGGTCCTCGTGTATCACTCTCGGGACACAATCCTCAATCCTAGTCGCCAGGACCTTCGCCAACAACTTGGCATCCACATTGAGGAGCGAAATCAGCCTATACGAGCCACACTGCAGCGGGTCCTTGTCCTGCTTGAGGATAAGCAAGATCAGAGCCCGCGACATCGTTGGGGGAAGAATCCCTTCTTCCTTCGCCTCGATGAAGGTTCTCACCAGCAACGGGCCCAGCAGTTCCACAAACTTCCTGTAGAACTCAACCGGGAACCCATCTGCCCCGGGGCCTTGCCCGCCTGCATACTCCCCAACCCCTTAACCAGCTCCTCCATCCCGATCGGTGCCCCCAAACCTTCTACCTGCCCCTCCTCCACCATTGGAAACTTCAATTGGTCCAGGAACCGCCACATCCTCCTTCCCCCCCCCCCCCCCCCCCCGCTGGGGGATCTGACTTGTACAGGTTCCCGTAGAAATCTCTAAAGACCTCATTTATTTTGGCCGGACTCCTCACCGTGTTCCCTCCTCTGTCCCTGATTCCTCCAATCTCCCTTGCCGCCTCCTTCCTACGTAGCTGATGCGCCAGCATCCGACTGGCCTTCTCCCCATACTCGTACGCTGCACCCTGTACCCTCCTCCACTGGGCTTCAGCTTTCCCCATAGTCAGCAAATCAAACTCCGTTTGGAGGCTCCGGCGCTCCTTCAGCAGCCCCTCTTCAGGGGATTCCGCGTATCTCCTATCCACCCTCAGTAACTCCCCCACCAATCTCTCCCTCTTATCCCTGTGAGCCCTGATTGAGATTAGCTCTCCCCTGACCACCGCCTCCAAGACCACACTCACCAATACCTCCCCATTATTATTGGCCTCCATGTACCTTTGAATGCACCCTCGGCCCCGCCCACAGACCTCATCTGCCAGCAGTGACACATTCATGCGCCACAGCGGGCGCTGGCCCCTCTCCTCCCCCAACTCCAGCTCCACCCAGTGCGGGGCAGTGTCCAAAATCGCTATTGCCGAGTACTCCGTCCCCTCCACTCTTGGGATCAACTCCCTACTCACCACGAAGAAGTCTATCCGTGAATAGGCCTTGTGCACATGGGAAAAGGAGAACTCTCTAGCCGCTGGCCTGGCAAACCTCCACGGGTCCACTGCCCCCATCTGATCCATAAACCCCCTCAGAACCTTGGCTGCAGCTGGCCTCTTGCCCGACCTCGACCTGGATCGATCCAGTGCCGGGTCCAGTACCGGATTAAAGTCCCCCCCCACCTCCAGATCCGGGAGCCGGCTCAGCATGCACTTCATGGACCCTCTATCGTCCCAATTCGGGGCATATACATTCACCAGCACCACCCGGGCCCCCTGCAGCCTACCACTCACCATCACAGATCGGCCCCCTT
This sequence comes from Scyliorhinus torazame, assembly GCF_047496885.1. NCBI lineage: Eukaryota > Metazoa > Chordata > Chondrichthyes > Carcharhiniformes > Scyliorhinidae > Scyliorhinus > Scyliorhinus torazame. The sequence continues at coordinate 144,016,906 of NC_092711.1, forward strand.
TATCCGCCACAATACTCCGCCTCAAAAGTCACCCGCTTGCTCACACTTCTCGCACTAAAAGCAGGTTAATGGCTTCTCCCCGGTGTGAACTCGCTGGTGTCTCTGCAGGTGGAATGACTGAGTGAATCCCTTATCACACTGAGAGCAGGTGAACGGCTTCTCCCCGGTGTGAACTCGCTGGTGTCTCTGCAGGCTCGATGAAGTAGTGAATCCCTTATCACACTGAGAGCAGGTGAACGGCCTCTCCCCGGTGTGAACTCGCTGGTGTTTCCGCAGGACGGATGATTGAGTGAATCCCTTCTCACACTGAGAACAGGTGAACGGCCTCTCCCCAGTGTGAACTCGCTGGTGTGTCAGCAGGCTCGATGAAGTAGTGAATCCCTTCTCACACTGAGAGCAGGTGAACGGCCTCTCCCCAGTGTGAACTCGCTGGTGTTTCCGCAGGCTCGTTGAAGTAGTGAATCCCTTCTCACACTGAGAGCAGGTGAACGGCCTCTCCCCAGTGTGAACTCGCTGGTGTGTCTGCAGGCTGGATAAGTGAGTGAATTCCTTCTCACACACAGAGCAGATGAATGGCCTCTCCCCAGTGTGAACTCGCTGGTGTGTCTGCAGGCTGGATAAGTGAGTGAATCCCTTCTCACACTGAGAGCAGGTGAATGGCCTCTCCCCAGTGTGAACTCGCTGGTGTCTCTGCAGGTTGGATAACCGAATGAATCCCTTCCCACATTGAGAGCAGGTGAACGGCCTCTCCCCAGTGTGAACTCGCTGGTGTGTCTGCAGGCTGGATAAGTGAGTGAATCCCTTCTCACACACAGAGCAGATGAATGGCCTCTCCCCAGTGTGAACTCGCTGGTGTGTCTGCAGGCTGGATAAGTGAGTGAATCCCTTCTCACACTGAGAGCAGGTGAATGGCCTCTCCCCAGTGTGAACTCGCTGGTGTCTCTGCAGGTTGGATAACTCAGTGAATCCCTTCCTACACACAGAGCAGGTGAACGGCCTCTCCCCAGTGTGGCTGCGTCGATGAACCTCCAGCTGAGATGGGACCCTGAATCCCTTCCCACAGTCGCCACATTTCCACGGTTTCCCTATGTTTTGGGTGTCCTCGTGTCTCTCCATGTTGGACAATCAGTTTAAGCCTCATCCACACACAGAACACGTGTACAGTCTCTCCCCACTGTGAATGGTGTGATGTTTTTTCAGGCTGTGTAACAGGTTAAAGCTCTTTCCGCAGTCAGTGCTCTGGAACACTCTCACTCGGGTGTGTGTGTCTCGGTGCTTTTCCAGTCACACTGATGGTTAAAATCTTTTGAGGCTGACAGAAAAGACAAACATTTCTCCTTCTAGATACGAAGTCGGGTGATATTCAGTTCCAAGGAATTGAGAGACTCAGTCAGATTGAGACGTGAAGTTTGAGATTTCAGTCTGTAATTCCTCCTCTTCTAATATCCTGTAAAAACAATTTACAAAAGACATCACTGTCAGTACAGGACAGAAATTCAGAACAGACAATTCTCGTTCCTAGAGAACATTCTTTCCTCGCTCATTCCCCAAAAGCTGCAAATCTCCATCCCACACACTCTCCCTCCATTCTCACTGCTGTATCTAATATTCACCCTCCCAATTCTCCTGAAGGTGCTGATTCAGGTTGATTGACAGATCCATGCTCACGGCTTCCTGTCCTAGGCACAGAGATCATAACAAATACGAGCTGCAGATGGCCATTTGGCCCATTGAGCCTGCTCGTCTATTCTGTGGGATCATTGGCCGATCTATGTCAGCGACATTCTCAGTGTTATTGACCAGAGTGTGCTGACTCAATATCTGTGAGCTCATGAGGTCGAGCTGTAAAACACCATTAAGAGGCTCGATGATCCGGAGGAGAGAATCCTGAACGTTGAGCAAGATGCGTCCTCGGCGGAGGCACAAATTTAATCCTTGGAAAACTGGCTGAGTGGTGTGGTGGACTCCTGGAGAACTTGGAGAACCAAAGGTCAGAGAAAGAACATCTGAGTCGTCGGCCTGCCAGAAGGTGTGGAGGGGAAGGCTCGCGTTAGGTTCTTCGAGGACCGGCTGCCACGTTTTCTCAAGCTGGATCTGAAGCCTGGGTATTAGAATTAGAAATTAGAAAGGGCATCGGATCCTGTCTTTGAGGCCAAGGGATAGTTTTCATCCCAGGCCTGTAATCATTCCCTTCCACAACTTGAAAGATCACCAGAGGGTCCTGGAGACGGGCAAGGTGAGGTGAGACCTGGCTCCCACCTCACCTTACAGTAAATTATGTTGCGTCATCCTGTGACCCTGAAAATTATATTGACAACTCCGTCAAGTCTTTCAATAATCTGACTACTGCCTTGGTCTTCGCTAAATCCTCGAAGGGCTACGATTGGAGCGATGATTTGCAGCTCAGACTAACTCAGGCTCTAATCTAAACTCTTTCCCTATCTTGGTGTTGTTGTCTGAAATTGTTATCTTTTATCCTGTTGAAGGGAGTTGTTATTCTGTGAGCGCCAATTGAATGTCTTCTTCTTCTCCTCGAGTGTTCCAGGGACTCGGATTATCTTATCTCAGTTATGGCAGATGTGCCGTGTGCTTATTATCCGTTGTCTTCTATTATCCGAGCGTTAATCATGGCAGAACCGAGTGGTGCCATTGCCGAAGGGTGGGTGGTGGTGGATGTAGGTCTTCACGGGTGAGTCTAAAATGCGGGAGGGGCATTCATTCCCCATTCCCTTGTTGGCCCTTCTTTTCTTCTCATTTTGGAGAAGGTATCCTGAGGGTAACGACAGTCTGGCCGTGGGGTTAATCCTCCGGGTCCTCAGTCTTATTGAGGAATGTCCCCTTGGATCTATTGTGTTGGTGATTCTTTTGTATTTTTGTTATTCTGGGAGGGTTTATGTGTTGTTGACTTTATCCTACTCTGGTACAGACGGGGCTTTTATCCGTGAAAGGAGCAGTTTGTGGAAACGTTGGTGCCTCTGGTGTAAAGAGAGTTGGAGGAGGGGGTAATGGCGCACGCCCGATTGTGGTGTGAAAATCTGTTCCTGTCTCTCTGTCGCCTAACTAATGGCAGCAGTTAATCTGCAAATTTTCTCAGGGAATGTACGGGGCATCCATCACCCTATCAGAAGGAAAAAGATCCTCTCCTTTCGTAAGGAGAAAGTCGACATAGCTTTATTACTGGAAGCCCATCTGGATGATGAGGAACACTTTAAATTGAGGCAGGATTGGGTGGGGCAGGTTTTTTCACCTCCTTTTCCTCAAATAGGAGGGGTGTGGCAATCCTTATGAATAAAAATATCCCTTTTAAGGTTGAAACCTGCACCAAGGACAAAGGAGGGAGATATGTGATCATTAGAGGTTTGGTGAATGGAGATGTTGTTTCAATAATGAATCTTTATGGATCCCGATTACTCCCGGAGTTCATTACGAAGGTTTTTGTGAATTTTGTACAGTTAGCTTCGACTAACTCTTTGTGGTTGGTGACTTCAATTGCCACTTAAATTCTCTGGTAGATAAGCTCCCGGTTACCAGGAACCCCCCCACCCCCCCACTCACGCTGCAAGCTAGGGTGTTGGCCTCGGCTTGTGAGGAGGTGGGTTATGTGGATGTTGAGAGAACTTTGTACCCGAGGAGCAGAGATTTTACCTTCTTTCCAGCCCCACATCATTGTCATACTCGAATCAGCAATTTGTTTGTGCCGAGGACGATCCTACACCTGGTGTCCACTTGCACCACAGGGAGCATCGTAATCACAGACCTTCCCCCGTTTGTCTGGAGTTTCTGCTCGAGGGCTCACCCCCAGGTCGAGAACGTGGAAGTTTGATGCCTCCCTGATAAGAGACACTTCATTTACGGCACACTTTACGGAATAGTTTGAGTTCTTCCTTTCGGTTAACTCGACTCCTGGTATTTCCCCCTCCATTTTGTGGGAGACGTGTAAAGTTTATGCTCGGGGCTGATCATATCTTACACTGCTAATAAAAGGTGCAGGATGTTGGAGAACCAGTGGCATCTGGAGGTTTGTTTGGTGAAGGTGGAGGAGAATCATATGGAGGGCCCGAGTCGGCTACTGTTGAAGGAGGATAACACGGCAAGAGTGCTTTGGGTTAACACGGCAAGAGCGGCTTTGGGTTAACACGGCAAGAGTGCTTTGGGTTAACACGGCGGAGCAGCTTTGGGCTCCCTATTGTCCCAACAGAAAAGTTGGACGTTTGCGAGGCAGAAGTTGTACGAGTTTGGGGAATAAGCTGAGCAAATACGTAGCCTGTTTGACAAAGAAAAGGTCGACTTTAGAGCAATTCCCTCTGTTCGGCTTCGGAGAGGGAAAAGGGTCATGAAGACAAACTAGTATTTCAGGAATTCAATGCAGGATTATACAAGTCTGAGCAATATTCTGATGTGTTGGTGAGTGTGGAACATGTTTTCTCTTCCCTGAAGCTTCTGGAGGCCTCAGAAAGCCATTGTGAGGCTCTTAACGCTCCCCTTTCGAGGGAAGAGTATTAAAGGCCATGAAGGAACTGCAGCCGGGTAAAGCCCGGGACCGGATGGCTGTGGGTGAGTTTTATCGGGGGATTGAAGATTTGTTGTTGGACCCGTTGATAGATATGTATTGTCACTCTTTTGACTCAGGGATGCTGCCACCGACTCTTGGTGAGGTTAATATCTCTTTGATCCTGAAGGTGGGCAAGGACCCAAGGAGTGGGCCTCTTATCGCCCAATCTCTCTTTTGAATGTTGACTTGAAACTGCGATCTTATGTTTTGGCGATAAGGCTGGCGGACATCCTTCTGACAATCGTGCGGGAGGACCAGACTGGGTTTATACGGAGAAGGTTTTCCAGTAACAATGTTGGAAGGTTGCTGAATGTGATTCAGGCTTTTCAGAAATATGCACTGGATGGGCTGCTGATCTCCTTCGATGCAGAGAAATCTTTTGCTCGAGTTGAGTGGAATTATCTGGTGTATCCGCTGCGAGGCTTCGGGTTGGGTGAGGTTTATATTGAGTGGATTCAATTGATACATCACAAACCGGCAGCGGCGGTGCTCACCAATGGTTTAAGGGCATCAAACCTTGAGCTTCAGAGAGGGACAAGACTGGACTGCCCTCTGTCCCCCTTGCTGTTTGCATTGGCCATTGAGCCCTTGCTGGAGGATATCAGATCAGATCCTCTGATATCGGGACTGGGGAGTGGCATGAGGCAGCACACGATCACTCTGTGTGCAGATGACGGGCTGCTGATGATGTCGATCCCCAGTGTTTCAGTCCTGGTCATTATTGGAGTAGTGGGTAGATTCAGTGCCTTCTCCGGTTACGAGATCAATTTTACTGAGTCCAAGGCCATGCCGGTGGGGAGGGGTTGAGGTGTAAGCCTCCTCCTCTTGCTAACTTCCCCTTCAGATGCCCCCCCACCCCCACCATGCCATTTAAAAACCGGTGAATGTCAATGGCCCCTCTTTCAGGCAGCTGTATGGGGCCAACTTTTCACAGCTGATGGTGACTATTAGGTGGGACCTTGCCCGGTGGTCGGCTCTTCCGATTTCATGGCGAGGATTGCCTTCATTAAAGTGAATGTGTTGCCCAGACTGTTGTACCCTCTGCAGATGCTGCCTATACTGCTGTCAACCAGAGTTGTTAGGGGAATTAATCAAATCAGGGCAGGACCTACTCAGTTAATGGTAGGGAGTTGGGGACAGTTACAGAACAAAGAGATCTAGGAGTACAGGTTCACAGCTCCTTGTAGGTGGAGTCGCAGGTGGACAGGGTGGTGAAGAAGGCATTCAGTATGCTCAGTTTTATTGGTTAGAATATTGAACACAGGAGTTGGGATGTCTTATTGAAGTTGGACAAGACATTGGTAAGACCGCAGATGGATAGGCTGGGACTTTTTTTCCCTGGAGCGTAGGAGGCTTAGGTGTGACCTTATAGAAGTCTACAAAATAATGAGGAACATAGAAAAGGTATATAGTCAACATATTTTCCCTCAGGTAGAGGAGTCTAGAACTAGAGGGCATAGGTTTAAGGTGAGAGAAGAGAGATACAAAAAGACCAGAGGAGAAGTTTCTTTACATAGAAATGAAATGAAAAGAAAATTGCTTATTGTCACAAGTAGGCTTCAAATGAAGTTACTGTGAAAAGCCCCTAGTCGCCACATTACGGCGCCTGTTCGGGGAGGCTGGTAGAGGGTGGTGAGCATCTGGAATGGCTGCCGGAGGCAGTGGTAGAGGCGGGTACAATTTTGTCCTTTAACAAGCAGTTAGAAGTTACATGGGCAGGGTGGGTATAGAGGGAAATGGGCCAAATGCTGGCAAGTGGGACTAGCTTAGTGATAGAAGCTGGGCGGCATGGACAAGCTGGGCCGAAGGGCCTGTTTCCAAGCTGTAAATATCTATGACTCTACCTGGAACACAAATAAACCTTGCCTCAAGTTTGTTAAGCTCCAATCACCAGGAGCTAAGGGAGGGTATGGTCTCCTGAAAAATCAGGCTTCATCAATTGGCCTCTCGTCTTAGGTTCATAAGGGATTGGGTTAGGATGGAGCCAACATTCATCTGGCTCAATACAGAAGCAGGCCAGTCAGTTCTCCCTCGATCCAAAACCAGCATAGGCTGATTATGGAAAGCATCTCCATGCAATTTTTATGTCTGTAATTCATTCGGAGTCTGATGCATTGGGTAAAGTATGGGACTCCTATCTCAAATAGATAGGCTCCAAATTCACTGACTTGCTCCTCCTGGACTTTCCATGAGTGAATTCAATTTAACTTAGGGCACAGTGGTTAGTACTGCTCCCTCAGCGTCAGGGACCCAGGTTCAATTCCAGCCTTGGGTGGCTGTCTGTGTGGAGTTTGTGTATTCACCTTGTGGCTTTGAGTGTTTTCTCCGGGTGCTCCGGTTTCCTCCCACTATCCAAAGAAGTGCAGCGAAAGTGGATTAGTCACACTATTTTGCCCCTTAGTGTCCAAGATGTGTAGGTTAGGTGGGTTGACCATGATCAATGGACAGGCTTACGAGGATTGGATGGGGAGTGGGCCTGTGTGAAATGCTCTTTCTGAGGCTCAGTGCAGATGTGAAGGGGCGAATACCCTTCAGCACTACAGGAGTTCTATGTCATCTATGTTGTGTAATTCATTTTAATTTCATTATGCTGTTAGCCCGTCCCGTTTGTGATATTTTTGGGTTTACAAACTGAACTGTTATATACCCTTACCCTCTTTCCCCACTCACTACTTTAACCTGTTAACTGGTTCTTCAATTGATCTGGCATTTCATCTCGAGGCTCTGGTCCCTCAAATATCCTGTTCCAAATTAATTCTGCAATGTGTTGCTTGGATTGATGTTGGCAATATCTCTTGTTCCGCTCTGTGCCCATTTGCCACGATTTTCTTCTGTTACTCTGTTGCATTCATTGATTAAAAATGATTTAAAACAAAACAATTTATTAAAAATCAGTCCAACTCATCCGTGAATATATTCAATGACCCCCACACACCACTGGTCCCTGGGAAGAGAAATCCAGAGACTAATAACCCTCCAAGGGAAGAGATTACTGGATTGTACTTTATTACAGAACCATAAATAATATATCTAATCTGTACCATATAACAGCACGAGACATGTCTCTGGTATTAATTTACTGTCCCCTTAAATGTCAGCCATCGCCTGGAGAAACCAGCCATTTAATTGTGAACATTCGGAAAGAAACCATCCTTTTAGCCAGACAAATAAATGTGTCAAGCTGAGGGAGCAAAGGATGTCAATGTCTTTGAGAGAGAGAGAGAGAGAGAGACCTGGGCCAAGCTTTGCAGAGTCTGCACCCTCCCTGGATTCACTTCCTTTCCCTTCAGTTGCTGCAAGTGACCAATTGAAGGTGGGAATGAGAAAATAAATGGAAAGGAGAGGAAAAGTGTTTTACTCACAGATGTTGGAGACATGAAGAAGTTTTCAGTCCGTGCGAGGCCCCAGGTTTCCTCATTGTCCAGCTTCCACGTTCGAACGGGGGAGCTGATTGGATGGTGGAAGAGAGTCCTTCCGGTTCACCAACTCTTCCCATTGGTCAACAACCTTCCACCGCCCCATTCATTGTCCCCCCTCCTCGAGACAAGGTTTCCAGGCAACCGACTGACGGCTCCGGCCAGAGCGAGAAGCCTCTCGGTGATTTTCTCTCCCCCCCGGCCCGGGACTGCGCATGTCTGAGGGAGAGGCGAGATTGCGCATGTCTGAGGGAGATGAGAGATTGCGCATGCCTGAGGGAGATGAGAGATTGCGCATGTCTGAGGGAGATGAGAGATTGCGCATGTCTGAGGGAGATGAGAGATTGCGCATGTCTGAGGGAGATGAGAGATTGCGCATGTGCGAGGGAAAGCTCACCACTGACCTTTCTGCTGAGGCGTTGACCAATGGGAAGGGTTGGATGACCGGAAGGACTCTGGTCCTCCAGGCAATCAGCGCGGGCTTTGTGTGAATGGAGCTTGAACATCACACAGACTGAAAACTTCTTCATGTCTCCAACATCTGTGAGTAAAACACTTTCTTTTCTCATTCCCACCTTCAATTGGTCACTTGCAGCAACTGAAGGGAAAGGAAGTGAATCCAGGGAGGGTGCAGACTCTGCAAAGCTTGGCCCAGGTCTCTCTCTCTCTCTTAAAGACATTGACATCCTTTGCTCCCTCAGCTTGACACATTTATTTGTCGAGACTCTCTCTGAAGCTCAAATACGACAATTATAAACCATCCATGAGCCCTGCCCCTGACCAGCCTGTAATATAACAGGGGCCGGTTAACCTCAGTTGTTCGGACAGCTGGTTTGTGATGCAGAGCGAGGGTTCAATTCCTGGCTGAGGTTATTCAACCTTGTCTCAACCTTGTGTCTTGCCTGAGGTATGTTGATCCTCAGGTTGAATCACCACCAGTCAGCTCTACCTCTCAATGGGGAAAGCAGCCTATGGTCATCTGGGACCTTGGCGACTTTACCTATAATCTAACAATTTAATCCACTCGACATAATCCTCACCGATTCCGAAGCCTCGAACGGTATGCACCAGATAATTCGACTTGAGCGAAAGCTTTCTCTGCATCGAAGGAGATCACCAGCCCATCCACTGTGTATTTCTGAAAAGCCTGAGTCACATTCAGCAACCGTCCAACATTGTTACTGGAAAACCCTTATAAACCCAGTCTGGTTACCACCCGCCACGCCCCCCCCCCCCCCCCCCCCCACACGATTGTTGGAACCCCCCCACCACGATTGTTGGAAGGATGTCCTCCAGCCTTCTCGCCATCAATGGGTCCAACAACAAATCCTCAAGCCCCCTATAAAACTCACACCCACAGCCATCCGCTCCTGGTGCTTTACCCAGCTGAGCTCCTTCATGGCCTTTGAGACCTCTTCCCTAGAAAGGGGAGCATTAAGAGGCTCACGCTGGCTTTCTGAGGCCTCCGTAAGCTTCAGGGAAGAGAATAAATGCTCCATATCCAGCAACCCTTCACCAGACTTCACAGACTTTATAATCCTGCATAGAATTCCCCGAATCCCTGTTTATCTCCTCTGTCCTCACAACCCTTTTCCCTCCCCCAAGCTGCACAGATGGAACTGTTCCAATGTCAGCCTTTTTCTTTGTCAAACAGGTCATGTATTTGCTCGGCTTATTCCCAAACTCGTACACCGTCTGCCTCGCAAACCTTTCTCGACCTGCTGCATCAATAGGGAATCCAAAACCACTCTTGTCTCAGGAAGCTCCTTCAGCAATAGCTTATTCGAGATCTCCTTATAATTCTGCTCGGCCTTCGTGAAACAAACCCCCAGACATTGCTGGTTCTTCAGCATCCGAGCATAAACTTTACATGTCTCCCATAAATTGGAGGGGGGGAATACCAGGGGTTGGGTTAACCCAAAGGAGAACTCCAACTCGTTCTTACAATGCTTAGTAAATTAAGTATCTCTTATCAGAGAGGCAGCAAACCTCCACATTCTCGGCCTGGGGGTGAACCCTCGAGTAGAATTCCAGAGAAACGGGATGGTCCACAATCGATGTTCACTACGGTGCAAGAGGACACCAGGTGTAGGATCGTCCTTGACATAAAAATTTTGTTGATTCCAGTATGACATTGATTCGGGCTGGAAAGAAGGTAAAATCTCCGCCCCTCTGGTGCAAAGTTCTCCAAACATCCACATAACCCACCTCCTCACAAGTAAAGGCCGACGCCCTAGCTTGCGGGGTGGGGGTCGGGGGGTGGGGGTGTTCCTGGTAACCGGGAGCTTATCTACCAGACGATTTAAGTGGCAGTTGAAGTCGCCAAACACACAAGAGTTAGTTGAAGCTAGCTCTGCAAAATCCACAAAGAACTCTGGGGAGTAATTCGGGGAATGTCCATAAACATTCATTATTGAAGCAACATCTCCATGCACCGAACCTCTAATGATCGCATATCTATCTCCTTTGTCCTTGGTGCAGGTTTCAACCTTAAGAGGGATATTTTTATTAATAAGGATTGCCACACCCCTGCTACTTGATGAAAAGGAGATGAAAAAACCTGCCCCACCCAATCCCGCCTCAATTTAAAGTGTTCCTTATCATCCAGATGAGTTTCCTGTAATAAAGCTATGTCGACTTTCTCCTTAAAGGAGAGGATAACCATAGATTTGAGCCAGGGAAGTGGGATTGGAAATTTTCGGAGATGAGATTGGAAAGGAATTTGGACACTAAAAGATTTATTTCTTGGGGGTCGTTTTGCGGGATTGAAGGAGCTGGGAACGAAGTATGGGCTGGGGCAAGGGAAAATATTTAGATATATGCAGGTTCGAGAGTTTGCCAGAAAGGAGATACAGAGTTTCCCAGTAGAGCCAGCTTCCACATTGCTGGAGGAGGTGCTGACGACAGGGGGACTGGGGAAGGGGTAGTATTGGTGGTTTACGGGGCTATTTTGGAGGAGGAGAAGGCGCCCTGTGTATTTATGTTTGCCCTATGTATTGTTCTCATGTATGGAATGATCTGTCTGAACTGTACACAGAACAATACTTTTCACTGTATCTCGATACACGTGACAATTAACAAATCCAATCCTCACCATTGAGGTGATAGTATTTCCAATCAGTAAGGCTACTCCACCCCCTCTGCCATATTCTCTGTGCCTCCTGTAAACTTTATAACCGGTATATTTGTCCAGTCCAGACCATCCTGCTACTTGTTTTTGGAACTGTATTGAGTTCCCCTGAGGCCTTCCCCTCCCCCCCCATTTATTAGTTTAAAGTACTTCTTACCTCCCTATTTATCCTTCCCACAAGGACACTGGTCCCAGATCGGTACAGATTCTTCCTATCCCAATACTGATGCCAGTGCCCCGTGAAATGGAACCCCTCTTTCCCGTACCACTCCTTTAGCCACGTGCTTACTTCTGTAACTTTCTCATCCCTGTGTCAAATTTGCACGTGGCTCGTGTAATAATCCAGAGATTATATCCTTTGAGGACCTGTTCTTTAATTTTGTTCCTCGTTCCTGATTTTCCCCAAACAGGTCCTCTTTCCGAGTCTTGCCGATGTTGTTTGTCCCAACGTGGATCACAACAACTGGATCCTCCCCCTCCCTCTCCAATATCCTTTCAAGCCGGTTAGAGATGCCCCTCACCCTGGCACCGGGCAGGCAACATACCATGTGGGACTCTCGGTCCTGCTTCCAAAGGATGTTATCAGTTCCCTTAATTATAGAATCCCCGACAACTACCACTTCCTCCCCCCACTTGAATGGCCTCCTGTACCAGGGTGCAGTGGTCAGCTAGCTCATCCTTCCTATAGTCACTGCTCCGATACCCTGCCCCTCCGAGTCCACTCCCTGGATACTCGGCTGCGAATCCCCGAGATAAGGTTTTTGTCCTCACAGCTCCGAAACTCCGTCCCTCCGAGTCCGCTCCCTGGAGACTAGGTATGGGGAATAGGTATTGGAGACGAGGTATTGGGGAATGAGAGGAAGGAATGTTCCATAGAAACTAGAATTCTCTGATCTGAATTTCTATCCTGTACTGAGTGTTGACTTTTGTAAACTCCTTTTACAGATATTACAAGAGGAGGAATTGCAGACAGAAATCTCAATTGTCACGTCTCGGTCTTACAGAGTCACTCCTTGGGATCTGAGTATCATCGGCCTTTGAATCTAGAAGGAGAAATGTTTGCCGGATCTGTCGGCATCAAAAGATTTTAACCATCAGTGTGACTGGAAAAGCACCGAGACACACACACCCGAGTGAGTGTGTTCCAGGGGACTGACTGTGGAAAGAGTTCAAGTCTCTGTCCTCGAGGAGCTCCCGCCGGTGGCCACTGTCTACGCCGCTTTTGTGGGTTTCCGCGATTTTTGCTCCCCCCCCCCGATTTTCGGCGGCCTTTGGGGCTGTCCCGGGCGTCCAGCCGGGCCGGTTTCAGAACCGGCGAGGAACCCCACGCGAGTGTCTGGCGGCCGGAGCTGAGGTGTCGGGCCCGGGACGCACGCATTTGGAGCAAAGGGGGCGGAGCCAAACTGAGGATGAGGCGGCAGGCCCGAAGCCAGGGCGCAATGTAGTGGAGATGTTCCACACCGGGTGGCTCCCGCCTAGAGTGTGTTTTTTTTAAGAAGTCGGAAGTCCGGCCCCGGGGGACGTTTTGAGGAATATTCAAAAAAACTTTTTTTGGAAGAAATTTTTTGTTTTTAGAGTGAAGAAAGAAAAACAAAAATAATAAGTCGTTAAAAGATGCAAAAAGGGCTCTCTGTCCGGTGTCCGGGCCTGGGCGGGAATGCCGCATCCTCGGGGTTGGCGGTGACTCACCCAGTGGCCTGCCCTCTCTCTCTGGGTGTGGGGATGTCGGAGCCCCCCCCGGGTGTGGGGATGTCGGAGCCCCCCCCTCCGCTGTACCACGAGCGGCAGCGCCTGGAGCTCTGCGCCCTCCACGCCCTCAACAACCTCCTGCAGCAGCCGCTCTTCACCCAGCATCAGCTGGACGGGCTGAGCGGCCGGCTGGCTCCCGACTCTCTGGTGAATCCACATCGCAGTTTGTTAGGAACCGGGAACTATGATGTCAACGTCCTCATGGCCGCCTTGCTAACTCAAAGTCTGGCTGCGATTTGGTGGGATAAACGCAAGTCGCTCAGCAGCTCGGTGCTGAGCCGGGTCCATGGCTTCATCCTCAACATTCCCTCCAACATGACGCTGGGCTTTGTCTCGCTCCCCATCCAGCGCAAGCACTGGGTGGCAGTCAGGCAAATCAACGGGCCTACTACAACCTGGACTCCAAACTAAAGGCCCCGGTTCCAATCGGGAATGAGGAGGAACTGAGGAAGTTCCTGCAGGACCAGATCGCCCAGGATCCCTGTGAGCTGCTGCTGGTGGTGCCGAGGGAGGTGGAGGAGGACGGAAGCTGGCTGCTCGCTCCTTGAACGCGAGACACGGGAGATCGGGCAGCGGGAGCGGGGAGGGGGGAAAAGTCTCGCCGCCGATGGCGGGCTGACTCGGAGCTCCAGCTGTGACGGATGAAGCCAGCGCGCTGGGGAGGTGGAAAAAATAATTGGAAACTCTAAATGTATTTAAAAAAGAACTTGAAATGTTTAAAGAGACAATATCAGCAGGACTGTTATTGAATCATTGCCTCTATCATTTCCTATATTGCTCCATCGTCATAGTTTAAGTTCATTGACCAGACTGAAACAAACAGGAATGGGGTTTTAATACATAATATTATGCAATGTTGCTTGATGGTACAGTTAGAACTCAGCTCAATTCCTCGAGGTCACTCTCTCATTGGGAATATCACATAATTAAATAAAAGAATGACAATGTTAGGGGTGAAAATATTCACATGATGACCTGAGTATCAGTAAAAAAAAGCAGTTTATGATGTCAGAATTCTGGGAGGGAAGGTCTCAGACTCCACAGCCTGTGACAGCACCTTCTCTCACTTGAGCTAAAGCTCACATGGGTTAATATACAGATTCAAGGGGCGGAATTAGTTGTTTTCTCATTTACATACAATCAATCAACTATATTCACGTCACACTTTTTACATGCAATAAATCAATTTTCCTGGCATACCCAATTATCACATATATGGTTAAAGTGGGTGTTGTCTTACCCGCCCCTAACTTCATACAGAAGTCATTTAAAACTAACTAATGTGCCCTGTCTACAGCCTTAGACCTTGAGCTTATCAAGGATACATTGCAAGTCTTGTTCTGTGAAGCTGTTATCAGCGGCTGTTGGGACACTCTCTATACATACCCACGCTTGGGTCTCATGAGACAGCTTACAGGCTTGTTCAGCCATTTTGTGTCTTTTCTGATGTTAACAGCATTGTGTATACACTATCTATTTCTACAAATTGCCTCTTCTAAACAGGCATCTAAGCCAATGAGTACCTTTTGTTTCATCAGAACTATTCAAAAGTAATATGGGAGCACAGATGTAGTTACAGGGCCACCTATAATTTATATCATAGTCCAGTATCACACAATGCCCTCCAACACTTCCCCCCCCCCCTTTTGGTCATGGAAGATGTTTATAGAACTCCAACCATATTCGGGTGTCCGACCAGCCAGGGTTGGAAACGGGTGCGGAGGCAGATGTTGTAGCCTTCGCCTCGTTGATCGCCCGAAGACGGATCCTGATGGGTTGAAGAGCAGCCTCTCCACCCTGTGCCCTGGCGTGGCGGGGGGACCAGTTGGAATTCTTGACTCTTGAGAAGATTAAGTTTGAACTGAGGGGAAGGATGGAGGGGTTCTACAATTCATGAGCATTATTCATTATGCACTTTCAAGAACTGGATAACATCGAACATTAGTTGGGGCGGGTGGGTGGGAGGGGAGGGGGAGGGGGGCTGTGTGTGTTAATGGCGACTATGGGTGATTCCTGATTCCTTTTTGTCATTTGTTTATGTGAACATGCGAGCTAATGTTTGGGGTTTGGTGGGAGGATGGGATCGTTGTTATTGATATGGGGATTGACATATTTGTTACTGATTATTGTTGGGTGTAAATTTGGGAGAAAATGTGAGAAAAGAGGAGAATAAAAAAAAAATGTTTTAAACTCACTCTCAACATTTTTTATCACCCAAATGTACTGGGGAGTTAAAATTGGATTGCTGCCAAACTCGTCTTATCTTTGTTTTGGAACAGACTGACCTAAACATGGGTTACTTACTTTCAAACCTATCTCTTAAATCCGAGCGGTTGGAATTTTATTTAAATCAGAGTTTCACATAAGATGAAGTTTAGTTTCCTATCCAAACTAATTGTAAACATTTTTTTAGAACTAAACACAATAAAAAAACTCTTATTAGCATCTCAAATGGAACAGTAAATTCATTTGTTACATTTTTAACTATAACTGTTGCTAACTCGCCAGGACAAGGGAGGGGAGAATATATGACTGTAATGTTTAGGGCAGCCTCCCCCTTGGTAATCGCAGGAGGAGCTGTACTTGTCCTTATCAACTTGCTCTGAAAGGCCTTGGTTTAAAGTTTGCAAAAATGCTTTTTCACAGACGGAGTTTTCCTTTGAGACACAAGCCTGTATTTCATTTCCAGCTGTCCAGCTGAATTGTTTCATTTTGTCGCTCAGTTTCCTGTGTCTTCAGGCAGGTAAAGTGACACCATTGCTATTCCTCAGCAAATTTGTGTTCCTTCAGGATTAGTCTTACCCTGTGGGTTTACTAAATGTCTCCTTTTCCTTCAATTCTCAGTATCTATTGGTTCTGGCCACAGGGAGATGAGGCTCAGTATCCTCGGCCCAAGGGCGATTGGTGATTGTGTTTTATCCACTAGGGCGGCCCCACCCTATCTGCCCAACTGTGTTGCTGCAAACTGCAGCCACCGGCTGGACTGGATTGTCTCATTCCTTTGTCTAATTATTCACTAAATATAGGCTGCTCAGAATTATTACCCCTTTTGTTCTCTAAACTTCTTCTGACCCATCCGCCAGCTTTCCTGTCCCCCAGCCGTAAGGTGTGGGTCCCAACCATCTTTCTGCATTAACTGAGATTGATGTTCCGCTATGAACCCTGTGATGGAGCTCACGGCTCCTCAATCAGAACCCGGAACATTCTTTCTTTTTGTATTCGGCATTATTTATTTATTTATTTTCTGATGCGATGGAGAAAGAAATCTAACAAATAGACAAAGGGAAAGAAAATGCAGTGAACTATGCGGCTTCAACTAGACACTCGAGTGAGCATTGGCCCACTTGCATGGCTTCAACAACCTGTGCAGCTTCAACCAGATGCTCGAGTGAGCGTTGGCCCATCTCCGCGGCTTCGAATCCGTCAGTCACGTTAGCGTGGCTTCAACCAGAATGGTCCGCCTGCGTTCATTCCCTGGTGCGCGGTTTCAGATAGACACTTGAATGAACGTCAGTCACGCCTGTGCAGCTTCGTCAACGTTGGTCACAGCCAGACATAGTGTTAGAGCTAGGAGGGCCAGGCACGTCGAGGATCACCGAGGGTACTGGGCGCAGGGGTGGGGGAGGGGGGGGGGGCACCACGCCACCACGCCACCAGGAGTGGGATAACGTACAGCACAATAAATACCTCTTTGCACAAACATTATGATGCCTCTGTCACTTTCTTCTGCAATGCGGGCAGACCCCTGGTCCCTTTGCCCATCTCTCCAGGCACCCCCCCCCCCCCCCACCACCACCTGATGTGGCACCCACCCACCCTCTGGCCGTGGACATGTCCCTGAGGCTCTGTCCCATCCCCTGGGTGTGCGGATGCTGCGTGTATGCTCTTGTCCCCCGCAGTGTCCAGGCATCAAGGTTTGATTGCAATGCTAGGCAATGACTCCCACATGCTACAAGGCCTGCCCACCCACAGGAATCCTCTTGGCATCTGTGAAGGGCTCACAATTGCCAATTCCCTATCAGCAACAGCCTTCAGCCACACAGCCAGAGGCATCAGCAGTCGGTGGGGGTTACGGGTGGCTGTTGGGGCAGATGGGCAGGGACAAGGGTTGCCCCCGGAACTGGAACACATGATCCAGGGGTTGGCATGGTGGTGCCCGAGTGGTTGCCACCCCCAAGGCCTCCCCCCACCCCACCCCATGGCAACCCACCCCTGCGGAAGGTCCCCCACCCCCCCCGAGTACTGGGGCAGCATGCCCAGTGCCCCCGGGCTCTTTGCCTGTGAGCAAAGATGGCTACTCACCTCCTCGGCTCACCTCAGGAGTTCTTCTGACTGGTTCAAGCTTTACAAAAGAAATACTAATCGCCGCCAGTGTGAGCACTTGCTGAAGAGATCGCTGAATGACGGAAGGCCATTGGATCTGGGGTAGCTCTCGTTAATTGTATGGAAATAGGGCTGAAGAGGTGATAATTGGTTTCTCACCTCGCTACGGCGAGATCCTGATTTCACCAAGGGCAACGGGCCGGTTGCATCGCAAACTGTTTGGCGCCTGGCGCGGATCTCGTTTTTGGCATTTCCCGCTATTCAGCGGCCTCGTTACTCTCAAAATTCAGTCCTGGATGTAATTGAAGCAGAAACAATAACAGCAAAATCCAATTCCTGTAATCACTTGTGAACTTGTTGGTGTCTCAGCAGGTGCGATGAATCATGGGTTCCCTTCCCACACTGAGAGCAGGTGAACGGCCTCTCTCCAGTGTGAACTCGCTGGTGTGACTTCAGGCTGGATAACTGAGTGAATGCCTTCCTACATTGAGAGCAGGTGAAAGGTTTCTCCCCAGTGTGAACTCGCTGGTGTATCCGCAGGTGGGATGAATCTCTGAATCCCTTCCCACACTGGGAGCAGGTTAACGGTTTCTCCCTGGTGTGCACTCGCTGATGTGTCCGCAAGGTAGATGAATCACTGAATCCCTTCTCACACACCATGCATATGAATGGCCTCCCTCCAGTGTGGACTCGCTGGTGTCTCCGCAGGCTGGATAACTCAGTGAATCCCTTCCCACACTGGGAGCAGGGGAATGGCCTCTCCCTGGTGTGAACTCGCTGATGTGACTTCAGATTAGATAACTGAGTGAATCTCTTTCCACATTGAGAGCAGGTGAACGGCCTCTCCCCAGAGTGAACTCACTGGTGTTTCTTCAGGCTGGAGAACTGAGCGAATCCCTTCTCACACTGAGAGCAGGTGAACGGCCTCTCCCCAGTGTGGCTGCGTCGATGAATCTCCAGCTGAGATGGGATTGTGTATCCATTCCCACAATCCCCACATTTCCATGGTTTCTCCATGTTTTGGGTCTCCTCGTGTCTCCCCAGGTCAGACAGACAATTAGTTGAAGCCTTGACCACACACAAACTGGTGAAGGGCTGGTTTAGCTCAGTGGCTAGACAGCTGGTTTGTGATGCAGAACAAGGCCAGCAGCGCGGGTTCAATTCCCGTACCAGCTTACCCGATCAGGCGCCGGAATGTGGCGACGAGGGGCTTTTCACAGTAACTTCATACTTGTGACAATAAAAGATTATTATTAACACGTGTATGGTCTCTCCCCGCTGTGAATGGTGTGATGTATTTTTCAGGCAGTGTAACAGGTTAAAGCTCTTTCCACAGTGAGTCCCCTGGAACACTCTCACTCGGGTGTGTCTGTCTCGGTGCTTTTCCAGTCACATTGATGTTTAAAATCTTTTGAAGCCAACAGATTGGGCAAACATTTCTCCTTCTAGATTCAAAGGCCGATGATACTCAGATCCCAAGGTATCGAGTGACTCTGTAAGACCGAGACGTGACAATTGAGATCTCTGTCTGTAATTCCTCCTCTTGTAATATCTGTAAAAGGAGTTTACAAAAGTCAACACTCAGTACAGGATAGAAATTCAGAACAGAGAATTCTAGTTTCTATGGAATATTCCTTCCTCTCATTCCCCAATACCTCGACTACAATACCTATTCCCCAGACCTAGTCTCCAGGGAGTGGACTCGGAGGGATGGAGTTTCGGAGCTGTGAGTACAAAAAAGGCCTCAAGGGAACTCAATACAGTTCCAAAAACAAGTAGCAGGATGGTCTGGACTGGGCAAATACACCGGTTATAAAGTTTACAGGAGGGACAGAGAATTCGGCAGAGGGGGTGGAGTAGCCTTACTGATTAGAAATACTATCACCTCAATGGTGAGGATTGGATTTGTTAATTGTCACATGTACCGGGATACAGTGAAAAGTATTGTTCTGCGTACAGTTCAGACAGATCATTCCATACATGAGAACAATACATTGGGCAAACATCAATACACAAGGCGCCTTCTCCTCCTCCAAAATAGCCCCGTAAACCACCAATACTACCCCTTCCCCAGTCCCCCTGTCGCCCCGGCTCTACTGGGAAGCTCTATCTCCTTTCTGGCAAAGTCTCGAACCTGCATATATCTAAATATTTCCCCTTGCTCCAGCCCATACTTCGCTCCCAGCTCCTTCAATCCCGCAAAACGACCCCCAAGAAATACGTCTTTTAGTGTCCTAATTCCTTTTCAATCCCATCTCCGAAAATTTCCAATCCCACTTCCCTGGCTCAAATGGGGCAGCACGGTAGCATTGTGGATAGCACAATTGCTTCACAGCTCCAGGGTCCCAGGTTCGATTCCGGCTTGGGTCACTGTCTGTGCGGAGTCTGCACATCCTCCCCGTGTGTGCGTGGGTTTCCTCCGGGTGCTCCGGTTTCCTCCCACAGTCCAAAGATGTGCAGGTTAGGTGGATTGGCCATGATAAATTGCCCTTAGTGTCCAAAATTGCCCTTAGGGTTGGGTGGGGTTACTGGGTTATGGGGATAGGGTGGAGGTGTGGACCTTGGGTAGGGTGCTCTTTCCAAGAGCCGGTGCAGACTCAATGGGCCGAATGGCCTCCTTCTGCACTGTAAATTCTATGATAATCTATGGTTATCCTCTCCTTAAGGAGAAAGTCGGCATAGCTTTATTACAGGAAACTCATCTGGATGATGAGCACTTTAAATTGAGGCGGGATTGGGTGGGGCAGGTTTTTTCATCTTTTCATCAAGTAGCAGGGATGTGGCAATCCTTATTAATAAAAATATCCATTTTAAGGTTGAAACCTGCACCAAGGACAAAGGAGGTCGATATGTGATCATTAGAGGTTTGGTGCATGGAGATGTTGTTTCAATAATGGATGTTTATGGCTCCCCGAATTGCTCCCGGAGTTCATTACTAAGGCCTTTGTGGATTTTGCAGTTAGCTTCAACTAACTCTTTTGTGGTTGGTGATTTCAACTGTCCCTTAAATCCGCTGGTAGATAAGCTCCTGGTTACCAGGACCCCCCAACCCCCTTCCACCCCCACCCCCCCTCCACCCCCACCCCGCAAGCCAGGGCATTGGCCTTTACTTGTGAGGAGGTGGGTTATGTGGATGTTTGGAGAACTTTGCACCCGAGGGGAGGAGATTTTACCTTCTTTCCAGCTCCACATCAATGTCATACTAGATTCAACAACATTTTAATATCAAGGACGATCCTACACCTGGTGTCCTCTTGCACCGTCGTGACCATCGGTTGTGGACCATCCCACTGTTTCTCTGGAATTCTACTCGAGGGTTCACCCCCAGGTCGAGAATGTGGAGGTTTGTTGCCTCTCTGATAAGAGATACTTAATTTACTAAGCATTGTAAAAACGAGTTTGAGTTTTTCCTTTGGATTAACACGACCCCTGGTATTCCCCCTCCATTTTATGGGAGACATGTAAAGTTTATGCTCGTATGCTGAAGAACCAGCAATGTCTGGGGGTTTGTTTCACGAAGGCCGAGCAGAATTATAAGGAGATTTTGAATAAGCTATTGCTGCAGGAGGTTAATGCGGCAAGAGTGGCTTTGGACTCCCTATTGATTCAGCAGGTCGAGAAAGGTTTGCGAGGCAGACATTGTACGAGGTTTGGAATAAACCACGCAAATACTTGACCTGTTTGACAAAGAAAAAGGCCGACATTGGAACAATTCCCTCTGTGCGACTTGGGGGAGGGAAAAGGGTTGTGAGGACAGAGGAGATAAACAGGGATTTGGGGAATTCTGTGCAGGATTATAAAGTCTGTGAAGTCTGGTGAAGTGTTGCTGGATATGGAGCATTTATTATCTTCCCTGAAGCTTCCGTGGATATCAAGTGGATTCAATTATTCTATTAAAGGTAAAGTCGCCAAGGTCCCAGATTACCATAGGCTGCTTTCCCCTTTGAGGGGGAGAGCTGACCTGGTGGTGATTTAACCTGAGGATCAACACATGTCGGGTGAGGGACAAAGTTGAGAAGGTGGGATCTTCATGAATAACTTCAGCTGGGAATTGAAGCCTCGCTCTGCATCAACGAACCAGCTGTCCAGCCAACTGAGCTAAATCTTGTTGTCTGTTATATTACAGGCTGGTCGGGGCAGGGCTCCATGGATGGTTTATAGTTGTCATATTTGAGCGTGAGAGAGAGTATCGACAAATAAATGTGTCAAGCTGAGGGAGCAAAGGATGTCAATGTCTTTAAGAGAGAGAGAGAGACCTGGGCCAACTTTTCCAGAGTCTCTACCCTCCCGGGATTCACTTCCTTTCCCTTCAGTTGCTGCAAGTGACCAATTGAAAGCGAGAATGAGAAAAGAAATGGAAAGGGGAGAAAATAAAGTGTTTTACTCGCAGATGTTGGATACAGGAGGGCGTTTCAGTCTGTGTGAAGCCCAATCTCCTTTCACACAAAGCCCGCGCTGATTGGAGGACCAGCGTCCTTCCGGTCCTAACTCTATCCATTAGCCAACACCTCACAGGAAGGTCAGGGGCTGGGATTTCCTCCACACATGCGCAGTACCTGATCACCCGCCCGTGCGGCGGATAGAGCGGGTTCCCCAGCGCAGGGGATTGTGGGAGCTACGGCCGACACTGTCCAAACTCCTGGGGTGAAAAGTGGAGGAGGCTTGGGCGGTTGTGTGCGAGCTTGGTGTCCGCCCCCGGGCCGATTCGAAAGGCAGGCCGCCTCTGGGAGCTTCCTGGATGGGGTGAAACAGCAACTCGGCGCCCATTG
The DNA here is from genome assembly GCF_047496885.1 of Scyliorhinus torazame. NCBI lineage: Eukaryota > Metazoa > Chordata > Chondrichthyes > Carcharhiniformes > Scyliorhinidae > Scyliorhinus > Scyliorhinus torazame. The sequence goes on from NC_092711.1 coordinate 144,038,845, forward strand.
CTCCTGGTCCCCGAGGGAAGGGGAGAAGACCGGTTTCGGAGTACTGCGACCAGTTGTGTTTCAAGTCAGCGGTTGAGCTGCGGAGACGCTGCTTCGGACTGCGAGGTTTGCTGTCGGCGGTTTTGAGTTCGCCCAATGGAGGACGAAGGAATGGAGGAAGGATGGCAGCTGGATAGGCTGCTGGAAGCGGCGGGTCGGAACCGGGGTGTAGATTGTCCGATGGGCGGCCTGCGGCCTGCAGCCCGGGGTGGGTTGCTGCCGTTCCTGGGGTCTCCGGGGGTTCGGCCCCCCTGGACGCCCTGTGAGCGGTTGGGACTGACTCTGGGACTTTCTTCCCCGTTGTCGACTGTTGCCAACATTGGAGCGACTCTGGCCGCTGCCATTGGAGGACTTTGAGGACATGTTGTTCCTTGTGAAATTTCGGCAGGAGCGCCGGGGTCATGATGTGGAACGTGCAAAATTAATGGACTCTTTTTACAGACTTTTTTTATGTGTGCTGAGGGATTTGTTTTCATGTTTTCTTTGCTTTTGTTTTATTTAGCAGCCTATGACATTTAACTCATTTCGGTTTCTCCGAAATGGTATTTAGTATTAGTGGTGGAACGCTAGTTGGTGCGAAACTGCTCTCCCTCCGACTGGTCCCGTGCCTTTGGGCGGGGTCCAGGAGGGGGGAACCCTCTCTCCTCCGCCGCGCCTGGGTCTGGCTCTCCGGAGGTCTGTGCTCTTAGCGAGGAGGGGCCTTTCCTCCGGGGTGTCGGCTGCAGGTGAACGGTGGTGGGTGAGCAGGGATTAGTGTTCGGTGATTGATTCTATCCTGCTAAATCTTTTCTGGGGTGAATTGAGGCCTGGTGATTGGGTTTTTGATATGATACTGTTAAAATGAATCGAGGCCCTGTGGGTCATATTTGTTTCCGAAGCGGCCGTATTGTATCGGGGCCTTGTGCCTCGCGACTGCTTGCTTGTGTTTAGAGGTCGTCACCTTGAAATGTACTTGTGTTTTGTGGATTTTATTTTTGTTTTTTGTTTCATCTCTTTTGGAGCGGTCGTATGGTACCGAGGCCTTGTGCCTCGCGACTGCTTGTTTTATGTGTTTAGAGGCCGTTACCTCGAAATGTACTCGTGTCTTGTGGTTTTTTGTTCCTTTTTTCTTTGGAATGGTCGTTGGGTTTCGAGGCCTTGTGCCTCACGACTGTTCGTGTTGTGACTGTTCGATTGTTACTTGAACTATGCGTAGGGCCTGTGCCTTGCGGCTGGTTGTGATAAGTGACTGGCTAATTGGTATCTGGAAACGTATTTCGGCCCTGTGCCTTGCAGCTGTTTGTGTTCAATGACTGTTACAATGTTACTGTGAAATGTAATTGGGCCTTGTACCTTGCAGCTGTTTCGTGTTCAGTGACTGTTTAATCGTCAATTTGAAGTGTAATGAGGCCTGGAGCCTTGTAAATTGGTTTCTGTAATAATTGTGACGACAATAAAAGAGTTACTCGCAGATGTTGGATACAGGAGGACGTTTCAGTCTGTGTGAAGTTCAATCTCCATTCACACAAAGCCCGCGCTGAATGCCTGGAGGACCAGAGTCCTTCCGGTCATCCAACCCTTCCCATTGGTCAACGCCTCAGCAGGAAAGACAGCGGAGAGTTTTCCCTCGCACATGCGCAATCTAGCCTCTCCCTCGGACATGCGCATTCCTGGGCCGGGGGGAGGGGAAATCAACGTGAGGCTTCTCGGTCTGGCCGGAGCTGTCAGCCGATTGCCTGGAAACCTTGTCTCGAGCAAGGGGGAACAATGAGTGGGGCGGAGGAAGTATGTTGACCAATGGGAAGAGTTGGTGAACCGGAAGGTCTCTTTTCCACCATCCAATCAGCTCCCCCCGTTGTTCGAACGTGGAAGCTGGACAATGAGGAAATCTGGGGCCTCACACAGACTGAAAACTTATTCCTGTCTCCAACATCTGTGAGTAAAACACTTTATTTTCTCCCCCTTTCCATTTCTTTTCTCATTCTGACCTTCAATTGGTCACTTGCAGCAACTGGAGGGAAAGGAAGTGAATCCAGGGAGGGTGCAGACTCTGCAAAGCTAGGCCCAGGTCTCTCTCTTCAAGACATTGACATCCTTTGCTCCCTCAGCTTCTCACATTTATTTGTCTGGCTAAAAGGATGGTCTCTTTCCCAATGTTCACAATTAAAGGGGTGGTTTGTCCATGCGATGGCTGATATTGAAGGGGACAGTAAATTAATACCAGACAGAGACATTTCTCGTGCTGTTATATGGTACACATTAGATATATTATTTATGGTTCTGTAATAAAGTACAATCCAGTCATCTCTTCCCTTGGAGGGTTATTAGTCTCTGGATTTCTCTTCCACAGGGACCAGTGGGGTGTGGGGGTCATTGAATATATTCATGGATGAGTTGGACAGATTTTTAATAAATTGTTATGTTTTAAATCATTTTTAAACACTGAATACAACAGAATAACAAAAAAAAATCGTGGCAAATGGGCACCGAACGGAACAAGGAGATATTGCCAACATAAATCCAAGCAACACATTGCAGAATTCATTTGGAACAGGATATTTGAGGGACCAGAGCCTCGAGATGAAATGCCAGATCAATTGAAGAACCAGTTAACAGGTTAAAGTAGTGAGTGGGGAAAGAGGGTAAGATTATATAACAATTCAGTTTGTAAACCCCAAAATATCACAAACGGACTAACAGCGTAATCAAATTAAAATGAATAACACAACATAGATGACATAGAACTCCTGTAGTGCAGAAGGCTATTCGCCCGTTCACATCTGCACTGAGCCTCAGAAAGAGCATTTCACTGAGGCCCACTCCCCATCCAATCCTCGTAACCCGGTGCATTGATCATGGTCAACCCACCTACCCTACACATCTTGGACACAAAGGGGCAAATTAGCGTGACCAATCCACTTTCACTGCACATTTTGGACAGTGGGAGGAAACTGGAGCACCCGGAGGAAAGACACAAGGAGAATATACAAACTCCACACAGAAAGCCACCCAAGGATGGAATTGAACCTGGGTCCCTGGCACTGAGGTAGTAGTACTAACCACTGTGCACTAAGTTAAATTGAATTCACTCATGGAAAGCCCAGGAGGAGCAAGTCAGTCAAATTGGAGCCTATTTATTTGAGATAGGAGTCCCACACTTTACCCAATGCATCAGACTCAGAATGAATTACAGACATTAAAAATTGAATGGAGATGCATTCCATAATCAGCCTATGCCAGTTTTGGATAGAGGGAGAACTGACTGGTCTGCTTCTGTATTGAGCCAGATGAATGTTGGCTCCATCCTAACCCAATCCCTTATGAACATAAGACGAGAGGCCAATTGATGAAGCCTGATTTTCGGGACACCATCTCCTCCCTTCGCTCCTGGTGATTGGAGCTTAACAAACTTGAGGCAAGGTTTATTTTTGTTCCAGATAGGGTCACAGATGTTTACAGCTTGGAAACAGGCCCTTCAACCCAGCTTGTCCATGCCGCCCAGTTTCTATCACAAAGTTAGTCCCACTTGCCAGCATTTGGCCCATATCCCTCTGTACCCACCCTGCCCATGTAACTGTCTAACTGCTTGTTAAAGGACAAAATTGTACCCGCCTCTACCACTGCCTCTGGCAGCCGTTCCAGATGCTCACCACCCTCTACCAGCCTCCCCGAACAGGTGCTGGAATGTGGTGACTAGGGGCTTTTCGCAGTAACTTCATTTGAAGCCTACTTGTGACGAGCGTTTTTCAATTTATTTTCATTTCATTCATTTCTATGTAAAGAAATTTCTCCTCTGGTCTCTTTTGTATCTCTCTTCTCTCACCTTAAACCTGTGCCCTCTAGTTCTAGACTCCTCTACCTTGGAAAAGATGTTGACTATATGCCTTTTCTATGTTCCTCACTTTGTAGACTTCTAGAAGGTCACACCTAAGCCTCCTTCGCTCCAGGGAGAAAAGTCCCAGCCTATCCATGTGCGGTCTTACCAATGTCTTGTCCAACTTCAATAAGACATCCCAACTCCTGTATTCAATATTCTAACCAATAAAACTGAGCATACTGACTGCCTTCTTTACCATCCTGTCCACCTGCGACTCCACCTACAAGGAGCTATGAACCTGTACTCCTAGATCTCTTTGTTCTGTAACTCTCCCCAACATCCTACCATTAACTGAGTGGGTCCTGCCCTGATTTGATTAATTTCCCAAACGACTCTGGTCAACAGCAGTATAGGCAGCATCTGCAGAGGGTACAACAGTCTGGGCAACACATTCATTTTAATGAAGGCAATCCTCCCTCACCATGAAATCGTAAGAGCCAATCACCGGGCAAGGTCCCACCTAATAGTCATCATCAGCTGTGGAAAGTTGACCTCATATAGCTGCCTAAAAGAGGGGCCATTGACATCCCCAGGTTTGTAAATGGCTTGGAGGGGGGGGTGGGGCATCTGAAGGGGAAGTTAGCAAGAGGAGGGGGCTTACCCCTCAACCCCTCCCCACCGGCATGGGCTCGAACTCAGTAAAATTGATCTCGATACAAGAGAAGCCACTAAATCTATCCACTGCTCGAATAATGTCCAGGACTGAAAGACTGGGGTTCAACACAAACAGCAGCCTGTCATCTGCACACACAGTGATCTTGTGCTGCCTCACCCCACCCTCCAGGCCCGACATCAGAGGATCCGATCTGATATCCTCCGGAAAGGGCTCAGTGGGCAACGCAAACAGCAAGGGGGACAGAGGGCAGCCCTGTCTAGTCCCTCTCTGAAGCTCAAGGCTTGATGCTCTTAAACCATTGGTGAGCACCGCCGCTGCTGGTCTGTGATGTAACAATTGAATCCACTCAATATAATCCTCACCCAACCCAAAGCCTCACAGCGGATACACCAGATAATTCCACTCAACTCAAGCAAAAGCTTTCTCTGCATCGAAGGAGATCACCAGCCCATCCAGTGCATATTTCTGAAAAGCCTGAATCACATTCAGCAACCTTCCAACATTGTTACTGGAAAATCTTCTCCGTATAAACCCAGTCTGGTCCTCCCGCACGATTGTCGGAAGGATGTCCGCCAGCCTTATCACCAAAACATAAGATCGCAGTTTCAAGTCAACATTCAAAAGAGAGATTTGGCAATAAGAGGCCCACTCCTCTGGGTCCTTGCCCACCTTCAGAATTAAAGAGATAGTAGTCTCAGAAAGAGTCAGTGGCAGCATCCCAGAGTCAAAAGAGTGACAATACATACCCACCAACGGGTCCAATAACAAATCCTCAATCCCCCTGATAAAATTCACACCCACAGCCATCCGGTCCCTGGTCTTTACCCGGCTGCAACTCCTTCACGGCCTTTGACACTTCTTCCCAAGAAAAGGGAGCATTAAGATTTTCTGAGGCCTGCAGAAGCTTCAGGGAAGAGAGAAAATGCTCCACACCCACCAACACATCACCAGACTGCTGAGACTTGTGTTATCCTGCATAGAATTCCCCAAATCCCTGTTTATCTCCTCCGTCTTCATGACCCTTTTTCATCCCCCAAGCCACACGGAGGGATTCGCTCGAAGGTCGGCCTTTTTCTTTGTCAAACAGGCAAGTATTTGCTCGGCTTATTCCCAAACTCGAAAACTTTGACCTCACAAACTTTCAACTTTTCTCGGCCTGCTGAGTAAACAGGGAGTCCAAAGCCACTCTTGCTGCGTTAACCTCCTTCAGCAATAGCTTACTCGGGCCCTCCATATGATTCTCCTCCACCTTCACCAAACAAACCTCCAGACGCCGCTGGTTCTCCAGCATCCTGCACCTTTTATTAGCAGTGTGAGAAATGATCAGCCCCGAGCATAAACTTTACACGTCTCCCACAAAATGGCAGGGGAAATCCCAGGGTTCGAGTTAACCAAAAGGAAGAACTCAAACTCTTCCCGGAAGTGCATAATAAATGAACTCGGGGAGGCTCCAAACCTCCACATTCTCGACCTGGGGGTGAGCCCTCGAGCAGAAACTCCAGACAAACGGGGGAAGGTCTGTGATTATGATGCTCCCTGTGGTGCAAGAGGACACCAGGTGTAGGATCGTCCTCGGCACAAAGAAGTCGGCGATTCTAGTCTGACATTGCTGTGGGGCTGGAATGAAGGTAAAATCTCTGCTCCTCGGGTACAAAGTTCTCTAAACATCCACATAACCCACCTCCTCACTGTTATGATCCCGGACCAGACCCCAACAGTGGCTCGGATACTGGCCAGAAACCCCAATATTTTATTTGTGTTTTGTACGACTGTGAGGAAAGGATACCTCACTCCAGGTGTGATTTTATGAAAAATAGGGCCATGCTGTATGAAAACAAACTTTATTACTGGCACAATATTAAAATAAGTTTAACATCACACCAGAAAACTGCTGACAATTAGCCCTTAAACAATGCTAATCAATACAGTGAATACAGTAACCCTTAACTGCTACCTTTATTCCCACTCAAACAACAAAAACACATCTCAGCTCTCAATCCACCGTTAAACAGTTAGCCCTCAGAGATGTTCTTTGAGAAAGGGAGATCTTGTGTCACTGCGTTAAAGAAAAGATCTGAATCTTGTCAGAACCATGCAGAAACTCTGGCTGTATTTCATCGGAAGCTGTTTCAGCTTGTTACAGCTCACCTTCTAATTCCACTCTTCTGCTTGGAAAGAAACTGCTAATCTAGCTCCAGGCATATCTTTTCAACTGAACTGAGATGCTTGACCTGTGCTCATATCTTCAACTAATTCTCAACTAAAACACTGCTTTCCTGCAAAAAGCCTGAAACCGTGGCTCCTCCCAGTACTGACATCATCTTACCAAGATTAAATCTAATTAACTCCACAGGGAATCCCCTTCATCCAAACAACTTTCCACTAGCCCATGTTTTTTACGATGCTTTAATTGCACCTCTGGCACCAAAACTTAATTTTCTTTCAAACTAGGATTTCTTTTAGAAACTTGACTGCCGCAGTGACACACACTAACTCAGGTTTTTAACCCTGACTGCGCTAAATACCCAGAATACAAAAACTCTGAAATTCCGACAGTCATCAAATTACAAGCCAAGGCCAACGCCCTAGCTTGCAGCGTGGGGGTACCGGGAGTTTATCTACCAGAGGATTTAAGTGGCAGTTGAAGTCACCAACCACAAAAGAGTTAATTGAAGCTAACTCTGCAAAATCCTTTATAATTAACTCCGGGGAGTAATCCGGGGATCCAGAAACATTCACTATTGAAACAACATCTCCATGCACCGAACCTCTAATGATCATATATCCACCTGCTTTGTCCTTGGTGCAGGTTTCAACCTTAAAAGTGATATTTTTATTAATAAGCATTTCCACACCCTTGCTACTAGACGAAATGGAGGCAATAAACGTGGCCCACCCAATCCTGCCTCAATTTAAAGTGTTCCTCATCATCCAGATGGATTTCCTGTAATAAAGCTATGTCAACTTTCTCCTTAAGAAAGGAGAAGATCTTTTTCCTTCTGATAGGGTGATGGATGCCCCGTACATTCCCTGAGAACATTTGAAGATTGACTGCCGCCATTAGTTAGGCGACAGAGAGAACAGGAACAGATTTTCACACCACAATCGGGCATGCGCCATTACCCCCTCCTCCAACTCACTTTACACCAGAGGCACCAAAGTCTCCCCAAACTGCTCCTTTCACAGATAAAAGCCCCGTCTGTACCAGAGTAGGATAAAGTCAACAAAACATAAACCCTCCCATAATAACAAAAATACAAAAGAATCACCACCACAATAGATCCAAGGGGACATTCCTCAATAAGACTGAGGACCCGGAGGATTAACCCCACGGCCAGACTGTCGTTACCCTCAGGATACCTTCTCCAAAATGAGGAGAAGAAAAGTAACTTTTGTAAATTGTTTTTACAGGATATTAGAAGAGGAGGAATTACAGACTGAAATCTCAAACATCACGTCTCAATCTGACTGAGTCTCTCAATTCCTTGTAACTGAATATCACCGGACTTAGAATCTAGAAGGAGAAATGTTTGTCTTTTCTGTCCGCTTCAAAAGATCAGTGTGACTGGAAAAGCCCCGAGACACACACACCCGAGTGAGAGTGTTCCAGAGCACTGACCGTGGAAAGAGTTTGAACCAGTTACACAGACCAAAAAAAAATCACACCATTCACAGTCTGGAAAGACCGTACACGTGTTGTGTGTGTGGACGAAGCTTCAACTGATTGTCAAATCTGGAGAGACACGAGGACACCCCACCCTGGAGAAACGGTGGAAATGTGGGGACTGTGGGAAGGGATTCAGGGTCCCATCTGCACTGGAAGCTCATCGGCGCAGTCACACTGGGGAGAGGCCGTTCACCTGCTCTGTGTGTGGGAAGGGATTCATTCAGTTATCCGCCCTGCAGAAACACCAGCGAGTTCACACTGGGGAGAGGCCGTTCATCTGCTCTGAGTGTGAGAAGGGATTCACTCAATCATCCCACCTACGGACACACCAGCGTGTTCACACCGGGGAGAGGCCGTTCATCTGCTATGTGTGTGGGAAGGGATTCACTCAATCATCCGACCTGCGGAAACACCAGCGGGTTCACACTGGGGAGAGGCCGTTCATCTGCTCTGAGTGTGAGAAGGGATTCACTACTTTAAGGAGTCTGCAGATTCACCAGCTAGTACATACTGGGGAGAAGCCGTTCACCTGCTCTCATTGTGAGAAGGGATTCAGTCAATCATCTGACCTGCGGACACACCAGCGAGTTCACACTGGGGAGAGGCCATTCATATGCTCTCAGTGTGAGAAGGGATTCGCTCAGTTATCCGCCCTGCAGTCACACCAGCGAGTTCACACTGGGAAGAGGCCGTTCACCTGCTCTCAGTGTGAGAAGGGATTCACTACTTCATCGAGCCTGCGGAGACACCAGCGAGTTCACACTGGGGAGAAGCCGTTCACCTGCTCTCAGTGTGAGAAGAGATTCACTCAGTCATCCGAACTGCGGATACACCAGCGAGTTCACACTGGGGCGAGGCCGTTCACCTGCTCTCAGTGTGAGAAGAGATTCACTCGGTTATCCCACCTGCAGAGACATCAGAGAGTTCATACAGGGGAGAAGGCATTAACCTGCATTTAATGAGAGAAGGGATTCAGATATCGATACTCCCTCCAGGAACCCTCGCGAGTTCACACCTGGAAGAAGCCATTCACCTGCTCTGAGCATTCAATGATCCGGAGACACCAGCGTGTTATTTCTGGGGAGAGACCATTCATCTGCTCTCAATGTGGGGAGGGGTTTTGTGATTCATCACACCTGTTGTGACTCCAACAAGTTCACAATAAATTATAGATGTTGGCTCCGTTGTTATTGTTTCTGCTCTCACTGACATCCAGGACTGCATTTTGTTCATTCTGACATCTGGTGAATGGTGATGATTGGAGGGTTTCTTTCTGCTGGACTGGCCGGTCTAACACCTCTGCCTCCAGTGGGCTGACCATTTTTGAGGTTAGTTGTGATTACCTGGTTCCAAGTTTGACGAGGAGCACAGAATGAAAAGGTGTTTGCAGGTTGGAAGATATTTAGTTCCCAAAGCAGCCATGTTGCCATGAAGATGGGCTGTGGTGGTTACAGGGTTCTTTTGTCTAATTTATCTGGGTGTTTCTCACATCTTTGTATCATTGGAACATAGAATCAGGAGTTGGCCATTCAGCCCGTCCCTTTGTGTTATTGGTGTTTAGAAATCTGTCAGTCTCTGTTTTAAACACACTCAATGACTGAGCTCCAACAGCCCTCTGGGGTAGAGAATTCCAAAGATTCACAACTTGTAGATCTCTGTAGATCAAATGATTGCCCTGTTCTATCCCCGTATCCCTGTTGGTTTCTTTCCCTCAAAAGCCCATCCCATTTTCTTTTGGAAACATTTCATCATCTCCGCTTCTACCCCCCTCCTCGGAAGTGGGTTTCAGGTATTTCCCAAATACTGCCAATCTCTGGTTCAAGTCTAAGATTTTCTTCAAATGTAAACGAGAATCAAAGGGCAAAGCAGGAGGCCATTAAGCCCACCATTCCCATGTTAGTTCTTTGAATGAACAATCTGATTGGTCCCATCACCCTGCAAGTTTATTTTCCTGCAGAATCTGTCCAGTTCCCTTTTGAAAGTTACAGTAGAATTTACTTCCTGCACCATTGTCAGGCAGTGAATCCCAAATCACAACTCGTTCTGTTTTAAATCAAATAGCAAAGGGGCTGGTTTAGCACACTGGGCTAAATCGCTGGCTTTTAAAGCAGACCAAGGCAGGCCAGCAGCACGGTTCAATTCCCGTACCAGCCTCCCCAAACAGGCGCCGGAATGTGGCGACTAGGGGCTTTTCACAGTAACTTCATTGAAGCCTACTTGTGACAGTAAGCGATTTTCATTTCATTTCATTTCAAATACCTTCACGAGATACTGTGTTTGGATTTTCACAGGGTATTTGAAATGCAGTGAAAGACATGATTGTTACATAAAATCAAGTCTCAGTCTTTATGAGTGATCTTCGTGAGTGGACCGAGTGTGATATATCCAAGTTTGGAAACTAGTTCTAAAAATAAATTACATTTATTTGAGCGGCACAGTGGTATAGTAGTTAGCACTGTTGCCTCACAGCACCAGGGACCCATGTTCAATTCTGGCCTTGGTTACTGTCTGTGTGTGGTTTGTACATTCTCCCCGTGTCTGTGTGGGTTTCCTCCGAGTGCTCTGGTTGCCTCCCAGTCCTAAGATGTATGGGTTAGGGTGATTGGCCCTGATAAATTGCCCCCCCCCTCCGTGTCCAGAGATGTGCAAGTTAGGTTATGGGGTTATGGGTGAGTGGATATGGGTGGAGTGCTCTTTGGAAGAGTCGGTGCTGACTCAATGGGCTGAATGGCCTCCTTTTGCACTCAAGGGATTCTGTATCTATTTCTATACCAACTTTCATGAACACAATCTCCTAAAGCTTTTTACAGCCTTTGAAGTACTTTTGAAGTGTAGTCACTGTTGTAATGTCCTCCCCTAATAGGCGCCGGAATGTGGCGACTAGGGGCTTTTCACAGCAACTTCATTGAAGCCTATTGTGACAATAAGCGATTATATTATTATAATGTCGGAAATTCTGGGTATGCCTCATTGATAATATTTTGTTTTAAAAATCAATCACTCGTCCATCTTCACTGTTATGAGTAACAAGGTTAAGGAAACCATGTTAAACTCTAAAACGTGACTGGACCTTTATTTTAAAAATTAATTCTGTTCCAAACCAAAGCTGAGTGAGGCAAAATTGTTTCCAGTAACAAATTGTTCCAGAATTTTGTAAAGTTACAGAAGATCATATATTGCCAATGTCTGGCTCAAGTCGAAGACTCAATGTTCAATCCAATCTAGGTTAGTAAGAAAGAAAGGTATTGTCTTTCACAAAACTGTCATTTTCAACTAGTGAATATTGTATTAACCAAATATATTAATTAAAGATTACTGTATTAATTAGCTACCAGTCAGTAACAGATGACTGATTAAGTAATGAGCATTATTTGAGTTCCAATTAAATAATCAATAATGGATCAGTAGTTACAGTAAGAGACTCAGTTTTATTTGCTGTAAAAATGTAAAAGCTTAATTGCTGTGCTTGTAAAGAATGTGCAATGAGGATAAATGTACTGGCAAGAGAGACCTTCAAACTCTGATTAGCCTCAACATTTGAAACTGTTTGAATGAGTCTGCACCGACCCACTTAAGTCCTCACTTCCACCCTAACCCCGTAACCCAATAACCCTTCCTAACCTTTTTTTTGGACACGAAGGGCAATTTATCATGGCCAATCCACCTAACCTGCACGACTTTGGACTGTGGGAGGAAACCGGAGCACCCGGAGGAAACCCACGCAGACACGGGGAGAACGTGCAGACTCCGCACAGACAGTGACCCAGCGGGAAATCGAACCTGGGACCCTGGTGCTGTGAAGCCACAGTGCTATCCACTTGTGCTACCGTGCTGCCCCACATGTTACAACATGCTCATGTTACAACAGGCCCAACTCTGACGTGAAGTAATGGTCACTTTGGGGATAAAAGCAGAGGTTCTGAAGGTCTTCCTTGCTGCCAAGTACTGAAGATTCTTGAGGCTGAGTTCCAAGTAAATTACTGTCAAAGGAGCCAGAGAGGGTTTCGCTTCTACAGACTGATCACCCGCATGAAGTTGTAAAAGTCAATGTCTGAAAGTTTCTTTGAATAAACTTTTTAAATTTAACATCAAGAGAATTCTGCCTTTGCCTTAATTGCCTTGTCTGAACCAAAGTGAATTTCTTAAATGGTAAGTTGGGGGTGGCTGAAATCAATAAAGTTCCAAATAACAAGTTCAGAAAACACTGGTGCAGCACAGTAGCATTGTGGATAGCACAATTGCTTCACAGCTCCAGGGTCCCAGGTTCGATTGCGGCTTGGGTCACTGTCTGTGCGGAGTCTGCACATCCTCCCCGTGTGTGCGTGGGTTTCCTCCGGGTGCTCCGGTTTCCTCCCACAGTCCAAAGATGTGCAGGTTAGGTGGATTGGCCATGATAAATTGCCCTTAGTGTCCAAAATTGCCCTTAGTGTTGGGTGGGGTTACTGGGTTATGGGGATAGGGTGGAGGTGTTGACCTTGGGTAGGGTGCTCTTTCCAAGCACCGGTGCAGACTCGATGGGCTGAATGGCCTCCTCCTGCACTGTAAATTCTATGATAATCTATGATAAATCTTCAATTTAAAAACTTGCATTTCTATAGCACCTTTCACAACCACAGGACGTCCCAAAGTGCTTTACAGCCAATGAAGTATTTTTGAAGTGTAGTCACTGTTACAATGTAGGAAAAGTAGCAGCCAATTTACACACAGCAAGATCCCACACACAGCAATGTGATAATGAGCAGATGATCTGTTTTTAGTGATGTTGATTGAGGGACAAATATTGACCAGGACACCGGGGATAACACCCCTGTTCTTCTTCAAAATAGTGGCTGTGGGAACTTTTACACCTACCTGAGAGGGGCAGACAGGACCTCAGTTTCACATCTTATTTGAAAGAAGGCTGTTCTGACAGTGCAGCACTCCCTCAGTGCTGGGACGAGGAATGTTGGATGTGATTTTTGTCCTCAAGTCCTTGGACTGGGTTTTGAATCCACAACCTTCTGACTCAGAGGTGAGAGAGCTGCCCACTGAACCACGGCTGACACTCGAGACAATACAAAGTTAGAAATGGAAAGTTACCCTTTAAAACCCCCCACCCATTGTCTCCAGTGCCTAAATCTAATAATAAACACCCCAATATAAATAACGTGGATTTGACTGACAAATGTTTAAGTGTTGGTTTAGAGCCACAAGTTCTGACTTCCCATTTGAGCCTCGGGCACCTTTCTGTCTCTATTGCTCATGTCAATGACAGTCAGGCAATAGAGCTGAGGCTGAATTTAGCTGAGAATAACGGGGCCTGTGCGCAGTTGGGAAAATGCCATGGACGTCGCACTAATAGAGAGACAGGAAAGTGCTGGAGGACTGACTGGGAAATGGGCCTCCAACCAATTGTTATATCGGTCACTCAGAGCTAAAGAGAAACCTGTCTCTGTAAATACATATACAGGGAAGAGGCTGCAATGAAATCTGTCCCTTTTAACCTGCACAAAAGCAGGAGGCTCAGATTCACAGCTTGCGGGAGGAGACCATTCAGCCCACCGGGTCCCCGCTATCTCTTTGAGAGGACTCTCCCATTCCTCCAAATACTCTGCTCTTTCCCCAGAACCCTTACAAGTATTTACCATTTGGAAAGATACAACTGAATCTGCTTTCAGACAGGTCAGAACAACTCGCTGTGTCAATAAATAAAATAAAATCTCATCCCCCCCCCCTCTGGCTCCTTTGCCAATTACCTCAGAGGGACTCACTTTCTGTTAAAGAGCCTGTCAACCCCTCTCACCCACTTTCCCTGAACGACATCAATCTAATCATGAAAAATCAAATGTTGTAATGATAAATGTTTATTAATGAAGCATAACATGGTTAAAAAAAACAGAAAATGACTTGAGGATCAAAGACAACCAGAGTAAAAGGATGTTCACAATGTTCTGGACCCAAATTGTTTCTCTTTAATTCATCTGGAGCCTGTTCCCTGCTCTCTTTGTGGAACACCTCCGCTCAGTCCTCAAGCATGACCCTGACCTTCCGCTTGCTGCCATTAGAATTCACCGCCTTGCTCTCAGGCTCACATTTCTGTCCTCGGCCTGCTGCAATGTTCTGGAGAAGCCCAACACAAGCTGGACCAACAGCCCCTCGTCTTCCCATGAGGCACTTTACAGCCTTCTGGACTCAACATTGAGTTCAACAACTTAAGACCCTGAACTCTCTCCTCCATTTTGATTTGTTTTTTTACCGAGTGACAGTCTGCATCTTGTTTACATGTTTTGTTACTTCCAGACAGAGCTGTCCTTTATTCTGCCATTAACACTTACTCTGGACCAATGCTATAGTTCTTTTTTTAAATTTCTTTAGAGTCTCCAATTATTTTTTTCCAATTAAGGGGCAATTTAGCGTGGCCAATCCATCTACCTGCATATCTTTAGGTTGTGGAGCTGAAACCCACAGACATGGGGCGAATGTGCAAACTCCACACAGACAGTGACCCGGGGCCGGGATCGAACCTGGGACCTCAGCGCCGTGGGCAGCAGAGCTAGCCACTGTGTCATCATGCCGCCCCAATGCTGTTTCTTTACTGCAACCAGTACCTCTCCCTTTGCCTTTTGTAACATGACATTTTTGTCTTTTAATCTCACCCACCCTCTAACCAATCCCTGACTTTCTCTCTTGTTCTACCTGACCCTCCCCCTTTCTCACCAGCATCAAACCCATCACATTTCTCCCTCTCTTTAGTTCTGAAGTAGAGTTACATTGGACGTGAAACGTCAACTGTTTCTCGCCCCACAGATGCTGCCAGACCTGCTGCGTTTTTCCAGTTCTTTCTGAATTCATTTTCGATCTGTCTGTAGTTGGGGAAAAACACTATTTAGTGTCCAGGAGGATACGGAGTAAACCACTGAGGACTGAGATTAGGAGAAAGTTCTTCACCCAGGGAGCGGTGAGTCTGTGGAATTTGCTACCACAGGAAGCAGTTATGGCCAAAGCATTGTATGTTTTCAAGAAGGAGTTAGATAGAAATCTTGGGGTTAAAGGATCAAAGGACACGGGGGGAGCGGGAACAGGTTACTGAGTTGGGTGATCAGCCATGATCAGAATGAATGGGAGAGAATGCTTGATGGGCCGAATGGCCTCCCCCTGCTCCTATTTTCCATGTTTCCATTTCAGTAGAAATTTTCACTCCTGTTCCGATCCCAGTTGACGTTATAACGGAACAGGAAGATTCATAATGGAACCCTGGCTCAAAAGACTTTAACTTTTTTAAATCAGAATCACGGGGCTACTGATTAGTTTATCAATAAGAAAAAAATTAAACATAAAAATGGATTATAATACAATCCTCCTTTACACCTCCTTCCGCTTCACCAATACACACAAGTTTTCAGACTCACATGGATGACAAAATACATTTGAAGCCCCAAGGATCTCATTGCACAAAGTTAGTGTTTCTGGATTTCTCCTGAGAATCCCCCCAGAAGACTGTCATATAAGAGTTTCCAAACTCCACTCCCAAAATACTTTAAAAAATATTCCCTTATAAGAATACCTTTACTTAGTGATCCACATTCCAAAATCCAGTCCAACTTTTCCAAAGGGGCCTTTTGACTCTATTTTTAGCAGTACATCCGGGCCAGGATTTTGGATCAACCCATTTATGATTTCACTGCTTTCATTGACTTTCACTGTTACTCAAATTCTGATATCCAACCAATACTTTGCAATTTGTTCATAGACGGTATTAACACATTTTGACAGTGAGGATTATTTTTAGGAAACGTTTGTCTTGTATTTTCACTAACCAATTCCTTCTCAGCTTTGTCTGATTCTTGAACAGAATCCTGTTCTCATTCCAGGTTTTCAGACCCAGCTATCCCTGAGTTTCCTCTGAATCTTCTTTCCTGCACATTACTCCAATGTACAGCTTTTCTTATAGCAAAGCTGAGAGAGTTGGTTTCTCTCTCCAGCTTCTCCGAGCAGAGTTGGGAGCTGTTCACTGCTCTGTGATCTGATTCCAACTGCCTGCAACTACTGCTAGCTTTCAGCTATAAACTAAAGAACAAAAGAAAGCTGTTTGCTACTTTACAGGGCCTCTCTAGTTGTTAATCAATTATATTTCCTTTATGTGGAGCTATCTAAACACAACAGTATCTCAGGATGAAGCTAACCCCTACGCAGACAGCCTTTAACATCTAACTACAGCTCCCTTCGAGGCACAAAACTATAACTTTTTTCTAATGTTTATCCATACAAAAATAAATCCCTTAAAACTACCTTTGGTTACCTAATACTCTCAGTCTCAAAGAGCATCAGCCCACTGGAAGCAAAGTTGTGAGACCGGCCAGTCCAGCAGAGAGAAACCCTCCAACCCTCCCACTTCACCAAGTGTCAGAATGAACATGGTTCAGTCCTGGATGTGATTAACAGCAGCAATAACAGCAGAGTCCAACCCCTGTCATCATTTGTGAATTCGCTGGTGTGAAGAACTTTCTCCTAATCTCAGTCCTCAGTGGTTCACCCCGTATCCTCAAAATTCACTGGTGTTTCAATAGATCGGATGACCGAGTGAATCCCTTCCCACAAACCCTTCCCACAGGGCTACTTCCTGGTGTGAGTGCACTGATGTTCCACCAGTACCGAAGAGCTTTCAAACCCATTCCCACAGTCAGAGCATTTAAAGGGTCTCTCATTGGTTTGGGTGACATTGTGTCTCAACGGGTTGGGTAAATGAGCGAATCCCTTCCCACACTCAGAGCAGGTTAATGGCCTCTCCTTGGTGTGAACTCGCTGGTGTCTCATCAATTGGATTGCAGTAGTGAATCCCTTCCCACACTCAGCAGGTAAATGGTCTCGCCCCAGTGTGAACTCGCTGGTGGATCAGCAGGTCGGGTGACTTAGTGAATGCTCTGTCTTACTTGCTCAATCCAGTTGCTCTTTTCTCTTTTCTAAGTTTGTGGAAACTTTTGCTGTTGTTTTTTGATGCACGCTTTCTCTCGGACTCCAATTTCCAAGACATTTAATGATTTTGGAGAGGAAAGGGAGGTTGAAGATGGGGAGGCAGTTTGCACAGAGGGTGGGATCAAGGGCTGGTTCTTCATGGAGAGGGTGATGTTAGCAGTTTGCAGAGTGAGATAGGAAGTGAGGGAACAGTGAAAACAATCAGCTCACATGGGGAACATGTCTGCTCAGTAACTTAGTGAGGATACGGTCAAGGGAGCAGGAGGTGGGTCTCGTGGACAAGGTGAGCTCAGAGGGCAAGAGGAGAGATAGGAGAAAAACTAAAGAAAGGTGGGAGGTCAAGGCTCAGGGAAGGATGAAGTTTCGAGATAGTTTGAGCCGGTGGGTTAGTGGGAGGGAGGCAGCTGATCGATTGTCTCAGTGACAAAGAAGCAGCACAAGCTCCTCACACCTGGGGGTGAAGATGGAGGAGACAGGAGAGGGACAGCACTTCAAACTTATGTTGGAGACATTAAAAAGACATGTCACACTACATTTAACATAAAGCTGATTTATTTATCCTTTATCCAGAATATTAACCCCTAATTGAGCAGGAGTATATTAGCATCAGCAGGAACAGACCCAATGAACACAATTGCATCCTGGATGTTATCCACTGCAGAATCCAATCACAGTAATTACATGTGAACTTGCTGATGTATTAACAGGCTGGACAAACAATCAATCCCTTCCCACACACTGAGGAGGTGAACAGCCTCGCTCCAGCATCAGCACATTGGTGTGTAGTGAGTTGAGGTGATCGCCTGAACCCAGTCCCGTATGAGAGCACCTGAACGGTCGCTTGTCAGTGTGAACACGTGGATGGGATATCAGTTCTCCCAAACCTCTACAGCACTCCCTGGAGGTGAGCGTTCAAACAGGTTATCAGTGTGACTGCGCTGGTGTTTCCGCAGTTTGGATAAATGAGTGACTCCTTCCCCACACTCGGAACAGGTGAATGGCTTCTCCGCAGTGTGACTGCGTTGGTGTTTCCGCAGGTTGGATAAACGAGTGAATCTTTTTGCACACTCGGAGCAGGTGAACGGCTTCTCCCCAGTGTGAACCCGCTGGTGTGTCAGCAGGTTGGATGAATGAGTGAATCCCATCCCACAGTCAGAGCAGAGGAACGGCCTCTCCCCGCTGTGAACTCTCTGGTGGTTCAGCAGGTTGTATGAATGAGTGAATCGCTTTCCACACTCAGAGCAGATAAATGGCCTCTCCCCGGTGTGAATTCGCTGATGTGTCACCAGAGTGGATGACTGAGTGAATCCCTGCCCACACACGGGACAGTTGAACTGCCTCTCCCCAGTGTGATTGCGCTGATGAGCTTGCAGTTCAGATGGGTATCTGAATACCTTCCCACAATCCCCACATTTATATGGCCTCTCTCCAGTGTGAATGTGCTTGTGTTTCAACAGGCCAGAAAATCGCCTGTAGCCCTGTCCACACTCCGAGCACGTGTACGGTTTCTCCCCATTGTTAACGGTGCTTTTTCCTTCCATGTTCAAAATCTGATGATACTGACTTTACGATGAATTGGGCGACTCTGTCAGATCCTGATGTGAGGTTCAAGTTTCCCGACTGCAAATCCTCCCCTTCAAACACCCTGTCAAATTGATTTAAAACAGAAAAAAAGGGAGTGAGAGAGAACCCACAAAAACAGAAAGGCAGGTTGTGAAACTGAGCTGAATGAATCTGGTCATTTGTGGGGCCGGCACTAGGAAAAGTGACCACGAAAACTGGTGGATTGTTATAAAAACACAACTGGTTCACTAATGTCCTCAGGGAAGGGAAGCTGCCACCTGGTCTGGGCCGAGAGAAGACTCTGGGGGGGGGGGGGAGAGAGGGAGGTGGAAGACATTTTTAAAATATAAATTTAGAGTACCCAATTCATTTTTTCCAATTAAGGGGCAATTTAGCATGGCCAATCCACCTACCCTGCACATTTTTGGCTGGTGGGGGCGAAACCCACACAAACACGGGGAGAACGTGCAAACTCCACATGGACAGTGACCCAGAGCTGGGATTGAATCTGGGACCTCAGTGCCGTGAGGCAGCAATGCTAACCACTGCGCCACCGTGCTGCCCCAGGGAGGGGGAAGACTTGAGGGAGTGGATTTTATATATCTTAAACTCGACCAGAGCTTTCATGTTACATCCAAAACCCTTCACCTGGAGGTTATGTGAATGCTATCATCTACAAGTGTCCCTCCAAGTCAAAAAACTCCCCGAATTGTCTGACTCAGTACTGGATAAGCAGAAATGCCCTCCATTTAAACATTGGAAAGAGGAAAGCAATCATCTTCAGTTTCTGTTACAAACCCCACTCCCTAGCTATTCTCTCGATTGCAACTCTGAGGCTGAACCAGTCTGTTCATAATCTAGTTGTCAAATTTCATCCCAAACTGAGTTTCTGACTACACAGCACGAACATTGTCTATTTCCACCTCAGTAACATTGTCCCGATTTGCTGCTGCCTCATCCCATCAGCTGCTGAAATTCATTCATTCCTTTGTCACCTCAAACCTTAACTACTCTAATGTTCCCCTTGCCAGCCTCTCAGATTCAACTCCACATAAGGTCACACCAAACTCTGCTGCTTGTGTGCGTATTCACACTAATACCTGTTTATCCAGCACCTGGAGTGACCAACTCCAATGGAGAAACATAGAAAATAGAAGCAGGAGGAGGCCATTCGGCCCTTCGAACCTGCTCCACCCTTCATTATGATCATGGCTGATCATCAAGTTCAATACCCTGATCCCACCTCCCCCACCCCCCCCCCCCCCCGCCCCCACACCCCACCCATATCCCTTCAGCCCCAAGAGCTCTATCTCATTCTTTTTTCAACATTTCACAACGTTTTGGCCTCAACTATTTTCTGTTGTAGTGAATTCCACAGATTCACCACTGCCTGGGTGAAGACATTTCTCATCTCAGTCCTAAAAGGTTTACCCCTTATCCTCAAATTATGAACCCTACTTCGGTCTCCCCCACCATCCGGAACATTCTGAATCTATCCTGTCTAATCCTGTTAGAATTTTCTAAGTTTCTATGAGATCCCCTCTCACTCTTCTAAACTCCAATTAATATAATCCTAACTGACTTATTCTCTACTCATATGAAAATCCCGCCATCCCAGGAATCGGCCTGGTAAACCTCCGCTGCTCTCCCTCCATAGCAAGAACATCCTTCCTCAGATAAGGAAACCAAAACTGCACACAATACTCCAGGTGTGGGCTCACCAGTGCCCTATACAACTGCAGTAAAACATCTCTATTCCTACACTCGAATCCTCTCGCTATGAAGACCAACATACCATTTGCCTTCTTTACTGCTTGAATGCCTGCCACTGCCTTGCGAGGTGGGGTAGATGGTGGGAGGTCTTAATGACGAAACCTTTGTCAGGGGGAAATGGGAAAAATCTCTTGAGACTGGACTGTGGAAGGATTGTGGAAACTGGAGCCATGAGCGTTTTAGGGGTGCCAAGTGGATACCATTTACATGGTGGAGGAGGCCAAAGAGTTGTCCAAAAACAAAAATATACTCTTGTAACATTCCAGATATAAATATTTGACTTACACTCTGCCTATTCTACCTGCCAACAGTGTGCACACAGCTCCATCGGACCTCATGCTGTTCCCAGACACTCCATGCTGGTCCCCAACATATAAACACTAAACCTCTGTCCAGCTCCACTCCCCTGAAGCCTACCTCCCTAACCCTAACTACCTGCACAGTCAGAAGTCCCTCTCATCAAACTTCCTCCCCACTCACTCAGAAGCCCTTCAAACCCCCTCCCCTTCTCACTCAGAGGTTCCTCTCTTCAGAAGTGCTCCCCCACTCACTCCAACTGCCCCTGCGTGCTCACAATCTACTTTCCCCAATCTTTGTACCCCATTCCCTGTGGCTATTATTTAGATCCAAAACATTAACTGTTTCTCTCCACAGATGATGCCAGCCCTGCTGAGTTTATCCAGCATTTTGTGTTTTTATTTCACATTAGGGCAGCACAGTAGCACAAGTGGATAGCACTGTGGCTTCACAGCGCCAGGGTCCCAGGTTCGATTCCCTGCTGGGTCACTGTGCGGAGTCTGCACGTTCTCCCCGTGTCTGCATGGGTTTCCTCCGGTTTCCTCTGACCGTCCAAAGACATTCAGGTTAGGTGGATTTGCAATGATAAGTTGCCCTGAGTGACTAAAAAAGGTTAGGAGGGGTCATTGGGGTACGGGGACAGGGTGGAAGTGAGGGCTTAAGTGGGTCAGTGCAGACTCGATGGGCCGAATGGCCTCCTTCTGCATTGTATGTTCTATGTCCTATTACCAACATCTGCAGTATTTTGCTTTAGTTTGAACCTTCTGGGCAACCAATCCGGGAAGCCAAAGGCCAACCAATAAAGGCAGTGAAAGGCCAATCTGGGCAGTGGAATGTTCTCCAGCTGGCTCTTTCCAGCTGTTTCGTTTTGAGGGTTGTCATCATCCGGGTCGCTGGCCCCCTGAAGCCCCGCCCACTCGTCCCGCAAAGCCGCGCGTGCGCATTGCTGCCCACCGAAACAAGATGGCGTGCGCTAACTCGGGCCTGTTCCCGGGAACAAAGCCCTGGAGTAGAAAGTACGGGATCTGCAGGCTTCTTCCGGGTCTTGCAGCCTGAGCGAGTATTTTATAAAGCCTCTGCTCCCTCCTCACCCGGACTCGTCTCCATTCCTCCCTCCGCCACACTGACTCTCACCTACCGAAAAATCTATCTACTGCATCCGCAGGGTTCCGAGCAAAGTGACACTGCGCATGCTCGATAAAGCCTCGCACTGCGCCTGCGCACAGGGCTCCAGTGGGCTGAATAGGGCACATTCACATACGCCAGGGATGCTGGGTAATAACAACACCATTGAAACCCCGAATCGGGAGTAGAAAATGTTACCTAATTGAAATAATTCTGCTATCTTCTATTTACCAATGTGATTTAAATGGCTGCTCTCCTAAGAGAGTACATTGAGCTTTTAAAGGTTTCCCTCGGCTCCCCTCCAACGTAAAGTAAAGTCTCACTGCATTCAATATCAGAATAACTGGTTCCTCTCCTTATTCCTTGATACTGAATATTTTTTCAAAGCACCTCCCAAAGTCACCACCTCCACTACCTAGAAGGACAAGATGTGGAGATGCCGGTGTTGGACTGGGGTGAGCACAGTAAGAAGTCTCACAACACCAGGTTAAACACGTTTGTTTCAAATCACTAGCTTTTGGAGCACTGCTCCTTCCTCAGGTAGAAGGACAAGGGCGGGAAACACATTGGACTTGCAATTTAACTCCAAGCCACACACCAAGTTCCTTCCCTGTCGCTGGGTCAAAATCCTGGCACTCCCATCCTAACAGTCTGTGATTGTACCTTCACCACATACACTGCAGTGGTTCAAGAAGGTAGCTTGACAGCATCTTCTCAAGGGCAATTAGGGATTGACAATTTTAAAAACTGGCCTGGCTAGAGATTCCCACACCCTGTGACAAAACAAAAATAAAAATAATTCACTGTATTATAGAATGAGGCAGCATAGATGGAAGTTACTTGGCTATCATGTCTGTGCCAGGTCGATGGAAGATCTATCCACTTAATTCCACAACCTAGCTGTCACTGTCAAAACAATATATCTCGCTGTAGCAATGAAAATTATGGAAATGTTTTTTCAATTGGATACTTCTCAGACACACTCACTCTGTGTATTAAGCAGAAATCAAGGGTTCACTGGTTAGTTGTTTTTTTAAATTTAGAGTACCTGATTATTTTTGTCCAATTAAGGGGCAATTTAGCATGGCCAATCCACCTAACCTTCACATCTTTGGGTTGTGGGGATGAAACCCACGCAGACACGGGGAGAATGTGCAAACTCCACACAGGCAGTGACCCGGGGTCAGAATTGGTCCCGGGTCTTCAGACCATGAGGCAGCAGTGCTAACCACTGTACCACCATGCCGCCTGTCTAGTTACTTAAGCATAGTAAAGGGAGTGACAGAATAGATTAATTATGGAGTTACAAAACACATACCATTCAAGTAGGGGCAGCATGAAGACAAGTGGTAGTTGTAGGGAATTCTATAATTACGGGATAGAAAGCATCCTTTGAAAGCAGGATTGAGAGCCCCACATGGTATGTTGCCTGACCGGTGCTAGGGTGAGGGACATCAATAACCAGCTTGAAAGGATATTGGAGAAGGAGGGGGTGGATCCAGTTGTTGTGGTCCACGTTGGGACAAACAACATAGGCAAGACTGGGAAAGAGGACCTGTTGGGGGAATATCAGGCACTAGGAACTAAATTAAAACAAGTCCTCAAGGGTCATAATCCCTGGATCACTATCTGAGCCATGTGCAAATTGGCATAGGGATTAGAAAATTAGGGAAGTAAACACGTGGCTGAAGGAGTGGTTCGGGAAAGAGCGGTTTCATTTCATGGGGCACTGGCATCAGTATTGGGACAGGAGGTATCTGTACCATTGGGACGGTCTCCACCAGAACCGGTCTGGGACCAGTGTCCACATGGAAAAGATAAATAAGGAGGTCACAAGGACTTTAAACTAGCAAGTGGGGCGGGTAGAGAAACGGGAAGTAAATGGTTAATGTAAAGCAAAGCAGCAGGTTAGCACATGGGAAGAACTCAATTGTTATTAATGGAAGGTGCCTCAAAAATAAGGTATTATAACTAGCATTCAAAACAAGACAAATGTGTTGACGGCACAAATCATCGCAAATGAATATGATTTAGTGGCCATTACAGAGACACGGTTGCAAAATGCTCATGACTGGGAGTTAAATATCCAGGTGTATCAGACTATTGGAAGGAGAGACAGGAAGGTAAGGTGTAGCTCTGATATGTAAGGATGGCATCAGGGTGGCAGAGAGAGATGATATAGAGAAAAAGGTTGAATCCATTTGGATAGAAATTAGAAAATAATAATCTTTATTATTGTCACAAGTAGGCTTACAGTAACACCGCAACAAAGTTACTGTGAAAATTCCCTAGTCGCCGCACACTGGCGCCTGTTCGGGTACACAGAGGGAGAATTCAGAATGTCCAATTCACCCAACAGCACGTCTTTTGGAACTTGTGGGAGGAAACAGGAGCATCCGGAGGAAACCTATGCAGACCACAGAGAGAACGTGCAGACTCTGCACAGACAGTGACCCAAGCGGGAATTGAACCTGGGACGCTGGTGCTGTGAAGCAATAGTGCTAACCACTGTGCCACCATGCCGCCCATAGTAAGGAGTAAGGCGAATAGTAAGGAGAAACGTTCACTGATAGGCGTAGTCTATAGGCCACCAAATAATAACATCACAGTGGGATGGGCAATAAACAAAGAAATAACCAATGCATGTAAAAATGGGACGACAATTATCATGGGAGATTTTAATCTACATGTTGATTGGTCAAACCAGTCGGCCGGGGCAGCCTTGAGGAGGAGTTCACCGAATGTTTAGTTTTCTCGAACTGTATGTAATATAACCTACGAGAGAGCAAGGTATCCTAGATCTGGTCCTGTGTAATGAGACAGGATTGATTAATGATCTCTTGTTAGGGATCCTCTCGGAAGGAGCGATCATAGTATGGTTGAATTTAAAATACAGATGGAGTATGAGAAGGTAAAGTCAAAAATCAGTGTTTTATGCTTAAACAAAGGAAACTACAATGGGATGAGGGAGGAGTTGGCTAAGGTAGACTGGGAGCAAAGCCTTTGTGGTGGGACAATTGAGGAACAGTGGAGGACTTTCAAAGAGATTTTTCACAGTGCTCAGAAAAAATATATACCAGTGAAACCGAAGGGCTGTAGGAAAAAGGAAAATCAGCCATGGATATTTAAGGAAATAAAGGAGGGTATCAAATTGAAAGAAAAGGCATACAAAGTGGTAAATATTAGTGGGAAACTAGCGGACTGGGAAATCTTTAACGGACAACAGAAATCCATGAAAAAAGCTATAAAGAAAAGTAAGATAGATTAGGAGAGTAAACCAGCTCAGAATATAAAAACAGACAGCAACGTTTCTACAAATATATAAAACAAAAAAAAGAGTAGCTAAGGTAAACATTGGTCTTTTAGAGGATGAGAAGGGGGATTTAACAATGGGAAATGAGGAAATGGCTGAGGCATTGAACATGTATTTTGTGTCAGTTTCCAGGCATAATCACATTGAATAGCAGAGCTGGCTCGAGGGGCCAGGTGGCCTACTCCTGCTCCTAGTTCTTATAGGTGGGCCTTATATCCAGGTAGACATGCTGATTAGATATCATTTAGACTCCAAACTTCATTCTATCTTGAAATTAAATATACAATTAAAGTAAAGCCATTTTAAAATACTTTCTTTTTTTTTTAAAACATGAATTTAGAGTACCCAATTATTTTTTTCAAATTAAGGGGCAATGTAGCATGTTCAGTCCACCTACCCTGCACATTTTTGGGCTGTGGGGGTGAAACCCACGCAAACACGGGGAAAATGTGCAAACTCCACACGGAAAGTGACCCAGAGCCGGGATGGAACCTGGTACCTCGGCGCCATGAGGCAGCAGCGCTAACCACTGCTCCACCATGCTGCCCTCCATTTTCAAATTCTAATATTCTCAACACTTTCCTGGGACATTGGAAACCAAAAGTCGAACCACTTTCAGCAGAGCAGCCTTTCCACTTGTCGACACAGTCTTCCCAGTCAAATAACCTGAGGCTCCCTTTAATCATGAACCAATCAGGTCACTTCAGGTTTGATAGCAGCAAAATTCAGAGAAGGTCACGTTACTCCCCCTTAATTCCTCCATTTTAATCAAAATTAAAATCAGTTGTACAATATAACAATCTTAGAACACATCACATTTGTCAGTCAAATACATATTGTTTATACGGAATATGTTTATTATGAGATTTAGGCACTGGAGGCAAAGGGTGGGGGTTTTAAAGAGTAACCTTCCCTTCCTAACTCTGTATGTCTATAGTGTCAGCCGCGGCTCAGTGGGTCGCTCTCTGACCTTGGTGTCAGAATGTTGTGGGTTCAAATCCCAGTTCGGGGACCCGAGAAGAAAAATCAAAACCAATTGTATGAGTGCCATCACCGAGGGAATGCTGCACTGTCAGAGGTGCCGTCTTATGAATGCGTTGTCAAGCAGAGAACCCATATGCTCTCTCAAGGGGTTGTTAAATAAATTACGGAGCCAACATTTTTGACTTGTCGCCAACTATCAGAATGAACAAGTTGCAGTCCTGGATGTGATTAACAGCAGCAGGAACAGCAGAATCCAACCCCTGTCATCACTTGTGAACCCGCTGGTGTGACAGCAGGTGGGATAACTGAGTGAAGCCCTTCCCATATTCAGAGCAGGTGAATGGTCTCTCCCCAGTGTGAACTCGCTGGTGCCTCAGCAAGTGGGATGAATCAAGGAATTGCTTCCCACATTCGGAGCAGCTAAAAGGCTTCTCCCCAGTGTGGATTCGCTGGTGTGTCCGCAGGTCAGATAGCTGAGTGAAACTCTTCCCACACTCAGAGCAGGTGAATGGCCTTTCCCCAGTGTGAAATCGCTGGTGTGTGAGCAGGTTAGATGAATCAGTGAATCCCTTACCACACTGAGAACAGATGAACGGTCTCTCTCCAGTGTGAAGTCGATGGTGTCTCAGCAGGCTGGATGACTGAGTGAATTCCTTCCCACACTCTGAACAGGCGAATGGCCTCTCCCCCGTGTGAACTCGCTGGTGTTCCCGGAGGGTGAATGAAACACTGAATCCTTGCCCACACTGAGAGCAGGTGAATGGCCTCTCCCCAGTGTGAACTCGCTGAAGTGTCTGCAGATTGGAAGATGTACTGAATTCTTTCCCACATGTGGAGCAGGTGAACGGCCTCTCCCCAGTATGAACACGTTGATGTGTTTCCAGGTTAGATCGGGATTTAAATCCCTTCCCACATCTGGAGCAGGCGACCGGTCTCTCACCAGTGTGACTGTGTCGATGAATTTCCAGCACAGATGGGGATCTGAATCCCTTCCCGCAATCCCCACATTTCCACTGTTTCTCCATGTTCGGGTGCCCTGATATCGCTCCAGGTTAGACAATCAATTGAAGTCTCAAACAAAACATGGGTACGGTCTCTCTCAACTGTGAATGGTGCGGTGATTTTTCACGCTGTCTAACTGGTTAAAGCTCTTTCCACAGTCAGTGCACTGGAACACTCTCACTTGGGTTCCTGTGACTCAGTGCTTTTCCAAACACACAAATCTTTTGAGACAGGCAGAACTTACAAATATTTTTCCTTCTAGGTTCAAAGGCGATTATATTCCGTTCCTGATTAATTGAGTGACACCGTCAGGAGGTGATATTTGTGTTTTGAAATTCTCGTCTAATATCCTGTAAAAGGAGTTTTCAAAATTAATTCACTGTCAGTACAGGATAGAAATTAGAACAGACAATTCTAGTTTCTGCTGAAGATTCTTTCCTCTATCATAAATCACCGTCCCACACACTCTCCCTCCATTCTCACTCTCCTGTATCTAATATTCACCCTCCCAGTTCTCTTGAGGGTGCTGATTCAGGTTGATTGACAGATCCCTGCTTCCTATCCTGGACACAGAAACCCAAAAATCTTTGCGCAGGCTAGCCAGACAGATATATGTCTATATTACTGGACTAAAATGATTAATGTATAGAATTGTTTCAGTTGGTTGAGATACAGGGGATTGTCATTGATCACGACTTTGAAATTGCTGCCTATAAGGGTAGTCAAGCAAAGACAATCAATAATTTCCCAATTAAATTGGATGGGTGATACAAGGTTGCAGAATTGGACCCACTCGAGACTGACAGAATTGCTTGACAGAGTTGGCATCGACTTGAAGTCTGCAATAGACTCCTTCTGTGCTTCAATTACTCTATAACTGGAAATATATAACGCAGCTACAGTACTATATTACTGGAAGACTAGAAATAATAAATATATTTTATTACACAACCATAAACATCTAATTTGTACCAGGGGCAGCACGGTAGCATTGTGGATAGCACAATTGCTTCACAGCTCCAAGGTCCCAGGTTCAATTCTGGCTTGGGTCACTGTCTGTGTGGAGTCTGCACATCCTCCTCGCGTGTGCGTGGGTTTCCTCCGGGTGTTCCGGTTTCCTCCCACAGTCCAAAGATGTGCAGGTTAGGTGGATTGGCCATGATAAATTGCCCTTAGTGTCCAAAATTGCCCTTAGTGTTGGGTGGGGTTGCTGGGTTGTGGGGATAGGGTGGAGGTGTTGACCTTGGGTGGGGTGCTCTTGCCAAGAGCTGGTGCAGACTCGATGGGCCGAATGGCCTCCTTCTGCACTGTAAATTCTATGATAATCTATGATATAACAACACTGGACATATCACCGTCCAATATTAATTTACCGTCCCCCAGATATGGTTCTGGGTTTAGGGAGATAGGGCGGGGGGGGGGGGGGGGGGCGCAGGTAGGTCTAGGTAGGGTGCTCTTTCATTGGGTCGGTGCAGACTCGATGGGCCAAATTGCCTCCGTCTACACTGTAGGAATTCAATGGTTCTGTTCTATTCTATCTCCTGGGAAAACCAGCCCTTTAAATGTGAAGATTGGGAAAGAGACCATCCTTTTAGCCAGAAAAATAAATGTGTCACGCTGAGGGAGCAAAGGATGTCAATGTCTTTAAGAACGAGAGAGACCTGGGCCAAGCTTTCCGGAGTCTGCACCCTCCCTGGATTCACTTCCTTTCCCTTCAGTTGCTGCAAGTGACCAATAGGTGAGAATGAGAAAAGAAATGGAAAGGGGGAGAAAAGAAAGTGTTTTACTCACAGATGTTGGAGACAGGAGGAGGTTTCAGTTTCTGTGACGCAAAATCATTTGCACAACATCCGCGCTCTGATTGGCCGAGGACCAGAGTCCTTCTGGTCCTCCGACATTTCCCATTGGTCAACACCTCAGCTGGAAGGTCCGGGATTCGGCTCATACCTGCACATGCGCAGCTTCCCCTCTCCCTTGAACATGCGCATCACTGCTTCTGGGCTGGGACACGAGTGCGCAAGCGCTGTTGTTGAATTGTTTGGATCAAGCACATTGGGCCTCTTCGTCCCGGAAAAACCGGGGGACAGCGGCGAGGTGAGTGGGAGGCTTTGGAAACAGTTTGTGGATCCGCAAAAACAATGTAATAATTGGTAAGTTCCTGGTTCGGAGCTTCTCCCACCCGGTACCAAGCCCAGGTTAACGATCGCCATCTTTATTCAGCGAATGGAGGATGGTGGCCGGGAATAAATAATTCACTCTGATTGGCTGGAGGACCAGCCGCCTGTTTTAGTCCTCCAGATCCGCCCCTCCGTCCTAATGGTCCAGCTGGGGGAAGAGAACAAACAACCAGAATAGGCCCTGCCCCTCATTCACTCTGATTGGTTGGAGGACCACGTAACGGCATCAGTCCTCCAGCCCGCCCCAGGACCACTTTGGACTCAAATCAATGAGGATTCTGATCTCTGAGAAGGATGGAAACCCTGGGAGGTGGGCGGGGAAATTTCAAAAACACCCACTGCAGGCCCCCAACTAAACTCATTCATTTTATTTTCAGTCTGCAGACAGGAGGTGGAGAACTGAACCCAGGGAGAGGGAAGGAAAAAAATGGTGGACATGGTGACATGGGTTTGGATTTCAGACCAGAGAGGAGAGAGTGTGTGTGGGATGGGGATTTCCAGCTTTGAGTGAATGAGAGGAAAAATGCTACATAGAAACGAGCGAGAATTGTGTGTTCTGAACTTTTTTTAGAATTTACAGTGCAGAAGAGGGCCATTCGGCCCATCGAGTTGGCATCGGCCATAAGACATAGGAGCGGAAGTAAGGCCATTCAGCCCATCGAGTCCACTCCACCATTCAATCATGGCTGATTTCAACTCCATTTACCCGTTCGTCTCTCCATAGCCCTTAATTCCTCGAGAAATCAAGAATTATCAACTTCTGTCTTGAAGACACTAAACATCCCGGCCTCCACCGCCCTCTGTGGCAATGCATTCCACAGACCCACCACTCTCTGGCTGAAGAAATTTCTCCTCATCTCTGTTCTAAAGTGATTCCCTTTTATTCTAAGGCTGTGCCCCCGGGTCCTAGTCTCCCCTGCTAACGGAAACAACTTCCCTACGTCCACCCTATCTAAGCCATTCATTATCTTGTAAGTTTCTATTAGATCTCCCCTCAATCTCCCAAACTCCAATGAATATAATCCCAGGATCCTCAGACGTTCATCGTATGTTAGGCCTACCATTCCTGGGATCATCCGTGTGAATCTCCGCTGGACCCGCTCCAGTGCCAGTATGTCCTTCCTGAGGTGTGGGGCCCAAAATTGCTCACAGTATTCTAAATGGGGCCTAACTAGTGCTTTATAAAGCTTCAGAAGTACATCCCTGCTTTGATATTTCAAGCCTCTTGAGATAAATGACAACATTGCATTTGCTTTCTTAATTACGGACTCAACCTGCAAGTTTACCTTTAGAGAATCCTGGACTGGACTCCCAAGTCCCTTTGCACTTCAGGATTATGAATTTTGTCACCGTTTAGAAAATAGTCCATGCCTCTATTCTTTTTTCCAAAGTGCAAGACCTCGCACTTGCCCACGTTGAATTTCATCAGCCATTTCTTGGACCACTCTCCTAAACTGTCTAAATCTTTCTGCAGCCTCTCCACCTCCTCAATACTACCTGCCCCTCCACCTATCTTTGTATCATCGGCAAACTTAGCCAGAATGCCCCCAGCCCCGTCATCTAGATCGTTAATATATAAAGAGAGCAGCTGTGGCCCCAACACTGAACCCTGCGGGACACCACTCGTCACCGGTTGCCATTACGAAAAAGAACCTTTTATCCCAACTCTCTGCCTTCTGCCTGACAACCAATCGTCAACCCTTGGAAAGAGCACCATACTTAAGGCCAAACCTCCACCCTATCTCCGTAACCCCAACTAACGTTTTGGGACTCTAAGGGGCAATTGTTCATGGCTAATCCACCTAACCTGCACATCTTTGGACTGTGGGAGGAAACCGGAGCACCCGGAGGACACCCATGCAGACACAAGGAGAACGTGCAGACTCCACATAGACAATGATCCAAGCTGGGAATCGAACCTGGGACCCTGGAGCTGTGAAGCAATTGCGCTAACCACCATGCTGCCCTAACACCTTTTTGTAAACGCCTTTTACAGGATATTACGAGGGGAAGATTTACAGATGGGAAATTCAAATAAAACTTCACATCAACATTTAACAGTTTCTCTCTTTCATCAGGACCTGAATATCATTGGCCAGTGAATCTGGAAAGATAATTTTTATTCTGTGGGAAAAGATTTTGAACATCTGTGTAACTAGAAAAGCAACGAGACACAGAAATCCGAGTGAGAGTGTTCCAGTGAACTTTCTGGAAAGAGCTTTAACTAGTCTCAAAAATTATCGCACCATTCACAGAGGGTAGAGCCTGTACCTGTGTTCTGTGTGTGCACAAGGTTTTAACTGATCGTCAAACCTGTAGAGACACAAGCACACCACAATCATGCTGAAAATGGGGACTGTGGGAAGGGATTCAGATCCCCATGTGCGCTGGAGATTCATTACCGCAGTCATACTGGCGAGAGACCATTCACCTGTTCTGACTGCAGAAAGGGTTTCACTCAGTTATCCATCCTGCAAATCTACCACTGAGTTCACACCAAAGAGCAGCCATTTACCTGTTCTGAGTGCAGGAAGAGATGCACTCAATTATCCATCTTGCAAAACTACCATCGAGTCCACACCAGAGAGAGGCTATTTACCTGTTCTGAGTGTGGGAAGATGTTCAGTCATTCATCAACCCTTTGGAGACACCAGAGAGGTCATACGGGGATGAGGCCGTTCACCTGGACTGAATGTGGGTAGAGATTCACTCAGTTATCCAACCTGCTGAGACACCAGCCAGTTCACACTGGGGATAGACTGTTCACCTGCTCTGTGTGTGGAACATGATTCACTCAGTCATCCAACCTGCTGAGACACCAGGGCAGACACACCAACAAGAAACCCTTTAAATGCTCTGATTGTGGGAGTGGATTTAAAAGCTCTGAAGGCCTAATGGTCCAACGGCCCATCCACACTGAGGAGAGGCCGTTCAGCTGCTCTCACTCTGCAAATATTTTCCAAATGTCATTCAAGCTGCTGACACACCAGCGGGTTCGCACTGAGGGGAGACCCTTCACAGATTCTGAGTGTGGGAAGGGATTCACTCAGTCATCCAGCTTGCTGCGAGACCAACACAGTCACACCAATGAGAGACCTTTTAAATGCTTTGATTGTGGTAATGTCTATAAAATCTTAACGCATCCCCCAGTACATTCACACTGGGGAGAAGCCACTCAGCTGCTCTCATTGTGCCAAGAGGTTGAGAAGGTCAACCCCCTGTGGACACACCAACAAGTTCACAAGTGATGACAGTTTCTGCTGTTGTTGCTGCTGTTAATCACATCCAGGACTGAACCTTGTTCACTCTGATACTTGGTGAAGTGGGAGGGTCGGAGGGTTCCTTCCTGCTGGACTGGCCAGTCTCACAACTTTGCTCCCAGTGGGCTGATGCTCTTTGACCCTGGGAGAGCACATTTCCACTGAAATGATCCACAAAAGCTGATGAAGGACATTTATTTCATCCTGGACAGTAAATAGTGTTTTTCCCCTCATTACAGGTAGATCTAAAATAAATACATTTGTCTCTGTTCCATTGAGTCTACAGCATAGGGCCAGGCGAGTCGGCTCAATTTGCCTGTCAGTATTTACGCCCCACATGAGCCTCCACCCACCCCTTTTCATCTCCCCCATCAGTATCTCCTTCTATTCCTTTCTCCCTCACGGTAAGAAGTTTTACAACACCAGGTTAAAAACTTCTTACTGTGCTCACCCCAGTCCAACGCCGGCATCTCCACATCATTTCTCCCTCATGTATGTATCTAGCTTACCCTTCAATGTATTCATGTTGTTCACCTCGACCACTCACTGTGGTAGTGAGTTCCACATTCTCCCCACTCGCTGGGTAAAGCGGTTTGTCATCAAATCCCTATTGGATTATTGAACCCCTTCATCATCTTAAAGACTTCCATCAGGTCACCCTTCAGTCTTTTCTGGAGAAAAGCAGCCCCAGCCTTTCCTGAGGGTAAATGCTCTCAGTTCAGGTATTATTCTTGGGAATCTTTGTTGCATCTTCTCCAGTGCCTCTGTTTCCTTTCTCTAAATGGAGATCACAGATGTTGACAGTGCTCCCAGTGGAGTCTAACCCTGGTTCCAAACATAATCTCCCTGCTCTTCAATTCTGTCCCTCTAGATTGGGACCCTACATATAACCCTATACCCCCTCATCCTTGTTCTATCAGCTAATGGGAACAGCCTTTCTTTATCCACCTGACCTAAACCTGTCATAATCTTGTCCACCTCTCTCAAATCTCCCCTCAACCTCCTTTGCTCCAAGATCAATAACCCCAGCCTGACATCGACAATAAAGAACAAACAGAATATGTTAATACCTGGGATCAGATGAGAATGTTTAATTTCTGTTTTAAAGATATTGGGATTATATGGTCCTGGACAATAAATGATTGGAATACTTTACCTTGGGTGTGGGTGAATGGAATATATCAATCTGGTATTCACCTATGTTCCAGTGAAATTCTGGAATGTGAAGACAGGATGAATAAGTTGATCACTTTCTCCTGGAAATATTTACATCTTAGCCCATGAACATAAGAAATCCACATTTGAAAGCCCGGCCGCTACATGAAATATCAGCACCATAACAGGGGAGATAAGAAAGACAGACACTCACTTTGATCTTCAGAGCATCTGAGAGTTAAGAATATGTGACATGATTTTGGGGATACCGGTATGGGTGTGCAGATGTGATTTGCTACATGTGAAAAATAACAAGCCTAAATTCATGATGAAATGGACTGAAGACCGGGTCCCAAACACACAACTACTGGAGACACAGCAGGAGATGAAATGGTTAATGTGGCCAGGGGATTGAGACACCATTGTGACATCATCAAGACATTGACACACTCCAGAGAGAAACTGACTTTAAAACAATCCGGTTAGAATTAAACACACTGGACATGGGCAAAGTGGGAGTGAAATTAAAGCGATAATGGGACAATGAAGGGCTTGGGAGAAATAATACGGAGTAAGAACTGTCCACAAAGAGAGAGCTGGGGAATCTTTTACATCCATGTTTGATCTGTTGCTTGAAGCATCTGTCCTTATGAACCAGTAACCTAGAACTCACCGCACAAGAAGAAAATATGGAGTAGATGTTACCCCAGGCGGAGCCATGAACAGAACTGGACAATAATGGAGTGAAATTGAGTGAGGATTTGTGGAAAGTTTTGTAAATTCTTAATGGGATGTGGGAGTCGCTGGACCAGAATTTATTGCCCTTGAACTGAGTGGCTGCTCGGACATTTCAGATTTTAACCGGGTCTCCCCGATTTCTAGTCTCTGCCACAAGGGAAACATCCTCTCCGCATTCTCTCTGTCAATTCCACTCAGGATCTCGCGTGCTTCAATAAGATCATCTCTCATTCTTCTTAACTGCAATGGATACAATCCCAACCTGTCAAACCTTTCCTCAGAGGATAACCCCCTCATTCCAGAATCTGAGAGTCAACCTCCTCTGAACTGCTTCTAATGCAATTACCTAATTTCTGAAATAAGGAGACCCAAACTGTACACAGTGCTCCAAGTATGGGGTGGGATTCTCCGTCCTGCAGCGCATCCCTGCCAGCAGCGGGATTCTCCGTCCTGCGACGGGTCCCTGCCAGCAGCCTGATTCTCCGTCCTGCGGCGCATCCCTGCCAGCAGCGGGATTCTCCGTCCTGCGGCGGGTCCCTGCCAGCAGTGGGATTCTCCGTCCTGCGGCGCATCCCTGCCAGCAGCGGGATTCTCCGTCCTGCGGCGCATCCCTGCCAGCAGCGGGATTCTCCATCCTGAGGCGT
The DNA here is from genome assembly GCF_047496885.1 of Scyliorhinus torazame. Lineage (NCBI taxonomy): Eukaryota > Metazoa > Chordata > Chondrichthyes > Carcharhiniformes > Scyliorhinidae > Scyliorhinus > Scyliorhinus torazame. Next base: position 144,074,006 of record NC_092711.1, read on the forward strand.
GTCCCTGCCAGCAGCGGGATTCTCCGTCCTGCGGCGCATCCCTGCCAGCCGCGGGATTCTCCGTCCTGCATCGCATCCCTGCCAGCAGCGGGATTCTCCGTCCTGCGGCGCATCCCTGCCAGCCGCGGGATTCTCCGTCCTGCGGCGCATCCCTGCCAGCCGCGGGATTCTCCGTCCTGCATCGCATCCCTGCCAGCAGCGGGAATCTCTGTCCTGCGGCGCATCCCTGCCAGCCGCGGGATTCTCTGTCCTGCAGCGCATCCCTGTAAGCAGCGGGATTCTCCATCCTGCGGCATGTCCCTGCCAGCAGCGGGATTCTCCGTCCTGCGGCGCATCCCTGCCAGCAGCGGGATTCTCCATCCTGCGGCGTGCACCTGCCAGCAGCGGGATTCTCCATCCTGCGGCGCGTCCCTGCCAACAGCGGGATTCTCCGTCCTGCGGCGTGTCCCTGCCAGCAGCGGGATTCTCCGTCCTGCAGCGTATCCCTGCCAGCAGCGGGATTCTCCGTCCTGCAGCGCATCCCTGCCAGCAGCGGGATTCTCCATCCTGCGGCGTGTCCCTGCCAGCAGCGGGATTCTCCGTCCTGCGGCGTGTCCCTGCCAGCAGCGGGATTCTACGTCCTGCGGTGGGTCCCTGCCAGCAGCGGGATTCTCCGTCCTGCATCGCATCCCTGCCAGCAGCGGGATTCTCCGTCCTGCGGCATGTCCCTGCCAGCAGCGGGATTTTCCGTCCTGCGGCGCATCCCTGCCAGCAGCGGGATTCTCCGTCCTGCGGCGCATCCCTGCCAGCAGCGGGATTCTCCGTCCTGCGGCGCATCCCTGCCAGCAGCGGGATTCTCCGTCCTGCGGCGCATCCCTGCCAGCAGCGGGATTCTCCGTCCTGCGGCGGGTCCCTGCCAGCAGCAGGATTTTCCGTCCTGCGGCGCATCCCTGCCAGCAGCGGGATTCTCCGTCCTGCGGCGCATCCCTGCCAGCAGCAGGATTCTCCGTCCTGCGGCGGGTCCCTGCCAGCAGCAGGATTCTCCGTCCTGCGGCGCATCCCTGCCAGCAGCGGGATTCTCCGTCCTGCGGCGCATCCCTGCCAGCAGCGGGATTCTCCGTCCTGCGGCGGGTCCCTGCCAGCAGCGGGATTCTCCGTCCTGCGGCGTGTCCCTGCCAGCAGAAGGATCCTCCGTCCTGCAGCGCGTCCCTGCCAGCAGCAGGACTCTCCGTCTTGCGGCGAGTCCCTGCCAGCAGCGGGATTCTCCATCCTGCGGCGGGTCCCTGCCAGCAGCGGGATTCTCCATCCTGCGGCGGGTCCCTGCCAGCAGCGGGATTCTCCGTCCTGCGGCGTGTCCCTGCCAGCAGCGGGATTCTCCGTCCTGCGGCGAGTCCCTGCCAGCAGCGGGATTCTCCGTCATGCGGCGTGTCCCTGCCAGCAGCGGGATTCTCCGTCCTGCGGCGGGTCCCTGCCAGCAGCGGGATTCTCCGTCCTGCGGCGGGTCCCTGCCAGCAGCGGGATTCTCCATCCTGCGGCGGGTCCCTGCCAGCAGTGGGATTCTCCGTCCTGCGGCGGGTCCCTGCCAGCAGCGGGATTCTCCGTCCTGTGGCGGGTCCCTGCCAGCAGCAGGATTCGCCGTCCTGCGGCGAGTCCCTGCCAGCAGCAGGATTCTCCGTCCTGCGGCGAGTCCCTGCCAGCAGCGGGATTCTCCGTCCTGCGGCGTGTCCCTGCCAGCAGCAGGATTCTCCGTCCTGCGGCGAGTCCCTGCCAGCAGCGGGATTCTCCGTCCTGCGGCGGGTCCCTGCCAGCAGCAGGATTCTCCGTCCTGCGGCGGGTCCCTGCCAGCAGCGGGATTCTCCGTCCTGCGGCATGTCCCTGCCAGCAGCGGGATTCTCCATCCTGCAGCGGGTCCCTGCCAGCAGCGGGATTCTCCGTCCTGCAGCGCGTCCCTGCCAGCAGCAGGATTCTCCGTCATGCGGCGGGTCCCTGCCAGCAGCAGGATTCTCCGTCCTGCGGCGGGTCCCTGCCAGCAGCAGGATTCTCCGTCCTGCGGCGGGTCCCTGCCAGCAGCAGGATTCTCCGTCCTGCGGCGGGTCCCTGCCAGCAGCTGGCTTCTCCATCCTGCGGCATGTCCCTGCCAGCAGCGGGATTCTCCGTCCTGCGGCGGGTCCCTGCCAGCAGCGGGATTCTCCATCCTGCGGCGGGTCCCTGCCAGCAGCAGGATTCTCCGTCCTGCGGCGTGTCCCTGCCAGCAGCAGGATTCTCCGTCCTGCGGCGGGTCCCTGCCAGCAGCAGGATTCTCCATCCTGCGGCGGGTCCCTGCCAGCAGCGGGATTCTCCGTCCTGCGGCGGGTCCCTGCCAGCAGCAGGATTCTCCGTCCTGCGGCGGGTCCCTGCCAGCAGCGGGATTCTCCGTCCTGCGGCGGGTCCCTGCCAGCAGCGGGATTCTCCGTCCTGCGGCGTGTCCCTGCCAGCAGCGGGATTCTCCGTCCTGCGGCGGGTCCCTGCCAGCAGCGGGATTCTCCGTCCTGCGGCGGATGCCTGCCAGCAGCAGGATTCTCCGTCCTGCGGCGGGTCCCTGCCAGCAGCGGGATTCTCCGTCCTGCGGTGTGTCCCTGCCAGCAGCGGGATTCTCCGTCCTGCGGCAGGTCCCTGCCAGCAGCGGGATTCTCCGTCCTGCGGCGGATGCCTGCCAGCAGCAGGATTCTCCGTCCTGCGGCGGGTCCCTGCCAGCAGCGGGATTCTCCGTCCTGCGGCAGGTCCCTGCCAGCAGCGGGATTCTCCGTCCTGCGGCGGGTCCCTGCCAGCAGCGGGATTCTCCGTCCTGCGGCGGGTCCCTGCCAGCAGCGGGATTCTCCGTCCTGCGGCGTGTCCCTGCCAGCAGCGGGATTCTCCGTCCTGCGGCAGGTCCCTGCCAGCAGCGGGATTCTCCGTCCTGCGGCGGATGCCTGCCAGCAGCAGGATTCTCCGTCCTGCGGCGGGTCCCTGCCAGCAGCAGGATTTTCCGTCCTGCGGCAGGTCCCTGCCAGCAGCGGGATTCTCCGTCCTGCGGCGGGTCCCTGCCAGCAGCGGGATTCTCCATCCTGCGGCGGGTCCCTGCCAGCAGCGGGATTCTCCGTCCTGCGGCGGGTCCCTGCCAGCAGCGGGATTCTCCATCCTGCGGCAGGTCCCTGCCAGCAGCGGGATTCTCCGTCCTGCGGCGGGTCCCTGCCAGCAGCGGGATTCTCCATCCTGCGGCGGGTCCCTGCCAGCAGCAGGATTCTCCGTCCTGCGGCGCGGCCTCACCAGCCGCAGGATTCTCCGTCCTGTGGTACATCCTTGCCAGCAGCGGGATTCACCGTCCTGCGACGTGCCCCCGCCAGCAGCAGGTGTCTCCATCCTGAGGCGCCTCCTTGCCAGCCGCGGGAGTCTCCGTCCTGTGGTGTGCCCCGCCAGCAGCAGGATTCTCCATCCTGTGGCGTGCCCCCACCAGCGGTGTTATTCTCCATCCCGCCAGCTGGCCAATGGGGTTTCCCATTAGGGTTCGCTGCCGGCGCAATGGAGAATCCAGCCAGTGCAGAATCCAGCCCATGGTCTCATCCAGGCCCTGTACAACTGCAACAAAACAGCCCAACTTTTATATTCCATTCCCTTTGCAATAAACAACAATATTCCATTCACCTTCCTAATCACTTGCTGTACCAGCTGGAAGGGCCCTTTCTTTTCATAACCTTATTTCCCCCTTTCTTTTATTTCTGCCGTTACATTTTTGGTCCATGGATGATTAATGGACAAGTCACTTTAAGGCAAGCAGCCTGTATCTTTAATTCAAGCAGAAGAATCCAGGCGTCTGTGCCGGTTTAAACTGGAGCTGCAGATCCTTAGGCACCAGTGTGAGAATTGGGGTTGGGACTCGGTTTGATTGATTCGCTGGTGGCCAATGAATTGGCCCAAAAGGCTGTGCTCCGAGGTAACAGGCGGTGATTGGATCCTATCCCACTGGGATGTTTTTCAGAGACCAAGCTTTCAGTTTGATTCTAGCAACACATGGCAGAACTGATTAACTCTCTCCAGAAAGCAGCTGTGAGTGCTATCTCTCTTCCCAGGTAGCCTGTGGGTGCTGTATTGCTGAAACCATGGAGATCCGAATACAAATCACAAACTGAAAGAAACGTTTGAAAAGAGGTGAGGTGCCTCTCCCGAAAAGTGTGAGTACTGCATTTCTAAACTACAGAGAACCTGAACAAATTAATCTACAGAGAAGATCACTTCAGGCTGTAAACTAAAGACTTTAATCTGCAAGCTTGCGGTGAAGAAAAGTGTGCGAGAAAACATCATCTGAAAAAAGGAATTTCTTTCACTTATGATTTTATCCCTTTCCACCCCTCTGTGTTTGTCTGTCTATGTGTGTCTAGAGGCTGGGGGCAGGTTAAAGTGGGAATTAGGAATTGGCTTATAGTTAATCAGTTGTGTTTGCTGCATATTTTATTATTGTTCTTGTTATAAATAAACAGTAATCGTATTTACATTTGCAACCATGGTGACTGATTACTGAGCAGCCAAGGGCCAAAGACATAGGGTATTTTTATAAGAATTATTGGTTAATTCACTAGTGCTGTGACTCCGGGGCACGTGGGACTGGAATTGACCGCGCACTAGCCCAAGGTGTCGTAACACGGCAAACTAACTTGTGATTCCTGTACCAGGACACCCAGATCCCTCTGTACCTCAGAGTTCTGTAATCTCTCTCCATTCAAATAATGTTGTTTTATTTAATCCTTTCTGCCAAAGTGGGCACGTTCACATTATGCTTCATCTGTCAATTTGTGCCCACTCACTTAATCTATTTGTTGGCCTTTGCATTCTCCTGAAGTCCACTTGACAAATTAATTTCCAATCCCTCTTTGTGTCATCAGCAAATTTAACCACATTCAACTCATTAATATAAATAGTTGCAAGTAGTTGAGGGCCCAGCACTGATCCTTGTGATACTCCACTTGTCACATCTTACCAACCCAAACATGACCCATTTATACCCACTCTCTGCTTCCTGTGAGCTAACCAATCCTCTATATGTTGCCCTCTAGTCTACACCATGAGCTCCTTTGTTGTGCAGTGACCTTTGATGTGGCACCTTGGGAAATACTTTCTGAAAACCGAAATAAACCACATCTGCAGGTTCCCCTTTATTGACATCCCATGTTACTCCCTCAAGGAGCCTTAATAAATGAGTCAATCAAAATTGACTCCCCGAACCCCATTTTATGTGTCAAAAGAAAAATCATAGGGCCGGCATGTGGCGCAGTGGTTATCATAGAATCATAGAATTTACAGTACAGGTGGCCATTCAGCCCATCGAGTCTGCACCGTCTCTTGGAAAGAGCACCCTACCCAAGGTCAACACCTCCACCTTATCCCCCACCCAACACCAAGGGCAATTTAGCATGGCCAATCCACCTAACCCGCACATCTTTGGACTGTGGGAGGAAACCGGAGCAAACCCACGCACACACGGGGAGAATGTGCAGACTTTGCACAGACAGTGACCCAAGCCGGGAATCGAACATGGGACCCTGGAGCTGTGAAGCAATTGTGCTATCCACAATGCTACCGTGCTGCCCGACTGGGACTGCAGAGTGAAGGACCCAGGTTCGAATCCTGGCCCTAGGTCACTGTTCGTGTGGAGTTTGCACATTCTCCCCATGTCTGTGTGGGTTTCACCCCCACAACCCAAAGATGTGCAGGTTAGGTGGATTGGTCATGCTAAATTGCCCTTAATTGGGAAAATAAATAATTGGGTACTCTAAATTTATTTTATAAAAAAGAAAAATCAAATCTACTCTTCCCCTCTGGTTCCTTTGCCAATCACCTTAGAGGGACTTGTATTCTGTGAAAGAGCCTGTCAACTCCTCTCACTCACTTTCCCTGAGCTACATCAATCTAATCATGAAAAATCCAGCAAAATCAAATATTGTTACGATTAATTGTTGATTAATGAAACAACATGGTTAAAAAAACTAACAGGAAATTACTTATAGCAAGCAGAGTAAAAGGATGTTCGCAATGTTTAGAACCCAAATGGTTTTTCTGTTCCCGTGACTCCCCACTTTGGACACAGGGGCACTGAATACCGGGGGTCACGTCACTACCATCCCTGGTCACCCTGTCCTGTGTCCTAATTGGTTGGATGTCCATTTCCCCGTCAGTCCTCCAGCATATTCCGGTCTCTCTTAGTGCGACATCCATGGCAGTTTCCCAACTGGGGTGCAGGCCCCATTGTTCTCAACTAAATTCAGCCCTCAGCTCCATCTCCTGGTTGTCACTGACACGAGAAGTGAGCCAGAAAACTGCCTGAGGCTCAAATGGGAAGTCAAAACTTGTGGATTAGGATCTCTGTACAGATCAGTAACTTTAAAAAAAATCAATTCCAACTCAACAGTTGAAAGGATCACACAACAGGCCTTACGGTTTTATGGGTTTTACTGCAGCAAACAAACCAGAAGCAACATTTTGTTTTTAATTTTTCCAATTAAGGGGCAATTTAGCGTGGCCAATCCACCAAATCTTTGGGTTGGTGGGGGTGTGAGCCACACAGACACGGGGAGAATGTGAAAACTCCACACGGACAGTGACCCGGGGCCGGGATTGAACTCGGGTCCTCGGCGCCGTGAGGCAGCAGTGCTAACCACTGCATCACCGTGATGCCTCAGAAGCAACCTTAACGAAACACTATTTTTGCCAGAAACCTACATCTTTATTTATAAAATAGAACTTTTGTCCTTTTACACAATCTAAAATTCCACTCCACGGTTATACTTTACTCTGCACCAGAAAGCCAAACTGAAGTCGCCGCATTATAGGAAGGATGTGGAAGTATTGGAAAGGGTGTGGAGGAGATTTACCAGGATGTTGCCTGGTATGGAGGGAAGATCTTATGAGGAAAGGCTGAGGGTCTTGAGGCTGTTTTCGTTCGAGAGAAGAAGGTTAAGAGGTGACTTAATTGAGGCATACAAGATGATCAGAGGATTGGATAGGGTGGACAGTGAGAGCCTTTTTCCTCGGATGGTGATGTCTAGCACGAGTGGACATAGCTTTAAATTGAGGGGAGATAGATATGACAGATGTCAGAGGTAGGTTCTTTACTCAGAGAGTAGTAAGGGCGTGGAATGCCCTGCCTGCAACAGTAGTGGACTCGCCAACACTAAGGACATTCAAATGGTCATTGGATAGACATATGGACGATAAGGGATTAGTGTAGATGGGCTTTAGAGTGGTTTCACAGGTCGGCGCAACATCGAGGGCCGAAGGGCCTGTACTGCGCTGTAATGTTCTATATGTCTCAGAACCAGTCAAAAGTGATGATATAAAGATTGTGGATACATTGATGATCATCTTCCACAATTCTATAGATTCTGGAATGGTTCCTGCAGATGTAAGGTAGCAAATGTCACCCCACTGTTCAGGAAGGGAGGGAGAGATAAAATGGCGAACTACAGAACTGTTAGCCTGACATCAGTATTGGGAAAATACCAGAATCTATTATAAAGGATGTGCTAAATGGACACCTGGATAAGAATAAACATGCATTTAGAGGGCAGCTTGGTGGTGCAGTGGTTAGCACTGCTGCCTCATGGCACCGAGGTCCCAGGTTCGATCGCGGCTCTGGGTTACTGTCCGTGTGGAGTTTGCACACTCTCCCCGTGTTTGCGTGGGTTTCACCCCCACAACCCAAAGATGTGCAGGTAGGTGGATTAAAAAAATCAAACATGGATTTCGGAATCGGAAATAATGTTTGATGAACCATTTAGGTTTTTGAGGATGTTACTATCAGAATTGATAAAGGGGCGTCTGTGGATGTAGTTCACTTGGATTTTCAGAAAGCTTTTGATAAACACCCCACAGGAGCTCATAGAATCAACAATCCCTACAGTGCAGGAGGCCATTTGGCCCATCGAGTCTGCACCGACCCTGTGAAAGAGCACCGTACCTAATCACAATACCCCAGCCTATCCCCGTAACCCCACCTAGTGACAATTTAGAATGGCCAATCCACCTAACCTGCACATCTTGGGTCTGTGGGAGGAAACCGAAGCACCCGGAGGAAACCAATGCAGACACAGGAAGAATATGCAAACTCCACACAGACAGTTGCCCAAGGTTGGAATCGAACCCCGGTGTCTGGCGTTGTGAGGCATTGTGCTAACCACTGTGTCGCCAGAGGTCAGTTTGCAAAATGAAAACACATGGGATAGGAGGTAATATACTGGCATGGATTGAGGATTGGCTAACAGGCAGAAAACAGAGAGGAGGAATAAATGGGTCATTCTCCCCTTGGCAGGTTGTGACTAGTGGGGTATCACAAGGTTCAGTACTTGGGTCCCAGCTGTTCATAGTTTATACAATGATCTGGATGTGGGAACCAAATATAATATTTCCAAGTTCACAGATGACACAAAGCTGGGTGGGAATGTGTGTTGTGAGGAAGATGTAAAACGGCTCCAGGAGGATTTGGACAGACTTAGTGAGTGGGCAAGGACATGGCAGGTGGAATATAATGTGGAAAAATGTAAGATTATTACTTTGTAGGAGGAACCGATGAGCAGAGTATTTCTGAAATGGTTAGAGATTAGAAAGTGTAGATGTACAAAGGGACCTGGGTGTCCTCATCAATAAGTCACTGAAGGCTAACATACAGGCGCAGCAAGTTATTGGGAAGGTTGATGGGATGTTGGTCTTTATCACAAGAGGATGAGAGTCCAGGAGTAGTGAAGACTTGCTTCAATAGTATAGAACCTTGGTTAGACCACAGCTGGAGTTTTACTCCCCTTACCTTAGGAAAGGTATTATTGTCACAGAGGGAGGGCAATGAAGGTTCACCAGACTTGTTCTGGGGATGGCAGGACTGTCCTATGAAGAGAGATAGAGGAAACTGGGCCTGTATTCTCTAGAGTTTTAAAGAATGGGAGGTGATCTCATTGAAACCTATAAAATACCGAATGGAATAAACAGGGGAGGTGCAGGTGAGATGTTTCCCCTGATTGGGGAGTCCAGAACCATAGAACCTAACAGCGCAGTACAGGCCCTTCGGCCCTCGATGTTGCGCCGACCTGTGAAACCACTCTAACCAGGGGACACAATTTCAAAATAAGGGGGAAGTCACTTAGGACAGGTCTCGGAGGAGACATTTCTTTACTCAGAGGGTTGTCAATTATTTGGAATTCTCTACCCCAGAGGGCTGTGGGAACTCAGTCATTGAGTGGGTTTAAAGCAGAGACTGACAGATTTCTAAATACCAATAACACAAAGGGATATGGGGATAGTGTGGGGAAAAAGGCATTGAAGTGGATGGTCAGCCATGATCGTATTGAATGATGGAGCAGGCTCGACGGGCTGAATGGCCAACTCCTGCTCCTATTTATTGAATGGTGAGCAGGCTCGATGGGCTTAATGGCCAACTCCGGCTCCTATGTTCCAATGATCAAAGATAGGTAGGAAAGTAAATTGTGAAGGGGACAGAAGGAGACTACAAAGTGATATAGATAGGTTAAGTGAGCGGGAAAAGATCTGGCAAATAGAGTACAATGTGGGAAAATGTGAAATTGTCCATTTTGGCAGGAAGAATAATAAAAATTATGTAAATGGTGAGAGATTGCAGAGCTCTGAGATTCAGAGGGTTCTGGGTGTCCAAGAGCATGATTCACAAAAGGCGAGTATACAGGTACAGCAAGTAATTTGGAAAGCTAATAGAATGTTATTGTCTATTGTGAGGGGAATTGAATACAAAAGTAGGGAGGTTATGCTTTATTTATACAGGACATTGGTGAGACCACATCTGGAGCACTGTGTACAGTATTGCTCTCATTTAAGGAATGATGTAAATGTGTTGGAAGCAGTTCAGAGAAGGTTTACTGAACTCGTACCTGGAATTGGAGGCTGGTCTTATGAGGAATGATTGGACAGGCTGGGCCTGTGTCCAATGGATTTTAGGTGACTTGATTGAAGCGTATAAGATCCTGAGGGGCCTCGACAGGGTGGATGTGGAAAGGATGTTTCCTCTTGAGGGATAATCATTTACGGCAGATGAGAACTTTTTTCTCTCAGAGGGTTGGGAGTCTTTGGAACTCTCTTCCTCAAAGGGCAGTGGAAGCAGAGTCTTTGAATATTTTGAAGGCGGAGCTGGATAGATTCTTGAAAATCAAGGGGGTGAAAGGTTATTGGGGGTCAGCGGCAATGTGGAGTTGAGGTTACAATCAGATCAGCTTAGAACTTATTGAAAGATGGAGCAGGCTTGAGGGGCCGAGTGGCCTACTCCTGCTCCTAATTCGTATGTTATCACATCCTTTATAATAGATTGTAGCATTTTCCCTCAGACTGATGTCAGGCTAATGGGTCTGTGGTTCTCCGTTTTCTCTCTCCCTCCTTAAATAGTGGGGTTACATTTACCACCTTCCAATCTGCAGGAACCATTCCAAAATCTATAGAATTTTGAAAGATGATCACCAATGTATCCTCTATCTCTCCAGCCGCCTCTTTCAACACTCTGGGATGTAGAGCAGCAGCTTTTGGGGATTTATTAACTTTCAACCACATTAATTTCTCCAGTTCCACTTTTTACAAATATTAATCCTTTTCATTCCCTCGTGCTCACTAATTCCTTGCTTCTCCAGTGTTTTGGGGATAATTTCTGTATCTTCCTCTGTGAAGATAGACATATTGTTTAGTTTCTCTGTCATTTCCTTATTCCCCATGGTAAACTCTCCTCTCTCTGCCTGGAATGGACTCACCTTAGTCTTTGCTAATCTTTTCCTTTTCACATTCCTATAGGAGCTTTTCCAGTCGGTTTTTACGTTTCTCCCCAGTTTGCTCTCATATTCTATTTTCTCCTCCTCAGTTTCTTTTGGTCCTCCTTTGCTGAATTCTAAAACAAGTTCCCAATCCTCAGGCTTTACAACTATTTTGGCCACTTTATGAGTCTCTTCCTTTGATCTAATGGAATCTTTAACTTCTCTTGTTAGCCACGGTGGCATCACTTTTCCGGTTGGATTTTTGTTCCCTGAAGGAATCTATATTTGGTGTATGTGTGTGAAATGAAAGTTGCCAAAGTCCCAGAGGACCAGAGGCTGATCTCCCTTTTGAGAGAGAGAGAGAGAGATAACTGGTGATTTAACCTGAGGGTAACCACACCTCAGGCGAGGGGCAATGTAGAGAAGGTGGACCCTTAATGGATAACCTCAGCCAGTACAACAGTTGAACCCCGGCTATTGGAGGCACTCCGCATCATGAACCAGCCATCCAGCCAACTGAGCTAACTGACCCCCCGGTAGATATATAATTCCTTAAATATTAGCTATTGCCTGTCTCCCATTTAATGTGGTTTCCCAGTCCACCTCCAACAACTTGCCCCCCCACACCCTGATAGTTTCTTCTGTGCGAAACACCCAGAGAAATTAAACAAAAAAAAACATGTAACCACCAGGGCCCATCTTCATGGCAATGTGGCAGGATTTGGGGGGCATCCAAACAGAAATGCAAACTAAATATCTTCTCACTTCCAAATACCCCTTCACTCTGTGATCCTTGTGAAATTTAAAACAAGGTAGTCGCAACAAGGTTCGAAGAGCATCAGCCCTCTGGAGACAAAGCCATGAGACCGGCCAGTCTAACAGAAAGAAATCCTGCGACCCTCCCCATTGACCAACAGTTAGAATGAACAAAATGCCGTCCTTGATGTAATTGAAGCAGAAACAATAACAGCAGAATCCAACCTCTGTAATCAACTGGGAACTTGTTGGTGTGTCAGCAGGTGCGATGAATCATGTATTCCCTTCCCACATTGAGGGGTGAACGGACTCTACCCAGCGTGAACTCGCCGGTGTCTCTTTAGGTTCGATAAGTCAGTGAATTCCTTCCCACACTGAGCGCAGGTGAATGGCCTCTCCCCTGTGTGAACTCGCTGATGTGTCCGCAGGTTGGATGAATCACTGAATCCCTTCCCACACTGAGAGCAAGTGAATGGCCACTCTCCAGTGTGAATGCGCTGGTGTCTCTTAAGGTCCGGTAACCGAGGGAATCCCTTCCCACACTGAGGGCAGGTGAACGGCCTCTCCCCAGTGTGAAATCGCTGGTGTGTCTTCAGGCTGGATAACTGAGTGAATCCCTTCCCACACTGAGGGCAGGTGAATGGTCTCTCTCCAGTGTGAACTCGCTGGTGTGTCTTCAGGTCTGACAACTGAATGAATCCCTTCCCACACTGAGAGCAGGTAAACTGCTTCTCCCCAGTGTGAACTCGCTGGTGTCTCTTCAGGCTGGATAAGCGAGGAAATTTCTTCCCACACTGAGAGCAGATGAATGGCCTCTCCCCAGTGTGAACTCGCTGGTGTAACTTCAGGCTGGATAACTTGGTGAATCCCTTCCCACACTGAGAGCAGGTGAACGGCCTCTCCCCAGTGTGAACTCGCTGGTGTGACTTCAGGCTGGAGAACTGAGTGAATGCTTTCCCACAGTCAGAGCAGGAGAATGGCCTCTCCCCAGTGTGAACTCGTTGGTGTTTCAATACTTGGGATGAAACACTGAATTTTTTCCCACACTGAGAGCAGGTGAACGGCCTCTCCCCAGTGTGAACTGGCTGGTGTGACTTCAGGCTGGAGAACTGAGTAAATCCTTTCCCACACACAGAGCAGGTGAACGGCCTCTCCCCAGTGTGACTGCGTCGATGAATCTCCAGCTGAGATGGGATTCTGTATTCCTTCCCACAGTCCCCACATTTCCACGGTTTCCTCATGTTTTGCATCTCCTCGTGTCTCTCCATGTTGGACATGAAGTCTCGTCCACAGACACAACCCGTGTACAGTCTCTCCCCGCTGTGAATGGTGCGATGTGTTTTCAGGCTGTGTAACTGTTTAAAGCTCTTTCCACAGTCAGTGCTCTGGAACACTCTCACTCGGGTGCGTGTGTCTCGGTGCTTTTCCAATCACACTGATGTTTAAAATGTTTGATGCCGACAGATCGGGCAAACATTTCTCCTTCGAGATTCAAAGGCCGATGATATTCAGATCCCAAGTATCGAGTGAGTCTGTAAGACCGAGACGTGACAATTGAGATTTCTGTCTGCAATTCCTCGTCTTCTAAAATCTGTAAAAGGAGTTTACAAAAGTTAACACTCAGTCCAGGATAGAAGTTCAGAACAGATAATTCTAATTTCTTTGGACCATTCTTTGTTCTCTCTTTCCCCAATACCGCGGTTCCAATACCACAAGACCATAAGACATAGAAGCAGAATTAGGGCACTCGGCCATTCGACTCTGCTCCGCCATTCAATCATGGCTGATACTTTTCTCACCCCATTCTCCTGACTCCTTCCCATAACCCTTGACCCCCTTATTAATCAAGAACCTATCTATCTCTTTCTTAAAGACATACAGTGATTTGGTCTCCACAGCCTTCTGCGGCAGAGTTCCACAGATTCACCACCCACTGGCTGAAGAAATTCCTCCTCATCTGTGTTTTAAAGGATCGTTCCTTTAGACTGAGATTGTGTCCTCTGGTTCTAGTTTTTCCTACAAGTGGAAACGCCCTCTCCACGTCCACCCTATCCAGGCCTCGCAGTATCCTGTAAGTTTCAATAAGATCCCCCCTCATCCTTCTAAACTCCAACGAAAACAGATCCAGAGTCCTCAACTGTTCCTCATACGACAAGCTCTTCATTCCAGGGATCATTCTTGTGAACCTCCTCTGGACCCTTTCCAAGGCCAGTGCATCCATCCTGAGATACGGATCCCCAAACTGCTCACAATACTCCAAATTAGGTCTGACCAGAGCCTGATGCACCTATTCCCCATACCTAGTCTCCAGGGAGCGGACAGAGGGACCGAGTTTCGGAGCTGTGAATACAGAAACCTTATCTCGGGGATTCACAGCTGAGTCTCCAGGGAGCAGACTCGGAGGGGCAGAGTATCGGAGCAGTGACTGTAGGAAGGATGAGCTTGCTGACCACTGCACCCTGGTACAGGAGGCCATTCAAGTGGGGGGAGGAAATAGTCATTGTCGGGGATTCTATAATATCCTTTGGAAGCAGGACCGAGAGTCCCACATGGTATGTTGCCTGCCTGGTGCCAGGGTGAGGGGCATCTCTAACCGGCTTGAAAGGATATTGGAGAGGGAGGGGGAGGATCCAGTTGTTGTGGCCCACGTTGGGACAAACAACATCAGCAAGACTCGGAAAGAGGACCTGTTTGGGGAAAATCACGAACTAGGAACAAAATTAAAGAATAGATCCTCAAGGTTATAATCTCCAAGCCACGTGTAAATTGGCCCAGGATGAGAAAATTAGGGAAGTAAACACGTGGCTAAAGGAGTGGTGTGGAAAAGAGGGGTTCAATTTCATGGAGCATTAGCATCAGTATTGGGACAGGGGGGATCTGTACCGTTGGGACAGTCTCCACCTGAACCGATCTGGGACCAGTGTCCTCGTGGAAAGGATAAATAGGGAGGTCGTCAGGAACCTAACGGCAGCTAATGACAAAACTACAAGTAGTGTACTGGTTAAAGCAAAAGTAACTAACAATCAAATAACAAACAAGCAAATAACAAACAAGCAATTAACAAAGAAGCAGTGCTGAGGGAGCGGTCAGGGGGAACAGCCCGACTAAGAGTTCTATAGACAAATACACGGAATGTAAGGAATAAACTAGATGAGCTGCAGACACAAATGCAAGTTGAAGATTATGATGTTGTCGCTATTGCAGAGAATTGGCTGCAGGATGGTCAGGACTGGGAACTAAATATACCGGTTATAAAGTTTACAGGGGGGACAGAGAATATGGCAGAGGACGTGGATCAGCCTTACTGATTAGAAATACTACCACCTCAATGGTGAGCGAGGAAACAATGAGGGGAAAGCATCCAGTGGTGACCATAGGAGTGGAACTGAGGAAGAAAAACAATCTAAAACTGTAATGGGTGTTGTGTATCGATCCCCTCGTAGCAGTTCTGAGGTGCTAGATTGTATAAAGGCAGAAATTTAGCAAGTGTGTAGCAAAGGCAGAGAAGTATTAATGGGGGGATTATAACTGACACAGATTGGGAGAGGCAGACAAGCACCTGTCAGAAAGGGAGTGAATTTCCAGAATGTGTCCGGGATAGTTTCTGGGTCCTCGGCGCTGGGAGGTGGCAGTGCTAACCCCTGCACCACCCTGCTGCCCCCTCATCTGCCCATGAACCAGCAAATCCATATTGTCCTGTAACCTAAGGTCTTGTTCCTCACTATTTACCACACCACTAATTCCTGTGTCAGCTGTTAACTTCCTAATTATACCTCCTGCATTCACATCCAGATCACTGATGTGTACTACAAACAACAAGTGACCCAGCACTGATCCCTGCAGAACACCATTGGACCCAGGCTTCCAGGCACAAAAACAACCTTCAAACATCACCCTCTGCCTCCTACGACTAAGCCAGTTTTGGATCCAGTTTGCCAAATTGCCCTGAATCCCCTGGGCTCTTACCTTCTGCATCAGCCTCCCATGTGAGAATTTGTCTAAAGCCTTACTAAAGTCCATGTCGACTACATGAACCGCACTACCCTCATCTACAACCTAGTCACTTCCTCAAAAAATTCAATCAAATTTGTAAGACATGCTCTCCCTTGTTTAATCCTTGCCTCTCCAAGTGGAGATTAATTCTGTCCCTCAGAATGTTTTCCAGTAGTTTCCCTGGCAGTGAAGTTAGACTCACTGGCTTGTAACTTCCTGGTTTGTCCCTACTTGCCTTCTTGAATAATGGCACCACATTAGCTGTCTACCAGTCCTCAGACACCTCTCCTGTGGCCAGAGAAGATTTGAAAATGTTTGTCAGAGCCTCTGCAATCTTCTTCTTTGCCTTCCACAACAGCCTGGGTTACATCTCATCTGGCTTTGGGTATTTATCCACTTTCAAACCTGGTGAAACTGTTCATACCTTCTCCCTCTCAAAGTCAAGTTGTTCAAGCAAATCACAACGTGCCTCCGTGATTTCTATACCTACATCATCCTTCTCTGTAGTGAACACAGATGCAAAGTACTCATTTAAAACCTCACCTGTGTCTTCCAGTTCCATGCACACACTGCCACATTGGTCCCTACTCCTACCCTAGTCAACCTCCTGCCCCAAATATACTTATAAAATTTTGTTGGATTTTCCTTTATTTTGTCCAACAGTTCATTTCCATGCTCCCTCTTTGCTCTCCTAATTCCTTTCTTAAGTAATCCTTTGCACTTTCTATGTTCCTCCAGGACATCCACTTTGAGCCCTCGGTATCTGTGATAAGACTCACCTTTAATTCCTTACCCAACCCTGGATATCCCTTGACATCCAGGGTTCCCTGGACTTATTGCTCCCATCCTTCACTATCATGGGAACACAGAATCATTGAATTTACAGTGCAGGAGGAGATCATTTGGCCCATCGAGTCAGCACCGGCCCTTGGAAAGAGCACCCCACTGAGGCCCACACCTCCACCCTATCCCCGTGACCCCACCTAATCTTTTTGGACACTAAGGGCAATGTAACACGGCCAAACCACCTAACCTGCACATCTTTGAACTGTGGGAGGAAACCGGAGGAAACCCACGCAGACACGGGGAGACTGTGCAGACTCCACACAGACAGTGACCCAAGCCGGGAATCGAACCTGGGACCCTAGAGCTGTAAAGCAGCGGTGCTAGCTACCGTGCCGCCATGTGCCTTTTGATTGAACCCCACTGCTCTGATGTAGATTTTTCTACAAGTGGCTGCTCCCAGCTGATTTTGTACAGATCCTGCCTTATTTTTAAAAATTTGCCCTCCCCATTCTGCAACGGATGAGACCCAACCTCAAATTCAGATGTTTCAATTTTATAGGCTTGCTCTTCCTGGGCTTCCCATGAGCGAATTCAATGTATCCATTTCAAGTTTGACTATGTTGTTAGTCAGTTTGCCAATACTTTGGGGTGTGTGAGCTGCATTGTTATCCTCCTGTTTTTATAGAATCTAACCCGCTTTCCCCACTCACTATGTGAACATGTTGACTGGTTGTTGAATTGCTGACATTTCATCTGGAGGCTGTGCTCCCTCAGATATCCTGTTCTGAATGAATTCCCAATGTCTGGTTGTATTTCTGCGGCAATATCTCTTGTTCTCTGGGCCCATTTCCCGCCAGTTTTTCTGCTGCTTTCATTGTTTGAAAAATGGTGAAAAGAAAAGTAATAAAAATATTGACATTTGCGGGTGTCTGGCGGGAGGTGCGCGTCTTCCCTTCCGACAGGGAGCCGCTTCAGCTCTTTCCGTGCAGCCTGGTCGGTGCTCAGGGTCTGACGGGGGAACAACCCAGTCAGTGACCTTCCCCTCCAACCGAGCCCGGGGCTGCGCATGTGCAGGGAAGAAAGGAAGCTGCGAGTTTGCGACGGAGCGCCCACCCCTGACCTCCCTGTGACGTTTTGACCAATGGGAAGAGCTGGAGGACCGGAAGGTCTCTAGTCCTCCAGCCAATCAGCACGCGGGCTTTGTGTAAATGATTGAACTTCACACAGACTGAAACCTCCTCCTGTCTCCAACATCTGGGAGTAAAACACTTGCTTTTCTCCCCCTTTCCATTTCTTTTCTCATTCTGACCTTCAATTGGTCACTTGCAGTAACTGAAGCGAAATGAAGTGAATCCAGGGAGGGTGCAGGCTCTGGAAAGCTTGGCCCAGGTCTCTCACTCTCTCTTAAAGACATGATGTGGAGATGCTGGCGTTGGACTGGGGTGAGCACAGTAAGAAGTCTTACAACACCAGGTTAAAGTCCAACAGGTTTGTTTCGATGTCACTAGCTTTCGGAGCGCTGCTCCTTCCTCAGGTGAATGAAGAGGTATGTTCCAGAAACATACACACATATATATATATATATATATATATATATATATAGACAGATTCAAAGATACCAGACAATTTGAAAGAAAGGTTGAATCAGATGTAAAGGTGTTCCAGTTAAATAAAGGTAACTACAGGGGCATGAGGGAGGAACTGACGAAAATCGACTGGGAGCAGAGCCTAGTGGGAAAGACAGTAGAACAGCAATGGCAGGAGTTTCTGGGAGTAATTGAGGACACAGTGCAGAGGTTCATCCCAAAGAAAAGAAAGGTTATCAGAGGGGGGATTAGGCAGCCATGGCTGACAAAGGAAGTTAGGTAATGCATCAAAGCAAAAGAGAAAGCCTATAATCTGGCAAAGAGTAGTGGGAAGTCAGAAGATTGGGGAGGCTACAAAAACAAACAGAGGATAACAAAGAGAGAAATAAGGAAAGAGAGGATCAATTATGATGGTAGGCTAGCCAGTAACATTAGGAATGACAGTAAAAGTTTCTTTAAATACATTAAAAACAAACGGGAGGCAAAAGTAGACATTGGGCCGCTCCAAAATGACGCTGGTAATCTAGTGATGGGAGACAAGGAAATAGCTGAGGAACTAAATAAGTACTTTGCGTCAGTCTTCACAGTAGAAGACATGAGTAATATCCCAACAATTCAGGAGAGTCAGGAGGCAGAGTTGAATATGGTAGCCATCATAAAGGAGAAAGTGCGAGAGAAACTAAGAGGTCTAAAAATTGATAAATCTCCGGGCCCAGATGGGCTACATCCTAGAGTTCTAAAGGAGATAGCTGAAGAAAAAGTGGAGGCGTTAGTTATGATCTTTCAAAAGTCACTGGAGTCAGGGAAAGTCCCAGAGGATTGGAAAATCGCTGTTGTAACCCCCCTGTTCAAGAAGGGAACAAGGAAAAAGATGGAAAATTATAGGCTAATTAGCCTAACCTCGGTTGTTGGCAAGATTCTAAAATCCATTGTTAAGGATGAGATTTCTAAATTCTTGGAAGTGCAGGGTCGGATTAGGACAAGTCAGCATGGATTTAGTAAGGGGAGGTCGTGCCTGACAAACCTGTTAAGAGTTCTTTGAAGAGATAACAAATAGGTTAGACCTAGGAGAGCCATTGGATGTTATCTATCTTGACTTCCAAAAGGCCTTTGATAAGATGCCTCACGGGAGACTGCTGAGTAAAATAAGGGCCCATGGTATTCGAGGCAAGGTACTAACATGGATTGACGATTGGCTGTCAGGCAGAAGGCAGAGAGTTGGGATAAAAGGTTCTTTTTCGGAATGGCAACCGGTGACGAGTGGTGTCCCGCAGGGTTCAGTGTTGGGGCCACAGCTGTTATCTTTATATATTAACGATCTAGATGACGGGAGTGGGGGCATTCTGGCTACGTTTGCCGATGATACAAAGATAGGTGGAGGGGCAGGTAGTATGGAGGAGGTGGGGAGGCTGCAGAAAGATTTAGACAGTTTAGGAGAGTGGTCCAAGAAATGGCTGATGAAATTCAACGTGGGCAAGTGCGAGGTCTTGCACTTTGGAAAAAAGAATAGAGGCATGGACTATTTTCTAAATGGTGACAAAATTCATAATGCTGAAGTACAAAGGGACTTGGGAGTCCTAGTCCAGGATTCTCTAAAGGCAAACTTGCAGGTTGAGTCCGTAATTCAGAAAGCAAATGCAATGTTGTCATTTATCTCAAGAGGCTTGGAATATAAAAGCAGGAATGTACTTCTGAAGTTTTATAAAGCATTAGTTAGGCCCCATTTAGAATACTGTGAACAATTTTGGGCCCCACACCTCAGGAAGGACATACTGGCACTGGAGCGGGTCCAGCGGAGATTCACACGGATGATCCCAGGAATGGTAGGCCTAACATACGATGAACGTCTGAGGATCCTGGGATTATATACATTGGAGTTGAGGAGGTTGAGGGGAGATCTAATAGAAACTTACAAGATAATGAATGGCTTAGATAGGGTGGATGTAGGGAAGTTGTTTCCATTAGCAGGGGAGACTAGGACCCGGGGGCACAGCCTTAGAATAAAAGGGAGTCACTTTAGAACAGAGATGAGGAGAAATTTCTTCAGCCAAAGAGTGGCGGGTCTGTGGAATTCATTGCCACAGAGGGCGGTGGAGGCCGGGATGTTGAGTGTCTTTAAGACAGAGGTTGATAAATTCTTGATTTCTCGAGGAATTAAGGGCTATGGAGAGAGAGCGGGTAAATGGAGTTGAAATCAGCCAAGATTGAATGGTGGAATGGACTCGATGGGCCGAATGGCCTTACTTCCGCTCCTATGTCTTATGGTCTTAATGCTTGGAATGCGAGCATTAGAAGGTGATTAAATCTTTACAGATCCAGAGATGAGGTAACCCCAAGTTAAAGAGGTGTGAATTGTGTCAAGCCAGGACAGTTGGTATGATTTCGCAGGCCAGATGGTGGGGGATGAATGTAATGCGACATGAACCCCATATCCCGGTTGAGGCCGCACTCATGTGTGCGGAACTTGGCTATAATCAGTCTCGCGGCAGACACGGAGGAGTTCATCAGGCGAATGAGGCTCTGGGAATTCTTCTATAGACCCCAAGAGGCCAACAGCCAACGCAAGCAGACTACCAATGAACCAGAACAGCAGACCGAGAGATCTGCGGTGCGGCAACCGAAGAGGAAAGAGTCGAATTGGACCCCTCCAGAATGCTGCTGCCCTCGACTCGACATGTATGCTCAAGCCGTCAGGAGTCGCGTCAATGCCAGATTCATCAGTCGCATTCACAAGACAGCCCCGAACGTCACCCAAGCACAACGCAATGCCATCCGCACTCTCAAGACCAACCGCAGCATCGTCATCAAACCAGCAGACAAAGGAGGGGCCACTGTCATACTGAACAGAACGGACTACTGCAAAGAAATGTACCGACAACTCAACAACCAGGAACACGACAGGCATTACCTGCAGATCCAACCAAGGAACACACCCGCCAACTCAATAGACTGATCAAGACCTTGGATCCAGACCTTCAGAGCACCCTACGTGCTCTCTTCCCATGTACTCCCCGCGTTGGAGATCTCTACTGCCTCCCGAAAATAGACAAGGCCAACACACCAGGCCATCCTATCATATCAGGCAATGGGACCCTGTGTGAGAACCTTGCTGGCTACATCGAGGGCATCTTTGAAACCCATCGTACAAGGAACGCCCAGCTTCTGTCGTGATACGGCAGACGTCTTACAGAAACTCAGCACCCATGGACCAATTGAACCAGGAACATTCCTCGTCACAATGGACGTCTTGGCACTCGACACCAGCATCCCCCATGATGACGGCATTGCTGCAACAGCCTCAGTCTCAAACACCGTTAACTGCCAATCTCCAGACGCAATTCTGCAACTCATCAGCTTCATTCTGGATCACAACGTCTTCACCTTAGACAACAAGTTCTTCATCAAGACACACGGAACAGCCATGGGGACCAAATTCGCACCTCAATATGCCAACATCTTCATGCACAAGTTTGAACAAGACCTCCTCACCGCACAGGACCATCAACCAACGTTATACACCAGATACATTGATGACATTTTTTTCCTTTGGACCCACAGCGAAGAATTACTGAAACGACTACATGATGACATCAATAAGTTCCATCCCACCATCAGACTCACTATGGACTACTCTCCAAAATCAGTTGCATTCTTGGACACACTCATCTCCATCAAGGACGGTCACCTCAGTCCTTCGCTTTACCGCAACCCCACGGATAACCTCACGGTGCTCCACTTCTCCAGCTTCCAGCCTAAACATATTAAAGAAGCTATTCCCTATGGACAAGCCCTCCGTATACACAGGATCTGCTCAGATAAGGAGGAGCGTAACAGACATCTACAGATGCAGAAAGATGCTCTCGTACGAACGGGATATGGTGCTCGACTCATCGATCGACAGTTCCAATGAGACATAGCAAAAAAACCGCACCAACCTCCTCAGAAGACAAACATGGGACACAACAGACAGAGTACCCTTCGTCGTCCAGTATTTCCTCGGAGCGGAGAAACTACAACATCTTCTTCACAGCCTTCAACATACCATCAATGAAGACGAACATCTTGCCAAGGTCATCCCCACACCCCCACTGCTTACCTTCAAACAACCGCGCAACCTCAAACAAACCATTGTTTGCAGCAAACTACCCAGCCTTCAGAACAGTGACCATGACACCACACAACCCTGCCATGGCAATCTCTGCAAGATGTGCCAGATCATCGACATGGGTACCACCATTACACGTGAGAACACCACCCACCAGGTACACGGTACATACTCCTGCGACTCTGCCAATGTTGTCTACCTTATACGCTGCAGGAAAGGATGTCCCGAAGCACGGTACAGTGGCGAGACCATGCAGACGCTGCGACAACGGACGAAGGGGCATCACGCAACAATCGCCAGGCAGGAACGTTCCCTTCCAGTCGGGGAACACTTCAGCAGTCAAGGGCATTCAGCCTCTGATCTCTGGGTAAGCATTCTCCAAGGCGGCACGGTAGCATTGTGGATAGCACAATTGCTTCACAGCTCCAGGGTCCCAGGTTCGATTCCGGCTTGGGTCACTGTCTGTGCGGAGTCTGCACATCCTCCCCGTGTGTGCGTGGGTTTCCTCCGGGTGATCCGGTTTCCTCCCACAGTCCAAAGATGTGCAGGTTAGGTGGATTGGCCGTGATAAATTGCCCTTAGTGTCCAAAATTGCCCTTAGTGTTGGGTGGGGTTACTGGGTTATGGGGATAGGGTGGAGGTGTTGACCTTGGGTAGGATGCTCTTTCCAAGAGCCGGTGCAGACTCAATGGGCCGAATGGCCTCCTGCACTGTAAATTCTATGAAGGCGGCCTTCAGGACGCACGACGATGCAGAATCGCCGAACAGAAGCTTATTGCCAAGTTCCGCACATAAGAGTATGGCCTCAACCGGGACCTTGGATTCATTTCACATTACATTCACCCCCCACCACCTGGCCTGCGTTTGCGAAATCCTACCAACTGTCCTGGCTTGAGATAATTCATATCTCTTTAACCTGGGATTACCCCTCTCTCCAGATCTGTAGACATATTTACCTGCAAATGCTCGCATTCAAAGCATTGTCTTGCATCTTTGACTTTGTCTATATATATATATATATATATATATATGTTTCTGGAACCTACCTCTTCATTCACCGGAGGAAGGAGCAGCGCTCCGAAAGTGATTTGAAACAAACCTGTTGGACTTTAACCTGGTGTTCTAAGACTTCTTACTGCGCTCACCGCAGTCCAACGCCGGAATCTCCACATCACTGTCTTTAAGAGAGAGTGAGAGACCTGGGCCATGATTTCCAGAGTCTGCACCCTCCCTGGATTCACTTCCTTTCCCTTCAGTTGCTGCAACTGACCAATTGAAGGCCAGAATGAGAAAATAATTGTTTTATTCTCAGATGTTGGAGACAGGAGGTATCAGACAGTGTGAAGCTCAATCTCCAGTCACACAAAGCTAGCGGTGATTGGCTGGAGGAGGAGAGTCCTTCCGGTCCTAACTCTTCCCATTGGTCAACGCCTCAGCAGGAAGGTCAGGGGATGGGCTTTCCCTCGCCTCTCTCTCTCTCTCTCTCTCTTGGACATGCGCAGTCCCGGGCCGGGGGGAGGGGAAATAACCGAGAGGCTTCTCGCTCTGGCCAGAGATGTCAGCCGGTTGCCTGGAAACCTTGTCTGGGGAGGAGGGGGAACAATGAGTGGGGCGGAGCTGGTGTGTCTGCGCGCCGGACCTGCGCACTGGACTTTGAGACGTCACCGCGGATTCCACTGCGTGCGCCGGAAAGTTGTTGACCAATGGGGCGAGTTAGTGAACCGGAAGGACTCTCTTCCCCATCCAATCAGCTTCCCCGTTGTCTGAATGCGGAAGCTGGACACTGCGCAAAACTGGGGCCTCACACAGACTGAAAACTTCCTCCTGTCTCCAACATTTGTGAGTAAAACAATTTATTTTCTCATTCTGAAGGGAAAGGAAGTGAATCCAGGGAGGGTGCAGACTCTGCAAAGCTTAGCCCAGGTCTCTCTCTTAAAGACATTGACATCCTTTGCTCCCTCAGCTTGACACATTTGTCTGGCTAAAAGGATGGTCTCTTTCCCAATGTTCACAATTCAAGGGCTGGTTTCCCCAGAAGATGGCTAACATTTAAGGGGCAGTAAATTAATATCAGACAGACATGTTTTGGATTGGATTGGTTTATTGTCACGTGTACCGAGGTACAGTGAAAAGTATTTTTCTGCGAGCAGCTCAACAGATCATTAAGTACATGAGAAGAAAAGGGAATAAAAGAAAATACATAATAGGACAACACAACATATACAATGTAAAAGAGAGAGGTTAGTAATAATGTTAGGTTTAGAATTAAATTTTAAAAGATTAGAACGAGTATAAGTTAAGTCAAAAGTTGATCTGTTTGTGAGAGCTCGCAGAGAGTCGCCTCGCTCCGGCGCCATCTTGGTAAAGCCAAGTGTGTCTTGTGTTGTTATATGGGACAGATTAGATATATTATTTATGGTTCTGTAATACAGTACATTTATTATTATTTCCAGTTGTGTAATATTGTACTGTCGCTATGTTATATATTTCCAGTCATCTCTTCCCTCAGAGGGTTATTAGTCTCTGGATTTCTCTTCCACAGGGACCAGTGGGGTGTGGGGGTCATTGAATATATTCACGGATGAGGTGGACAGATTTGTAATGAGTTGCTTTTTAAAAATTCATTTTTTTAAACAATGAGTGCAACAGAGTAACAGAAAAAATGGTGGAAAATGGGCACAGAGAGGAACAAGAGATATTGCCAACATAAATCCAAGCAATACACTGCAAATTTAAAAAAAAAATTTTTTAATAAATGTTTTCATTCCAGGTTTTTCAATAATTTTTACAAAACACTCCAAAAAGGAAAATAATACGAAGAAAACAGGGCAATATGCCAACAAAACAAAATAACTTAACCCTCTAAACGATTAACAATTTAACACCCATCTCAAAGCAAAATGGGGCATGCGGCCCTTACAAAAAGCAAAAGAAATCAGCCCGCCCCCCTCCTCCTCCACCCCCCCCCCTCCCCTCCGGGTTGCTGATATTGCTGACCTCCCCCTAACGTTCCGCCAGAAAGTCAAGGAACGTTGCCACCGCCCGGAGAACCACTGCCAGGACCCTCACAAGGCAAACTTTATCTTCTCCAACCTAAGAAACCCCGCCATGTCATTGACCCAAGCCTCTACGCTTCGGGGCTTCGCGTCCCTCCACATTAACAAGAGTCTTCTCCGGGCTACCAAGGAGGCAAAGGCCAGAACTCCGGCCTCTTTCGACCCCTGCACTCCCGGATCATCCGATACCCAAAATATTGCTGTCCCCCAGCTCGGTTTGACCCGAGTATCCAAGACCTTGGACATAGCATTTGCGAAGCCCTTCCAAAATTCCGTAAGCGCTGGGCATGTCAAAAACATATGGGCGTGGTTTGCTGGGCTCCCTAAACCTCATATACCTGTCCTCTACCCAAAAAACGTACTCATCCTCGCCCCCTGTCATATGCGCCCTGTGCACCACTTTAAGCTGGATCAGGTTGAGCCTGGCGCAAGATGAGGAGGAATTGACCCTGCCCAGGGCATCAGCCCACAGGCCCTCATCCAGCTCCTCACCCAGCTCCTCCTCCCACTTGCCCTTCAGCTCCTCCACCGAGGCTGCCTCCGCCTCCTGCAGCTCCTAGTATATCTCCGATATCTTGCCCTCCCAGACCCACATGCCCGAAACCACCCTGTCCTGTATCCTTTGGGCCGGCAGCAGCGGGAATTCCCCTACCTGCTTTCTCACGAATGCCCGAACCTGCATATACCGAAAGGTATTTCCCGGAGGTAACCCAAATTTCTCCTCCAGCGCCCTCAGACTGGCAAAAGTCACATCGATTAATAAATCCCCCATCCTTTTAATTCCCGCTCGGTGCCAGCTTAGGAAAACACATTGCAGAATTAATTTGGAACAGGATATTTGAGGGACCAGAGTCTCGAGATGAAATGCCAGATCAATTGAACAACCAGTTAACAGGTTAAAATAGTGAGTGGGGAAAGAGGGTAAGATTATATAAAAACAGAGGATAACAATTCAGTTTGTAAAATATTACAAACAGACTAACAGCATATACAAATTAAAATGAATAACACAACATAGATGACATAGAACTCCTATAGTGCAGAAGGCAATTCACCCCTCAAGTCTGCACTGAGCCTCAGAAAGAACACTTCACTGAAGCCCACTCCCCATTCTATCCTCGTAACCCGGTGCATTGATCATGGTCAACCCACCAAACCTACACATCTTGGACACTAAGCGGCAATTTAGTGTGACCAATCCACTTTAGCACAGTGGAACCACCCTTTCGGCAATGGCACCACTCGGTTCTGCCATGATTAACGCTCGGATAATAGAAGAAAGATGATGGATAATAAGCACACGGCACATCTACCATAACTGAGATAAGATAATACGAGTCCCTGGAACACTCGAGGAGAAGAAGAAGACATTCAATCGGTGCTCACAGAATAACAACTCCCTTCAACAGGATAAAAGATAACAAATTCAGACACCAACACCATGATAGGGAAAGAGTCCGGATTAGAGCCTGAGTTAGTCTGAGCTGCAAATCATTGCTCCAATCCTTGCCCTTCGAGGATTTAGCGAAGGCCAAGGCAGTAGTCGGATTATTGAAAGACTTGACGGAGTTGTCAGATACAATTTACAGGGTCACAGAATAAAGCAACATAATTCACTGTACGGTGAGGTGGGAGCCAGGTCCTACCTCACCTGACCCGTCTCCAGGACCCTCTGGTGACCTTTCAAGTTGTGGAAGTGAAAGACTACAGGCCTGGGATGAAAACATACCCCGGCCTCAAAGACAGGATCCGATGCCCTTTCTAATTTGAATCGCTCAGGCTTCACATCCAGCTTGAGAAAACGTGGCAGCCGGTCCTTGAAGAACCTAACGGGAGCCTCACCCTCCACACCTTCTGGCAGGCCGACGACTTGGATGTTCTTTCTCTGACCCTCGGTTCTCCAGGAGTCCACCACACCACTCAGCCAGTATTCCAAGGATTAAATTCTTGCCTCTGCCGAGGAGGCATCTTGCTCAACATTCTGGATTCTCTCCTCGGGATCATCGAATCTCTTCATGGCGTTTCGCAGCGTGGCCTCATGAGCTCACAGATATTGAGTCAGCACACTCAGCCTCTGGTCAATAACACGGAGAATGTCGCTGACATAGATCGGCCAATGATCCCACAGAATAGACGAGCAGGCTCGATGGGCCGAATGGCCAACTGCACTCGTATTTCTTATGAACTCTGCGCCTAGGATAGGAAGCAGTGAGCATGGATCTGTCAATCAGCCTGAATCCGCACCTTCAGGAGAATTGGGAGGGTGGATATTAGATACAGCAGAGTGAGAATGGAGGGAGAGTGTGTGGGACGGAGATTTACAGCTTTGGGGAATGAGAGAGGAAAGAATGTTCTCTAGGAACTAGAATTGTCTGTTCTGAATTTCTATCCTTTACTGACAATTATGTCTTTTGTAAATTGTTTTTACAGGATATTTGAAGAGGAGGAATTACAGACAGAAATCCCACCTCTCGAACTAACAGAGTCTCTCAATTCCTTGGAACTGAATATCACCGGACATTGAATCTAGAAGGAGAAATGTTTGTCTTTTCTGTCGGCTTCAAAAGATTTTAAACATCATTGTGACTGGAAAAGCACCGAGACACACACACCCGAGTGAGAGTGTTCTGGAGCACTGACTGTGGAACGAGCTTTAACCAGTTACACAGCCTGAAAAAACATCGCACCATTCACAGCAGGGAGAGATCGTACACGTGTTCTGTGTGTGGACGAGGTTTCAACTGATCCACAAACCTGGAGAGACACGAGGACACCCGGACCCTGGAGAAACGGTGGAAATGTGGGAACTGTGGGAAGGGGTTCAGGTTTCCATCTGCACTGGAAGCTCATTGGCGCATTCACACTGGGAACAGGCCGTTCACTTGCTCTCAGTGTGAGAAGGGATTCACTCAATCATCTGCCCTGCAGAAACACCAGCGAATTCACACTGGGGAGAGGCCGTTCACCTGCTCTCAGTGTGAGAAGGGATTCATTACTTCATCGAGCCTGCTGTCACATCAGCAAGTTCACACTGGGGAGAAGCCGTTTACCTGCTCTCAGTGTGAGAAGAGATTCACTCGGTCATCCCACCTGCAGACACACCAGCGAGTTCACACTGGGGAGAGGCCATTCACCTGCTCTCAGTGTGAGAAGAGATTCACTCAATCATCCGACTTGCAGAAACACCAGCGAGTTCACACTGGGGAGAGGCCGTTCACCTGCTCTCAGTGTGAGAAGAGATTCACTCAATCATCGAACCTGCAGAAACACCAGCGAACTCACACTGGGGAGAGGCCGTTCACCTGCTCTCAGTGTGAGAAGGGATTTGCTCAGTTATCCAGCCTGCGGACGCATCAGCGAGTTCACACTGAGGAGAAGGCGTTCACCTGCTCTCAGTGTGGGAAGAGATTCACTCGGGCATCCCACCTGCAGACACACCAGCGAGTTCACACTGGGGAAAGGCCGTTCACCTGCTCTCAGTGTGAGAAGAGATTCACTCAGTTATCCAACCTGCGGACGCATCAGCGAGTTCACACAGGGGAGACGCCGTTCACCTGCTTTTAGTGAGAGAAGGGATTCAGATATCCAGACACCCAGCAGGAACATTGGCGAGTTCACACCTGGAAGAGGCCATTCACCTGCTCTGAGCAGGGGAGACATTCAATTATCCGGAGAGACTAGCGAGTTAATTCTGGGGAGAGACCATTCATCTGCTCTCAATGTGGGAAGGGGTTTTGTGATTCATCGTACCTGTTGTGACTCCAACAAGTTCACAATAAATTACAGATGTTGGCTCCGTTGTTATTGTTTCTGCTCTCACTGACATCCAGGACTGCATTTTGTTCATTCTGACATCTGGTGAATGGTGATGATTGGAGGGTTTCTTTCTGCTGGACTGGCCGGTCTAACACCTCTGCCTCCGGTGGGCTGACCATTTTTGAGCCTCGTTGCGATTATCTGGTTCCAAGTTTGACGAGGAGCACAGAATGAAAAGGTGTTTGCACGTTGGAAGATATTTAGTTGGAAAGCAGCCATGTTGCCATGAAGATGGGCTATGGTGGTTACAGGGTTCTTTTGCCTAATTTATCTGGGTGTTTCCCGCAGAACGAAACTGTCATGGTCTGGTAGATTGGGAACTTACAACAACAAAAAACACGGAAAGTGGCAATGCAATTGGATAGGTTAGCTAAGAAGGCATACAACATGCTTGTTCAGCATGGTGGCATAGTGGTTAGCACAATTGTTTCACAGCTCCAGGGTCCCAGGTTCGATTCCCAGCTTGGGTCGCTGTCTGTGCAGAGTCTGTACATTCTCCCCGTGTGTGCGTGGGTTTCCCCCGGGTGCTCCGGTTTCCTCCCGCAGTTGAAAGATGTGCAGATTAGGTGGATTGGCCATGCTAAATTGCCCTTAGTGACCAAAATTGCCCTTAGTGTTGGGTGGGGCTACTGGGTTATGGGGATAGGGTTGAGGTGTGGGCTTAAGTAGGTGCAAGAGCCGGTGCAGAATCGATGGGCCAAATGGCCGCCTTCTGCACTGTAAATTCTATGATTCTATGCTTGTCTTCATTGGTCGGGGCATTGAGTATAAAAATTGGCAAGTCATGCTGCAGCTGTACAGAACTTTAGTTAGGCCACACGTGGAATATTGCCGTCAATTCTGGTCACCACATTACCAAAAGGATGTGGAGGCTTTGGACAGAGTACAGAGGAGGTTTACCA
Source organism: Scyliorhinus torazame (assembly GCF_047496885.1). Classification (NCBI taxonomy): domain Eukaryota; kingdom Metazoa; phylum Chordata; class Chondrichthyes; order Carcharhiniformes; family Scyliorhinidae; genus Scyliorhinus; species Scyliorhinus torazame. The sequence continues at coordinate 144,103,748 of NC_092711.1, forward strand.
GGATGTTGCCTGGCCTGGAGGGGATTAGCTGTCAGGAGAGGTTGGATAAATTCGGATTCGAAACTCGAGCGACGGAGGTTGAGGGACGACCTGATAAAAGTTTACAAAATTCTGAGTGGCACAGACAGAGTTGATGGTCAGAAGCTTTTCCCAGGTTGGAAAAGTCAATTACCGGGTGACAGAGGTTTAAGGTGCGAGGGGCAAAGATTTTTAAAAACATTTTATTGAGGCATTTATGCTTTTCTTACAATAAGCGATACAAATGTAAACATAGTTCAGTGCGTAAACATCCCTCCATCTCCCACAGCTCACGCCTACTCTAGACACAAAATAGCCTAACACCCCCCTATCCCATCACCCCCCACCCCTTTATTGCCTCTGCTGGCAGTTTAGTTTTCTCTAAAGAAGTCGATAAACGGCTGCCACCTCCGAACGAACCCTAACGTTGATCCTCTCAGGGTGAACTTAATTTTCTCAAGTCTACGAAACCCAGCCATGTCTCTGACCCAAACCCCTGATTTTGGGGGCTTCGAGTCCCTCCATGCTAACAATATCCGTCTCCGGGCTACCAAGGAGACAAAGACCAAGACGTCAGCCTCTCTCGCCCCCTGAACTCCCGGATCTTCCAAAACTCCAAAAATCGCCACCTCTGGACTCGGCGCCACCCTTGTTTTTAGCACAATGGACATGACATCCGCAAATCCCTGCCAGTGTCCCCTAAGCTTCAGGCATGCCCAAAACATGTGGACATGGTTTGCAGGCCCTCTCGCGCACTTCACCCACCTGTCCTCTATCCCAAAAACCTTGCTCATCCGGGACACCGTCATGTGTGTCCGATGAACCACCTTGAATTGTATCAGGCTGAGCCTGGCACATGATGAGGACGTGTTGACTCTGTTCAGAGCATCCTCCCACAGACCCGCCTCTACCTCTCCTCCCAACTCATCTTCCCATTTACGCTTTAGCTCACCTAACTGGGTTTCCTCCCACTCCATAAGTTCTTTGTAAATTTCTGAAACCTCCTTCTCCCCCACCCCCGTTCCAGAAACCACCTTGTCCTGTATCCCCTGTGGCGGTAGAAGGGGAAAGGTCGAAACCTGCCTTCGCGCAAAATCCCTTATCTGCAGATATCGAAACCCATTCCCTCGCGGCAATTCAAACTCCTTCTCCAAATCCTCTAAATGTGGAAAGCTTCCATCAATAAATAGATCCCCTAGCCTCTCAATCCCTGCTCTCTGCCGCCTCTGAAGCCCCCCATCCAGCCTCCCCGGGACAAACCAGTGGTTGCCACAAATTGGAGCCCACACCGATGCTCCCCCCACTCCCGTATGTTTCCGCCACTGCCCCCAAACTCTCAGAGCCGCCACTACCACTGGGTTTGTGAAGTATCGGGCTGGGGAGAACGGCAGAGGGGCCGTTACCAATGCCCCAAACTTGTGCCCTTACATGATTCTGCCCCTACCCACTCCCACACTGACCCTTCCCCCGCTACCCACCTCCTGATCATGGCTATATTTGCCGCCCAGTAGTAGTTACTAAAGTTCGGCAGTGCCCCCCCCCCGGCTCCATTCTAACAGCACCTTCTTTACTCGCGGGGTTTTACCCGCCCACACACAACCAGAAATCACCCTGTTCACCCGCTTAAAAAAGGCCTTTGGTATAAAAATAGGGAGGCACTGGAAAACAAACAGAAATCTCGGGAGGACCGTCATTTTTACGGTCTGTACCCTCCCCGCCAGTGACAACGGGAGCATGTCCCACCTCCGAAAGTCCTCCTCCTTTGTTCATCTAACCGGGTCAAATTTAATTTATGTAACTGCTCCCATCCCCGTGCCACCTGAATTCCCAAGTAACGGAAACTCCCACCATTTTAAACGGCAGCTTCCCAAGTCTCCTCTCCTGCCCGCTCGCCTGGATCACAAAAACCTCGCTCTTACCCATCTTCAATTTGTACCCCGAGAACCGGCCAAATTCCCCTAAGATCCGCAAAATCTCCCCCAACACCCCTAACTGGTCAGAAATGTATAGGAGGAGGTCGCCTGCATATAATGACCCTGTGTTCCACTGCATGGCCTCCATTCCCTCCATTGCTTCTACAATCCCGATCGGGGCTCCCAACCCCTCAACTAACCCTTCCTCCACCTTCGGAAACTCCAACCCTTCCAAAAACTGCCTCATCCCCTCCACCCCAGCTGGGGGTTCCGACTCATACAGCCGACTATAAAACTCCTTAAACACCCCATTCACCCCCGCTGGGTCCAAGATCGTGTTCCCCCGTCTGTCCTTCACTCTTCCTATCTCCCTGGCCACCTCCCTCTTCTTTAGCTGGTGTGCTAGCATCCTACTGGCCTTCTCCCCATACTCATAAACCGCCCCCCTCGCCTTCCTCAGCTGCCCTACCGCCTTCCCTGTGGATAACAGACCAAACTCCATCTGCAGCTTCTGCCGCTCCTTCAGGAACCCTGCCTCCGGGGCTTCAGAATACCTTCTGTCCACCTGGCGTACTTCCCTAACCAGCCTATCTATCTCCACCCACTACACCTTCTTCCCATGAGCCCGTATCAAAATTAGCTTCTCCCTAACCACTGCCTTCAGCGCTTCCCAAACAGCTGCTGCCGAAACCTCCCGTGTCATTTATCTCCAAATAATTCTGGATGGCCTCCCTCACCCACCCGCACACCCCCTCATCCGCCAACAATCCTACATCCAATCTCCAGCGCGGTCGCTGACCCTACTTCTTGCTCACCCGTAGATCCACCCAGTGTGGGGCATGATCCGACACAACAATCGGCAAATACTCGGTATCCACCACTCCCGCCAGCAAAGCCTTGTTCAAAATGAAAAAAATCATCCTGGAGTACACTTTGTGCACGTGGGGAAAAAAGAGAATTCCTTCGTTCTTGGCCGTCCAACACCCACCTCATAAACTTTGCGCCGTCCCAATTTGGTGCGTGAATATTCACTAATACCACCGGCATCCCCTCCAGCTTCCCACTCACCATGATATACCTACCCCCTGATCCGCCACTATATTCCCGACCTCAAATGACACCCGCTTATTAATCAAGATCGCAACCCCCTGAGGGGCAGCATGTGGTGCAGTGGTTAGCACTGGGATTGTGGCACTGAGGACCCGGGTTTGAATCCCGGCCCTGGGTCGCTATCCATGTGGGGTTTGCACTTTCTCCCCATGTCTGCGTGGGTTTCACCCCCACAACCCAAAGATGTGCAGGTTTGGTGGATTGGCCACGCTAAACTGCCCCTTAATTGGAGAAAAATGAAATTGGTTACTCTAAATTTATATTTAAAAAAAGATCGCAACCCCCCTAGTTTTCGAGTCTAGCCCCGAATGAAATATCTGCCCGACCCACCCGTTCCTCAGCCTAGTCTGATCCACTACCCTCAGGTGTGTCTCTTGTAACATTGCCATGTCCGCCTTCAACCTCTTCAAATGCGCGAACACACGAGCCCTCTTGACCGGCCCATTCAGCCCTCTCGCATTCCATGTGATCAGCCTGGTCGGGGAGCACCCACCCCCCACCGCCGATCAACCATCACCCTTCTTAGGCCAGCCCACCAACACTCTACTTTCTCAGAAGACTAAGGAAATTTGGCACGTCAGCTACGACTCTCACCAACCTCTACAGATGCACCATAGAATGCATTCTTTCTGGTTGTATCACAGCTTGGTATGGAGCCTGCTCTGCCCAAGACCGCAGGAAACGACACGAGGTCGTGAATGTAGCCCAGTCCATCACACAAACCAGCTTCCCATCCATTGACTCTACAATTTCCGCTGCCTCGGAAAGGCAGCCAGCATAATTAAGGACCCCACGCACCCCGGACATACTCCCTTCCACCTTCTTCCGTCAGGAAAAAGATTCCAAAATTTGAGGTCACGGATCAACCGACTCAAGTGCACTGTGCGCCCTGTCCACCTCCAAGGGTCGAGTAAGCCTTCCCCCAGCAGATCCTCGAACATACGCGCTACATATGCCCCTGCGTCCGAACCCTCAATGCCCTCCGAGAGGCCAACGATCCTCAGGTTCTGCCTGTGTGACCTGTCTCCAGATCCTCCACCTTCTCTTGCAGCCTATTCTGATGGTCCCTCATCAGCTCCACTGCCATCGCGGTTAGCTGGTCCTCTTGCTCAGCCACCGCCTCTTCCACCTTCTGGATCGCCTGTCCCTGGGCTTCCAATCTTTGCCCCACCCGGTCAATCCCCGTCTTAATCGGGTCCAGGTACTCTTGTCTTTGCTTGGCGAAGCTCTGCTGAAGGAATTTCACCAGCTGCTCCATTGACCACTGGGCCGGCAATCCCAGTCCCTGAGCCTCCGCCATGTTTTCCTGTGCAGTCTTCACTCCCTTCTTTGCCCAATAGTCTCCCCTTTCCAGACCACTTCTGATCCACGTCTCCATAAACTGGCAGGGGATTCTTCTCCTCTACCTCACCAGTCTCCAATTTTACCGATCAAATCCCCAATAAGTCGGGAAAAGGTCCCAAAGGTCCACCACGAGCGGGAGCTACCAAATAAGTGACCTCTCACTCCATGGCTGCCACCTGAAGTCATCTTTGCCTTTCTGAAGCAACAAGAAGATGGACGCCTGCCCCATCGTTTGCGGCAAGGCACCACTGTCTATTGCGTCCTTGAACATTAACCATCAAAGGCGCCAGCTTATCCTTAAATCTTTTATAAAATTCAACTGGGAACCCATCTGGCCCCGCAGCCTTCCCTGCCTGTATCCTCCCAATCGCCATCTTCACCTTCTCCACCCTTATCAGCTCCTCCAACCCTGCCCTCTCCACCCCCCTCAACCTCAGGCACTCTAACCCACCCCAAAACTCCATCATCTCCCACTCCTTATACAAGTCCCGATCTGTTATTAATCTGTTCCAGAGCCACCACCAGCTCCTCCATCCTGTCCCAAACTATCTCCCTTGCTGCGGCCTCCCTACGTAGCTGACCTACACTCTGCCTTCCCCCGAGACTCAGACAGCCCCACTACCCTTCTCAGCTGATGCACCTCTTTCCCTGTGGACAATAGGTCAAACCTCGCCTGCAACTCCTTACTCTTTGCCAGGAGCCCCGGGTCCAGGCCCCCCACGTACCTCCCATCCACCTCCAAAATCTCTTCCATCAGTTGTTGGCGTTTCTCCCTCTCCTTCCTATCCACCTTGGCCTGAAACAGGATCACCTCCCCCCTTATGACCGCGTTCGGAGCCTCCCAAACCACCAATGAAATGCTGAGCAGAACCTGAGTTGACACATTTAACCACAATGTCTGAAGAATGGATCTGTGGTTAGAAGAAAGATGTCATTCGACAGTTCGAAGTAGAGTAAATTTGACCTGTGTGGTACACGGGTCAGAAGGAGAATAAGAACCAAGCATCGAAGATTCCGTTTCAGCGACGACCGAGGATCAGCCGGGACAAATGGGTGATGGCTCAGAGAATAGAACAGACCGCCAAGAGGAATGTGGCCAATTCAGTTCAAAGGGGTAATATCTACTTATGTTTGAAGCTCTGACATCACCTCGGTCAGAGTTTCCCCGGTGAGGGGAGCGGCCCCACCCGATGACCCAGCCCCCGCCACCTTCCTTCCTGCAGGACTCACAGCAGCACTCGCTGGCGGACCTTCGCTCGCCCCCTTCTTTCCAGCACCTTTCCTCTGGGACTTCGACATTCGTCAGCCTCCTTATGACGTCCCTCAACAACTCATCTAAAAACTGACCCAAAACTGGGCATAAACATCCAAAAGTCAGAGACTCTGGCAGGAGCCATCTAACATGTGACATCCAACGACATGTTGTCACCGGAAGTCCCCGGAATACCAGCATCAACATATTAACAACAGGCCATTCATCTGCTCTGTCTGTGGACAGAGCTTCTCTCAGTCAGGCAGCCTGCTGGCACTGGGGACAGGACATTGAAAAATGCTCCAGGAGTGGGATGGAATTCAGCCAATCCTCCAGCCTGTTGACACACCAGCGAGTTCAAACTGGGGAGCTGCTGTTTCCATGTTCTCTGTGCGGATAGAGAGTCACTCACTCACCCCACTTCCTGACACACCAGCGACTTCATATTTGACTGCAGGGGTTGGGCTCTGCTGAGGGGAATATTCACTCCATCTGAGCCCCTCAGAATTACACACAACTCAATTCAATCTCCCCTCAGCCTCCTCTGTTCCAACGAGAACAACCCCAGCCTCTCCAATCTTTCCTCATAGTTAAAATTCTCCCTCCTGGGTAACATCATCATAAATCCCCTCTGCAGCCTCTCTCGTGTGATCACATCCTTCCTGTAATGTGGTGATCAGAAATGTCCACAGTGCTCCGGCTGTGGTCTAACTGGTGTTTGATCCAGTTCCAGCACAATCTCCCTGTTCTTATATTCTTGGCCCTCGGCTACCAAAGGAAACTATCCCACCTGCCTTCCTTTTTTTAAATATAAATGTAGAGTAACCAATCATTTTTCTCCAATTAAGGGGCAATTTATTGTGGCCAATCCATCTACCCTGCGCATCTTTGGGTTGTGGGGGCAAAACCCACGCAAACAAGGGTGAATTTCATTTCATTTTCATTTCATTTTTCATTTGCATTTCATTTCATGTGCAAACACCACACGGACAGTGACCCAGAGCTGGGATCAAACCTGGAACATCGGCGCCGTGAGGCAGCAATGCTAATCACTGTGCCATCCTGCTGCCCCTACCTGCCTTCCTAAGCATTGAAGAGAGAGAGAGGCAGCAGAGGGAGAGAGAGGCATTGAAGATAAGAGCACCAGAGACTTCGAGAGGAGAGAGAGAACAGAGAGACAGAGGGCGAGAGAGGCACCAGAGAGAGGAGCGCCAGAGAGTGGGAGAGACCCTAGTCAGTAACAAAAATAAGTAATGAAATTGAGTTCAGACACAGATATGCATGAACTGACACCACTTTATTCACAGATTAACAGAGCAAACATTGTACTTGAATCAATGTTATTCACTTTTGGAATTGAATGAATTAAGGGTCAGATTAATTATATCACCCCCAGTATCAGATAGGTCTGTTTGATACAGAACAGGGTTAAACCCAGTGTCCAATATTACAGGTCTCTGTGGCTGTTGGATGCCTGGTTTCACAGTACAGCTGACAAACCCACAGCTTCAGTTAACTTGTCTCCCCAGGGTCTGTTTCTAAACCCTCATCACAACATATTACTTGGTTAGCTATTGTTTATATCATCATGGTCAGACAGCTCACACAAAGCTCAATCAGAAACTATGGTTCTTTCTACTGATTCCAGCTCCTACAAGGGGTCACAGCATCTCCAGCCCTCAGCTCTGTTACTGGGCTGTCACTGACATGAGCAACAGAGAGACAGCAAGTTTCCTGAGGCTTAAATGGGAAGTTGAAACTTGTAACTCAAGATCAACTGTGTAAGATCTCTGAAAAGATCAGTAACTTCAAAAGGTAAATTCTAAACGAGTTAATTCTGGGGAGAGACCATTCATCTGCTCTCAATGTGGGAAGGGGTTTTGTGATTCATCGTACCTGTTGTGACTCCAACAAGTTCACAATAAATTACAGATGTTGGCTCCGTTGTTATTGTTTCTGCTCTCACTGACATCCAGGACTGCATTTTGTTCATTCTGACATCTGGTGAATGGTGATGATTGGAGGGTTTCTTTCTGCTGGACTGGCCGGTCTAACACCTCTGCCTCCGGTGGGCTGACCATTTTTGAGCCTCGTTGCGATTATCTGGTTCCAAGTTTGACGAGGAGCACAGAATGAAAAGGTGTTTGCACGTTGGAAGATATTTAGTTGGAAAGCAGCCATGTTGCCATGAAGATGGGCTATGGTGGTTACAGGGTTCTTTTGCCTAATTTATCTGGGTGTTTCCCGCAGAACGAAACTGTCATGGTCTGGTAGATTGGGAACTTACAACAACAAAAAACACGGAAAGTGGCAATGCAATTGGATAGGTTAGCTAAGAAGGCATACAACATGCTTGTTCAGCATGGTGGCATAGTGGTTAGCACAATTGTTTCACAGCTCCAGGGTCCCAGGTTCGATTCCCAGCTTGGGTCGCTGTCTGTGCAGAGTCTGTACATTCTCCCCGTGTGTGCGTGGGTTTCCCCCGGGTGCTCCGGTTTCCTCCCGCAGTTGAAAGATGTGCAGATTAGGTGGATTGGCCATGCTAAATTGCCCTTAGTGACCAAAATTGCCCTTAGTGTTGGGTGGGGCTACTGGGTTATGGGGATAGGGTTGAGGTGTGGGCTTAAGTAGGTGCAAGAGCCGGTGCAGAATCGATGGGCCAAATGGCCGCCTTCTGCACTGTAAATTCTATGATTCTATGCTTGTCTTCATTGGTCGGGGCATTGAGTATAAAAATTGGCAAGTCATGCTGCAGCTGTACAGAACTTTAGTTAGGCCACACGTGGAATATTGCCGTCAATTCTGGTCACCACATTACCAAAAGGATGTGGAGGCTTTGGACAGAGTACAGAGGAGGTTTACCAGGATGTTGCCTGGCCTGGAGGGGATTAGCTGTCAGGAGAGGTTGGATAAATTCGGATTCGAAACTCGAGCGACGGAGGTTGAGGGACGACCTGATAAAAGTTTACAAAATTCTGAGTGGCACAGACAGAGTTGATGGTCAGAAGCTTTTCCCAGGTTGGAAAAGTCAATTACCGGGTGACAGAGGTTTAAGGTGCGAGGGGCAAAGATTTTTAAAAACATTTTATTGAGGCATTTATGCTTTTCTTACAATAAGCGATACAAATGTAAACATAGTTCAGTGCGTAAACATCCCTCCATCTCCCACAGCTCACGCCTACTCTAGACACAAAATAGCCTAACACCCCCCTATCCCATCACCCCCCACCCCTTTATTGCCTCTGCTGGCAGTTTAGTTTTCTCTAAAGAAGTCGATAAACGGCTGCCACCTCCGAACGAACCCTAACGTTGATCCTCTCAGGGTGAACTTAATTTTCTCAAGTCTACGAAACCCAGCCATGTCTCTGACCCAAACCCCTGATTTTGGGGGCTTCGAGTCCCTCCATGCTAACAATATCCGTCTCCGGGCTACCAAGGAGACAAAGACCAAGACGTCAGCCTCTCTCGCCCCCTGAACTCCCGGATCTTCCAAAACTCCAAAAATCGCCACCTCTGGACTCGGCGCCACCCTTGTTTTTAGCACAATGGACATGACATCCGCAAATCCCTGCCAGTGTCCCCTAAGCTTCAGGCATGCCCAAAACATGTGGACATGGTTTGCAGGCCCTCTCGCGCACTTCACCCACCTGTCCTCTATCCCAAAAACCTTGCTCATCCGGGACACCGTCATGTGTGTCCGATGAACCACCTTGAATTGTATCAGGCTGAGCCTGGCACATGATGAGGACGTGTTGACTCTGTTCAGAGCATCCTCCCACAGACCCGCCTCTACCTCTCCTCCCAACTCATCTTCCCATTTACGCTTTAGCTCACCTAACTGGGTTTCCTCCCACTCCATAAGTTCTTTGTAAATTTCTGAAACCTCCTTCTCCCCCACCCCCGTTCCAGAAACCACCTTGTCCTGTATCCCCTGTGGCGGTAGAAGGGGAAAGGTCGAAACCTGCCTTCGCGCAAAATCCCTTATCTGCAGATATCGAAACCCATTCCCTCCCGGCAATTCAAACTCCTCCTCCAAATCCTCGAAACGTGGAAAGCTTCCATCAATAAATAGATCCCCTAGCCTCTCAATCCCTGCTCTCTGCCGCCTCTGAAGCCCCCCATCCAGCCTCCCCGGGACAAACCAGTGGTTGCCACAAATTGGAGCCCACACCGATGCTCCCCCCACTCCCGTATGTTTCCGCCACTGCCCCCAAACTCTCAGAGCCGCCACTACCACTGGGTTTGTGAAGTACCGGGCTGGGGAGAACGGCAGAGGGGCCGTTACCAATGCCCCAAACTTGTGCCCTTACGTGATTCTGCCCCTACCCACTCCCACACTGACCCTTCCCCCGCTACCCACCTCCTGATCATGGCTATATTTGCCGCCCAGTAGTAGTTACTAAAGTTCAGCAGTGCCCCCCCCCCCCGCCCCCGGCTCCGTTCTAACAGCACCTTCTTTACTCGCGGGGTTTTACCCGCCCACACAAAACCAGAAATCACCCTGTTCACCCGCTTAAAAAAGGCCTTTGGTATAACAATAGGGAGGCACTGGAAAACAAACAGAAATCTCGGGAGGACCGTCATTTTTACGGTCTGTACCCTCCCCGCCAGTGACAACGGGAGCATGTCCCACCTCCGAAAGTCCTCCTTCTTTGTTCATCTAACCGGGTCAAATTTAATTTATGTAACTGCTCCCATCCCCGTGCCACCTGAATTCCCAAGTAACGGAAACTCCCACCATTTTAAACGGCAGCTTCCCAAGTCTCCTCTCCTGCCCGCTCGCCTGGATCACAAAAACCTCGCTCTTACCCATCTTCAATTTGTACCCCGAGAACCGGCCAAATTCCCCTAAGATCCGCAAAATCTCCCCAACACCCCTAACGGGTCAGAAATGTATAGGAGGAGGTCGCCTGCATATAATGACCCTGTGTTCCACTGCATGGCCTCCATTCCCTCTATTACTTCTACAATCCCGATCGGGGCTCCCAACCCCTCAACTAACCCTTCCTCCACGTTCGGAAACTCCAACCCTTCCAAAAACTGCCTCATCCCCTCCACCCCAGCTGGGGGTTCCGACTCATACAGCCGACTATAAAACTCCTTAAACACCCCATTCACCCCCGCTGGGTCCAAGATCGTGTTCCCCCCTCTGTCCTTCACTCTTCCTATCTCCCTGGCCACCTCCCTCTTCTTTAGCTGGTGTGCTAGCATCCTACTGGTCTTCTCCCTATACTCAGAAACCGCCCCCCTCGCCTTCCTCAGCTGCCCTACCGCCTTCCCTGTGGATAACAGACCAAACTCCATCTGCAGCTTCTGCCGCTCCTTCAGGAACCCTGCCTCCGGGGCTTCAGAATACCTTCTGTCCACCTGGAGTACTTCCCTAACCAGCCTATCTATCTCCACCCACTACACCTTCTTCCCATGAGCCCGTATCAAAATTAGCTTCTCCCTAACCACTGCCTTCAGCGCTTCCCAAACAGCTGCTGCCGAAACCTCCCGTGTCATTTATCTCCAAATAATTCTGGATGGCCTCCCTCACCCACCCGCACACCCCCTCATCCGCCAACAATCCTACATCCTACATGATGCAGGTAGGGCAGTAGATGTTGTCTATATGGACTTCAGTAAGGCCTTTGACAAGGTCCCTCATGGTAGACTAGTACAAAAGGTGAAGTCACACGGGATCAGGGGTGAACTGGCAAGGTGGATACAGAACTGGCTAGGCCATAGAAGGCAGAGGGTAGCAATGGAGGGATGCTTTTCTAATTGGAGGGCTGTGACCAGTGGTGTTCCACAGGGATCAGTGTTGGGACCTTTGCTGTTTGTAGTATATATAAATGATTTGGAGGAAAATGTAACTGGTCTGATTAGTAAGTTTGCAGACGACACAAAGGTTGGTGGAATTGCGGATAGCGATGAGGACTGTCTGAGGATACAGCAGGATTTAGATTGTCTGGAGACTTGGGCGGAGAGATGGCAGATGGAGTTTAATCCGGACAAATGTGAGGTAATGCATTTTGGAAGGGCTAATGCAGGTAGGGAATATACAGTGAATGGTAGAACCCTCAAGAGTATTGAAAGTCAGAGAGATCTAGGAGTACAGGTCCACAGGTCATTGAAAGGGGCAACACAGGTGGAGAAGGTAGTCAAGAAGGCATACGGCATGCTTGCCTTCATTGGCCGGGGCATTGAGTATAAGAATTGGCAAGTCATGTTGCAGCTGTATAGAACCTTAGTTAGGCCACACTTGGAGTATAGTGTTCAATTCTGGTCGCCACACTACCAGAAGGATGTGGAGGCTTTAGAGAGGGTGCAGAAGAGATTTACCAGAATGTTGCCTGGTATGGAGGGCATAAGCTATGAGGAGCGATTGAATAAACTCGGTTTGTTCTCACTGGAACGAAGGAGGTTGAGGGGCGACCTGATAGAGGTATACAAAATTATGAGGGGCATAGACAGAGTGGATAGTCCGAGGCTTTTCCCCAGGGTAGAGGGGTCAATTACTAGGGGGCATAGGTTTAAGGTGAGAGGGGCAAGGTTTAGAGTAGATGTACGAGGCAAGTTTTTTACGCAGAGGGTAGTGGGTGCCTGGAACTCACTACCGGAGGAGGTAGTGGAAGCAGGGACGATAGGGACATTTAAGGGGCATCTTGACAAATATATGAATAGGATGGGAATAGAAGGATACGGACCCAGGAAGTGTAGAAGATTGTAGTTTAGTCGGGCAGTATGGTCGGCACGGGCTTGGAGGGCCGAAGGGCCTGTTCCTGTGCTGTACAGTTCTTTGTTCTTTGTTCTTGTTCTATCCAATCTCCAGTGCGGTCGCTGACTCTACTCCTTGCTCACCCGTAGATCCACCCAGTGTGGGGCATGATCCGACACAACAATCGCCAAATACTCGGTATCCACCGCCCCCGCCAGCAAAGCCTTGTTCAAAATGAAAAAAAATCATCCTGGAGTACACTTTGTGCACGTGGGGAAAAAAGAGAATTCCTTCGTTCTTGGCCGTCCAACACCCACCTCATAAACTTTGCGCCGTCCCAATTTGGTGCGTGAATATTCACTAATACCACCGGCATCCCCTCCAGCTTCCCACTCACCATGATATACCTACCCCCTGATCCGCCACTATATTCCCGACCTCAAATGACACCCGCTTATTAATCAAGATCGCATCCCCTGAGGGGCAGCATGTGGTGCAGTGGTTAGCACTGGGATTGTGGCACTGAGGACCCGGGTTTGAATCCCGGCCCTGGGTCGCTATCCATGTGGGGTTTGCACTTTCTCCCCATGTCTGCGTGGGTTTCACCCCCACAACCCAAAGATGTGCAGGTTAGGTGGATTGGCCACGCTAAACTGCCCCTTAATTGGAGAAAGATTAATCGGGTACTCTAAATTTATATTTAAAAAAAGATCGCAACCCCCCTAGTTTTCGAGTCTAGCCCCGAATGAAATATCTGCCCGACCCACCTGTTCCTCAGCCTAGTCTGATCCACTACCCTCAGGTGTGTCTCTTGTAACATTGCCACGTCCGCCTTCAACCTCTTCAAATGCGCGAACACACGAGCCCTCTTGACCGGCCCATTCAGCCCTCTCGCATTCCATGTGATCAGCCTGGTCGGGGAGCACCCACCCCCCACCGCCGATCAACCATCACCCTTCTTAGGCCAGCCCACCAACACTCTACTTTCTCAGAAGACTAAGGAAATTTGGCACGTCAGCTACGACTCTCACCAACCTCTACAGATGCACCATAGAATGCATTCTTTCTGGTTCTATCACAGCTTGGTATGGAGCCTGCTCTGCCCAAGACCGCAGGAAACTACACAAGGTCGTGAATGTAGCCCAGTCCATCACACAAACCAGCTTCCCATCCATTGACTCTACAATTTCCGCTGCCTCAGAAAGGCAGCCAGCATAATTAAGGACCCCACGCACCCCGGACATACTCTCTTCCACCTTCTTCCGTCAGGAAAAAGATTCCAAAATTTGAGGTCACGGATCAACCGACTCAAGTGCACTGTGCGCCCTGTCCACCTCCAAGGGTCGAGTAAGCCTTCCCCCAGCAGATCCTCGAACATACGCGCTACATATGCCCCTGCGTCCGAACCCTCAATGCCCTCCTAGAGGCCAACGATCCTCAGGTTCTGCCTGTGTGACCTGTCTCCAGATCCTCCACCTTCTCTTGCAGCCTATTCTGATGGTCCCTCATCAGCTCCACTGCCATCGCGGTTAGTTGGTCCTCGTGCTCAGCCACCGCCTCTTCCACCTTCTGGATCGCCTGTCCCTGGGCTTCCAATCTTTGCCCCACCCGGTCAATCCCCGTCTTAATCGGGTCCAGGTACTCTTGTCTTTGCTTGGCGAAGCTCTGCTGAAGGAATTTCACCAGCTGCTCCATTGACCACTGGGCCGGCAATCCCAGTCCCTGAGCCTCCGCCATGTTATCCTGTGCAGTCTTCACTCCCTTCTTTGCCCAATAGTCTCCCCTTTCCAGACGACTTCTGATCCACGTCTCCATAAACTGGCAGGGGATTATTCTCCTCTACCTCACCAGTCTCCAATTTTACCGATCAAATCCCCAATAAGTCGGGAAAAGGTCCCAAAGGTCCACCACGAGCGGGAGCTACCAAATAAGTGACCTCTCACTCCATGGCTGCCACCTGAAGTCATCTTTGCCTTTCTGAAGCAACAAGAAGATGGACGCCTGCCCCATCGTTTGCGGCAAGGCACCACTGTCTATTGCGTCCTTGAACATTAACCATCAAAGGCGCCAGCTTATCCTTAAATCTTTTATAAAATTCAACTGGGAACCCATCTGGCCCCGCAGCCTTCCCTGCCTGTATCCTCCCAATCGCCATCTTCACCTTCTCCACCCTTATCAGCTCCTCCAACCCTGCCCTCTCCACCCCCCTCAACCTCAGGCACTCTAACCCACCCAGAAACTCCATCATCTCCCACTCCTTAAACAAGTCCCGATAGAACTCCTCAAACACCTTATTAATCTGTTCCAGAGCCACCACCAGCTCCTCCATCCTGTCCCAAACTATCTCCCTTGCTGCGGCCTCCCTACGTAGCTGACCTACACTCTGTCTTCCCCCGAGACTCAGACAGCCCCACTACCCTTCTCAGCTGATGCACCTCTTTCCCTGTGGACAATAGGTCAAACCTCGCCTGCAACTCCTTACTCTTTGCCAGGAGCCCCAGGTCCAGGTCCCCCACGTACCTCCCATCCACCTCCAAAATCTCTTCCATCAGTTGTTGGCGTTTCTCCCTCTCCTTCCTATCCACCTTGCCTGAAACAGGATCACCTCCCCCCTTACGACCGCGTTCGGAGCCTCCCAAACCACCAATGAAATGCTGAGCAGAACCTGAGTTGACACCTTTAACCACAATGTCTGAAGAATGGATCTGTGGTTAGAAGAAAGATGTCATTCGACAGTTCGAAGTAGAGTAAATTTGACCTGTGTGGTACACGGGTCAGAAGGAGAATAAGAACCAAGCATCGAAGATTCCGTTTCAGCGACGACCGAGGATCAGCCGGGACAAATGGGTGATGGCTCAGAGAATAGAACAGACCGCCAAGAGGAATGTGGCCAATTCAGTTCAAAGGGGTAATATCTACTTATGTTTGAAGCTCTGACATCACCTCGGTCAGAGTTTCCCCGGTGAGGGGAGCGGCCCCACCCGACGACCCAGCCCCCGCCACCTTCCTTCCTGCAGGACTCACAGCAGCACTCGCCGGCGGCCCTTCGCTCGCCCCCTTATTTCCAGCACCTTTCCTCTGGGACTTCGACATTCGTCGGCCTCCTTATGACGTCCCTCAACAACTCATCTAAAAACTGACCCAAAACTGGGCATAAACATCCAAAAGTCAGAGACTCTGGCAGGAGCCATCTAACATGTGACATCCAACGACATGTTGTCACTGGAAGTCCCCGGAATACCAGCATCAACATATTAACGACAGGCCATTCATCTGCTCTGTCTGTGGACAGAGCTTCTCTCAGTCAGGCAGCCTGCTGGCACTGGGGACAGGACATTGAAAAATGCTCCAGGAGTGGGATGGAATTCAGCCAATCCTCCAGCCTGTTGACACACCAGCGAGTTCAAACTGGGGAGCTGCTGTTTCCATGTTCTCTGTGCGGATAGAGAGTCACTCACTCATCCCACTTCCTGACACACCAGCGACTTCATGTTTGACTGCAGGGGTTGGGCTCTGCTGAGGGGAATATTCACTCCATCTGAGCCCCTCAGAATTACACACAACTCAATTCAATCTCCCCTCAGCCTCCTCTGTTCCAATGAGAACAACCCCAGCCTCTCCAATCTTTCCTCATCGTTAAAATTCTCCCTCCTGGGTAACATCATCATAAATCCCCTCTGCAGCCTCTCTCGTGTGATCACATCCTTCCTGTGATGTGGTGATCAGAAATGTCCACAGTGCTCCGGCTGTGGTCTAACTGGTGTTTGATCCAGTTCCAGCACAATCTCCCTGTTCTTATATTCTTGGCCCTCGGCTACCAAAGGAAACTATCCCACCTGCCTTCCTTTTTTTAAATATAAATGTAGAGTAACCAATCATTTTTCTCCAATTAAGGGGCAATTTATTGTGGCCAATCCATCTACCCTGCGCATCTTTGGGTTGTGGGGGCAAAACCCACGCAAACAAGGGTGAATTTCATTTCATTTTCATTTCATTTTTCATTTACATTTCATTTCATGTGCAAACACCACACGGACAGTGACCCAGAGCTGGGATCAAACCTGGAACATCGGCGCCGTGAGGCAGCAATGCTAATCACTGTGCCATCCTGCTGCCCCTACCTGCCTTCCTAAGCATTGAAGAGAGAGAGAGGCATCGAAGATAAGAGCACCAGAGACTTCGAGAGGAGAGAGCGAACAGAGAGACAGAGGGCGAGAGAGGCACCAGAGAGAGGAGCGCCAGAGAGTGGGAGAGACCCTAGTCAGTAACAAAAATAAGTAATGAAATTGAGTTCAGACACAGATATGCATGAACTGACACCACTTTATTCACAGATTAACAGAGCAAACAATTTACTTGAATCAATGTTATTCACTTTTGGAATTGAATGAATTAAGGGTCAGATTAATTATATCACCCCCAGTATCAGATAGGTCTGTTTGATACAGAACAGGGTTAAACCCAGTGTCCAATATTACAGGTCTCTGTGGCTGTTGGATGCCTGGTTTCACAGTACAGCTGACAAACCCACAGCTTCAGTTAACTTGTCTACCCAGGGTCTGTTTCTAAACCCTCATCACAACATATTACTTGGTTAGCTATTGTTTATATCATCATGGTCGGACAGCTCACACAAAGCTCAATCAGAAACTATGGTTCTTTCTACTGATTCCAGCTCCTACAAGGGGTCACAGCATCTCCAGCCCTCAGCTCTGTTACTGGGCTGTCACTGACATGAGCAACAGAGAGACAGCAAGTTTCCTGAGGCTTAAATGGGAAGTTGAAACTTGTAACTCAAGATCAACTGTGTAAGATCTCTGAAAAGATCAGTAACTTCAAAAGGTAAATTCTAAACCCAGTGAACAAACTAAAGAATCATAAGACAAAAACTTCAAGTTTATGACTTTTACTGCAACATACAAACTAGAAGCAACAATGCCTAAACACTATTTTTATAGGGAATGTATCGCTTCAACTATAAACAGAACGTTGCCCTTTTACTTTTAAGACAATCAAAAATCACACTCCATGGTTACGTCGCTGAAGTTGTCACTCAATTCTCCTGGAACCTGCCCAATGTGATTCTTCGTTCCTGTGTTTACTTCCATTCTATTCCTTTGCCTGACTGGCAATCCTTAACTCCAGAAGTGTCTTTTGCAGTGTTGGTTCTCCTGATGATATTCAGGTCCTGATAAATAATAATAATAATCACCCGGAGGAAACCCATGCAGACACGAGGAAAACGTGCAGACTCCGCACTGTGACCCAAGCCGGGAATCAAACCTGGCACCCTGGAGCTGTGAATCAACAGTGCTAACCACCGTGCCACCATGCTGCCCACAACCAAGTGACTCTTCCAAATCCTGAAGTCTTTTTTTTTCGGTAAATCATCTAATATCCTGTAAAACAAATGGAAATTAAGAACAGACAATTCTAGTTCCTATGAAACATTCTTTCCTCTCTCATCCCTCAAAAGCTGTAAATCGCCATCCAACACACTTTCTCCATTCTCACTCTGCTGTAATATTCATCCTCCCAATTCTCTAAAGGTGCTGATTCAGTCTGACTGACAGATCCATGCTAACTGCTTCCCGTCCTGGACAGAGGCCTGAAAATCTCCATGCAGGCTGCAAGACCGAAATATGTCTACATTACTGAACTCAAAATGTGTGCAACATACAGACGGGATTCACTTCCTTTCTCTTCAGTTGCTGCAAGTCACCAATGTCCCCTCAGAATGAGGAAAGAAATGGAAAGATAAAGTAGACTTGGAGCGGCTGCTGCCTCTTGTGGGGCATTCCAGAACGAGAGGTAATAGTCTTACGATAAGAGGTAGCAAATTCAAAACAGTGTTGAGGAGAAGCTGCTTCTCCCAAGGGCTGTGAATCTGTGGAATTCACTACCCCAGAGTGCGGTGGAGCTGGGTCAGTGAGTAAATTTAGGGAGGAGTTAGACAGATTTTTAATCGGGTTGAAGGGTTCTGAAGAACTCTCAGGACGGTGGAGTTAAGGCCAGGATGAAATCAGCAATGATCAAATGGCGGAGCAGACTCGATGGGCCAAATGGCCTAATTCTGCTCCTATATCATGACCTTATGAAAGCGGCAGACATTGATTTGCTCCCAGATGTTGCCCAGAGGAGGAAGTTTTAGTCTGAAACTCATTGTCCAACCTCCACATTGTGACATCACAAAGGAGCTCGTCCTCTAATTCAACCAAAAGGAATAAATCCGTTCCGCAGTGACGTCACTGCATTTGAGTGCACCCGCCCGGCGCGCGGATACAGGAGCCCCGCCCCCGTACGTTTTTCTCCCCTCCCCGACCCATCCTCAAGACAAGGTTTCCAGGCAACCGGCTGACAGTTCCGGTTATCGATGACTCCCTCTCTCCCGACCCGGGACTGCGCATGGTCTCAGGGAGAGGGGACTCTGCGCATGTGCAGAGGGAGCTCACCTCCGGTGACACTGCTGAGTTGTGACCAATAGGAAGGTTGGAGGGAAGGACCCTGCTTCTCCGCCAATCAGATCTCCCCCATTGTCTCAATGCGAAGCTGGACATGGAGGTTTCTGCCGAGCAAAGCTGTTGTTCCTCCGACCCTGAATGAGCTTGATCTTCACACAGACTCCTGTCTCCAACATCTGTGAGTAAAATACTTTCCTTTCTCTTCTCATTCTGACCTTCAATTGGTGACTTGCAATAACTGTAGAGAAAGGAAGTGAATTCAGGGAGGGTGCAGACTCTGCAAAGCTTGGCCCAGGTCTCTCTCTCTCTCTCAAAGACATTGACATCCTTTGCTCCCTCAGCTTGACACATTTATTTGTCTGGCTAAAAGGATGGTCTCTTTCCCAATGTTCACAATTAAAGGGCTGCTTTCCCCAGGAAATGGCTGACATTTAAGCGGACAGTAAACAGGACATATTCAACCCAGCCAATTACTTCCCTATCAGTTTATTTCCATCATCAGCAAACTGACGGAAGGAGTCATCAACAGTGCAATCAAATAGCACTTTACTGAGCAATAACCTGTTCACAGATGCTCAGTTTGGGTTCCGCCAGGGTCACTCAGCTCCTGACCTCATTACAGCTTTCAAACATGGATGAAAGAGCTGAATGCCAGAGGTGAGGTGAGAGTGACTGCCCTTGGCATCAAGGCAGCAGTTGACCGAGTATGACATCAAGGAGCCCCAGCTAAACTGGAGTCAATGGGAATTGGGGAAAACTCTCTGTTGGTTGGAGTCATACCTGGCACAAAGGAAGATGGTTGCGGTGGTTGGAGGTCAATCATCTCAGTTCCAGGAGTTCCTCAGGGCACATTCCCAGACCCAACCATCTTTAGCTGCTTCATCAATGACCTTCCTTCCATCATAAGGTGAGAAGTGGGGATTTTTGCGAATGACTGCACAATGTTCAGCACAGTTCGCGACAACTCAGATAATGAAGCAGTCCAAGTCCAAATGCAGCAAGACCGGGACAGTATCCAGATGTGGGCTGATAAGTGGCAAGTTACATTTGTGCTATACAAGTGTCAGGCAATGACCATCTTCTACAAAGGAGAATTTAACCACCGCCCCTTGACATTCAGTAGCATTACCATCACTGAATCCCCACAACCAAGATCCTGAGGGTTACCATTGATCAGAAACGGAACTGGACCAGTCATATTAATACGGTGGCCACCAGGGCAGGTCAAAGACTACAGCGAGTAACGCACCTCCTGACCCCCAAAGCCAGTCCCCAAACCATAACAAGGCACAAGTCAGGCGTGTAATAGAATAATCACCACTTGCCTGGTTGAGTGCAGCTCCAACAACACTCAAGATGCTGCTCTACACCATCCAGAACAAAGCAGCCTGCTTGACTGCTCCCCATTCCACAAATATTCGCCACTGGAAAACTGTGGCAGCCGTGTATACCATCTATAATGTGCACTGCGGTAACTCACCAAGGTTCCTCTGACAGCACCTTCCAAACCCACAACCACTACTATCTAGAAGGACAGGAGCAACAGATACCTGGGAACCCCACGACCTGGAGGTTCGCCTCCAAGTCATTCACCAGACGGACTTGGAAATATATCGCCCTTCCTTCATTGTTGCTGGGGCGACATCCTGGAACTCCTTCCCTGACAGCACAGGAGATGTACCTACAACTCAAGGACTGCAGCGGTTCAAGAAGGCAACTCATCACCACCTTCTGAAGGGTAACTAGGGATAGCCAATAAATGCTGGCTGAACCAGCGACTCCCACATCCCGTAAATGAATTTTTAATTTTTTTATATTGGACAGAGATATATCTAGCGTTATATGGAATGTATTAGATATATTATTGATGGTTCTGTCATAAAATACATGTATTATTATTTCTATTTGTGTAATATAGTGCTGTACCTACATTATATATTTCCAATCATACAGTCATTGCAGCACTGACAGAATCCATTTGGTAACTCAAGTCAATGCTGACTCTCTGTACAGCAATCCAGTCAGTCCCATTCCCCCTCGATATCCCTGTTCACCTGATAGTTTATTTTCTTCATATTTTATTTTGAATTATTGATCATCTCGACTTCCACAACCCTTGTGGGTAGTGGGTTCCTGTTCATGACCACTCCATGACTAAATAAAATTCTTCCTCAGGATCTCCCTATCTCTAATCAGTAAATGTATTTAGATAGAGAGTCTCTACTCTTGTACGGGTTGTAATGAGTTTAGATTTGTTGATCAGCATCAATCAGCACCTTCATAAGAATTGGGAGGGGAAGGAAGTGAATCCAGTCTGTACATTACACACATTTATCGTCCAGTAACATAGACATATATCTGTCTGGCAGCCTCTGTGTCCAGGACAGGAAGCAGTGAGCATGGATGTGTCAATCAGCCCGATTCAGTGTCTTCAGGAGAATTGGGAGGGGGAATATTAGATACAGCAGAGTGAGAATGGAGGGAGAGTGTGTGGAATGGAGATTTAGGGAATTTGAGGGAAAGAGAGAGAGCAAACAATGTTCGATAGAAACTAGAATTGTCTGTTCTGAATTTCTAGCCTGTACTGACAGTGATGACTTTTGTCAAATCTTCTTGCAGGAACTTAGAATAAGAGGGGCTTGAGGCCGATATCTCAAACTAAATATCACGTCAAGAACTGACTAAGTCACACAATTCTTGGGAACCAAATATCATCGGTCTTTGAATCTAGAAGGAGAAATGTTTGTCTATTCTGTCTGCTTCAAAAGATTTTAAACATCAGTGTGTCTGGAAAAGCACTGAGACACACACACCCGAGTGAGACTGTTACAGAGCACTGACTGTGGAAAGAGCTTTAACCAGTGACACAGTCTGAAAAAGCATCACACAATTCACATCAGGGAGTGACTGTACACGTGTTCTGTGTGTGGACGAAGCTTCAACTGATCGTCCAACGTGGTGAGACGCAAGATCACCCGGACCATGGAGAAACCATGGAACTGTGAAGACTGTGGGAAGGGATTCAAAGGCCCGTTCGGGCTGGAAAGGCATCAACGCAGTCACACTGGAGAGAAGCCGTTCACCTGTTCTGTACGTGGGAAGGGATTCACAGCCCCACATGAGCTGGAAAGGCATGAACGGAGTCACACTGGAGAGAAGCCATTCACCTGCTCCCAGTGTGGAAAAGGATTCACTGACATTGGCAACCTGCGGAGACACGAACGAGTTCACACTGGAGAGAGGCCATTCACCTGCTCGGACTGTGGGAAGGAATTCACTCGGTTATCCCACCTACAGAGACACCATCGAGTTCACACTGGGGAGAGTCCATTCACCTGCTCGGTGTGTGGGAAGGGATTCACTCAGTTACCCAACCTGCTGGTCCACCATCGGGTTCACACCGGGGAGAGGCCATTCACCTGCACTGTGTGTGATAAGGGATTCACTCGGTTAGCCCACCTGCAGACACACCAGCGAGTTCACACTGGGGAGAGGCCATTCACCTGCACTGTGTGTGGGAAGGGATTCAGTCAATTATCCAGCCTGCTGAGCCACCATCGGGTTCACACCGGGGAGAGGCCATTCACCTGCACTGTGTGTGGGAAGGGATTCAGTCAATTATCCAGCCTGCTGAGCCACAATGTCACTCACACCAATGAGAGACCCTTTTAAATGCTCTGACTGTGGGAGTGGGTTTAAAAGCTCTCAGGTGCTGATGATCCACCAGCGCCTTCACACTGAGGAGAGACCGTTCAGCTGCTCTCACTGTACAAAGAGGTTTAGAACCTCATCAAATCTGATGAAACATGAGCGAGGTCACACCTAACCATGAAGTAGAATACCTGGAGGCCTTGTTCATTGTGGCCATGGACTTTAACCAGGCCAGCTTCAAGAGTGTACTGCCAAAATTCCACCAACACATCTCCTGTCCCAACAGGGACCCCAACATCCTTGACCACTGCCACACAAACATCAAGGGCGCCTCTCGATCCATCCCCCAACCGCACTTCGGGAAATCGGACCACAAGACGGTGCTCCTTCTCCCGGCATACAAGCAGAAACATAACGGGAGAATCCAATTAAGAAGGTTGTGCAATGCTGGTCTGCGGCAACGGAAGAGCTCCTGCGTGTCTGCTTGGAGTCAGTGGACTGGTCCATATTCAAGAACTCAGCAGCCAACCTAAACGGGTATGCCAGCACCATCACATACTTCATCAGCAAGTGGGTAGAAGATTGCGTGAAGAAGGTAGTACGTTTGTTACCCAACTAGAAACCATGGTTTAATCGGGAGATTCGGAAGGCCATATCTGAGGAGTTCAAGACAGGTGACCCTGACCTATACAAGAAATCTAGATGCGACCTCTGCAAAGCGAACAGGGACATCAAAAGACAATGCCAGACTAATTCAATGCATTCTATGTTCACTTCAGCAGGAAACCAACAAGCCTTTGTCAACTGGCACAGAGATGAGGAGAAATTTCTTCAGCCAGAGAGTGGTGGGTCTGTGGAATTCATTGCCACAGAGGGCGGTGGAGGCCGGGACGTTGAGTGTCTTTAAGACAGAAGTTGATAAATTCTTGATTTCTCGAGGAATTAAGGGCTATGGAGAGAGAGCGGGTAAATGGAGTTGAAATCAGCCATGATTGAATGGTGGAGTGGACTCTATGGGCCGAATGGCCTTACTTCCACTCCTATGTCTTATGGTCTAACTGCCCCAGCAGCCTTGGGCACACCCATACCCACCGTCACAGCCTCCAAAGTCAGATTGGCCTTCTTGAAAGTGAACCCTCGGTAAGCGGTGGGTCCTGACAGGATCCCTGGTCGTGCACCCAGGTCCTGCACGGACCAATTGGCGGATGTGTTTCCGGACATCCTCAATCTCTCCCTACTCCGTTTCAAGGTTCCCACCTGCTTCAAAAAGACCACCATCCATACCGGTGCCAAAGGAGAACCAGGCAACATGCCTCAACGACTACCATCCGGTGGCCTTGACATCGATCATTATGATGTGCGTCGAGAGGTTGGCCATGAGACACATCAACTCCAGACTCCCAGAGTGCCTTGATCCACTGCAATTCGCATACCACCGCAACCGGTCCACCGCAGACGCCATGGCCCTACCTGTCCACCACAGATGCCACCGCCATCTCCCGGGCCCTACACTCATTCCTGGAGCATCTCGACAACAAGGACTCCTATGTCAGACTTCTATTCATTAACTACAGCTCCGCCTTCAACACCATAATCCCAGGCAAGCTCATATCAAAACTCCAAAACCGAGGACTTGGCTCCTCCCCCTGCAATGGGATCATCAACTTCCTGACCCACAGACGACAATCAGTAAGGATAAACAACAATGCCTCCTTCACGATAGTCCTCCAAACCGGTGCTTCACAAGGCTGCGTACTTAGCTCACTATACTCACTGTACACACACGACTGTGTGGCAAAATTTGGCTCAACCTCCACCTATGTGTTTGCTGATGACACGACCGTAGTGGATCGGATCTCAAACACCGATGAGTCAGAGTACAGGAGGGAGATAGAGAACCTAGTGGCATGGTGTAACAACAACAATCTCTCCCTCAATGTCAGCAAAACTAAGGAGCTGGTCATTTACTTCAGGAAGCAAAATATCGTACACACCTTGTCTGCATCAATGGTGCCGAGGGGGAGATGGTTGACAGCTTCAAATTCCTCGGTGTGCACATCACCAACAATCGGTCCCGGTCCACCCACGTCGATACTACGACCAAGAAAGCACAAGAGCGCCTATACTTCCTCAGGAAACTAAGGAAATTCAGCATGTCCACATTGAATCTTACCAATTATTACAGATACACCATAGAAAGCATCCTATCTGGCTGCAGCACAGCCTGGCCTGGCAACTGCTCGGCCCAAGACCGTAAGAAACTACAGAGTCGTGAACACAGCCCAGTCCATCACACAAACCCGCCTCCCATCCATTGACTCTGTCATGGCTTATATGTTCCCAGTGCCCCATTCTATCCCTGCAGCCCTGCAATTTAGTTCCCTCAAATGCCGATCCAATTTCCATTTGAAATCCTGCATTGTCTTCATTTCCACACAACACCTTCCCCTTACAGGTAGCGAGTTCCAGGTCATTACCATTCGCTGCATCAAAATATTCCCCGCCCCTCCAACTCGATTTTCAAATTTGCTGATGACACCCCTATAGTGGGTCGGATCTCAAACAATGACGAGACAGAGTACAGGAATGAGATAGAGAATCTGGTGAACTGGTGCGACGACAATAATCTCTCCCTCAATGTAAACGAAGGAGATTGTCATCGACTTCAGGAAGCGTAGTGGAGAACATGCCCCTGTCTACATCAATGGGAAAGAAGTAGAAAGGGTTGAGAGCTTCAGGTTTTTAGGTGTCCAGATCACCAACAACCTATCCTGGTCCCCCCATGCTGACACTATAGTTAAAGCCCACCAACGACTCTACTTTCTCAGAAGACTACGGAAATTTGGCATGTCAGCTACGACTCTCAACTTTTACAGATGCATCATAGAAAGCAAACTTTCTGATTGTATCACAGCTTGGTATGGATCCTGCTCTGCTCAAGACCGCAGGAAATTACAAAAGGTCGTGAATGTAGCCCAATCCATCACGCAAAACAGCCTCCCATCCATTGACTCTGTATAAAATTCCCGCTGCTTCGGAAAGGCAGCCAGAATAATTAAGGACCCAATGTACCTCGGACATACTCTCTTCCATAAGACCATAAGACATAGGAGCGGAAGTAAGGCCATTCGGCCCATAGAGTCCACTCCACCATTCAATCATGGCTGATTTCAACTCCATTTACCCGCTCTCTCTCCATAGCCCTTAATTCCTCGAGAAATCAAGAATTTATCAACTTCTGTCTTAAAGACACTCAACGTCCCAGCCTCCACCGCCCTCTGTGGCAATGAATTCCACAGACCCACCAATCTCTGGCTGAAGAAATTTCTCCTCATCTCTGTTCTAAAGTGACTCCCTTTTATTCTAAGGCTGTGCCCCCGGGTCCTAGTCTCCCCTGCTAATGGAAACAACTTCCCTACATCCACCCTATCTAAGCCATTCATTATCTTGTAAGTTTCTATTAGATCTCCCCTCAACCTCCTAAACTCCAATGAATATAATCCCAGGATCCTCAGACGTTCATCGTATGTTAGGCCTACCATTCCTGGGATCCGTGTGAATCTCCGCTGGACCCGCTCCAGTGCCTGTATGTCCTTCCTGAGGTGTGGGGCCCAAAATTGCTCACAGTATTCTAAATGGGGCCTAACTAATGCTTTATAAAGCTTTAGAAGTACATCCCTGCTTTTATATTCCAAGCCTCTTGAGATGAATGACAACATTGCATTTGCTTTCTTAATTACGGACTCAACCTGCAAGTTTACCTTTAGAGAATCCTGGACTAGGACTCCCAAGTCCCTTTGCACTTCAGCATTATGAATTTTGTCACCGTTTAGAAAATAGTCCATGCCTCTATTCTTTTTTCCAAAGTGCAAGACCTCGCACTTGGCCACGTTGAATTTCATCAGCGATTTCCCCTCTCCTAAACTCTCTAAATCTTTCTGCAGCCTCCCCACCTCCTCCATACTACCTGCCCCTCCACCTATCTTTGTATCATCGGCAAACTTAGCCAGAATGCCCCCAGTCCCGTCATCTAGATCGTTAATATATAAAGAGAACAGCTGTGGCCCCAACACTGAACCCTGCGGGACACCACTCGTCACCGGTTGCCATTCCAAAAAAGAACCTTTTATCCCAACTCTCTGCCTTCTGCCTGACAGCCAATCGTCAATCCATGTTAGTACCTTGCCTCGAATACCATGGGCCCTTATTTTACTCAGCAGTCTCCCGTGAGGCACCTTATCAAAGGCCTTTTGGAAGTCAAGATAGATAACATCCATTGGCTCTCCTTGGTCTAATCTATTTGTTATCTCTTCAAAGAACTCTAACAAGTTTGTCAGGCACGACCTCCCCTTAGTAAATCCATGCTGACTTGTCCTAATCTGACCCTGCACTTCCAAGAATTTAGAAATCTCATCCTTAACAATGGATTCTAGAATCTTGCCAACAACCGAGCTTAGGCTAATTGGCCTATAATTTTCCATCTTTTTCCTTGTTCCCTTCTTGAACAGGGGGGTTACAACAGCGATTTTCCAATCCTCTGGAACTTTCCCTGACTCCAGTGACGTTTGAAAGATCATAACTAACGCTTCCACTATTTCTTCAGCTATCTCCTTTAGAACTCTAGGATGTAGTCCATCTGGGCCCGGAGATTTATCAATTTTTAGACCTCTTAGTTTCTCTAGCACTTTCTCCTTTGTGATGGCTACCATATTCAACTCTGCCCCCTGACTCTCCGGAATTGGTGGGATATTACTCATGTCTTCTACTGTGAAGACTGACGCAAAGTACTTATTTAGTTCCTCAGCTATTTCCTTGTCTCCCATCACAAAATTACCAGCGTCATTTTGGAGCGGCCCAATGTCAACTTTTGCCTCCCGTTTGTTTTTAATGTATTTAAAGAAACTTTTACTATCATTCCTAATGTTACTGGCTAGCCTACCTTCATATTTGATCCTCTCTTTCCTTATTTCTCTCTTTGTTATCCTCTGTTTGTTTTTGTAGCCTTCCCAATCTTCTGACTTCCCACTACTCTTTGCCACATTATAGGCTTTCTCTTTTGCTTTGATGCATTCCCTAACTTCCTTTGTCAGCCATGGCTGCCTAATCCCCCCTCTGATAACCTTTCTTTTCTTTGGGATGAACCTCTGAACTGTGTCCTCAATTACTCCCAGAAACTCCTGCCATTGCTGTTCTACTGTCTTTCCCACTAGGCTCTGCTCCCAGTCGATTTTCGTCAGTTCCTCCCTCATGCCCCTGTAGTTACCTTTATTTAACTGTAACACCTTTACATCTGATTTTACCTTCTTTCTTTCAAATTGGAGATTGAATTCTACCATATTATGATCACTGCCTCCTAAGTGCTCCCTTACTTTAAGATCTTTAATCAAGTCTGGCTCATTACATAACACTAAGTCCAGAATGGCCTGTTCCCTTGTGGGCTCCATCACAAGCTGTTCCAAAAAGCCCTCCTGTAAACATTCAATGAATTCCCTTTCCTTGGGTCCACTGGCAGCATTATTTACCCAGTCCACCTGCATATTGAAGTCCCCCATGATCACTGTGACCTTGCCTTTCTGACATGCACTTTCTATTTCGTGGTGCATTTTGTGCCCCCGGTCCTGACCACTGTTAGGAGACCTGTACATAACTCCCATTATGGTTTTTTTGCCTTTGTGGTTCCTCAACTCTACCCACACAGACTCCACATCATCTGACCCTATGTCATTTAGTGCTATTGATTTAATTTCATTCCTAATTAACAAGGCAACCCCGCCCCCTCTGCCCACCTCCCTGTCTTTTCGATAGGTTGTGAATCCCTGGATGTTTAAATGCCAGTCCTGAACCCCCTGCAACCATGTCTCTGTGATGCCTACCACATCATACCTGCCAGTCACAATCTGGGCCACAAGCTCATCTACCTTGTTCCGTACACTGCGCGCATTTAAATATAGCACCTTTAATTCTCTATTGACCGTCCCTTTTTGTTTTCTTAGTGTGGTGGACCTTGGTTTACTGAGCCTTTCCATACACTGTCATATTTTGTGGGATGGGGACTATTGTAACCTCTCCTGAGTTTTGTCTTTTCGTGCTTTTTTGTATTCCTAAGCAGCTACTCTTCCCACTGATTACTTCACCTCTTGGTTCCCTGACTTTCCCTTCCCCCCAATGACGGGAGTGAGGCTGAGTAGGTTCTTTGGGGTGGAGGACAGATGTGGGAGGTGCTCAGGAAGCCCGGCGAACCATGTCCATATGTTTTGGTCATGCCCGGCACTGGATGGGTTCTGGAAGGGAGTTGCGAGAACTATATCTAAGGTGGTGAAAGTCCGGGTCAAGCCAAGCTGGGGCTAGCACTATTTGGAGTAGCGGACGAGCCGGGAGTGCAGGAGGCGAAAGAGGCCAGCATTCTGGCCTTTGCGTCCCTGGTAGCCCGGCGAAGGATCTTGTTAGTGTGGAAAGATGCGAAGCCCCCCAGTGTGGAAGCATGGATAAATGATATGACAAGGTTTCTCAGGTTGGAAATGATAAAATTTGCCATAAGAGGGTCTGTGCAGGGGTTCTCCAGGCGGTCGCAACCGT
The DNA here is from genome assembly GCF_047496885.1 of Scyliorhinus torazame. Taxonomy (NCBI): domain Eukaryota; kingdom Metazoa; phylum Chordata; class Chondrichthyes; order Carcharhiniformes; family Scyliorhinidae; genus Scyliorhinus; species Scyliorhinus torazame. Next base: position 144,132,776 of record NC_092711.1, read on the forward strand.
TCCTAGACTATCTCGTGGAACGTTAGATGAAGTTCGGTCGACAGCAGCAGCAACCCGGGGGGGGGGGGGGGGGGGATAGGGAAGGGGGGTTCTTAGGGGGGTCATCTGTGCAAGAAAAACATAAACGATCCGGAAAACTGAAATGTACGGGAGGAATCCAATGTACAAAGTTCTGTATCATATTGATTTGCCATGTTTATGTCCTGTTTTGTGAGTTTTTTCTTCTTTTTTGTTGGGGGGGGGGGGGTTTGTTTATATGTTTGAAAATTCTGTTAAAAATTCTTAAACATTTTTTTTAAAAAAAGAGGTCGCCTTTAAAGCACGCCAGCCAGTGTTGAAATATTACAGCCGAGTTCTCCGCATGGGGGCTGAGTTGAAGGCACTCTGGGTTGATTCGGAGATCCATCCTTCCAGTTTCAGTCTAATAGATTAAATTGATGCGCAATCAATTACACTCAAGACTAAGTGATTTTATAACTGAAGTCTTTAATCTACTCGAACTTGTTCCCCAGCAGCTTCGGTACAGAAAGTGAAGGCTGCTGGGACGCACCGTTTCTTATACTCTGCCTGTCAGGGCGGAGCTATGTAACAACAGCCAATGGTAGACTCCTGGGTCGAACCAATGGTCATCAGCCTCTTTGGTACCGCAATACCTGGTACTACCACACTGTCCGACCATGATGACCATATATAAATAGCTAACCAGTTAATCTGTTATGATGAGGGTTGAGAAACAGACCCTGGGTAGACGAGTTCAGTGAAGCTGTGGGCTCGTCAGCTGTACAGTGAAACCAGGCATCCAACAGCCACAGAGACCTCTAATATTGGACACTGGGTTTAACCCTATTCTGTATTAAACAGACCTATCTGATACTGGAGGTGATATAGTTAATCTGACCCTTAATTCATTCAATTCCAAAAGTGAATAACATTGATTCAAGTACAGTGACTACCTTGGCAATCTGTCAGTAAAGTGGTGTCAGTTCATGCAGATCCGTGTCTGAACTCAATTTCATGACTTATTTTTGTTACTGACGAGGGTGACTCTCCCTCTCTTCTCTCCTCTATATTTCTCCTGCCTGTCTGTCTCTGGTGCTCCTCTCTCTCTGGTGCCTCTCTCTCCCTCTGTCTCTCTCAGCTGCCTCTCACTCTCTGTCATCAGTGCTTAGGAAGGCAGGTGGGATAGTTTCCTTTGGTAGCCGAGGGCCAAGATTATAAGAACAGGGACATTGTGCTGGAACTGCATCAAACACCAGTTAGACCACAGCCGGAGCACTGTGGACAGTTCTGGTCACCACATTACAGGAAGGATGTGATCACACGAGAGAGGCTGCAGAGGGGATTTCTGATGATGTTACCCAGGATGGAGAATTTTAACTATGAGGAAAGATTGGAGAGGCTGGGGTTGTTCTCATTGGAACAGAGGAGGCTGAGGGGAGATTGAATTGAGTTGTGTGTAATTCTGAGGGGCTCAGATAGAGTGAATATTCCCCTCAGCAGAGTCCAACCCCTGCAGTCAAATATGAAGTCGCTGGTGTGTCAGGAAGTGGGATGAGTGAGTGACTCTCTATCCGCACAGAGAACATGGAAACAGCAGCTCCCCAGTTTGAACTCGCTGGTGTGTCAACAGGCTGGGGGATTGGCTGAATTCCATCCCACTCCTGGAACACTTTTCAATGTCCTCTCCCCAGTGCCAGCAGGCTGCCTGACTGAGAGAAGCTCTGTCCACAGACAGAGCAGATGAATGGCCTGTCGTTAATATGTTGATGCTGGTGTCATATTGATATTGTTCATTCCGGGGACTTCCGGTGACAACATGTCGGTGGATGTCACACGTTAGGTGGCTCCTGCGAGAGTCTCGGATTTTGGGACGTTTATCCCCAGTTTCGGGGTAGTTTTTAAATGAATTGTGGTGGGACGTCATAAGGAGGCTGACGAAGTCCCAGAGGAAAGGTGCTGGAAAGAAGGGGGCGAGCGAAGGTCCGCTGGCGAGTGCTGCTGTGAGTCCTGCAGGAAAGAAGGTGGCGGGGGCTGGGTCGTCGGGTGGGGCCGCTCCCCTCACCGGGGAAACTCTGACCGAGGTGATGTCAGAGCTTCAGACATAAGTAGATATTACCCCTTTGAACTGAATTGGCCACATTCCTCTCGGAGGTCTGTTCTATTCTCTGAGCCTCACCCATTTGTCCCGGTTGATCCTCGGTCGTTGCTGAAACGGAATCTTCGAGGCTTGGTTCTTATTCTCCTTCTGACCCGTGTCCCAGACAGGTCAAATTTACTCTACTTCGAACTGTCGAATGACATCTTTCTTCTAACCACAGATCCATTCTTCAGACATTGTGGTTCAAGGTGTCAACTCAGATTCTGCTCAGCATTTCATCGGTGGTTTGGGAGGCTCTGAAAGCGGTCATGGGGGGGGGGGGGGGGGGAGTATCCTGTTTAAGGCCAAGGTGGATAGGAAGGAGAGGGAGGAACGCCAACAACTGATGGAAGAGATTTTGGAGGTGGATGGGAGGTAGGTGGGGGACCAGGACCCAGGGCTCCTGGCAAAGAGGAAGGAGTTGAAGGCGAGGTTTGACCTATTGTCCACAGGGAAAGTGGTGCATCAGCTGAGAAGGGTGAGTGGGGCTGTCCGAGTATGGGGAGAAGGAAGAGTGTGGGTCAGCTATGTAGGGAGGCTGTAGCAAGGGAGCTAGTTCGGGTGCTGCACAGGATGGAGGAGTTGGTGGAGGCTCCGGAACAGATTAATAAAGGTGTTCGAGGAGCTCTATAGGGACTTGTGTAAGTCGGAGCCACCAGAGGAGGAGTGGAAGATGATGGAGTTTCTGGGTGGGTTAGAGTGCCCGAGGTTGAGGGGGGTGGAGAGGGCAGGGTTGTAGGAGCCGATAAGGGTGGAGAAGGTGAAGGTGGCGATTGGGAGGATACAGGCAGGGAAGGCAGTGGGACCAGATGGGTTCCCAGTTGAATTTTATAAAAGATTTAAGGATAGGCTGGCGCCTTTGATGGTTAATGTTCAAGGACGCAATGGATAGTGGTGCCTTGCCGCAAACGATGGGGCAGGTGTCCATCTTCTTGTTGCTTAAGAAGGGCAAAGATGACTTCCGGTGGCGGCCATGGAGTGAGAGGTCGCTTATTTGGTAGCTCCCGCTCGTGGTGGAATTTTGGGACCTTTTCCCCTGACGTATTGGGGATTTGATTGGTAAAATTGGAGACTGGTGAGGTAGAGGAGAAGAATCCCCCACCAGTTTATGGAGTCTTGGACCAGAAGTGGTCTGAAAAGGAGAGATTGTTGGGCAAAGAAGGGAGTGAAGACTGCACAGGAAAACATGGCGGAGGCTCGGGGACTGGGATTGCCGGCCCAGTGGTCAATGGAGCAGCTGGTGAAATTCCTTCAGCAGAGCTTCGCCAAGCAAAGACAAGAGTACCTGGACCCGATTAAGACAGGGATTGAACGGGTGGGGCAAAGATTGGAAGCCCCGGGACAGGTGATCCAGAAGGCGGAAGAGGCGGTGGCTGAGCACGAGGACCAGCTAACCGCGATGGCAATGGAGGGACCACCAGAATAGGCTGCAAGAGAAGGTGGAGGATCTGGAGACAGGTCACACAGGCAGAACCTGAGGATCGTTGGCCTCTCAGAGGGCATTGAGGGATTGGACGCAGGGGCATACGTGGCGCTTATGTTCGAGAATCTGCTGGGGGAAGGTTTACTCGACCCTTGGAGGTGGGCAGGGCGCACAGAGCACTTGCAAGGAAGCCACGGCTGAATGAGGCGCTGAGGGCGATGGTGGTACTAATGGTGGTACGAATGCCCCGGTTCCTGGATAAGGAACAGATCTTGAGGTGGGCCAGGCAGACGAGCTGCGGTAAATGGGAAAATAACGAGCTGCACATTTACCACGACTTGGGTGCGGAACTGGCCAAAAGAAGGTTGAGCTTCAACAAAGTTAAAACGGCCTCTTTAAGAAAGGGGTGAAGTTCGGCACGTTGTAACCAGCTCGTTTGTGGGTTACTTACAAAGGGCAAGAACGTTGTTTTGGATCGCCTGATGAGGCGAAGAACTTTGTTAAGGACAGGGGATTGGCAGGTGATGGAGGACATTGAACTTGGGGGCGAGTAATTCTGTGCCTATGCTGCTAAATTTATTTTCTTTATGGGCTGTGTATGCAGTGTTTTTGTCCAATTTTGGGGCCGCTGTTCAGTTTTGCATGCGGGTTAACTTTGTTCTTGTGGGGGGGATGGTGGGTGGAATTTTCTTCTTTGTGTTTGTTGGGAATTGTTATGTTTTGCATACGTCTGTTCGAGCGGGAAGGGGGGGGGGGGTGAGATCAATGGGGGAGTAGGATGCTTGGCACCATGGGCGGGGGTTACCAGGCTAGCTGGGTGGGCTAGCTCAGTGGGGGCCGAGCAGGTGACTAGTTTAGTATGGGTGGGTTGGGATTGCACTTTTGTTAGTGGGGGGGGCGGGGGGAGAATTGTTCTGCTGACAGGGGAGGGACTGGCATTGGGAGACAAATTGGAGGCCAATGACAGTGGGTGCCAGGGCACGGGCCTGAGGAGGCGCGGGACGCGAGCTGGAGGCTGGCCTAAGAAGGGTGATGGTTGATCGGCGGTGGGAAGGGGGATGCCCCCGACCAAGCTAATCACATGGAATGTGAGAGGTGCTGAATGGGCCGGTCAAGAGGGCTCGTGTGTTCCCGCATTTGAAGAGGTTGAAGGCGGACGTGGCAATGTTACAAGAGACACACCGGAGGGGAGTGGATCAGACTAGGCTGAGGAACGGGTGGGTCGGGCAGATATTTCATTCGGGGCTAGACTCGAAAACTAGGGGGGGTTGCGATCTTTTTTTTAATATAAATTTAGAGTACCCAATTCATTTTTCTCCAATTAAGGGGCAGTTTAGCGTGGCCAATCCACCTAACCTGCACATCTTTGGGTTGTGTGGGTGAAACCCACGCAGACATGGGGAGAAAGTGCAAACCCCACACGGACAGTGACCCAGGGCCGGGATTCGAACCCGGGTCCTCAGCGCCGCAGTCCCAGTGCTAACCACTGCGCCGCATGCTGCCCCTCAGGGGGTTGCGATCTTGATTAATAAGTGGGTGTCATTTGAGGTAGGGAATATAGTGGCGGACTCAGGGAGTAGGTATATCATGGTGAGTGGGAAGCTGGAGGGTTGCCGGTGGTATGAGTGAATATTCACGCACCAAATTGGGACGACGCGGAGTTTATGAGGCGGATGTTGGGGAAGATTCCAGACCTGGATTCGCATCAGCTGATCATGGGGCGGGGGTGGGGGGGTGGAACTTCAATACGGTTATAGATCCGAGGTTGGATCGGTCGAGTTCAAGGACCGGGACGGTGCGAGCCGTGGCAAAGGAGCTAAAGGGGTTTATGGAGCAGATTTGATGGGGGGGGGGCGGGTTGACGTGCACAAAGTGTATTCCCGGATTGATTTTTTTCATTTTGAACAAGGCTTTGCTGGAGGGGGTGGTGGATACCGAGTATTTGGCGATTGTTGTATCGGATCATGCCCCACACTAGGTGGACAGGGCGCACAGAGCACTACGGGATCTACGGGTGAGCAAGGAGTAGGGTCAGCGACCGCGCTGGAGATTGGATGTAGGATTGTTGGCGGACGAGGGGGTGTGCGGGTGGGTGAGGGAGGCCATCCAGAATTATTTGGAGATAAATGACACGGGGGGTTTCGGCAGCAGCGGTGTGGGAAGCGCTGAAGGCGGTGGTTGGGGGGGAGCTAATTTTGATACAGGCTCATAGGGAGAAGGTGTAGCGGGTAGAGATGGATAGGCTGGTTAGGGAAATACTCCAGGTGGACAGAAGGTATTCTGAAGCCCCGGAGGCAGGGTTCTTGAAGGAGCGGCAGAAGCTGCAGATGGAGTTTGATCTGTTATCCACAGGTCTGTTATCCACAGGGGAGGTTTCAGAAATTTACAGAGAACTTATGGAGTGGGAGGAAACCCAGTTAGGTGAGCTAAAGTGTAAATGGGAAGATGAGTTGGGAGGGGAGGTAGAGGCGGGTCTGTGGGAGGATGCTCTGAACAGAGACAACACGTCCTCATCATGTGCCAGGCTCAGCCTGACACAATTCAAGGTGGTTCATCGGACACACATGACGGTGTCCCGGATGAGCAAGTTTTTTGGGATAGAGGACAGGTGCGTGAAGTGCGCGGGAGGGCCTGCAAACCATGTCCACATGTTTTGGGCATGCCCGAAGCTTAGGGGACACTGGCAGGGATTTGTGGATGTCATGTCCATTGTGCTAAAAACAAGGGTGGTGCCGAGTACAGAGGTGGTGATTTTTGGAGTTGAGGAAGATCCAGGAGTTCAGGGGGCGAGAGAGGCTGACGTCTTGGCCTTTGTCTCCTTGGTAGCCCGGAGACGGATATTGTTAGCATGGAGGGACTCGAAGCCCCCGAAATCATGCGTTTGGGTTAGCGACATGCCTGGGTTTCTTCAGACTTGGGAAAATTAAGTTCACCCTGAGAGGATCAACGTTAGGGTTCGTTCGGAGGTGGCAGCCGTTTATCGACTTCTTCAGAGAAAACTAAACTGCCAGCAGAGGCAATAAAGGGAGGGGGGGTGATGGGAGAGGGGGGAGTTCTGCTATGTTGTGTCTAGAGTAGGCGGGAGCAGTGGGAGATGGAGGGATGTTTAAGCACTGAACTATGTTCACTATATTTGTATCGCTTATTGTTATAAAAGTATAAATGCCTTAATAAAATGTTTTTTAAAACTTTTCCCCTCGCACCTTAAACCTCTGTCACATGGTAATTGACTTTTCCAACCTGGGAAAAGCTTCTGACTATCCACTCTGTCCATGCCACTCAGAATTGTGTAAACTTTTATCAGATCGTCCCTCAATCTCCGTCGCTCGAGTGAAAACAATCCAAATTTATCCAACCTCTCCTCATAGCTAATACCCTCCAGACCAGGCAACATCCTGGTAAACCTCCTCCGTACTCTCTCCAAAGCCTCCACATCCTTTAGGTAATGTGGTGACCAGAATTGTAGGCAATATTCCACGTGTGGCCTAACTAAGGCTCTGTACAGCTGCAGCATGACTTGCCAATTTTTATACTCAATGTCCCGACCAATGAAGACAAGCATGCCGTCTGCCTTCTTAGCTCCTTATCCACCTGCGTTGCCACATTCAGTGATATATTTATTGTAATTTCCCAACCTACCACAGACAACTTGCCCCTCATAGCATGACAGTTTCCTTCTGCGAGAAACACCCAGATAAATTAGACAAAAGAACCCTGTAACCACCACAGCCCATCTTCATGGCAACGTGGCTGCTTTGGGAACTAAATATCTTCCAACGTGCAAACACCTTTTCATTCTGTGCTCCTCGTCAAACTTGGAACCAGGTAATCGCAACGAGGCTCAAAAATGGTCAGCCCACCGGAGGCAGAGGTGTTAGACCGGCCAGTCCAGCAGAAAGAAACCCTCCAATCATCACCATTCACCAGATGTCAGAATGAACAAAATGCAGTCCTGGATGTCAGTGAGAGCAGAAACAATAACAACGGAGCCAACATCTGTAATTTATTGTGAAATTGTTGGAGTCACAACAGGTGTGATGAATCACAAACCCCCTCCCCACATTGAGAGCAGATGAATGGTCTCTCACCAGAATTAACTTGCTAGTGTCTCCGTAGTTGGGACGGATCATTGAATGTCTCCCCTGCTCAGAGCAGGTGAATGGCTTCTTCCAGGTGTGAACTCGCTAGAGTTCCTGCAGGGTGTATGGATATCTAAATCTCTTCTCTCACTAAGAGCAGGTTAACGCCTTCTCCCCTGTGTGAACTCGCTGGTGGCTCTGCAGGTGGGATAACTGAGTGAATCCCTTCTCACACTGAAAGCAGGTGAATGGCTTCTCCCCAGTGTGAACTCGCTGGTGTCTCTGCAGGTGGGATAACTGAGCGAATCCCTTCTCACACTGAGAGCAGGTGAACGGCCACTCCCCAGTGTGAACTCGCTGGTGTGTCAGCAGGCTCGATGAAGTAGTGAATCCCTTCTCACACTGAGAGCAGGTGAACGGCCTCTCCTCAGTGTGAACTCGCTGATGTCTCCGTAGGTCGGATGATTGAGTGAATCCCTTCTCACACTGAGAGCAGGTGAACGGCCTCTCCCCAGTGTGAAGTCGCTTGTGTGCCAGCAGGCTGGATAACCGAGTGAATTCCTTTTCACACCGAGAGCAGATGAATGGCCTCTCCCCAGTGTGAACTCGCTGGTGTCTCCGCAGGCTCGATGAAGTAGTGAATCCCTTCTCACACTGAGAGCAGGTGAACGGCCTCTCTCCAGTGTGAACTCGCTGGTGTGTCTGCAGGCTGGATAACCGAATGAATCCCTTTTCACACCGAGAGCAGATGAACGGCCTCTCCCCTGTGTGAACTCGCTGGTGTCTCCGCAGGGTGGATGAAGTAGTGAATCCCTTCTCACACTGAGAGCAGGTGAATGGCCTCTCCCCAGTGTGAACTCGCTGATGTATCTGCAGGGCGGATGAATCACTGAATTCCTTCTCACATTGAGAGCAGGCGAACGGCCTCTCCCCAGTGTGAACTCGCTGGTGTGTCTGCAGGGCGAATAACCGAATGAATCCCTTCTCACACACAGAGCAGGTGAATGGCCTCTCCCCAGTATGACTGCGCCGATGAGCTTCCAGCTGAGATGGGGCCCCGAATCCCTTCCCACAGTCCCCACATTTCCACCGTTTCGCCAGGGTGGGGGTCTCCTCGTGTCTCTCCAGGTTTGTCGATCAGTTGAAGCCTCATCCACACACAGAACACGTGTAACGTCTCTCCCGCTGTGAATGGTGTGATGTTTTTTCAGGCTGCGTAACTGGTTAAAGCTCTTTCCACAGTCAGTGCTCTGGAACACTCTCACTTGGATGTGTGTGTCTCGGGGCTTTTCCAGTCATACTGATGTTTTGAAGCCGACAGAAAAGACAAACATTTCTCCTTCTAGATTTAAAGTCCGGTGATATTCAGTTCCAAGGAATTGAGAGACTCAGTCAGATTGAGACGTGACGTTTGAGATTTCTGTCTGTAATTCCTCCTCTTCTAATATCCTGTAAAAACAATTTACAAAAGTTACTTTTCTTCTCCTAATCTTGGAGAAGGTATCCTGAGGGTAACGACAGTCTGGCCGTGGGGTTAATCCTCCGGGTCCTCAGTCTTATTGAGGAATGTCCCCTTGGGTCTATTGTGGTCATGATTCTTTTGTATTTTTGTTCTTTTGGGAGGGTTTATGTGTTGTTGACTTTATCCTACTCTGGTACAGACGGGGCTTTTACCTGTGAAAGGAGCAGTTTGAGGAGACTTTGGTGCCTCTGGTGTAAAGAGAGTTGGAGGAGGGGGTAATGGCGCACGCCCGATTGTGGTGTGAAAATCTGTTCCTGTCTCGCTGTCGCCTAACCAATGGCGGCAGTTAATCTGCAAATTTTCTCAAGGAATATACGGGGCATCCATCACCCTATCAGAAGGAAAAAGATCCTCTCCTTTCTTACGGAGAAAGTCAACATAGCTTTATTACAGGAAACCCATCTGGATTATGAGGAACACTTTAAATTGAGGCGGGATTGGATGGGGCAGTTTTTTTTCACCTCTTTTTTATCGAGTCGCAGACTTGTGGCAATGCTTATTATACACTATCCAAGCAGTCAGGGTAACTCTGCCGATTACAATGTGCATGTCAATTTCCTTTGTGCCGGTCACCCCATCACCCGTCCCCCCATCTCCCGTCCCTCCCCTCCGCCCCCTTCACTCGTCGTTTCTGGGTCCTTTCCTGGGCCCTTCACTGTACAATGGGAGTTATCTGTTATTTACAAGTGGACAGTGCCCTCCCTTCCCCCCCATTGATGGGCCTCCCCCCTTCCACCCCACGCACTCCCTGTCCTGTTTTAAACCTTCCCTTGGGGGTTCCTCTTCTTGTGTTTTTGTTCTAGGCTCTCTGTGTCAGTTCGTTTCTGGTTCTCCCTCCTTGTCCCAGTAGCCATCCCCCCTCCCCCACTTTTCCTGCCTGCTCCCTGTGATCCCGTTGGCCCCCGTACGCCCACCTCCCTCCCCAGTGTTCCATTGGCTGCTGGCTTCAAACAGGTCCTGGAACAAGTTGGTGATTGGCCTCCAAACTTTGTGGGAACCATCCTCTGACCCTCGGACGGTGAACTTGATCTTCTCCATGTGGAGAAATTCCGATAGGTCTGCCAGGCAGTCTGCAGCTGTGGGTGGTGCTGCTGATCGCCAGCTGAGCAGGATTCTCCAGCGGCCGATTAGAGAAGCAAAGGCAAGGGCGTCCACCCTCTTCCCCATGAGTAGTTCTGGCTGGTCCGATACCCCGAAGACTGCCATTTGTGGGCATGGCTCCACCCTCATAACCATGGACATTGCCTCTAAATAGTCTGTGCAGAATTCGACAAGTCTGGGGCATACCCACAACATGTGGGCATGGTTTGCCAGGACCCGCTGACACCATTCACATTTGTCCTCCATCTCCGAGAAGAACCTGCTCATTCGGGTTCTTGTCAGGTATGCTCTGTGCACAACATTCAGCTGCATGAAGCTTAGCCTTGCGTAGGAGAAGGTGGAGTTGGTCCCATTCAGTGCTTCGCTCCAGAGTCCCCACCCTATTTCCGTCCCTCGCTCTTCTGTACATTTTTCCTGGGTTTGGTCAAGTAAGGAGCGCATCCTGATGAGGAGTTGTCCGTACAGGACCCCACAGTTTCCCTTCCCCAGACTGTCTGCGTCCAGTGACTCCTCTTGCACTGTGCTTCTCAGGGTTTCTGGGTGTGCTGGTGTCTCCTTGCGGAGAAAGTTTTTGACCTGCAGCTCATCTCTGTTTGGTAGGTCCAGTCTCTCCATCAGCTCCTCTAAGGTTGCTAGTCTATTTCCCGTGTAAAAGTCCCTAACCATCAGTGTTCCCCCATCCTGTCTCTACCTCTTGAAGGTGGTGTTGAGAATGGCTGGTGCAAACCTATGGTTGCCGCAGATGGGGGCCATGATGGACACATCGGTCAGACTGAAATGCTGCCACATCTGGTTCCAGGTTTTCAGGGTAGCTCCCACCACTGGACTGGTGCTGGCGGGGATGGGAGTGTTGCCGTGACGAGGGCCCGGAGGATCATTCCTGTACATGAGGACTCGTCCATCATCAACCATTCCATGTCAGGATCCTTTACCCATCTCCCCACTCTTTCGGTCGTGGCTCCCCAGTGATAGTATTGCAAGTTCGGGAGGGGGGAGGCCTCTCATGTTTCTTCTCCATTGTAGTACTGTTTTAGGGATTTTTGAATTCTTGCCCCTCCGCACAAATGCCATAATCACCTTATCTATTGAATGGAAAAAGGCCTTGAGGATGTAGATCGGTAAGGATCGAAACAGGAAGAAGAACCTGGGCAGTACATTCATAGATAGAATTTCATAGAATTTACAGTGCAGAAGGAGGCCATTCGGCCCATCGAGTCTGCACCGGCTCTTGGAAAGAGCACCCTACCCAAGCCCACACCACCCTATCCCCATAACCCAGTAACCCCACTCAACCAACACTAAGGGCAATTTTGGACACTAAGGGCAATTTATCATGGCCAATCCACCTAACCTGCACATCTTTGGACTGTGGGAGGAAACCGGAGCACCCGGAGGAAACCCACGCACACACGGGGAGAACGTGCAGACTCCGCACAGACAGTGACCCAGCCGGGAATCGAACCTGGGACCCTGGAGCTGTGAAGCAATTGCACTAACCGCTATGCTACCGTGCTGCCCGATTCATCTTGATCATCTGCATCCTCCCCGCCAGGGAAAGCTGGAATCCATCCCATCTCTGTGGGTCGTTTTTGACTTCCTCCGCCAGACTGGTCAGCTTCCACTTGTGGATCCGTGTCCACTCGTGGGAAACCTGGATCTCCAGGTAGTGGAATTTGTTTTGGGCTATTTTAACTGGGAGGCCCTCCAGCTCTGCCCCTCCCCCTCACCGGGAAATCTTTGTTTTTGCCCAGGTTGAGTTTGTAGCCCAAGAAGATTCCGAACTCTCTCCGGAGGGGGGGGGGCGGGGGGGGGGGGGGGAGGGTGTCTCGGAGGACTATACTCCCGGTAGAAGGCCTCAAATGCTTGGTTGACCTATTTTGGTTGGGCTGCGGGATGGCTATGGTTGGGCAGCACGGTAGCACAATGGTCAGCATTTTTGCTTCACAGCGCCAGGGTCCCAGGTTGGATTCCCGGTTTGGGTCACTGACTGTGTGGCGTCTGCACATTCTCCCCATGTCTACGCGGGTTTCCTCCGGGAGCTCCGGTTTCCTCCCACAAGTCCCGAAAGGCATAATGTTAAGTAATTTGGACATTCTGAATTCACCCTCAGTGTACCCGAACAGGCGCCGGAGTGTGGCGACTGGGGGATTTTCACAATAACTTCATTGCAGTGTTAATGTAAGCCTACATGTGACAATAATAGAGATGATTATTATACCAGTCTGCCTCTGTTATCCTTTACCTGGACTATTTCCCTCGAGGCTGCCTTCTTTCTCAGCTGGTGAACCAGCAGGCGGCTAGCCCTCTCCGTGCTCATAAAAGGTCCCCCGTGTCTGGTGGAGTTGGTGCACTGCCTTCCTAGTGGATAGCAGGTGAAAGTTCTTTTGCAGCTTCTTCCTCTCCAGCAGAAGCTCTATGGTCAGAGCCTCGGAGTATCGTCTGTCAACCTCCAGAATGGAGTTGATCAGTTGCTGCCTAACCGCTCTCTCTTCCCTGTCTCTACGAGCCTTTTGGTGATTATTTCTCCGCTAATCACAGCCTTCAGTGCCTCCCAGAATGTGGAAGGTGAGACTTCCCCGTTCTGGTTGTTAGTGATGTACTTGCCGATGGCCGGTGATGTTTTCTGGCAGAAGACCTTGTCGGCCAAGAGGGTCGTGTCCAACCTCCATGTGGGGCATTGGGCTTGGCCCGTCTCCAACCTCACATCCATGTAATGTGGAGCGTGGTCTGAGATTACAATCATGGATTATTCCGCTCTAGCTATTTCTGGAAGCACCGATTTCCCCACAACAAAGAAGCCGATGCGAGTGTAGACCTTGTGTACTGGTGAGAAGAACGAGAATTCCTTCTCATCCGGGTGTAAGAATCGCCAGGGATCCACTGCCCCCATCGGCTCCATGAACTGCCAGGGATCCACTGCCCCCGTCTGCTCCATGAACCGCCAGGGATCCACTACCCCCATCGGCTCCATGAACCGCCAGGGGTCCACTACCCCCATCTGCTCCATGAACCGCCAGGGATCTACTGCCCCCATCTGCTCCATGAACCGCCAGGGATCTACTGCCCCCATCTGCTCCATGAACCGCCAGGGATCTACTGCCCCCATCTGCTCCATGAACCGCCAGGGATCCACTACCCCCGTCTGCTCCATGAACCGCCAGGGATCCACTGCCCTGTCTGCTCCATGAACCGCCAGGGGTCCACTACCCCCATCGGCTTCATTAAAATGAATGTGTTGCCCAGACTGTTGTACCCTCTGCAAATGCTGCCTATACTGCTGTCAACCAGAGTCATTAAGGAAATTAATGGGATGATTAGTACATTTATCTGGAACAAAAATAAACCTTACCTCAAGTTTGTTAAGCTCCAAATACCAAGAGAGGGGGGGGGGGGGTCTCCCGAATATCAGGCTTTATCAATTGGCCTCTCATCTTAGGTTCACACGGAATTTGGTTACGATAGACCCAACATCCATCAGGCTCGATATGGAAGCAGGCCAGTCTGTTCTCCCTCTATCCAAAACTGGCACAGACTGATTACGGAATGTATCCCATTGGAATTTCTAATGTCTACTTCATTCTAAGTCTGATGCATTTGTTAAATTATGAGACCCCTATCTCAAATACATGGGCTCCAATCTGGCTGACTTGCTCCTCCAGGGCTTTCCATCAGTGAATTCAATTCAACTGAGCCCAGAGTAGGGCACAGTGAGGCACAGTGGTTAGCACTGCTGCTGCATAGAGCCAGGGTCGCAGGTTCGATTCTTTGAGTGGCTGTCTGTGTGGAGATGCGCTTTCTCCCTGTGTCTGCGTGGGTTTCCTCCGGGTGCTCTGGTTTCCTCCCACAGTCCAGAGATGTGCAGGTTAAGTGGATTGGTCATGCTAAATTGCCCCATAGTGTCCAAAGATGTTAGGTTAGGTGGGTTGACGATGATCAATGCACTGGATTATGGGAATAGGGTGGGGAGTCTGTCTCGGTGAGTGCTTTTTCTGAGGGTCAGTGCAGACTTGATGAAGCGAATGGCCTCCTTCTGCACTCCAGAGATTCTGCGTCATCTCTGTTATTTTAATTTGACTATGCTGTTAGTCTGTTTTGTAATATTTTGGGGTGTGCATTGTTACCCTTCTGTTTTTATATAATCTTACCCTCTTTCCCCACTCACTATGTTAACCTGTTAACTGGTTGTTCAATTGATCCGGCATTTCACATAGCAGCTCTAGTCCCAAAAATATCCTGCTACAAATTAATTCTCAATGTGTTGCTTGTATTTATGCGGCAATATCAGTTGTTCTACACTATACCCATTTTCCATCAATATTTCTGTTAGTCTGTTGCTGCATTCATTATTTAAAAAAGTTTAAAAAACAGAACTAAATAAATGTTAAAAGTCCATCCAACTCATCCTTGAATATATTCAGTGACTCCCAGACTCCACTGGTCCCTGTGGAAGAGAAAGCCAGAGACTAACAACCCTCTGAGGGAAGAGATAACTGGAAATATAGAAATGGGGACAGTTCAATATTACACAACCATAAATAATAATCAATGTATTTTATTACAGAACCATAATTATCTAATCTGTACCATTTAAAAATACTAGACATATCTGTCTCATATTAATTTACTGTCCCTTAAATGTCAGCCATCTCCTGGGGAAACCAGCCTTTAATTGTGAACATTGGGAAAGAGACCATCCTTTTAGCCAGACAAATAAATGTGTCAAGCTGAGGGAGCAAAGGATGTCAATGTCTTTAAGAGAGAGAGAGACCTGGGCCAAGCTTTCCAGAGTCTGCACCCTCCCTGGATTCATTTCCTTTCCCTTCAGTTGCTGCAAGTGACCAATTGAAGGTGAGAATGAGAAAAGAAATGGAAAGGGGGAGAAAGGAAAGTGTTTTACTCACAGATGTTGGAGACAGGAGGAAGTTTCACCTCAACGTCCGCTTTGTGACGTCACGAGAACCCCTGAATCAGCCAATAATAATAATCACTTGTCACAAGTAGGCTTCAATGAAGTTACTGTGAAAAGCCCCTAGTCGCCACATTCCGGCGCCTGTTCGGGAGGCTGGTATGGGAATTGAACCGTGCTGCTGGCCTGCCTTGTTCTGCTTTCAAAGCCAGCAAATTAGCCCTATGCTAAACCAGCCCCAGAATCACTCTGTTCAACAGTGACGTTTTGGGGTCTCAGTGCGCAGGCCCGGCACGCGGACACGGGAGCCCCACCCCCACCAGTTTTCACCCTGTACCTCCTCGAGACAAAGGTTTCCAAGAAACCGGCTGACGGCTCCAGCCAGAGCGAGAAGCAGCTCGGTGATCTCCCCCTGGCCCAGGAATGCGCATGTGCCAAGGAAGAGGGGAAGTTGCGTATGTGCATGGGAGAGGCCGCCTCCTGACCTCCCTTCTGAGGTTTAGACCATTGGAAAGAGTTGTGGAACCGGAAGGACTCTCGTCCTCCAGCCAATCAGCGTGCGGGCTTTGTGTGACTGAAGATTGAGCTTCACACAGACTGAAACCTCCTCCTGTGTCTCCAACATCTGTGAGTAAAACACTTTCTTTTCTCCCCTTTCCATTTCTTTTCTCATTCTCACCTTCAATTGGTCACTTGCAGCAACTGAAGGGAAAGGAAGTGAATCCAGGGAGGGTGCAGACTCTGCAAAGCTTGGCCCACGTCTCTCTCTTAAAGACATTGACATTCTTTGCTCCAACAGCTTGACACATTTATTTGTCTGGCTAGAATGGAGGGAGTGTCTGTGGAATGGAAATTACAGTTTTGGGGGAAACAAGATGGAAAATAATATTCCATAAAAAACAGAATTGTCTTTTCTGAATTTCTATCCTGTACTGAGTAATGAATTTTGGAATCTCCTTTTACAGGATGTTTCAAGAGGAGGATTTACAGACAGAAATCTCAAACCAGACATCATGTCAGCATCTGGTAGCACGGTAGCCTTGTGGATAGCACAATTGCTTCACAGCTCCAGGGTCCCAGGTTCGATTCTGGCTTGGGTCACTGTCTGTGCGGAGTCTGCACATCCTCCCCGTGTGTGCGTGGGTTTCCTCCGGGTGCTCCGGTTTCCTCCCACAGTCCAAAGATGTGCGGGTTAGTTGGATTGGCCTAATAAATTGCCCTTAGTGTCCAAAATTGCCCTTAGTGTTGGGTGAGGTTACTGGGTTATGGGGATAGGGTGGCGGTGTTGACCTTGGGTAGGGTGCTCTTTCCAAGAGCCGGTGCAGACTCGATGGGCCGAATGGCCTCCTTCTGCACTGTAAATTCTATGAAATCTGCCAAAGACATTCAGATTCACAGAGCCTGAATATCATTGGCCTTTGAGTCTCGAGGGAGAAATGCTTGTTTTGACTACTTCAAAAGATTTTAATCATCAGTGTGACTGAAAGAGCACTGAGACACACACCAAAGTGAGAGTGTTCCAGTTAACTGACTGTGGAAATAACTTAACAGCCTGAAAAAACATCACACCATTCATAGCAGGGAGAGACCATACGTGTTCTGTGTGTGTGAGCCAAGCTGTCTACTGATTGCCAAACCTGGCGAGTCACGTAAACACCTGCCGAATGGAGAAACCATGGAAATGTGGGAACTGTGGGAAGGGATACAAAGCCCCGTCCTAGCTGGAAATTCATCGACGCAGCCACACTGGGGAGAGGCCGTTCACCTGCCCTGAGTGTGGGAAGGGATTCGCTCGGTTATTTAACCTTCAGTTACACCAGCGAACTCACACCCGGGAGAGGCCGTTCACCTGCTTTGAGTGTGGGAAAGGATTCACCAAGTCATCCAACCTGAAGTTACATCAGAGAATTCACACTGGAGAGAGGTCATACATCTGCTCTCGGTGTGCGAAGGGATTCATTGATTCATCCACTCTAAAGAAACATCAGCGAATTCACACCAGGGAAAAGCCGTTCTCCTGCTCTGAGTGTGGGAAGGGATTCGCTCAGTCATCCCACCTGCAGACACATCAGCGAATTCACAATGGCAAGCGGCCTTTTATTTGCTCTGCGTGTGGGGATTCCCTCAGTTATCCAACCTGCTGTCACACCAGCGGGTTCACAGTGGGGAGAGGCCTTTCACATGCTCCATGTGTGGGAAAACAGTCATTGATTCATCCACTCTGCAGAGACACCAGCGAGTTCACACCGGGGAGAGGCCATTCACCTGCTCTGAGTGTGGGAAGGGATTCGCTCAGTCTTACCCCCTGCAGACACATCAGCGAATTCACACCGGGGAGCGGCCTTTTACTTGCTCTGCGTGTGGGAAGGGATTCACTCAGTCATCCCACCTGCAGATACACCAGCGAGTTCACAGTGGAGATAGGCCGTTCACCTGTTCTGTGTGTGGGAAGGGATTTATTTGTTCATCTGAGCTGCTGAGACACCGGGGCAGTCACACTGATCAGAGACATTTTAGATGCTCTGACTGTGGTGTTAATTGTATCTGTTGGGTTTCAGTATCCACAGTATTGATTGGATGGTTACTTGAGCAAATATAAAGAGCCATTCTTCATGCCCAGTGGGCACTGCGGGGGTTGGGCTGCATCATTGACTCACAAGATAACATTTTAGTTTCAAGTTTTATAACTTTACTTTGGTAATTTGTTTTTTGTTTCACTGCCCAGTCAATGTTCTTGTTTGTTTTAAAGGAGCAGAAAGAGACGCTGACTGACATCAGGTGGTGACAGGTGGTGTATAAATGGAACATTTCACTCTGTGAACAAATCCACACCAAATAGAGATTTAGTCCACCCTAAGACTGGATTATTAATGGAGGTTCGAGCCCACACCAAACTGAAAGGTGAAGAAAAATACGCCACCATTTATAAAGGGGGAGATCAGGAATCAAAACCTCCATTCTGTTTACAGACCAGTCGTGAGAGGAGAAATCAGGGCTGTTTAAATTAATTCCCCTCCTTTCTGTAACAAGAAACACTTACAGACATGGAGTGGAGTGGGGTCAGGAGGTATCTACCTGTAATGTTTCACTCTGTGAATAAATCTATACCAAGTACAGATTGGCTCCAATTTCTTCCTTCACCATAAAGCTCTCAGGATTATAACATGGGAACACAGAATGCCTGCCGGATGGTGAAGGTTGGAAAATAACATTTCAGACAGAATCTTACAATCCCAGTAGTTTTTGTGAGAAATAACTGAAGCAAGTGGAAATTGTCAGGGTCTGATTACCCGCTGCTGTTCTCGGAGTCTGAGCCATACGACCAGTGGAAGAATGAAGTGGAGATGTGGACACGGGTTACGTCCCCACCAAGGAGGAAACAAGGTCTGGCCTCGGCATTCTCACTTCCTAACAAAAGGAAAATCAGAAGCAAAGTATTCTGGGAGCTGGGCTCCCATTGGTTGGATCCTGATTAAAGTTTGGATTTTCCATGAGGGTTTTGTTGATGAGGTTTACAAGAAAGATGATCTATTGGATGTCTATGATGCACAGTTGGACTTGGACAGATTGTGAAGGAGGGTGAAAACATCTTTTGCAGATCCAGATATCACAACAAAAGACAGAATTGGAACAGCATTAATAGGTGAATGAACCCCAGGAATGACTGGGGAACAATTAACAGGAGTTTCAGGTCCGACTGAAAATATCATTATGAGATGAACTGCCCAAAGTGGAAAACCAGGGTCATCAACGTGACACATGGCAGAGTGAATTCTGAGGCTGAAGGTGATGATGATCAATCTGAAGGAATTGTCTTCATCACAAGGAGCTTTGGTCCAGTATTTTATTTGGCGAATGGAAAGTCCCCAAGCCAAGCAGTTTCTTCCGGTCCTGCTGTGTTGAGTGCGGATAGGCCTCCACTGAGTATGCGGATTGGACCATCTTGTATGATGTGTGCATAGGGGGCTGGTACTAATGCCCCATCTGTGGAGGTTGGTCAAGCAGGGGACCTGGCCGGTTCTGAACCTGTTAAGTGTGGACACTCTTTCCTGGGAAGGTTGAAAGCAGGCAGCTGTTGGGTTGGGTTTGAGACCAGGTACTTGTTTGCAAATCCAATGATTCCCATTCATTTGCCCAGGTGGAATTTGCGTTGACATCCTGAGTGGGAGGATTTTTCCAGATTGACCTTCTTGATGGGAGACATACTTTGGGTGGGCTGAATACACAGTAACATACATAGAAAATAGAAGCAGGCGTTGGCCATTCAGCCCTTCGAGCCTGCTCAACCATTCATTATGATCATGGCTGATTATCAAGTTCAATAAGGGTAAGACGTCTGGTGGTGGCGAACGCACATCAGGTGGCTCTCCACCCAAACAAATCCAACAGAGGCAATTTATCGGGAATTCCGGTTTAAAAAACCGGAGAACTGAACACCCTACCCCCCCCTCCCCACACACACGCGGGGGGGACAAATGGAGAATGGTGCTGAAAAGGGAGCTAAAAGCCATGAAGGAGGCGTTCAGGACGGAGTTCCACACAATGATGAAGGAGGTGATGTCGGAGACGACAAACACAATGCAGCGAACCATCGAAGGCCTGGGAAGGAAGGTGGAGGCCCAGGGGAAAACAATCCTGGAATTGGAGAAAGCTCCCTCGGACCAGAGCGACAGGATTGGAGCTCTGGAAACTGAGGTGAGAAGGTTGGTGACAGCCCAAGGGAGCCTAAGAGGGAAAGTGGAGGACCAGGAAAACAGGTCCAGGCGGCAAAAGGTCAGAATAGTGGGTCTGCCAGAGAGGATAGAGGGTGGGTTAGGTGAGGTTACGGGGATAGGTTGGAGGTGTGGGCTTAAGTGGGGTGTTCTTTCCAAGGGCCGGTGCAGACTCGATGGGCCAAATGGCCTCCTTCTGCACTATAAATTCTATTATTTTATGAATAACCTGAGCCTTCCCTCCATATCCATTGATCCCTTTACCCCAAGAGCTGTCTAATTCCTTTTGAAATTACACAAAGTTTTGGCCTCAACTATTTTCTGTGACAGTGAATTGCAAAGATTCCCCACTCTCTGGGTGAGGAAATTTCCCCCCACCTCAGCCCTAAAAGGTTTACGGCTTATCCTCCAATTATGACCCCCAGTTCTGGACTCCCTCACCATCGAGAACATTCTTTCTGAATCTATCCTGTCTAATTCTGTTAGAATTTTGTAGGTCAGGCTGGTTTCTATTGATGTGTCCGATCAGTATGGTCAGAGAGGCTGTTACGATCCGGTCAGTATGGTCGGAGAGGCTGTTACGATCCGATCAGTATGGTCGGAGAGGCTGTTACGATCCGATCAGTATGGTCGGAGAGGCTGTTACGATCCGATCAGTATGGTCGGAGAGGCTGTTACGATCCGATCAGTATGGTCGGAGAGGCTGTTACGATCCGGTCAGTATGGTCGGAGAGGCTGTTACGATCCGGTCAGTATGGTCGGAGAGGCTGTTACGATCCGATCAGTATGGTCGGAGAGGCTGTTACGATCCGATCAGCATGGTCGGAGAGGCTGTTACGATCCGATCAGTATGGTCGGAGAGGCTGTTACGCTCCGATCAGTATGGTCGGAGAGGCTGTTACGATCCGATCAGTATGGTCGGAGAGGCTGTTACGATCCAGGCAGTATGGTCGGAGAGGCTGTTACGATCCGATCAGTATGGTCGGAGAGGCTGTTACGCTCCGATCAGTATGGTCGGAGAGGCTGTTACGCTCCGATCAGTATGGTCGGAGAGGCTGTTACGATCCGATCAGTATGGTCGGAGAGGCTGTTACGATCCGATCAGTATGGTCGGAGAGGCCGTTCCCAGCTTTTCTCGGTGGCACCACGTGTTTCCAGGATTTTACTCAGATTTTCCCATTTTGCAGAGCTATGAGCCGGGGCCTCCTCGACCGATTTCTTTAATTCCACCGCCAAGCTTTGGTGATGTTTCTCTAATCCGGCCACCACAATGCGGTCGCCGTTGCCGATGGCTGACAATATAGTCGGCAGGGGAGAGGGAGAGCCCGCCCTTGCCACCTTGTTACTTGCCGAGCCCTGCGACACCTCAGAATCTGAAGAGTAATCGCACCTTTCTTGTTTTTCCCCTCCCTGGGCATTTTCAGTGGGTTTGTATCTTCACCAATCAGGTTGTTGGGTTTGGAAGTTCCCGTAAGCGTCTGTTATACCTGAAAATCTATATTTAGAACTTGAGTGTCCCCCTCTCCTAAATACGTCACTGAAGTCCCCCAGACTCACATTTCTGTCCTCGGCCTGCTGCAATGTTCCGGAGAAGCCCAACACAAGCTGGACCAACAGCCCCTCATCTTCTCATGAGGCACTTTACAGCCTTCTCAACTCAACACTGAGTTCAACAACTTCACACCCTGAACTCTCTCCTCCATTTTGATTTGTTTTTTTGCCGAGTTCCAGTCTGCATCTTGTTTTCATGTTTTTTGCTTCCAGACAGAGTTGTCCTTTATTCTGCCATTAACACTTACTCTGGACCAATGCTTTGTTTCTTTACTACAACCATTACCTCTCCCTTTGCCTTTTGTTCCAGGATATTTTTGACATTTAATCTCACCCACACTCTAACCAATCCCTGACTGATGGATCTGTGTGTCTATTCGGAATCCTGGATATCCGTTATCCCTTCTCAGTTCCCAAATAACAGAGGTCAAGTCTGTGTTTTTTGGCAAAGTCCACTTGGACTTTATTTGTCAGCTTGTGCCACTGGTAAACATGTTTTCAATACAAAATGTAGAAAGTTTTCAACTAGCCCTGCAGCAAGCTAGTCAGATTGATTGTCTTTAGCGAATACAGTCGTGAGTTTTCATTCAATTACAGATCGTAGTAATTCTTCAAATCATAATACACAGGATGAAATAACTAAGTAATTTAAGCAAAATAAAGACGGTGATTGGTAAAAGCAAGCAGCAAAGGAAATAGGTTTCAGAAATATAGATGGGGTGATCCCAGGATGCGTTTTTCCATCCCGGTTTGTGATTTTTAAGGATATTGTTATCTTAATGTCTCACCTTTTTACTTCTGATTGGCTTTAACTAATTTATAATTACTCGATTGGCTTTAACTAATTTATAATTACTCAATTCGGCCAAAATGCCTGTCCCTCAATTTAAGAGAGATTGTATTTAAATGCACTGGTGCAAATTTTCCATTCCATCGCTTGCCAAGTTTCCAAATTATCCACACCTGCATCTAACATTAATTGAAAAACACAGTTTTGATTAAGACATTATCACCCTAGACTGGCTGTTACCACAGAAACTGGACTACTCGTTCTTAGGATAGCAGCACCAGTTCTTACGATACAATGGGGCCTTTTAGCTAGTTGACATCACTGACCTTGCAGATGTGAAACCTAAGAAATTAAAATGTATGATCTGGATTAACCCTTAGTGGATTCCCAGCTATTGTTGCACTCAAGTAATGCTGAAATGAAATGAAATGAAAATCGCTTATTGTCACTGGTAGGCTTCAAATGAAGTTACTGTGAAAAGCCCCTAGTCGCCACATTCCGGCGCCTGTTCGGGGTGGCTGTTGTGGGAATTGAATCGTGCTGCTGGCCTGCCTTGGTCTGCTTTAAAAGGCAGCTACTTAGCCCTGTGCAAAACCAGCCCCTAATATGCTTAATATGATTATAGTTAATTATTCTTAATCAGTTCTCATTTAACCCTTTTACCTCTATCCACTTGTGGATCATTTCAGTGGATATGTTCTCTCCCAGGCTCAAAGAGCATCAGCCGAGTGGAAACAAACCCAGTGAAACGGGCCAATCCAGCAGAAAGAAACCCTCTAACTTCACTCGCTGTCAGAATGAACATGGTTCGGTCCTGGATGTGATTAACAGCAGCAATAACAGCAGAATCCAACCCCTGTCATCACGTGTGAACTCCTTGGTGTTTCAACAGATAGGATGACCGAGTGAATCCCTTCCCACACAGAGAGCAGGTGAATGGCCTCTCCCCAGTGTGAACTCGTTGGTGTCTCAGCAGCTGTGATGAAACACAGAATCCCTTCCCACACTCTGAGCAGGTGAACGGCTTCTCCCCCAAGTGAACTCGCTGGTGTGCCCGCAGGTTGGACGAATCTCCAAATCCCTTCCCACACTGAGAGCAGGTGAACGGCTTCTCCCCAGTGTGAATTCGTTGGTGTTTCCGCAGGCTGGATAACTGAGTGAATCCCTTCCCACACTGAGGGCAGGTGGATGGCTTCTCCCCAGTGTGAATTTGCTGATGTGACTTCAGGTTAGATAACTGAACGAATCCCTGCGCACACACAGAGCAGGTGAACGGCCTCTCCCCAGTGTGAATGCGTCGATGAGCTTCGAGCCTTGATGGGAAACTGTATCCCTTCCCACAATCCCCACATTTCCATGGTTTCTCCAAATTTTGGGTCTCCTCGTGTCTCTCCAGGTTGGACAATAGTTGAAGCCTCGTCCACACACAGAACACGTGTACGGTCTCACCCCGCTGTGAATGGTGTGACGCTTTTTCAGGCTGTGAAACTGGTTCAAACTCTTTCCACAGTCAGTGCTCTGGAACCCACTCGGGTGTGTGTGTCTCGGTGCTTTTCCAGTCACACCGACGTTTAAAATCTTTGAAGCTGACAGATCCGGCAAACATTTCTCCTTCTAGATTCAAAGGCTGATGATATTCAGGTCCCAAGGAATCAAATGACTCTGACAGATCCCAGATGTGACATTTGCGACTTCGGTCTGTAATTCCTCCTCTTCTAATCTCCTGAAAAAGGAGTTATCCCTGTCAGTACAGGATAGAAATTCATAAACAGACAATTCTAGTTTCTCTGGAACATTCTTTCCTCTCTCATTCCCCAAAAGCTGTAAATCTCCGTCCCACACACTCTCCCTCCATTCACTGTATCTAATATTCCCCCTCCCAATTCTCCTGAAGGTGCTGATTCAGGCTGATTGACATCCCTGCTCACTGCTTCCTGTCCTGGACACAGAGATCATAACAAATAGGAGCTGCAGTCGGCCATTCGGCCCATCGAGTCTGCTCAACCATTCAATGAGCTCATTGCCGACCTACCTCAGCACCATTTTCCACACTATTCGCCATATCCCTCGCTATCTTCAATATCTAGAAACCTATCAATCTCTGTCTTGAAAATACGTGATGACTGAGGCTCCACAGCCCTCTGGGGTAGAGAATTACGGCAGAATGGTAGCACAGTAGTTAGTACTGCTGCCTCACAATGCCAGGGTCCCGGGTTAAATTCCAGCCTTGGGTCAATGTCTGTGTGGAGTTTGTACGTTCTCCCCGTGTCTGCGTGGGTTTCCGCCGGGTTCTCCTAGATGTACGGGGTAAGTGGATTGGCTGTGCTAAATTGCCACTTCGTGTCCAGGGATGTGCAGATTAGTTTATGGGGTTGCAGGGATAGGGTGGAATATGGATCCGTGCAGGCTTGATGGGCCTAATGGCCTCCTACTGCACTGTAGGGATTCGAAGAATTCCGAAGCAGCACCACATCCTCGAGTGAAGAAATCCCTCCTCATCTCAGCTTTCTCTCCATTTTCCTGCCGGTTCCCCACAATCCTCGACCATCTCGTCAATCGGAAATCTGTCGTGAAGCGGGCGCGGGAATAGCTGCTTTCCGCAGGTTCTGGTTCCACTCGCCGAGAATCCGTCATTTATCCCGATTGCCCAGCACTCACCTACCTCATCCTGAATTAATATTTGTTGTCATGTCCCTCGAACGCTTCGGATTAGGTTTGGTAAGATTATGCTGAAAAACATCAAGAAATCCGTTGATAAAAGAGCACAGGCGGATTCAGCGGGGCTGGAGCCGCCTTTTCAACATGGCGGCCTGACCCTCAGGAGGTCTCTCGACCCCGCGCTCTCCGGGACTCTCTCAGAGGCGGTGAAAATGATGACTGCCGACATTCTCCGTGTTGTTGACCAGAGGCTGGGTGTGCTGACTCAATATCTGTGAGCTCATGAGGCCGAGCTGCAAAACACCATGAAGAGGCTCGATGATCCAGAGGAGAGAATCCTGAATGTTGAGCAAGATGCCTCCTTGGCGAAGGCAACAATTCAATCCTTGGAAAACCGGCCGAGTGACATGGGGGACTCCTGGAGAACCGAGGGTCAGAGAAATAACATCCGAGTCGTCGGCCTGCCAGAAGGTGTGGAGGGTGAGGCTCCCGTTAGGTTCTTCGAGGACCGGCTGCCATGTTTTCTCAAGCTGGATGTGAAGCCTGGGCGTTTCAAATTAGAAAGGGCACATCATGGACTTCCAGTAGCAGCCACGGAGTGAGTGGGCGCACACAGGGCGGCTCAGCCACGGAGCGAGTGGGCGCACACAGGGCGGCTCAGCCACGGAGCAAGTGGGCGCACACAGGGCGGCTCAGCCACGGAGCGAGTGGGCGCACACAGGGCGGCTCAGCCACGGAGCTAGTGGGCGCACACAGGGCGGCTCAGCCACGGAGCGAGTGGGCGCACACAGGGCGGCTCAGCCACGGAGTGAGTGGGCGCACACAGGGCGGCTCAGCCACGGAGTGAGTGGGCGCACACAGGGCGGCTCAGCCACGGAGCTAGTGGGCGCACACAGGGCGGCTCAGCCACGGAGTGAGTCGGCGCACACAGGGCGGCTCAGCCACGGAGTGAGTGGGCGCACACAGGGCGGCTCAGCCACGGAGAGAGTGGGTTCACACAGGGCGGCTCAGCCACGGAGCGAGTGGGCGCACACAGGGCGGCTCAGCCACGGAGAGAGTGGGTTCACACAGGGCGGCTCAGCCACGGAGCGAGTGGGCGCACACAGGGCGGCTCAGCCACGGAGTGAGTGGGCGCACACAGGGCGGCTCAGCCACGGAGTGAGTGGGCGCACACAGGGCGGCTCAGCCACGGAGTGAGTGGGCGCACACAGGGCGGCTCAGCCACGGAGCGAGTGGGCGCACACAGGGCGGCTCAGCCACCGAGTGAGTGGGCGCACACAGGGCGGCTCAGCCATGGAGTGAGTGGGCGCACACAGGGCGGCTCAGCCACGGAGCTAGTGGGCGCACACAGGGCGGCTCAGCCACGGAGTGAGTGGGCGCACACAGGGCGGCTCAGCCACGGAGCGAGTGGGCGCACACAGGGCGGCTCAGCCACGTAGTGAGTGGGCGCACACAGGGCGGCTCAGCCACGGAGTGAGTGGGCGCACACAGGGCGGCTCAGCCACGGAGTGAGTGGGCGCACACAGCGCGGCTCAGCCACGGAGTGAGTGGGCGCACACAGGGCGCTCAGCCACGGAGCGAGTGGGCGCACACAGGGCGGCTCAGCCACGGAGTGAGTGGGCGCACACAGGGCGGCTCAGCCAGGGAGTGAGTGGGCGCACACAGGGCGGCTCAGCCACGGAGCCAGTGGGCGCACACAGGGCGGCTCAGCCACGGAGTGAGTGGGCGCACACAGGGCGGCTCAGCCACGGAGTGAGTGGGCGCACACAGGGCGGTTCCTGCTCGAAGGTGTTGGTTTTGTCCCTTTTTGCCTGAGTTCCGGGTACATTCAGTGGTAATGTGGAGCGAGAGTGCAGGGCAAGAAGTTCTCCCCTGGATGGGCATGTTTATGGGCTATCAGACCCGGCTGAAGACAGGTAAAGAGCTGGTGAAAGAGTTGGGGAGACTCTTGGCGCTGTTCCAATTACAAAGGAGGCGGGGGGGTGGGGGGGGGGCATTGACAACGGGAAAACTGCAGATGGAGCAACTGATGGGCTTCATTAAAGAGGTGATTGGGCAGCAGAGGGAATGCAGAGCGACTGGTCGAGGCGATTGAGGGGGCAGTGGCACCACTTCGCGGGACCCTGTAACGGTGGGAAAGTGCCTCGAGATGCAGGGGGTGATGATCCGGGAAGTGGAGAAGGTGGAGACTGATCAGAGTGACCGTATTGTGCTGTTGGAGGTGGAGGTGGCGATCCCGAGGGAGTTGTGTAAGTCACTGCTGCCGAGGGCGGAGGAGCAGGAGAACAGGTCCAGGTGGCAAAATCTGTGGATTGTGGGTCTGTCAGAGGGAGTGGAGGGAATGAGTGCTACGAGCTTGGTCGCCAGGATACTGGCATCATTGGTGGAGGAGAAGGTGTTGGACAAGGCCCCAGAGGTGGATCAGGCTCATTGGTCCGTGAGACAGAAGCTGAGAGTGGGGGAGCGGCCGTGGGCAGTGATCGTGCGGATGTAGAAGTTCCAGGACAAAGAAAAGATCCTGCGGTGGGCCAGGGCACGGCAGGACTGTGAATGGGAGGCAAACCGAATCAGGATATATCAGGACATTGGAGGGGAGCTGGCCAAGAGGCGGGCGGGGTTCAACAAGGCCAAGGCAGTGCTGTACCCGATTCGGGGTGCTGTACCCGGCCAGACTTTGGGTGACCTGTGGGAACCGGGAATATTATTTTGGGCCGCCGGAGGAGGTAAATTACTTTATCAAGGAACATAAGCTGGGGGAGAGCTGAAAGGTGACTCTTGAGTGGAGGAGTTCTGTCCGTGAAAGTTGGATTTTGTCATTGTTTGCCGATTGGGGGTGGGGGGGGGTGGGGGGAGGAGGAGTTGAAAAGTTGAAAGCGGAGCAATTACACCACCACCCCCCCCCCCCCCCCCCGACTTTTGTTGTGTTTTGGGTATTTTTTCTGGACGTGTTGGTATTTGCAGTCTTTACTGTAGTCCGGTGCTTGTTGCACATGGTCACGTTTCTACGACAGGTCAATGCAGGTTGTATGGAGGCTGGGCTTGCGGCCTTCGGGTGGGAGTTGCCATGTTAGCAGGTAATGCCAGTGAACGGAAGTGTAGTGAGGCAGGGGGGGGTGGTGGTGGGGGCACGGCGACGTGGGAGGTATGGAGGATGGGTTTGGTCGTGGGCAGGGTGGGGGGCATCTTGGGTGGGCCCGGTTCAATGTGGGGATGGGGGAGGGGGTGGTAACCCAATGGTGATGTTGGCGGACACTAGAGGGGGGTGGAGGCGTAAGCCTCTGGTGAGAATCGTGACATGGAATGTCTGCCGACTACATGGGTGGGTCAAGAGGTCCTGTATGTTTCCACACCTGAAGAGTTTGGGAGCGGAGGTGATTTTCTTGCAGAAGATGCATCTCAGGGTGAAAGGTCAGTTGAAAATGAAAATCGCTTATTGTCACAAGTAGGCGTCAAATAAAGTTACTGTGAAAAGCCCCTAGTCGCCACATTCCGGCGCCTGTTCGGGGAGGCTGGTACGGGAATTGAACCGTGCTGCTGGCCTGCCTCGGTCTGCTTTAAAAGCCAGCGATTTAGCCCAGTGTGCTAAACCAGCCCCATGAGACTGAGGAAGGGATGAATGGGTCAAGTGTTTCACTTGATTGGAAGTCAAGGGGGTGGCCATTTTGTTGAGCAAGAGAACAGGGTTTACGGGGGCCAGAGAGGTGTTGGACCTGGGAGGTTTGTGATAATGAGTGGGGCGTGAGAGGGGACGGCGGTGGTGTTGGTAAATGTGTCTGCGCCCAATTGGGATGATATTGGTTTTGTAAAGAGGTTACTGAGAGCGATTCCGGACCTGGACTCTCACCAGCTGATCATGGGAGTGGATTTTAATTGTGTAATGGAGGCGAGATTGTGGAGATCGAGCCCCAAGTCGATGGGAAGGTTGAGAATGATGAAAGAGTTGGGGGGGTTCATGGAAAGGATCGGGTTGGTGTATCCGTGAAGGTTCGTGAACCCGGCAGAGAGAGAGAAAATAATCCTTCTTCTTGCATGTGTATAGGGTGTATTCCCGGATTGATTTTTTTGTAGTGAGCTGGGCGGTGCTTGAATCTACAGTGCAGAAGGGAGGCCATTCGGCCCATTGAATCTGCACCGGCCCTTGGAAGGAGCACCATACCTCAGCCCACACTTCCAACCTTCACAACTTCCCCGTAACCCCACCTAATCTTTATTGGACACAGGGCATATGAGCATGGCCACTCCACCTAACCTGCACATCTTTGGATTGTGGGGGGAAACCGGAGCACCCGGAGGAAACCCACGCAGACACGGGGAGAATGTCCAGACTCCGCACAGTGACCCAAGCTAGGAATCGAACCTGGGATCCTGGTGCTGTGAAGCAACAGTGCTAACCACTGTTCTACCGTGCCACCCATATCACATATCCCCAGCCTCCTCTGCTCCCAGGAAACTCCCAACCAGGCTCTCTTCATCGCTGAAACGCCCAGGCAACATGCTTATGAATTTCCTCTGCATCCTCTCCTGTACCATATAATCTGTACCATATAACTACACGAGACTGTCTCTGTGCTATATTAATTCACTGTCTCCTTAAATGTCAGCCATCTCCTGGAGAAACTAGCCCTTTAATTGTAAACATAAGGAAATAGACCATCCTTTTAGCCAGACAAGTTAATGTGTCAAGCTGAGGGAGGAAAGGATGTCAATGTCTTTAAGAGAGAGAGAGAGAGAGAGACCTGGGCCAACCTTTCCAAAGTCTGCACCCTGCTTGGATTCACTTCCTTTCCCCTCAGTTGCTGCAAGGGGAGAGAAAAGAAAGTGTGATGTTAGAGACAGGAGGAAGTTACCGTCTTTGTGAAGCCCCAGTGTTGCTCATTGTTCAGCTTCCGCATTCAGACAACGGGGGAGCTGATTGGATGGTGGAAGAAAGTTCTTCCGGTTCACCAACTCTTCCTATTGGTCACAAATTTACTGCTCACGCACGTGAATCCGTGGTGACGTCTCAGGGTTCCAGTGCGCAGGCCCGGCGCGCGGACATAGTAGCTCCGCCCCACTCATAGTTCCTTCTCCTCCAGACAAGATTTCCAGACAACCGGCTGACGGCTCCGGCGAGAGCGAGAAGCCGCTGGGTGATTCCCCTCCCCCCCCCCCCCCCCCCCCCGGCGGCACGGGACTGCGCATGTCCAAGAGAGAGGAGAGGCTGCGCATGTGCGAGGGAAAGCCCAGCCCCTGACCTTCCTGTGAGGTGTTGGCCAATGGATAGAGTTAGGACCGGAAGGACGCTGGTCCTCCAATCAGCGCAGGCTTTGTGTGAAAGGAGATTGGGCTTCACACAGATTGAAACGTCCTCCTGTCTCCAACATCTGTGAGTAAAACATTTTCTTTTCTTCCCCTTTCCATTTCTTTTCTCATTCTGACCTTCAATTGATGACTTGCAGCAACTGAAGGGAAATAAAGTGAATCCAGGGAGGGTGCAGACTCTGGAAAGCTTGGCCCAGGTCTCTCTCTCTTAAAGACATTGAGAAGTCTTACAACACCAGGTAAAAACCCAACAGGTTTGCTTCGAATCACTAGCTTTCGCAGCACTGCTCCATCTTCAGCTCCTTCCATTCACCTGAGGAAGGAGCTGTGCTCCAAAAGCTAGTGATTCGAAACAAACCTGTTGGACTTTAACCTGGTGTTGTAAGGCGTCTTACTGTGCTCATGACAGATCCATGATCATCACTTCCTGTCAGAACACAGATCATAACCAATAGATGCTGCATTCAGCCATTCAGTCCATAGCTAACTCATCCTTGAATATAATCAATGACCCTCAGATCCCACTGGTCCCTGTGGAAGAGAAATCCAGAGACTAATAACCCTCTGAGGGAAGAGAAGACTGGAAATATATAACGTAACTGCATACATTATTACACAACTAGAAACAATAATAAATGTACTTAATTACAGAACCATAAATATTATATTAAATATGTACCATATAAAAACATTAGACATATCTCTGCCTGATTTTAATTTTTTTCTTTCTAAAAGTAAATTTAGAATACCCAATTCCTTTTTTCCAATTAAAAGGCAATTTGGCATGGCCAATCCACCTACCCTGCACATCTTTGGGTAGCATCTCCACATCATGGCTTAAAGACATTGACATCCTTTGCTCCCTCAGCTTGACACATTTATTTGTCTGGCTAAAAGTGTGGTCTCTTTCCTAATGTTCACAATTAAAGAGCTGGTTTCCCCAGGAGATGGCTAACATTTAAGGCAGTGGGCAGCATGGTTAATCTCTGCTGCTTCACGGCACCGAGGACCCGACTTCGATCCAGGCCCCGGGTCACTGTCCGTGTTGAGTTTGCACATTCTCCCTGTGTCTGCGTGGATCTCACCCCCACAACCCAAAGATGTTATGGGCAACAAGTCGGAAAATGGAGAGAAAGCTGAGATGAGGAGGAATTTCTTCACTCGAGGATGTGGCGAAGATCTGGAATTCTCTACCCCAGAGGACTGTGGAACCTCAGTCATCAAGTATTTTCAGACTGAGATTGACAGGTTTCTCGATATTGAACATATCGATGGGGGATAGTGTGGGAAAATGGTGCTGAGGTAGATCGGCCAATTAGCTCATTTAATGGTTGAGCAGGTTCTATGGACTGAATGGCTGAATGCAGCTTCTATTTGTTATGATCTGTGTTCTGACAGGAAGTGATGATCATGGATCTGTCAATCAGCCTGAATCAGCACCTTCAGGAGATTTGGGAGGGTTAATATCAGATACAGAGCGAGAATGGAGGGAGGGTGTGTGGGATGGAGATTTACAGCATTTGGGGAAAGAAAGAACGTTCCAGAGAAACTAGACTTGTCTGTTCTGAATTTCTATCCTGTACTGACAGTGATATTTTTTGTAAGTTGTTTTTACAGGATATTAGAAGAGGAGGAGTCACAGACAAAAATTGCAAGCGTCAAGTCTCGATCTGACAGTCACTCGATTCCTTTGGACCTGAATACCATCGGTCTTTGAATCTAGAATGAGAAATGTTTGCCCGTTCTGTAGGCTTCAAAATATTTTAAACATCAGTGTGACTGGAAAAGCACCGAGAGACACGCACCTGAGTGAGAGTGTTCCAGAGCACTGACTGTGGAAAGAGCTTTAACCAGTTACACAGTCTGAAAGAATATCACGCCATTCACAGGGGGGAGAGACCATATATGTGGGTTCTGTGTTGTCAAGGCTTCAGCTGATTGTCCAACCCGGAGAGACACAAAGATTCAAAATATGGACAGACCGTGGAAATGTGGAGATTGTGGGAAGGGATACGGAGCCCCATCTGCACTAGAGGCTCATCGGCGCATTCACACTGGGGAGAGGCCATTCTCGTGCTCCCAGTGTGGGAAGTCATTCACTCAGTTATCCCACCTGTGGACACACCAGCGATTTCACACTGGGGAGAGGCCATTCTCGTGCTCCCAGTGTGGGAGGGGATTCAGTGATTCCTCCACCCTGCACAGACATCAGGCAGTTCACACTGGGGAGAAGCCGTTCACCTGCTCTCAGTGTGGGAAGGGATTCACTCAGCTATTCCCACTGAAGACACACCAGCGAGTTCACACTGGGGAGAAGCCATTCTCCTGCTCTCAGTGTGGGAAGGGATTCAGTTGTTCATCCAACCTGCAGGCACACCAGAGTTCACACTGGGGAGAGGCCATTCAACTGCTCTCAGTGTGGGAAGGGATTTACTCAGTTGTCCAACCTGGAGACACACCTGAGAGTTCACACTGGGGAGAAGCCATTCACCTGCTCTCGGTGTGGGAAGGGATTCAGTGTTTTATCCAGCCTTCAGAGACATCAGCGGGTTCACACTGGGGAGAAGCCGTTCATCTGCTCTCAGTGTGGGAAGGGATTCATTCAATTATCCAACCTGCAGACACACCAGCGAGTTCACACTGGGGAGAGGCTGTTCACCTGTTCTCAATGTGGGAAGGGATTTTGTGTTTCATCACATCTGCTGAGACACCAACAAGTTCACAATTGATTGCTGGGGTTGGATTCTGCTGTTCTTGTTTCTGCTTCAATTGCCTCGAGGACGGCATTTTGTTCATTCTGACAGTTGGTCAGTGTGGATTGTTGGAGGGTTTCTTTCTTCTGGACACTTCAGTTTCACAACTTTGCCTCCAGTGGGTTGATGATATTCAAGACTTATGAATACCTGGCTTTAAATTGCATAATAAAAGAATCACAGAGTGAAAGGGCTTTTGGAAGTTAAAAGATATATAGTTCCCATTTCTGTTTGTTATCCCCTAAATCATGCCATGTTGCCATGAAGATGGGCTGTGGTGGTTACGTGGCTCTTTTGTTTAATGTATCTAGATGCTTCTCACAGAAGAAAACTTGCAGGGTATGAGGGGCAAGTTGTCTGAGGTGGACGGGGAAACTGATAGGCGATAGGGAATAGATAATAGTTAAGGAATTATTACATATTACAAGGGCCAGTTAGCTCAGTTGGCTGGATGGCTGGTTTGTGATGTGGAGCGACTCCAACAACATGGATTCAACTCCCATATCGACGGAGGTTATCCATTAACCTTGCCCCTCATCTGAGGTGTGGTGACCTTCAGGTTAAATCACCATCAGTCAGCTCTCTCTCTCAAAGGGGAGAGCAGCCTACGGTCCTCTGGGCCACTGATGACATTCATTTATTTTTAAAAATAAATTTAGACCACCCAATTTGTTTTTTCAATTTAAGGGGCAATTTGGCGTGGCAAATTGACCTCCTGCATATCTTTTTGGGTTGTGGGGTTGAGACCCAGGCAGGCACTGGGAGAATGTTCAAAGGTGACTTTCATTTCACATGAATGCAACAAATAAAGATTCTTTGTTTTAAATATTTTATTGAGGTCTTTGAAAATGTTTATAACAGTAATATAAACAATGACATCAATATGGTAAAATAAATATTTCCCCCATCCTAACCCAATCTTCACACACCTCAACCATACAACAACAACCCTTGGAATATTGCATCTGCTGACATTTTAATTTCCCCCCCAAAAGTCGACAAACGGCTGCCACCTCCAGGTGAATCCTAACATTGACCCTCTTAAGGCGAACTTTGTTTTATCGAGACTGAGAAACCCAGCCATGTCACTAACCCAGCTCTCTACACTCGGGGGCTTCGAGTCTCTCCACATTAACATGATCCGTCTCCGGGCTACCCGGGAGGCAAAGGCCAAGATGTCAGCCTCTTTCGCCCCTGAACAAAGAAATGTACAGCACAGGAACAGGCCCTTCAGCCCTCCAAGCCCGTGCCGACCATGCTGCCCGACTAAACTACAATCTTCTATACTTCCTGGGTCCGTATCCCTCTATTCCCATCCTATTCATGTATTTGTCAAGATGCCCCTTAAATGTCACTATCGTCCCTGCTTCCACCACCTCCTCCGGTAGCGAGTTCCAGGCGCCCACTACCCTGATCTCCCGGATCTTCCGACACTCCAAAGATCGCTAACTCCGGACTTGGCACCACCCGTGTTTTTAGTACCATGGATATTGCCTTAGCAAAATCCTGCCAAAACCCTCTAAGCTTCAGGCATGCCCAAAACATGTGGATATGATTTGCTGGGCTTCCTGCGCACCTCGCACACCGATCCTCAACCCCGAAGAACTTACTCATCCTAGCCATGGTCATGTGTGCCCGGTGGACTACCTTAAATTGTATCAGGCTAAGCCTGGCGCATGATGAGGAGGTATTAACCCTGCTTAGGGCATCTGCCCATAGACCCACCTCTATCTCTCCTCCTAGCTCGTCCTCCCACTTGCCCTTAAGCTCCTCCACCTGCGTTTCCTCCGCCTTCGAAAACTCCTGGTAAATATCCGATAACTTTCCCTCTCCCACCCAGGGACTGGAGACTACTCTATCCTGTAACAGGTTCGCAAGGGCCAAGCCCCCGACTGTTGCCCTCTCTGGATCACCGTCTTCCTAATCCTTGCCACCCTATCTGCCCACACAAAACCAACCTAATTCACCCCCATAAATAACGATTTCGGCAAAAAGGCCGGTCGGCACTGAAATAAAAATAAAAACCACGGCACACTGCTCATCTTAACCAGCTGTACCCGATTGTGGACAGATTTAGTGCCTTCTCTGCTTCTAAGATCAATTTTACTGAGTCCAAGGCCATGCCGGTGGGGAGGGGTTGAGGGGTAAGATCCCTCCTCTTGTTAACTTCCCCTTCAGATGCTCCCGCCTTGGGATTTAAATATCTGGGAATGTCAATGACCCCCCTCTTTCAGACAGCTATATGCGGCCAACTTTCCACAGCTGATGGTGACTATTAGGTGGGACCTTGCCCGGTGGTTGACTCTTCTGATTTCATGGTGAGGGAGGATTGTCTTCATTAAAATGAATGTGTTGTCCAGACTTTTGTACCCTCTGCAGATGCTGCCTGTACTGCTGACTGGAGTTGTTAAGGAAATTAATGGAATGATTAGTACAGTTATCTGGAACAAAAAGAAACCTCGCCTCAAGTTTGTTAAGCTCCAATCACCAGGAGCTAAGGGAGGGTTGGGTCTCCGGAATATCGGGCTATATCAATTGGCCTCTCATCTAAGGTTCATAAGAGATTGGGTGAGGATGGACCCAACATCCCTCTGGCTCGATATAGAAGCAGACCAGTCACTTCTCCCTCTATCCAAAACTGGCATAGGCTGATTACAGAATGCACCCCCATGGAATTTTTTATGTCTATAGTTCATTCAAAGTCTGATATATTTGGTAAATTATGCGACCCCTATCTCAGATATCTCGGTTCCAATTTGACTGACTTGCTCCTCCAGGGCTTTCAATCAGTGAATTAAATTCAACTTAGGCCGGGAGTAGGGCACAGTAAGGCACAGTGGTTAGCACTGCTGCCGCACAGAGCCAGGGACCCAGGTTAGATTCCCTGAGTGGCTATCTGTGTGGAGTTTGCACGTTCTCCGTGTCTGCTCCGGTTTCCTCCTACAGTCCAAAGATGTGCAGGTTCAGTGGATTCATCATGCTAAATTGCCCCTTCGTGTCCAAAGGTGTTAGGTAAGGTTGGCTGACCATGATCAATGCACAAGGTTACGGGGATAGGGTGGGAAGTTTGCCTCAGTGAGTGCTTTTTCTGAGGGTCAGTGCAGACTTGAAAGAGCGAATGGCCTCCTTGTGCACTGTAGAGATTCTATGTCATCTATTTTATGATATTCATTTCAATTCAACTATGCTGTTAGTCCATTTGTAATATTTTGGGGTGTGCATTGTTCTCCTTCCATTTTTATATAACCTTACCCTCTTTCTCCACTTACTATGCTAACCTGTTAACTGGTTGTTCAATAGATCAGGCAGTTCATCTCGAGGCTCTGGTCGCTCAAATATCCTGCCACAAATTAATTCTGCAATGTGTTGCTTGTATTTATGCTGGCCGTATCAGTTGTTCTGCACTGTACCCATTTTCCACAAATTTTCTATTATTCTGTTTCATTCATTGTTTAAAAATTGGTTAAAAAAGATAACAAAAGAAATATTAAAAATATTAACTCATCCATGAATACATTCAGCGAATCCCAGACTCCACTGGTCCATTTGAAAGAGAAATCCAGAGACTACCAACACTCTGAGGGAAGAGATGACTGGAATTATATACCGTAGCTACAGCACAATATTACACTACTGAAATAATAATAAATATACTTCATTATAGAACCATAAACAATATATCTAATATGTACCATATAACAACACTGGACATATCTCTGTCAGATATTAATTTACTGACCCCTTAAATGTCATCATCTCCTGGGGAAACCAGCCCTTTAATTGTGAACTTTAGGAAATACACCATTTTTTTAGCCAAATAAATAAATGTGTCAAGCTGAGGGAGCAAAGGATGTCAATGTCTTTGAGAGAGAGAGAGAGACCTGGGCCAACCTTTGCAGAGTCTGCACACTCCCTGGATTCACTTCCTTTCCCTTCAGTTGCTGCAAGTGACCAATTGAAGGTCAGAATGAGAAAAGAAATGGAAAGGGGGAGAAAAGAAAGTGTTTTACTCCCAGATGTTGGAGACAGGAGGAGGTTTAATTCAACTTCAGCTTTGTGACATCATAAAGTACCCTGACTGAATCAGCCAATAGGAATTACTCTATCCGCGGTGTCGTCACCGGGTTCCAGTGCGCGAACGCAGGAGCCCCGCCCCCACCCGTTCAACCCCCTCCCTCCTCAAGAGAAATTTTCCAGGCTCCAGCCAGAGCGAGAAGCCGCTCGGTGACCTCAACCCTGCCTGAGACTGCGCATGTCTAAGGGAGAGTGGGAGCTGCGGATGTGCAGGGGAGCTCACCTCCTGACCTTCCTGCTGAGGCATTGGCCAATGGGAACAGTTACGCGACCGGAAGGACTCGTGTCCTTCAGCCAATCAGAGTGCGGGGTTGGTGTGACTGAGCTTCACTCCGGCGGAAACTTCCTCCTGGGCCTTCATCAATCAAACCTCCAGACGCCGCTGGTTCTCCAGCATTCTGCACCTTTCATCAGCAGTGGCAGAAATGATCATCCCCGCCCGGCATGAGCTTTACACGTCTGGAGGGGGAAATACCAGGGGCCGAGTTAACGGAAGAACTCACACTCTTCCGTAAAATGTGCAGTGAATGAAGTATCTCTGATCAGGGAGGCATCAAACCTCCACTTTTTCGACCTGGGGTGAACCCTCGAGCAGAACCTCCAGAAAAGCGGGGCGGGGGGGGGGGGGCGCATTTAAGATGTTCCCTGTGGTGCAAGCGGACACCAGGTCGTCCTCGGCACGAAGAAGTCGGCGATTCTAGTCTGACATTGCTGTGGGACTGGAAAGAAGGTAAAATCTCCACCCCTCGGGTGCAAAGTTCCCCAAATATCCACATAATCCACCTCTTCACAAGCCGAGACCAACGCCCGAGCCTGGTAACCGGGAGCTTATCCACCAGAGGATATAAGTGGCCGTTGAAGTCATCAACCACAAAAGACTTAGTCAAAGCTAACTGCAAAATCCACAAAACCCTTCACAATGAACTCTGGGGAGTCATTCGGGGATCCATAAACATTCATTATTGAAACAACATCTCCATGCACCAACCCTCTGATGATCACATATCTACCTCCTTTATCCTTGGTGCAGGTTTCAACCTCAAAAGGGATATTTTTATTAATAAGGATTGCCACACCTCTGCTACTTGATGACAAAGAGGCAAAAAAAAATCCTCCCCACCCAATCCGGCCTCAATTTAAAGTGTTCCTCATCATAGAATCCCTTTCAGAAGGATGCCTTTCAGCCCATCGATTCCGCACCTGCCTTTGAAAGAGCACCCTACCGAGGCCCATGCCTCCACCCTATCACTGTCACCCAGTAACCCTACCTAACCCATTTGAACTTGAACGGGCTTTTTTGCATGTCCAATCCACCTAACTTGCACATCTTTGCCCTGTAGGAGGAAACTGGAGAACCCAGAGAAAATCCACACAGACACGAGGAGAAGGTGCAAACCAGGCAGTCACTCGAGGCCCAAATTCAACTTATATCTCTGGCGCTGGAAGGCATCTGCGCTAACCACTGTGCCACCTTGCCGCAACAAATGAGTTTAAGCTAGATGAGTTTCCTGCAATAAAGCTATGTCGATTTTCTCCTTACGAAAGGAGAGGATCTTATTCCTTCTGATAGGGTGATGGATGCCCTGTACATTGCCTGAGAAAATTTGCAGATTAACTGCCACCATTAGTTAGGCGACAGAGAGAACAGGAACAGATTTTCACACCACAATCGGGCGGGCGTCATTAACCCCCTCCTCCAACTCACTTTACACCACAGGCACCAAGGTATCCCCAAACTGCTCCTTTCACAGACAAAAAGCTCCTTTCAGCTCCATTCACTGTACCAGAGTAGGGTAAAGTCAACAACACATAAACCAACCCATAATAACAAAAATACAAAAGAATCACAACCACAATAGATCAAAGGGAACTTTTCTCAATAAGACTGAGGACCCGGAGGGTTATCCCCACGGCCAGACTGTTGTTACCCTCAGGATACCTTCTCTAAACTGAGGAGAGGAAAAGGAGGGCCAACAAGGGAATGGAGATCGAATGTCCCTCCTACATTTTAGACCCACCCGTGAAGACCTGCATCCATCACCACCCACCCTTCGGCAATGGCACCACTCGGTTCCGCCATGATTAACACTCGGATAATAGAAGAAAGACTACAGATATTAATCACTCGGCACATCTACCATAACTGAGATAAGATAATACGAGTCCCTGGAATACTGAAGGAGAAGAAGACATTCAATTGGCGCTCACAGAATAACAACTCCCTTCAACAGGATAAAAGATAACAATATCAGGCAACAACACCATGATAGCGAAAGAGTCTGGATTAGAGCCTGAGTTAGTCTGAGCTGCAAACCATCCCTCCAAATCCTTGCCCTTCAAAGATTTAGTGAAGACCAAGGCATTAGTTGGATTATCGAAAGACTTGACGGAGTTGTCGGATACAATTTTCAGGGTCGCTGGGTAAAGACCATAAGACATAGGAGTGGAAGTAAGGCCATTCGGCCCATCGAGTCCACTCCACCATTCAATCATGGCTGATTTCAACTCCATTTACCCGCTCTCTCTCCATAGCCCTTAATTCCTCGAGAAATCAAGAATTTATCAACTTCTGTCTTAAAGCCACTCAATGTCCCGGCCTCCACCGCCCTCTGTGGCAATGAATTCCACATACCCACCACTCTCTGGCTGAAGAAATTTCTCCTCATCTCTGTTCTAAAGTGACTCCCTTTTATTCTAAGGCTGTGCCCCCGGGTCCTAGTCTCCCCTGCTAATGGAAACAACTTCCCTACATCCACCCTATCTAAGCCATTCATTATCTTGTAAGTTTCCATTAAATCTCCCCTCAACCTCCTAAACTCCAATGAATATAATCCCAGGATCCTCAGACGTTCATCATATGTTAGGCCTACCATTCCTGGGATCATCCGTGTGAATCTCCGCTGGACCCGCTCCAGTGCCAGTATGTCCTTCCTGAGGTGTGGGGCCCAAAATTGCTCACAGTATTCTAAATGGGGCCTAACTAATGCTTTATAAAGCTTCAGAAGTACATCCCTGCTTTTATATTCCAAGCCTCTTGAGATGAATGACAACATTGCATTTGCTTTCTTAATTACGGACTCAACCTGCAAGTTTACCTTTAGAGAATCCTGGACTCGGACTCCCAAGTCCCTTTGCACTTCAGCATTATGAATTTTGTCACCGTTTAGAAAATAGTCCACGCCTCTATTCTTTTTTCCAAAATGCAAGACCTCGCACTTGCCCACGTTGAATTTCATCAGCCATTTCTTGGACCACTCTCCTAAACTGTCTAAATCTTTCTGCAGCCTCCCCACCTCCTCCATACTACCTGCCTCTCCACCTATCTTCGTATCATCGGCAAACTTAGCCAGAATGCCCCCAGTCCCAGTCTAGATCATTAATATATAAAGAGAACAGCTGTGGTCCCAACACTGAACCCTGCGGGACACCACTCGTCACCGGTTGCCATTCCGAAAAATAACCTTTTATCCCAACTCTCTGCCTTCTGCCTGACAGCCAATCGTCAATCCATGTTAGTACCTTGCCTCGAATACCATGGGCCCTTACTTTACTCAGCAGTCTCCCGTGAGGCACCTTATCAAAGGCCTTTTGGAAGTCAAGATAGATAACATCCATTGGCTCTCCTTGGTCTAACCTATTTGTTATCTCTTCAAAGAACTCTAACAGGTTTGTCAGGCACGACGTCCCCTTACTAAATCCATGCTGACTTGTCCTAATCCGACCCTGCACTTCCAAGAATTTAGAAATCTCATCCTTAACATTGGATTCTAGAATCTTGCCAACAACCGAGGTCAGGCTAATTGGCCTATAATTTTCCATCTTTTTCCTTGTTCCCTTCTTGAACAGTGGGGTTACAACAGCGATTTTCCAATCCTCTGGTACTTTCCCTGACTCCAGTGACTGTTGAAACATCATCACCAACGCCTCCACTATTTCTTCAGCTATCTCCTTTAGAACTCTAGGATGTAGCCCATCTGGGCCCGGAGATTTATCAATTTTTAGACCTCTTAGACATAAAGCGACATAATTCACTCCGGAGCCTTGAGTTCCCTTCAACCTTCATCGAAGCCTCGATGCTTCGTTTGTGTGTCTGCCGAAAAGTCCTGGAAGAAGGAAATCCTCACTCCCTCATGGAGCCAGGTCCCACCTCACCTTACCTGTCGCCAGGATCTTCTGGTGATCTTTCAAGTTGTGGAAGTGAATGGTTACAGGCCTGGGATGAAAACTATCCCTCAGCCTCAAAGACAGGATCCGATGCCCTTTCCAATTTGAAACACCCAGGCTTTACATCCAGCTTGAGAAAACGTGGCAGCCGGTCCTCGAAGAACCTAGCGGGAGCCTTACCCTCCACCCCTTCTGGCAGGCCGACGACTCGGATGTTCTTTCTCTGACCCTCGGTTCTCCAGGAGTCCACCACACCACTCAGCCAGTTTTCCAAGGATTAAATTTTTGCCTCCGCGGAGGAGGCATCTTGCTCAACATTCAGGATTCTCTCCTCGGGATCGTCGACCCTTGGTGTTTTACAGCTCGGCTCATGAGCTCACAGATATTGAGTCAGCACACTCAGCCTCTGGTCAATAACACGGATAATGTCGCTGACATAGGTCGGCCAATCATCCCACAGAATAGACAAGCAGGCTCGATGGGCCGAATGGCCAACTGCAGCTCGTATTTGTTATGATCTCTGTGCCCAGGACAGGAAGCAGTGAGCATGGATCTGTCAATCAACCTGAATCAGCACCTTCAGGAGAATTGGGAGGGTGGATATTAGATACAGCAGAGTGAGAATGGAGGGAGAGTGTGTGGGATGGAGATTTACAGCTTTGGGGAATGAGAGAGGAAAGAATGTTCTCTAGGAACTAGAATTGTCTGTTCTGAGTTTCTATCCTGCACTGACAGTGATGTCTTTTGTAAATTGTTTTTATAGGATATTAGAAGAGGAATTACAGACAGAAATCCCAACCGTCACCACTCAATCTGACTGAGTCTCTCAATTTCTTGGAACTGAACATCACCAGACTTTGAATCCCGAAGGAAAAATGTTTGGCTTTTCTGTCGGCTTCAAAAGATTTTAACCATCAGTGTGACTGGAAAAGCCCCGAGACACACACACCCGAGTGAGAGTGTTCCAGAGCACTGACTGTGGAAAGAGCTTTAACCAGTTACACAGCCTGAAAAAACATCACACCATTCACAGCGGGGAGAGACCGTACACGTGTTCTCTGTGTGGACGAGGCTTCAACTGATCGTCAAACCTGGAGAAACACGAGGACACCCGCACCATGAAGAAACCTTGGAAATGCGGGGACTGTGGGAAGGGATTCAAGGCTCCATCTGCACTGGAAACTCATCGACGTATTCACACTGGGGAGAAGCCATTCACCTGCCCTCAGTGTGAGAAGGGATTCACTCAATTATCCGCCCTGCGAAGACATCGACCCATTCACACTGGGGAGAGGCCGTTCACCTGCTCTCAGTGTGAGAAGGGATTGACTACTTTATCGAGCCTTTGGAGACACCAACGAGTTCACACTGGGGAGAGGCCGTTCACCTGCTCTCAGTGTGAGAAGGGATTCACAGAGTTATCGAAACTACGGATACATCAGCGACTTCACACTGGGGAGAGGCTGTTCATCTGCTCTCAGTGTGAGAAAGACTTCACTGAGTTATCGAAACTGCGTATACACCAGCGGGTTCACACTGGGGAGAGGCCATTCACCTGCTCGCAGTGTGGGAAGAGATTCACTCAGTTATCCAGCCTGCGGAAACACCAGCGAGCTCACACTGGGGAGAAGCCATTCACCTGTTCTCAGTGTGAGAAGGGATTCACTCGGTTATCCACCCTGCGGATACATCAGCGAGTTCACACTGGGGAGAGGCCGTTCACCTGCTCTCAATGTGAGAAGGAATTCACTCAGTTATCCAA
Organism: Scyliorhinus torazame; assembly: GCF_047496885.1. Lineage (NCBI taxonomy): Eukaryota > Metazoa > Chordata > Chondrichthyes > Carcharhiniformes > Scyliorhinidae > Scyliorhinus > Scyliorhinus torazame. The sequence continues at coordinate 144,175,709 of NC_092711.1, forward strand.
CCTGCAGAGACACCAGCGAGTTCACACTGGGGAGAGGGCATTCAATTGCTCTCAGTGTGTGAAGAGATTCACTACTTCATCAAGCCTGAGGATACACCAGCTTGTTCACACTGAGGAGAGGCCGTTCACCTGCTCTCAGTGCGGGAAGGGATTCGCTCAGTTATCCCACCTGCAGACACACCAGCAAGTTCACACAGGGGAGAAGGAGTTAACCTGCTCTTCGTGAGAGAAGGGATTCAGATATCCATACACTCTGCAGGAACACTAGCGAGTTCACACCTGGAAGAGGCCATTGACCTGCTCTGAGCAGGGGAGACATTCAATGATCTGTCCCAACTACAGAGACACTAGCGAGTTAATTCTGGGGAGAGACCATTTATCTGCTCTCAATGTGGGAGGGGTTTTGTGATTCATCACATCTGTTGTGACTCCAACAAGTTCACAATAAATTACAGATGTTGGTTCCATTGTTATTGTTTCTGCTCTCACTGACATCCAGGAGTGCATTCTGTTCATTCTGACATCTGGTGAATGGTGATGATTGGAGGGTTTCTTTCTGCTGGACTGGCCGGTCTAACACCTCTGCCTCCGGTGGGCTGACCATTTTTGACGCTAGTTGCTATTATCTGGTTCCAAGTTTGACGAGGAGCACAGAATGAAAAGGTGTTTGCACGTTGGAAGATATTTAGTTCCCAAAGCAGCCACGTTGCCATGAAGATGGGCTATGGTGGTTACAGGGTTCTTTTGTCTAATTTATCTGGATGTTTCTCGCAGAAGGAAACTGTCATGGTATGAGGAGCAAGTTGTCTGTGGTAGATTGGGAAATTACAATAAGCATATCACTGAAAGTGGCAACGCAGGTGGATAAGGAGCTAAGAAGGCAGACGGCATGCTTGTCTTCATTGGTCGGGGCATTGAGTATAAAAATTGGCAAGTCATGCTGCAGCTGTACAGAACCTTAGTTAGGCCACACGTGGAATATTGCCGACAATTCTGGTCACCAAAAGGATGTGGAGGCTTTGGAGAGAGTACAGAGGAGGTTTACCAGGATGTTGACTGGCCTGGAGGGTATTAGTTATGAGGAGAGGTTGGATAAACTCGGATTGTTTTCACTCCAGCGACAGAGGTTGAGGGAAGACCTGATAAAAGTTGACAAAGTTATGAGTGGCACGGACAGAGTGGATAGTCAGAAGCTTTTTCCCAGGTTGGAAAAGTCAATTACCAGGTGACAGAGGTTTAAGGTGCGAGGGGCAAAGTTTAGAAGAGATGTGCGAGGGAAGATTTTTACACAGAGGGTGGTGAGTGCCTGGAACTCGCTGCGGGAGGAGGTGGTGGAAGCAGGTACGATAGTGACGTTTAAATGGCATCTTGACAAATACATGAATAGGATGGGAATAGATGGATACAGACCCTGGAAGCACAGAAGGTTTTAGTTTAGACAGACATAATGATCCGAGCAGGCTTGGTGGGCCGAAGGGCCTGTTCCTGTGCTGTACTGTCCATTGGTCTTTGCTGTTCTTTGTATGACGATAGACAGGCAACCACTCGCATTTTATTCACATAAAATATAGATTCCTTTCAGAAGCAAAATTTAAACAGCAAAAGTGAAGCTATCGTGGCTAACAAGAAAAGTTAAAGATTCTATTAGATCAATGGAGGAGACAATATAGTCGTGAGCCTGAGGATTGGGAACTTGTTTTAGAATTCAGCAAAGGAGGAACAGGAAACTGATAAAGAGAAAATAGAATATTAGAGCAAACTGGGGAGAACTGGAAAAGCTCCTATAGGAATGTGAAAGGAAAAGATTAGCAAAGACCAATGTGGGTCCATTCCAGGCAGAGACAGGAGAGTTTATAATGGAGAATAAGGAAATGGCAGAGAACTAAACAATGTGTGTCTGTTTCACAGAGGAAGATACAGAAATTGTCCCAAAAACACGAGAGAACCAAGGGACCAGCGAGCACGAGGAACTGAAAGAGATTAGTATTCGTGAAAAAGTAGTACTGGAGAAAATAATGTGGTTGAAAGTTAATAAATCCACAAAAGCTGATGCTCTACATCCCAGGGTGTTGAAAGAGGTGGCTGTAGAGAGAGTGGATACATTGGTGATCATCTTTCAAAATTCCATAGATTCTGGAATGGTTCCTGCAGATTGGAAGGTGGTAAATGTAACCCCACTATTTAAGGAGAGAGAGAGAAAACGGGGAACCACAGACCCATTAGCCTGACATCAGTAGGAGGGAAAATGCTACAATCTATTATAAAGGATGTGATAACATACGAATTAGGAGCAGGAGTAGGCCACTCAGCTCCTCAAACCTGCTCCACCATTCATTAAGTTCCCGACTGATCTGATTGTAACCTCAACTCCACAGAGGCCCCTGAGAAAATAAATCTGAGGAGATAGTAATAATATTCTTTATTATAATCATCTTTATTATTGTCACAAGTAGGCTTACATTAACACTGTAATGAAGTTACTGTGAAAATCCCCTAGTCGCCACACTCCGGCACCTGTTCGGGTACACAGAGGGAGAATCAGAATGTCCAATTCACCTAACAAGCACGCCTTGTGGGAGGAAACCGGAGCACCCGGAGGAAACCCGCACAGACATGGAGAGAACGTGCAGACTCTGCACAGACAGCGACCCAAGCCAGGAATTGAACCAGGTCCCTGGAGCTGTGAAGCAACGGTGCTAACCACTGTGCCTCCATGCCGCTGTGTCAGTTGTGGGGAACAAGAAAATGGCAGAGGAGTTAAACAGATATTTTGCATCAGTCTTTATGGTGGAAGATACTTTGAATATCCCATTAATACTAAAGAATATGGAGGGTGCAATTAAATACCATCACTGGAGAAGTTGTATTGGACAAACTAATGGGGATAAGATAAGTCCCCTGGATGGCTGCATCCTAGGATCCTAAAAGAAATGGCTACAGAGATAGTGGATGCATTGATTGTAATTTTCCAAAAATCCTTGAATTCTGGAGAAGTACCAGAGGATTGGAAAACTGCCAATGTGACAACCCCCGATTCAAAATGGGAGGGAGGCAAAAAACGAGACACTGTAGGACGATTAGCGTAACATTTATTGTTGAAAAAAATGTTGGAATCAATTATTAGAAAGTAATAGCAGCACATTGAGAAAATCATAATCTAATCAAGCAGAGTCAGAATGGCTTTGTGAAAGGGAAACCGTGTCTGACTAATTTATCAGAGTGTTTCGAGGAAGTTTCAACCAGAGTGGATAGAGGGGGACCAGTAGATGTGTTGTATTTAAACTTCCAGAAGGCCTTTGACAAGGTACCTCACAAAACGTTAAGTCATGAGATAAGAACCCATGGTGTTGGCGTGGATAGAGAATTGGCTAATGAGGAGGAAACAACGAGTGGGGGTAAGGGGTTCTTTTTCAGGTTGGTGACGTGTAACCAGTGGGGTTCCACAGGGGTCAGTGCTGGGGCCGCAACTGTGTACAATTTATATTAATGACTTGGAGGAAGGAAGCGAACGTACTGTGCCCAAATTTGCAGACAACACAAAACTAGCTGGAAAGGCAAGTTGCGAGGGGGATACAAACAGTTTGCAAAGAGCTATTGAGAGGTTAAGCAAGTGGACAAAAAGTTGCCACATGGGGCATAATGTGGGAAAATGTGAAGTTCATTTCGGAAGGGAGAACAAAAGAACAGTATTATTTAAATGGAGAAAAACTACAGAAAGCTGCAGCACAAAGGGACTTGGGGGAACTTGTGCACGAAACACAGAAAGCTAGCAGACAGGTGCAGCAGGTAATCAGGAAGGCTAATGGAATGTTGGCCCTGATTCCAAGGGGGATGGAGTATAAGAGTCGGGAAGTCTTGCTGCAGCTGTACAGCTGAGAGCAGTTTTGGTCCCCTTATGTCAGGAAATATATTATTTCATTGGCGGAGGTTTAACGAAGGTTCACTAGGATGATCCCAGGTATGGAGGTGTCTGAGGAGCAAAGGTTAAACAGGTTGGGACTCTACTCATTGAAATTTAAAACAATGAGAGGTGATCTCATTGAAACATACAAGATTCTGAAGGAGCCTCTGGGGTAGAGAATTCCAAAAGATTTACAACTTGTCGATCTCTGTAGATCAAACCATTGCCCTGTTCTAACACCATATCCCTGTCAGTTTATTTCCCTCAAAAGCCCATCCAATTTCCTTTTGGAAACATTCCAGCATCTCTGCTTCTACCCGCATTGTAGGAAGTGGCTTCCAATATTTCCCACTTTCTTAAAATGCAAATGAATCTCAGAGAGCACAGAAAGAGGCCATTCTGTCCATCGTTCCCATGCTAGCTCTTTGAGTGAACTATCTAATTAGTCCCATCGCCCAGCAAGTTTCTTTTTCCACAGAATCTGTCCAGTTCTTGTGAAAGTTACAGTTGAATTTACTTCCTCCAGCATTGTCAGGCAGTGAATTCCAACAACTCGTTCTGTTTTAAATCTAATAATTTCACGATACTCTATGTTTGGATTTTCACAGGGGATTTGAAATAGAGAGAAAGACATGGTTGTTGCACAAAATCAATACTCCGTCTTTATGAGTGATCTTCATGAATGGGCAGAGTGTGAAATACCCAGGTTTGTGGTGCCAAGGTGGCAGTCTGGCAGTGCCAAGGTGCATACGTTCCAGGGACTGGGCTGGGGGACCACCCTGCCCTATCCCTGACCACTCAAGGGGGCCTCCAATGGCCTGGGAACCCCTCAGGTACCGTGACGCCTGGCCCTTGTCTGTGTGGGCCAATACTAATCGGCGTCCATGTGACCGACTGGGCAGTCGCTTAAATCAAGGGAGACCTTTAGATAGGGGGTCCTTCCCGTTAACGGGATGGAGATTGTCCTTAATCCGGGCAATGGGAATAGGCCGGTTAAATCAGAAACCGATTGGCGCTTGGTGCCCAATTTCGGACTCTCCTGCGATCTAACTGGCGCACTTGGATTTGCGCCTGCGCATCGTGGCCATTAGATTGTGCCCTCATTCTCATTTGCTGTAAAAATGTCAAAGGTTAATTGCTGTGTCTAAAGAAAGTGCAATGAGGATAAATGTACTGACAAGAGAGACCTTCAAGCTCTGATTAGCCTCAACATTTGAAACTGTCTGAATAAGGGATTGTATAGAATCAGATAAAGCGACAGTATGAAACAGTTCTATTGTATTCCTGTCTAAGATAATGAGAGGTGGTGTCAGCAATTGGGGATCCAATTAAATTAATCTAGTGTCCAAATTGACCAGTTATCATGTTACAACAGACCCAACTCTGACGTGAGATATTGGTCACTTTGGGGATAAAAGTAGAGGTTCTGAAGGTCTTCCTTGCTGGCCAAGTACTGAAGACTCCCGAGGCCGAGTTCCAAGGAAATTACTGTCAAAGAAGGAGCCAGAGAGGGTTACGCTTCTACAGACTGATCACCCACATGAAGTTGTAAAAGTCAATGTCTTAATGTTATTCAGTAAACCTTTTTGATTTAATAAACTTATTTTTAAATTTACTATCCAGAGAATTCTGCCTTTGTCTTAATTGGTTAAAGTCTGGTCTGAACCAAAGTGAATTTATTAAATGGTAAGTTGGGGGTGGCTTAAATCAATTGCGTTCCAGATAACAACATCAGGTAACATAAACCTTCAATTTAAAAATAATTACAGCACCTGTCACACCCACAGGATGTCCCAAAGTGCTTTCCAGCCAATTAAGTACTTTTGAAGTGTAGTCACTGCTGTAATGTAGGAAACGCAGTAGCCAATTTACACACAGCAAGATCTCACACACAGCAATGTGATAATGAGCAGATGATCTGTTTTTATTGATATTGATTGAGGATAAATATTGACCGGGACACCGGGGATAACTCCCCTGCTCTTCTTCAAAATAGTGGCTGTCGGAACCTTTACACCCACCTGAGAGGGGCAGACAGGGCCTCAGTTTAACATCTTATTTGAAAGAAGGCTGTTCTGACAGTGCAGCATTCCCTCAGTGCTGGGACGAGGAATGTTGGAACTGGTTTTTGTCCACAGGTCCCCGACTGGGATTTGATCCCATAACCTTCTGACAGGTGAGAGAGCTGCCCACTGAGTCACGGCTCATGTGATAGACAATACAAAGTTAGAAAGGGAAAGTTACCCTTTAAATCCCCCACCCTTTGCCTCCAGTGCCTAAATCTAATAATAAACCCCCCAGTATAAATAACATGTTTGACTGACAAATGTTGAAGTGTTGATTTAGAGACACAAGTTTTAACTTCCCATTTGAGCCTCGGGCACTTCTCTGTGTCTATTGCTCATGTCAATGACAGGCAGGAGACGGAGCTGTGGGCTGAATTGGATTGGATTGGATTTGTTTATTGTCACGTGTACTGAGGTACAATGAAAAGTATTTTTCTGCGAGCAGCTCAACAGATCATTAAGTACATGGGAAGAAAAGGGAAGAAAAGAAAATACATAATAGGGCAACACAAAGTATACGATGTAACTGCATAAGCACCAGCATCGGATGAAGCATACAGGGTGTAGTGTTAATGAGGTCAGTCCATAAGAGGGTCATTTAGGAGTCTGGTAACAGCGGGGAAGAAGCTGTTTTTGAGTCTGTTCGTGCGTTTTCTCAGACTTCTGTATCTCCTGCCCGATTTAGCTGAGAATAACGGGGCCTGCACACCAGTTGGGAAACTGCCATGGGTGTCGCACTAATAGAGAGACAGGAAGGTACTGGAGGATTGACCGGGAAATGGGCCTCCAACCAATTGTTATATCGATCACTCGGAGCTAAAGAGAAACCCGTCTCTTTAAATACATATACAGGGAAGAGGCTGCAATGAATCTGTCCCTTTTAACCTGCACAAAAACAGGAGGCTCAGATTCACAGGCTGCAGGAGGAGTCCATTCAGCCCATCGTGCCCCTGCTATCTCTTTGAAAGGTCTCGCCCATTCATCCAACTGTTCTGCCCTTTCCCCACAGCCCTGCAAATTCTTCCCTTTCAAGTATTTATTCTTTGGAACGATACCATTGAATCTGCTTTCAGGCAGATCAGAACAACTCGCTGTGTCAAAAAGTAAAACAAAATCTCATCTTCCCCACTGGCTCCTTTGCCAATTACCTCAGAGGGACTCACTTTCTGTGAAAGAGCCTGTCAACCCCTCTCACCCACTTTCCCTAAAATGCATCAATCTAATGAAAAGTCCAGAAAAATCAAATATTTTTCCTGATACAAGTTTATTAATGAAACCGAACATGGTTTAAAAAAAGCAGAAAGTGACTTGAGGATCAAAGACAACCAGAGTAAAAGGATGTTCACAATGTTCTGGACCCAAATGGTTTATTTTTGGCTCCTCTGTACCCTGTTCCTGTGACGTCCGCTTTGGGAACCGGGGCACATTCAGCCTGTTTGAGGATCGATGAGTATGGAAGCTTTACGTGTTTAGGTTTGGTGATGTCAGTACATTGTAGTCACTAAAAAGAGCGGTGATTCCATGGAGAATAGCTGGAGTCAGCCCTCAGTATCAGTTAGACATCACCTCATTAACATGTTTGTATAATTAAAAAATTGTACTGTACGTAAGCTCGGTGATGAAATGTCTTCAGTGGCATGTCTCTTTAAGTGTTGAATACTGTACTGTAGCTTTAAGAATAAACAAAACTGGTGTTAAGGTCAGGAAGGGGTCAGATTACCAGCTATTCCCGGACACCCTGTTTGATACAAGTTTTAGTTCATCGTTCGAAGAGGCTTCAAGCTGATTGCCTCAATTTGTTGTGGGGAAGCTGGTAACACTTTTCCCATTGGTCAAGAGTCAGAAATATTTGATGAAAAAGTTTTCGTTTTGATCAACAGCTGCACAGATTCGGGTTCAATGTCACAAAGTTATCTTCAAAAAGGTCTATTCAGTAACTGGAGTCCATGCTGACTGTAGAACAATCCAGTCAGTCCCATTCCCCCTCGATGTCCCTGTTCCCCTGCAAGTTTATTTCCTTCCAGTGCCCATCAATTTCATTTTGAAATTGGTCGTTACCTCCAATTCCTCCACCCTCATGGGCAGTGAGTTCCAGGTCATTACCACTCGCTGTGTAAAAATATTCTCTCTCACATCCCCCTGAAACACGTACCCCAAACCTGAAATCTGTGTCCCCCTCATCCTTGTCCCATCAGTTAATGGGAACAGCTATTCTTTATCCACCTTACCTAACTCTATCATAACCTTGTCCACCTCTATCAAATCTCCCCTCAACCTCCTTTGCTCCAAGGTGAACAACCCCAGCCTGACATCGACAATCAAGAATAAACAAACAGAATATGTTAATACCTGGGATCAGATGGGAATGTTTGATTGTCCTGGACAGAAAGGAATTAGAATAACTCACCTTGGGTATAGTTACCTGGAATGTAACAAACTGGTGTCCACCTATATTCCAGTGAGATTCAGGGACTTGTAGATGAGATGAATAAGTTGCCTTTTTCTTGATAATATTTTGATCATTTGCCTCTGAAACCTTAAAAGGAAAACCAGGGATGGGATTCTCTGTCCCGCTGCACCAGTTGTATATCCGCCACCCCCGCTGGCAGCGGGATTCTCCGACCTGCCAGCCGGCCAATGGGATTTCCCATTGTGGGCAACCCCGCTACGTTAGGAAATTCCCGGGCTTCGGTGCACTGCCGGTGCAAAGGAGAATCCCGACAGTGGAGAATCCAGCTCTATGCTTAAAATCCGAGATGCTGCCTGACATATCATGTGCATAAAGAGAGACATAAGCTAAGCTATTGGGACAACAGTCCTGTGAAGTTTTGATAAGATTGTGTGACATGTTGAGGGACAACGATCTCAACCTGTATAGAGACATGGTCACTCAACAAAGACACCAAAATGACTGAATCTATGTCTGTTTAAGAGAGATGCCCTTGAATAAAAAGAGTGATCTGATAGTGTACAGAAAATTTGCACCTCATTATCCCTGAAGACCCACCGAAGCCACATTGTGGGCCACACAGACAAAATTCAAAGAGAGCTATACAAAAGCCATCTGCATTTCATATCCCAGGCTGTCCAACAGGAGTCTGTTTGTCTGCTGAGACAAAGAGCCCCACAGCCTTCCTTTCAATTCTTAATGGCTGAGCCATTCAACAATCTCGGGGTACCAGATGAGGGATACAGGTCCTGGAGAGATGAGGGTGATGTGACATGGCCTCTGGTTTGTGAAACCAGTAATATTGCCTTGCTGTACTGCACAGTCTCAGTCTGCCGTTTTAACATTGATCCAGCAGCATCACATACAAAGGGCCTCTAGCCCAGATTGCACATCTGGCTCCATCTACACTGCCTCTGCTGGTCATTCTGTATCATCGGCAACAAGACTGATTCATCTCCAATCTCATTGTGTGAATTCAACACCACTCTGCTGCCACCTCTGCTGGGTCTCGTTGAATTTGGTCTCCCTTCTGCCAGATAGCTCCTTTTGTTCAAGTTCAAAGTGATTAATTGTGGGGGACAGAGATTCGTAGTTGGAGAGGGAGAAGGATGTTGGCTGATGACTTTGACAGGGAGGGGCAACATTTGAGGGATTCTCGATTCTCCCCATTCCATAACTTTCTGATGGATCATGGAGATCCCACGATTTTCAGCATAGAATCACAGAATACTCACATCACAGAAGGAGACCATTCGGCCCATTGTGTCTGTCACCGCTCAGTAAGAGCGGCTCAGCTAGCGCCACTCCCTTGCCTTTCCCCCATAACCCGGCAAATTCTTTCCCTTGATAGCATTTACCCAATTCCCCCTTGAAAACCGTGATTGAATCTGCCTCCACCACACTCTCATCAGAACCTTCCAGATCCTCACCCATCGCTCTTTAAAAACGGTTTCCCTCATGTGGCCTTTGGTTCCTTTATCAATTTGAGTGTCAATGTGTGCGTGACTTTAAGGAGAAGCTGGATAAGTCCATGAAAGAGAAAGGAACAGAGGGATTTGCAGATTAAAAAAAGACTTGTATTTATATAACACCTTTCAGGGCCACTGGAATTCTCGAGGCATTTTGTTGCCAATGATGTACTTTCTGAGGTGTAGTCACTGTTGTGATGTAAATTTAGGCACAACCGGATAGGAACATAGGAACAGGAGTAGGCCAGTCAGCCCTTCGAGCCTGCTGTCCCATTCTATAAGATCATGGCTCATCTGGTTGTGATCTCAACTCCACTTTCCTGTTTCACCCCCATAACCCTTGTCTCCTCTGTTAATAATATGTCCAACTCTGCCCTGAATATATTCAATGACCCGGTGCCCACTCCTCTCTGCGGAAGAGAATTCCACAGACTAAAGACCCTCTGCGAGAAAAACATTCTCCTCAATCTGAATGGTGGACCTCATATTGATAAACTGTGTCCCCTGGTTCTAGTCTCTCCCAAAATTGGAAACATCCTCCTGATTTCTCCCCTATCAAATCCCTTCAGGATTGTAAATGTTTCATTAAGATCACCTCTCCTTCATCTAAAGTCTGCCCAACATGTTCAACCTTTCTTCATAAGAGAGGCCCCTCATCCCAGGAATGAGTCACGTGAATTTTCTCTGAACTGCAGCTAACACAATTATATCTTTGTTTTTCAAACAAGGTGAAGATGCAGTGCACAATATTCCAGATGTGGTCTAACCAAGGCCCTGCACAGCTGTAGCTTCTATTTCCCCTTGTGAGAAACACTGATATTCCAATTGCTTTCCTAATCACTTGCTGTACCTGCACACCAACTTTTTGTGATTCCTATACCAGGACACCCAGATCCCTCTGTAACACTGAATATTGTAATCTCTCTCCATTTAAATAGGATACTGCTTCTCTATTCCTCCTGCCTTATACTCCATCTGCAAATTTTTCACACTCATTTCTGTACCCTGCAACCTATCGACAATTAACAAAACCCCAGAAAGAGCAGTGTGATAATGAGCAGAAGATCTGTTTTTGTGCTGTTGTTCATGATTGAGGGATAAATATTGACCAGAACACCGGGACAATTCCCCTGCTCATCTCAAAAATAACAACATGCGGTCTTTTAAATCTAACCAAGCAGGTAAACTGGGCCTCAGTAACATCTCATCTGAAGAATGGTAACACCAACACAGCAGCACTCCCTCAGTATTGCACTGCAGTGTCAGCCCTGAGTGTAGTTCTCCAGTCCTGAATGGGGGCATGAGCCCAGAACCTTGGAACTCAGAAGTTGGAATGTAACCCACTGAGCCCTGACTGACAGTGAAGGTGAATAAGACTGGGAGGAACCATGTGTGAAGCATCAAAGCCATAACATACCAGGTACTAACGACATAGGCAGGAAGGGGCATGAGGTCCTGCAGCAGGAGTTCAGGGAGCGAGGCAGAAAGTTAAAAGACAGGACCTCGAGGGTTGTAATCTCGGGATTACTCCCTGTGCCACGTGCCAGTGAGGCTAGAAATAGGAAGATAGAGCAGACAAACACGTGGCTAAACAGCTGGTGTAGGAGGGAGGGTTTCTGTTATCTGGACCACTGGGAGCTCATCCGGGCAGGTGTGACCTGTATAAGATGGACGGGTTGCATCTAAACCGGAGAGGCATAAATATCCTGGCCGCGAGGTTTGCTAGTGTCACACGGGAGGGTTTAAACTAGTATGGCAGGGGGGTGGGCACGGGAGCAATAGGTCAGAAGGTGAGAGCATTGAGGGAGAACTAGGGAATAGGGACAGTGTGGCTCTGAGGCAGAGCAGACGGGGAGAAGTTGCTGAACACAGCGGGTCTGGTGGCCTGAAGTGCATAGTTTTAATGCAAGGAGCATTACGGGTAAGGCAGATGAACTTAGAGCTTGGATTACTACTTGGAACTATGATGTTGTTGCCATTACAGAGACCTGGTTGAGGGAAGGGCAGGATTGGCAGCTAAACGCTCCAGGATTTAGATGTTTCAGGCGGGATAGAGGGGGATGTAAAAGGGGAGGCGGAGTTGCGCTACTTGTTCGGGAGAGTATCACAGCTATACAGCGAGAGGACACCTCAGAGGGCAGTGAGGCTATATGGGTAGAGATCAGGAATAAGAAGGGTGCAGTCACAATGTTGGGGGTATACTATAGGCCTCCCAACAGCCAGCGGGAGATAGAGGAGCAGATAGGTAGACAGATTTTGGAAAAGAGTAAAAACAACAGGGTTGTGGTGATGGGAGACTTCAACTTCCCCAATATTGACTGGGACTCACTTAGTGCCAGGGGCTTAGACGGGGCAGAGTTTGTAAGGAGCATCCAGGAGGGCTTCTTAAAACAATATGTAAACAGTCCAACTAGGGAAGGGGCGGTACTGGACCTGGTATTGGGGAATGAACCCGGCCAGGTGGTAGATGTTTCAGTAGGGGAGCATTTCGGTAACAGTGACCACAATTCAGTAAGTTTTAAAGTACTGGTGGACAAGGATAAGAGTGGTCCGAGGATGAATGTGCTAAATTGGGGGAAGGCTAATTATAACAATATTAGGCGGGAACTGAAGAACATAGATTGGGGGCGGATGTTTGAGGGCAAATCAACATCTGACATGTGGGAGGCTTTCAAGTGTCAGTTGAAAGGAATACAGGACAGGCATGTTCCTGTGAGGAAGAAAGATAAATACGGCAATTTTCGGGAACCTTGGATGACGAGTGATATTGTAGGCCTCGTCAAAAAGAAAAAGGAGGCATTTGTCAGGGCTAAAAGGCTGGGAACAGACGAAGCCTGTGTGGCATATAAGGAAAGTAGGAAGGAACTTAAGCAAGGAGTCAGGAGGGCTAGAAGGGGTCATGAAAAGTCATTGGCAAATAGGGTTAAGGAAAATCCCAAGGCTTTTTACACGTACATAAAAAGCAAGAGGGTAGCCAGGGAAAGGGTTGGCCCACTGAAGGATAGGCAAGGGAATCTATGTGTGGAGCCAGAGGAAATGGGCGAGGTACTAAATGAATACTTTGCATCAGTATTCACCAAAGAGAAGGAATTGGTAGATGTTGAGTCTGGAGAAGGGGGTGTAGATAGCCTGGGTCACATTGTGATCCAAAAAGACGAGGTGTTGGGTGTCTTAAAAAAATATTAAGGTAGATAAGTCCCCAGGGCCTGATGGGATCTACCCCAGAATACTGAAGGAGGCTGGAGAGGAAATTGCTGAGGCCTTGACAGAAATCTTTGGATCCTCGCTGTCTTCAGGGGATGTCCCGGAGGACTGGAGAATAGCCAATGTTGTTCCTCTGTTTAAGAAGGGTGGCAGGGATAATCCCGGGAACTACAGGCCGGTGAGCCTTACTTCAGTGGTAGGGAAATTACTGGAGAGAATTCTTCGAGACAGGATCTACTCCCATTTGGAAGCAAATGGACGTATTAGTGAGAGGCAGCACGGTTTTGTGAAGGGGAGGTCGTGTCTCACTAACTTGATAGAGTTTTTCGAGGAGGTCACTAAGATGATTGATGCAGGTAGGGCAGTAGATGCTGTCTATATGGACTTCAGTAAGGCCTTTGACAAGGTCCCTCATGGTAGACTAGTACAAAAGGTGAAGTCACACGGGATCAGGGGTGAACTGGCAAGGTGGATACAGAACTGGCTAGGCCATAGAAGGCAGAGGGTAGCAATGGAGGGATGCTTTTCTAATTGGAGGGCTGTGACCAGTGGTGTTCCACAGGGATCAGTGCTGGGACCTTTGCTCTTTGTAGTATATATAAATAATTTGGAGGAAAATGTAACTGGTCTGATTAGTAAGTTTGCAGACGACACAAAGGTTGGTGGAATTGCGGATAGCGATGAGGACTGTCTGAGGATACAGCAGGATTTAGATTGTCTGGAGACTTGGGCGGAGAGATGGCAGATGGAGTTTAACCTGGACAAATGTGAGGTAATGCATTTTGGAAGGGCTAATGCAGGTAGGGAATATACAGTGAATGGTAGAACCCTCAAGAGTATTGAAAGTCAAAGAGATCTAGGAGTACAGGTCCACAGATCACTGAAAGGGGCTACACAGGTGGAGAAGGTAGTCAAGAAGGCATACGGCATGCTTGCCTTCATTGGCCGGGGCATTGAGTATAAGAATTGGCAAGTCATGTTGCAGCTGTATAGAACCTTAGTTCGGCCACACTTGAGTATAGTGTTCAATTCTTGTCGCCACACTACCAGAAGGATGTGGAGGCTTTAGAGAGGGTGCAGAAGAGATTTACCAGAATGTTGCCTGGTATGGAGGGCATAAGCTATGAGGAGCGATTGAATAAACTCGGTTTGTTCTCACTGGAACGAAGGAGGTTGAGGGGCGACTTGATAGAGGTATACAAAATTATGAGGGGCATAGACAGAGTGGATAGTCAGGGGCTTTTCCCCAGGGTAGAGGGGTCAATTACTAGGGGGCATAGGTTTAAGGTGAGAGGGGCAAAGTTTAGAGTAGATGTACGAGGCAAGTTTTTTACGCAGAGGGTAGTGGGTGCCTGGAACTCACTACCGGAGGAGGTAGTGGAAGCAGGGACGATAGGGACATTTAAGGGGCATCTTGACAAATATATGAATAGGATGGGAATAGAAGGATACGGACCCAGGAAGTGTAGAAGATTGTAGTTTAGTCGGGCAGTATGGTCGGCACGGGCTTGGAGGGCCGAAGGGCCTGTTCCTGTGCTGTACATTTCTTTGTTCTTTGTTCTTTGTAGGTGGCCTGAATGGCATGTTTCTTCAATATCTATTCTATGTCATTTCAATCAATGAAACATTTCAGACTTGGAATTGTCAAATCCACACCTGGGATTTGTTTGGGTGCGATGCTGAACGTGAACTGTTTTGTAAAATAATTTCAGCTGGGAGTCCCTGAATAAATAAGGAGAGATCACAAACAGCAGTTCTTAAAGATACACTGTTAACCCAGCAAATCAGAGTTCCAACTATCCCACATCAAGGAAATGATGCAGGGAGTTCAATGCAAATCTGGTTCATTGGACTTGAATCCAGAGCATTAAACTACAGCCCAGTTACAGTGGTCTCTAACATCAGCAAAAACGAGCCCCAACCTTTCAAATGAATAAGGTTTGGTCCTGAACAGCAGCAGAAACCTTCTCCCTCTTAACCAATAAATCTCTGTCACCCACACACTCCCTATTAATTGTGACACTAATTCATCCCACTATGTTATCTTGCTTTTCCCCAATTCTCCTCCCCTAAAGGTGCTGACTCTCGGGTTCAGTTTCACATTCACCCAATGCCCTTCCCAATATGTCATCTCGGTATCTAAATCTTTACACCTGAAGTTAAGAAACTGTTTTGCTAAGAGGGGCGTAACAATCAAATCCAGTGACCACCCATATGTACGTTGTGTCAGAGTGACACTTTTCATTCCAATCCAGACTAGGATCCAGATGAGCAATGGCGACCGGGCGTCCCACAATGCCCCACGCTGGGTAAACCACTCTATCCGCCGCACGGACGGGCAGCCCGGTACTGAACGTCCAAGGGAGAGGGGCAGCTGCGCATGTGCTGGATACTGCTAATCCCATTGGCCAAATTGTCCGCGTTCCATAGTCAAAAGTTCTTCCAGCGCCACGTCACATCGTTCCCCATTGTTTTCAGGCAGCCGGCAACCAATGGAAAATATTGGAGGACCGGAAGGACTCTGGTCCTCCAGGCAATCAGAGCGCGGGCTTTGTTTGAACGATGATTGACCTTCACACAGACTGAAACCTCATTCTGTCTCCAACATCTGTGAGTAAAATACTTTATTTTCTCTCCTTTTCATTCATTTTCTTATTCTGACCTTCAATCGGTGATTTGCAGCAATTGAAGGGGTAGAAAGGGAATCTAGCCTGTATATTAACCACATTTTTTGAGGCAGAACATATTTTTTTAGGGGCAGCCCGGTAGCATAGTGGTTAGTACAGTTGCTTCACAGCTCGAGGGTCCCAGGTTCGATTCCCAGCTTGGGTTGCTGTCTGTGCGGAGTCTGCACGTTCTCCCCGTGTCTGCGTGGGTTTCCTCTGGGTGCTCCGGTTTCCTTCCACAGTCCAAAGATGCAGAATCATAGAATTTACAGTGCAGAAGGAGGCCCTTCGGCCCATCGAGTCTGCATCGGCCCTTGGAAAGGGCACCCTACCTAAGCCCACTCCTCCACCCTATCCCCGTAACCGCATCAATCCTTTGTGGACACCATGGGCAATTTATCATGGCCAATCCACCTAACCTGCACATCTTTGGACTGTTGGAGGAAACCCACGCAGACACGGAGAGAACATGCAGACTCTGCACCGACAGTGACCCAAGCCAGGAATCGAACCTGGGACTCTGGAGCGGTGAAGCAATTGTGCTAACAACTGTGGTACCATGCTGCCGTGTGGGTTAGGTGGATTGGCCATGCTAAATTGCCCTTAGTGTCTAAAAAGATTAAGTGGGGGTTACTGGGTGACAGTTACAGGGACAGAGTAGAGACGTGGGCTTGAGTAGGGTGCTCTATGTAAGGGCCGGTGCAGACTCAATGGGCCAAATGGCCTCCTTCTGCACGGTAGATTCTATAGTTTTTAGTCCAGTAATATAGACATATATCTGTCTGGCAGCCTGCATTTAAATTTTCATGTTTCTGTGTCCAGGACAGGAAGCAGTGAGCAGGGATCTGTCACTCAGCCTGAATCAGCACCTTCAGGAGAATTGGGAGGGTGAATATTTGATACAGCAGAGTGAGAATGGAGGGAGAGTTTGTGGGACGGAGATTTACAGCTTTTGGGGAATGAGAGAGGAAAGAATGTTCCAGAGAAACTAGAATTATCTGTTCTGAATCTCGATCCTGTACTGAAAGTGATAACTTTTGTACATTGTTTTTCCAGGATATTAGAAGAGGAAGATTTACAGACAGAAATCTCAAATGTCATGTCTCGATCTGATAAGATTCACTCGTTTCCTTGAGACCGGAATATCATCGGCCTTTGAAGGCGGGAAGGAGAAATGTTTTCTGTTCTGTCTGCTTCAAAAGATTTTAATCATCAGTGTGACTGGAAAAGCACCAAGACACACACCCGAGTGAGAGTGTTCCAGTTCACTGACTGTGGAAAGAGCTTTAACTAATTAAAAAGCAGAAGAAATTTATCACATTCTTCACAGCGGGGAGAGACCGTACATGTGTTCTGTGTGTGGATGACATTTGAACTGATTGTCCAACCTGCAGAGTCACAAATGCATCCACATCATGAAGAAACCATGCAAATGTGGTGGCTGGGAAGGGCTTCAGATCTCCATCTGTGCTGGAAACGCATCGTCGCATTCACACCGGAGAGAGGCCGCTCACCTGCTCTCTATGTGGGAAGGGATTCACAGCGCCATCTAAGCTGGAGATTTTTTGCCTCAATCACACTGGGGAAAGGCCGTTCACCTGTCCTGAATGTGGGAAGTAATCAGTCATTCATCCAACTTACCGACACACTGACGAGTTCATACTGGGGAGAGGCTCTTCACCTGCATTGAGTGTGGAAAAGAATTCAATCGGTCAACTTATCTACAGATACACAAGCGAGTTCACAGGTGAGAGGCCATTCACCTGCTCCAGTTGTGGGAAGAGATTTAGGAATTCTTCCAACTTAGTGACACATCAGCGGGTGCACACTGGGCGAGGCCATCCGTCTGCTCTGAGTGTGGGAAGAGATTCAGTGAGGCACCGGCCCTGCGGACACCAGCGAGTTCACACTGGGGAGGGGCCATTCACCTGCTCCATGTGTAAGCAGTGATTCACTCAGTCATCTAGCCTGCTTGTACACCAGGTCACTCACACGAATGAAAGACCCTTTAAATGCTCGGAATGTGGGAAGGGCTTCAAAAATGCTGCGGTTCTGAGGGTCCACCAGCGTATTCACACCGAGAACAAACCGTTTAGCCGCTCTCACGGCGCAAAGAGATTTAAAATGTCGTCCGGCATTCTGAGACATCGGGCGAGTTCACACCGGGGAGAGCCTGTTCACCTGCACTGAGTGTGGGAAGGGATTCACTCACTCACACCACCTGCTGACACACCACGAGTTCACAAGTGATGACAATGGTTGGATTCAGATGCGCTTCTGCTTTCAATTGGAGAGACTGGAGCTGATGGAATTTCTCTCTTTAGTATGTGGGTTTATGAGGGTAGAGAATGGAGCCACTCGGAACCAGGCCATGCTGGCTCTGTGTAGAGCAAACCAGTCAGTTCTATTTCCCCATTCTATCCCTATACCCCTGCAGGTTTATTTCCCTAAAGTACTGATCCAAATTCCATTTATAACCATCCTGTCATCTAGGCTTCTCCCGGCCTCATAGGAAATGGGTTCCAGCTCATTACCACTCGGTTTAAATGCACACGAAGCTCAGAGTGCACAGGAGGCCATTCTGCCCAACCAGCTCATGCTTTGGCCGAGCTATCCAATTAAAACCATCACCCTGCAATTTTCCTGTCCTTTCAAGAATCTGTCCAGTTCCCTTTTGAAAGACAACAGTTGAAACTGCTTCTTGCGCTGTTTTCAGGCGCACATTCCAAATCACAACAACTCGCTGTGTTTTGAATCAAATCATTCAGGACACAGTGTTTGGATTTTCACAAGAGTTTTCAAAATGGTGTCAAATATATGGGTATCACAGAAATTGAAGATTGAATTTTTATTAATCATCTTGATGAAGGAATTGAGTGTAATATATCTAAATTCCTGGACAATTGAAAATTTTGCACAGGACGTCCTAAAATGTTTCACAGCCAATGAAGTGTAATCACCGTTGTAATTTAGCAAACTGTATGTAGGCTTCGGTAATCAATTTTAGTTTTAAAAATCAATCATTTTAATAATGTATTCGCTGTCATAAAGAACAAGGTCAAGGAAGATAACATAGATGTATGTATTTTAAAAAATAACATTGTTCCTAAAAGTTCCGAGAAACAGCAGAGCCACCAGACATTATTTAAACTAAGAGAATATTTCCTTATTTTAATAAACTGCATGACATCATATTCTGTCAAAGTCTGTGTCAAGAATAAGGCTCATTGCTGAATCTACTCAAGATTAGTAAGAAAGAAAGCTATTGTTTTCCACAAATTGTCTTTTTGAACCAGCGGATCTTATATCAACCAAATGTGTTAATTGAAGACTAGTGTATTAATTAACTACTAGTCAACTCATCACCGCTCGTGGCTGTGCAGCCTCTATTGTGCCTGTAATGAAGCAGGACGAGACTATATGCATTTACGGAGATTTTAAAACTACCATCAATCTGGTTTTATGTGCGGATCAATACCTGCTACTGTTGATTGAGGTTTTGTTCACCGGCCTAGCAGGAGGACAGAAATTCAGTAAAATTGACCTTTCGCAGGCTGACCTGTAAATGAATGTTGAGGCTGAATCTCCACATTTGCTCACCATTCTAACAGAAGGCAGCTAGGCATTCTAACAGAAGGCAGATGGAGGGTATAATGGAGGATCCATGACCAATGAATGTAACACAGTTAAGATCATTCGTTGGGTTAATTAACCGATATGAGGAATTTGATTCAAAACCCTGCTTAAACCATGACCTAATTAGTTGTGCATAATACAAGCATAGCAATGGACACCAGAGTGTGAAAAAGCACATCAGTCAGTTAAAGAAACACTGAAGTACTCAGGAGCGTTGGTCCATTTCAACCCAGAGTTACCACCACAACTTACCAATGATGTCTCGCCGTACGGTGTTGGGATGGTGGTGTCACACATACCACCTTCAGGGGAAGAAAGACCAATAGCTTTTGTCACATACCTTAACAAGTGCTGAATCAGATTACGCCCAGTTGGAGGAGGAGGCACTGAGTATTATTTATGGTGCGAGAAGATTTCACCAATATCTCTGTGGTCGTCACTTCACATTGCTAACAGCCCACAGGCCCTTAACTATTTTGGGCCACAAAAGGTTTTCCTTCATTGGCAGCAGGGATACTTCAACCATGGTGTTACACATTGACTTTGCAGGGCCATACGAGGGGCACATGTTGATGGTTGTCATAGATACGCATTCCAAATGGCTTGAGGTGGTTCTAATGAAATCAACAACTGCAGAACAAGCCATCGAAAATCCCGATGCGATTCTCCCGCCAGATTTGGGAAACCAGAACAAATTGTGAGTGATAACGGTCCACAATTCACAGCTCAGGAGTTTGAGAACTATCTAAAGATGAGTGGTATCCAACACATAAAATCAGCACCTTACCACCCATCCACAAATGGTTCAGCTGAAAGGTTTGTCCAGTCCTTGAAGATGCACTGAAAATCTTCAAGGTCCAAGGTTCATCAAATTGCCGTCTAAACAGTTTCTTGGCGACATCTCGCAACACCACACACACGGCCACTCAGAGTTCCCCAGCTTTACTACGACTGAAGAGGAAACTGAGAACAACATCTGATCAACATTTCCCCTGGAGACGTCTGAGACAGTGGAACACAATCAGCAGTCACAAACCTGAAGAAGAGAAGGGAATCCCAAAAGGTGCTTTTTTTGGACAAGAAGAGCCGGTTTTGGTGTGCAGCTGCACCACCAGCGAGAAGAGGGTCCCTGTAACTGTGTTGTCTGAAACTGGCCCTGTCTCGTACACTGTGCAAACTGAAGATGAGCGAGTGTGGAGACGACACAGATCAGTTGTTAATGACACCCATCAATGTGCCATTACCATGTGTGCTAGAACTACCTCAGGATGAACCGCCATCCATACTACCTGATCATGTGACTGCGACTTCTGGTCAATCCGCAGAAACCGAGATTGCTGAAGAACCAATTGCTGCTCCTAATCTTCTGTCTGCAAAAGAGATTATAACACCTTCCAGGGGAGAGTCATCTTCTGAAGACCAGGAGAGGACATCCAAGGGCAAGAAAAACCAAATCCCTTCAGTGAGCAGCCAACCAGTGCAGAATAGACACTCGCCAGATTGTCTTTCCTACTGACTGTATAATTCTTTGCCTGCCCTTGTGTATATGTTTTGATGATGATGCAAATGTAGTTTTTTTGATTTGATTTGATTTATTATTGTCACATGTATTAGGATAAAGTGAAAAGTATTGTTCCTTGCATGCAGTACAAACAATGCATACCGTAAATAGGGAAGGAAGGAGAGAATGCAGAATATAATGTTCCAGCTATAGCAAGGTGTAGAGAAAAGATCAACTTAATACAGTGATTGAGGCTTTCTGAACTGGCCGAATTTTAGGGGGGTCAGTTCTATTCAGTTTTGTCCCGGGTGCTCAGAGGCTCACTGAAGGGGCCGAATTTTAGGGCAGCCCGATTTTGTGTAGCAGCAAACACCAAAAGGTTCAGAAGTGTAAATAGCATGTGGGATCAGCCAAACATGACCTCCGAAAAAGAGGAAAGAGAAAGGGAAGTGGAATGAGTCGGGTTATGGGATAAATACATTCTGCATCCCACAACCAAACTGTGGAGCAGGCTCCCCTCAATAAGTTCACAGCTCGGAGATAGTGGCAGCTATGGACGCGGAGAAGGCCTTTGACCGAGTAGAGTGGGAGTACCTCTGGGAGGTGCTGCGTAGGATTGGGTTCGGGGTAGGGTTCATCAATTGGGTTAAGCTCCTTTACAGAGCCCCGATGGCGAGTGTAGTGACGAACCGGCGGAGGTCGGAGTACTTTCGACTGTACCGAGGGACGAGGCAGGGGTGCCCCCGTCCCCCCTGTTGTTCGCATTGGTGATCGAACCATTGGCCATGTCATTGAGGGAGTCTAATAAATGGAGGGGGGTGGTCCGAGGGGGTGAAGAGCATCGGGTGTTGCTATATGCGATGACCTGTTGCTGTACGTGGCGGATCCAATGGAGGGGATGGTGGAGGTCATGCAGACTCTAAGGGAGTTTGGGGAGTTTTCGGGCTATAAGCTCAATGTAGGGAAGAGTGAGCTCTTTGTATTATCGGCGGGGGACAAAGAAAGAGGGATAGGGGACCTACCGCTGAGGGCGGAGGGGAGCTTTCGGTATCTGGGGATCCAGATAGCCAGGAGTTGGGGGACCCTAATAAACTGAATCTGACGAGGTTGAAGGAGCAAATGGAGGAGGATTTCAAAAGATGGGACATGTTACCGCTCTCGCTGGCGGGTAGAGTGCAGTCGGTCAAAATGGTGGTCCTTCCGAGATTTCTGTTTGTGTTTCAGTGCCTTCCCATCGTGATCACTAAGGCCTTTTTTAAGAGAGTAGGCAGGAGTATTATGGGGTTTGTGTGGGCGAATAAGACCCCGAGAGTAAGGAGAAGGTTCCTGGAATGTAGTAGGGACCGAGGAGGGTTGACGCTGCCAAACCTGGGGAGCTACTACTGGGCAGCAAATGTGGCGATGATCCGCAAGTGGGTTATGGAGGGAGAGGGGGCAGCATGGAAGAGGATAGGGATGGCGTCCTGTAAAGGAACGAGCCTGGGGGCGTTGGTGACGGCACCGCTGCTGCTCTCGCCGACAAAGTATACCACGAGCCCGGTGGTGGCGGCAACGCTAAGGATCTGGGGCCAGTGGAGACGGCACCGGGGTGCAATGGGAGCATCGGTGTGGTCCCCGATCAGGGGAAACCACCGGTTTGTCCCGGGGAAGTTGGACGGGGATTGAAAGAATGGGGGACCTGTTCATCGACGGGACGTTTGCGAGCCTCGGGGCACTGGAGGAGAAGTTCGAGTTACCCCCGGGAAATGCCTTTAGATATATGCAGGTGAGGGCTTTTGTGAGGTGACAGGTGAGGGAATTCCCGTTGCTCCCGGCACAAGAAGTTCAAGATAGGGTGATCTCGGGTGTATGGGTCGGGGAGGGCAAGGTGTCGGAAATACACCAGGAGTTGAAAGAAGAGGGGGAAGCGCTGGTAGAAGAGTTGAAGGGTAAATGGGAGGAGGAGCTGGGGGAGGAGATCGAGGAAGGTCTGTGGGCTGATGCCGTAGGTAGGGTTAATTCCTCCTCCTCGTGTGCCAGGCTCAGCCTGATACAATTTAAGGTAGTCCACAGAGCGCACTTGACGGGGGCGAGGTTGAGTAGGTTCTTTGGGGTAGAGGACAGATGTGGAAAGTGCTCAGCGAGCCCGGCGAACCATGTCCATATGTTTTGGTCGTGCCCGGCACTGGAGGGGTTCTGGAGAGGAGTGGCGGGAGCAATATCTCAGGTGGTGAAAGTCCGGGTCAAGCCAAGCTGGGGGCTAGCAATATTTGGAGTAGTGGACGAACCGGGAGTGCAGGAGGCGAAAGAGGCCGGCATTCTGGCCTTTGCGTCCCGAGTAGCCCGGCAAAGGATCTTGCTAATGTGGAAGGAGGCAAAGCCCCCCAGCGTGGAGGCCTGGATAAAAGATATGGCTGGGTTCATAAAGTTGGAGAGGATTAAGTTCGCCTTGAGAGGGTCTGCGCAGGGGTTCTACAGGCGGTGGCAACCGTTCCTAGACTATCCCGCGGAGCGTTAGAGGAAGATCGGTCAGCAGCAGCAGCAACCTTGGGGGGCGGGGTGTGTGGAGGGGACGTCCTGGGAGGGGGGGAAGGGGGGACTGCCTGGGAGGGTGGATGAGCAAGAGGTAACATGAAGGGTTGGGGAAACTGGCACATACGGGCGAGGGCCAGTGTACAAAGCTGTGTAAATATATCATTTTGCCATGTATATATCTTGCTCTGCGCGATTTCTCTTTTTTTTGTTACGGGGGGGGGGGGGGGGGTTATTGTTTGTAAGGGAGAAAAATTGTGTTAAAAAACTTTAATAAATATTTTTTTTTTTAAAAGTTCACAGCTGATCTGATTGTAACCTCAACTCCACAGTCCCACCGACCCCCCGATAACCTTTCACTCCCTTACTTATTAAGAATCTATCCAGCACTGCCTTCAAAATAGTCAAATCTAGGATTTGGATTCTCACCAGCTGATTATGGGAGGAGGTGGTGTGGATTTCAATTGTGTAAGGGAGCCAACGTTGGATAGGTTCAGCCCTAATTTTCACAGTAACTTCATTGCAGCGTTAATGTCAGCCTACTTGTGACACTAATAAGACAGAGGAGCCGAATTAGGCCACACTGGCCCATCGAGTCTGCTCCGCCATTCAATCATGGCTGATATTTTCTCATCCCCATTCTCCTGCCTTCTCCCCATAACAACTGACCCCTTATTAATCAAGAACCTATCTCTCTCTGTCTTAAAGACACTCAGTGATTTGGCCTTGGTCGATAATGTCCAATTAAATCCGGTATCTTGATGGCGGGGCTTGTCCCTACCGGCCATGTCGTTGGTGTCCGAGGCACGTGGGCCTTCCCAAATGAGGAAAACCCAAATGCGGCAAAGAGTTCCACAGATTCACCATTGAAGAAATTCCTCCTCACATTTGTTTTAAAGGATCGTCCCTTTAGTCTGAGATGGTGTCCTCTGGTTCTAGTTTTTCCAACAAGTGGAAACATCCTCTCCATGTCCACTCTATCCAGGCCTCGCAGTATCCTGTAAGTTTCAATAAGATCCCCCCCGATCCTTCTAAACTCCAACGAGTACAGACCCAGAGTCCTCAACCGTTCCTCATTCGACAAATAAAGGGTTGAGCAAGTTTAATGGGCCAAATGGCCGACTGCAGCTCCTATTTGTTTTGATCTCTGTGTCCAGGACAGGAAGCAGTGAGCAGGGATCTGTCAGTCAGCCTGAATCAGCACCTTCAGGAGAATTGGGAGGGTGAATATTAGATACAGTGAATGGAGGGAGAGTGTGTGGGATGGAGATTTACAGCTTTGGGGGAATGAGAGAGGAAAGAATGTTCCAGAGAAACTAGAACTGCCTGTTCTGAGTTTCTATCCTGTACTGACAGTGATGTATTTTGTAATTTGTTTTTCCAGGATATTAGAAAAGGAGGAATTACAGACAGAAATCCCAAACATCACATCTTGATATGACAGAGTCACTTGATTCTTTGGGGGGGACACACCCGAGTGAGAGTGTTCCAGAGCACTGACTGTGGAAAGTGCTTCAACCAGTTACAGAGCTTCACAGCGGGGAGGGACTGTACACGTGTTCTCTGTATGAGTAAGGCTTCAATTGTCTAACCTGGAGAGACACGAGGAGACCCAAAACATGGAGAAACAGTGGAAATGCCGGGACTGTGGGAAGGGATTCAAAGCCCCATCTGCACTGGAAGCTCATTGGCGCATTCACACTGGGAGAGGCCATTCAGCAGCTCTCAGTGTGGGAAAAGATTCAGTCAGTCATTCACCCTGCAAACACACCAGAGGGTTCACACTGGGGAGAAGCCGTTCACCTGCTCTCAATGTGGGAAGGGATTCAGACATTTATCCACCCTGCGGAGACATCAGCCAGTTCACCCCGGGGAGTGAGCATTCACCTGCACTCAATGTGGGAAGGGATTCTGTGTTTCCTTGTACCTGCTGAGACACCAACAAGGTCACAAGTGATTACAGGGGTTGGATTCTGCTGTTATTGTTGCTACTCTCAATTACACCCAGAACAGCATTGTGTTCATTCTGTCAGTTGATCAATGGGGAGGGTTGGAGGGATTTCGTTCTGCTGGACTGGCCGGTCTCACGACTTTGCCTCCAGTGGGCTGATGCTCTTGAGCCTTGTGGCAAATACTTGGCTTCAAATTTCACCAGGATCACAGAGTGAAAGGGTGTTTGGAAGGTAGATGACAGATAGTTCCAGTTTCTGTTTGGAACCCCAAAGCATGCAGTTCAGATGAAGATAGGCTTTGGTGGTTACATGGTTCTGTCTCAGAAGGAAACGGTCAAGCTATGAGGGCCAAGTTGATTGGGAACTTACAATAAAATGTGTAATGATACACAGGCAGTCGCATTTAAGGAATTATCACATATTTACATAAAATATAGATTCCTTTAAGAAACAAAATCCAACAGGAAAAGTGACGCAACCGTGACTAACAAGAAAAATTAAAGATTCCATCAGGTCAAAGGAAGAGGCTCATTAATCGATTACAGATTTATTGCTTCACTGATTTATTGGTACCTTGAAGAATCAATGCAGTATAATTCTTAAATTCAGTATACATACAGACAGAAAATGGAATATCCACAAGGCAAAGTCATTGTTTCAGATAAAAATACGAGAATTGCTGTACAGCAACTTAATGTGTGTCAGAATCTAACACGGTTTCAAGAAAAGTTGCATAAAAGCCCTCGAAATGAATAAACCATTGTTCTACAAATACATGTAGTAATGAAAAAGTATTGCAGCCTTAGCAACAGAAACATTCACAAAATGTAGCAAAACCTCAGCAACAAGCAAGGTTAATGCAGAACACCTTATCTTCAGAGGATTGGCACACGTGGCGGGAGCATATAGACATTTAATTAATTTGATAGACATTAATGAATCTTAAGTAATGACCAATGCCTGGATAACAAATCATGCTCCAAGTGACAGAGAGTTTTTTGAATAAATCAGGAAGCCTCAGCTGAGAATTTGAAACCAATAAGGGGTTAGATCATTGATAAGAATTTATTTAAGACTAAAGTTTCATGACTAAAGTTTATTCTGTATTCATGCTTTAAGAAATTCTGAACCATCTATTCATTTCCTAATATTTTCTTATGTTTTTGTTTAACTCTCTTTATTATGTTTTGATGTATTATTTGATCTGAATTTTGATTTATTTCTATGTAAGAGAATCAAGGTGGATAATTAGCAATAAAGTTGTATTTTTGGACACCTCCAATCAACCAGATCTTGGGCTCATTTTTGAAGATAAAATAAAAGATCTTATCACTCATATAGCTGCCAAAATAAGTGTAAGCCCGAGGATTGGAAACTTGTTCTAGAATTCAGCAAAGGAGGATCAAGAAACTCATAAAGAGAAAATAGAATATGAGAGCAAACTGGCTAGAAACATAAAAAAACGACTGGAAAAGTTCCTGCAAAATGTGAAAAGGAAAAGATTCGCAAAGACCAATGTGGGTCCATTCCAGGCAGAGACAGGAGAGTTTATAATGGGGAATAAGGAAATGACAAAGAAACTAAACAATGTGTGTCTGTCTTCATGGAGGAGGATACAGAAATCGTCCCAAAAACAGAGAACCAAGGGACCAGTGAGCACGAGGAACTGAAAGAGATTAGTATTAGTGAAAAAGTAGCTCTGGAGAAATTAATGTGGTTGAAAGTTAATAAATTCCCAGAAGCTGCTGCTCTCCATCGTGTTGAAAGAGGTGGCTGTAGAGATAGTGGATACATTGGTGATCATCTTTCAATATTCTATAGATTCTGGAATGGTTCCTGCAGATTGGAAGGTGGTAAATGTAACCCCACTATTTAAGGAGAGAGAGAAAACGGGGAACCACAGACCCATTAGCCTGACATCAGTAGGAGGGAAAATGCTACAATCTATTATAAAGGATGTGATAACATACGAATTAGGAACAGGAGTAGGCCACTCGGCCCCTCGAGCCTGCTCCACCATTCAATAAGTTCCCGGCTGATCTGATTGCAACCTCAACTCCCCCCCCACCCCCCCCGCCCAATAAGTTTGCTTATAAAGAATCTATTCATCTCCATCTTCAAAATATTCAAAGACTCTGCTTCCACTGCCCATTGAGGAATAGAGTTCCAAAGACTCCCAACTCTGACAGAAAAAAATTCCCCTCTGCCTTAAATGGGCAAGTATTACTTTTAAAGTGACTCCAATTTCTAGATTCTCCCACAAGAGGAAACATCCTTTCCACATCCACCCTGTCAAGGCCCCTCAGGATCTTATACGGTTCAATCATGTCATCTAAACTCCATCGGACACAAGCCCAGCCTGTCCAATTATTCCTCATAAGACCAGCCTCCAATTCCAGGTACGAGTCCAGTAAACATTCTCTGGACTGCTTCCAACACATTTACATAATTCCTTAAATGAGAGCAATACTGTACACAGTGCTCCAGATGTGGACTCATCAATGTCTTGTATAACTGAAGCATAACATCACTACTTTTGTATTCAATTCCCTTTTTGTGATTCATGCTCTTGGACACCCAGATCCCTCTGAGTCTCAGAGCTCTACAATCTCTCACTATTCAGATCAGAAACTTTTTTATTCTTCTGGCAACATGGACAATTTCTAATTTTCTCACATTATTCTCCATTTGGCAGATCTTTTCCCACTCACGTAACCTACCTCTATCCATTGTTGTCTCCTTATGTCCTCTTAACAGTTTACTTTCCTACCTATCTTTATACCATCAGAGCAGGAGTTGGCCATTCAGCCCATCGAGCCTGCACCACCATTCAATACGATCATGGCTGATCATCCACTTCACGGTAGCACAGTAGTTAGCACAGTTGCTTCACAGCTCCAGGGTCCCAGGTTCGATTCCCGGCTTGGGTCACTGTCTGTGCGGAGTTTGCACTTTCTCCCTGTGTCTGCGTGGGTTTCCTCCGGGTGCTCCGGTTTCCTCCCACAGTCCAAAGATGTGCAGGTTAGGTGAATTGGCCATGCTAAAATGCCCTCAGTGTCCAAAAAGGTTGGGTGGGGTTACTGGGATAGGGTGGTGTTGTGGACTTAGGTTGGGTGCTGTTTCCAAGGGCCGGTGCAGACTCAATGGGCCGAATGGCCTCCTTCTGCACTGTAAATTCTATGATTCTATGATTCAATGTCTTTTTCCCCACACTATCTCCATATCCATTTGTGTTATTGATATTTAAAAATCTGTCAGTTGGGTGGCACGGTTGCCCACTGGTTAGCACTGTTGCCTCACGGCACCAAGAACCTGAGTTCGATCCTGGCCCCGGGTCACTGTCTATGTGGAGTTTGCACATTCTCCTAGTGCCTTGTGGGTCTCAGATCCACAACCGAACTTGTTGTGCAGCATTGGTGAATTGGCCACGCTCCACTGCCCCTTAATTAGAAAAAAATAATTTATTAAACAAAGAAACAGAAATCTGTCAGTCTCTGCTTTAAACACACTCAGTGACTGAGCTCCCACAGCCCTCTGGGGTAGAGAATTCCAAAGATTCACAACCCCCTGAGTAAAGAAATGTCTCCTCAGAGACCCGTCCTAAGTGGTTTCTCCCTTAGTTTGAAATTGTGTCCCCTGGTTCCAGACTCTCCAACTCGGGGAAATATCTCACCTGCACCCACCCGGTCTATTCCTTTATGGATTTTGTAAGTTTCAATGAAATCCCCTCTCATTCCTTGAAACTCTAGAGAAAAGAGGCCTAGTTTCCCCAATCTCTCTTCCTGGGACAGTCCTGCCAAATCCAGAACAAGTCTGGTGAAACTTTGTTGCTGTTCCTCTGTGGCAATACCTTTCCTAAGGTAAGGGGAGTAAAACTGCACACATTACTCCAGCTGTGGTCTAAGCATTTCATAATGATCAATGTCAAGGCCACTGGATGGTATTCACTGAGGCACATTGCCTGGTTCTTCTTTGGCACTGGTATGATGGTGGTCTTCTTGAAGCAGGTGGGAATCTCAGAACGGAGTAGGGAGAGGTTGAGGATGTCCGCGAACACACCTGCCAGTTGGCTCGCGCAGGATCTGGGTGCATGGCAGGGACTCCCGTCAGGACCCGTCGCTTTCCGAGAGTTCATTTTCAAGAAGGCCAATCTGACTTTGTACGCTGTGACGGTGGGCATGGGTGTGCCCAAGGCTGCTGGGGCAGATGACAAAGGTTTGTTGGTTTCCTGCTCGAAATAAGCATAGAATGCATTGAGTATGTCAGGAAGGGGTGCGCTGTTGCTAAAGATTCTACTCGGCTTTGCTTTTTAGCGCATTATGTAGTTTAAGCCTTGCCACAATCGATGAGAGTCCATGATTCTAGCTTAGTCTGGACAACTCTTCTGTTGTCTCTTGGCATCCCTGTTGGCTTTGATGAGGTCGTACCTAGATTTTTTTGTCTCGGTCAGGGTTGCCTGACTTGAGTGCCTCAGACGTGGCCTTCAGTCAAGAGTGAATCTCCCGATTAAACCATGGTTTCTGGCTGGGTAACGTACATACTACCTTCTTTGACACACAATCTTCTACACACTTGCTGATGAACTCTGTGATGGTGCTGGCATACTCATTTAGGTTGGCTGCTCAGTTCTTAAATATGGACCAGTCGTGTAGGAGCTCTTCAGTTGCCTCGGACCAGCATTTGCACAACCTTCTTAACCGGATTCTCCCGCTTAAGTTTCTGCTTGTATGCCGGAGAAGGAGCGCCGTCTTGTGATCCGATTTTCCGAAGTGCAGGCGGGATAGATCATCAGGCGCCCTTGATGTTTGTGTAGCAGTGGTCAAGGATGTTGGGGCCCCTGTCAGGACAGGCGATATGTTGGTGGAATTTTGGCAGTACACTCGAGGTTGGCCTGGTTAAAGTCCCCGGCCACGATGAACAAGGCCTCCGGGTATTCTGCTTCATTGTTATTTATAGCGGTTACAATTCATCAAGCGCCTTCTTCACTTCCACCTGGGATGGGATGTAGACAGCCGTGTTGATGGCAGAGGTGAACTCCGTGGAAGGTAGTATCAGCGGCACTTCACAGTCAGGTATCCCAGATCCGGGGAGCAGTAGTTCGCCAGGGTCGCCACATCCGAGCACCAGGAGTTGACGAGGAGACAAACCCCTCCACCCACTCCAGTTTCAGTCCTGGATGTAATTAACAGCAGAATCTAACCCATCATCACTTGTGAACCCTTTGGTGTCTCAGCATGTTGGACGACTGAGTGAATCCCTCCCCACAGTGAGTGTAGGGGATTGGCTTCCTTTCAGTGTGAACTCGCTGGTGTCTCCGCAATGTGGACGTTGTTTGAAATCTCTTTGTGCAGTGAGAGCAGCTGAACGGTCTCTCCTCAGTGTGGATGCGCTGGTGGGACATCAGTCGCTGTGAGCTTTTGAAAGCCCTCCTGCAGTCAGGGCATTTAAAGGGCTTGCTCTTGGTGTGAGTGACATTGTGGTTCAGCAGGGTGGATAATCGAGCAAATCCCTTATCACACACAGTGCAGATGAATGGCCTCTCCCCGGTGTGAACTCGTTCGTGTTTCCTCAGATCACCAATGTTAGTGAATCCCTTATCACACACAGCGCAGTTGAATGGATAATCCCCAGTGTGAACTCGTTCGTGTTTCCGCAGGCTGCCAATGTCAGTGAATCCCTTTTCACACTGAATGCAGGTGAAAGGCCTCTCTCCAGTGTGAACTCGCTGGTGTCTCTGCAGGTGGTGTAACTGAGTGTATCCCTTCCCACAGTCAGAGCAGGTGAACGGCCTCTCCCCGGTGTGAACTCGTTTGTGTCTCCGCAGGTTGCTAATGTCAGTGAACCCCTTTTCACACTGAGAGCAGGTGAACGGTCTCTCGCCAGTGTGAATTCGTTCGTGTTTCCGCAGGCTGCCGATTTCAGTGAATCCCTTTTCACACTGAGAGCAGGTGAAAGGCCTCTCTCCAGTGTGAACTCGCTGGTGGTTCTGCAGGTAGTGTGACTGAGTGAATCCCTTATCACACACAGTGCAGATGAATGGCCTCTCCCGAGTGTGAACTCGTTCGTGTTTCTGCAGGCTGCCAATGTCAGTGAATCCCTGTTCACACTGAGAGCAGGTGAAAGGCCTCTCTCCAGTGTGAACTCGTTCGTGTTTCCGCAGGCTGCCAATGTCAGTGAATCCCTTTAAACACTGAGAGCAGGTGAAAGGTCTCTCTCCAGTGTGAACTCGTTCGTGTCTCTGCAGGTTGCCAATTTGAGTGAATCCCTTTTCACACACAGAGCAGGTGAAAGGCCTCTCTCCAGTGTGAACTCGTTCGTGTCTCTGCAGCTTGCCAATCTGAGCGAATCCCTTTTCACACTGAAAGCAGGTGAAAGGCCTCTTGCCAGTGTGACTGCGTTGATGCGTTGCCAGCTCGTGTGGGGCTCTAAATCCCTTCCCACAATCCTCACATTTCCATGGTTTCTCCATGATCCGGGTGATCTTACGTCTCACCACGCTTGACGATCAGTTGAAACCTTGTCCACACAGAGCACCTGCACAGTCTCTCCCTGCTGTGAATGGTGTAGTATGTTTTCAGGCTGTGTCACTGGTTGAAGCACTTTCCACAGTCAGTGCTCTGTAACAGTCTCACACGGGTGTGTGTGTGTGTCTCAGTGCTTTTCCAGACACACTGTTGTTTAAAATCTCTTGAAGCAGACAGAATAGACAAACATTTCTCCTTCTAGGTTCTAAGGCCGATGATCCCAAGAATTGAGTGACTCAGTCAGTTCTTGACCTGATATTTAGTATGAGATATCGGCCTCAAACTCCTCTCGTTCGAACTGCCTGCAAACAGATTTTACAATAGTAATCATTGTCAGTACAGGATAGAAATTCAGAACAGACAATTCTAGTTTCTATCGAACATTCTTTCCTCTCTCTTTCCCTGGAATGCTTTAAATCTCAATCCCACACACTCTCCCTCCATTCTCACTCTGCTGTATCTAATATTCACCCTCCCAATTCTCCTGAAGGTGCTGATTCAGGCTGTTTGACAGATCCAAGCTCACTGTTTCCTGTCCTGGACACAGAGACCTGAAAATTTTCATGCAGGCTGCCAGACAGATATATATCTATATTACTGGATGAAAAATGTGTGTAATAAACAGACTGTATTCACTTACTTTCCCTCCCAATTTTCCTGAAGGTGCTGATCAACAAATCTAAACTCACCAAAACCTGCACAAGAGTAGAGAATCTCCATATAAGTACATTTACTGATTAGAGATGGGGAAATTCTGAGGAAGAATTTTATTTAGTCATGGAGTGGTCATGACAGGGAACTCACTGCCCACAAGGGTTGTGGAAGTCGAGATGATCAATCATTTAAAATAAAATAGGATAGTTACTTGAAGAAAATAAACTTGCAGGTGAACAGGGATATCGAGGGGGAATGGGACTGACTGGATTGCTGTACAGAGAGTCAGCATTGACTTGAGTTCCCAAATGGATTCTGTCAGTGCTGCAATGACTGTATGACTGGAAATATATAATGTAGGTACAGTACTATATTACAAAACTAGAAATAATAATACATGTATGTGATCACAGAACCATCAATAATATATATAATACGTACCATATAACACTAGACATATTTCTGTCCGATATTACATTTTTAAAAATTAATTTAGGGGATGTGGACAATGCTGGTCAGGCCAGCATTTATTGCCCATCCCCAGTTGCCCTTCCGAAGTAGTGGTGAGTTGCCTTCTTGAACTTCTGCAGTCCTTGAGGTGTAGGTACATCCCCTGTGCTGTTTTTTTTTTTCATTTGTTTTTTATAAATTTAGAGTTCCTAATTCATTTTTTACAATTATGGGGCAATTTAGCGTCACCAATCCAGCTACCCTGCACATCTTTGGGTAGTGGGAACGAACGCAAGCAAACACGGGGAGAATGTGCAAACTCCACACGGACAGTGACCCAGAGCCGGGATGGAACCTCGGAGCCGTGAGGCAGCAGCGCTAACCACTGCTCCACCATGCTGCCCTACATCCCCTGTGCTGTTAGGGAGGGAATTCCAGGATGTTGCCCCAGGGACAGTGAAGGAATGGCAATATATTTCCAAGTCAAGGTGGTGAGTAACTTGGAGGAGAACCTCCAGGTGGTGGGCTTCCCAGGTTTCTGCTGCTCTTGTCCTTCTAGATGGCAGTGGTTGTGGGTTTGGAAGGTGCTGTCTGAGGAAACTTTCGGAGTTACTGCAGTGTATCTTGTAAATGGTATACACGGCTGCTACTGTTTGTCGGTGGTGGAAGGTTTGAATGTTTGTGGAAGGCGATGCAATCAATCAGGCTGCTTTGTCTGGATAGAGGCGAGCGTCTTGTGTGTTGTTGGAGCTGCACTCATCCAGCAAAGTGGAGTGTTTTCCATTACACTCCTGACTTGTGCTTGTAGATGTCTGGTGGACAGGCTTTGGGGCATCAGGAAGCGTGTTACTCGTCATAGGATTCCCAGCCCTTGATCTGCCCTGGTAGCTACAGTATTAATATAGCTAGTCCAGTTCAGTTTCTGATCAATGGTAACCCCCAGGATGTTGGTTGTGGGGGATTCACCGATGGGAATGTCACTGAATGTCAAGGGGTGGTGGTTAGATCCTCTCGTCAGAGATGATCATTGCCTGGCACATGTGTAGCGCGAATGTAACTTGCCATTTATCAGCCCGAGTCTGGATATTGTCCAGGTCTTACTGAATTTGGACATGGACTGCTTCATTATCTGAGGAGTTGAGAATGGTGCTGAACATGTCTGCGGATCCGCAAACATCACCATTTCTCACCTTATGATGGAAGGGAGATCATTGATGAAGCAGCTGAAGATGGTTGGGCCTCTGATACTGCCCTGAGGAACTCCTGCAGTGATGTCCTGGAGCTGAGATGATTGACCTCCAATCACCACAACCATCTTCCTTTGTGCCAGGTATGACTCCAACCAGTGGAGAGTTATCCCCCGATTCCCATTGACTCCAGTTTAGCTGGGGCTCCTTGATGCCATACTCGGTCAAATGCTGCCTTGATGTCAAGAGGAGTCACTCTCACCTCATTTCTGGCATTCAGCTCTTTCGTCCAAGTTTGAACCAAGGCTGTCATGAGGTCAGGAGCTGAGTGGCCCTGGCGGAACCCAAACTGAGCGTCCAGGAGCAGGTTATCGCAGAATAAGTGCCACTTAATAGGACCTTTGATGACTCCTTCCATTACTTTGCTGATGATGGAGAGTATTCCGACAGGGAAGTAATTGGCTGAGTTGGATTTAGCCTGTTTACTGACCCCTTAAATGTCAGCCATCTCCTGGAGAAACCAGCCCTTTAATTGTGAACATTGGGAAAGAAACCATTCTTTTAGCCAGACAAATAAATGTGTCAAGCTGAGGGGGCAAAGGATGTCAATGTCTTTGAGAGAGAGAGACCTGGGCCAAGCTTTGCAGAGTCTGCACCCTCCCTGGATTCACTTCCTTTCCCTTCAGTTGCTGCAAGTCACCAATTGAAGGTCAGAATGAGAAAAGAAGGGACTTCCGGGTGCGGCGATGACCAGCTTAGGTCGCACGTTTCGGCAGCTCCCGGTGGAACGGACTTTTGGGCTCTTAATAGGAGCCCCAAAGGCAATTTAAACGGCCAAAAACACGGTGCGATAATCCAGGAGGGAATCCCCCCGGACACGTATGGAAAAGGGAGAGGAAAGCGGCCGGATTGCGGAGGATCCTCTAGAGCAGCGGCAAGGAAGGCAAGCTCAAAGCAAGATGGCGTCGGAAGGTGGCCGTTTGGTATGGGGCCCGGACCAACAAGAGTTCCTGCGGCGCTGTGTGGAAGAACTGAAAAAGGAGATGAAGAAGGAGCTGCTGGCCCCGATATTACAGGCGATTGAAGGGCTAAAGGAGGAGCAAAAGACCCAGGAGCAGGAGCTTCGGGTCGTGAAGGCAAAGGCTGCTGAAAATGAAGACGAAATACAGGGCCTGGTGGTGAAGACAGAGACGCACGAGGCACAGCACAAAAGGTGTGTGGAAAGGCTGGAGGTGCTGGAGAATAATTCGAGGAGGAAGAACTTAAGGGTTCTGGGTCTTCCCGAAGGCGCAGAAGGGGCGGACGTCGGGGCATATGTGAGCACGATGCTTCACTCGCTAATGGGATCGGAGGCCCCGACGGGCTCTTTGGAGGTGGAGGGAGCTTATCGAGTTATGGCGCGAAGACCGAGGGCTGGAGAAATACTGCGAGCTATAGTGGTGAGGTTTCTCCGCTATAATGACAGAGAGATGGTCCTCAGATGGGCGAAGAAAACTCGGAGCTGTAGGTGGGAGAACGCGGTGATCCGCGTATACCAGGATTGGAGTGCGGAGGTGGCGAGGAGGGGGGCAAGTTTTAATCGGGCTAAGGCGGTGCTTCACAAAAAGGTCAAATTCAGAATGTTGCAGCCGGCAAGACTGTGGGTCACACACCAAGGGAAGCACCACTACTTTGAGGCGGCAGAAGAGGCGTGGACATTTATTGTGGACGAGAAGCTGGAATAGGCGGGCGAGAAAAAGAACGTTTGGGACAAAGTGGTGCGGTGATTATGTGGGGTGAGGGGGGGGGGAAAGGGGGAGGGGATGATTTTTCAAGTTGTTAATCTTGCGACCCTGTAACTTTTCTCTCTTCCCCACGTTGTGGGGGGGGGGGGGGGGATGAGGAACTGTGGGCGCCGGCCATTAGGGACGGGGCCAAGTGGGAAACGCGGGCTTTGTTCCCGCGCTATGGTAATTATGGCACGAACAGGGAAGCAGGAAGGAGGGGGCCTCGCACAGTGGGGGCCGAGGATAAGGGGGGAAGCCGAGGTCAGCCAGAGTTCGCTGACTTCTGGGAGCAACATGAGGGGTGCAACTACGCTAGAAAGGGATCTAGCGGAGGGGGGGGGGTTAACTGGGTTGCTGCTGCTAAGGAGAAGGGGGAGCTGGTATGGGGTGGGGTGGTCGAGGCGGGAGGGCGCCGTCGGGGGGATATACGGGTACCTGGGAACCGGGTGAGGAGCTGGGTTAAAAAAGGGGATGGCTAGTCGACAAGGAACGTGAGAGGGCTGAATGGGCCGATTAAAAGGGCACGGGTACTCGCACACCTAAAGAAATTAAAGGCAGATGTGGTTATGTTGCAGGAGACGCATCTGAAACTGACAGACCAGGTCAGACTACGTAAAGGATGGGTGGGGCAGGTGTTCCATTCGGGTTTAGATGCGAAGAACACGGGGGTGGCTATTTTAGTGGGGAAACGGGTACTGTTTGAGGCAAAGACCATAGTGGCGGATAGTGGGGGTTGATACGTGATGGTGAGTGGCAGATTGCAAGGGGAGGCGGTGGTTCTGGTGAACGTATATGCCCCGAACTGGGATGATGCAAATTTCATGAGGCGTATGTTGGGACGTATCCCGGACCTGGAGGCGGGAAAGTTGGTAATGGGGGGAGACTTTAATACGGTGCTGGACCCAGGGCTGGACAGATCGAGGTCCAGGACCGGGTGGAGGAGGCCGGCAGCGGCTAGGGTGCTCAAGGAATTCATGGAGCAGATGGGAGGAGTAGACCCCTGGAGATTTAGTAGGCCTAGGAGTAAGGAGTTCTCGTTTTTCTCCTATGTCCACAAAGTATACTCACGGATAGACTTTTTTGTTTTGGGAAGGGCACTGATTCCGAAGGTGACAGGGACGGAATATACGGCCATAGCTATTTTGGACCACGCTCCACATTGGGTGGACCTGGAGGTAGGAGAGGAAAAAGAACAGCACCCACTCTGGAGAATGGATATGGGATTATTGGCGGATGAGGGGGTATGTTTAAGGGTGAGGGGGTGTATTGAAAGGTACTTGGAGCTTAATGACAATGGGGAGGTTCAGGTGGGAGTGGTCTGGGAAGCATTGAAGGCAGTGGTTAGAGGAGAACTGATATCCATCAGGGCACATAAAGGAAAGCAGGAGGGTAAGGAAAGGGAGCGGTTGCTGAAAGAACTTTTGAGGGTGGACAGGCAATATGCGGAGGCACCGGAGGAAGGACTACACAGGGAAAGACAAAGGCTACACGTAGAATTTGACCTGTTGAGACTTCCGGGTGCGGCGATGACCAGCTGAGTCGCACGTTTCGGCAGCTCCCTGTGAAACGGACTTTTGGGCTCTTGATAGGAGCCCCAACGGCAATTTTAACGGCTGAAAACACCGTGCGGTAAACCAGAAGGGTGTTCCCCCTGGACACGGATGGAAAAAGGAGAGGAAAGTGGCCGGATTGCA
The DNA here is from genome assembly GCF_047496885.1 of Scyliorhinus torazame. NCBI lineage: Eukaryota > Metazoa > Chordata > Chondrichthyes > Carcharhiniformes > Scyliorhinidae > Scyliorhinus > Scyliorhinus torazame. The sequence goes on from NC_092711.1 coordinate 144,213,339, forward strand.
GCGGATCCTTTGGAACAACGGCAAGGAAGGCAAGCAGAAACCAAGATGGCGTCGGAAGGTGGCAGTTTCATATGGGGCCCTGAACAACAAGAGTTTTTGAAACGCTGCGTGGAGGAGATAAAAAAGGAAATGAAGAAAGAGTTGTTGGCCCCGATATTACAGGCGATTGAAGGGCTGAAAGAGGAACAAAAGACCCAGGAGCAGGAGCTTCGGGTCGTGAAGGCGAAAGCAGCAGAGAATGAAAACGATATACAGGGCCTGGTGGTGAAGTCGGAGATACAGGAGGCACACCAGAAACGATCTGTGGAGAGGTTGGAGGCACTGGAAAATAACGCAAGGAGGAACAACTTGAGGATTCTTGGCCTTCCTGAAGGTGTGGAGGGGGCGGACGTCGGGGCATATGTGAGCACGATGCTGCACTCGTTAATGGGAGTGGAGGCCCCGACGGGTCCGTTGGAGGTGGAGGGAGCATACCGAGTTATGGTGCGAGGATCGAGAGCAGGAGAAGCTCCCAGAGCCATAGTGGTGAGATTTCTCCGTTTTAAGGATAGAGAAATGGTCCTTAGATGGGCGAAGAAAACTCGGTGTAGTAAATGGGAGAACGCGGTGATCCGCGTCTATCAAGATTGGAGTGCGGAGGTGGCGAGAAGGAGGGCGAGCTTTAATCGGGCCAAAGCGGTACTTCACAAAAAAAAGATAAAGTTTGGAATGCTGCAACCGGCAAGACTGTGGGTCACATATCAAGGGAGGCACCACTACTTTGAGACGGCGGATGAAGCGTGGACTTTTATTGTAGAAGAAAAATTGGAATGATTGGACTACGAAAATGAACGTTTGGACAAAGTGGTGGGACGAGTGCGGGGGGGGCGAAGAGGGATTGTATGATTAATCCTGCGGTATGGTAACTTTTCTTTCTCCCACAGGTGGTGATGGGGGGAGGTGGGGAGGGAGAGGAGATGGGGCGTTGGCCATGGGAGGCGGGGCCGAGGGAGAGGCGCGGGCTTGGTTCCCGCGCTATGATAATTATGGCGGGAATAGAGAAGCAGGAAGGAGGGGGCGCCGCACGGGGCGAGCCGTGATCACGGGGGGAAGCCGAGGTCAGCCAGAGTTTGCTGACTTCTGGGAGCAACATGGGGGGAGTAATTACGCTAGCGGGGGGTCTGGCGGGGGGGGGGGGGGGGGGAGGGGGGAATTACTGGGTTGCTGCTGCTGGGGAAAGGGGGGAGTGGGTACGGGAAAGGATGGGCGGGGGGGCACCGTCTGGGAGAAATACAGCTGCGTGGGAACTGGGCGAGAAGCTGGAAAAAGATGATGGCTAACCGGCAAGGGGGGGGGGGGTGGGAAGCCCCCCAACTCGGCTGATCACGTGGAACGTGAGGGGGCTTAACGGGCCGATAAAGAGGGCACGAGTACTCGCACACCTTAAGAAACTTAAAGCAGATGTGGTCATGTTACAGGAAACGCACCTGAAACTGATAGATCAGGTTAGGTTGCGCAAAGGATGGGTAGGGCAGGTGTTCCATTCGGGGCTGGATGCGAAAAACAGGGGGGTGGCTATATTAGTGGGGAAGCGGGTAATGTTCGAGGCAAAGACTATAGTGGCGGATAACGGGGGCAGATACGTGATGGTGAGTGGCAAATTACAGGGAGAGATGGTGGTGTTGGTAAACGTGTATGCCCCGAATTGGGACGATGCCAATTTTATGAGGCGAATGCTAGGACGCATCCCAGACCTAGAGACCGGAAAGCTGATAATGGGGGGAGACTTTAACACGGTGTTGGAACCAAGGCTGGATAGGTCGAAGTCCAGGACTGGTAGGAGGCCGGCAGCAGCCAAGGTGCTTAAGGATTTTATGGAGCAGATGGGAGGGGTGGACCCGTGGAGATTCAGTAGACCTAGGAGTAAGGAGTTCTCGTTTTTCTCCTATGTCCATAAAGTCTATTCACGCATAGACTTTTTTGTGTTGGGTAGGGCATTGATCCCGAGGGTGAGGGGAACGGAATATACGGCTATAGCCATTTCGGATCATGCCCCACACTGGGTAGACTTGGAGATAGGGGAGGAAACAAGAGGGCGTCCACCCTGGAGAATGGACATGGGACTAATGGCGGATGAGGGGGTGTGCTTAAGGGTGAGGGGATGCATTGAAAAGTACTTGGAACTCAATGACAATGGGGAGGTTCAGGTGGGAGTGGTCTGGGAGGCGTTGAAGGCGGTGGTTAGGGGGGAGCTGATATCAATAAGGACACATAAAGGGAAGCAGGAGAGTAAGGAACGGGAGCGGTTGTTGCAAGAACTTTTGAGGGTGGACAGACAGTATGCGGAAGCACCGGAGGAGGGACTGTATAGGGAAAGGCAAAGGCTGCATGTGGAATTTGACTTGCTGACCACAGGCACTGCAGAGGCACAATGGAGGAAGGCGCAGGGTGTACAGTATGAATATGGAGAGAAGGCGAGCAGATTGCTGGCACACCAATTGAGGGAAAGGGGAGTAGCGAGGGAAATAGGGGGGGTGAGAGACGAAGATGGAGAGACGGAGCGGGGAGCGGAGAGAGTGAATGAAGTGTTTAAGACATTTTATAAAAAATTGTATGAAGCTCAACCCCCGGATGGGAGGGAGAGAATGATGGAGTTTTTGGATCGGCTGGAAATTCCCAAGGTGGAAGAGCAGGAAAGGATGGGATTGGGAGCACAGATCACGGTAGAAGAAGTGGTGAAAGGAATTAGGAACATGCAGACGGGAAAGGCCCCGGGACCGGACGGATTCCCAGTTGAATTTTACAGAAAATATTTGGACTTGCTCGCCCCGCTACTGACGAGGACCTTTAACGAGGCAAAGGAAAGGGGACAACTGCCCCCGACTATGTCAGAAGCAACGATATCGCTTCTTTTAAAGAAGGAAAAGGATCCGCTACAATGCGGGTCCTACAGACCAATCTCCCTCCTCAATGTAGATGCCAAGGTCTTGGCCAAGGTAATGGCAATGAGAATAGAGGAATGTGTCCCGGGGGTGGTTCATGAGGACCAAACTGGGTTTGTGAAGGGGAGACAGCTGAACACGAACATACGGAGGTTGTTAGGGGTAATGATAATGGCCCCACCAGAGGGTGAAACGGAGATAGTAGTGGCGATGGATGCCGAGAAAGCATTTGATAGAGTGGAGTGGGATTATCTGTGGGAGGTGTTGAGGAGATTTGGGTTCGGAGAGGGGTATGTTAGATGGGTGCAGCTGTTGTATAGGGCCCCAGTGGCGAGTGTGGTCACGAATGGACGGGGATCGGCATATTTTCGGCTCCATAGAGGGACAAGGCAGGGATGTCCTCTGTACCCATTACTGTTTGCACTGGCGATTGAGCCCCTGGCGATAGCGCTGAGAGGTTCCAAGGGATGGAGGGGAATACTTAGGGGAGGAGAAGAACACCGGGTATCTTTATATGCGGATGATCTGCTACTATATGTGGCGGATCCAGCGGAGGGGATGCCAGAAATAATGCGGATACTTGGGGAGTTTGGGGATTTTTCAGGGTATAAATTGAACATGGGGAAGAGTGAGCTGTTTGTGGTGCATCCAGGGGAGCAGAGTAGAGAAATAGAAGACCTACCGTTGAGGAAGGTAACAAGAGACTTTCGTTACCTGGGGATCCAGATAGCTAAGAATTGGGGCACATTGCACAGGCTAAATTTGACGCGGTTGGTGGAACAGATGGAGGAAGATTTCAAGAGATGGGATATGGTAGCATTGTCAATGGCAGGGAGGGTGCAGGCGGTTAAGATGGTGGTCCTCCCGAGATTCCTCTTTGTGTTTCAGTGTCTCCCGGTGGTGATCACGAAGGCTTTTTTCAAAAGGATAGAAAAGAGTATCATGGGTTTTGTTTGGGCCGGGAAGACTCCGAGAGTGAGGAAGGGATTCTTACAGCGTAGTAGGGATGGGCGGGGGCTGGCACTACCGAGCCTAAGTGAGTATTATTGGGCCGCTAATATTTCAATGGTGAGTAAGTGGATGGGAGAGGAGGAAGGAGCGGCGTGGAAGAGATTAGAGAGGGCGTCCTGTAGGGGGACCAGCCTGCAGGCTATGGTGACAGCCCCATTGCCGTTCTCACCAAGGAACTATACCACAAGTCCGGTGGTGGTAGCTACATTGAAGATTTGGGGACAGTGGAGACGACATAGGGGAAAGACCGGAGCACTGGGGGGGTCCCCGATAAGAAACAACCATAGGTTTGCCCCGGGGGGAATGGATGGGGGATATGGAATGTGGCAAAGAGCAGGTATAACGCAATTGAAAGATCTATTTGTGGATGGGAAGTTTGCGAGTCTGGGAGCGCTGACCGAGAAATATGGGTTGCCCCAAGGGAATGCATTCAGGTACATGCAATTGAGGGCTTTTGCGAGGCAACAGGTGAGGGAATTCCCGCAGCTCCCGACACAAGAGGTGCAGGACAGAGTCATCTCAAAGAAATGGGTGGGGGACGGTAAGGTGTCGGATATATATAGGGAAATGAGAGACGAAGGGGAGACTATGATGGACGAACTAAAAGGGAAATGGGAAGAAGAGCTAGGGGAGGAGATTGAGGAGGGGATGTGGGCAGATGCCCTAAACAGGGTAAACTCGTCGTCCTCGTGCGCCAGGCTAAGCCTGATTCAGTTTAAGGTATTACACAGGGCACATATGACTGGAACACGGCTCAGTAAATTTTTTGGGGTGGAGGATAGGTGTGCGAGGTGCTCGAGAAGCCCAGCGAATCATACCCATATGTTTTGGTCATGCCCGGCACTACAGGGGTTTTGGATGGGGGTGACAAAGGTGCTTTCGAAAGTAGTAGGAGTCCGGGTCGAACCAAGCTGGGGGTTGGCTATATTTGGGGTTGCACAAGAGCCGGGAGTGCAGGAGGCGAAAGAGGCCGATGTTTTGGCCTTTGCGTCCCTAGTAGCCCGGCGCAGAATATTGCTAATGTGGAAAGAAGCCAAGCCCCCGGGGGTGGAGACCTGGATAAATGATATGGCGGGGTTCATAAAGTTAGAGCGGATTAAGTTCGTCCTAAGGGGGTCGGCTCAAGGGTTTACTAGGCGGTGGCAACCGTTGGTCGAATATCTTGCGGAAAGATAGATAGGGGAGAACAAAGAAGGCAGCAGCAGCGGCCCAGGACTTGGGGGGGGGGGGATGGGGGGGAGGGGGGTGGCCTGAGACAAGGCAGTTGCCAATTCGGGCTAGTTTTTATTTTTTGTTATTTAATATTTATTTATTTGTTGTTTTTGTTTAAATTTAAAAAGGTCATTATTATCTGTATTGTTACAATGTTGTGTAAAGGATGCACAATGTACTGTGTTGGTTGACCAAAAATTTTCAATAAAATATTATTTAAAAAAAAAAGAATTTGACCTGTTGACCACGGGCAATGCAGAGGCACAATGGAGGAGGGCACAGAGTGTACAGTATAAATATGGAGAGAAGGCGAGTCGGTTACTGGCCCACCAACTGAGGAAGAGGGGAGCAGCGAGGGAGATAGGGGGGGTGAGAGATGAGGAGGGAGAGACGGAATGGGGAGCGGAGAGAGTGAACGGGGTGTTCAAGGCATTCTATGAAAGGTTATATAAGGCTCAGCCCCCAGAAGGGAAGGAGAGAATGATGTGTTTCTTGGATCAGCTGGAATTCCCTAAGGTGGAGGAGCAGGAGAGGGCTGAACTGGGAGCACAGATTGAGATGGAGGAGGTAGTGAAAGGGATTGGGAGCATGCAGGCGGGGAAGGCCCCAGGACCAGACGGATTCCCGGTGGAATTTTATAGGAAGTATATGGACTTGCTGGCCCAGCTTTTGACGAGAACCTTTAATGAGGCTGGGGAAAGGGGGCAGCTGCCCCCGACTATGTCGGAAGCAACGATATCGCTCCTTTTAAAGAAGGAAAAAGACCCGCTGCAATGCAGGTCTTACAGGCCCATTTCCCTTTTAAATGTAGATGCTGAGGTTCTGGCCAAGGTGATGGCGACGAGGATAGAGGACTGTGTCCCAGGGGTGGTCCATGAGGACCAAACCGGGTTCGTGAAGGGGAGACAGCTGAACACGAACATACGGAGGTTGCTAGGGGTAATGATGATGCCCCCGCCAGAGGGGGAGGCGGAGATAGTGGTGGCGATGGATGCCGAGAAAGCATTCGACAGAGTGGAGTGGGATTATCTGTGGGAGGTGCTGAGGAGATTTGGTTTTGGAGAAGGGTATATCGGATGGGTACAGCTGCTGTATAGGGCCCCGGTGGCGAGTGTGGTCACGAATAGACAGAGGTCTGATTACTTCCGTCTTCATAGAGGGACGAGGCAGGGGTGTCCCATGTCTCCGTTACTGTTTGCATTGGCGATTGAGCCCCTGGCCATAGCACTGAGGGGCTCCAGGAAGTGGAGGGGAGTGCTTAGGGGAGAAGAACACCGGGTATCTTTGTATGCAGATGATTTATTGCTGTATGTTGCGGACCCAGTGGAGGGGATGCCAGAGATAATGCAGATAGAACATAGAACATAGAAAATACAGCACAGAACAGGCCCTTCGGCCCACGAAGTTGTGCCGAACCTTTGTCCTAGATTAATCATAGATTATCATTGAATTTACAGTGCAGGAGGCCGCCATTCGGCCCTTTGAGTCTGCACCGGCTCTTGGAAAGAGCACCCTACCCAAACTCAACACCTTCACCCAACACCAAGGGCAATTTGGACATTAAGGGCAATTTATCATTGGCCAATTCACCTAACCCGCACATCTTTGGATTGTGGGAGGAAACCGGAGCACCCGGAGGAAACCCACGCAGACACGGGGAGGACGTGCAGACTCCGTACAGTCAGTGACCCAAGCCGGAATCGAACCTGGGACCCTGGAGCTGTGAAGCAATTGTGCTATCCACAATGCTACCGTGTTGCCCTTGAGAACAAATAAATCTACACTATATCATTTAACTGTAATCCATGTACCTATCCAATAGCTGCTTGAAGGTCCCTAATGTTTCCGACTCAACTACTTCCACAGGCAGTGCATTCCATGCCCCCACTACTCTCTGGGTAAAGAACCTACCTCTGATATCCCTCCTATATCTTCCACCTTTCACCTTAAATTTATGTCCCCTTGTAATGGTTTGTTCCACCCGGGGAAAAAGTCTCTGACTGTCTACTCTATCTATTCCCCTGATCATCTTATAAACCTCTATCAAGTCGCCCCTCATCCTTCTCCGTTCTAATGAGAAAAGGCCTAGCACCCTCAACCTTTCCTCGTAAGACCTACTCTCCATTCCAGGCAACATCCTGGTAAATCTTCTTTGCACCTTTTCCAAAGCTTCCACACCTTCCTAAAATGAGGCGACCAGAACTGTACACAGTACTCCAAATGTGGCCTTACCAAAGTTTTGTACAGCTGCATCATCACCTCACGGCTCTTAAATTCAATCCCTCTGTTAATGAACGCGAGCACACCATAGGCCTTCTTCACAGCTCTATCCACTTGAGTGGCAACTTTCAAAGATGTATGAACATAGACCCCAAGATCTCTCTGCTCCTGCACATTGCCAAGAACTCTACCGTTAACCCTGTATTCCGCATTCATATTTGTCCTTCCAAAATGGACAACCTCACACTTTTCAGGGTTAAACTCCATCTGCCACTTCTCAGCCCAGCTCTGCATCCTATCTATGTCTCTTTGCAGCCGACAACAGCCCTCCTTAGTATCCACAACTCCACCAATCTTCGTATCGTCTGCAAATTTACTGACCCACCCTTCAACTCCCTCATCCAAGTCATTAATGAAAATCACAAACAGCAGAGGACCCAGAACTGATCCCTGCGGTACGCCACTGGTGACTGGGATCCAGGCTGAATATTTGCCATCCACCACCACTCTCTGACTTCTATCGGTTAGCCAGTTCGTTATCCAACTGGCCAAATTTCCCACTATCCCATGCCTCCTTACTTTCTGCATAAGCCTACCATGGGGAACTTTATCAAATGCCTTACTAAAATCCATGTACACTACATCCACTGCTTTACCTTCATCCACATGCTTGGTCACCTCCTCAAAGAATTCAATAAGATTTGTAAGGCAAGACCTACCCCTCACAAATCCGTGCTGACTATCCCTAATCAAGCAGTGTCTTTCCAGATGCTCAGAAATCCTATCCTTCAGCACCCTTTCCGTTACTTTGCCTACCACCGAAGTAAGACTAACTGGCCTGTAATTCCCAGGGTTATCCCTAGTCCCTTTTTTGAACAGGGGCACGACATTCGCCACTCTCCAATCCCCTGGTACCACCCCTGTTGACAGTGAGGACGAAAAGATCATTGCCAACGGCTCTGCAATTTCATCTCTTGCTTCCCATAGAATCCTTGGATATATCCCGTCAGGCCCGGGGGACTTGTCTATCCTCAAGTTTTTCAAAATGCCCAACACATCTTCCTTCCTAACAAGTATTTCCTCGAGCTTACCAATCTGTTTCACACTGTCCTCTCCAACAATATCGCCCCTCTCATTTGTAAATACAGAAGAAAAGTACTCGTTCAAGACCTCTCCTATCTCTTCAGACTCAATACACAATCTCCCGCTACTGTCCTTGATCGGACCTACCCTCGCTCAAGTCATTCTCATATTTCTCACATATGTGTAAAAGGCCTTGGGGTTTTCCTTGATCCTACCCGCCAAAGATTGTTCATGCCCTCTCTTAGCTCTCCTAATCCCTTTCTTCAGTTCCCTCCTGGCTATATGGTATCCCTCCAATGCCCTGTCTGAACCTTGTTTCCTCAGCCTTACATCAGTCACCTTTTTCCTCTTAACAAGACATTCAACCTCTCTTGTCAACCATGGTTCCCTCACTCGACCATCTCTTCCCTGCCTGACAGGGACATACATATCAAGGACACGTAGCACCTGTTCCTTGAACAAGTTCCACATTTCACTTGTGTCCTTCCCTGCCAGCCTATGTTCCCAACTTATGCACTTCAATTCTTGTCTGACAACATCGTATTTACCCTTCCCCCAATTGTAAACCTTGCCCTGTTGCACGTACCTATCCCTCTCCATTACTAAAGTGAAAGTCACAGAATTGTGGTCACTATCTCCAAAATGCTCCCCCACTAACAAATCTATCACTTGCCCTGGCTCATTACCCAGTACTAAATCCAATATTGCCCCTCCTCTGGTCAGACAATCTACATACTGCGTTAGAAAAGCTTCCTGGACACACTGCACAAACACCACCCCATCCAAACTATTTGATCTAAAGTGTTTCCACTCAATATTTGGGAAGTTAAAGTTGCCCATGACTACTACCCTATGACTTCTGCACCTTTCCAAAATCTGTTTCCCAATCTGTTCCTCCACATCTCTGCTACTATTGGGGGGCCTATAGAAAACTCCTAACAAGGTGACTGCTCCTTTCCTATTTCTGACTTCAACCCATACTACCTCAGTAGGCTGATACTCCTCGAACTGCCTTTCTGCAGCTGTTATACTATCTCTAATTAATAATGCCACCCCCCCACCTCTTTTACCACCCTCCCTAATCTTATTGAAACATCTATAACCAGGGACCTCCAACAACCATTTCTGCCCCTCTTCTATCCAAGTTTCCGTGATGGCCACCACATCGTAGTCCCAAGTACCGATCCATGCCTTAAGTTCACCCACCTTATTCCTGATGCTTCTTGCGTTGAAGTATACACACTTCAACCCCTCTCCATGCCTGCAAGTACTCTCCTTTGTCAGTGTTCCCTTTCCCACTGCCTCATTACACGCTTTGGCGCCCTGAATATCGGCTACCTTAGTTGCTGGACTACAAATCCGATTCCCATTCCCCTGCCAAATTAGTTTAAACCCTCCCGAAGAGTACTAGAAAACCTCCCTCCCAGGATATTGGTGCCCCTCTGGTTCAGATGCAACCCGTCCTGCTTGTACAGGTCCCACCTTCCCCAGAATGCGCTCCAATTATCCAAATACCTGAAGCCCTCCCTCCTACACCATTCCTGCAGCCACGTGTTCAACTGCACTCTCTCCCTATTCCTAGCCTCGCTATCACGTGGCACCGGCACCAAACCAGAGATGACAACTCTGTCTGTCCTGGCTTTCAACTTCCAGCCTAACTCCCTAAACTTGTTTATTACCTCCACACCCCTTTTCCTACCTATGTCGTTGGTACCAATGTGCACCACGACTTCTGGCTGCTCACCCTCCCCCTTAAGGATCCTGAAGACACGATCCGAGACATCCCTGGCCCTGGCACCCTGGAGGCAACATACCTTCCGGGAGACTCGCTCGCGACCACAGAATCTCCTATCTATTCCCCTAACCATTGAATCTCCTACAACTATTGCTTTTCTATTCTCCCCCCTTCCCTTCTGAGCCCCAGAGCCAGACTCAGTGCCAGAGCCCTGGCCGCTAGGGCCTTCCCCAGGTAGGTCATCCCCCCCAACAGCATCCAAAACGGTATACTTGTTTTGAAGGGGAACGGCCACGAGGGATCCCTGCACTTTCTGCCTGTTTGTTATTTTCTCCCTGACTGTAACCCAGCTATTCTTGTCCTGTACCTTGGGTGTGGTTACCTCCTTGTAACTCTTCTCAATCACCCCCTCTGCCTCCCGGATGATCCGAAGTTCATCCAGCTTCAGCTCCAGTTCCCTAACACGGTCTTTGAGGAGCTGAAGTTGGGTGCACTTCCCGCAGGTATAGTCAGTGGGGACACCGGTGGTATCCCTCACCACCCACATCCTACAGGAGGAGCATGTAACTGGCCTAGCCTCCATCCACTCTTACCTGACAGAATATAGCTGCCCTGTGGACTAACTAGATCTCCGCCCTCCGACCCTGCTCCCAGTCAGCTACACTTTCTGTAAACTCCTGGCTCTCTTCGCACTCTTTGCGGAAATGTCGGAAACAAAATGAAAGGAGCGCCTTACTCCCTCCTCACCTAACTCCCTCGGTCACCAAACTCTCACTATCGCACTCAAATGCACCAAATTCAGCACTCCCTCTGTCACCAAACTCTCACTATCGCACTCAAATGCACCAAATTCAGCACTCCCTCGGTCACCAAACTCTCACTATCGCACTCAAATGCACCAAATTCAGCACTCAGATACTTGGGGAGTTTGGGGATTTTTCGGGGTACAAATTGAACATGGGGAAAAGTGAGTTGTTTGTGGTGCATCCGGGGGAGCAGAGCAGGGGAATAGATGATTTACCGCTGAGGAAGGTCACAAGAGATTTCGGTACGTGGGGATTCAGATAGCCAGGAATTGGGGAACCTTACACCGGCTTAATTTAACATGATTGGTGGAACAGATGGAGGAGGATTTCAAGAGATGGGACATGGTGTCCCTTTCACTGGCAGGTAGGGTGCAGGCGGTTAAAATGGTCGTCCTCCCGAGATTCCTCTTGGTGTTTCAGTGCCTCCCGGTGATGGTCACGAAGGCTTTTTTCAAGAGAATTGAGAAAGGTGTTATGAGTTTTGTGTGGGCCGGGCAGGCCCCGAGAGTGAGGAGGGGGTTCTTGCAGCGTAGAGGGATAGGGGGGGGGGCTGGCACTACCGAGCCTAAGTGATTATTACTGGGCCGCCAATATCTCAATGGTGTGTAAGTGGATGGGAGAAGGGAGGGAGCGGCGTGGAAGAGATTGGAGATGGCGTCCTGCAAGGGGACCAGCCTACAAGCAATGGTGACCGTTGCGGTTCTCCCCGAAGAAATACACCACAAGCCCAGTGGTGGTGGCAACATTAAAAATTTGGGGGCAGTGGAGACGGCATAGGGGAAGGACGGGAGCCTCGGTGCGGTCCCCGATAAGAAATAACCATAGGTTTGTCCCGGGGAGAATGGATGGGGGATTTGGAGCATGGCAAAGAGCTGGGGTAGTGCAACTGAGATCTGTTCGTAGATGGGACGTTTGCGAGTCTGGGAGCGCTGACGGAAAAATATGGGTTGCCCCAAGGGAATGTATTTCGGTACATGCAACTGAGGGCTTTTGCGAGGCAACAGGTGAGGGAATTCCCGCAGCTCCCGACGCAGGAGGTGCAGGATAGAGTGATCTCAGAGACATGGGTGGGGGATGGTAAGGTGTCGGACATATATAGGGAAATGAGGGACGAGGGGGAGATCATGGTAGATGAGCTGAAAGGGAAATGGGAAGAGCTGGGGGAAGAGATTGAGGAGGGGCTGTGGGCTGATGCCCGATGTAGGGTAAACTCATCGTCCTCGTGTGCCAGGCTAAGCCTGATACAATTCAAGGTTTTACACAGGGCGCATATGACCGGAGCAAGGCTCAGTAAATTTTTCGGGGTAGAGGATAGGTGTGGGAGATGCTCGAGAAGCCCAGCGAACCACACCCACATGTTCTGGTCATGTCCGGCACTACAGGAGTTCTGGGTGGGGGTGGCGAAGGTGCTTTCGAAGGTGGTGGGGGTCCGGGTCGAGCCAGGCTGGGGGTTGGCTATATTCGGGGTTGCAGAAGAGCCGGGAGTGCAGGAGGCGAAAGAGGCTGATGTTTTGGCCTTTGCGTCCCTAGTAGCTCGGCGAAGGATATTGCTTATGTGGAAGGAAGCCAAACCCCCGGGCGTGGAGACCTGGATAAATGACATGGTAGGGTTTATAAAACTAGAACGGATAAAGTTCGCATTAAGGGGTTCAGCTCAAGGGTTCACCAGGCGGTGGCAACCGTTTATAGACTACCTCACAGAACGACAGAGGGAATGGGAAGGCAACAGCAGCTACCCAGGGGGCAGCAGGGGGGGGGGGGAGCAGGGGGGGGGGGGGGAGCAGGGGGGGGGGAGCAGGGGGGGGGGGGGAGCAGGGGGGGGGGAGCAGGGGGGGGGGAGCAGGGGGGAGAGAAGGGCGGGAGAGAAGGGGGGGAGAAAGGGGGGGGAGGGGGAGAAGGGGAGGGGGAAGAAGGGGAGGGGGAGAAGGGGGGAGGGAGAAGGGGGGGGAGAAGGGGGGGGGAGAAGGGGGGGGGAGAAGGGGGGGGGGAGAAGGGGGGGGGGAGAAGGGGGGAGGAGAGAAGGGGGGGGGAGAAGAGAAGGGGGGGGGTAGAAGGGGGGGGGGGAGAGAAGGGGGGGGGAGAGAAGGGGGGGGAGAGAAGGGGGGGGGGGAGAGAAGGGGGGGGGGAGAGAAGGGGGGGGGAGAGAAGGGGGGGGGAGAGAAGGGGGGGGAGAGAAGGGGGGGGAGAGAAGGGGGGGGGGAGAGAGAAGGGGGGGGGAGAGAGAAGGGGGGGGAGAGAGAAGGGGGGGGGAGAGAGAAGGGGGGGGGGAGAGAGAAGGGGGGGGGAGAGAGAAGGGGGGGGGGAGAGAGAAGGGGGGGGGAGAGAGAAGGGGGGGGGGAGAGAAGGGGGGGGGGAGAGAAGGGGGGGGGAGAGAAGGGGGGGGGGAGAGAAGGGGGGGGGGAGAGAAGGGGGGGGAGAGAAGGGGGGGGGGAGAGAAGGGGGGGGGGGATAGAAGGGGGGGGGGAGAGAAGGGGGGGGGAGAGAAGAGGGGGGGAGAGAAGGGGGGGGGGGGAGGAGGACCCGGGCGGGTTCTCAGGGATGTCTCTGTATATGTATAGATATTTGTATTAGATAATACAAGGGGCAGCACGGTAGCCTTGTGGATAGCACAATTGCTTCACAGCTCCAGGGTCCCAGGTTCGATTCCAGCTTGGGTCACTGTCTGTGCGGAGTCTGCACATCCTCCCCGTGTGTGCGTGGGTTTCCTCCGGGTGCTCCGGTTTCCTCCCACAGTCCAAAGATGTGCAGGTTAGGTGGATTGGCCATGATAAATTGCACTTAGTGTCCAAAATTGTCCTTAGCGTTGGGTGGGGTTACTGGGTTATGGGGATAGGGCGCCGGTGTTGACCTTGGGTAGGGTGCTCTTTCCAAGAGCCGGTGCAGACTCGATGGGCTGAATGGCCTCCTTCTGCACTGTAAATTCTATGATAATGTATATTGGACTGTTGGATTGTATTTTTGGAGAATAATTATTTTTGATAAGGCAGTTGCCATTTAGTTGTTTGTTTATATATTATTTATTTATTTGTTAAAAACTGGCCACTGTTATTTATATTGCTTTATTGTTGTTAAAAAGGAAAAAACTATTGTTATGTTTGGCCAAAAAATTTGAATAAAATATATATATTTTTTTAAAAGAATGAGAAAAGAAATGGAAAGGGGGAAGAAAGAAAGTGTTTTACTCACAGATGTTGGAGACAGGAGTCTGTGTGAAGCTCAAACTTATTCAGGGTTGGGGGAACAACAGCTTTGCTCGGCAGAAACCGCCATGTGCAGCTTTCGCATCGAGACAATGGGGGAGCTTTGATTGGCGGAGGGGCAGAGTCTTTCCGGTCCTCCAACTCTTCCCATTGGTCAACACCTGAGAGGTAAGGTCAGCGGAAGTGAGCTCCCCTACGCATGCGCAACAGTCCCTCTCCCTGAGACATGCGCGGTCCCGGATCAGGGAAGGGGCGATCCCCGAAGGCCGGAACTGTCAGCCGGTTGCTGGAAACCGTCTCGAGGATGTGTTGGGGGAGTCGCTCGCGTGTCCCACGCCGGCGTGTGCGCACTAATGCAGTGACGTCAGCACGGAGCGAATGGATTCCTATTGGCTGATTTAGAGGATGAGCAGCTTTGTGATGTCACAATGTGGGGGTTGAACAATGGGTTTCAGACTAAAATGTCCTCCTCTGGGCAACATCTGGGAGCAAATCAATGTCTCCCCCTTACAGAAGTTCATACGATATAAGAACAGTTAGGCCATTTGGCCTATCGAGTCTGCTCCGCCATTCGATCATCGCTGATCTCATCCTGGCCTTATCTCCACCGTCCTGAGAGTTCTTCGGAACCCTTCAACCCAATTAAAAATCTGTCTAACTTCTCCCTAAATTTACTCATTGTCTCAGCTCCTCCACACTCTGGGGTAGTGAATTCCACAGATTCACAGCCCTCGGGAGAAGCAGCTTCTCCTCAACTCTGTTTTGAATAGGGCAGCACTGTGGCCCAATGGTTAGCACTGCTGCCTACGGCGCTGAGGATCTGGGTTCGATCCCGGCCCCGGGTCACTGTCTGTGTGGAATTTGCACTTTCTCCCCGTGACTGAGTAGGTTTCATCCCCACAACCCAAAGATGTGCAGAGTAGGTGGATTGGTCACACTAAATTGAGAACAGGCAATTCTAGTTTCCATCCTTAATTGGAAAAAAAAATAATTGGGTACTCTTAAAAAAAAATTTTTTTAATTAAAACTTTTGAATTTGCTACCGCTTATCGTTCTGGAATGCCCCACAAGAGGCAGCAGCCGCTCCAAGTCTACTTTATCTTTCCATTTCTTTTCTCATTCTGAGGGGACATTGGTGACTTGCAGCAGCTGAAGAGAAAGGAAGTGAATCCAGTCTATGTTCCACACATTTTGAGTTCAGTAACATAGACATATTTCTGTCTGGCAGTCTGCATGGAGATTTTCAGGCCTCTCCAAGACGGGGAGCAAGGATCTGTCGGTCAGCCTGAATCAGCACCTTTAGAGAATTAGGAGGATGAATATTACAGCAGAGTGAGAATGGAGGGAGAGTGTTGGATGGAAACTAGAATTGCCTGTTCTCAATTTCCATTTGTAAATTCCTTTTACAGGATATTAGATGAAGATTTGCAGAAAAAAACCTAACGCCACTTCAGGATTTGGAAGAGTCACTTGGTTTATCGGGACCTGAATATCATCAGGAGAACCATCACTGCAAAAGATACTTCTGGGGTTAAGGATTGCCAGTCAGGCAAAGGAACACAATGGAAGTAAACACAGGAACGAAGAATCACATTGGGCTGGGTCCAGGAGAATTGAGTTACAACTTCAGCGACGTAACCATGGAGTGTGATTTTTGATTGTCTGAAAAGTAAAAGGGCTACATTCTATTTGTAGTTTAAGGGATACGTTCCCTATAAAAATAGTGTTTAGGCATTGTTGCTTCTAGTTTGTTCCAGTAAAGTCATAAAACCTGAAGTTTTTGTCTTATGACTCATTAATTTGTTCACTGGGTTTAGAATTTATCTTTTAAAATTCCTGATCTTTTCAGAGATCTTACACAGTTGGTTTTGAGTCACAAGTTTCAACTTCCCATTTAAGCCTCAGGCAACTTGCTGTCTCTCTCTTGCTCATGTCAATGACAGCCCAGTAACAGAGCTGAAGGCTGGAGATGCTGTGACCCCTTGTCGGAGCTGGAATCAGTAGAAAGAAGAACCATCGTTTCTGATTGAGCTTTGTGTTAGCTGTCCAACCAGGCTGACCATTTATAAATAGCTAACCAGGTATTATGTTGTGATGAGGGTTTAGAAACAGACCCTGGATAGACGAGTTCACTGAAGCTGTGGGCTTGTCAGCTGTACAATGAAACCAGGCATCAAACAGCCACAGGCACCTGTAATATTGGACACTGGGTTTAATCCTGTTCTGTATTAAACAGACCTATTTGAATCTGGGTGATTGTGATATAGTTAATCTGACCCTTTGTTCATTCAATTTCAAAAGTGAATAACATTGATTCAAGTACAGTGACTACCTTGTCAATCTGTCAATAAAGTGGTGTCAGTTCATGCAGATCCGTATCTGAACTCAATTCCATTACTTATTTTTGTTACTGACTAGACTGTCTCTCTCTTCTCTCCTCCCTCTCTCCTGCCTCTCTCAGTCTCTGGTGTTCCTCTCTCTCTCTGGTGCCTCTCACTCCCTCTGCTTCCTCTCTCTCCCTCTGTCTCTCTCAGCTGCCTCTCACTCTCTCTCTTCAGTGCTTAGGAAAGCAGGTGGGATAGTTTCCTTTGGTAGCCGAGGGCTGAGATTATGAGAACAGGGAGATTGTGCTGGAACTGCATCAAACACCAGTTAGACCACAGCCATATTACAGGAAGGATGTGATCATCCGAGAGAGACTGCAGAGGAGATTTATTTATTTAAATTTAGTGTGCCCAATTAATTTTTTCCAATTAAGGGGCAATTTATTGTGGCCAATCGACCTACCCTGCACAACTTTGTGTTGTGGGGGCGAAACCCACGCAAACACGGGGAGAATGTGCAATCTCCCCGAGTCGGGATCGAACCTGGGACCTCATGCTGCCCGTTGCAGAGAAGATTTATGATGATGTTACCAGGGATGGAGAATTTTAACTGTAAGGAAAGTTTAGATCTCCCCAGTGTGAATTCGCCGGTATACAGTGAGTTGCTGAATCTAGTCCCACAGTGAGAGTACCTGAACAGTCTCATCAGTGTGAACAAGCTGATGGGGCATCAGTTCCCTGGACGTTTTATAGAATTTCCCACAGTTTAAACATTTGAAAGGTCTGTCTTTAATAATAATCATCTCTATTGTCACAAGTAAGCTCACATTAACATTGCAATGAAGTGAAAAGCCCCGAGTCGCCACATTCTGCCGTCTGTTCGGGTACACGGAGGGAGAATTCAGAATGTCCAAATTACCCAACAGCACGTTAGATAAACTCGGTCAGTTCTCACTGGAACAACAGAGTTTGAGAGGCGAGCTGATAGAGGTTTACAAGATTATGAGTGGTGTAGATAGTCAGATGCTCTTTCCTAGGATAGGAGAGTCAAGTACAAGGGGGACATAGGTTTAAAGTGCGTGGGGAAAAGTTCAGAACAGATGTGCGAAGTAGGTTTTTTATACAGGGTGGAAATATATGGAACGTGCTGGCTGGGGAGGTGGTGGGAGCAGGTACGGTAGTGGCATTTAAGGGTCAACTAGATAAATATATGAATAGGGTGGGAATGGAAGGATATGGACTCCATAAGTGCAGACGGTTTTAGTTTAGGCAGGTACCATTATCGACGCAGGCTTGGAGGGCCGAAGGGCCTGTTTCTGTGCTGTATTGTTCTGGTTTTTTTTAAAATTTAGAGTTCCCAATTCATCTTTTCCAATTAAGGGGCAATTTAGCACGTTCAATCCACCTACCCTGCACATTTTTTTGGGTTGTGGGGGTGACACCCACGCAAACACGGGGAGAATGTGCAAACTCCACACGGACAGGGACCCAGAGCTGGGATTGAACCTGGGACCTCGGTGCCGTGAGACTGCAGTGCTACCACTGCGCCACCGTGCTGCTCTTGCATATTGTTCTATGTTCACCTCTTTCGGGACTCGTGGGAGTAAACTGGAGCACCCGGAGGAAACCCACGCAGACATGGGGAGAACGTGCAGACTCCGCACAGACAGCAACCCAAGCCGCGAATCTAACCTGGGACCCTGGCGCTATGAAGCAACAGTGTTAACCATTGTGCTACTGTATCACCCCAATATGATCCCACCAGTATTTCAGCAAGGTGGATGAATCCCTTCCCACAATCAGATGAATGGCCTCTCCCCAGTGTGAATTCGCTGGTGGAAGTGAGTTTAGATGATCGCCTGAACCCAGCCCCGCAGTGAGAGCACCTGAACGGTCTCTCATCAGTGTGAATATATTGGTGGGACATCAGCTCCCAGGAGCCTTCATAACATTTCACATAGGCTCGGCATTTAAAAGGTCTCTCATCAGTGTGAACATGTTGATGGTACATCTGTTTTCCAGAGCTTTTAAAGAACTTCCCACAGTGCAGACATTTAAAAGGCATTTTGTCAGTGTGAACTCGCTGGTGTCTCGGCAGGGTGGATAAATGAGTGAATCCCTTCCCACACTCAGTGCAGGCAAATGGTCTCTCCCCGGTGTGAACTCGCTGCTGTTTCAGTCGCTTGGATGAATCAGTCAATTCTTTTCCACACACACAGCAGGTGAACAACTTCTCTCCAGTGTGAACCCGCTGTTGTGTCAGCAAGTTTGATGACCAAGTAGATCCCTTCCCACACATGGAGCAGATGAATGGTCTCTCCCCAGTGTGAGTGTGTCGATGAGTTTCCAGCTCAGACGGGAAACCAAATGCCGCCTCACAATCCCCACATTTCCACGGTTTCGCGACAGTGTGAATGCGCTTGTGTCTTGACAGGCCAGACGATTGGCTGAAACCTCGTCCACACACACAACACATGTATGGTTTCTCTCCACTGTGAACGGTGTTTTTTCCTTCCATGTGAATCGATGGAATTCCCTGCCCAGTGAAGCAGTTGAGGCTCCTTCATTAAATGTTTTCAAGATAAAGATAGATAGTTTTTTGAAGAATAAAGGAATAAAGGGTTATGGTGTTCTGGCGGGAAAGTGGAGCTGAGTCGACAATACATCAGCCATGATCTCATTGAATGGCGGAGCAGGCTCAAAGGTCCAGGTGGCCTACTCCTGCTTCCAGTTCTTATGTTCTTATATTATGTTCAAAACCTGCTGATATTCAGTAACGATAACTTAAGCGACTCCGTCAGATCCTGATGTGATGTTTCCCAAATGCAAACCTTCCCCTTCCAATATCCTGTGAAATCAGTTTAGACAGAAAAAAAGGAGTGAAAGAAAATGCAGAAAAACACAAAGGTGGATTGTGAAATTGAGCTGAAATCTGGTCATTTGTGAGGCCGGCACTAGGAAAAGGTGACCTTGAAAACTGCCAGATTTTCACAAAAGAACAACCGATTCACTGATGTCGTTCAGGGAAGGGAATCTTCCACAGGTCTGGGCCAGAAAAGTTTCAGGCCTCTGTGGGGGGAGGAGAGTGAGAAAAGATTGAGAGCAGAGGAGAAGGAGAGAGAATTTATATTTCCAAAATCTAACCAGAACATTGTCAGAATCTCCCAAACCCTCAACCTCCACCTCCTTGAAGGACCAGGATATCGGGTCTGTGAACACCATCACATCCAGGTTCCCCTCCAAGGCACACACAGTTCTGACAGTAAGTAATGGGTGAGCAGAAACTTTCTCCACTTCAGTATTGGGAAGACATTGCGTTCAGCCCCTGTAACAAACTCCATTTATTAGCCACTGACTCCATCCCTCACCCTGGTCATTGTTTTGAGATTGAGATTGAGATTGTCCAAATGGTTGGTGTGATATTTGACCCTGTGGCTTGCTCCCAACCACATATTTACATCATCTTGAAGACTGGATTCCACCTCAGTAACATTGCCTGACTCCAGCCAAGGCTCAGAGCATCTGTTGCTAAAACTCTGATCTATTCCTTCGTTATCTCTGAGAGATCTATGCTCCTCGAATTGATACTTCCTGAGTATTCCTGATTTTATTTACTCTGTCTTAGGTGGCATCACCTGAAGGTGCCAAGACCACAAGACTTTGTAAGGTGCACCTTGTACACCACCTTCAGTGGTATCTGCCCCAGCCTCGCACACAGAGTTGAGGCATTCAGCCTCCGCAGCACACCCTCTCCTCCAGCGCCACACCCATCTTTTCCTCCCACTTCGATTTACACCTAAATCGCTCCTGTAAATCACCGAGACGTACCCCTGTCCAGTCCCCCCCCCCCTCACCCCCCCCCCCCCCCCCCCACCCCCACCCCCCCACCCCCACCCTCTGGTCCGCTGACAGCACCGCCGCCAACAGCGAGGAGACAGGCACTATTGGGAAGGTCGGGAAAACCTTCCTTGCAAAGTCCAGCACCCGCATATACCTAAAACATTCTCCCCACGCCAACCCAAACATCTCAATCAGCCCCTCAAAGCTCGTAAACTGCCCTCCCAGAAACAGGGATTCTTTTCCAATTAAGGGGCAATTTAGCGTGGCCAATCCACCCAACCAGCACATCTTTGGTTGTGAATATAATTCTAACTTAGGATGACCACTCGTGTGCCCTACTGAACTTAACTTTACCCCTTGTCATTGTCAGCAGTTCATTCTTGGTGCAATATGTAGATAGTCCAACGAGGGAAGGGGCAGTACTGGATCTGGTATTGGGGAATGAGCCTGGACAGGTGGTTGAGGTTTCAGTAGGGGAACATTTTGGGAGTAGTGAACATAATTCCATATGTTTTAGGGTACTTTCGCCACAGATTTTTGGGCACATAAGGCAGGACGTCCCTTGAGGTAGTAGGATCCAGAGAGCAGGATTTACATCCTTTTCTTTCCTTCCCTGCTTCCACCCTGCCTCATCATTAAGACACTGGGACTCAAAGGGTGACCCAGTTTGATGGACAGGTTGTCTCAATTCGAAACAATGGGGGACAAGCTCCACCCAGCTATGAAAATAATGCCCCCAACGTGATGGCGGCCGCACATGCTCAGTGCTGCACATTGCCCCCAATAAAGATGGTGATCATTAACTGGGACGATTTAAGGGATCTTTGGCCCCGCTCAGTACAAATGCGATTGATGAGTTTTTGAGGGAGTTTGTAGATCACAAAATCTGTATAGAAATCTTCCCGTCCACACGCCGGTTCCATCATACGCTCCGATCTGTGATTTTCCGCTTACAAATTACGGATCCGAGCAATAAATCATCCACCCCTCGCCATTTCCAGCATTGCGCATGCTTCATTCACTGCCCCTCATTCGCTCAGATTGGTTGGAGGACCAGCCGCTCCCATTCAGTTCTCCAGTCCTGCCCCCTATTATTAGTGGTCCTGAGCCACCGTCAATCATTCCCCTGGGCATTGTGATCTGGAGCATGCGCAGTGCGGTTGATGAGGCGAGACACTAGCGCGCAGGTGCAATGCTATTGTTCGTCTGGAGGAGAGTTCTTTGTCCCGCGGAAGCAAAGTTAGCATCAGGCGGTGGGAGGGAGGATCCGCAAACCCTACACAATCATTGTCAGCTCCCTGGTTTGCAGCTGCGGGGCTTCTCCCTCCTAGGAACAGGCCCAGGTTAACGGTCACCATCCTGCTTCAGCGACTGGAGGATGGTTCACATCATAAGATGGGGGAGAGGGGACAATAAATAAGAGCTCACACTTTGCACTCAAATCAATGAGGACTCTGATCTCTGGAAAGGAAGGAAACTCTGGGAGGTGGGCAGGGAGGATTCGCAAACACCCGCTGGAGGCCCCAACCCGCCAAGAAGAATCCACAGATCCTGATTTTGCAGCTCCCGGGGCTTGTTTGCTTCAGCTGCGGCCGTCCTGGTGAAACAACAGAGTGGGCGGGGCATCAGGATACCAGTGACCAGGAGAGAAAATTACCGATTTATTCTCACTGCACAGAGGGACTTGAGAACTGAACCCAGCCAGAGTGGAGGGAGCGGGTAAACTGTAAGGAATGGAATTTTGAAGATGGTTAGAAAGGTTTGGCAGACTGACAAACTCTCATGGTGAAAATTAAAGGTAAGCCTGCATGGGTCTGTGTGAAGAGGTGGGCGGTGTTGGGTGGGCTGCTGACAGAAATGTGAGGCCAGGGAGGGGGTGGTTGGCTGCCAGAACGGTTGGAACAGAGTTCTACATAGGTCCAGTTGACGAGTCAGACACCCAAGCAGCAAATCTCAGTGGATTCAAATATGGCCCATAAAATGTGGGCTGGTTTGTCACCCTGGGGTTTGGATTCCAGCATAGGGAGGAGGGAGAATGGATGTGATGAGGATTTACTGTTTCGCAGAAACAATTGCAGAAAATCTGTTCCGTACAAATGAGAATTGTCTCCCCTTAATTTTTATTCAGTATTGACAATGATGATGTTCATAAACTCTTTTTATGGGAAATTTGAAATCTACAGGTGTGAAATCGTCCAACCTGGAGAGACACAAGGACATCCACACCATAGACAAACCATGGAAATGTGGGGCCTGTGGGAAGGCATTCATATCTCCATCCCAACTGGAAACTCATCTGCGTAGTCACTCAGGGGAGAGACCTTCCACCTGCTCCATGTGTGGGAAACAATTTAATCGATTGTTTAACCTTCGCACACACCAGCGAATTCACACTGGAGAGCGGCCATTCATCTGCTCTGTGTGTATGAAGGGATTCAGCAGTTCATCACAAACGTGGTCACACTGGGGAAAGACCGCCCATCTGCTTCAAGTGTGGGAAGAGTTTTACTAATTCATCTGACCTTCTAACACACCAGCGAGTTCACACCGGGGAGAGGCCTTTCAACTGCTCCATGTGTGGGAAGAGATTCACGCAGTCACAAAACCTAATGAGACACAGGCGAGTTCACAAATAACTTTAGGAAGTAGATTCAGCTGAACGGATGATCTCAGTGTCAGTGACAAAGAAATCAATGAGCTCCTTGCACTTGTTTGAAGTCAGGAGAGAGATTTAAGAAGATGATCATGAAGAACAGAATCTGGGTTGTCCTTGCTTCCAGGAACAATCCAGAAATAGTGACCAGTTTAGGCAGAGGAAAGCAGGGCCAGGTGGAGCTGGATGTGTTGCTGCTGCCTCTGGTAATCAACAGTTCAACCAGTTGATAAGACTGCGCCAAGTGAAAAGGGAATTGGTGGACTTCCGGTCGTGGTCGCACATTCGTCAGCTCCCGCCGAGATCGGACATTTGGCGGCACTTGGGCGGCGATCCCCGGTGGGACAGTAAACGCTGGTGAGGTTCCCCCCCAGCGCTGTATGGAGTGGACCAGTAGTGGGGCAGTAAAGAAGGCTGGATCGGTGAAACGAGGGGCACGGGTGCGAAACGACAAAATGGCGGCCGGCGCGGACCAGGAGGCGTGGGGCCCAGTGGTCGCGGGAGCAGCAGGAATTCCTGAGAAGCTGCTTCACAGAGCTCAAGACGGAGATGCTGGCCCCTATGAAGGCTTCCATGGAAAGGATGGTGGAGACTCAAAAGATGCAAGAGAAGGCGATCAAAGAGGTGGAAAAAAAGATCTCTGAAAATGAGGATGAGATCTTGGGCCTGGCGGTCAGGGTGGAGGCGCACGAGGCCCTGCACAAATGATGGCAGGAGAAACTGGAAGACCTTGAAAATAGGTAGAGGAGGCAGAACCTGCGAATCCTGGGCCTCCCCGAAGGTGCGGAGGGATCGGATGCGAGCGCATTTGTGACCACGATGCTGGGGTCGCTGAAGGGCGTGGGGGCCTTCCCGCAGCCCCTGGAACTGGATGGGGTGCGCAGAGTCCTAGGGCGAACGAACCGCCGAGGGCTATGGTGATAAGATTCCACCGCTTCACAGACAAGGAACGTGTCCTGCGGTGGGCAAAGAAGGAGCGAAGCAATAAATGGGAGAACTATGAGATTCAAATTTACCAGGACAGGGGAGCATATCTGGTTAAGTGGCGTGCGGTATTCAACCGGGCCAAGACAACCCTCCACAACAAAGGGGTGAAGTTCGGGCTGCTACATCCGGCGAGGCTGTGGGTCACGTACCAAGGCCGGCACCACTACTTCGATATGCCAGACGAGGCATGGACATTCATTAAGAATGAGAAGTTGGACTTGAACTAATGGGCAGCTGCACATTGTTGGAACGCCCGGGTGAAGAGGTGTAACCGGGTGCTGTCCTAATGTAAGATTGGAAGCAGAGTGTAAGTTGCATGGGGGCTGGGGAGGCGGCTGGAGGAGCTATGTTATGTTGGTTTGCCCCGTTCTCTCTTTGTTTTTGCCCTCGGGGTCCTTTGCCAGTCCTCTGCTTTCGCGGAGCCATGCCGCAGGAGGGGGAGATGGGCCCGTCAGTTAGGGCAGCTCACCAGGTGGGGGGGGGGTCGTTCGTTGTTCGGGGTAAAGCCCGGAGTTTGTTCGTTGTTT
The DNA here is from genome assembly GCF_047496885.1 of Scyliorhinus torazame. Classification (NCBI taxonomy): domain Eukaryota; kingdom Metazoa; phylum Chordata; class Chondrichthyes; order Carcharhiniformes; family Scyliorhinidae; genus Scyliorhinus; species Scyliorhinus torazame. Next base: position 144,237,858 of record NC_092711.1, read on the forward strand.
TTTCTTGTTGCACGGGAAGAATGGGGTGGCTCTCTCCCTCTTACCCTGTGGGGAGGGGTGGTTGGGGGCCTGAAGAAGGAGACAACAGGAGGATTGGAGGGAGAGGCGGGAGCGGCCGGGTCAGCATAAGTCAGCTGACTTACGGAAGCGCAATGGGGAGAGAGTTAGTGTTAAGCGGGGGCTTGACATGGGGGATTGAGATTGGGGGGTGGGGGGGGCGGTGGCGGGATGCTGCTTTGCTGGCTGAAGGGGAGCCAACTTTCGGGAACAGACGGAGAGTCGGGACGGAGAGCCTCCGGTGGGAGGGCTTGAGTGAGCGCGGGGTGCGGGCACGTGGCTGGGCGAAAAAGGAGATGGCTAGTCGGCGGGGAGGGGGGGGCCTAAACGGGGATGTAACAGGCCAGTTTTCACACTTAAAGGGATTAAAGGCAGACGTAGCCATGCTACAGGAGACGCATTTAAAACTCGCTGACCAAACTAGACTGAGGATGGGATGGGTGGGCCAGGTGTTCCACTCAGGGCTGGATGCGAAGACCAGGGGGGTCGCAATCCTGTTAAGCAAACGGGTGGCATTTGAGGCGGGAAGTATTGTGGCGGACAATAGGGGCAGGTACATTATGGTGAGTGGTAAGCTACAGGGGGCCCGAGTGGTGCTAGTGAACGTTTATGCCCTAAATTGGGATGACGCGGAATTCATGAAGCGCAAGCTGAGTAAAATACCGGACTTAGAGTCAAACAATTTGATAATTGGGGGTGACTTCAACACAGTCCTGGACCCGGCACTGGACAGGTCCAAGTCCAGGTCGGGGAGGAGGCCAGCAGCGGCCAAGGCCCTGAGGGGTTTCATGGACCAGATGGGGGAGTGGACCCGTGGAGATTGGCTCGGCCAAGGGCGAAGGAGTTCTCTTTCTTCTCCCACGTGCATAAAGTGTACTCTCGGATTGATTTTTTCGTGTTGAGCAGGGCGCTAATCCCAGGGGTGGAGGGGTTAGAGTACTCGGCCATTGCGGTCTCAGACCATGCTCCACACTGGGCGGACTTGAGACTGGGGGTGGAGAGAGGGCAGCGCCCTCTCTGGAGATTGGACGTGGGACTGTTGGCGGATGAGGAGGTCTGTGGTCAGATTAGGAGGAGCATCCAAAACTATGTGACAGCAAACGATATGACCAAAACTATGTGACAGCAAAGGTATGCGGAGACCCCCGAGGAAGGGTTGCTAAAGGAGCGCCGGAGTTTGCAGGCGGAGTTTGACCTGCTGACCACAGGGAAAGCAGAGGCACAGCTGAGGAAGGTGAAAGGGGCAGTATATGAGTATGGGGAGAAAGCGAGTAGGCTGCTGGCACACCAACTTCGAAGGAGGGAGGCGGCCAGGGAAATTGGGGGAGTTAGGGATAAGGGGGGTAACATAGTCCTGAGCCCGGAAGAGATCAATGAAGTCTTCAAGGAGTTTGACAGCAAGCTGTATGAGTCAGAGCCCCTGGAAGGGAGGGAAGGGAGGAAGCAATTTATGGACCGATTGAGGTTCCCAAGGGTGGACGAGGAGCTGGTGGAGGAATTGGGGGCTCCGATTGAGTTGGAGGAGATAGTTAAGAGCTTGGAGAATATGCAGTCGGGCAAGGCCCCGGGACCGGACAGTTACCCTGTAGAATTCTATAAGAAATTCTCGGAGCTGCTGAGCACACTCCTGCTAAGAACCTTTAACGAGGCCAAGGAGAGGGGAACCCTCCCCCCGTCGATGTCGGGGGTTTGATCTCGCTCATCCTTAAGCGGGACAAGGATCCGTTGCAGTGTGGGTCCTACAGGCCGATATCGCTCCTAGATGTAGATGCCAAAATGCTGGCTAAGATCTTAGCCACCAGAACAGAGGTCTGTGTCCTGGGGGTGATTGACAAGGATCAGACAGGGTTCGTCAAGGGCAGGCAATTGAACATGAACGTGCGGAGGCTCCTAAACATTATTATGATGCCCTCAGAAGGAGGAGACGCAGAAGTAGTGGCTGCAATGGATGCAGAGAAAGCCTTTGATCGGGTGGAGTGGGAGTACCTGTGGGAAGCGTTAAGTAGATTTGGATTTGGTGAGGAATACATAGGGTGGGTCAAACTACTGTATCAGGCCCCCGTAGCAAGTGTGTCCACGAACCGACTGAGGTCAGAGTATTTTTCAGCTGCACCGATGGACGAGGCAGGGGTGCCCCCTGTCCCTGCTACTATTTGTCCTGGCAATTGAGCCATTGGCCATGGCATTGATGACTTCAAGAAACTGGAGGGGGCTGGTTCGGGGGAGGGGGGGGGGGGGCTGGGGGAGCAAGCCAACCTGTTCCTGTATATTTTGGACCCGCTAGAGAGGATGGGGGAGGTCATGCAGATCCTCAGGAGAAAAGTGAGCTATTTGTGATCCATGTGAGGGGCCAGGAGGAGAGACTGGGGGAGCTCTCACTCAAGAGGGTGCAGAGGAGCTTTCGGTACCTGGGTTTACAGGTGGCTAGGAATTGGGATGCCCTACACAAGCTCAATCTATCTCAGCTGGTAGAGCAGATGGAGGGAGACTTCAAAAGGTGAGACATGCTCCCACTTTCCCTGGCGGGTAGGGTGCAGTCCGTGAAAATGACGGCCCTTCCCAGGTTTCTGTTTGTCTTCCAGTGCCTTCCCATCTTCATCCCCAAATCTTTCTTCAAGCGGGTGAACGAGATTATCACGGGATTTGTGTGGGCAAACAAGACCCCGCGAGTTAAAAGACTGTTCTTTGAGCGCAGCCGGGGGCGGGGCGGGGGGGGGGGGGGGGGGGGGCGGGGGGGGGGGGGGGGGGGGCGGGGGGGGGGGGCAGGCGCTGCCGAGCTTCTGCAGTTATTATTGGGCGGCTAATATAGTGGTGATTAGGAAATGGGTAATGGGGGAGGGGGCGGCATGGAAGCGGCTAGAAGCGGCGTCATGCGAGGACGCCAGCTTAGGGGCACTGATAACAGCACCGCTGCCGTTCTTGCCGGCAAGGTACACCACAAGCCCGGTGGTGATGGCGGTACTGAGGATCTGGAGTCAGTGGAGAAGGCACAGGAAGGAGGAAGGGGCCTCAGTCTGGACCCCGATACGGCATAATCATAGATTTGTTCTGAGCAAAGTTGGCATAGGATGGGTATCAAAACGATGGGGAACCTGTTTATAGATGGGACTTTTCCTAGCCTGAAGGCGCTAGAGGAGAAATTTAGTCTACCCACGTGAATGCCTTTAAATACCTCCAAGCCTGCGCTTTTCTGAAGAAACAGGTGGTGGCATTCCCTCTACTACTCCACCACAGGATACAGGACAGGGTGGTCTCTGGCATCTGGGTAGGAGAGGGGAAGGTTTCGGACATATACCAAGAACTGCAGGAGGCAGAGGAAGTCTCGGCGGAGGAGCTGAAGGGCAAGTGGGAGGAGGAGCTGGGAGAGGAGCTGGATGAGGGCCTGTGGGCTGATGCCCTAGGCAGGGTTAATTCCTCCTTATCATGTGCCAGGCTCAGCTTAATTCAGTTTAACGTCGTCCAACGGGCACACATGACGACAGCGAGATGAGCAAGTTCTTTGGGGTGGAGGACAGGTGTGCGAGATGCTCAGGGAGCCCAGCAAAGCATGTCCATATGTTCTGGGCGTACCCGGCGCTTAAAGAATTCTGGCAGGGCTTTGCAAAGGCTATGTCCAAGGTCTTGAAAATGAAAATCGCTTATTGTCACAAGTAGGCTTCAATGAAGTTACTGTGAAAAGCCCCTAGTCGCCACATTCCGACGCCTGTTCGGGGAGGCTGGCACGGGAACTGAACCGTGCTGCTGGCCTGCCTTGGTCTGCTTTCAAAGCCAGCGATTTAGCCCTGTGCTAAACAGCCCCGAAACAGCCCCTCTTGGACACTCGGGTAAAGCCAAGTCCGGAGTTTGCGATATTTGGGGTGTCAGAAGATCCGGGAGTGCAGGAAGCAAAGGAGGCTGACGTCCTGGCCTTTGCCTCACTGGTAGCCCGGAGACAGATCTTGTTAATGTGGAGGGACACGAGGCCACCGAGTCTGGAGACCTGGGTTAGTGACATGGCTGGGTTTCTCAGTCTTGAGAGGAGAAAGTCTGCCTTAAGAGGGTCCTTGCTGGGTTTCTCCAGGCGGTGGCAGCCGTTCCTTGACTTTCTGGCTGAACGTTGAAAGGTCAGCAGCAGCAGCAATCTGGGGGGAGGGGGGGGAGGACTGTGTATGGAATGCATACTCTTCTTTTGTAAATGGACTATAACCACCTTGTTTGTTAAATTTTCTCCTTTTTGTTATTGGTTATGTAACATTTTGTTTAAGAAAAACTTGAATAAAAAGAATTTAAAAAAAAAGAATCTTTAAGTTCAATCCGAAAACATATTCACTGACCTTGCCTCCAGCACCCTCTGGGAAAAGAGAGATTCACAGACCCACAGTCCTCAGGAGAAAAACAACATTCTCATCCACATCTTAAATGGAAGACCCCTAATTTTTAAGCAGTATCCCCTAATTCTAGTCTCTGCCACAAGGGGGAAACATTCTCTCAGCAATCTCTCTCTCAATTCCACTCATGATCTTATTGAAACACATGAAATCCTCTCATTCTTCTAAACTGCAATGGATACAGTCCCAACCTGTCAAACCTTTCCTCAGAAGATAACCCCCTCATTCCAGGAATCCGGGGGCCAACCTCCTCTGAACTGCTTCCAACTCACTCGATAAAGCCTGATGAAACTGTTCAAGGACTCGATCGAGCCGCTTGCTGTACCTGCAAACTAACTTATTGTGACTCCTGTACACGGACACCCAGATCCCTCTGTACCTCATCGTTCTGCAATGTCTCACTATTTAAATAATATTGTTTAATTTAATCCTTCCTGCCAAAGTGGACAATTCACATTTTCTCACGTTATTCTCCATCTGTCGAGTTTTGTCCATTCACTCAACGTCCTTTGCAGACTTGTTATGTCCACTTCACAAATTACTTTCTGAACTATCTTTGCGTCATCAGAAAATTTAGCCGCCATACATTCAATCCCATCACCCAACTCATTAATATAGATTGTAAATAGTTGAGGGCCCAGCACTGATCCTTCTGACACTCCACTTGTCGCATCTTACCAACCCAGAAATGACCCATTTATACCTACTCTCTGCTTCCTGTGAGCTAACCAATCCTCTATCCATGCTGATATGTTACCCCCCTACACCATGAGTTTGTATTATGTGTAATAACCTTTGATGCGGCCCCTTGGAAAATACCTTCTGGAAATCTAGATAAACCACATCTCCAGGTTTCCCTTTATTAACATTCCTTGTTCCCTCCTCAAAGAGCCTGGATAAATTAGTTCATCCCTGAATCTCATTTTTAAACATTGTGTGTCAAAAGAAAAGGTCTCCTCCACCCCTCTGGCTCCTTTGCTAATTACCTTTGAGGGGCTCACTCTCTGTTAAAGAGCCTGCCAACCCCTCTCACACACTTTCCCCAAAGTGAATGAATTTAATCAGAAAAAGACCAAAAAAAATTTATTTTTAATGAAACAAGTTTATTAATTAAACAGAATATGGGTTTAAAAAAAATCAGAAAATGACTTGAGGATCCAAGACAACCAGAGTAAAAGAATAAACAGAATAAAAACATGTTCACAATGTTCTAGACCCAAATGTTTCTCTTCAACTCCCCTGTACTCTGTTCCCGTGACTCCTCACATTGGACACAGGGGCACTGCACCTGGGGGGTCACCTCCCCATCAGCTCCAGTTACCCCAGCACCGAACCCGGATTGGTTGGAGGGTCCATTCTCCAGTCTGTCCTCCAGCACCTTCCTGTCTCTTTATTAGTGTCACACCCGTGACAATTTCCCAACTGGGGTGCAGGTCCCAGCTAAATTCAGTCCTCAGCTCCGTTGCCTGACTGTCACTGATGTGAGCAATAGAGAGACAGAAAAGTGCCCGAGGCTCAAATGGGATGTCAAAACTTGTGGATTAGGATGTCAGTAAAGATCAGTAACTAATATTAAAAAATCTAATTCCCAGTCAACAATTTAAAGGATTACATGACAAGGCTCCTTGATGATTTTGCTGCAACAAACAAAATAGAAGCAACATTAACTAAACATTATTTTTGAAGGAAACCTATACATTAAAGTATAAAATATAACTTTTCCCTTTTACACAATCTAAAATTCTACTCCACAATTATTCTCGACTCTACCCCGGAAGTCGAAACTTAATTGTCTCAGAACCAGTCCAAAGTGATTATTCGTTCCCGAGGTTTCCGTTCTTTTCTTTTCCCAATCTGCAGGCTTTAACCCCAGAACTGTCTTTCACAGCGAATGATTGGCGAGCTACCAGAAAACCGAGAGTAGGCATAAATAGGTCATTTTCTGGTTGGCAAGATGTAACGAGTGGGGTGTCACAGGGATCAGTGCTGGGACCTCAACGTTTTAAAATTTATATAAATGATTTTGATGAAGGGACTGAAGGCCTGATCGTTACGTTTGCTAATACTGCGGCAAAAAGGAAAAAGAGGTGATGCTGCGCCGAAAACAAGGGATGGCGTCAGTACATTAGTAAGGGAGGATCTCAGAACAGGAATACAATATGTGGAAACTGTTTAGGTGGAGGTAAGAAACAGCAGAGGGCAGCAAACATGAGTTGCAAACAGTAGTGGTTTTGTGTGGACTGTAAAAGCTTCTATAGGTACGTAAAAAGGAAATATTTGGCTGAGACAAATGTGGGTCCGTTACAGGGAGAGACAGGAGAATTTATAGAAGTGGGAATAGAGAAATGGCAGAGAATCTAAATGATTACTCTGTGTCTGTCTTCACTGAGGAAGATACAAGAAATCTCCCAGAGTTAGTGATCCAAGGGACATGGGAGAATGATAAATTGAAGGCAATGAGTATTAGGAAGAAGGCTGTATTGGAGAAATTAATGGGGCTGAAAGTTGACAAGCCCCAGGACCTGATATTCTACATCCCAGAGTGTTGAAAGAGGTTGCTATAGAGATAGTGGATACATTGGTGATCATCTTCCACAATTCTATAGATTCTGGAATGGCTCCTGCCGATTGGAAGGTGGTAAATGTCAGCCCTATATTCAGGAAGGGAGGGAGAGAGAAAATGGTGAACTACAGACCTGTTAGCCTGACATCAGTATTGGGAAAATACAACATGGATTTAGGAATAGGAAATCAGGTTTGACGAACCTTTTGAAGTTTTTGAGGATGTTATTAACAGAATTGATGAAGGGGAGTCTGTGGATGTGGCACACTTGGATTTTCAGAAGGTTTATGATAAACATCCCAAAGGAGGTTAGTCAGCAAAATGAAAACACATGGGATGGGAGGTAATATACTGGCATGGATTGAGGATTGGCTAACAGCAGAATACAGAGAGCACAAATAAATGGGTCATTCTCACAGGTTGTGACTCGTGGGGTATCACAAGGATCAGTACTTGGGCCCCAGCTGTTCACAGTTTATACAATGATTTGGGTGTGGAGAGTCAATGTAATATTTCCAAGTTCTCAGCTATTTCCTTATTCCTCATTATAAACTCTCCTGTCTCTGCCTGGAATGGACCCACATTGGTCTTTGCGAATCGTTTCCCCCCTTTTCACATTCCTATAGGAGCTTTACCAGTCGTTTTTTTATGTTTCTCGCCATAGTAGGGGGAATAGAGAAATGGCAGAGAATCTAAATTGACATTTTTTAAAAACAAAAATTACATTTAGAGTACCCAATTATTTTTCCCAATTAAGGGGCAATTTAGCGTGACCAATCCACCTACCCTGCACATCTTTGGGTTGCGGGGGTTTAGAACATAGAACATACAATGCAGAAGGAGGCCATTTGGCCCATCGAGTCTGCACCGACCCACTTAGGCCCTCACTTACACCCTATCGCCGTAACACAATAACCCCTCCTCACATTTGTGGTCACTAAGGGCAATTTATCATGGTCAATTCACCTAACCCACGCAGACACGGGGAGAACGTGCAAACTCCACATGGACAGTGACCTGGGGTCAGGATCGAACCCGGGTCCCCAGCTTCATAGGCAGCAGGGCTAACCACTGCATCACCAGTATATTACCTCCTATCCCATGTGCTTTCCTTTTGCTAACTAACCTCCTGTGGGGTGTTTATCAAAACCTTCTGAAAATCCAAGTGTACTTCGTCCACAGACTCCCCTTCATCAATTCTGTTAGTAACATCCTCAAAAACTACAAAAGGTTGCTCAAACATGATTTCCTATTCCTAACTCCATGTTGACTATTCGGAGTTTGCTCTCATATTCTAATTTCTCTTCATCAGTTTCTTGGACCTCCTTTTCTGAATTCTAAACAAGTCCCCAATCCTCAGGCTTACTATGCTCGTACCCACTTTATGAATCTCTTCCTTTGAACTAATGGGAATCTTAAACTTTGCTTGCCACGGTTCCTTCACGTTTCCTGTTGGATTTTTGTTTCTTAAAGGAATTTATATTTGATGTAAATATGTAATAATATTTTAAATGCTAGCAATTGTCTTAAGTTCACAATGTGCCCACAGACAACTTGTCCCTCATACGTTGACAGTTTCCTTCTGTGAGAAACACCCAGATAAATTAAACAAAAGAACCATGTAACCACCATAGCCCATCTTCATGGCAATGTGGCATTGGCTTTGGGGGTTCCAAACAGAAATGGGAACAAAATATCTTCCAACGTCCAAATACCCTAACACTCTGGTCCTCGTGAAACTTGGAACCAGGTATTCACAACAAAGCTCAAAGGACATCAACCAACTGGAGGCAAAGTTGTGAGACCGGCCAGTCCAGCAGAAAGAAACCCTCCCACATCCCCATTGACCAACTGACAGAATGACCACAATGCAGTCCTGGATGTAATTAAGAGCAGAAATATTAACAGCAGAATCCAACCCCTTGTTCACTTGTGAATTTGTTGATGTCTCAGCAGGTGCGATGAAACACAAAATCCTTTCCCACATTGAGAGCAGATGAAAGGCCTCTCCCCAGTGTGAACTCGTTGGTGACTCCGTAGGTGGGCTGGATGACTGAATCCCTTACCACACTGAGAGCAGGCGAATGGCTTCTCCCCAGTATGAACTCGTTGGTGTTTCTGCAGGGTGGATAACAGAGTAAATCCTTTCCCACAGTCTGGGCAAGTGAGTGGCCTCTCCACAGTGTGAAAACGCTGGTGAGACATCAGTTCTCGAGAGCTTTTGAAGCCACTCCCACAGTCAGAGCATTTAAAGGGTCTCTCATTGGTGTGAGTGAAATTGTGTCGCTGCAGGTGAAACAACTGAGTGAAACCCTTCCCACACACGGAGCAGGTGAACGGCCTCTCCCCAGTGTGACTGTGTTGATGGGTTTCAAGCACAGATGGGAACCTAAATCCCTTCCCACAGTCCCTACATTTCCACCGTTTCTCCATGTTGCTGGTGTCCTTGTGACTCTCCAGGTCGGACAATCAGTTAAAGTCTCACACAGGATACGGGTACTTTCTCTCCCCGCTGTGAATGGTGCGATGTTCTTTCAGGCTATGTAACTGGTTAAAGCTCTTTCCACAGTCAGTGCTCTGGAACACTTCTAATATCCTGTAAAAGGAGTTTACAAAAATCATCACTGTCAGTACAGGATAGAAATTAAGAATAGACAATTCTAGTCTCTATGGAACATTCTTTCTTATCTCATTTCCCAAATCTGTAAATCTCCATCCCACACACTCACCCTCCATTCTCACTCTGCTGTATCTAATATTCACCCTCCCAATTCTCCTGAAGGTGCTGATTCAGGCTGATTGCCAGATCCCTGCTCACTGCTTCCTGTCCTGGACACAGAGACCTGAAAATCTTCATGCAGGCTGACAGGCAGATATATGTCAATATTATTGGACTAAAAATGTTTTGATGTTTAGGATTGTTCCAGTTGGTTAAGATACAGGGGGTTGTGACTGATCATGTTCTTGAACTTGCTGCCTCTGAGGGGAGTCAAGCAGAGATGATTAGTAAATTTGTAAATGAAATTGGATGGGTGCTGCAGGGTTACAGAATGGGATCCACTCGAGACTGACAGAATTGCTCAAGGAGTTGGCCTCGACGCAAAATGTCCAATGGACTCCTTCGCTTCTCTTATAAATCTTTTTTTTGTCTTTTTTAAAATTTAGACTACCCAATCCATTTTTTCCAATTAAGGGGTAATTTAGCGTGTTCAATCCACCTACCTTGCACATCTTTGGGTTGTGGGGGTGAAACCCACGCAAACACGGGGAGAGTGTGCAAACTACACAGGGACAGTGACCCTGAGCCAGTATCGAACCTGGACCTCAGCGCTGTGAGACTACAGTGCTACCACTGCACCACCGTGCTGCCCTCGTCGGTTATAAATCTGACTGGAAATATATAATGTAGCTACAGTACTAGACAAGAATAATTAATGTATTTTATTTCAGAATCATCAGTAATATATCTAATCTGTAGCATATAACACACGGTGAGCCACAGTGGTTTGCACTACTGCCTCACAGCATGAGGGAGCCAGGTTCAATTCCAGCCTTGGGTGATTGTCTGTGTGGAGTTTGCACTTTATCCCCGTGGGTTTCCTCCAGGAGCTCGTGTTTCCTCCCACGTTCCAAAGATGTGCAGATTAGGTGGATTAGCCATGCTAAATTGCCCCTTAGTGTCCAAAAACATTAGCTGGGGTTATGGGGATAGGGTGAGGGCTTGAGCCTCGGTGAGGTGCTCTTTTGGAGGGTTGGTGCAGACTCGATGGGCCCAATTGCCTCTTTCTGCACTGTAGGGATTCGATGAAAACAGAGAGTTTTACAGCAGAGCAAGAAGCCCTTTGGCCCATCATTTCTGCACCAGCCATCAAGCACGTATGAATTCCAATCACTTGGACCATAACCTTGTGTGCTATGGCCTATCTAGTGCTCATCTCAATGCTTCTTCAATGTTGTGAGGTTTCCTGCCTCTGCCACACTTTCAGGCAGCGAGTTCCAGATTCCCACCACCCTCTGGTAAAATGCTTTTCCTCAAAACATCTTTAAATCCCCTGCCCCTTACCTTACCCTTCTGCCCACTGTTTACTGACCTGTCAACTAAGGGGAAAGCTTTCTTCCTATCTACTCTAGCTATGTCCTTCATAGGTCTGTGCTACCATGCTGCCCAAACCACATATCCCCTCAGCCTCCACTGCTCCCAGAAAACTCCTAACCAGGGTCCCTTCATCGCTGAAAAGCCCCGGCAACATGCTTATGAATCTCCTCTGCATCCTCTCCAATGCAATCATGTCCTTCCTCTAGTGTGGTAACCAGAACTGCACTCAGTACTCCAGGTGTGGCTTAACGAGTGTTTTATACAGCTCCATCGTAACCTCCGTACTCTTAAATTTTATACTTCAGCTAATAGAAGTATCTCATATCCCGTCTTCACCACCTTATCTACCTTCCCTTCTGACTTCAGGGATCTATGTCAGGCACATCAAGGTCGCTCTGACCCTCTGTACTTCCTAGGGTCCTACCATTCATTGTATATTCCCTTGCCTTTTCATCCTCCCAAAATGCACTGCCTCACACTTTTCAGGGTTACATTCCATTTGTCACTGTTCTGTCTATTTAACCAGCCCGACTATATCACCCTTTAATCTTTCCTCCTCACTACTTATCATACAACCAATTTTTGCATCATCTGCAAACTTACTTGATCATACCTCCTCCATTCACATCCAGATCATTTAAAAAAAAAAAAATTTTTATTAAAGGTTTTCATAAAATATCAATAACAAAATGAGAAAGAAAAAAGAACCCAACAGGGGTAAGTACAAAACACAATCTAAAAAAGCAACCCCCCCAAACCCCTCCCCCTGTACCTAAATAATAAATTAACATTAACACCCCGACTTAAGACAACAGGTGTATACACCCCCTCAGACCCTTCCACTGTAAATAACATAAACAAAAATAAAGTATACCCCCTCCCCCCCCCGAGCTGCTGCTGCCATTGACCAATGTCTAGCGTTCTGCCAGAAAGTCTAAGAACGGTTGCCACCGCCTAAAGAACCCTTGTACCGACCCTCTCAAGGCGAATTTCACCCTCTCCAATTTAATGAACCCTGCCATATCGCTGATCCAGGATTCCACACTTGGGGGCCTCGTATCTTTCCACTGAAGGAGAATCCTCCGCCGGGCTACCAGGGACGCAAAGGCCAGAATTCCAGCCTCTTTCGCCTCCTGCACTCCCGGCTCCTCTGCCACCCCAAATATTGCGAGCCCCCAGCCCGGTTTGACCCTGGATCCTACCACCCTCGACACCGTCCTCGCTACGCCCTTCCAAAATTCCTCCAGTGCTGGGCGTGCCCAGAACATATGGGTGTGATTTGCTGGGCTCCCTGAGCACCTAACACACCTGTCCTCACCCCCAAAGAACCTGCTCATCGTAGTCCCGGTCATGTGTGCCCTGTGCAGCACCTTAAACTGTATGAGGCTGAGCCTCACGCATGAAGAGGAAGAGTTCACCCTCCCTAGGGCATCTGCCCACGTCCCCTCTTTGATCTCCTCTCCCAACTCCTCCTCCCACTTACCTTTCAACTCCACCACCGAGGCCTCCTCCTCCTCCTGCATCACCTGGTAAGTTTCCAAGATCTTCCCCAATCCCAGCCACCCCCCCCCCCCCCCCCCCCCCCGAGAGCACCCTGTCCTGTACTGTGTGTGGCAGTAGCCGTGGGAATTCCACCACCTGCCGTCTGGCAAACGCCCTTACCTGTAAGTACCTGAAGGTGTTCCCCAGGGGGAGCCCGTACTTCTCCTCCAGCTCACCCAAGCTCAAGAACTTCCCGTCCACAAACAGGTCCCCTAACTTACGTATGCCTGCCCTGTGCCACCCCAAAAACCCTCCACCTGTTCTTCCTGGGGCGAACCGGTGGTTCCCCCGTAATGGGGTCCACGCCGAGGCCCTAACTTCCCCCCACATCCAGATCATTAATGTACACTACAACAGCAAAGGCCCCAGCACTGATCCATATTGAAGACCACTGGACACGGGCTTCCTGTCACAAAAACAATCTTCAACCATCACCCTCTGCTTCCTGCCACTAAGTCAATTCTGGATCCAATTTGCCAATTGCTCTGGATCCCATGGGCTCTTACCTTCTTGACCAGTCTCCCATGTGAGACCTTGTCAAATGCTTCACTGAAGTCCCTGTAGTCTACATGATCTGTACTACCGTATTGTACTACAGCTCCTGAAAAAAGTCAAGTCAAATTTGTGAGACATGATCTCCCCTGACAAAACCATACTGACTATCCTTGATTAATCCTTTCCTCCCCAAGTGGAGATCAATTCTGGTCTTCAGAATTTTTTCAAAAGTTTCCCTACCAGTGAGGTTAGGCTCACTGGCCTGTAATTTCATTTTTTTCCTTACTTTACTTCCTGAACAATGGAACCACATTATCTGTCCTCCAGTCCTCTGACGTCGCTCCTGTGACCAGAGAAGATTTGAAAATTGTCAGAGCCTCTGCAATCTCCTCTCTTGCCTCCCACAGCAGCCTGGGATACATCTCATCTGGGCCTGGGGATTTAAACAATTGAAGGTCAGAATGAGAAAAGAAATAGAAATGGGGGAGAAAAGAAAGTGTTTTACTCATAGATGATGGAAACAGGAGGATGTTTCAGTCTGGGTGGAGCTCAATCTTCACTCAGCGACAGAGGAGCAGCAGCTTTGCTGGGCAGACAGTGGACAAGCTCCGTGCAACCGGGATCAGTGATATTGTTCCCAATGGGCGACCATGTGCTGGGAAGTCTTTGTGACGTCACAATGACGCCGTGCCTGAATCATCCAATAACAATTAGTCTGCTGCGCCCTGATGTCTCCGGGTTCCAGGCCGGGCGCGCGGACACGGGAACCCCGTCCCCACCGATTGTGTCCCCTCTTCCTGCACATTCTCGAGACAAGGTTTCGAGGCAATCGGCTGATACTCCGGCCAGAGTGAGATCTCTCACCCCCCCCCCCCCCCCCCCGGGACTGCGCATGTCCAAAGGAGGGGGGGAGGGGGGTTAGGGAGGGAGAGAGAGAGCGAGAGTGGGGAAGTTGCGCATGGGCAGTGGAAAACCCGTCCCTTGAACTTCCTGCTGAGATGTTGACCAATGGGAATATGCTGACAACCGGAAGGACTTTGGTGCTCCAGCCAATCGAAGCACGAGCTTTGTGTTAATGAAGATTGAGCTTCACACAGGCTGAAACGGCCTCCTGTCTCCAACATCTGTGAGTAAAACACTTTCTTTTCTCCCCCTTTCCATTTCTTTTCTCATTCTGACCTTCAATTGGTCACTTGCAGCAACTGAAGGGAAAGGAAATGAATCCAGGGAAGGTGCAGATTCTGGAAAGCTTGGCCCAGGTCTCTCTCTCTCTCTCTCTCTCGCTTAAAGACATTGACATCCTTTCCTCCCTCAGCTTGACACATTTATTTGTCTGGCTAAAGGATGGTCTCTTTCCTAATGTTCACAATTAAAGGGCAGGTTTCCCCAGGAGATGGCTGACATTTAAGGAGATGGTAAATTAATATAGGACAGAAATATGTCTACTGTTCTTATATGGTACAGATTGGATATATTATTTATGGTTCTGTAATATAGGAACTTCGGAATTCAGAGCAGAAGTAGGCATTTCGGCCCCTCAAGCCTGCTCCGCCATTCAACCAGATCATGGCTGATTTCTTCCTGCTCGCAAATCCACCTCCCTACCTGTTCCCATAGCCCTTAAACCTGTTTTTAAAATCAGAAATATGTCTATCTCCTTTAAACCATTTAATGACTCAAACTCTACCTCACTATGCAGGGCCGAGTTCCACAAATTCACCACCCTCTGTGAGAAACAGGTCACAAAGAAGGAAGAAAAGTACAGGACAGGAACAGGCCATTCGGCCCTCCAAGCCAAGCCTGCACCGACCATGCTGCCCGTCTAACCTAAAACCTTTTACACTTCCGTATCCCTCTATTCCTATCCTATTCACGTATTTGTGAAGATGCCCCTTAAACGTTACTATCATACCTGCTTCCACCAGCACCTCCTCCAGCAGAGTGTTCCAGGCACCCACTACCCTCTATGTAAAAAAAAAAAGCTTCCCTCGCACATCTCCCGGAAACTTTGCCTCTCGTGCCTTCAACCTAAGTCCCCAAGTAATTGACTCTTCCACCCTGGGAAAAAGCTTCTGTCCATGCCCCTCATAAGCTTGTAGACTTCTATTAGGTTGCCCCTCAACCTTCATCATTCCAGTGAGAACAAACCGCGTTTATCCAACCTCTCCTCATAGCTAATGCCCTCCATACTAGGTTACATCCTGGTAAACCTCTTTTGTACCCTCTCCAAAGCCTCCACATCCTCTAGTCATGTGGCAACCAGAATTGAACACTATATTCCAGGTGCGGCAACTAAGGTTCAGAAAGCTGCAACATGACTTGCCAATTTTTATACTTCATGCCCCGGCCGATGACTACCTTATCCACCTGCGTTGCCACTTTCAGTAATCTGTGGACCTGTACACCCAAATCCTGCTGCCTGTCAATACTCTTGAAGGGTTCTCCCATTTACTGTACATTTCCCACCTGTATTAGACCTTCCAAAATGCATTACCTGACATTTGTCTGGATTAAACTCAATCTGCCATCTCTCCACCCAAGTCTCCAACCGATCTATATCCTGCTGTAATCTCTGACAGTCCTCATCACTATCTGCAATTCCACCAAACTTTGTGTCTTCCACAAACTTACTAATCAGACCAGTTACATTTTTCTCCAAATCATTTACAAACATCAAAGGCTCTGCAGAACACCACTAGTCACAGCCCTCCATTCAGAAAAGCACCCTTCCACCACTACCCTTCTATGACCGAGCCATTTCTGTACCCAGCTTATCTCTGAGGAGACTTCACCTTCTGTACCACTCTGACATGAGGGATCTTTTCAAAGGTCTTACTGAAGTCCATGTGGAAAACATCCACTGCCCTACCTTCAGCAATCATCTTTGTCACTTCCTCGAAAAACTCAATCAAGTTAGTGAGACACGACCTGCCATTCACAAAACCATGCTGCCTCTCGCTAATACCTCCACTTACTTCCAAATGAGAGTAAATTCTGTATTGAAAAATCCTCTCCAATAATTTCCCTACCACTGGCGTAATTTCCTGGATTAATCTTGCTACCCTTCTTAAACAAAGGAACAACATTAGCTATTCTCCGCCCCTCTGGGACCTCACCTGTAGGTAGTGAGGATACAAAAATTACAAAGATTGCACCTCAGTTCTAAATCTACCGCCTCTCAAACTATACCTGTGACCTCTCATTCTAGATTTCCCCACAAGGGGGAACATTTGGTCTATGTTTACTTTATCAATCCCTTTTAGTATTTTATATACCTCGATCAGATCCCCTCTCATCCTTCTAAACTCTAATGAGTATAAGCCCAAAATGTTTATTCTCTCCTCGTACGTCAACCCTTTCATCCCCGGAATCAATCATGTGAACCTCCTCTGAATTGCCTCCAATGCCACCACATCCTTCCTCAAATAAGGAAACAAATACAGGACACAATACTCCAGATGTGGTCCCACAAACACCCTGTACAATTGCAACAACACTTCTCTACTTTTCTACTCCAGTCCTTTTGCAATAAACGCCAACATTCCATTTGCCTTTTTAATTCCAGGCTGTACCTGCATACTGACTTTCTGCGATTCATGAACAAAGACACCCAGATTCCTCTGCCCAAATGCATTTTGAATCTGCTTTCCATTCAGATAAAATTTGCCTTTCTTTTTTTTGGCCAAAATGGATAACCTCACACTTATCCACATTAAACTCCATCGCCAATGTTTGGCCCAATCTCCGAGCCTACCTATATCCGTCTGTAAAATCTATACCCCCTCTTCACTGCACCCCGATTCTACACCGGCGGCAGCACTTAGTCTCCCGAATGGAGAATGCAGCCCAGTATCTGTTTATTTACTCCATCAAAACACCTCAAGGTGAATTCTCCACCGGTGGGATTTTCTATTGTGTCGGCCGCACATCCCCGCCTGCAGTATTCCCGGCAGCATGGGATGGATATAATGGGAAATCCCATTGGCCAGCACCGGGAATGGAGAGCCCTACTGTTGAGAAACACGCGACTGGGGAGGTGGAGAATTTACTCCCTCAGATGGCTGGAATTCTCCGGGATGGCTTCAATGGGAAATCCCATCGACAAACAGCGAGAAGAAAGAATCCTGCCGCCCTTGAATGGCGCACTGCTGAGAAACACGTGACTGGGGCACCGGAGCATCCAGCCCATTGAACACTTCGATTAACTCCCCCCCCCCCCCCCCCGCCCCCAATCATTCCTGCTCCAAGAAGAATAAACCAACCTTCTTGCGTTTGTCCACGAAACAGAAGTTTCTCATTCCTTTTCTATATTTTGCATCATGTTCTGCCATCACATTGAGGAAATGAAACCTCACTTGTGATAAAATCCAGAGGGCCGGATCCTGAGGAGGTTCATACTGAGCAATAAGAGACCTGGCTCAGGTCACTGCATTCAACAAATGGCTGAGGAGGAACAAGTTCTCAATAGTTAATGAGCAGCTCAAGGTGGATAGACGGGTGGGGCAATTACTTCTGTTTACAGTAGGGCTATAAACCTATAAAGATAGCGCATTGTGAGAGACAAACAGTGATCTACACTGTTGGGCCTTAACCCAGCTGCAGTTGGGGCAGGCAACTAAAAACAGCTGCTCCCTTCTCTGCTGCCCACACAGATAATTTACAATAATCACTGACTTCTCACCCCATGCTCATCCCTGCATCTGAGAGAGGTGATTGGATTTTAGACCCTTGAGCCTTGACAGCAAACCAAATCTCTCACTGATTTGCAATGTTTATTGCCTGCAATTAACAATCCAGATAAAATACATTTATTATTAATTCCAGTTGTGTAATATTGTGCTGTAGCTACGTTATATATTTCCAGTCATCTCTTCCCTCAGAGGGTTGTTAGTCTCTGGATTTCTCTTCCACAGGGACCAGTGGAGTTTGGGGGTCACTGAATATATTCACCGCTGAGATGGACAGATTTCTGATTGACGAGGGAGTCGAGGGTTATGGGGAACTGGCAGGAAAATGGAGAGAAAGCTGAGGTGAGGAGGGATTTCATCACCCAAGAATGTGGGGAATTCTCTCCCTCAGAGGATTGTGGAGTCATCAAGTATTTTCAGGTCAATGGGTTTCTAGATGATGAAGATATCAAGGAATATGGAGGATAGTGTGGGAAAATGGTGCTGAGGCCAATTATCTCTAATGGATGAGCAGGCTCAATGGGCCGAATGGCCGACTGCAGAATCTATTGTGTCCTGCACAGGAAGCAGTGAGCATGGATCTGTCAATCAGCCTGAATCAGCACCTTCAGGAGAATTGGGAGGGTCAATATTCGGTACAGCAGAGTGAGAATGGAGGGAGAGAGAGTGTGTGGGATGGAGATTTACAGCTTTTGGGGAATGAGAGGAAAGAATGTTCCAGAGAAACTAGAATTGTCTGTTCTGAGTTTCTATTCTGTACTGACAGTGATGACATTTGTAAATTCCTTTTACAGGATATTAGAAGAGGAGGAATTATAGACAGAAATCTCAAACCAAACTTTACATCAAAATCTGATAGTCACTCAATTCCATGGGTCTGGAATATTACCAGCCTTTGATACTTGGAGGAGAAGTGTTTCTCTGGTCTGTCTGCTTCAGAGGTTTTAAACATCGGTGTGACTGGAAAAGCACCGAGACACACACACCCGAGTGAGAGTGTTCCAGAGCACTGACTGTGAAAAGAGCTTTAGCCAGTTACACAGCCTGAATAAATACCATCACACCATTCACATCAGGGACAGACCGTACACGTGTTCTGTGTGTGGGCGAGGCTTCAATTGATTATCCAACCTGGAGAGACATAGGAGACCCAAAACATGGAGAAACTGTGGAAATGTGAGGACTGTGGGAAAGGATTCAGATACCCATCAGAGCTGGAGATTCATCGACGCAGTCACACTGGGGAGAGGCCGTTCACCTGCTCTCAATGCGGGAAGGGATTCACTGAGTTATCCAACCTACGGAAACACCAGCGAGTTCATACTGGGGAGAAGCCATTTACCTGCTCTCGGTGTGAGAAGGGATTCACTCAGTTATCCAACCTGCAGACACACCAGCGAGTTCACACTGGGGAGAAGCCATTTACCTGCTCTCAGTGTGGGAATGGATTCAGTAATTTATCCCACTTGCAGATACACTGGCGAGTTCACACTGGGGAGAGGCCATTCACCTGCTCTCAGTGTGGGAAGGAATTCAGTGAATCATCCACCCTGAGGGTACACCAACGTGTCCACACAGGAGAGAAGCCATTTACCTGCTCTTTGTGTGGGAAGGCATTCAGTAAATCATCCAACCTGCGGATACACCAGAGAGTTCACACCGGGGACAGACCATTCACCTGCTCTCACTGTGCGAAGGCATTCGGTGATCCATCCGCCCTGCGGAGACACCACCAAGTTCACAAGTGATTAAAGGGGTTTGATTCTGCTGTTATTGTTCCTGTTCTCAATAACATCAAGGGCTGGTGGCACAGTGGTTCGATCCCGGCCCCTGGTTACTGTCCGTGTGGTGTTTGCTCATTTTCCCCATGTCTGCGTGGCTCTCACCTCCACAAACCAAAGATGTGCAGTGTAGGTGAATTGGCTATGCTAAATTGCCCCTCAATTTGGAAAAAAAAAGAATTGGGTACTTTAAATTAAAAACAATTACATCCAGGGCTGCATTTTGTTCTTTCTGACATTTGGTCAATGGGGATTTAGAGTGTTTCATTTTGCTCGACTGTCTGGTGTCACGACTTTACCTCCAGTTGGCTGATGCTCTTTGAGCCTTGATGCAAATACCTGGTTTAAAATGTCACAAGGATCACAGGGTGAAAGGGTGTTTGGAAGTTTTTTTTAACATACGTTTAGAGTACCCACAGACAGTGACCCGGGGCAGGGATAGGGTGTTTGGAAGTGAGAAGATATTTAGTTTGCATTTCTGGGGGCGGCATGGTGACACAGTGGTTAGCACTTCTGCCTCACGGCCCGAGGACCCGGGTTCGATCCCGGCCCCAGGTCACTGACTGTATGGAGTTTGCACATTCTCCCCGTGTCTTCGTGGGTTTCACCCCTACAACCCAAAGATGTATAGGTTAGGTGGATTGGCCACACTAAATAGCCCCTTAATGAGAAAAAAATAGTTGGGTATTCTAAATTTATTTTAAAAGAAAAAAAATTAGATTACTGTATTAATTAGGCACCAGTCAGTACAGTAATAAGTAGTTTGTTTGACAGAAGGTTGTTCTGACAGTTTAGCATTCACTCAGTGCTGGGACGAGAAATGTTGTATGTCCTCAGTCGAATTACAACTAATGAATCAATCATGAATCAGTAGTTATAGTAAAAAATTGATTTTTATTAGTTGTAAAAATGTAAAAGCTAAATTGCTGTGTAATGAGGATAAATGTTCTGGCAAGATAGACCTTCAAACTCTGATTCGCCTCAACATTTGAAACTGTATGATTAATGGGATTGTGTAGAATCAGATAAAGGGATAGTCTGAAACAGTTCTATTGTATTCCTGTCTGAGATAATGAGAGAAGGTGGTGTCAGTAATTAGGAACCAATTAAATTTATCCAGTGACCAAATTGACCAATGGTCATGTTACAACAGGCCCAACTCTGACGTGAGGTAATGGTCACTTTGGGGATTCTGAAGGTCTTCCTTGCTGGCCAAGTACTGAAGATTCCTGAGGCCGAGTTCCAAGGAAATTACTGTCAAAGAAGGAGCCAGACTCCCGAGGCTGAATTCCACAAGAATTCCTGTCAAAGAAGGAGCCAGAGAGGGTTACGCTTCTACAGACTGATCACCCACATGATGTTGTAAAAGTCAATGTCTTAAAGTTGTTCAGTAAACCTTTTTCATTTAATAAACTTATTTTTAAATGTTCTATCCAGAGAATTCTGCCTTTGCCTTAATTAATTAAAGTCTTGTCTGAACCAAAGTGAATTTATTAAATGGTATGTTGGAGATGACTGAAATCAATTAAGTTCCAGATAACCAGATCAGATAACATAAATCTTCAATTTAAAAACTTGCATTTCTACGGCGTCTTTCATAACCACAGGACGTCCCAAAGTGCTTTACAGCCAATTAAGTAATTTTGAAGTGTAACCACTGTTTTAATGTCAGAAACTCGGCAGCCAATTTACACACAGCAAAATCCCACACACAGCAATGTGATAATGAGCAGATGATCTGTTTTTAGTGATGTTTATTGAGGGATAAATATTGACCAGGACACCGGGGATAACTCCCCTGCTCTTCTTCAAAATAGTGGCTGTGGATATTTTTACATCCATCTGAGAGGGGTAGACAGGGCCTCAGTTTGCCATCTTATTTGAAAGAAGGCTGTTCTGACAGTGCAGTACTCCCTCAGTGCTGGAACAAGGAATGTTGGATGTGATTTTTGTCCTCGGGTCCCTGGACTGGGATTTGATCCCACAACCTTCTGACTCAAGAGGTGAGAGAGCTGCCCACTGAGCCATGGCTGACACTATAGACAATGCAAAGTTAGAAAGGGAAAGTTATCCTTTAAAACTCCCAGGGTCACAGAGGTCAGCCGACATGGCTCGCAAAGATTGGCCGATGTGGGTCGCAAAGTTCGGCCGTTGTGGGTCGTGAAGGTCGACCGGTTGGTAAAAATGGGTACTCGGTAAAAATGTTTGAAAAACACTGCCTTAGAGTGGCTCACTTTCTGTTAAAGAGTCTGTCAACCCCTCTTAGCCGCTATCCTTAATGTGCATCAGTCTAATCAAGAAAAGTCAACAACAATCAAATATTTTTCCTGATAAAAGTTTATTAATGAAACTGAACATGGTTATAAAAGGCAGAAAATGAGTTGAGGCTCAAAGACAGCCAGAGTAAAAGGATATTTACAATGTTCTGGATCCAAATGGTTTCTCTTTGGCTCCTCTGTTAGCTGTTCCTGTGACTCCCCACTTTGGGTGTAGGGCACATTCAGCCTGTTTGGGGATCGATGAGCATGGAAGCTCTACGTGTTTAAGCTTGGTGATGTCAGTACATTGTAGTCACTAAAAAGAGTGGTGATTCCATGGAGAATAGTTGGAGTCAGCCACTTTATCATAATTGGCTGTTAGACTTCACCTCATTAACACATTTGTGTAATTAATAATCTGTACTGTACATAAGCTCGGTGATGAAATATCTTCAATAGCATCTACCTTTAAGTGTCAGATACTCTAACGTAGCTTTAGACTTGTATAACAGCTTTCAGGGCCACTGGATTTCTCGATGCACTTTCCAGCCAATGATGTACTTTCTGAAATAAAGACCATAAGACCATAAGACATAGGAGTGGAAGTAAGGCTATTCGGCCCATCGAGTCCACTCCACCATTCAATCATGGCTGATTTCAACTCCATTTACCCGCTCTCTCTCCATAGCCCTTAATTCCTCGAGAAATCAAGAATTTATCAACTTCTGTCTTAAAGACACTCAACGTCCCAGCCTCCACCGCCCTCTGTGGCAATGAATTCCACAGACCCACCACTCTCTGGCTGAAGAAATGTCTCCTCATCTCTGTTCTAAAGTGACTCCCTTTTATTCTAAGGCTGTGTCCCCGGGTCCTAGTCTCCCCTGCTAATGGAAACAACTTCCCTACATCCACCCTATCTAAGCCATTCATTATCTTGTAAGTTTCTATTAGATCTCCCCTCAACCTCCTAAACTCCAATGAATATAATCCCAGTATCCTCACACGTTCATCGTATGTTAGGCCTACCATTCCTGGGATCATCTGTGTGAATCTCCGCTGGACCCGCTCCAGTGCCAGTATGTCCTTCCTGAGGTGTAGGGCCCAAAATTGCTCACCGTATTCTAAATGGGGCCTAACTAATGCTTTATAAAGCTTCAGAAGTACATCCCTGCTTTTATATTCCAAGCCTCTTGAGATGAATGACAACATTGCATTTGCTTTCTTAATTACGGACTCAACCTGCAAGTTTACTTTTAGAGAATCCTGGACGAGGTCTCCCAAGTCCCTTTGCACTTCAGCATTATGAATTTTGTCACCGTTTAGAAAATAGTCCATGCCTCTATTCTTTTTTCCAAAGTGCAAGACCTCGCACTTGCCCACGTTGAATTTCATCAGCCATTTCTTGGACCACTCTCCTAAACTGTCTAAATCTTTCCGCAGCCTCCCCACCTCCTCCATACTACCTGCCCCTCCACCTATCTTTGTGTCATCGGCAAACTTAGCCAGAATGCCCCCAGTCCCGTCATCTAGATCGTTAATATATAAAGAGAACAGCTGTGGCCCCAACACTGAACCCTGCGGGACACCACTCGTCACCGGTTGCCATTCCGAAAAAGAACCTTTTATCCCAACTCTTTGCCTTCTGCCTGACAGACAATCGTCAATCCATGTTAGTACCTTGCCTCGAATACCATGGGCCCTTATTTTACTCAGCAGTCTCCCGTGAGGCACCTTATCAAAGGCCTTTTGGAAGTCAAGATAGATAACATCCATTGGCTCTCCTTGGTCTAACCTATTTGTTATCTCTTCAAAGAACTCTAACAGGTTTGTCAGTCAAGATAGATAACATCCATTGGCTCTCCTTGGTCTAACCTATTTGTTATCTCTTCAAAGAACTCTAACAGGTTTTTCAGGCATGACCTCCCCTTACTAAATCCATGCTGACTTGCCCTAATCCGACCCTGCACTTCCAAGAATTTAGAAATCTCATCCTTAACAATGGATTCTAGAATCTTGCCAACAACCGAGGTTAGGCTAATTGGCCTATAATTTTCCATCTTTTTCCTTGTTCCCTTCTTGAACAGGGGGGTTACAACAGCGATTTTCCAATCCTCTGGGACTTTCCCTGACTCCAGTGTCTTTTGAAAGATCATAACTAACGCCTCCACTATTTCTTCAGCTATCTCCTTTAGAACTCTCGGATGTAGCCCATCTGGGCCCGGGGATTTATCAATTTTTAGACCTCTTAGTTTCTCGAGCACTTTCTCCTTTGTGATGGCTACCATATTCAACTCTGCCCCCTGACTCTCCATAATTGTTGGGATATTACTCATGTCTTCTACTGTGAAGACTGACGCAAAGTACTTATTCAGTTCCTCAGCTATTTCCTTGTCTCCCATCACAAAATTACCAGCGTCATTTTGGAGCGGCCCAATGTCAACTTTTGCCTCCCGTTTGTTTTTAATGTATTTAAAGAAACTTTTACTATCATTCCTAATGTTACTGGCTAGCCTACCTTCATATTTGATCCTCTCTTTCCTTATTTCTCTCTTTGTTATCCTCTGTTTGTTTTTGTAGCCTTCCCAATCTTCTGACTTCCCACTACTCTTTGCCACATTATAGGCTTTCTCTTTTGCTTTGATGCATTCCCTAACTTCCTTTTTCAGCCATGGCTGCCTAATCCCCCCTCTGATAACCTTTCTTTTCTTTGGGATGAACCTCTGTACTGTGTCCTCAATTACTCCCAGAAACTCCTGCCATTGCTGTTCTACTGTCTTTCCCACGAGGCTCTGCTACCAGTTGATTTTCGTCAGTTCCTCCCTCATGCCCCTGTAGTTTAACTGTAACACCTTTACATCTGATTCTACCTTCTTTCTTTCAAATTGGAGATTGAATTCGACCATATTATGATCACTGCCTCCTAAGTGCTCCCTTACTTTAAGATCTTTAATCAAGTCTGGCTCATTACATAACACTAAGTCCAGAATGGCCTGTTCCCTCGTGCGCTCCATCACAAGCTGTTCCAAAAAGCCCTCCTGTAAACATTCAATGAATTCCCTTTCCTTGGGTCCACTGGCAGCATTATTTACCCAGTCCACCTGCATATTGAAGTCCCCCATGATCACTGTGACCTTGCCTTTCTGACATGCACTTTCTATTTCGTGGTGCATTAAAGTTACTGTTGTGTAGGAAACGTGGCAGCAAATTTAGGCAAAACAAGATAGGAACATAGGAACAGGAGTATGCCCTTCAGCTCTTTGAACCTGCTGCCCAATTCTATAAGATCATTGCTAATCTGGCTGTGATCTCAACTCCACTTTACTGTCTCACCCCCATAACCCTTGTCTCCTCTGTCCAACTTTGCCCTGAATATATTCAATGACCCAGCCCCCACTGTTCTCTGGGGAAGAGAATTCCACAGACTAAACACCCTATATGAGAAACACATTCTCCTCAATCTCCGTCTGAATGGTGGTCCTCATATTGATAAACTGTGTCCCCTGGTTCTAGTCTCTTTCATATTTGGAAATATCTGCCTAATTTCCACCCTATTAAATCACCTCAGTCAGGATTGTAAATGTTTCTATAATATTACCACTCCTTCCTCTGAACTTCAGTGACTAAGGACCTAACATGGTCCATCTTTCTGCATAAGAGAAGCCCTTCATCCTGAGAATGAGTCGAGTGAACCTTCTCTGAACTGCTGTTAACAAAATTATATTTTTGTGTTTCAAAAAAAGTGAAGAACTAGTGCACAATATTCCAGATGTGGTCTCACCAAGGACCTGCACAGCTGTAACTTTCATTCCCCTTGTGGGAACACTAATATTCCAGTTGTTTTCCTAATCACTTAATGTACCTTCATGTTAACATTTTGTGATTCCTGTACCAGGACACCCAGATCCCTCTGTAACACTGAGTATTGAAATCGCTCTCCATTTAAATAGAATTGTGTTTCTCTATTCTTCTTGCCAAAGTGAACACAGTCAAGCTTCCCCACATTATATTCCATCCTGCAAATTGTTGCCCACTCACTTAACCTGTTTGTATCTGTTTGTAGACTCCCTACAACCTATTCACAGTTAACAAAATCCCACAAACAGCAATAGGATAATAACGATCTGTTTTAGTGATGTTGATTGAGGGATATATATTGACCAGGACACCGAGATTAATTCCCCTGCTCTTCTTCAAAAAGAATGATGTGGGATATTTTATATTCACCAAAGGAGGAAAATGGAACCACAGTTTCACCCATTATTTGAAAGATGGCACCTCCAAAAGAGCAGCACTCCCTCAGCACTGCACTTGAGGGCAGCCGTGGAGTTTGTTCTCCAGTCCTGATTGAGAAATTAACCCAGCACCTTTGGAACTCAGAGGCAGGAGTGTTATCCACTGAGCCTGACTGACAGTGAAGGTGAAGAAGACTGGGAGGAAACATGTGGAGCATCAAAACCATCACAGACCAGGTGGACCTTATGGCATGTTTATTTGATGTCCATTCTATGTCATTTCAATCAGTGGAACATTTCAGACTTGGAATTGTTGATTTCACACCAATGGATTTGTTTGGGTGCAATGCTGAAAGTGAACTGTTTTATTGTAAAATAATTGCAGCTGAGAGTTCCTCAATGAATGTGGAGAGATCACAGGCAGCAGTTCTTAAAAAGGCACTGATCACCCAGCAAGCAGCAGACCCAACTGAACTACACGAAGGACATGACACAGGATGTGCAATTCAAATTTGGTTCATTTGACCTAAATCCAGAATTTTAAATTCCATCTCAGTTCCAGGGGTCTCTAACATCAGCAAAAATAGGCCCCAATCTTCAGCACCAATAAGGTTTGGTACAGCAACAACAGCAGAATCAATCTTCGTCTCAAACAATAAATCTGTGTCCCTAATCTCTACCTCCTCCCTACCTGTTGTAACACTACTTCATCCCACTATCCTCCTCCTACTTTTCCCCCAATTCTCCTTCCCTGAAGGTGCTGGCTCTCGGGTTCAGTTCACATTCACCTATTCCCTCCCCAATATGTCACCCAGGTGTCTCAATCTTTACACCCTGAAGTTAACAAACTGTTCTGCAAAGGGAGACGTCACAGTCAAATCTAGTGATTTTGTGTCAGGGTTGGGTCACTGCTCCCTCCCGCAGCCCCACTTTTCATCCCAGTCCCAGGAGTTTGGAGACTGGGCTCCAGATGAGTAATGGCGGTCACGGCTCCCACAATTCCTCGCACTCGAGAAACGGTTCTATCCGCCGTGCGGGCGGCCCGGGACTGCGCATGTGCGGAGAAGAGTCAACAACCTGACCTTCCTGCTGAGGTGTTGACCAATGGGAACAATTGATGGATCGGAAGGACTCTGGTCCTCCAGCCAATCAGTGCGCGGGATTTGTATGAATGAAAATTGCGTTTCACAGACGGAAACTGTCTCCTGTCTCCAAACATCTGTGAGTAAAACACTTCCTTTTCTCCCCCGTTCCATTTATTTTCTCATTCTGACCTTCAATTGGTGACTTGCAGCAACTGACGGGAAAGGAAGTGAATCCAGCGAGGGTGCCGACTCTGGAAAGCTTGGCCCAGGTCTCTCTCTCTCCCTTAAAGACATTACGAAGTCTTACAACACCAGGTTAAAGTCCAACAGGTTTGTTTCGATGTCACTAGCTTTCGGAGCACTGCTCCTTCCTCAGTACGAGTATGTACCGCGTACCTGGTGGGTGGTGTTCTCACGTGTAATAGTGGTATCCATGTCGATGATCTGGCACGTCTTGCAGAGATTGCCATGACAGGGTTGTGTGGTGTCGTGGTCACTGTTCTGAAGACTGGGTAGTTTGCTGCAAACAATGGTTCGTTTGAGGTTGCGCGGTTGTTTGAAGGCAAGTAGTGGGGGTGTGGGGATGACCTTGGCAAGATGTTCATCGTCATCAATGACGTGTTGAAGGCTGTGAAGAAGATGACGTAGTTTCTCCGCTCCGGGGAAGTACTGGACGACGAAGGGTATTCTGTCGGTTGTGTCCCATGTTTGTCCGCATTGGAGATCTCTACTGCCTCCCGAAAATACATAAGGCCAACACACCAGGCCGCCCTATCGTTTCAGGCAATGGGACCCTGTGTGAGAACCTCTCTGGCGACATCGAGGGCATCTTGAAACCCATCGTACAAGGTACACCCAGCTTCTGTCGCGACACGACGGACTTCCTACAGAAACTCAGCACCCATGGACCAGTTAAACCAGGAACATTCCTCGTCACAATGGACGTCTCGGCACTCTACACCAGCATCCCCCATGACGACGGCATTGCTGCAACAGCCTCAATACTCAACACCGACAACTGCCAATCTCCAGACGCAATTCTGCAACTCATCCGCTTCATTCTGGATCACAACGTCTTCACCTTCGACAACAAGTTCTTCATCCAGACGCACGGAACAGCCATGGGGACCAAATTCGCACCCCAATATGCCAACATCTTCATGCACAAGTTTGAACAGGACCTACTCACCGCACAGGACCTTCAACCGATGTTATACACCAGATACATCGATGACATTTTTTTCCTTTGGACCCACGGCGAAGAATCACTGAAACGACTACACGATGACATTAATAAGTTCCATCCAACCATCAGACTCACCATGGACTACTCTCCAAAATCAGTTGCATTCTTGGACACACTCGTCTCCATCAAGGACGGTCACCTCAGCACTTCGCTTTACCGCAAACCTACGGATAACCTCATGATGCTCCACTTCTCCAGTTTCCACCCTAAACACATTAAAGAAGCCATCCCCTATGGACAAGCGCTCCGTATACACAGGATCTGCTCAGACGAGGAGGAGCGTAACAGACATCTACAGACGTTGAAAGATGCCCTCGTACGAACGGGATATGGCACTCGACTCATCGATCGACAGTTCCAACGCGCCACAGCGAAAAACCGGACCGACCTCCTCAGAAGACAAACAACGTTGTCTAC
The DNA here is from genome assembly GCF_047496885.1 of Scyliorhinus torazame. Taxonomy (NCBI): domain Eukaryota; kingdom Metazoa; phylum Chordata; class Chondrichthyes; order Carcharhiniformes; family Scyliorhinidae; genus Scyliorhinus; species Scyliorhinus torazame. The sequence goes on from NC_092711.1 coordinate 144,266,685, forward strand.
CTCATACGCTGCAGGAAAGGATGTCCCGAAGCGTGGTACATTGGCGAGACCATGCAGACGCTGCGACAACGAATGAACGGACATCGCGCAACAATCACCAGGCAGGAATGTTCCCTTCCAGTCGGGGAACACTTCAGCAGTCAAGGGCATTCAGCCTCTGATCTCCGGGTAAGCATTCTCCAAGGCGGCCTTCAGGACCCGCGACAACGCAGAATCGCCGAGCAGAAACTTATCGCCAAGTTCCGCACACATGAGTGCGGCCTCAACCGGGACCTGGGATTCATGTCGCATTACATTCATCCCCCACCATCTGGCCTGCAAAATCCTACCAACTGTCCTGGCTTGGTACAATTCACACCTCTTTAACCTGGGGTTACCCCATCTCTGGATCTGTAAAGATTTAATCACCTGCTAATGCTCGCATTCCAAGCATTGTTTGGCATCTTTGAATTTGTCTATATATGTGTTTCTGGAACAGACCTCTTCATTCACCTGAGGAAGGAGCAGCGCTCCGAAAGCTAGTGACATCGAAACAAACCTGTTGGACTTTAACCTGGTGTTGTAAGACTTCGTACTGTGCTCACCCCAGTCCAACGCCGGCATCTCCACATCATGGCTTAAAGACATTGGCATCCTTTTCTCCCTCAGCTTCACACATTTATTTGTCTGGCTAAAAGGATGGTCTCTTTCCTAATGTTCACAATTAAAGGGTTGGTTTCTCCAGGAGATGGCAGACATTTAAAGGGACAGTAAATTAATATCGGACAGAGATATGAAATGAAATTAAATGAATATGACAAGATATGTCTAGTGTTATATAATACAGATTAGATATATTGATGGTTCTGTAATAAAGTGCATTTAATATTATTTCTAGTTGTGTAATATTGTACTGTAGAGGGCAGCATGGTGGTGCAGTGGTTAGCACTGCTGCATTACGACATTGGCGACCCGGGTTCGGTCCCAGCCCTGGGTCACTGTCCGTGTGGAGTTTGCACATTCTCCCTTGTCTGCGTTGGTCTCCCCCCCATAAACCCAGAAAGATGTACAGGATAGGTGAATTGGCCACGTTAAATTGCCCCTTGATTGGAAAAGAAATTAATCGGGTACTCTGAATTTAATTTTTTTTAAATACATATATTGTACTGTCGCTACATTATATATTTCCAATCATCTCTTTCCTCGGAGGGTTGTTACTCTCTGGATTTCTCTTCTACTGGGATCAGTGGAATTGAATATTTTCAAGGTTGAGTTCTACCAATTTCCGTTTGACAAGTGAGTCGAGGGTTATGGGGAATAGGCAGGAAAATTAAGAATTCTCTACCCCAGAAGAGTGTGGCGCCTCAGTCATTAAGGATTTGCAAGATAGAGATTGATAGGTTTCTAGATGTTAAAGATATCAAGGGATATGGGGCATAGTGCGGGAAAATGGTGTTTATGTACATCGGCCAACAATCTCATTGAATGGCTGAGCTGGTCCAAAGGGATGAATGGCCGATTGCAGCTCCTATTTCTTATGAGCCTCTCAGTCCGAGAGATGACGTGGTCGGCGTGGATGGGTTGATCAGCCTGGATCAGCATCTTCAGGAGAATTGGGAGGGTGAATATTAGATACAGCAGAATGAGAATGGAGGGAGAGTATGTGGGATGGAGATTTACAGCTTTTGGGGAATGAGAGAGGAAAGAATGTTTCATAGAAACTAAAATTGTCTGTTCTGAATTTCTGCCCTGCACTAAATGTGATGTCTGTTGTGAATTCCACTTACAGGATATTAGAAAAGGAGGAATTACAGACAGACATCTCAAACCAAAAGTCCAGATCTCACAGAGTCACTCAATTATTAGGTTTGTGACTATCAACAGCCTTATAATCTGGAAGGAGAAATGTTTGTCTACTTCAAAATATTTTAAACATCCGTGTGACTGGAAAGCACTGAGACCCACAAGCACCTGAGTGAGTGTGTTCCAGTGCACTGACTGTGGAAAGAGCTTTAACCGGTTTCACAGCCTGAATAGTCATCGTACCATTCACAGCGGGGAGAAATCATCCACATGTGAATGGTAAAGGCTTCAACTGCTTGTCCAACCTGGAGAGACACTAGGGCAACTGCACCATGGAGAAACCGTGGAAATGTAGGGATTGTGAGAAGAGATACAAAGCACCATCAGAGCTGGAAGCTCATCGACGCAGTCACACCGGGGAGAGGCCATTCACCTGCTTTCAATGTGGGACGGGATTCATTCTGCAATCCCATCTGCACAGACATCAGCGAATTCATACTGGGGAAAAGCCATTCACCTGCTCTCAGTGTGCGAAGTGCTTCAGTGATTCAACCACTCTGCAGAGACACCAGCGAGTTCACACTGGGGAAAAGCCGTTCACCTGCTCTCAGTGTGTGAAGGGATTTACTCAATTATCCAGCCTGCGGACACACCAGCGAGTTCACACTGGGGAGAAGCCATTCACCTGCTCTCAGTGTGTGAAGGGATTTACTCAATTATCCAGCCTGCAGATACACCAGCGAATTCACACTGGGGAGAGACCATTCATCTGCTCTCAGTGTGAGAAGGGATTTCGTGATTCATCGCACCTGCAGAGACACCAGCGAGTTCACAAGTGATTACAGGGGTTGGATTCTGATGATTTTGTTTCTGCCCTCATTTACATCCAGGACTGCATTTCGTTCATCTGACAGTTGGTAAATGGGATTGGTCGGAACTTTGCCTTTTGCTGGACTAACCGGTCTGACTAATTTGCCTCCAATGGGCTGATGCTTTTTGGGCCTTGTTGCGATTTTGGCTTCAAATTGCACATGGATCACAGAGTGAACGGGGTTTGGAAGTTCGAAGATAATTATTTCTCATTTCTGTTTGGAAACTCCCAAAGCATGCCATCTTGCCATGAGGATGGCCATGGTGTTTACATGGTTCTTTTGTCTAATTTATCTGGGTGTTTCTCACAGAAGGAAACTATCGGTATGAGAGGCATGTTGTCTGAGGTGCACTGAGAAACTACATTAAATGGTACATTCAGAGATAGGCAGTAGCTAATATTTAAGGAATTATTACATATTGACCAAGGGGTCAGTTAGCACAGCGAGCTGGACGGCCGGTTCGTGATGTGGCACAATGCCAACAGCGTGGCTTAAATCCCCCGAGCGGCTTCGGTTATCTATGAAGGTCCAGCCTTGTCAACATTGCCCCTCAACTCAGGTGTGGTGACCCTCAGTTTAAGTCACCACCAGTCAGCTCTCTCTCTCTCAAAGGGGAGAGCAGCCGATGATCTTTTGGGAATTTTAGCGACTTTAAGTTCAAATATTTACATCAAATATATTCCTTTCAGAAACAAAAATCAAACAGGAAAAGTGATGCAAACGTGGCAGCAAGAAAGTTAAAGATTCCATTTGATCAAAGGAAGGGACCCATAAAGTGGACAAAATAGTAGTAAGCCTGACGTTTCAGTGGCAGCACGGAGGCGCAGTGGCTAGCACTGCTGCCTCACGGCGCCGAGGTCCCAGGTTCGATCCCGGCTCTGGGTCACTGTCCGTGTGGAGTTTGCACATTCTCCCCGTGTTTGCGTGGGTTTCGTCCCCACAACCCAAAGATGTGCAGGGCAGGTGGATTGGCCAAGCTACATTGCCCCTTAATTGGAAAAATGAATTGGGTACTCTAACTTTAAAAATAAAAAGCCTGAGGTTTCGGAACTTGTTTAGAATTCAGCAAAGGAGGATCAAGAAACTGATAAAGAGAAAATAGAATATGAGAGCAAACTGGGGAGAAACATAAAAAACGCCTGAAAAAGCTCCTGTAGGAATGTGAAAAGGAAAAGATCAGCAAAGACCAATGTGGGTCCAGTCCAGGCAGAGCCAGGAGTGTTTATAATGGGAAATAAGGAAATGGCAGAGAAACTAAACAATGTGTCTGTCTTCATGGACGAAGATACAAAAATTGTCCAAAAAACACTAGAGAACCAAGGGACCAGTGAGCACGAGGGACTGAAAGAGATTAGTATTAGTCAAAAAATAGTATTGGAGAAATTAATGTGATTGAAAGTTAATAAATCCCCAAAAGCTGATACTCTACATCCCAGAGTGTTGAAAGAGGCAGCTGTAGAGATAGTGGATACATTGGTGATCATCATTCACAATTCTATAGATTCTGGAATCGTTCCTGCAGATTGGAAGGTGGTAAATGGTAAATGGTGGTAACTATTTAAGGAGAGAGAGAAAACGGGGAACCACAGACCCATTAGCCTGACATCAGCAGGAGGGATAATGCTACAATCTATCATAAAGGATGTGATAAGGTACGAATTAGGAGCAGCAGTAGGCCACCCGGCACCTCGAATGGCCTACTGCTGCCCCATTTCATCTGATCGTAGTATTTTTGTGAATCTTTGTTGCACCTTCTCCAAGGCCTCGATTTCCTTTTCCTAAATGGCGATCACAAATGTTTACAGTACTGCCTGTGTAATCTAACCCTGGTTCTAAACAAGTTTAACGTATTGAACAATTCGATCCCTCGAAAATGGAATCTTATTTTGGGGCCCCACACTTTAGGAAAGATGTGAAGTTCTCGGAGAGGGTACAGAGGAGATTTATGAGAATGGCACCTGGGATGAGGGGCGTCAGTTAATTGGAATGACTGGAGCAGGTGAAATTTCTCTCTATAGATCTATCCCTTTTCATTTATATCCCTCAGGTGCCCCCCCCCCAACTTCCTTTGGGAAACATTCCAATATCTCTGCTTCAAATCCACCCGTCGGAAGTATTTCCACTGGTATTTACCACTTTTCTTTCAGTGCAAATGCGGCTCAGAAAGCACAGAAGGAGCCCAATCCACCCCTTGTGCCCATGTTGACTCTGAACATTATACATAACAAGGTCAAGGAAGCCATTTTAAACTCTAATATATGACAGGAACTTTTAGTTCAAAAGTTAACACTGTATCAACCTAAATGCTTGAATAAGCTGCATAGCAACAGAAATTGTTCAAACTAAGAATTTCTTTTATCATTTTGATCAGCTACACAACATTATGTTTTGTCCAATCTGGCATCAAGTATAAGGCTGATACTTCAATCTGATCACGATGAGGAAGAAAGAAAGCTATTATCTTCCAAACTTGTCTTTTTAAATCAGTGGATCTTGTAGTAACCAAATGTATTAATTAAAGATCACTGTACTAATTAGCTACCTGTCAGTCACAGATGATTGAAAAAGTACTGAGCCTTAATTGAGCTGCAATTAATGAATCCGTAATTCTATTAAAAGACTGAGTTTTATTTGCTGTAAACATATACAACCTTAATTGCTGTGTATGTAAAGAACGTGCAATGAAGGGGTGGCATGATGGTGCAGTGGTTAGCACTACTGTCACATGGTGCCGAGGACTTGGGTTCAATCCCTGCTCCAGGTCACTGTTTGCATGGGTCTGACCCCCACAACCCAAAAGATGTGCAGGGTAGGTGGATTGGCCACGCTAAATTGTCCCTTCATTGGAAAAAATGAATTGGATACTCTAAAAATTTATTTAAAAAAAGAATCTTCAATGAAGATAAATGTACTGGCAAGAGAGACCTTCAAGCTCTGATTAGTCTCAACATTTCAAACGGTATGAATAAGGAATTGTATAGAAACAGATAAAGGGATAGTATGAAACAGTTCTATTGTATTCCTGTCTGAGATAATGAGAGAAGGTGTTAGTAATTGGGGATCCAATTAAATTAATCCAGTGACCAAATTGAACAATGGTCATGTTACAACAGGCCCAACTCTGACGTGAGGTAATGGTCACTTTGGGGATAAAAGTACAGTTTTTGATGGTCTTCCTTGCTGGTCAAGTACTGAAGACTCCCGAGGCCGAGTTCCAAGGAAATTACTGTCAAAGAAGGAGCCAGAGAGGCTTACGCTTCTAAAGACTGATCTCCCACATGAAGTTGTAAATAGTCAATTTCTTAAAGTTGTTCAGTAAACGTTTTTCATTTAATAAACTTCTTTTAAAATTTTCTATCCAGAGAATTCTACCTTTGTCTTAATTGTTTAAAGTTTTGTCTGACCCAAAGTGAATTTATTAAATGGTAAGTTGGGGGTGACTGAAATTAGTTAAGATGCATAAAATAAGATCAGATGACAGAAGACTTCAATTTTAAAATTTTCATTTCTATAGCACCTTCTACAACCACAGGACATCCCAAAGTGCTTTGCAACCAATGGAGTGCTTTTTGAAAAACTCTTTATTTTTATTTTTTCACGGCACACAGAAACAAAAGGTTAAAATGGTTCGAATTGTCCACATCAATCATTGGCATTGTTGACAGAAATATAAAAGACACAATATAACAAAGTCACTTTTAGTTTTGAGAATCAAGTTACACGCACAGACAGGTGTCGATACAGCAGATAAACAAGAGTTTGATGATGATACTGGTCCGTATAAAAGTTGCTTCCTTACATCGAGCATCAGGGAAAAATGACCACGGAAATAGATGGGAAAACACTTTTTTTTTTTTAAAAGGCAAATAAAATGTATATAATGAGTGGGGCTGGGTTGGGGGCGGGAGTGCTCTCTGTGGTTTAATTCACATGAATAATCCCGTTACTGGCAATCACCTTTGAAATAATGTTTGGCTCTGGGAGCGGAATGCATGCGGGATTCTGTCCATCTCAAATCGCTCTCTGACTTCAGATCACCAAGTTTCACAGGTTGGGGGAATGGGTTTCAGCTATTTGAGGACAACACCCTTCATGACAGCCAAACTTGTAAAAGATTGTGTTGTTTTCTTCTTTCCATCCCTTCTGGAATTGTCCCTCACAGAGCAGCTGGAGGAGGGTCTGTGGGATGTCCATGTGCAACACCTCAGCCAATGTTTTGAATATCTTATCCCAATCTCTCTCAAATTTGGCCACGATCAGCATGTGTGGAAGTAGTGATTTCCTGCAGTCTTTCCAGTAACTACTTATAGAGGAGGAACCAATTCTTACAGTAATATGTGGTCTTCAGAAGTAGCTCGGAATGAGCTTCCATTTATATTCCCTCCGGATATTTGGTCGGTGACGAGATTGGTCTCAGGACAAGTTTGATCCCAGTCTTCCACTGGTATCTCCTGTTGCAGTTCAACCGCTGCAAGCGCTGGAAGCCATCCTGTTAAACATGCCCAAAATGGGACTCTGTTTCTTTTCCATGAAATTGCCCCCTTCATGTTTGCAAAGAAAATGTTGTATCAGTACGTATGCTAAAAATGTTAATATTTGGAAGGCCAAATTCCCATCTGATCTGCTCAAAAGATTTTGGAGTATCTGCTGAAATATCTGGTGAAGGTGAGGCAATATTCAGACCATTTCTTAAAAAGTCCTTATCGTGCGTGGAGAGTATTAAATATTTTATAGACCCAATGGTGGTCAGAGCCGAAATTGAACCAGTTAAATGGAATGATTTCTGAATTTCTTTCCAAATATTGTTAGTCAATCTGGCATTCACTCATTCTGCAATCCCTTAAGCTGTTACCCAGAAATGGCAGTGCTGTTAATGGAAGTTGGGACGCAGGTTTCTCCAGGTTCAGCCACCGTGTGTCTACGCTGTCTGTTAACCAAGCTGTCACAGATTATAGTTGAGCTGCCCAAAAACAGGAGATCAGACAATGTAGCAAATTGAATGTAGATTCAGGAATCTGAACAGGTAACATCTGGAACAATCCGGGGAGGACATTCATCCGAATACCTTCAATTCGTCCTAACAGAGAGAGTGGTCGGCTCAGCCACTCATCCAGACCACTCTTCATATGGCTAATGATACAAGTGTAATTTGCTCCATATATTCTATCGATTGTTGTTGGGACAAGAATACTGAGATATTTAGTGTCCAACTGCCATTTAAAGGCACTTTGTGTCTCAATATGGTTGGGATTTGTCCACCATTGCTTCAATTTTTTTTAACATTAACTTTATAACCTGAGTCACAGCCTACCTTTTAAATACTCTCTTTCATAGAAAATATGGATGTTGCAGGATCTGATAAGTAAAGCAGGATGTCATCAGCATAGAATGACAACTGGTGCTTTTCTTCTCCAGCTAGAACCTCTGTATGTCCGTCTTGTCTCTCACCATTTGTGCTCAGTGTTCTATACATAAGTGAACAGAAGAGGGGGACAGAGACCAACCCAGTCTTGTCCCCCTCTCTAGCCCAAAGACTTCAGTAATATGACTGTTCACACGAACAGAGGCCCCTGGATTTGAATAGAGGACCTGGACCCATGTCACAAAGTTGAGTCCAAACTCCAGGCTGGTGTAAAGTCTGAAATCGGTACACCCATGATATTTGATCAAATGTCTTTTCAGCGTCTAAAGATAAGGTCATGGCCTCAACTCCATTCCCTTGGGCATGGGTCATGATGTTAAGGAGCCTGTGGAGATTGGCTCCAGAGTAATACCCATTTTGGTCTGGGTGTATAACCTCAGTTATTATCCTGTTTACTCTATGGGCCAGTATTGTTGTTAGAACCTTCAGGATACAATTAAGTTATGATATGGGGCGATGTGACCCACACTCTGTTGGGTCTCTCCCCTCCTTATGAATGACCGTTATAATTGCATCTCTCCATGAAGGAGTCAATGATCCAGTTTCTAATGAGTGACGATAGGCCTGCTGAAGTAAAGGTGGATGTATGTCTTTAACCGTTTTATAAAATTTGTTTATGTCGCCATCCAGGCCAGGGCTTGCTTTTTAAAATATAAATTTAGAGGACATAATTATTTTTTTCCCAATTAAGGGGCAATTTAGTCTAATGCACGAGAGGAAAAGAATCCCTGGTTTGCCCAGGATCTGCCCAGCTTACTGTGGTCTATGTCTGACAAATGTGTTTCTTGTAAAAATGCAGTTTTGCAGCTCAGATGTTTCAACTGACAGAGCATCTTTTTTCTCTCAATGGGTTTATGTCATCCTTTCACATTTAAAAAATTTTTTTAGAGTATGCAATTAATTTAACATTTTCATCTGGAGCTGAGAAATTTCACCACAAATGATCTCGGGGTGAATTAGCATCTGACGGCTTTTGTTACAGTGATCTGTGAGCCCACTCTAGTTGCAGTGGGAAATCGATCGGGAGTTTAAGCAGGTTCTTGAGAAAGCTTTCGACCCAGCGGGTAATGTCCCACCTACTGAGTTTTCTGGCACCTCATAAATTCACAGGTTGCTCCATCTCATGAAATGTTCGAGGTTCTGACATCTGTCCTCTAACCGTCTGTCTCTCTGGTGTAAATAAGAAAGGAGCCTGTATCTGTGAATGTTACGATTGTTAACTGTACTAATTCTGTTCTCCGGCTGCACTACCCTCTTTCCCAAACCGCTGACAGCTTGTTCCAGTTCTGAGACTGAATTTTTCATTGTCCCAAGGGCGTCACTAATGTCTTTTCTGAATTTTCTCAGCTCAGTCAGGATAGTCTCAGCTCAGACTTCTCCAGACCCGAATGAGGTGTTGGGACGGGCCCGTTGCTGCCATGTGGAGAGGGGCTGAGGCTTCTTACTTCATTATTTCTGTCTTCCTTAAGCAGTTTCCATTCATCTCTCTTCCATCTTGTACTTTGTCTCATTCTGTGTCTATATCTACACTCGATAAGTATTTATGGGTGATTTAATTAGTGGATGGAGGTGGATTCTTGTCGGGGGTGAATGGAACAACATTCAGCAGGCAGCCATTGGGTTCTCCAGCTTCCTCTGGTCTGTAATCACTTGTGAACCCGCTGGTGTGTCAGCAGATGGGATGACTGAGTGAATCCCTTCCCACACTCAGAGCAGTGAACGGCTTCTCACCGTGTGAACTCGCTGGTGTCTCTGCAGGCTGCATAACTGACTGAATCCCTTCCCACACTCCGAGCAGATGAATGGCCTCTCCGCAGTGTGTACTCGCTGGTGCTTCCGCAGGTGAGATGAATTAATGAATGCTTTTCCACACTCAGTGCAGGTGAACAGTCTCTCCCCAGTGTGAACCCGTCGGTGTATCAGTAAATTGGATGAATGACTGAATCCCTTCCCACACTCAGAACAGGTGAACGGCCTCTCCCCAGTGTGAACTCTTCGGTGTGTCAGCAAGCCGGATGAATTAATGGATCCCTTACCACACTCAGGACAGGTGAACAGTCTCTCCCCAGTGTGAACCCGTTGGTGTATCAGTAAATTTGATGAATGATTGAATCCCTTCCCACACTCAGGACAGGTGAACGGCCTTCTCCTAGTGTGAAGTTGCAAGTGCTTCAGGAAGCTGGATGAATTAATGAAACTCTTCTCACACTCGGAGCAGGTGAACGGTCTCTCCCCAGTGTGAATGCTTTGATGAATTTCCAGCACAGAACGGGGATCTGAATCCCTTTCCACAGTCACACGGTTTCTCCATGGTATGGGTCTGACTGTGTCTCTCCAGGTTGGACAACCAAGCCTCATGCACACACACAACACATGTACTCTCCCTGCTGTGATTGGGTTGCTGTTTTTTCTGGCGGTGTAACTGGTAAAACCTCGTTCTACGGACAGTGCACTGGGACACAGTCACTTTGGGTGTGTGCGGCTTGGTGCTTTTCCAGTTATACTGATGTTTAAAATATTTTGAAACGCTTAGAATGCACAAACATTTCTCTTTCTCGATTCAAAGGCCGATGATATCCAGGTCCTGATGCAACGATGACTTTGGCAGATCTTGACTCAACATCCAATCTAATTTCCTGTAAAATAGAATAGAACATTACAGCGCAGTACAGGCCCTTCGGCCCTCGATGTTGCGCCAACATGTGAAACCAATCTAAAGTCCATCTACGTTATTCTATTATCATCCATATGTTTGTCCAATGACCATTTAAATGCCTTTAATGTTGGCGAGTCCACTACTGTTGCAGGCAGGGCATTCCATGCCCTTACTACTCTCTGAGTAAAGAACCTACCTATGACATCTGTCCTACATCTACCTCCCCTCAATTTAAATCTATGTCCCCTCATGCTAGCCATCACCATCTGAGGAAAAAGGCTCTCACTGTCCACCCCATCTAATCCTCTGATCATCTTGTATGCCTCTATTAAGTCACCTCTTAATCTTCTCTCTAACGAAAACAGCCTCAAGTCCCTCAGCCTTTCCTCATAAGATCTTCCCTCCATACCAGGCAGCATCCTGGTAAATCTCCTCTGCACCCTTTCCAATGCTTCCACAACCTTCCTATAATGCGGCGACCAGAACTGCACGCAATACTCCAAATGCGGCCACACCAGCGTTTTGTACAGATGCAACATGACCTCACGGCTCTGAAACTCAATCCCTCTACCAATAACAGCTAACACACCGTACACCTTCTTAACAACCCTATCAACCTGGGTGGCAAATTTCAGGGATCTATATACATGGACACCGCGATCTCTCTGCTCATCCACACCACCAAGAATCTTATCATTAGCCCAGTACTCTGTATTCCTGTTATTCCTTCCAAAATGAATCACCTCATACTTTTCTGCATTAAACTCCATTTGCCACTTCTCAGCCCAGCTCTGCAGCTTATCTATGTCCCTCTGTAAACTGCAACATACTTCCGCATTGTTCACAACTCCACCGACTTTAGTGTCATCCGCAATTTCACTCACCCATCCTTCTACGCCCTCCTCCAGGTCATTTATAAAAATAACAAACAGCAGTGGCCCCAAAACAGATCCTTGTAGTACACCACTAGTAACTGAACTCCAGGCTGAACATTTCACATTAACCACCACCCTCTCTCTTCTTACAGCTAGCCAATTCATGGCCTCTGCACTGACCAAAGCTATGCAAAAAAAATTTTAACTAACAATTCTAAGGGCGCTATGTCAGACAGGGACATGCATTACAAAGCAATAAACTGGGAACCTCTAACTTATTCTTAATACACTACACTCACTTAAACATTCCATTATCCTACCTTCCTCAATCATACAACAAAATCATAGCATTTCATGCACAGTGTTTCCTGGCTTGGCAGTCAAGCTCAGGATCATACAATTTGCTCATGAAAAGTTCTTTACATTTCTTTATTTACAATAAACGCAAGTGAATGCACTTTATTATAGATCGCGGGGGTCGGGGGTCTGGTCGTAACCAAAAATAGGGGATCTGATCCTTTCTACCGGGGTTCGAGCGCGGTAGGCTCTCCTTCTCCATTTCCATAGACGCGTAGTCTGCACTATGCAACAGAGTATCGCTAATGCTAGTAAAGTTTCTATCACATAGGACAGAGAGTACCAGGTTATAAACCTGGCACACCAAGATGCTGTAGTGTCGCTGGTGACTGGGCTCTGGGTACTGCGGGAAAGTGAAACATTAACGGCTGGGGGGCTTGAAGTCATGGAGTTCGTGTTCACGCGCAACCAAATGGTCAAAATCATGAGGATGATCCACGTGAAGGAAGTCCTCATGGCTCTTTTTCCTTTTCTTTCTTTGTCTTCTCCGGTCCTGGAGCTTCTGGAGTTCTGTGGAAACAAGCATAGTGTCTGTAACCATCTTTGTTTAATATCTTGTATGCTAGTGTGTCTGTCCTTTGGTGCCAATTATTCCCTTTATAATTGGTCACTATGTGTGACACCCTCATTCAAAAACAAATTTTAGGAGAAGACACACTTCCCAATGATGAACCAGTGCGAGCCGTCTCGCAAACTGTGCAATTTACCATCCAAATGTTTCAGGATGTAAATAGCAGATGGTCGGCAACCTAAGGGTTACCTAAACAAAACAAAACCTTTTGAACGAAAATGCCAAAATGAGGTGCGTGTGGGCCGCGACGGGTAAGAGTTGGATGGAGTCTCCGGGTAGGATGGCTACCAATGCCGTGTCTCTCCTACCCGAGCGTAGTTGACCAGAGGGGGGTTCCCAAGCAGGGCGGGTCCCAGGCTGTTTCTCCACTGCCTGAGCAACCGACAAGAACGGGCAAAAAATGTAGTCATCGTGGTTGGGCTGCCGTAGTCGTTCTTTCCTTCGAACCAGAAGGGCAGTTATGAACGGGCATCTGGTTCCTTAACAAGTGTCTGCAGACAAGCTAGTTCCTCTGAACTAGTGTCTGGCCACAGTGAGTCTCTGTAGGCAAGTCCTCCGAGGTTTCGGCCGAATAGGCGTGGGGCAGTGAGAAAGAAAATTCTCCTGTCGGACATACAACATTTAACAAACTTACAAACAACATAAAACATTCTGCAGGTTCCATCAGAAAGGACACCACTTCTCCCAAGCAGTTCCTTTAAAACATCATCTGGACACCTCAGTTCTCGGTTGCGAACAGGGTCGCAAAGGGGTTGGCGGTTTGGGAGTCAGACCTCAGGTCGTCCTCTTCTCCCGTGTGCCAAACTCTGGAGTGGATCAGGGCTGAAAGGGCTGCATGGTGTGAGGTGGGGTCGCTCTCGTCGTTGCGGACGAGTCGGAACGAGTTATCACGGTGCCAATAGTTGGTGTCTAGTTGTGTGGGGACGAAATCGGGGTTGTCGGTGTAGTTCGGTGGTCTGTGGTGAGGTTTATTTAGGAAAGTGATCATGAAGGGATCACTCGGATCGTAGTCGGAGTCGCTGGGTGTGGATCCGGTTGTATGGGGATAGTAGGGAGGCGTGCTGTGGCTATTGTCCGAGTCACAGTCGCTGTCTCTGCTGCTGCAGTCTGTGGGTGTTCCGGGGTGGAGTGTATATTTCGGGGGTGGAGTCGAGGTCGAGTCCGTGGCTGGGCTGGATGTGGTGGGGGATGGTAGGGTTATGTTGGCTGTGGGCGGGGCGTGGTGTGCTGCGTCGAGCATGACGTGGTGTGCGTGGTTCGACTGTGTTCCATATGCCTTCAGCTGGTTTATATGGAACCACGCAGTCTTACCGTTGGGGTATTTTATTTGATAAACGGAAGGGCTTACTTTATCCGCAATGGAATACGGACCCGAGTATTTTGGTGACAGGAATGTGCTGGGGTTATATACAGAGAACATAACTTGCTATCCTATACTGTACTCAGTCGCATGCACTGTCTTCTCGAAACAAGCCTTGCTCTGTTTCTTTCTGGTGCCCAATTTTACTGCGGCTGCTAGCTGAGCCGTTTTAACATTTGCAACTAATTGCTCCACTGCTTTCTCGTGTGTGAGGGCCGTCACTTCGGGGCTGGTCAGGTCCAAACCTAACAAATATTCTGTGCCTTGCATGGGGAGTCCGGTCATGAGGGTGTGTGGTGTGTAACCTGTGGAGGTAGAAATAGTGCAAAAACATCAGCGCAAAAGGGAGGACTGAGTCCCAAGTGGTGTTGTTCTGCTGGACCATTTTTCTGAGGGTGGATTTTAGGGTCCGATTCATGCGCTCCACGATACCACTCGACTGTGGGTGGTGTGCTATGTGGAATTTTTGGGTGATGCCAAATATCGTGAGGACGTTCTGCATGACACGTCCCGTAAAATGGGAACCTTGGTCTGATTCAATGCTGCGGGGAAGTCCCCATCTTGTAATCATGTGGTGGGTCAAAATCTTGGCTGTGGTTTTTGCAGTGTTTGTGCGGGCTGGGAATGCTTCCACCCATTTTGTAAATGTGTCAATTACCACAAGTACATATTTATAGCCATTCCTGCAAGGGGGCAATGGTCCTATAAAATCAATCTGGAGGTTAGTCCAGGGGCCATTAACGGGTCGGGTGTGGCTGAGTTGAGCCTTTTTGGCATATCTGTCCGGATTATTCTGGGCACAGATAAGACAATTCTCTATATAATGGTTTACATCATCCTTTAAATTCAGCCATCAACAAAGCTGCTTGAGATGGGCTGTAGTGGGATCGATTCCCTGATGTGATGTCCATGACCGTCATGGAACAAACAAATCAGTTGATTCCTGTCCTGTTCAGGAACCACATAAAGGGTGTCTTTTAACACCACACCGTCATGTGTGGTCAGTGCATTTTTGAACCTCTCGTAGGGTGCTAGATACTTCCCTTTTACAATCTCCCTGAGATTGCTGTCCTGCTTCTGGGCCTCTACTAGATCCTCGATCTTTGTCTGTGAGACCTGAACTGCACTCACTGGCGTGCTTTCGGGGGGGTTTCCAAAAATATCCATGCCTGGAACCTGCCTGAGCCAGTGCGTCGGCGTTTACATTTCCAGGGGGGAGGAACAATGGTGACTGCGGACTTTGATTATCCCAAAAGTCCTGTTCTGGGCTCTTTCTGAAATATGACGGAGCAATATGATGGAGGGGAGGGGTTTTCCGTCTGCGGCAACAAATCCTCTTGCTTTCCACAGGGGCAGGAATTCCGTGAAGCTGTTGCAGACATAGAGGCTATCTGAGTATATGTCTGCTGGGCTGGGGAAGGAATCTGGGTGTTCCACTATGTACGCGATGGCCGCGAGCTCTGCTGCCTGCGTGCCTAAGTGGCCTGGGAGTTTTAACGATATTTCCTCAAGGGCGCGACCCTGCGCGTCCTCGACATAGATACCGCAACCTGTTATGCGCTTCCCATCCAAGACTGTGGAAGATCCGTCCACATAGATCTTTATGGGCTCACACATGTCCGTGTGCTGGGGGCTCTGGGTTGAATTACCTATCTTTCTGGGGGGTGTTTTAGCGATAAAGGGGCCTGTGTTGTGGTGTGGAGAGATAATCTCACATTCATGGGGGTTTCTGGGGTACTGTAAGTTGTCGGCTAAGTAGGTGTGCGTCTTTGTCCTTTTAACTGTGATCTCCCGTCCCTGCAAGGGAAGGGTCCATCTCGCTGCTCTAATCTGGCTTACCGTGCCGTCCTTGAGTCGTCTGTCCAGTAAAAGGTGGGTGGGGGTGTGTTCGGTGAGAATTGTGATGGGGTTCAGTCCGGTAATATAGGAAAAATACTGAACTGCCCAAAATACTGTGAGCAGGTGCCTCTCACAGGCTGAAAATCCCTGCTCCACAGCATCTAAAATTCTGGATGCGTCAGCTACGGGCCTTAACTGGTCGTGCCGTTCCTGGAGGAGCACGGCTGAAAGGGTGCAGTCTGTGGTCGCTACCTCTATTGCGTAAGGGGAAAACGGGTCTGGAACTTGTACTGCGGGGGCTGCTATGCGTGCCTGTTTTAAAGAATCCACAGCATCCGTATGCTGCGGAAGCCATTCCCAGGGGGCTCCTTTCTTTAGGAGGTCTGAGAGGGGCGCTGCCTTGCTGGCGAAACCGTCAATGTGGTTTCGGCAGTAGCCAACCAGTCCTAAAAATGACCGGAGGGCTGAAACGTTCTGGGGAAGGGGCAATTTAGCAATTGAGTCAATCCTTTTATGCTCAATCTCACGTTTACCGTGTGTGGTAATTGTTCCCAAATAATTGTTGGAAGATTTTTTCTTCCAAAACCTGGGCCTTTTTGGGGTTGACTTTACAACCGATTGAGTGTAAGAGTTCCAGGAGTTCGGACAGAAGCTCAATGTGCTCTTCCTTGGTGTCTGTCTACAATAGTAGGTCATCTACATACTGTACCAGACATTCGGGGCGAGAGAATTTGGCTAAACCATTTGCCAGCTGTCGGTGGAAAATGGAGGGGGAGTTGTGGAATCCTTGTGGCAGGAATGTCCACGTGTACTGCTGTGCTTTAAAGGTGAAGATAAATTTGTACTGGCACGCCTTTGCCAATGGAATGGACCAGAATCCATTACTGACATCCAAAACCGTAAACTATCGGGAATTGAGTCCCTGCTTGAGCATGCTCACGGAGCCAGTCATCCGTCCACAGTCGTGCTTGTGGGTCGCGAATACTGCCCTGTTCTTTTGCAGAACTGCCCTAACCTGCTTGTCCGTACTAAGCGTGGTCGGGTTGAACCAAAATTCGCCTACGGCGCTAATTTTGTTCATGTACTCTCCTATGTTGAGCATTGTGGGGGCTCTTGCGGATTTCACCATCTTCCAGACACACTGGTTGACTGGATCGAAAGAAAGATTATGGGAATTCATGAAATCATTTCCCAGGATGTGTTCTGCTGTGTGGGGCAGGTCAACTAAAACCACGGGGTGCTTGGTGGTAATGTTACCGATTTGAATGGGTACAGGGGCTGTGATGTGTCCCTGCTGTGAGTGGCCTGTAAAGCCGCTGAGTGTGATAGTGACTGTAGTGGGCCACGTGTCTTTTTGGAACACGGTGGAGGAATTTATTGTGGTGCGGGACCCTACTGTGTCCCATAGAAATTCGATGGGCTGTCCCTGAATTTTTGCTGCAACTACCGGTCATCCGGACCTATCCCAAAGGGTGTCGCAGACCCAACTGGGGGAGCCCGTACACCGGCAGTCCGTTCCGGTCAAGTCCGTCTGATCCGAACGGGCGCTAACGCTATGAATGGGCTCTGTCTTTTTCTTAATCAGAGTGCCCATCTGCTGGGCTCTCTGTGGCTTTTTAGGGGCATTGCACTCTTTTGCGAAGTGTCCCAACTGTTCACAGTTGTAACACTCCTGTGACTTGGGTGAGTGGCTGTTCTTTCCCTCATTCACCCATGCGGGGTTCTGGTGTGTTTTTACTGCCTGCACATCTGCGCCAGCCTGCTTTTCCTCGCTATTCTTAACTGCGGGTTTACTTTGAACAGATTGCTCCCAAGCGCGGGACAATCTTTTCACTACCCACTTCTTGTTATGGGCCTCCTCTGAGGGATCATAACTCGTACAAGCTTTCTGTCCTGTTTCTGTGGCATGGGAGATAAGGGTGCGGGTCCATTTGGCCATGTTATCTGGGGACAAATGGGCACGGTCTAAGTCTCCAAAGACTGCTGCAAAGTGAATCCATAGGCGTCCAGCGAACGCTGTGGGGTGCTTGGATTTCTTTTGCCTACATTTGTTGAGGCCATCTAAGGGGTCACCCCGGTTATACACGATCATATCCAGGATTGCGGTATGCATTTCTGCAAGGGTGCCTCCTCCTACATCCTGTGGTTCGGGAAAGGCTGCTGCTACTGACGGGTCTAAACTTAAAACGGTGAGCTTTACATGCTCTCGCTCATCCAGGCCACACATGGTCGCCTGATGCTTAACTGTGGCAAAGAAATGGTGGGGGTCTGAGGTGGGGAGGAACGGTGTGATCTTATCACACGCGTCCCGTAATTGGGTCACTGTTAAGGGGGTGGAATATAGAAATTCCACATTGTCCGATGTGGCTGTGTGGTGTGTGGTGACTGGGTTCATCGGAGCGTGAAGTATCTGCTGTGTGGGGGGTTGGGGCGCTTTTCTCTTTTGTGGCTTTCCCTGCGCACATGTTCCCTGAGCATATCTCTGTGCTGTTTCATTCAACTCTTCCCAATCAGGGCCGTCTTCCTGATCTAATTTTTCCCCAAAGGTTTCCTGAACACCTTTTTGAACAGAACGCAGCGATTGCAGCTCTGCAATCTGCTTCCGGCACTTTGCATGGTCTAATGTGCTTTGTCTTTGTTCTGTGGTGGCAGCATGGAGTGCTCTTAATGCTGCCTTGAGGTCACTACACTGTTTCTGTAATGTCTCTACCTGTTTTTCCGTTTCTTCTCGTACCAGGACTGCACGTTGCGTGTCCTGATAGGCCTTTTCATATTGAGACTGGAAGCTGCTTAAGTGCGCCAGACAAGACTGGTGAGCCCTTTTGGCGTCATCCACCTCGACATCTTTTGCTGCCAATTTCCTTCTCAAGTCTAAATTCTCCTTTTCTACCTCGCTTACATCGACCTTACTCATTCGATGTATGCCCTCAACTTCTTTGCGGAGCGTCTTGACGACCTCCTCTGTTCCTCACAATTGTGCCAAGCAGGACACGATTGCCATCCCTAAGCTCTTTTTGTGGATCTCGCTCAGGTTCTCCCACCAAGTATGTCCTATACACCCGGGGCCTGATTCCTCGTTGTCACAGAATTCATTCCAAAGGGGCCATCCTTTCCCTTTGAGATATTTCCTGATCTCTTCCTCCCAAATGGGACATTGTCCCACTCTACTGCTGCTGGTCGCTGCGACCGCAAATTCCTTGGGGTTCATTAGGCGCTGCATTGCCGGCATTGCCATCTTTCCTATCCGAATGCTTCTTCTAAATTTGGAACAGGGGAGCTAAGGCGGTGCTGTAAATATGGGTACGGCTTTCGCTACTTTCCGATGTACAAACTTCCGACAGTTTTGACGCAACAAAAATCTATCAGTTTTACCTTATAGCCCTGTTAGTTACGCATGCAGACACACACTTCCGAATTATGAGTATTGATCAGAACTACTTGAACACTTGTGGTTTTCTGTTTCCAATTGGATCTCTAATTCAAAATCTTGGGTTCTCCCGGAGTGGTTTTCCACTTCTAGATCGGGTCCCGTCAGGATGTCGCCAAATAATGTTGCTAACTTTTGCCTTAGTTTAATTGCTCTGTTCTATCACCTTTGCTCTTGAGTCGCCAGGTATCTTTCTGATACCGCCACGTGGTTCAAGTACGAGTAATGATCAATAATCCAATACACCGCTTAGTAAGATTTAAATCAAAGCACATTTATTATACACAGTAATCACTACTCATGCATAAATTTTACGTCTAAGCTACTTCCTACAACTAACAGGCCAATACTTAACTTGGAACTGGCCCACCAGGTCAGGGAAACGAATGGCCTTTCGTTCGGGTTCTGAGCCTGCGGGATATGAAGCTGGTACAGATTGAAAGCTAGGAGCGCCTATCTCGTTGCGAGCTTTGAAGTAAGACTTACTGGATGTATCAGCGGTGGCTGGACCGGTCACTGTCAAGGGTTAGTTCGCTTTGCTGAGTGACCTGGTCCAGAAGAAGAAGAAGAAGCAGAAGGGCCGATTTGAACTTGGGCTTGATTCTTATAGTCCCCAGGAGCTTCCCGCCTTTCGGGGCGGACCCTGTACCTGATTCCAAGTGATTGGACTTTGTCCCAATCACTTGGTTCGCTTTTCTCCAATGCTGGAGCGATTCATTGATCGATGGGTTGTCTTGAGGTGCTCGTTCACCTCCTTTTGTGTAGGCTTCTGCTGGCGCCGACGAGTCTGGGTTGGCTTTGTGTGTCTAAATGTTGCATATTGTTCCCGGGGATTGCTCATTAATATGCAGGTGGCTGGTGTTTTGTTGTGCTGATGGTTACTGGTATCGATCTTGTCTGGCCTTCCCAGAGGTGAATACACAGTTAACCTGCAGCTGCTCGTTTTTGTCCTGTTGGCTGATTTTCCCATCAGCCTTTGCCGTTCGCCATTTTAATCGGGAGTTAGCCATTCTAAATCGGGAGTTAGCCATTTTAACTGGCTGCACCTTCCCACAGGCCCCGCATTTCCTTGGTTTGTCTATGGTGTGGATGGCCTTGTGTCTCTCCAGGTTGGACGATTTCACACCTGTAGATCTCAAATTTCCCATAAAAAGAGTTTCTAAACACCATCATTGTCAAAACCGAATAAAAATGAAGGAGAGACAATTCTCATTTGTATGGAACAGGTTTTCTGCACTTCTTTCTGCGAAACAGTAAATCCTCATCACATCCATTCTCTCTCCGCCCTATGCTGGAATCCAAACCCCAGGGTGACAAACAAGCCCACATTTTATGGGCCATATGTGAATCCACTGAGATTTGCTGCTTGGGTGTCTGACTCGTCAACTGGACCTATGTAGAACTCTGTTCCAACCGTTCTGGCAGCCAACCACCCCCTCCCTGGCCTCACATTTCTGTCAGCAGCCCACCCAACACCGCCCACCTCTTCACGCAGACCCGTGCAGGCTTACCTTTAATTTTCACCATGAGAGTTTGTCAGTCTGCCAAACCTTTCAAACCATCTTCAAAATTCCTTTCCTTACAGTTTACCCGCTCCCTCCACTCTGGCTGGGTTCAGTTCTCAAGTCCCTCTGTGTAAAGTGAGAATAAATCGGTAATTTTCTCTCCTGGTCACTGGAATCCTGATGCTCCGCCCACTCTGTTGTTTCAACAAGACGGCCGCAGCTGAAGTAAACAAGCCCCGGGAGCTGCAAAATCAGGATCTGTGGGTTCTTCTTGGTGGTTTGGGGCCTCCAGCAGGTATTTGTGAATCCTCCCCGCCCACCTCCCATGGCTTCCTTCCTTTCCAGAGATCAGAGTCCTCATTGATTTGAGTGCAAAGTGTGAGCTCTTATTTATTGTCTCCCCCCTCCCCAATCCTCTGATGTGAACCATCCTCCAGTCGCTGAAGCAGGATGGTGACCTTTAACCTGGGCCTGTTCCTAGGAGGGAGAAGCCCCGCAGCTGCAAACCAGGGAGCTGACAATGATTGTGAAGGGTTTGCGGATCTTCCCTCCCACCACCTGACACTAACTTTGCTTCCACGGGACAAAGGACTCTCCTCCAGACGAACAATAGCATTGCGTCTGCGCGCTACTGTCTCACCTCATCAACCGCACTGCGCATGCTCCAGATCACAATGCCCAGGGGAATGATTGAAGGTGGCTCCGGACCACTAGTAATAGGAGGCGGGACTGGAGGATTGTATGGGAGCAGCTGGTCCTCCAACCAATCGGAGCGAATGAGGGGCAGTGAATGAAGCATGCGTAATGCGGGAAATGGCGAGGGGTAGATGCTTTTTTTCTCGGATCTGTAATTTGTAAGCGTAAAATCGTAGATCGGAGCATATGATGGAGCTGGCGTGTGGACGGTACAATTTCTATACAGATTGTGTGATCTACAAACTCCCTCAAAAACTCATCAATCCCATTTGTACTGAGCGGGGCCAAAGATCCCTTAGGTCGTCCCGGTTAATGATCACCATCTTTATTGGGGGCAATGTGCAGCACTGAGCATGTGCGGCCACCATCACGTTGGGGGCAATATTTTCAGAGCTGGGTGGAGCTTGTCCCCCATTGTTTCGAATAGAGACAACCTGTCCATCAAACTGGGTCACCCTTTGAGGAAGCAGGGAAGGAAAGAAAAGGATGTAAATCCTGCTCTCTGGATCCTACTACCTCAAGGGACGTCCTGCCTTATGTGCCCAAAAATCTGTGGCAAAAGTACCCTAAAACATATGGAATTATGCTCACCACTCCCAAAATGTTCCCCTACTAAAACCTCAACCACCTGTCCAGGCTCATTCCCCAATACCAGATCCAGTACTGCCCCTTCCCTCGTTGGACTATCTACATATTGCACCAAGAAGGGACTGCTGACAATGTCAAGGGGTAAAGTTAAGTTCAGAAGGGCACACGAGTGGTCATCCTAAGTTAGAATTATATTCACAACCAAAGATGTGCTGGTTGGGTGGATTGGCCACGCTAAATTGCCCCTTAATTGGAAAAGAATCCCTGTTTCTGGGAGGGCAGTTTACGAGCTTTGAGGGGCTGACTGACATGTTTGGGTTGGCGTGGGGAGAATGTTTTAGGTATATGCGGGTGCTGGACTTTGCAAGGAAGGTCTTCCCGACCTTCCGAATAGTGCCTGTCTCCTCGCTGTTGGAGGCGGTGCTGTCAACAGACAGGGGGAGGGGAGGGGAGGGGGGGGTCGTCTCGGTGATTTACAGGAGGGTTTTGGAGGAGGATGGGGTGCCCATGGAGGGGTTAAGGCGAAGTGGGAGGAAAAGCTGGGTGTGGCACTGGAGGAGGGTGTGTGCTGCGGAGGCTAAACGCCTCAACTTTGTGTGCGAGGCTGGGGCTGATACCGCTGAAGGTGGTGGACAAGGTGCACCTTACAAAGTCTTGTGGTCTTGGCACCTTCAGGTGATGCCACCTAAGACAGAGTAAATAAAATTAGGAATATTCAGGAAGTATCAATTCGAGGAGCATAGATCTCTCAGGGGTAACAAAGGAATAGATCAGAGTTTTAGCAACAGATGCTCTGAGCCTTGGCTGGAGTCAGGCAATGTTACTGAGGTGGAATCCAGTCTTCAAGATGATGAAAATATGTGGTTGGGAGCAAGTCACAGGGTCAAATATCACACCAACCATTTGGACAATCTCTTTCAACCTCAATCTCAAAACAATGACCAGGGTGAGGGATGGAGTCAGTGGCTAATAAATGGAGTTTGTTACAGGGGCTGAACGCAATGTCTTCCCAATGTTGAAGTGGAGAAGGTTTCTGCTCACCCATTACTTACTGTCAGAACTCTGTGTGCCTTGGAAGGGAACCTGGATGTGATGGTGTTCACAGACCCGATATCCTGGTCCTTCAAGGAGGCGACGGTTGAGGGTTTGGGAGATTCTGTCAATGTTCTGGTTAGATTTTGGAAAGAGAAATTCCCTCTCCTTCTCCACCTCTGCTCTCAATCTTTTCTCACTCTCCTCCCCCCACAGAGGCTTGAAACTTTTCTGGCCCAGAGCTGTGGAAGATTCCCTTCCCTGAACGACATCAGTGAATCAGTTGTTCTTTTGTGAAAATCTGGCAGTTTTCAAGGTTACCTTTTCCTAGTGCCGGCCTCACAAATGACCAGATTTCAGCTCAATTTCACAACCCACCTTTGTGTTCTTCTGGATTTTCTCTCACTCCTTTTTTTCTGTCTAAACTGATTTCACAGGATATTGGAAGGGGAAGGTTTGCATTTGGGAAACATCACATCAGGATCTGGCGGAGTCGCTTAAGTTATTGTTACTGAATATCAACAGGTTTTGAACATAATATAAGGATATCAGAACTGGAAGCAGGAGTAGGCCATCTGGACCTTTGAGCCTGCTCCGCCATTCAATGAGATCATGGCTGATGTATTGTCGACTTAGCTCCACTTTCCCGCCAGAACACCATAACCCTTTATCCCTTTATTCTTCCAAAAACTATCTATCTTTATCTTGAAAACATTTAATGAAGGAACCTCAACTGCTTCACTGGGCAGGGAATTCCATCGATTCACATGGAAGGAAAAAACACCGTTCACAATGGAGAGAAACCATACATGTGTTGTGTGTGTGGACGAGGTTTCAGCCAATCTTCTGGCCTGTCAAGACACAAGCGCATTCACACTGGCGCAAAACCGTGGAAATGTGGGGATTGTGAGGCGGCATTTGGTTTCCCGTCTGAGCTGGAAACTCATCGATGCACTCACACTGGGGAGAGACCATTCATCTGCTCCGTGAGTGGGAAGGGATTTACTTGGTCATCAAATTTGCTGACACAATCGCAGGTTCACAATGGAGAGAAGTTGTTCACCTGCTGTGTGTGTGGAAAAGGATTCATTGATTCATCCAAGCGACTGAAACAGCAGCGAGTTCACACCGGGGAGAGACCATCTGCCTGCACTGAGTGTTGGAAGGGATTCACTCATATATCCACCCTGCTGAGACACCAGCGAGTTCACACTGACAAAATACCTTTTAAATGTCTGCACTGTGTGAAGTGCTTTAAAAGCTCTGGAAAACGGATGTACCATCAACATGTTCACACTGATGGGAGACATTTTAAATGCCCAGACTATGTGAAATGTTATGAAGGCTCCTGGGAGCTGATGTCCCATCAACATATTCACACTGATGAGAGACCGTTCAGGTGCTCTCGCTGTGGGACTGGGTTCAGGCGATCATCTCAACTCACTGTCCACCAGCGAATTCACACTGGGGAGAGGCCATTCATCTCATTGTGGGAAGGGATTCATGCAGGCATCCGCCTTGCTGAAATACTAGTGGGATCATATTGGGGTGGTACAGTAGCACAGTGGTTAGCACTGGGTGCCAGGTTCGATTCCCGGCTTGGGTCACTGTCTGTGCGGAGTCTGCACGTTCTCCCCGTGTCTGCGTGGGTTTCCTCCGAGTGCTCCGGTTTCCTCCCACAAGTCCCGAAAGAGGTGAACATAGAACAATATGCAAGAGCAGCACGATGGCGCAGTGGTAGCACTGCAGTCTCACGGCACGAGGTCCCAGGTTCAATCCCAGCTCTGGGTCACTGTCCGTGTGGAGTTTCCACATTCTCCCCGTGTTTGCGTGGGTGTCACCCCCACAACCCAAAAGATGTGCCGGGTAGGTGGATTGAACATGCTAAATTGCCCCTCAATTGGAAAAGATGAATTGGGTACTCTAAATTTCAAAAAAACCCAGAACAATACAGCACAGGAACAGACCCTTCGGCCCTCCAAGCCTACGCCGTCCATGGTACCTGCCTAAACTAAAACCGTCTGCACTTCTGAAGTCCATATCCTTCCATTCCCACCCTATTCATATATTTATCTAGATGTCCCTTAAATGCCGCTACCGTACCTGCTCCCACCACCTCCCCAGGCAGCACGTTCCATATATTTCCCACCCTGTGTAAAAAACCTGTTTTGCACATCTGTTCTGAACTTTTCCCCGTGCACTTTAAACCTATGTCCCCTAGTACTTGACTCTCCTACCCTAGGAAAGAGCATCTGACTATCCACTCTGTCCATACCACTCATCATCTTGTAAACGTCTATCAGCTCGCCTCTCAACCTCCATCGTTCCAGTGAGAACTGACCGAGTTTATCTAACGTGCTGTTGGGTACATTGGACATTCTGAATTCTCCCTCCATGTACCCGAACAGACGGCAGAATGTGGTGACTCGGGGCTTTTCACTTCATTGCAATGTTAATGTGAGCTTACTTATGACAATAGAGATGATTATTATTAAAGACAGACCTTTCAAATGTCTAAATTGTGGGAAATTCTATAAAACGTCTGGGGAACTGATGTCCCATCAGCTTGTTCATACTGATGAGAGACCGTTCAGGTGCTCTCACTGTGGGACTAGATTCAGCAACTCACTTCCACCGGCGAATTCACACTGGGGTGATCCAAATTTTCCTCATAGTTAAAATTCACCATCCCTGGTAACATCATCATAAATCTTCTCTGCAACGGGCAGCATGAGGTCCCAGGTTCGATCCCGACTCTGGGTTACTGCCCGTGTGGAGTTTGTACATTCTCCCTGTGTTTGCGTGGGTTTCGCCCCCACAACACCAAAATTGTGCTGGCTAGGTCGATTGGCCACAATAAATTGCCCCTTAATTGGAAAAAATTAATTGGGCACTCTAAATTTAAATAAATCTCCTCTGCAGTCTCTCTTGGATGATCACATCCTTCCTGTAATATGGCTGTGGTCTAACTGGTGTTTGATGCAGTTCCAGCACAATCTCTCTGTTCTCATAATCTCAGCCCTCGGCTACCAAAGGAAACTATCCCACCTACCTTCCTAAGCACTGAAGAGAGAGAGTGAGAGGCAGCTGAGAGAGAGGAACACCAGAGACTGAGAGAGGCAGGAGAGAGAGGAGAGAGAGACAGTCTAGTCAGTAACAAAAATAAGTAATGGAATTCAGTTCAGACACAGATCTGCATGAACTGACACCACTTTATTGACAGATTGACAAGGTAGTTACTGTACTTGAATCAATGTTATTCACTTTTGGAATTGAATGAATAAAGGGTCAGAGTAACTATATTACAATCACCCAGGATCAACTAGGTCTGTTTAATACAGAACAGGATTAAACCCAGTGTCCAATATTAGAGGTCTCTGTGGCTGTTGGACACCTAGTTTCGCTGTACAACTGACAAGTCCACAGCTTCACTGAACTCATCTACCCGAGGTCTGTTTCATAAACCCTCATCACAACATCTTACCTGGTTAGCTATTGGATATATCATCATGGTCGGACAGCAAACACAAAGTTCAACCAGAAACTATGGTTCTTCTTTCTACTGATTCCAGCTCCAAGTGGTCACAGCATCTCCAGCCCTCAGCTCTGTTACTGGGCTGTCATTGTCATGAGCAACAGAGAGATAGCAAGTTGCCTGAGGCTTAAATGGGAACAAAGAACAAAGAACAAAGAAATGTACAGCACAGGAACAGGCCCTTCGGCCCTCCAAGCCCGTGCCGACCATACTGCCCGACTAAACTACAATCTTCTACACTTCCTGGGTCCGTATCCTTCTATTCCCATCCTATTCATATATTTGGCAAGATGCCCCTTAAATGTCCCTATCATCCCTGCTTCCACTACCTCCTCCGGTAGTGAGTTCCAGGCACCCACTACCCTCTGCGTAAAAAACTTGCCTCGTATATCTACTCTAAACTTTGCCCCTCTCACCTTAAACCTATGCCCCCTAGTAATTGACCCCTCTACCCTGGGGAAAAGCCTCTGACTATCCACTCTGTCTATGCCCCTCATAATTTTGTATACCTCTATCAGGTCGCCCCTCAACCTCCTTCGTTCCAGTGAGTTTTTTTTTTCTGCGACTCGTGTTGAATAAGGGGCCTGATCGGGAAGCGCTTGGCCGAGGCCGCACACGGCCCCGTTTTTTTACAATGGAGAGCTCTGCTCGCCGGATCTCCCCGTTGTACCGAGAGATCGGATCGCATCCCAATCTCCGAGGCACATGAAAGAATCCTCAACCGCCCCACCCCCCCAAGCCCGACCGCAATATGGCAGGGTCCCCGGCACCCCCCTTCCCCTCCCCTGCAATACCCACGCTGGGCAACCCCGGCCCAATCGTGCACGCACAAAAAATGCCAGCTTGGCATCTTTGCAGTGCCAGCTGGCAATGCCACCTGGGCACTGCCAGGATTCTAGGTTGGCACTTACAGGGTACCAAGGTGGTACCAGCAGTGTCAGGGAACCACCCTGCCCAAAGGGCATGCAGCTGGGCACCTCCGATCCCCCTTGGAGGCCCGTTCCATCTGGTCCCCGCCGTCTGGTCTCTGAGGGAAGTTGAAACTTGTGACTCAAAACCAACTGTGTAAGATCTCTGAAAAGATCAGGAATTTTAAAAGATAAATTCTAAACCCAGTGAACAAATTAATGAGTCATAAGACAAAAACTTCAGGTTTTATGACTTTTACTGCAACAAACAAACGAGAAGCAACAATGCCTTAACACTATTTTTATAGGGAACGTATCCCTTAAACTATAAATAGAATGTAGCCCTTTTACTTTTCACACAATCAAACATGGTTACATCGCTGAAGTTGTCACTCAATTCCCCTGGAACCAGCCCAATGTGATTCTTCGTTCCTGTGTTTACTTCCATTCTATTCCTTTGCCTGACTGGCAAACCTTCATCCCAGAAGTGTCTTTTGCGGTGATGGTTCTCCTGATGATATTCAGGTCCCGATAAACCAAGTGACTCTTCCAAATAGGGGCTAGGAGCTGGTTTAGCACACTGGGCTAAATAGCTGGCTTTTAAAGCAGACCCAGGCTTGCCAGCAGCATGGTTCATTGCCGTACCAGCCTTCCCGAACAGGCGCCGGAATGTGGCGCCTTGGGGCTTTTCACAGTAACTTCATTTGAAGCCTACTTGTGACAATAAGTGATTTTCATTTCATTTAATTTCAAATCCTGAAGTGGCGTTAGGTTTTTTTCTGCAAATCTTCGTCTAATATCCTGTAAAAGGAATTTACAAACGAAAATTGAGAACAGGCAATTCTAGTTTCCATCCAACACTCTCCCTCCATTCTCACTCTGCTGTATGTAATATTCATCCTCCTAATTATCTAAAGGTGCTGATTCCGGCTGACTGACAGATCCCTGCTCACTGCTTCCCATCTTGGAGAGGATTGAAATTCTCCATGCAGACTGCCAGACATAAATATGTCTATATTACTGAACTCTAAATGTGTGGAACATACAGACTAGATTCACTTCCTTTCTCTTCAGTTGCTGCAAGTTACCAATGACCCCTCAGAATGAGAAAAGAAATGGAAAGATAAATTAGACTTGGAGCGGCTGCTGCCTCTTGTGGGGCATTCCAGAACGAGATAAGCGGTAGCAAATTCAAAACAGTTTTAATTTCAATTTTTTTTAAGAGTACCCAATTATTTTTTTCCAATTAAGGGGCAATTTAGTGTGACCAATCCACCTACTCTGCACATCTTTGGGTTGTGGGGGTGAAACCTACGCAGACACGGGGAGAACTATATCACAATCCCAGGTCCTCAGCACCGTAGACAGCAGTGCTAACCACTGGGCCACAGTGCTGCCCTATTCAAAACAGAGTTGAGGAAAAACTGCTTCTCCCAAGGGCTGTGAATCTGTGGAGTTCACTACCTGTTATAACCTGCCTACTTACGATTGGCTGGGGACTAATGACTATCCCACAATCCTGTGGGAGTATGAACTTCCCCAATGAGGGGGGGGCGGAGAAACTCCTAGTATAAATAAGCTGGCCAGTTCAGGAACCAGCAGGAAGGAGAAGGTAGCAAGGGAAGTTACTGCTACTGTTATAGTAAATAAATGTTATTACTTTGTATCCTTAAAACTCGTGCTGGATTCTTCGTGGCCCTTACAAAACTACCCCAGAGTGTGGTGGTGCTGGGACAGTGAGTAAATTTAGGGAGAAGTTAGACAGATTTTTAATCGGGTTGAAGGGTTCTGAAGAACTCTCAGGACGGTGGAGACAAGGCCAGGATGAGATCAGCGATGATTGAATGGTGGAGCAGATCAATGGGCCAAATGGCCTAATTCTGCTCCTATATTTTATGAACTTCTGAAAGGGGAGACATTGATTTGCTCCCAGATGTTGTCCAGAGGAGGAAGTTTTAGTCTGAAACCCATTGTTCAACCTCCACATCATGACATCCCAAAAGAGCTCATTCTCTAAATCAGCCAATAGGAATCAATCCGCTCCGCGGTGACGTCACTGCATTAGAGCGCACACGCCTGCGCTCACACGCGTGCCCCGCCCCTACCCTCTGTTTCCTCCCCCCCCCCCCAACACTTCCTCGAGACGGTTTCAAGGCAACCGCCTGACAGTTCCAGCCGTCGGTGGTGTCCCCATCCCATGACCCGGGACTGCGCATGTCTCGGGGTGTGGGGAAACTGCGCATGCACGGGGAAGCTCATTCCGCGGACCTTTCCGCTCAGGTGTTGACCAATGGGAAGACTTGGAGGACCGGAAGTACTCTGTTTCACCGCCAATCAGAGCTCCACCAGTGTCTGAATGCGGAAGCTGGACATGGAGGTTTCTGCCGATCAAAGTTGTTGTTCCTCCAACCCGGAATGAGCTTGAGCTGCACACAGAGTCCTGTCTCCAACAACTGTGAGTAAAACACTTTCTTTTCGCCCCCTGTTCATTTATTTTCTCATTCTCACTATTGGTCACTTGCAGCAACTGAAGGGAAAGGAAATGAATCCAGGGAGGGTGCAGACTCTGGAAAGCTGGGTCCAGGTCTCTTTCTCTGTTAAACACATTGACATCCTTTGCTTCCTCAGCTTGATACATTTATTTGTCTGGCTAAAAGGATGGTCTGTTCCTAATGTTCACAATTAAAGGGCTCGTTTCTCCAGGAGATGGCTGACATTTAAGGGGACAGTAAACAGGCCAAATCCAACCCAGCCAATTACTTCCCTGTCGGAATACTCTCCATCATCAGCACAGTGATGGAAGGATTCATCAAAAGTCCTATTAAGTGGCACTTATTCTGCAATAACTTGCTCCTGGATGCTCAGTTTGCGTTCCGCCACGGTCACTCAGCTCCTGACCTCATTACAGCCTTGGTTCAAACTTGGACAAAAGAGCTGAATGCCAGAAGTGAGGTGAGAGTGACTCCCCTTGACATCAAGGCATCATTTGACTGAGTATGGCATCAAGGTGCCCCAGCTAAACTGGAGTCAATGGGAATCAGGGGATTATTCGTCACTGGTTGGAGTCATACCTGGCACAAAGGAAGATGGTTGTGGTAATAGAGGCCAACCATCTCAGCTCCTGGACTTCACTGCAGGAGTTCCTCAGGGCAGTATCCGAGTCCCAACCATCTTCAGCTGCTTCATCAATCATCTCCCTTCCATCATAAGGTGAGAAGTGGTGATGTTTGCGGATGACTGCACAATGTTCAGCACCATTCTCAACTCCTCAGATAATGAAGCAGTCCATGTCCAAATTCAGTAAGACTTGGGACAATATCCAGACTTGGGCTGATAAGTGACAAGTTACATTCGCGCGACACAAGTGCCAGGCAATGACCATCTCTGGCAAGAGAGGATCTAACCACCACCCCTTGACATTCAGTGGCATTCGCATCACTGAAACCCGCACAACCAACATCCTGGGGGTTACCATTGATCAGAAACTGAACTGGACTAGCCATATTAATACTGTGGCTACCAGGGCAGATCAAGGACTGGGAATCTTATAGCGAGTAACACGCCTCCTGATGCCCCAAAGCCTGCCCACCAGACATCTACAAGCACAAGTCTGGAGTGTAATGGAATACACTCCACTTTGCTGGATGAGTGCAGCTCCAACAACACGCAAGAAGCTCAAATCTATCCAGGACAAAGCAGCCTGATTGATTGCACCCCCTTCCACAAACATTCAAACCTTCCACCACCGACAAACAGCAGCAGCCGTGTATACCATCTACAAGATACACTGCAGTAACTGGAAAAAAATGAAATGGGTACTTTAAATTTATAAAAAACAAATTAAAAAAAAAAAAAAAAACAGCACGGGATGTATCTACACCTCAAGGAAAGCAGCGGTTCAAGAAGGCAGCTCACCACTACTTCGCAAGGGCAACTGGGGATGGGCAATAAATGCTGGCCTAACCAGTATTGTCCACATCCTGTAAATTAATTTTTAAAAATTTAATATCGACAGAGATATGTCTAGTGTTGTTATATGGTATGTATTATAGATATTGATGGTTCTGTAATAAAATACATGTATTATTATTTCTAGTTTTGTAAATAGTACTGTACCTACATTATATATTTCCAGTCATACAGTCATTGCAGCACTGACAGAATCCATTTGGTAACTCAAGTCAATGCTGACTCTCTGTCCAGCAATCCAGTCAGTCCCATTCCCCCTCGATATCCCTGTTCCCCTGCAAGTTTATTTTCTTCAAGTGACCATCCTATTTTATTTTAAATTATTGATCATCTCAATAACTTCCACAACCCTTGTGGGCAGTGAGTTCCCTGTCATGACCACTCCATGACTAAATAAAATTTTTCCTCAGACTTTCCCCATCTCGATTCAGTAAATGTACTTATATGGAGATTCTCTACTCTTGTACAGGTTTTAGTGAGTTTAGATTTGTTGATCAGCAGCTTCAGGAAAATTGGGAGGGAAAGTAACTGAATACAGTCTGTATATTACATACATTTTTCATCCAGTAATATCGACATATATCTGTCTGGCAGCCTGCGTGAAGATTTTCAGGTCTCTGTGTCCAGGACAGGAAGCTTGGATCTGTCAAACAGCCTGAATCAGCACCTTCAGGAGAATTGGGAGGGTGAATATTAGATACAGCAGAGTGAGAATGGAGGGAGAGTGTGTGGGATTGAGATTTAGAGCATTTCAGGGAAAGAGATAGGAAAGAATGTTCGATTATAAACTAGAATTGTCTGTTCTGAATTTCTATCCTGTACTGACAATGATTACTATTGTAAAATCTGTTTGCAGGAAGTTAGAACGAGAGGAGTTTGAGGCCGATATCTCAAACTAAATATCATGTCAAGAACTGACTGAGTCACTCAATTCTTGGGAACTGAAGATCATCGGCCTTTGAATCTAGAAGGAGAAATGTTTGTCTATTCTGTCTGCTTCAAGATATTTTAAACATCAGTGTGTCTGGAAAAGCACTGAGACACACACACACCCCGTGTGAGACGATTACAGAGCACTGACTGTGGAAAGAGCTTTAGCCAGTGACACAGCCTGAAAAAATACTACACCATTCACAGCAGGGAGAGACTGTATAGGTGTTCTGTGTGTGGATGAGGCTTCAACTGATCATCCAACGTGGTGAGACGCAAGATCACCCAGACCATGGAGAAACCATGGAAATGTGAGGATTGTGGGAAGGGATTCAAAGGCCCGTGCGAGCTTGAAAGGCATCAACGCAGTCACACTGGAGAGAAGCCTTTCACCTGCTCTCAGTGTGAAAAGAGATTTACTCACATTGGCAACCTGCGGAAACACGAACAAGTTCACACTGGGGAGAGGCCGTTCACCTGCTCTGACTGTGGGAAGGGATTCACTCGGTTATCCAGACTGCAGAGCCACCAGAGAGTTCACACTGGAGAGAGGCCTTTCACCTGTTCTCAATGTGAAAAGGGATTCACTGACATTGGCAACCTGCGGAAACACGAACGAGTTCACACTGGAGACAGACCGTTCACCTGCTCTCACTGTGAAACGGATTTCATTGATAGTGGCAGCCTGCGGAGACACGAACGAGTTCACACTGGAGAGAAGCCTTTCACCTGCTCTCAGTGTGAAAAGGGATTCACTGACATTGGCAGCCTGCGGAAACACGAACGAGTTCACACTGGAGAGAGACCGTTCATCTGCTCTCAGTGTGAAAAGGGATTCATTGACATTGGCAACCTTCGGAGACATGAACGAGTTCACACTGGTGAGAGGCCTTTCACCTGCTCTCAGTGTGAAAAAGGATTCACTGTCATTAGCAACCTGAGGAGACACGAACGGGTTCACACCGGGGAGAGGCCATTCATCTGCACTGTGTGTGATAAGGGATTCACTCAGTTATCCCACCTGCAGACCCACCAGAGAGTTCACACTGGGGAGAAGCCGTTCATCTGCACTGTGTGTGATAAGGGATTCACTGAATTATCCAGCCTGCTGAAACACAATGTCACTCACACCAAGACCAGGCCCTTTAAATGCTCTGACTGCAGGAGGGGTTTCAAAAGCTCACACCTACTGATGTCCCATCAGCGCGTTCACTCTGAGGAGACACCGTTCAGCTGCTCTCATTGCACAAAGAGGTTCAGAACCTCATCCAACCTGATGAAACACGAGCGAGGTCACACCGGGGAGAGCCTGTTCACCCCTCTGACTGGGAAAAGCTTCACTCGGTCATCACTTGCTGAGCCACAATGTCACTCACACCAGTGAGAGACCCGTTAAATGCTCTGACTGTGGGAGTGGGTTTAAAAGCTCTCTGGTACTGATGTCCCCCCAGCGCATTCACACTAAGGAGAAACTGTTCAGCTGCTCTCACTGCACAAAGAGGTTTCAAACATCATCCACATTGCGGAGACAGTAGTGAGTTCACACTGGAAAGAAGCCATTCACCTGCTCTCACTGTGGGGAGGGATTCACTCAGTCGTCCAACATGCTGAGACACCAAATGGTTCTCATGTGATGATGGGTTAGATTTTGCTGTTATTCCTGCTGTTCACATCCAGGACTGAAGTGCATGGAGGGATTTGTCTTCTCATCAACTCCTCCTGGTGCTAGGACATGGCGACCCTGGCGAACTCCTGCTTCCCGATCTGGAATACCCGACTGTGAAGTGCTGTCCATACTACCTTCCATGGGAATTCTCTTCTGCCATCATCACGGCGGTCTACATCCCACGCCAAACGGAGGTGAAAAAGGCGCTTGATGAA
Organism: Scyliorhinus torazame; assembly: GCF_047496885.1. Classification (NCBI taxonomy): domain Eukaryota; kingdom Metazoa; phylum Chordata; class Chondrichthyes; order Carcharhiniformes; family Scyliorhinidae; genus Scyliorhinus; species Scyliorhinus torazame. Next base: position 144,300,890 of record NC_092711.1, read on the forward strand.
TTGTAACCGCTATAAATAACAATGAAGCAGAATACCCGGAGGCCTTGTTCTTTGTGGCCGGGACTTCAACCAGGCCAACCTCAAGAGTGTACTGCCAAAATTCCACCAACACATCTCCTGTCCCGACAGGGGCCCCAACATCCTTGACCACTGCTACACAAACATCTAGGGCGCCTCTCGATCCATCCCCTGACCGCACTTCGGAAAATCGGAGCACAAGACGGTGCTCCTTCTCCCGGCATACAAGCAGAAACTGAAGCGGAGAATCCGATTAAGAAGATTGTGCAATGCTGGTCCGAGGCAACATACGAGCTCCTGCGCGACTGCTTGGTGTCAGTGGACTGGTCCATATTCAAGAACTCAGCAGCCAACCTAAACACGTATGCCAGCACCGTCACAGACTTCATCAGCAAGTGTGTAGAAGATTGTGTGTCAAAGAAGGTAGTACGTACGTTACCCAACCAGAAACCATGGTTTAATCGGGAGATTCACTCCCTACGGAAGGGCACGTCTGAGGAGTTCAAGACAGGCGACGCTGACCTAATCAAGAGATCTAGGTATGATCTCCGCAAAGCCATCACAGACTCCAAGAGACCACACCAGGACTCCAAGGGACAATACTAGACTAAGCTCGAATCACAGATTAACGACATGGATTCTCGTTGGTTGTTTCAAGGCTTAAATAACATAATGGGTGCAAAGTAAAGCCGAGTAGAGTCTTCAGCAGCAGCGCAGCCCGCCCCGACAAACTCAACGCATTCTATGCTTACTTCGAGCAGGAAACCAACAAACTGCCCCAGGAGCCTTGGACACACCCATACCCACCGTCACAGCCTCCAAAGCCAGATTGGCCTTCTTGAAAGTGAACCCTCGGAAAGCGACAGGTCCTGACGGGATCCCTGCCATGCACCCAGATCCTGCGCTGACCAACAGGCGGGTGTGTTCGCGGACATCCTCAACCTCTCCCGACTCAGTTCCGAGGTTCCCACCTGCTTCAAGAAGACCACCATCATACCGGTCGGTGCCAAAGAAGAACCAGGCAACGTGCCTCAATGAATACCGTCCGATGGCCTTGACATCGATCATTATGAAATGTTTAGACCATAGCTGGAGTAATGTGTCCAGTTTTACTCCCCTTACCTTAGGAAAGGTATTGCCACAGAGGAACAGCAACAACGTTTCACCAGACTTGTTCTGGGTTTGGAAGGACTGTTCTATGAAGAGAGATTGGGGATACTAGGTCTTTTTTCTCTCGAGTTTCAAGGAACGAGTGGGATTTAATTGAAACTTATAAAATACATAAAGGAATACACAGAGGAGGTGCAGGTGAGATGTTTCCCTGGATTAGGGAGTCTAGACCCTGGGACAAATTTTCAAAATAAGGGGGAAGCCACTTAGGACGAGTCTCGGAGGAGACATTTCTTGAGTCAGAGGGTTGTGAATCTTTGGAATTCTCTACCCCAGAGGGCTGTGGGAGCTCAGTCATTGAGTGTGTTTAAAGCAGAGACTCACAGATTTCTAAATCCCAATAACACAAAGGGATACGGGGACAGTGTGGGGGAAAAGGCATTTAAGTGATCCTGAGGGGCCTTGACAGGGTGGATGTTGAAAGGATGTTTCCTCTTGTGGGAGAGTCTAGAAATTGGAGTCACTTTAAAAGTAATAACTTGCCCATTTAAGGCAGTGAACTTTTTTCTCTTAAGAGGGTTGGAAGTCTTTGGAACTCTCTTCCTCAAAAGCCAGTGGAAGCTGAATCTTTGAAATTTTGAAGACTGAGTTGAATAGATTCTTGATAAGCAAGGGGGTGAAAGATTATCGGGGGGTCGGTGGGAATGTGGAGTTGACGTTACAATCCGATCAGCCGTGAACGTATTGAATGGTGGAGCAGGCTCGAGGGGCCGAGTGGCCTACTCCTGCTCCTAATTTATATGTTATCACATCCTTTATAATAGATTGTAGCATTTTCCCTCCTACTGATGTCAGGCTAATGGGTCTGTGGTTCCCTGTTTTCTCTCCCTCCTTAAATAGTGGGGTTACATTTACCACCTTCCAATCTGCAGGAACCATTCCAGAATCTGTAGAATTTTGAAAGATGATCACCAATGTGTCCACTATCTCTACAGCCGCCTCTTTCAACACTTTTGGGGATTTATTAACTTTCAATCCCATTATTTTCTCCAGTATTACTTTCTCACTAATACTAATCTCTTTCAGTTCCTCGTGCTCACTGGTCCCTTGGGTCTCTCATGTTTTTGGGACGATTTCTGTATCTTCCTCTGTGAAGACAGACACGTATTGTTTAGTTTCTCTGCCACTTCCTTATTCCCCATTATAAACTCTCCTGTCTCTGTCTGGAATGGATCCACATTGGTCTTTGCAAATCTTTTCCTTTTCACATTCCTACAGGAGCTTTTCCAGTTCTCCCCAGTTTGCTCTCAGATTCTATTTTCTCTGCATCAGTTTCTTGGTCCTTTGCTGAATTCTAAAACAAGTTCCCAGTCCTCAGGGTTACATTTATTTTGGCAACTATAGAACATAGAACGATACAGCGCAGTACAGGCCCTTCGGCCCACGATGTTGCACCAAAACAAAAGCCATCTAACCTACACTACGCCATTATCATCCTATATGAGTGATAAGATCTCTTATTTTATCTTCAAAAATGATCCCAAGTTCTGGTTGATTAGAGGTGTCCAAAAATACAACTTTATTGCTAATTATCCACCTTGATTCTCTTAATAAAAATAAATCAAAATTCAGATCAAATAATACATCAAAACATAATGAAGGGAGTTAAACAAAAACATGAGAAAATATTAGGAAATCAATAGATGGTTCAGAATTTCTTAAAGCATGAATACAGAACAAACTTTAGTCATGAAACTTTATTCTTAAAGAAATTCTCATCAATGGTCTAACCCCTTATTGGTTTCAAATTCTCAGCTGAGGCTTCCTGATTAATTCAAAAAACTCTCTGTCACTTGGAGCATGATTTGTTACCCAGGCATTGGTCATGACTTAAGATTCATTAATGTCTATCAAATTAATTAAATATCTACATTCTCCCGCCACGTGTACCAATCCTCTGAAGATGAGGTGTTCTGCATTAACGTTGCTTGTTGCTAAGGCTTTGCTACATTTTGTAAATGTTTCTGTTGCTGAGGCTGCAATTCGTTTTCATTACCAAATGTATTTGTAGAAAAATGGTTTATTCACTACGAGGGCTTTTTTGCAACTTTTCTTGAAACCGTGTTAGATTCTGACACATAATTAACTTCCTGTGCAGCAATTCTCATATTTTTATCTGAAACAATGACTTTGCCTTGTGGATATTCCATTTTCTGTCTGTATGTATACTGAATTTAAGAATTATACTGCATTAATTCTTAAAGGTACCAATAAATCAGTGAAGTAATAAATCTGTAATCTATCAATGAGCCTCTTCCTTTAACCAGTGGAATCTTTAATTTTTCTTGATAGTCACGGTTGCGTCACTTTTCCTGTTGGATTTTTGTTTCTGAAGGGAATCTATATTTTATGTAAATATGTGATAATTCCTTAAATGCTGCCTGTGTATCATTACACATTTTATTGAAATTTCCCAATCAACTTGCCCTTCATAGCTTGACAGTTTCCTTCTGAGACAGAACCATGTAACCACCATAGCCTATCTTCATTTAAACCTGCATTCTTTAGGGGTTTCAAACCGAAACAGGAACTATCTGTCATCTACCTTCCAAACACCCTTTCACTCTGTGATCCTTATGAAATTTGCCACAAGGCTCAAGAGCATCAGTCGTGAGAAGGCCAGTTCAGCAGAAAGAAACCCTCCGACCCTCCCCATTGACCAACTGTCAGAATGAACAAAATGCAGTCCTGGATGTAGTTGAGCAGAAATAATAGCAGCAGAATCTAACCCCTGTAATCAATTGTGAACTTGTTGGTGTCTCAGCAGGTACGAGGAAACACAGAATCCCTTCCCACACTGAGAGCAGGTGAACGGTCTCTCCCTCCTGTGAACTCGCTGGTGGGATGTCAGGCTGGATAATTGATTGAATCCCTTCCCACATTGAGAGCAGATGAATGGCCTCTCGCCAGTGTGATCCCACTAGTGCCTCTGCAGGCTGGATAATTGAGTGAATCCATTCCCACACTGAGAGTAGGTGAACGGCCTCTCCCCAGTGTGAACTCTCTGGTGTGTCTGCAGGGTGAATGACGGACTGAATCCTTTCCCACAAAGAGAGCAGCTGAATGGGCTCTCCGCACTGTGAATGCGTCGATGAACTTCCAGTGCAGATGGGGCTCTGTATCTCTTCCCACAGTTCCAGCATTTCCACTGTTTCTCCATAATTTGGGTCTCCTTGTGTCTCTCCAGGTTAGACAAGTGAAGCCTTACCCATACAGAGAGCACATCAGCAGTCTCTCCCTGTTGTAAGTGCTGCGATGTTTTGTCAGGCTGCGTGTCTGGTTAAAGCTCTTTCCACAGTCAGTGCTCTGGAACACTCTCTCTCGGGTGTGTGTTCCCCGAGGAATCAAGTGACTCTGGCAGATCAAGACATGATGTTTGAGGTTTCTGTCTATAATTCCTCCTCTTTTAATATTCTAGAAAAACAATTTACAAAAGACATCACTGTCAGCACAGGATAGAAACTCAGAACAGACTTTCTGAACACTCATTCCCCAAAAGCTGTACATCTCCGTCCCACACACTCTCCCTCCATTCTCACTCTGCTGTATCTAATATTCACCCTCCCAATTCTGAAGATGCTGATTGACAGATTCACGCTCACGGCTTCCTGTCCTTCACACAGAGATCATAACAAATGGGAGCTACAGCCGGCTATTTGGCCCATTGAACTTGCTCAACCCTGTAATGAGCTCAATGGCTGATCTAGCTCAGCACCATTTCCCCACACTATTCCCCATTTCCCTTGGTGACATCAACATCTTGAAACCTATCAATCTCAATCTGGAAAATACTTAATGACTGAGGGTCCACAGTCCTCTGGGGGAGGGAATTTCAAAGCTTCACCACATCCTCGAGTGAAGAATTCACTCCTCATCTTAACTTTCAGTCCATTTTCCAACCTGTTCCCCGTGACCCTCATGTTCAGCCTTCACGTGGGGAAACCAGCCCTTTAATTGTGAACTTTAGGAAAGAGACCATCCTTTTTGCCAGACAAATAAAGGTGTGAAGATGAGGGAGCAAAGGATGTCAATGTATTTCACAGACAGAGAGACCTGTGCCAAGCTTTCCAGAGTCTGCACTCTCCCTGAATTCACTTCCTTTCTCTTCATTTGCTGCAAGTGACCAATTGGAGATCAGAATTAGAAAATAAATGGAAAGGGGGAGAAAAGAAAGTTTTACTCCTAGATGTTGGATACAGGAGGAAGTTTTAATCTGTGTGAAGTTCAAGCTCATTCAGCATTCGAGGAACAACAGCTTTGCTCGGCAGAAACCTCCATGTCCAGCTTCCGAATTGAGACAATGGGAGAGCTCTGATTGGCGGAGGAGCAGAGTCCTTCCGGTCGTTCGACTCTTCCCATTGGTTGCCAGCCGCTTAAAGACGCAGGGCACCATGTCACGTGGCCGCGGAAGCACTTTTGACCTCAAGAAGAGCGGACCACATGCCCAATGGAAGAGCCTTTTTCTGTGTGTGCAACTGACCTCTTCCTTGGACATGCGCAGTCCTGTGCTCCCCGCCAGCGCTGCGGATAAAGCGGTTTCTCAAGCGCGCGGGATTGTGGGAGCCCCGGTTGCCATTACCCATACTGAGCCCAGTCTCCAAATTCCAGGGACTGGGATGAAAAGCGAGGAGGCGGGGTGGAAGTAACCCCACCCTGGCACAAAGTAACTTTGGATAAATTTAAAAAAAATTAAAGTACCCAATTAATTTATTTTCCAACTTTTAATATAAATTTAGAGTACCCAATTCTTTTTTTCCAACGAAGGGGCAAAATTAGCTTGGCCAATTCACCCACCCTGCATATCTTTTTGAGTACTTTACAGAACCATAAATAATATATCTAATTTTCCCCATATAACAACACTGGACATTTCTCTGGCCGATATACTTTACTGTACCCTTAAATGTTCAGCCTTCACCTGGGGAAACCAGCCCTTTAATTGTGAACTTTAGGAAAGAGACCACCCTTTTAGCCAGGCAAATAAAGGTGTCAAGCTGAGGAAGCAAAGGATGTCAATGTCTTTCATAGACAGAGAGACCTGGGCCAAGCTTTCCAGAGTCTGCACTCTCCCTGAATTCACTTCCTTTCTCTTCATTTGCTGCAAGTGACCAATTGAAGATCAGAATGAGAAAATAAATGGAAAGGGGGAGAAAAGAAAGTTTTACTCCCTAGATATTGGATATAGGAGGAAGTTTTAGTCTGTGTGAAGTTCAAGCTCATCCAGCATTCGAGGAACAACAGCTTTGCCCGGCAGAAACCTCCATGTCCAGCTTCCTGCATTGAGACAATGGGGGAGCTCTGATTGGCGGAGGAGCAGAGTCCTTCCGATCGTTCAACTCTTCCCATTGGTTGCCAGCCGCATAAAGACACAGGGCACCATGTCACGTGGCCACGGAAGCACTTTTGACCTCGAGCGGACCACATGCCCAATGGAAGAGCCATTTTCTGTGTGTGCAACTGACCTCTTCCTTGGACATGCGCAGTCCCGTGCTCCCCGCCAGCGCTGCGGATAAAGCGGTTTCTCAAGCGCAAGGGATTGTGGGAGCCCCGGTCGCCATTACCCATACTGAGCCCAGTCTCCAAATTACTGGGACTGGGATGAAAAGCGAGGAGGAGTGGGCGGCAGTAACCTCATCCTGGCACAAAGTACTTGTGGGTAAATGTAAAAAAAATTAAAGTACCCAATTAATTTATTTTCCAATTTTTAATATAAATTTAGAGTACCCAATTCTTTTTTTCCAACGAAGGGGCAAAATTAGCATGGCCAATTCACCCACCCTGCATATCTTTTTGAGTTGTGGGGGTGAGTCCCAGGTAGGCATAGGGAGAATGGGCAAACTCCACACGCACTGTGACCCAGGGACGGGATCGATCCTGGGTCCTCCGTGTCATGAGGCAGCAGTGCTAACCACTGCTGCCAAATTCATTTTCCAATTAAGGGGCAATTTAGCGTGGCCAATCCAGCTACTCTGCACATCTTTGAGTTGTGGGGATGAGACCCAAGCAGACACGGGAAGAATATGCAAACTTCTTTTGGCGCCATGAGGTAGCAGTGCTAACTACTGCACCACCATGCCTCTCCCCTTAGCAAAACAGTTTGTTAACTTAAGGATAAGATTTAGACAATTGGGCGACATATTGGGGAGGACAATAGGTGAGAGTGAAACTCTACCAGAGTCAGCATCTTGAGGGGAGGAGAATTGGGGAAAAGCAGGAGAACAGTGGGATGAATTAGTGTTAAAATAAATAGTGAGACGGGAGTGCATGAGGGGGCAGAGATTTATAGTTTGAGAGGGAGAAGGATGTTTCATGGCAAGTCGAATTTTGTATTCTGAATTTCTGTCATCTATTTTTGCTGCAGTTGTGTTGGCATCAGAGACAAACATCTGGATTCCACCAAAATAATTTATTTGATGATTACCAGATAAATATTGGCCAGGACACCAGGAATAACTCCCCTGCCTGATCTGAAATTCTACATTGCAGTTCTCCTTCCAGACTGCAGTAGTCATCCTTGGTTTTTATGCTCAAATCCTTGAGTAAGATATAAATATCGGGACCAGTGATTCAGAGGCGAGAGTGCTGTGAACTGAATGCAACTGACTGTAATGACCTTTTTTGTAGCATTTTAGAAGGGGAGCTTTTACAGACTGTAAACTAAATCAAATGTAGGCAGGGTCTGATTGATTCATTCAATTTCTCAGGTTGTGAATATCATCGGTCTTTTTATCTTGGAGAAGTGATTTTTTGTTCTGTCAGTTTGAAACATGTTAAATGGGAGTGTAAATGGTAAAGCTGTGAAATACACACAGGGAAGTGAGAGTGCTCCAGAGCACTGACTGTGGAAAGATCTTCAACCAGTTATGCAGCCTGATATAACATCGAACCATTCAGTGTTTGGAGAGACCATAGATGCATGGAAATGTAGGAATTGTGGGAACTAATTCAGATCCTACTTGCATGGAAACTCATCAACACTGTCACACCAGTTAGAGCTGTTGACATGTATGGGAAGGGATTTACAGATTCAGCCAACCGACTGAACCACCAGTGAGTTCACAATGAGGATGGGACATTCGCCTGCTCTGTGTGAGAAGAGATTCATTCAGTTGTCCCACCTGCTGTCACAACAATCCAGTCACGCAGGGGAGAACCCATTCACCTGCATCCAGTTTGGAAAGGGATTCCTTGGGTCATCTACCCAGCTGAGACTCCAGCGAGTTCATATGTGAGTACAGAGATTGGATTTTGCTGTTATTGCTGCTAATTACAGTCAAGAATATTCATTCTGACATTAGCTCAGTTGGTCTACGTCAGTGTTTAGGCTCCACTTGAGCTTCCTTCAATTCTACTTCAACTCCTGTAAATCAGCAGAACCTTCTATTCCTTCTCCCGTCATGTGTTCATCTAGGTCCCCCTTATATCTGTCTCTCACCTCAACCACTTCATGTGGTAGCGTGGTCCACATTCTCACCTCCCTGAAAAAAAGAACAGTTCCTCCTGAATTTATCAGTGATCATCTTATCTTTGTTTCCACAATTTCTGGCCTCCCCCACAAGTGGAAACTCTTCATCTCAACATCAACCCTAAAAAAAACCCTTTATAATCTTAAAGTCTCTATCAGGTCAACCATCAGCCTTCTCTTTCCCAGAGAAAATACCCCCAGTCTGTTCAGTCTATCCTGTAACTTAAAACTCTCCATTCATGTACCGTCCTTGTGAATCTTTCTTGCACCTTGTCCTGTTTCTCTCTCTCATTTTTATAATTATGGAGATGCAGAACTGCTCACAGTATTCGAAGTGTAGTCAAACCAGGATCTAACAAATTGAACATGACTTCTCTGCTTTTCAATGTTCTTCCTCAGCAAATGAGGCCCAGGTATGGGCGCATTTGCGCTGGAAGCTCATCGATGCAATCACGCGAGTGAGATCGGTCACCTGCTCAGAGTGTGGGAAGAGATTCACTCAGTCCTCCAGCTCACTGAAATACCATGTCACTCACACCAATAACAGACAGTTTAAATGCTCTGAGTGTGTGAGTGCCTTTCAAAGCGCTGTGGAACTGATGGCCCATCACTCACACTGAGGATAAACCATTCAGCTGCTGTCACTGCACAGAGAGATTTATAACATCATCCCACCAGCTGAGATACCAGTGGGTTCACACCGGGGAGAGACCTGCTCCAAGTGTGAGAAGGGATTCAGTAATTAATCTGATCTGCAGATATACCCGTGAGTTCACACCAGGGAGAGACCATTCACCTGCTCCATGTATGGTAAGAAATTCAATAATTCACCCAGCCGGCTGAAACACAAGTGCAGTAACATCAATTAGAAAGGTTTTAGATAGGTTGTGAGGGGTGGTCAGGTGGGGGAAGGGGAGGGGGAGTGGGATGGTCAGGTAGGGGTGGTGGTGGCGGGGGGATTGTAATGTGTCAGGATTGGAGGCTGAGAGCAGTCATGAGCAGAGAGGGGGGCCATCTTGGATGGGCCCAGTTCAGGGGGGAATTAAGTGAGGCAGAACTGATAGGGGATGATGGCGGACGGTAGAGGGGAATAGAGGTACAAGCCTCCAGTAATGATTGTGACATAAAATGTCCGGGGGCTAATTGGGCCGGTCAAGAGGGCCCGGGTTTTTGCACACCTGAGGGGTATGAAAGCGGAGGTGATTTTTCCACAGGAGACGCATCTCCAGGTGAAGGATCAGGTTAGGCTGAGGGAGGGATGGGTGGGGCAAGTGTTCCACTCGGGGTTTGATTCAGAGTCAAGGAGAGGTAGCCATCCTGCTGAACAAGAGAACAGGGTGCGTGGGGGCCAGGGAGGTGCAGGACCCAGGAGGAAGGTGTGTGATAGTGAGTGGGGTGCTAGAGGGGACGCCTGTGGTGCTAGTCAATGTATATGTGCCTAATTGGGAAGTTGCTGGGTTTATAAGGGGGTCTTGGGAGCGATCCTGGAGATAGATACACAGCAACTGATTATGGGCAGAGACTTTAATTGTGAAATGAAGCTGAAGGTGGACAGGTCGAGGCCCAAGTCGATGGGAAGGTCGAGGATGACAAAGGAGTTGGGAGAGTTTATGGAGAATATGGAAATGGTTGTCCCATGAAGGTTCAGGAACCCGGGATGGAGGGAGTACTCCTCCTTCTCGCATGTGTATAATGTGTATTGAAGTATTGATTTCTTTGTGGTGAGTCGGGTGGTGTTGGTGGGGGTAGTGGGAGTGGCCTATGCGTGAATCATGATCTCAGATCTTGCGCTGCACTGGCTGGATGTGAGGCTTCATTCGGGACAGGTGCAGAGGCCGGGATGGAGGCTGGGCTCAGGCATATTGGCGGATAAGGGGTTTTGTTAAAAGGTGAGGAGGGTGACTGGGGATTATGTGGAGCTGAATCAGAATGGGAAGGTGTCGGCACCCACGTTCTGGGAGACGTTGAAGGCGGTGGTTCAATGTGAGATTATCTTGTTTAAGGCTCACGGGTCGGAGGAGGAGGGAGGAGCACGGACGGCTGCTGGACGAGATACATAGAACATAGAACATAGAAAATACAGCACAGAACAGGCCCTTCGGCCCACTATGTTGTGCCGAACCTTTGTCCTAGATTAATCATAGATTATTATTGAATTTACAGTGCAGAAGGAGGCCATTCGGCCCCCTGAGTCTGCACCGGCTCCTGGAAAGAGCACCCTACCCAAACTCAACACCTCCACCCAACACCAAGGGCAATTTGGACATTAAGGGCAATTTATCATTGGCCAATTCACCTAACCCGCACATCTTTGGACTGTGGGAGGAAACCGGAGCACCCGGAGGAAACCCACGCAGACACGGGGAGGACGTGCAGACTCCGCACAGACAATGACCCAAGCCGGAATCGAACCTGGGACCATGGAGCTGTGAAGCAATTGTGCTATCCACAATGCTACCGTGCTGCCCTTAAGAACAAATAAATCTACACTATATCATTTTACCGTAATCCATGTACCTATCCAATAGCTGCTTGAAGGTCCCTAATGTTTCCGACTCAACTACTTCCACAGGCAGTGCATTCCATGCCCCCACTACTCTCTGGGTAAAGAACCTACCTCTGATATCCCTCCCATATCTTCCACCTTTCACCTTAAATTTATGTCCCCTTGTAATGGTTTGTTCCACCCGGGGAAAAAGTCTCTGACTGTCTACTCTATCTATTCCCCTGATCATCTTATAAACCTCCATCAAGTCGCCCCTCATCCTTCTCCGCTCTAAGGAGCGGAGAAAAGGCCTAGCACCCTCAACCTTTCCTCGTAAGACCTACTCTCCATTCCAGGCAACATCCTGGTAAATCTTCTTTGCACCTTTTCCAGAGCTTCCACGTCCTTCCTAAAATGATGCAACCAGAACTGTGCACAGTACTCCAAATGTGGCCTTACCAAAGTTTTGTACAGCTGCATCATCACCTCACGGCTCTTAAATTCAATCCCTCTGTTAATGAACGCGAGCACACCATAGGCCTTCTTCACAGCTCTATCCACTTGAGTGGCAACTTTCAAAGATGTATGAACATAGACCCCAAGATCTCTCTGCTCCTCCACATTGCCAAGAACTCTACCGTTAACCCTGTATTCCGCATTCATATTTGTCCTTCCAAAATGGACAACCTCACACTTTTCAGGGTTAAACTCCATCTGCCACTTCTCAGCCCAGCTCTGCATCCTATCTATGTCTCTTTGCAGCCGACAACAGCCCTCCTCACTATCCACAACTCCACCAATCTTCGTATCGTCTGCAAATTTACTGACCCACACTTCAACTCCCTCATCCAAGTCATTAATGAAAATCACAAACAGCAGAGGACCCAGAACTGATCCCTGCGGTACGCCACTGGTAACAGGGATCCAGGCTGAATATTTGCCATCCACCACCACTCTCTGACTTCTATCGGTTAGCCAGTTCGTTATCCAACTGGCCAAATTTCCCACTATCCCATGCCTCCTTACTTTCTGCAGAAGCCTACCATGGGGAACTTTATCAAATGCCTTACTAAAATCCATGTACACTACATCAACTGCTTTACCTTCATCCACATGCTTGGTCACCTCCTCAAAGAATTCAATAAGATTTGTAAGGCAAGACCTACCCCTCACAAATCCGTGCTGACTATCCCTAATCAAGCAGTGTCTTTCCAGATGCTCAGTAATCCTATCCTTCAGTATCCTTTCCATTACTTTGCCTACCACCGAAGTAAGACTAACTGGTCTGTAATTCCCAGGGTTATCCCTAGTTCCTTTTTTGAACAGGGGCACGACATTCGCCACTCTCCAATCCCCTGGTACCACCCCTGTTGACAGTGAGGACGAAAAGATCATTGCCAACGGCTCTGCAATTTCATCTCTTGCTTCCCATAGAATCCTTGGATATATCCCGTCAGGCCCGGGGGACTTGTCTATCCTCAAGTTTTTCAAAATGCCCAACACATCTTCCTTCCTAACAAGTATTTCCTCGAGCTTACCAATCTCTTACACACTGTCCTCTCCAACAATATCGCCCCTCTCATTTGTAAATACAGAAGAAAAGTACTCGTTCAAGACCTCTCCTATCTCTTCAGACTCAATACACAATCTCCCGTTACTGTCCTTGATCGGACCTACCCTCGCTCCAGTCATTCTCATATTTCTCACATGTGTAAAAGGCCTTGGGGTTTCCTTGATCCTACCCACCAAAGATTGTTCATGCCCTCTCTTAGCTCTCCTAATCCCTTTCTTCAGTTCCCTCCTGGCTATCTTGTATCCCGCCAATGTCCTGTCTGAACCATGTTTCCTCAGCCTTACATAAGTCACCTTTTTCCTCTTAACAAGACATTCAACCTCTCTTGTCAACCATGGTTCCCTCACTCGACCATCTCTTCCCTGCCTGACAGGGACATACATATCAAGGACACGTAGCACCTGTTCCTTGAACAAGTTCCACATTTCACTTGTGTCCTTCCCTGCCAGCCTATGTTCCCAACTTATGCACTTAAATTCTTGTCTGACAACATCGTATTTACCCTTCCCCCAATTGTAAACCTTGCCCTGTTGCACGTACCTATCCCTCTCCATTACTAAAGTGAAAGTCACAGAATTGTGGTCACTATCTCCAAAACGCTCCCCCACTAACAAATCTATCACTTGCCCTGGTTCATTACCCAGTACTAAATCCAATATTGCCCCTCCTCTGGTCGGACAATCTACATACTGCGTTAGAAAAGCTTCCTGGACACACTGCACAAACACCACCCCATCCAAACTATTTGATCTAAAGAGTTTCCACTCAATATTTGGGAAGTTAAAGTCGCCCATGACTACTACCCTATGACTTCTGCACCTTTCCAAAATCTGTTTCCCAATCTGTTCCTCCACATCTCTGTTACTATTTGCGGGCCTATAGAAAACTCCTAACAAGGTGACTGCTCCTTTCCTATTTCTGACTTCAACCCATACTACCTCAATAGGGTGATACTCCTCGAACTGCCTTTCTGCAGCTGTTATACTATCTCTAATTAATAATGCCACCCCCCCCCCCTCTTTTACCACCCTCCCTAATCTTATTGAAACATCTATCACCAGGGACCTCCAACAACCATTTCTGCCCCTCTTCTATCCAAGTTTCCGTGATGGCCACCACATCATAGTCCCAAGTACCGATCCATGCCTTAAGTTCACCCACCTTATTCCTGATGCTTCTTGCGTTGAAGTATACACACTTCAACCCATCTCCGTGCCTGCAAGTACTCTCCTTTGTCAGTGTTCCCTTCCCCACTGCCTCATTACACGCTTTGGCGTCCTGAATATCGGCTACCTTAGTTGCTGGACTACAAATCCGGTTCCCATTCCCCTGCCAAATTAGTTTAAACCCTCCCGAAAAGTACTAGAAAACCTCCCTCCCAGGATATTGGTGCCCCTCTGGTTCAGATGCAACCCGTCCTGCTTGTACAGGTCCCACCTTCCCCAGAATGCGCTCCAATTATCCAAATACCTGAAGCCCTCCCTCCTACACCATTCCTGCAGCCACGTGTTCAACTGCACTCTCTCCCTATTCCTAGCCTCGCTATCACGTGGCACCGGCACCAAACCAGAGATGACAACTCTGTCTGTCCTGGCTTTCAACTTCCAGCCTAACTCCCTAAACTTGTTTATTACCTCCACACCCCTTTTCCTACCTATGTCGTTGGTACCAATGTGCACCACGACTTCTGGCTGCTCACCCTCCCCCTTAAGGATCCTGAAGACACGATCCGAGACATCCCTGGCCCTGGCACCCTGGAGGCAACATACCTTCCGGGAGACTCGCTCGCGACCACAGAATCTCCTATCTATTCCCCTAACCATTGAATCTCCTACAACTATTGCTTTTCTATTCTCCCCCCTTCCCTTCTGAGCCCCAGAGCCAGACTCAGTGCCAGAGACCTGGCCGCTCGGGCCTTCCCCCGGTCGGTCATCCCCCCCCCCCAACAGCATCCAAAACGGTATACTTGTTTTGAAGGGGAACGGCCACGAGGGATCCCTGCACTGTCTGCCTGTTTGTTTTTTCCCCCCTGACTGTAACCCAGCTATTCTTGTCCTGTACCTTGGGTGTGGTTACCTCCCTGTAACTCTTCTCTATCACCCCCTCTGCCTCCCGGATGATCCGAAGTTCATCCAGCTTCAGCTCCAGTTCCCTAACACGGTCTTTGAGGAGCTGAAGTTGGGTGCACTTCCCGCAGGTATAGTCAGTGGGGACACCGGTGGTATCCCTCACCACCCACATCCTACAGGAGGAGCATGTAACTGGCCTAGCCTCCATCCCCTCTTACCTGCCAGAATATAGCTGCCGTGTGGACTAACTAGATCTCCGCCCTCCGACTCTGCTCCCAGTCAGCTACACTTCCTGTAAACTCCTGGCTCTCTTCGCACTCTTTGCGGAAATGTCGGAAACAAAATGAAAGGAGCACCGTACTCCCTCCTCACCTAAGTCCCTCGGTCACCAAACTCTTACTATAGCACTCAAAATGCACCAAATTCAGCACTCCCTCGGTCACCAAACTCTTACTATAGCACTCAAAATGCACCAAATTCAGCACTCCCTCGGTCACCAAACTCTCACTATTGCACTCAAAAAGCACCAAATTCAGCACTCCCTCGGTCACCAAACTCTTACTATAGCACTCAAAATGCACCAAATTCAGCACTCCCTCGGTCACCAAACTCTCACTATCGCACTCAAAAAGCACCAAATTCAGCACTCAGTGCAAACAAAGTCTGCACTGTAGGGGATCACTTTTATACTGTGAATCTAGCCTCTGAAAAACTGGCCTAATCCAATTAACTAATTAACAAGCTCCAGCTGCAAGTGCCTACAAGTAGAAGCCTGTTTAAAGCTGATTGAAAATTCACCTTCTTCTAAACCAAACAGCAACTTTTAAGTTAATTAACTAAATAAAAGAAAGATAAAAACTTTAGATAAAAATGAAGCCTTATACTCCCTCGGTCACCAAACTCTCACTATCGCACTCAAATAACACCAAATTCAGCACTCAGTGCTGGTGGGCAGGAGATACCGGGGAGGGGGGCCACTAAGGAGTTGCTGGCGGTGAGGAAGAAACTGCAGGGGCACTTTGATAGGTTGATGACGAGAAAAGCGGTGCGGCAGCTACGGAGGGCAAGTAGGGTCCAGTACGAGAACAGAGAGAAGGCGAGGGGCCTTCCGGTTTCGGGGGTTTGCTAAGAAGTCACACATCAGGTGGCTCTCCTCCCACGAACCTGAAAAATAGACTCTTTTTCCTCGAAAAACGCCTGCAAACGATACAAATCAGCCCCACACCATTACAAAATGAAGGAAGAAGGAAAGATGCTGAACAACAGCCAGTCCAGAGGCTGAGTGGAGACCAGGAGTGAGAAAAGCCGGGACAAACAACAATCGGCTGAGCCGACCAGCGCACGAGGCGGTGAAACCCGGAACTCGCCAGAGTGAGAGGAACCGACCCACCGCACGAAAAGCCCCCTCTCACCAGGGGATGGATGGAGGATATTCCTCTCAAGTGAGTTGAGGGAATACCAAGAGGAGATGAAATCGGACATACAAACTGCGGTGAAGCTTGTGGCCGAAGATCTGGCGAACATGCAGGTGGCCCTGGACAAAGCCGAAAAGCGACTGGAGGCCCAGGAGGCAACGATTAAAGATCTGGAAAGAGCCGCAATGAACCAGAGCGACCGGATCATCGCCCTGGAAAAGGAGGTGGCAAGGCTGGTCGCGACACAAGGCAACCTGAGAGGAAAGGTTGAGGATCAGGTGAACCGGTCGAGGCGGCAGAACCTACGAATCGTGAGCCTACCGGAGAGGAGCGAAGGTCAGAACCCCACAGACTATGTGGCCCAAATGCTGGGTAACCTGCTGGGAAGGGACAGCTTCCCCAAACCACCAGAAATTGCCAGAGTGCACCGGTCGCTCCCATCAAAGCCCAAACCGGATAACAGCCGAGGGCGATAATCGGCAAGATGCACCAGTACCAGGACCGGGAAAGAATCCTGTGCTGGGCCAGGCAGTCCACAAACTGCAGCCGGGAAGGTCACAAGATCCGGATCTACCAGGACATTGGGGCTGACCTGGCCAAGCGTTGGGCCGAATTTAACACAGTGAAGGCCGCGCTGTACAGAAACGGCGTAGGATTCGGAATGCTGGACCCAGCCAAGCTCTGGGTCATGTATCAAGGCAGGGAACACTTTCTCACGGTCCCTGCAGACGCATGTTCGTCGCAGAGAACAGACTGGAGAAATGGCAGCAGGGGCAGCGATGAAGAGCCCGCAGAATGAGACTTTGATAAAGCAATGTTTTAACAAAAAAAAGCTCTCTCCCTTTTACAGTCTGCACAGCCAACAGGAGACCATTGCCACAGAGACCGCTTCACACGGGTGAACACTGCCCCGTTTTGGAGACGAGAGCAGCAAGAGAGGGAAGGATGATCTAAATATAGCTAAGCACAGGGAAATGGCGGACAGGAAGCCCAGAAATCGGGCAATGGGAGGAAGTGAAACAACTCCCAGGAGGGGGCCACCACACTAGTGAGGTAGCTAGCACCGGGATTCATGCAGGAGAGAGAGGCTGCGGAGGGGGAAGCCACCTGGCCCCAAGGTGGTGTCGGGCAGATAACGGGCACGGAGGGATAATCAGGGGAGAAAACAGCAGGGAGGGGGAAGGTTTAGCTATGGAATAGAGGTGGGTGTGTGCGGGTGAGAAGACCCCGGGGGGGGGGGGGGGGGGGGGGGGTGGAGGGAAGAAGACCGGAAGGGAGAAATAGGTGTAGAAAGTAGAAAGATGGAAGGCATTAGATTAGACCGGCTACAACAGGCCACATGTGGCGACTTGGAACAAAATGGCTCTGCAAGCAACCACTTTGGAGGGTCCCTGAACAAAGGGAAACCTTGGAGAGCAGGGGCTCACCCACATGGTGTACACACAGTTGGCGGCCATGTTGGATGTCCTCTGGAAAAGGGAAACCCCGGAGCGCAGGGGCCCGACAACCAGGTAAGTATGTTTGATCCCACAGGAACGGGGGGACAAAATAGTCACCTGGAACGTTGGGGGACTTAACGGCCCAGTAAAAAGATCCAGAGTCTCCATCCACCTGAAAAGCATGAAAGCCGACGTAGTCTTCCTCCGAGAGACACATCTGAGGGAGAAGGACCGGCTGCGGTTAAGGAAGGGCTGGGTGGGACAGACCTACCATTCCTGCTATGGGACGAGGATCAGGGTCATTTTGCGAAATAAGAGGACAATGTTCACGGTGACAAGGGTCAGCCTGGCCCTTGGCAGTGCCACTTGGGTGCTGGCCTGGCACTGCCAGGCTGGCATTTTTTGCATGTGCATGTGATCAGGCAGGGGGTGCCCAGCGTGTGTCTTGAGAGGGGTTTGGGTGGCTGGCGACCCTTCCATAGTGCGATCGGGCTGGAGGGGGTGGGATCGGGAGGTCAGGGCTCGTTTCTGGAGCCTTGGAGATTGAGACATCATTTAAAAATGGCCTCACCATCTCTCGCTAAACTGGGGAGTTCTGGCCAGCGAAGCTCCTCACAGTAGAAAACGGGCTAAGTGCAGCCTTGGCTGTGCGTCCCCATTCCGGTCCTCTATACAATGCGTGTCACGTTGAATAGCCATGTGTTTCTCAGCGCTGAGAGTGGCATGAAACACGCAGCTAAACGTGCTCACTAGGGGACTTTGTTTCCTCTTCGGAAAATCGCGCCCACGATGTTAACTTGTTATCTGGTTGTTCTATTGCAAAATGTTGTTGTATTGTTGCTGGCAATAGCTCTTGTTCTGCTCTGTACCCATTTTCCACCAATTTTACTGTTACTCTGTTGTGGTTATGCTTAAAAAAATGTTTTTTAAAAATATAATAATAAACAGATTTAAAACAATCTGTCCAATTTATCCGTAAAAAACATTCAATGACCCTCCCCGCCTCCACTGGTCACTATGGATGAGAATTCCAGAGACTAACGACCTTCTGAGGGCAGAGATGACTAGGAATATATAACATAGCTACAGAACAATATTACAAGACAAGAAATGATAATAAACCAAAGAGAAAATGCTGGAAAATCTCAACAGGTCTGGCAGCATCTGTAGGGAGTGAAAAGAGCTAACGTTGAGTCCAGATGACCCTTTGTCAAAGCTAAAAGACAGAGAAAGTGGGAAATATTTATATTGTGGAGTGAGAATGAAAGATGAGTCATAGCCACAGAAACCATGGGAAACGGGGTGCTAATAGCCACAGAACGCAAGGGGAGTGCTAATGGCAGTCCCCAGAGAGAACAAAAGGTGTGAAAGGCCAAACTGCAGAGAAATTAACATCAGAGGGTAAACTGTGAGTTGTAGATGTGGGGGGAGGGGAAGGGGGAAGCAAAGGGGAGAAAGGGTAAGGAAACGTGGAGAAGATGGGGGGTAAATATATATAAAGAAAGGCAAGAGAGAAATAAATGGTAAAAGACAGTTAAAATGAAATGGGATGAAAACAAATGGGTCGAGGTGGGGTAGAGCTGATCATCTGAAGTTGTTGAATTCGATGTTGAGACCGGAAGGAATTAGCGTGCCTAACCGGAAGATGAGATGTTGTTCCTCCAGTTTGCATTGAGCTTCACTGCAACACTGCAGAAGACAAGGATAGACATGCGGGTATGGAAGCAGGGTCTTGTGTTAGGCACATTTCATTTGGAGAAAATGGGATGATAATAAATGTACTTTATTGCAGAACCATCAATAATATATCTGCTCTGTGCCATATAACAACACTGGACATTTCTCGTCTGATATTAATTTACTGCCCCCTTAACTGTCAGCCATCACCTGGGGAAAAGAACCCTTCAATTGTGAACATTAGGGAAGAGACCATCCTTTTAGCCAGACAAATAAATGTGTCAAGCTGAGGGAGCAAAGGATGTCAATGTCTTTGAGAGAGAGAGAGACCTGGACCAAGCTTTGCAGAGTCTGCACCCTCCCTGGATTCACTTCCTTTCCCTTCAGTTGCTGCAAATGACCAATTGAAGGCGAGAATGCGAAAAGAAATGGAAAGGGGGAGAAAAGAAAGTGTTTTACTGACAGATGTTGGAGACAGGAGGAAGTTTCAGTCTGTGTGAAGCTCAATCATTCACACAAAGCCCGCGCGCTGATTGGCTGGAGGACGAGAGTCCTTCCGGTCCCACAACTCTTTCCAATGATCAAAACCTCAGAAGGAAGGTCAGGAGGCGGGCTCTCCCCTGCCCCTACGCAACTTCCCCCTCTTCCTTGGGACATGCGCAGTCCCGGGCCAGGGGGAGCTCACCGAGTTGCTTCTCGATCTGGCTGCATCCATCAGCCGGTTTTTTGGAAACCTTTGTCTCGAGGAGGTACAGGGGAAAACTGGTGGGGGTGGGGCTCCCGTGTCCGCGTGCCGAGCCTGCGCACTGAGACCCGAAAACGGCAGTTGAACAGAGTGATTCTTATTGGCTGATTCAGGACGGGTTCTCGTGACGTCACAAAGCGGGCATTGGAAGTGAAACTTCCTCCTGTGTCTCCAACATCTGTGAGTAAAAACTTTCCTTTCTCCCCCTTTCCATTTCTTTTCTCATTCTCACCTTCAATTGGTCACTTGCAGCAACTGAAGGGAAAGGAAGTGAATCCAGGGAGGGTGCAGACTCTGCAAAGCTTGGCCCAGGTCTCTCTCTCTCTTAAAGACATTGACATCCTTTGTTCCCTCAGCTTGACACATTTATTTGTCTGGCTAAAAGGATGGTCTCTTTCCCAATGCTCACAATTGAAGGCTGGTTTCCCCTGGAGATGGCTCACATTTAAAGGACAGTAAATTAATATCAGACAGAGATATGTCTAGTTTTTAAAAATGGTACAGATTAGATATATTATCTATGGTTTGTAATAAAGTACATTTATTATTTCCAGTTGTGTAATATTGTACTGTAGCTGCGTTATATATTTCCAGTCATCTCTTCCCTCAGTGGGTTGTTAGTTTCTGGATTTCTCTTCCACGGGAACCAGTGGAGTCTGAGAGGCAATGAATATATTCATGGATGAGTTGGACAGATTTTTAATATTTCTTTTGTTATTTTTAAAAACTTTTTAAAAAAATGAATGCAACAGACTAACAGAAAAATTGGTGGAAAATGGGTACAGTGTAGAACAACTGATATTGCTGCATAAATACAAGCAACATATTGCAGAATTAATTTGTAGCAGGATATTTTAGGGACCAGAGCCGCTATATGAAATGCCAGATCAATTGAATAACCAGTTAACAGAGTGAGTGGGGAAAGAGGGTAAGATTATATAAAAACAGAAGGATACCAATGCACACCCCAAAACAGACTAACAGCATAGTCAAATTAAAATAACATAGATGACACAGAATCTCTATAGTGCAGAAGGAGGCTATTCGCTTCTTCAAGTCTGCACTGACCCTCAGAAAATGCACTCACCGAGGCAGACTCCCCACCCGATTCCCATAATCCGGTGCATTGATCATCGTCAACCCACCTAACCTAACACCTTTGGACACTAAGGGGCAATTTAGCATGACCAATCCACTTAACCTGCACATCTCTGGACTGTGGGAGGAAACCTGAGCACCCAGAGGCAACCCACACAGACACAGGGCGAATGTCCATGTCCACACAGATAGGCACTCAAGGAATCAAACCTGGTTCCCTGGCTCTGTCCTAACCACTGTGCCTCACTGTGCCCTACTCTGGGCTCAGTTGAATTGAATTCACTGATGGAAATCCCTGGAGGAGCAAGTCTGTCAAATTAGAGCACATGTATTTGAGACAGGGGTCTCATTATTTAACAAATGCATCAGACTTAGAATGAAGTACAGACATTACAATTGCAATGGGATACATTCTGTAATCAATCTGTGCCAGTTTTGGATAGAGGGAGAACTGATTGGCCTGTTTTCATATCGAGCCTGATGGATGTTGGGTCTATCGGAACCAAATTCCGCGTGAAACTAAGATGAGAGGCCAATTGATAAAGCCTGATATTCAGGAGACCCCCCCCCCCCTTTTTTAGCTCCTGGTGATTGGAGCTTAACTAAGTTGAGGTGAGGTTTATTTTTATTCCAGATAAATGTACTAATCATTCCATTAATTTCCCTAACAACTCTGTTTGACAGCAGCATAGGCAGCATCTGCAGAGGGTACAGCAGTCTGGGCAACACATTCATTTTAATGAAGGTGATCCTCCCTCGCCATGAAATCGGAAGAGCCGACCACCGGGCAAGGTCCCACCTAATAGTCACCATCAGCTGAGGAAAGTTGGCCCCATGTAGCTGTCTGAAAAAGGGGGGTCATTGATATTCCCAGATATTTAAATCCCAAGGGGGGAGCATCTGATTGGGAACTTAGCAAGAGGAGGGGGCTTACCCTTCAACACCCCCCCCCCCCTCCCCTCACCAGCATGGCCTCTGACTCAGTAAAATTCATCTTATAACCAGAGAAGGCACTAAATCTGTCCACAATCGGGTACAGCTGGTTAAGATGAACATTTTGCTGTGGTTTTTATTTTTATCTCGGTGCCTAATGGTCTTTTTGCCGAAATTGTTCTTTATGGAGGTGGATTGGTTGGTTTAATCGTTTGTGTGGGCAGATAAGGTGGCAAGGATTCGGAAGACGGTGATTCAGAGAGGGCGACAGTCAGGAGGCTTGGCCCTGCTGAACCTGTTGTACTATTATTGGGTGGCGAATGCAGAGTACGTGTGGGGTTGGAGCAGGGAAACGGAGGCTTTGTAGGCTTACATTAAAGGGTAGGTGGGGTTAATGGGTTACAGAGATAGGGTGGAGACGTGGGCTTATGTAGGGTGCTCTTTCAAAGAGCTGGTGCAGACTCGATGGGCTGAATGGCCTCCTTCTGCACTGTACGGATTCTATGTTCTATAATTTCAAGGAACTGCTAGGTGGGAGGTGAAGAGTTTGGTTAGGGAGTTGGGGTGGGTTTAGGGGTTTTGTGTTGGTTTTACTTTGTAATGTTATGTGTTGCAAATGTTAAAATCTGAATGAAAATACTTTAAAAAATATCTATCAACTACTCCAATAATGTCCGGGACTGAAACACTGGGGTTCAACACAAACAGCAACCCGTCATCTGCACACAGAGTGATCTTGTGCTGCCTCACCCCACCCCCCAGTCCCGATATCAGAGACTCCGATCTGATAGCCTCTGGCATTGGCTCAGTGGACAAGGGGGACAGAGGGCAGCCCTGTCTAGTCCCTCTCTGAAGCTGAAAATTCGATGCCCATAAACCATTGGTGAGCACCGCCGCTGCTGGTCTGTGATGTAACAATTGAATCAAGTCAATCTAATCCTCACCCAACCCGAAGCCTCACACCGGATACACCAGATAATTCCACTCAACTCAAGCAAAAGCTTTCTATGCATTGAAGGAGATCACCAGCCCATCCAATGCATATTTCTGAACAGCCTGAATCAAATTCAGCAACCTTCCAACATTGTTACTGGAAAATCTTCCCCGTATAAACCCAGTCTGGTCCTCCCGCACGATTGTCGGAAGGATGTCCTCCAGCCTTATCGCCAAAACATAAGATCGCAGTTTCAAGTCAACATTCAAAAGAGAGGGAACTTGTGACGGGGATGTGCTGAGCAGTCACACATCAGGTGGCTCTCCTCCATACAACAGAAAAATAGGCACTGTCTGCCGAATTTAGCCGCAAAATCAGACTGAAACATCCCCTCACCCTCAACAATAGTGCGGACAACAAAATGCCAGGAAGCAACAGCTTGAAATGCTGCAGGGTCACAGAAACTGCGGCAGGAGACAGGAGCGGCGAGCAAGCGGGTCGGCGGCCCCAATCGTGTTCGTGTGTGTGTGTGTGTGTTCTCCACCTGGAGAAGATCACGTGCACCGTCCGAGGGTCGGAGGATGATTCCCACAAAGTGTGGAGGCCATGCACTAACTTGTTCCAGGACTTGCTTGAAGCCAGCGGCCAATGGAACACTGGGGAGGGAGATGGGCGTACGGGATCACAGGGAGCAGGCAGGAAAGGGATGTGGGGAGGGGCTACTGGGAAAAGGAGGGAGAGGCCAGAAACCAACTGACACAGAGACCAGAGAGCCGAGAATCGTGTATAATCAGCATTGCCACAAGTCTGTTACTGGATGGAAAAGGGGTGAAAAAAAACTGCCCCACCCAATCCCGCCTCAATTTAACGTGTTCCCCATAATCCAGATGGATTTCCAGTAATAAAACAATATCGACTTTCTCCTAATGAAATGAGAGGATCTCTTTCCTTCTGATAGGGTGATGGATGCCCCGTACATTCCCTGAGAAAATTTGCAGATTAACTGCCGCCATTAGTTAGGCGACAGAGAGACAGGAACAGATTTTCACACCACAATCGGGCGTGCACCATTACCCCCTCCTCCAACTCTCTTTACCAAAGTCTCCTCAAACTGCTCCTTTCACGGATAAAAGCCCCGTCTGTACCAGAGTAGGATAAAGTCAACAACACGTAAACCCTCCCATAATAACAAAAATACAAAAGAATCACCACCACAATAGATCCAAGGGGACATTTCTCAATAAGACTGAGGACCCGGAGGGTTAACCCCACGGCCAGACTGTCGTTACCCTCAGGATACCTTCTCCAAAATGAGGAGAAGAAAAGTAACTTTTATAAATTGTTTTTACAGGATATTAGAAGAGGAGGAATTACAGACCGAAATCTCAAACGTCACGTCTCAATCTGACTGAGTCCCTCAATTCCTTGTAACTGAACATCACCGGACTTTGAATCGAGAAGGAGAAATGTTTGTCTTTCTGTCGGCTTCAAAACATCAGTGTGACTGGAAAAGCCCCGAGACACACACACCCGAGTGAGAGTGTTCCAGGGCACTGACTGTGGAAAGAGCTTTAACCAGTTACACAGCCTTAAAATACATCACACCATTCACAGCGGGAGAGACTGTACACGTGTTGTGTGTGGACGAGGCTTCAACTGATCGACAAACCTGGAGAGACACGAGGAGACCCCCACCCTAGAGAAACGGTGGAAATGTGTCGATTGTGGGAAGGGATTCAGGGCCCCATCTCAGCTGGAAGCTCATCGGCGCAGTCACACTGGGGAGAGGCCGTTCGCCTGCTCTGTGTGTGAGAAGGGATTCATTCGTTTCTTTGCCCTGCAGAAACACCAGCGAGTTCACACTGGGGAGAGGCCGTTCATCTGCTCTCAGTGTGAGAAGGGATTCACTCAATCATCGGACCTGCGGAGACATCAGCGAGTTCACACTGGGGAGAGGCCGTTCACCTGCCATCAATGTGAGAAGGGATTCACTACTTCATCGAGCCTGCAGATTCACCAGCGACTTCACACTGGGGAGAGGCCGTTCATCTCCTCTCAGTGTGACAAGGGATTCACTCAATCATCGGACCTGCTGACACACCAGCGAGTTCACACTGAGGAGAGGCCGTTCACCTGCCATCAATGTGAAAAGGGATTTACTCGGTTATCCAGCCTGCTGACACACCAGCGAGTTCACACTGGGGAGAGGCAGTTCACCTGCTCTCAGTGTGAGAAGGGATTCACTCAATCATCCGACCTGCTGACACACCAGCGAGTTCACACTGAGGAGAGGCCGTTCACCTGCCACCAATGTGAAAAGGGATTTACTCGGTTATCCAGCCTGCTGACACACCAGCAAGTTCACACTGGGGAGAGGCAGTTCACCTGCTCTCAGTGTGAGAAGGGATTCACTCAATCATCCGACCTGCAGAGACACCAGCGAGTTCACACTGGGGAGAGGCCATTCACCTGCTCTCGGTGTGAGAAGGGATTCACTCAGTTATCCCACCTGCAGAGACACCAGCGAGTTCACACTGGGGAGAGGCCATTCACCTGCTCTCGGTGTGTGAAGGGATTCACTCAGTTATCCCACCTGCAGTCACACCAGCGAGTACACACTGGGGAGAAGGCTTTAACCTGCTCTTAGTGAGAGAAGGGATTCAGTTATCCGTACATCCTGCAGGAACACTAGCGAGTCCACACCTGGAAGAAGCCATTCACCTGCTGAGCAGGGGAGACATTCAATGATCCATCCCAACTACGGAGACACTAGAGAGTTAATTCTGGGGAGAGACCATTCATCTGCTCTCAATGTGGGGAGGGGGTTTGTGATTCATCACACCTGTTGTGACTCCAACAGGTTCAGAATAAATTACAGATGTTGGCTCCGTTGTATTGTTTCTGCTCTCACTGACATCCAGGACTGCATTTTGTTCATTCTGACATCTGGTGAATGGTGATGATTGGAGGGTTTCTTTCTGCTGGACCGGCCGGTCTAACACCTCTGCCTCCGGTGGGCTGACCATTTTTGAGCCTCGTTGCGATTACCTGGTTCCAAGTTTGACGAGGAGCACAGAATGAAAAGGTGTTTGCACGTTGGAAGATATTTAGTTCCCAAAGCAGCCATGTTGCCATGAAGATGGGCTATGGTGGTTACAGGGATCTTTTGCCTAATTTATCTGTGTGTTTCTCGCAGAAGGAAACTGTCATGGTATGAGGAGCAAGTTGTGGTAGATTGTGAAATTACAATAAACATCACTGAAAGTGGCAACGCAGGTGGATAAGGAGCTAAGAAGGCAGACGGCATGCTTGTCTTCATTGGTCGGGGTATTGAGTATAAACATTGGCAAGTCATGCTGCAGCTGTACAGAACCTTAGTTAGGCCACACGTGGAATATTGCCTACAATTCTGGTCACCACATTACCAAAAGGATGTGGAGGCTTTGGAGAGAGTACAGAGGAGGTTCACCAGGATGTTGTCTGGCCTGGAGGGTATTAGCTATGAGGAGAGGTTGGATAAATTCTGATTGTTTTCACTCGAGCGACGGAGGTTGAGGGAAGACCTGATAAAAGTTTACAAAATTATGAGTGGCACGGACAGAGTGGATAGTCAGAAGCTTTTTGCCAGGTTGGAAAAGTCAATTACCAGGTGACATAGGTTTAAGGTGCGAGGGGCAAAGTTTAGAGGAGATGTGCGAGGGAAGGTTTTTTTACACAGAGGGTGGTGAGTGCCTGGAACTCGCTGCCGGAGGAGGTGGTGGAAGCAGGTACGATAGTGACGTTTAAGAGGCATCTTGACGAATCCATGAATAGGATGGGAAGAGATGGATACAGACCCTGGAAGCACAGAAGGTTTTAGTTTAGACAGACATCATGATCCAAGCAGGCTTGGTGGGCCGAAGGGCCTGTTCCTGTACTGTCCTTTGTTCTTTGTTGTTCTATGTATGAAGACAGACAATAGACAGACAGGCAACCACTAGCATTTTATTTACATAAAATATAGATTCCTTGAAGAAGCAAAAATTAAACAGCAAAAGTGAAGCTATCGTGGCTAACAAGAAAAGTTAAAGATTCCATTAGATCAATGGAGGAGACAATAGGAGCCTGAGGATTGGGAACTTGGTTTAGAATTCAGCAAAGGAGGACCAAGAAACTGATAAAGAGAAAATAGAATATGAGAGCAAACTGGGGAGAAACATAAAAACCGACTGGAAAAGCTCCTATATGAATGTGAAAAGGAAAAGATTTGCAAAGACCAATGTGGGTCCATTCCAGGCAGAGACAGGAGAGTTTATAATGGGGAATAAGGAAATGGCAGAGAAACTAAGCAATGTGTGTCTGTCTTCACAGAGGAAGATACAGAAATTGTCCCAAACGAGAGAACCAAGGGACCAGTGAGCACGAGGAACTGAAAGAGATTAGTATTAGTGAAAAATCAGCACTGGAGAAATTAATGAGGTTGAAAGTTAATAAATCCCCAAAATCTGCTGCTCTACATCCCAGAGTGTTGAAAGAGGCGGCTGTAGAGATAGTGGATACATTGGTGATCACCTTTCAAAATTCTATGGATTCTGGAATGTGGTAAAATGTAACCCCAATATTTAAGGAGAGAGAGAGAAAACGGGGAACCACAGACCCATTAGTCTGACATCAGTCGGAGGGAAAATGCTACAATCGATTATAAAGGATGTGATAACATACGAATTAGGAGCAGGAGTAGGCCACTCGGCCCCTCGAGCCTGCTCCACCATTCAGTAAGTTCACGGCTGATCTGATTGACACCTCAACTCCACAGAGGCTCCTTAGAAAATAAATCTGAGGAGATAGTAATATTCTTTATTATTATAATCTTTATTATTGTCACAAGTAAGCTTACAATATCGCTGCAATGAAGTTACTGTGAAAATCCGCTCGTCGCCACACTCCGGCCTGTTCGGGTACACAGGGAGAATTCAGAATGCCCAATTCGCCTTACAAAGTCTTTTGGGACTTGTGGGAGGGAACCGGAGCACCCGGAGGAAACGCACGCAGTTTTGGGGAGAACGGGCAGACTCCGCACAGACAGTGACCCAAGCCGGGAATTGAACCCAGCTCCCTGGAGCTGTGAAGCAACCGTGCTAACCACTGTGCCTCCATGCTGCCGTGTCAGTTATGGAGAACAAGGAAATAGCAGAGGAATTAAACAGATATTTTGCACCAAGATACTTCGAATATCCCTTTAATACTAAAGAATACGGAGGAAGTAATTAAATACCATCACTGGAGAAGTTGTCTTGGACAAACTAATGGGGATAAGATAAGTCCCCTGGATGGCTGCATCCTAGGATCCGAAAAGAAATGTCTGCAGAGATAGTGGATGCATTGATTGTAATTTTCCAAAAATCCTTGGATTCTGGAGAGGTACCAGAGGATTGTAAAACTGCCAATGTGACAACCCCCGATTCAGAATGGGAGGGAGGCAAAAAATGAGACAATATTGGACGATTAGCCTAACATTTATTGTTGAAAAAAATGTTGGAATAAATTATTAGGAAGTAATAACAGCACATTCAGAAAATCTGAAGATATTAAGGCTGAGATAGATTCTTGTTTATAAATGTAAATTTAGGGTTCCCAATTCATTTTTTCCAATTAAGGGGCAATTTAGCGTGGCCAATCCACCTACCCTGCACATCTTTTGGGTTGTGGGGGCGAAACCCACGCAGACACAGGGAGAATGTGCAAACCCCACACGTACAGTGACCCAGAGCCGGGATCGAACCTGGGACCTCGGCGCCGTGAGGCAGCGGTGCTAAACACTGTGCCACCCTGCTTCCCGGATGAGATAGATTCTTGATCTGTCAGTGAACCGAGGATTACGGGTAAAGGGCAGGAAAGTGAACGTGAGGAATGTTGGTTTCAGCCATGATTCTATTGAAAGGTGGAGCAGGCTGGAAGGGCCGAATGGCCTACTCCTATTCCTTATGATCTTAGTATGGTCTTATTCCCATCTACCCCTGATAAACTTTCACCCCCTTGCTTTTCAAGAATCTATCCAGCTCTGCCTTCACAATATTCAAAGACTCTGCTTCCACTGCCCTTTGAGGAAGAGAGTTCCAAAGACTCCCAACCCTCTGAGAGAAAAAAGTTCTCCTCTGTCTTAAATGGGCAAGTTATTACTTTTAAATTGACTCCAATTTCTAGATTCTCCCACAAGAGGAAACATCCTTTCCACATCCACCCTGTCAAGGCCCCTCAGGATCTTATATGGTTCAATCAAGTCACCTAAACTCCATCGGACACAAGCCCAGCCTGTCCAATCATTCCTCATAAGACCAGCCTCCAATTCCAGGTATGAGTCCAGTCAACCTTCTCTGAACTGCTTCCAACACATTTACATCATTTCTTAAATGAGAGCAATACTGTACACAGTGCTCCAGATGTGGTCTCACCAATGTCCTGTATAACTGAAGCATAACCTCCCTACTTTTGTATTCAATTCCCCTCACAATAAACAATAACATTCTATTAGCTTTCCTAATTACTTGCTGTACCTGTATACTCGCCTTTTGTGATTCATGCTCTTGGACACCCAGATCCCTCTGAATCTCAGAGCTCTGCAACCTCTCACCATTTAGATAATAAGCTTTATTATTCTTCAGGCCAACATGGACAATTACACATTTTCCCACATTATTCATCTTATTCCACTCATTTAACATATACCTTTTTAACCTCCTTATGTCCTCTTCACAATTTGCTTTCCTACCTATCTTTGTATCATTGGAACATAGGAGCAGGAGTTGGCCATTCAGCCCGTCGAGCCTGCTCCAATATTCAATACGATCATGGCTGATCATTCACTTCAATGCCTTTTCCCCCACACTATCCCCATATCCCTTTGTGTTATTGGTATTTAGAAATCTGTCAGTCTCTGCTTGATAAACACTCAATGACTGAGCATCCACAGCCCTCTGGGGTAGAAAATTCCAAAGATTCACAACTTGTAATGAAATGAAAAATGAAAATCGCTCATTGTACAAGTAGGCTTCAAATGAAGTTACTGTGAAAAGCCCCTAGTCGCCACATTCCGGCACCTGTTCGGGGAGGCTGGTACGGTAATTAAACCATGCTGCTGGCCTGCCTTGGTCTGCTTTCAAAGCCAGCGATTTAGCCTTGTGCTAAACCAGTACATCTCTGCAGATCAAACCATTGCCCTGTTCTATCCCTGTATCACTGTCAGTTTATTTCCCTTAAAAGCCCATCCAATTTTCTTTGGGAAACATTCCATCATCTCTGCTTCTACCCGCATCGTAGGAAGTGGCTTCCAGGTATTTCCCACTTTCTTCAAATGTAAACGAGTTTCAGTGAGCACAGAAAGAGGCCATCCTGCCCATCATTCCCATGCTAGCTCTTTGAGTGAACTATCTAATTAGTCCCATCGCTCTGCAAGTTTCTTTTCCTACAGAATCTGTCCAGTTTCCTTTTGAAAGTTGCTGTTGAATTTACTTCCTGCACCATTGTGCAAGGGGCTGTTTAGCACAGGGCTAAATCGCTGGCTTTGAAAGCAGACCAATGCAGGCCAGCCAGCACGGTTCAATTCCTGTACCAGCCTCCCCGAACAGGTGCCGGAATGTGGCGACTAGGGGCTTTTCACAGTAACTTCATTGAAGCCTACTTGTGACAATAAGCGATTTTCATTTCATTGTCAGGCAGTGACTCCCAACAACTCGTTCTGTTTTAAATCTAATAATTTCACGATACACTGGGCGGGATTCTCCACCCCCACGCCGAAGTGGCCGCGCCGTCGTGAACGCCATCGAGGTTCACGACGGCGCGGATCGGCCCCGGTCCCGACCGATTCAGGCCCTGACAATGGGCCAGTATCGGGGCCACGTCATCTACCCGCGCCAGGCCTTGTCGCCCGCGTAAAAGTGGCGCCGCATAACTGACGTCATCCGCGCATGCGCGGGTTGGCCGGCGCCAACCCGCGCATGCATGGTTGCCGTCCTGTCCAAATCCGCCCCGCAAGAAGATGGGGGACGGATCTTGCGGGGCAGCGGAAGGAAGGAGGTCCTCCTTCAGAGAGGACGGCCCGACGATCGGTGGGCACCGATCGCGGGCCACCCCTCATTCAAGGTGAAGCCCGGTGCAGGATCCCCCCTCGCCCCCCCCCCCCCCCCCCCACAGGCCGCCCCCCCCAGCGTTCACGCACCGCCCACGACTGTAGCGACCAGGTGTGGACGGCGCCGGGGGGAACCCGCCGTTTTGGCCTGGCCGCTCGGCCCATCCGGGCCTCAGAATAGTGGGGGTGCCGGAGAATCGCCATTTTGGGTATCTCCGGCGATTCTCCGGCCTGTGGCCCGCGAACCTCGACCGGCCCGTTCCCGCCGCTTGGGAGAATCGCGGGAAGGCGTCGGACCGGCGTCCCCGGAAATTTCGGCGGCCCAGGCGATTCTCCCAACCGGCGTGGGAGTGGAGAATCGCGCCCACTGTGTTTGGATTTTCACAGAGGATTTGAAATGGAGAGAAACACATGGATGTTGCACAAAATCAAGACTCAGTCTTTATGAATGATCTTAGTGAGTGGGCAGAGTGTGAAATACCCAGGTTTGCGGTGCCAAGGTGCACACGTTCCAGGGGCTGGGCCGGGAGGCCACCCTGCCCTAACCACTCAGGGGCCTTCAATGGCCTGGGAACCCCTCGGGTACCGTGACGCCTGGCCCATGTCTGTGTGGGCCAACACTAATCGGCGTCCATTTGACCGACTGGCTTAAATCAAGGGAGGCCTTTAGATAGGGGGACCTTCCCGTTAATGGGATGGAGATTGGCCTTAATTGTATCCAGATCTCGCCAATGGGAATAGGCCGGTTAGATCGGAAACCGATTGGTGCTTGGTGCGGTGCCCGATTTCCGACTTTCCTGCGATCTAACTGGCGCACTTGGATTTGCGCCTTGCGCATCGTGGCTGTTAGATCGTGCCCTGATTTTCATTTGCTGTAAAAGTGTAAAAGCTTAATTGCTGTGCATAAAGAAAGTGCAATGAGGATAAATGTACTGGCAAGAGAGACCTTTAAGTTCTGATTAGCCTCAACATTTGAAACTATGAATAAGGGATTGTATAGAATCAGATAAAGGGATAGTATGAAACAGTTCTATTGTATTCCTGTCTGAGATAATGAGAGAAGGTGGTGTCAGTAATTGGGGATCCAATTAATGAATCTAGTGACCAAATTGACAAATTGTTATGTTACAACAGGCACAACTCTGACGTGAGATAATGGTCACTTTGGGGATAAAAGTAGAGGTTTCAAACTTCTTCCTTGCTGGCCAAGTACTGCAGATTCCCGAGGCCGAGTTCCAAGGAAATTACTGTGAAAGAAGGAGCCAGACTCCCGAGGCTGAATTCCACAAGAATTACTGTCAAAGAAGGAGTCGGAGAGGGTTACACTTCGACAGACTGATCACCCGCATGAAGTTGTAAAAGTCAATGTCTTGAGGTTATTCAGTAAATTTACTATCCAGAAAAATCTGCCTTTGTCTTAATTGGTTAAAATCTTGTCTGAACCAGTGAATTTATTAAATGCTAAGTTGGGGATGGCTGAAATCAATTAAATTCCAGATAACAAGATGAGATAACAGAAATCTTCAATTTAAAAACTTGCCTTTCTATAGCACCTTTCACAACCAGAGGACGTCCGAAAGTACTTTACAGCCAATGAAATATTTCTGAAGTGTAGTCAATGTTTTAATGTAGGAAATTCAGCAGCCAATTTACACACAGCAAGTTCCCACACACAGCAATGTGATAATGAGCAGATGATGTATTTTTAGTGATGTTGATTGAGGGATAAATATT
Organism: Scyliorhinus torazame; assembly: GCF_047496885.1. NCBI lineage: Eukaryota > Metazoa > Chordata > Chondrichthyes > Carcharhiniformes > Scyliorhinidae > Scyliorhinus > Scyliorhinus torazame. The sequence continues at coordinate 144,333,749 of NC_092711.1, forward strand.
GACCGGGTCACCGGGGATAACTCCCCTGCTCTTCTTCAAAATAGTGACTGTGGGAACTTTTCCATCCACCCGAGAGGTGCAAACAGGGCCTCAGTTGCATCTTAAGGGCTGGTTTATTGGTACCCTCACCAGAATTTATTGGTGAGGGTCTTCCCAGAAGTCCACGAGTCGACTTCCTGTTCCCACCTTAAACACTAGAATTTAAAAAAAAAAATTTAAAGGAGAAACTTACCTCCCAGAAATCACTTCCGCACTGCCCCCGCTGAAATGGACTAGCCTGCTCCGCTCCTGCTGAAATCGACTTGGCCTGCAAAGTAAGTAAGTTGTTAATCAGTACTTACCTCACCACAGGCAGCGACCTTTTAAACGGTCCCCTCTGCCTCGCAGCTCCCGCGCTTTTTCAAATTCCCGCGCTGATTCTAAGGTCCCAGCTCTCACTCCCGAACTAAACAGCTGACCTGCAAGGTAAGTAAGTTAATCTGTACTTACCTCACCACAGGCAGCGACCTTTTAAACGGTCCCCTCTGCCTCGCAGCTCCCGCGCTTTTTCAAATTCCCGCGCTGATTCTAAGGTCCCAGCTCTCACTCCTGAACTCAACAGCTGACCTGCAAGGTAAGTAAGTTAATCTGTCATTTTCCTGTAATAAAGCTATGTCGACTTTCTCCTTAAGAAAGGAGAGGATCTTTTTCCTTCTGATGGGGTGATGGATGCCCTGTACATTCCCTGAGAAAAGTTGCAGATTAACTGCCGCCATTAGTTAGGCGACAGAGAGACAGGAACAGATTTTCACACCACAATCGGGCGTGCGCCATTACCCCCTCCTCCAACTCACTTTACACCAGAGGCAACAAAGTCTCCCCAAACTGCTCCTTTCCCAGATAAAAGCCCCGTCTGTACCAGAGTAGGATAAAGTCAACAACACATAAACCCTCCCATAATAACACAAATACAAAAGAATCACCACCACAATAGACCCAAGGGGACATTCCTCAATAAGACTGAGGACCCGGAGGATTAACCCCACGGCCAGACTGTCGTTACCCTCAGGATACCTTCTCCAAAATGAGGAGAAGAAAAGTAACTTTTATAAATTGTTTTTACAGGATATGAGAAGAGGAGGAATTACAGACAGAAATCTCAAACGTCACGTCTCAATCTGACTGAGTCTCTCAATTCCTTGGAACTGAATATCACCGGACTTTGTATCTAGAAGGAGAAATGCCTTTTCTGTCGGCTTCAAAACATCATTCTGACTGGAAAAGCACCGAGAGAGACACACCCGAGTGAGAGTGTTCCAGAGCACTGACTGTGGAAAGAACTTTAAGCAGTTACGCAGCCTGAAAAAACATCACACCATTCACAGTGGGAGAGACGTTTCACGTGTTCTGTGTGTGGACGAGGCTTCAACTGATCGACAAACCTAGAGAGACACGAGGAGAACCAAAACATGGATAAACGGTGGAAATGTGGGGACTGTGGGATGGGATTCCGGGTTCCATCTGCACTGGAAGCTCATCAGCGCAGTCACACTGGGGAGAGGCCGTTCACCTGCTCTCAGTGTGAGAAGGGATTCAATCAGTTATCCGCCCTGCGGACACACCAGCAAGTTCACACTGGCGAGAGGCCGTTCACCTGCTCTCAGTGTGGGAAGGGATTTGGTGATTTATCCACCCTGCGGATACATCAGCGAGTTCACACTGGGGAGAGGCCGTTCACCTGCTCTCAGTGTGAGAAGGGATTCACTACTTCGTCGGGCCTGCGGAGACACCGGCGAGTTCACACTGGGGAGAGGCCGTTCCCTTGCTCTCAGTGTGAAAAGGGATTCACTCAGTTATCCAACCTGCGGATACATCAGCGAGTTCATAGTGGGGAGAGGCCGTTCACCTGCTCTCAGTGTGAGAAGGGATTCACTACTTCATCGAACCTGCTGGCACACCAGCGAGTTCACACTGGGGAGAGACCGTTCACCTGCTCTCAGTGTGAGAAGGGATTCACTCAATCATCCGACCTGCAGAGACACCAGCGAGTTCACACTGGGGAGCGGCCGTTCACCTGCTTTCAGTGTGAGAAGGGATTCACTACTTCATCGAACCTGCTGGCACACCAGCGAGTTCACACTGGGGAGAGACCGTTCACCTGCTCTCAGTGTGAGAAGGGATTCACTCAATCATCCCACCTGCAGACACACCAGCGAGTTCACACTGGGGAGAAGGCGTTAAGCTGCTCTGAGTGAGAGAAGGGATTCAGATATCCATACACCCTGCAGGAACACTAGCGCGTTCACACCTGGAAGAAGCCATTCACCTGCTCTGAGCAGGGGAGACATTCAATGATCCGTCGCAACGATGGAGACAGTAGCGAGTTAATTCTGGGGAGAGATCATTCATCTGCTCTCAATGTGGGGAGAGGTTTTGTGATTCATCGCACCTGTTGTTACTCCAACAAGTTCACAAATTACAGATGTTTGCTCCGTTGTATTGTTTCTGCTCTCACTGACATCCAGGACTGCATTTTGTTCATTCTGACATCTGGTGAATGGTGATGATTGGAGGGTTTCTTTCTGCTGGACTGGCCGGTCTAACACCTCTGCCTCCGGTGGGCTGACCATTTTTGAGCCTCGTTGCGATTACCTGGTTCCAAGTTTGACGAGGAGCACCGAATGAAAAGGTGTTTGCAGGTTGGAAGATATTTAGTTCCTAAAGCAGCCACGTTGCCATGAAGATGGGCTCTGGTGGTTACATGGTTCTTTTGCCTAATTTATCTGGGTGTTTCTCGCAGAAGGAGACTGTCATGGTATGAGGGGCAAGTTGTCTGTGGTAGATTGGGAAATTACAATAAACATATCACTGAAAGTGGCAACGCAGGTGGATAAGGAGCTAAGAAGGCAGATGGCATGCTTGTCTTCATTGGTCTGGGCATGGAGTATAAAAATTGGCAAGTCATGCTGCAGCTTTACAGAACCTTAGTCAGGCCACACGTGGAATATTGCTGACAATTCTGGTCACCACATTACCAAAAGGATGTGGAGGCTTTGGAGAGAGTACAGAGGAGGTTTACCAGGATGTTGCCTGGCCTGGAGGGTATTAGCTATGAGGAGAGGCTGGATAAATTCAGATTGTTTTCTCTCAAGCGACAGAGGTTGAGGGACGACCTGATAAATGTTCACAAAATTATGAGCGGCATGGAGAGAGTAGATAGTCAGAAGCTTTTTGCCAGGTTGGAAAAGTCAATTACCAGGTGACCTAGTTTAAGGTGCAAGGGGCAAAGTTTAGAGGAGATGTGCGAGGGACGTTTTTTACACCGAGGGTGGTGAGTGCCTGGAACTCGCTGCCGGAGGAGGTGGTGGAAGCAGGTACGATAGTGACGTTTAAGAGGCATCTTGATGAATAGAATGGGAATAGATGGATACAGACCCTGAAACCTCAACTCCACAGAAGCCCTTTAGAAAATAAATGTTGGGAGATGGTAATAATATTCTTTATTATAATAAAAAGTTTTAGTTTAGACAGGCATTATGATCCAAGCAGGCTTGGTGGGCCGAAGGGCCTGTTCCTGTGCTGTACTGTCCTTTGTTCTTTGTTGTTCTTTGTATGACGATAGACAATAGACAGGCAACCACTCACATTTTATTTACATAAAATATAGATTCCTTTGAGAAGCAAAAAGTGAAGCTATCGTGGCGAACAAGAAAAGTTAACGATTCCATTAGATCAATGGAGGAGACAATATGAGCCTGAGGATTGGGAACTTGTTTTAGAATTCAGCAAAGGAGGACCAAGAAACTGATAAAGCAAAAATAGAATATGAGAGCAAATTGGGGAGAACTGGAAAAGCTCCTATAGGAATGTGAAAAGGAAAAGATTAGCAAAGACCAATGTGGGTCCATTCCAGGCATAGACAGGAGAGTTTATAATGGGGAATAAGGAAATGGCAGAGAAACTAAACAATGTGTGTCTGGCTTCATGGAGGAAGATACAGAAATTGTCCTAAAAACACCAGAGAACCAAGGGACTAGTGAGCACGAGGAACTGAAGGAGATTAGTATTAGTGAAAAAGTAGCACTGGAGAAATTAACGTGGTTGAAAGTGAATAAATCCCCAAAAGCTGATGCTCTACATCCCAGAGTGTTGAAAGAGGCGGCTGTAGAGATAGTGGATACATTGGTGATCATCTTTCAAAATTCTATAGATTCTGGAATGGTTCCTGCAGATTGGAAGGTGGTAAATGTAACCCCACTATTAAAGGAGGGAGAGAGAAAACGGGGAACCACAGACCCATTAGCCTGACATCAGTAGGAGGGAAAATGCTACAATCTATTATGAAGGATGTGACAAAACACAAATTAGGAACAGGAGTAGGCCACTCGGCCCCTCGAGCCTGCCCCACCATGCAATAAGTTCCCGGCTGATCTGATTGAAACCTCAACTCCACAGAGGCCCCTTGGAAAAGAAATGTTGGGAGATTGTAATAATATTCTTTATTATGATAATCTTATTATTATTGTCACAAGTAGGCTTACATTAACACTGCAATGAAGTTACTGTGAAAATCCCCTTGTTGCCACACACCGGCGCCTGTTCGGTACACTGAGGGAGAATTCGGAATGTCCAATTCACCTAACAGCACATCTTTCAGGATTTGTGGGAAGAAACCAGAGCACCCGGAGAAAACCCACGCAGACACAACGAGAATGTGCAGACTACTCACAGACAATGACCCAAGCCGTGAATCAAACCTCGGTCCCTGGTCATGTCAGCAATGGTGCTAACCACTGTGCTGCTGTGCCACTTGTAGATGCTACACACTGTTGCCTCTGTGTATCAATGGTGGAGATGGTGAATGGGGTGCTGATCATGTGCCTACTTTGTCTTGTATAAACAAACTCTCAGATTTGAATAAGACTGTCTGATAATCAAGCACTTTAAAGAATTGATTAAAACCTAATACATTTATATAATCCAGTCCATTTGAAAAAACAATTTGCTCTTGAAAGATATATTGGTACAAATTACATGAGATCTTTGTAGTTGACTCCTCACACGGACACGTGGCTGACAAGAGGCACTGATTGGACAATAGCTGGAAACAACGAGCTGAAATGTTTTTCTGGGAGTGAAACTGTTTCTCTTTAACCCGGAATCGACTATGTGAGAGTTAAAGGCAATACCAGGCTAAATTACATTGAATATACAACATAGAAACAGCCCAACCAATCCATGCCAGTGTTTAGACTTCACTTGATCCCCCTCTCATGCTTTCCCATCTAACTCGATCAGTGTATCCGTCTGCTCATTTCTCCCTTGTGTTCATCCAGCTTCCTCATAAATATATCGATGTTATTCACCTCCACCAATCCCTGTGGTAGCGAGTTCCACATTCCCACCACTCTCTGGGGAAGAAGTTTCTCCTGAATTCCTGATGAGATTATCTCACATTGATAGCCTCTAGTTTTGCTCGGAGCCTTACAAGTGAAAACATTCTCCATGTGTATCAAAATCTTTCATAATTTACAGCCCTCCATTAGTCCCTCAGCCTTGTATTTTGAAGAGAGCAGTGATCTGGCCTATTCATCATCTCCTGATAGGTTTAACCTCTCACAGTAAAAATCTGAAGACAAAAATGCTTTGTTGGCACTTGAGCTCAGCGCAGTGAGAGCAGGGATAGCGTTACAAGGGAGCCTGAGGAAAGCAGATTCACTGAGAATGGGTGGGCTGGGCTGGTCTGATCTGTGTGAATAAGCTGGTTAATCAGACTGTTCATGATCGGGGACTTGGTGTTCTGGGCAGTGGAGGAGCTCAAGTGACAGCCTTCAAGAGCAGATTAATCTGCATTTATACAGCACATTTAATGTAATTAAATAGCCCAAGGTGTTTCACAGGGACATTGTAAATCCAGGTTTCACAAATGATTTGATAACATTGTCCAAGCTCATGATCATGTGACAGAAAATACTGCTCTCTGTCTCTGCCTCCACACACTCCCTCCCTGTTGATTGTAACACTAATTCATCCCACTATCCTCCTCCTGCTTTTCCCCAATTCTCCTCCCCTGAAGGTGCTGACTCTCGGGTTCAGTTTCTCTCTCAGCTATTGCCCTCCCCAATATGTCACCCAGGTGTCTGAAGTTAACAAACTGTTTTCTAAGGGGGACGTCACAATCAAACCCAGTGACATGTACTTTGACTGGAATGGGGTCACTGCCCCCAACCCCCACTTTTATCCCAGTCCCAGGGGTTTGGAGACTGGGGGATAGGAACTGCGCATGTCCAAAGGAGGGGAAAATATGCACATGCGCAGTGACGGTTATTCCCATTGACGTCAAAAGGGCATCCATGACCACGTGACATCGTTGCTTATTTCTTTCAGCCAGCAACCAATGGGAAGACTTGGAGGACCGGAAGGATTCTGGTCCTCCAGACAATCAAACCGCAGATGTTGTGTTAATGAAGTTTGAGCTTCACACAGACTGAAGCTTCCTCATGTCTCCAACATCTGTGAGTAAAATACTTTCTTTTCTCCCCCTTTTCATTTCTTTTCTCATTCTGACCTTCCATTGGTCACTGCAGCAACTGAAGGGAAAGGAAGTGAATCCAGGGAGGGTGCAGACTCTGGAAATCTTGGCCCAGGTCTCTCTCTCTTAAAGACATTTAAGAGAGACATTTAAGTGTCTCTTAAAGACACTTTGCAAAGATTGCAGGGAAAATGGACAATACTGAGAAAACAAGCAGGTTCAGGGTTTGTCTGTTGATTGGAGCCGCAGCTCCCAGACAAGACCGAAACTGTAGGCCCATTAGCATACTAATGGACCATCTCCGGGAACAAAAGAGGAACATTTGAGTAACCGATACTAAGGCAGACACCCCGGCACTAGAGGAGACCAGAATAAAGCAGGCCAACGGCCACCTAGGACACGCCCAGCCATCAAGGCACCCACTCTTTTATTGGACGAGATCAATATGAATGATCAAGAAACGGCCCAATTGATTGGGGCCAAGTTCAAGGCCCAGCCAAAAGAGCGCGAAGCCCCTTTAGGTATAAGAAGGAGCCCCCAAGAGAGAATCGTTCTCTTGGCTCCGGCTCTCACCGAGGAGAGACCTGCCCAACAGCTGCACCAGAACAAGTAAGTCCAAGGTCAACGCACGCTACCAGTCAGACGACCTTAGCTGTTCTCCTTCACCACTTCGACCCCAGCAGCCTCAGAACCGAACAACGGCCATTGTTCCTCTGACTGAGTGGGCGCCCGAAGCTAAGTATAGGCTTTAGCAGTAGTGATAGTTTAGTCTGTAGTATTTGTGTATGAGTATATTTAACTGTGTGTGTAAATGAATAAGCATTTGACTTTGAACTAACTAACTGGTGTATCGAGCCTTTGATCAGTATTCGGTTTGAACCTTGTGGCGGTATCGAAAGATACCTGGCGACTCTAGAGCAAAATGTAATTAGAATTAAGAAAGGTGACCATATTGACCGCCATATTCAGAGCCAAATAAAGAGAGAAACATTTTCGCAACACTTGGAAAGACCACCCCACTTAAGCCCACCCCATCCCCGTAACCCAGTAACCTCACCTAAACTTTTTGGACACTAAGGGCAATTTAACATGGCCAATCCACCTAACTTGCACATCTTTGCACTGTCGGAGGAAACCAGAGCACCCGGAGGAAACCCACGCAGACACGGGGAGAACGTGCTGACTCCGCACAGACAGTGAACCAAGCCGGGAATCGAACCTGGGATCCTAGAGCTGTGAAGCAACTGGCCTGACCACTGTGCTACCTTGCTGCCCCTGATGGTCCCTTTCCTGGTGTTCACAATTAAAGGGCTGGTTTCCCCAGGAGATGGCTGACATTTAAGGGGACAGTAAATTAATGTTGGATTGAAATATGTGTAGTGTTGTTATATTGTACAGATTAGATATATTATTGGTTCTGTAATAAAGCACATTTATTATTATTTCTAGTTGTGTAATATAGTACTGTAGAGCTACATTATATATTTCCAGAAGAGAAAATGCTGGAAAATCTCAGCCAGTCTGGCAGCATCTGTAAGGAGAGAAAAGAGCGACTATTTTCCAGTCCAGGTGACCCTTTGTCAAAGGTAAAAAGGATAGAAAGTGGGAGATATTTATACTGTCGGGCGAGGGAAAGAAAGATGAGTCGGAACCACAGAAACAAAGGAAAAAGAGTGCTAATGGGCAGCACAGTAGCACAGTTGTTAGCACTGTGGCTTCACAGCGCCAGGGTCCCAGGTTCAATTCCTGGCTTGGGTCGGTGTGCGGAGTCTGCACGTTCTCCCTGTGTCTGTGTGGATTGTCTCCGGGTGCTCCGGTTCCTTCCCAAAATTCCCAAAAGATGTGCTATTAGGTAATTTGGACATTCTGAATTCTCCCTCTGTGTACCCGAACACGTGCTGGAATGTGGCGACTAGTGGTTTTTCACAGCAACTTAATTGCAGTGTTAATGTAATTCTACTTGTGACAATAAAGGTTATTAATAAAATAAAGATTATAATGGCAGTCCCCAGAGAGAATAAAAGGTGTGAAAGACCAAACAGCAGAGAAACTAAAGTCAGAGGGTAAGCTGTGACAGATGTAGATGTGGGGGGCATGGTTGGGAGAGAGGTAAAATGAGAAGAAGGGGTGAAGGGGGAAGCAAAGAGGACAAAAGGTAAAGAAAGGGGGGATAAGATAGAGGGAAAGAGTGAGGGGCATATATATATATATGAAGAAAGACAAGAAATAAATAAAAGGTAATAGACAGTTCAAATGAAACAGAAAGAAAACAAAGGGGTTAAGGTGGGGTAGAGCTCATCATCTGAAGTTGTTGAATTTGATGTTGAGACCGAAAGGCTGTAGCGTTCCTAACCGGAAGATGATATCCTGTTCCTCCAGTTTGTGTTGAGCGTCACTGCAACATTGCAACAAGCCAAGTGTAGGCATGGGAGCAGGGTCTTGTGTTAAAATGGCAAGCAGGGACAGCACGGTGGCACAGTGGTTAATCACTGCTGCCTTACGGCGCCGAGGTCCCAGATTCGAGCCCAGCTCTGGGTCACTGTCCACGTGGAGTATGCACATTTTCTCCGTGTCTGCTTGGCGTTTGCCCCTACAACCCAAAGATGTGCAGTGTAGGAGGATTGGCACGATAAAATTGTCCTTTAATTGGAAAAAATGAATTGGGTACTCCAAATTTATATAAATAAATAAATAAATAAAATGGCAAGCAACGGGAAGGTCAGGGTCCTGAATGTGCACAGACCGAAGGTGCTCAGCAAAGCGACCACTACATCTAGAAGGACAAGAGCAGCAGATACCTGGGAACCCCACCACCTGGAGGTTCCCTTCCAAGTCACTCACCAGACCGACTTGGAAATATATTGCCGTTCCTTCACTGTCGCTGGGGCAACATCCTGGAACTCCCTCCCTAACAGCACAGTGGGTGTGCAAGGAGGCCACTCACCACCACAATCTGAAGGGCAACTAGGGATGGGCGACAAATACTGGCCTAACCAGTGACACCCAAATCCCGTAAATTAATTTATTTTTAAAAAAAATTCAGAGTACCCAATTCCTTTTCCCCCAAATAAGTGGCAATTTAGCATGGCCAATTCACCGACCCTGCACATCATTTAAGGTTGTGGAGGTGAGACCCACGCAGACACGGGAGAATGTGCAGACTCCACATGGACAGTGACACGGGGCTGGGATCGTCAATGAATTTAAAGACAATGTAGTGAAGCTTTGGAAATCTCTACCCCAGAGGATTGTGGAGCCTCAGTCATCAAGTATTTTCAAGACAGAGATTGACAGGTTTCTCAATATTGAACATATCAAGGGATATGGGGGATAGTGTGGGGAAATGGTGCTGAGGTAGATCGGCCAATGATCCCATTGAATGGTTGAGCAGGCTCGATAGGCTTTAAGGTCGACTGCAGCTCCTGTTTGTTATGATCTCCGTGTCCAGGACAGGAAGCAGTGAGCACGGATCTGTCAATCAGCCTGAATCAGCACCATCAGGAGAATTGGGAGGGTGAATATTACATACAGCAGAGTGAGAATGGAGGGAGAGTGTGTGGATGGAGATTTACAGCTTTTGGGGAATGAGAGAGAAAAGAATGTTCCAGAGAAACTAGAATTGTCTGTTCTGAATTTCTATCCTGTACTGACAGTGATGTCTTTTGTAAACTCCTTTTACAGGCTGTTAAAAGGATAGGATTTACAGACAGAAATCTCAAACATCACGTCTAGATCTGACAGTCACTCGATTCATCAGCCATTATCTAGAAGGAGTCATGTCTACCCAACTTGTTGGCTTCAAAAGATTTTAAACACCAGTGTGACTGGAAAAGCACCGAGACACACACACCCGAGTGAGAGTGTTCCAGAGCACTGACTGTGGAAAGAGCTTTAACCAGTTACACAGCCTGAAAAAACATCACACCATTCACAGCGGGGAGAGACCGTACACGTGTTCTGTGTGTGGTCAAAGCTTCAACTGATAGTCCAACCTGGAGAGACTCGAGGAGACCCAAAATATGGAGAAACAGTGGAAATGTGGGGACTGTGGGAAGGTATGCAGAACCCCATCTGCGCTGGAGATTCATCGACGCATTCACACTGGGGAGAGACCATTCACCTGCTCTCACTGTGAGAAGGGATTCACTCAGTTATCTCATCTGAATTTACATCAGCGAATTCACACTGGGGAGAGGCCATTCACCTGCACTCAGTGTGGGAAAGGATTCACTCAGTTAATCAACCTGCGGATACATCAGCGAGTTCACACTGGGGAGAGACCATTCACCTGCTCTCCATGTGGGAAGGGATTCACTCACTTATGCAACCTGCGGAGACACAAGTTTGTTCATGCTGGGGAGAAGCCGTTCACCTGCTCTGTGTGTGGGAAGGAATTCACTCAGTTGTCCAGCCTGCAGACACACCAGAGAGTTCACACTGGGGAGAGGCCGTTCACCTGCTCTCAGTGTGGGAAGGGTTTCTGTGTTTCCTCGTCCCTGCTGAGACACCAACAAGTTTCACAATTGATTACCGTGATGGATTCTGCTCTTATTGTTCCTGCTTCAATTACATCCAGGGCTGCCTTTCGTTCTCTCTTCTCTTTCTCTCTCAGGGAATCTGAGACAGGAAAATTGATGCAACTGTGGCGTACAAGAAATATTAAAAATCCATTAGATCAAAGGAAGAGGTTCATAAAGTGGCCAAAATAAGTGTAAATTTAGGTTTGAGAATTTGTTTTAGCAAAGAAGGATCAATAAACTGATCAAAAGGAAATAGAATGAGAGCAAACTGGCGAGAAACATAAAAACCGACTGGAAAAGCTCCAATAGGAATGTGAAAAGGAAAAGATTAGCAAAGACCAATGTGGGTCCATTCCAGGCAGAGACAGGAGAGTTTATAATGGGGAATAAGGAAATGGCAGAGAAACTAAACAATGTGTGTCTGTCTTCACGGAGGAAGATACAGAAACTGTCCTAAAAACACGAGAGAACCAAGGGACCAGTGAGCACGAGGGACTGAAAGAGATTAGTATTCGTGAAAAAGCAGTACTGGAGAAATTAATGTGGTTGAAAGTTAATAAATCCCCAAAAGCTGATGTTCTACATCTCAGAGTGTTGAAAGAGGTGGCTGTAGAGATAGTGGATACATTGGTGATCATCTTTCACAATTCTATAGATTCTGGAATGGTTCCTGCAGATTGGAAGGTGGTAAATGTAACCCCACAATGTAAGGAGGGAGAGAGAAAACGGGGAACCACAGACCCATTAGCCTGACATCAGTAGGAGGGAAAATGCTACAATCTATTATAAAGGATGTAATAACATACAAATTAGGAGCAGGAGTAGGCCACTCGGCCCCTCGAGACTGCTCCACCATTCAGTAAGTTCCCAGCTCATCTGATTGTAACCTCAAAAACACATTCCCGCTGACCCACCGATAACCTTTCACCTTCTTGGCAAGAATCTAGCCAGCTCTGCCTTAAAAATATTCACAGACTCTGTTTCCATTGCCCTTTGAGGAAGAGAGTTCCAAAGACTCGCGACCCTCGGGAAATAAAATGTTCTCCTCTGCCTTAAGTGGGCAAGTTATTACTTTTAGGGTGACTCCAATTTCTAGATTCTCCCACAAGATGAAACATTCTTTCCACATCCACCCTGACAAGGCCCCTCAGGATCTTATACGGTTCAATTAAACTCCATCGGACACAAGCCCAGCCTGTCCAATCATTCCTCATAAGACCAGACTCCAATTCCAGGTATGAGTCCAGTAAACCTTCTCTGAACTGCTTCCAACACATTTACATCATTCCTTAAATGAGAGCAATACTGTACACAGTGCTCCAGACGTATTCTCACCAATATCCTGTATAACTGAAGCATAACCTCCCTACTTTTGTATTCAATTCCCCTCACAATAAACAATAACAGTCTATTAGCTTTCCTAATTACTTGCTGTACCTGTATACTCGCCTTTTGTGATTTATGCTCTTGGACACCCAGATCCCTCTGAGTCTCAGAGCTCTGCAATCTCTCACTATTTAGATAATAAGATTTTTTATTCTTCTGGCCAACATGGACAAAACATTTTCCCACGTTATTCTCCATTTGGCAGATTTTATTCCACTCGTTTAACATATACCTTTTTAACCTCCTTATGTCCCCTTCACAATTTACTTTCCTACCTATCTTTATATCATTGGAACATAGGAGGAGGAGTTGGCCATTCAGCCCATCGAGCCTGCTCCAATATTCAGTACGATCATGGCTGATCATCCACTTCAATGCCTTTCCCCCCACACTATCCCCATATCCATTTGTGTTATTGGTATTTAGAAATCTGTCAGTCTCTGCTTTAAACACACTCAATGACTGAGCTCCCACAGCTCTCCGGGGTAGAGAATTCCAAAGATTCACAACCCTCTGAGTATGTCACCTCCGAGACCGGTCCTAAGTGGCTTCCTCCTTATTTTGAAATTGGGTCCCCTGGTTCCAGACTCCCCAACCAGGGGAAGCATCTCACCTGCACCTACCCTGTCTATTCCTGTCTATTTCTTTATGGGTTTTGTAAGTTTCAATGAAATCCCCTCTCATTCTTCAAAATTCTGGAGAAAAGAGGCCCAGGTTCCCCAATCTCTCTTCATAGGACAGTCCGATCTTGCTCAGAACAAGTCTGGTGAATCTTCATTACCCTCCCTCTGTGGCAATAATACCTTTCCTAAGGTCAGGGGAGTACAACTGCACACAGTACTCCAGCTGTGGTCTAACCAAGGTTCTATATTATTGAAGCAAGTCTTCACTCCTCCCGTACTCAAATCCTCTTCTGATAAAGGCCAACATCCCATTAACCTTCCTAATAACTTGCTGCACCTGCAGGTTATCCTTCGGTGACTTATTGACAGGACGCCCGGGTCCATTCACACCCAGGTCCCTTTACCACTATTCCCACCCATGTTAACAGCACACGAAGCTCAGGTCACACAGAGGGAGACCATTCGGCCGATCGTGCTAATTCCAGATCTGTGAAAGAGCCAATTAATTAATCTCATTGTCAAGAAATGTTCTTTTCTTTTCAAGGACTAGCCCAATTCCCTTTTGAAAGAAATAGTAGAATCTGTTTCTTGCGCCCTTTTCTGAGCACTCCTGATCACAACAACTTGCCTGTGATCAGGATATTGTGTGTTTGGATTTTCATTGAGAATTTCGAAGAGAATCAAAATTTTACTCAAAGTTAAAGCTCAATCGGGGCAGCACGGTGGCGCAGTGGTTAGCACTGGGACTACGGCGCTGAGGACCCGGGTTCGAATCCCAGCCCTGGGTCACTGTCCGTGTGGAGTTTGCACATTCTACCCATGTCTACCCAAAGATGTGTGGAGTCGGCTACGCTAAATTGCCCCTTAATCGGAAAACAACATTTAAATCTTCATCAATCATTTTGATGAGGGCACCAAGTTTGAGGAAAATATTTTTTTTAAATTCTTTTGTATAGTATCACAGCCCCTCCAAAAGATTTAGATTTTAGATTTAGATATATTGTTAGGTGTACTGAGGTACAGTGAAAAGTACTGTTCTGCGTACAGTCCAGGCAGATTGTTCCATACAAGAAAAGCATAGGACATACAATTAATACACAATGTAAATACATAAACATCGGGTGAAGCATAATGAGTGTAGTGCTAAATGTAGTCATTGTTGTAATGTACAAAACTGTAGGTAGGACTGGGAAATCCATTTAATTTTATAATTCCATCACTTTTGCACCATATTCATGGTTATAAGTAACAAGGTCAAGGAAGCCATTTTAAACTATAACATCTAGCTTCTTACACAGATTATGTAACATTTCTTTGTTAATCACTTATTGATTTCATATTAGAAGCCAGTCACCAAACAGTTGATTATTCAATATAATTTATAATTCACGAAACAATGTAATCGATAATATTGCAATGGCTGAATTGTTCTTTTATAAATTAAGATTGTACAAACCCAAATGTTTCTAAACTGCAGAGCTAGCAGAAATCGTTTATCATATTTTGATAAATAGCGGGCTATCATATTCTACCCAAGTCTGGCTCAAGAATAAGCTTATTATTCAACCTGATCAAGATAAGTAAAAAAGAAAGATATTGCCTTCCACAAACTGTCTTTTTAAACCAGTGTATCTTGTATTAACCAAGTGTATGAATTAGATTACTGTATTAATTAGCTACTAGCCAGTAGCACTAATACCTCGGGAGCCTTCATCGAATTGCAAGTAATGAAGCCATCATGAATCAGTGGTTATAGTGAAAGACAAAGTTTTATTTGCTGTAATAATGTCAAAGCTTAACTGCTGTGTATGTAAAGAATATGAAATAAAGACAAATGTTCTGGTGAGAGAGGCCTTTAAGATCAGATTAGCCTCAACATTTGAAACTGTATGAATAAGGGATTGTATAGAATCAGATAAAGGGATAGTATGTAATAGTTCTATTCTATTCCTGTCTAAGTTAATGAGAGAATGTGGTGTCAGTAATTGGGGATCCAATTAAATTAATCTAGTGACCAAATTGACGAATGATCATGTTACAACAGGCCCAACTCTGACGTGAGTTAATGGTCACTTTGGGGATAAAAGTAGAGGTTCTGAAGGTCTTCCTTGCTGGCCAAGTACCGAAGATTCCCGAGGTCGAATTCCAAGGAAATTACTATAAAAGAAGGAGCCAGACTCCCGAGGCTGAATTCCACAAGAATTACTGTCAGAGAAGGAGCCAGAGAGGGTTACGCTTCTACAGACTGATCACCCACACGAAGTTGTAAAAGTCAATGTCTTAAAGCTGTTCAGTAAATATTTTTCATTCAATAAACTTTTAAAATTTACTATCCAGAGGATTCTGAATGTGCCTCAATTGGTTAAAGTCTTGTCTGAACCAAAGTGAATTTATTAAATGGTAAGTTGGGGGTGGCTGACATCAATTAAATTCCAGATAACAAGATCAGATAACAGAAATCTTCAGTTTGCATTTCTATTGTGCCTTTCACACCCACAGGACGTCCCAAAGTGGTTTACAGCCAAAGAAGTGCTTTTGAAGTGCAGTCACTGTTGTAATGTAGGAAACACAATTTACACACAGCAAGATCCCACACACAGCAATGTGATAATGAGCAGATGATCTGTTTTTAGTGATGTTGACTGAGGGATAAATATTGACCGGGACACCGGGGCTAACTCCCCTGCTCTTCTTCAAAATAGTGGCTGTGGGAACTTTTACACCCACCTGAGAGGGGTAGACAGGGCCTCAGTTTAACATCTTATTTGAAAGAAAGCTGTTGTGACAGGGCAGCACTCCCTCAATGCTGGGACGAGGAATGTTGGAACTGGCTTTTGTCCACAGGACCCTAACTGGGAATTAAACGTCTGACTCAGAGGTGATAGTGCTGCCCACTGAGCCAAGGCAGACACTAGTTAGAAAGAAAAAGTTATACTTTAAAACCCTCCACCCGTACTCACTCTTCCATCGGACAGCAGATACAAAAGTTTGAGAGCACGCAAGAACAGTTCAAAACCAGCTTCTTCCCCGCTGTTACCAGACTCCTAAACTACCCACTTGTGGACTGATCTGATTAACACTGCACCCCTGTATGCTTCACCCGATGCTGGTGTTTATGTAGTTACATTGTGTACCTTGTTGCCCTATTATGTATTTTCTTTTCTTTTATTTTCATGTACTTAATGATCTGTTGAGCTGCTCACAGAAAAATACTTTTCACTGTACCTCGGTACACGTGACAATAAACAAATCCAATCCAATCCTTTACCTCCAGTGCCTAAATCTAATACCTAAAGACCCAGTATAAATAATAAATGAATTTGACTGACAATTGTTGAGGTGTTTTAGAGCCACACGTTTTGACTTTCCACTGGCTCCTCTGGAACCTTTCTGTCTATATCTCGTGTCAATGACAGTCAGGCGATGGAGCTGAGGCTCAATTTAGCTGAGAATAATGGGGCCTGTGTCTCAAGTTGGGAAACTGTCACAGTGTGTCGCAGTAATAGGGAGGCAGGAAGGCGCTGAAGGACTGACTGGGAAATGGGCCTCCAACCAATTGTTACATCGGTCACTATTCCGATCCCAGACCAGACCCCAACAGTGGCTGGGACACTGGACCAAAACCCCAATATTTCAGTTTATTTGTGTGACTGTGCGGAATGAATGATTCGCTCCAGGAGTGATTGCATGAAGGAATAGGGCTTGGTTATTTTTAAAATAAAACTTTATTGTGGCTACAATATTAAACATTTTAACTTCACACCCAAAACAACAGCTGACAATTACCCATTTAAACATTACTACTCAATCTCCCCTTAAACAACAGGAAAAGAAAGATACAGCTCTCAATCTGTCTCACTGTGGGAGAATTATGGACCCAGATTTCAACCCCTCTCTCCAATTCTTTCACCAAAAACTGCTCTTTAAAGATTTTAAAAATGTCTTTCTGCCTTCCTCGGTTGCACCCAGCAATGACCTCATCGCCCCAAGCTGGAAAACAAATGATCTCTGATGGCTGCCCCAGAGGGCTGTGGAAGCTGAGTTATTGAGTGTGTTTAAAGCAGAGGCTGACAGATTTCTGAATCCCAATAACACAAGGGATATGGGGATAGTGTGGGGAAAAAGGCATTGAAGTGGATGATCAGCCATGATCGTATTGAATGGTGGAGCAGGCTCGATGGGCTGAATGGCCAACTCCTGCTCCTATGTTCCAATGATACAAAGATAGGTAGGAAAGTAAATTGTGAAGGACACATAAGGAGACTAAAGTGATTTAGATAGGTTAAATGAGTGGGAAGAAATCTGCCAAATGGTGTATAATAAGGGAAAAATGTGAAATTGTCCATCTTGGTAGAAAGAATTTAAAAAGCTTATGATCGAAATGGTGAGAGATTGCAGAGCTCTGAGATTCAGAGGGATCTGGGTGTCCAAGAGCATGAATCACAAAAGGTGAGTATACAGGCACAGCAAGTAATTAGGAAAGCTAATAGACTGTTATTGTTTATTGTGAGGGGAATTGAATACAAAAGTAGGGAGGTTATGCTTCAGTTATACAGGACATTGGTGAGACCACATCTGGAGCACTTGTGTGCAGTATTGCTCTCATTTAAGGAATGATGTAAATGTGTTGGAAGCAGTTCAGAGAAGGTTTACTGGACTCATACCTGGAATTGGAGGCTGGTCTTATGAGGAATGATTGGACAGGCTGGGCTTGTGTCCGATGGAGTTTAGGTGACTTGATTGAACCGTATAAGATCCTGAGGGGCCTTGACAGGGTGGATGTGGAAAGGATATTTCCCTTTGTGGGAGAATCTTGGGGTCACTTTAAAAGTAATAACTTGTCCATTTACTCTCTTGGCTACATCGAGGGCATCTTGAAACCCATCGTACAAGGTACGCCCAGCTTCTGTCGTAACACGGCGGACTTCCTACAGAAACTCAGCAACCATGGACCAGTTGAACCAGGAACATTCCTCGTCACAATGGACGTCTCGGCACTCTACACCAGCATCCCCCATGACGACGGCATTGCTGCAACAGCCTCAGTACTCAACACCGACAACTGCCAATCTCCAGACGCAATTCTGCAACTCATCCGCTTCATTCTGGATCACAACGTCTTCACCTTCGACAATAAGTTCTTCATCCAGACGCACGGAACAGCCATGGGGACCAAATTCGCACCCCAATACGCCAACATCTTCATGCACAAGTTTGAACAGGACCTACTCACCGCACAGGACCTCAACCGACGTTATACACCAGATACATTGATGACATTTTTTTCCTTTGGACCCACGGCGAAGAATCACTGAAACGACTACACGATAACATTAATAAGTTCCATCCAACCATCAGACTCACCATGGACTACTCGCCAAAATCAGTTGCATTCTTGGACACACTCGTCTCCATCAAGAACGGTCACCTCAGCACTTTGCTTTACCTCATGATGCTCCACTTCTCCAGCTTCCACCCTAAACACATTAAAGAAGCCATCCCCTATGGACAAGCTCTCTGTATACACAGGATCTGCTCAGACGAGGAGGAGCGTAACAGACATCTACAGACGTTGAAAGATGCCCTCGTACGAACGGAATATGGCACTCGACTCATCGATCAACAGTTCCAACGCGCCACAGCGAAAAACCGCGCCGACCTCCTCAGAAGACAAACATGGGACACAACCGACAGAATACCCTTTGTCGTCCAGTACTTCCCCGGAGCGGAGAAACTACGTCATCTTCTTCACAGCCTTCAACACGTCATTGATGACGATGAACATCTTGCCAAGGTCATCCCCACACCACCACTACTTGCCTTCAAACAACCGCGCAACCTCAAACAAACCATTGTTTGCAGCAAACTACCCAGTCTTCAGAACAGTGACCACGACACCACACAACCCTGCCATGGCAATCTCTGCAAGACGTGCCAGATCATCGACAAGGATACCACTATTACACATGAGAACACCACCCACCAGGTACGCGGTACATACTCGTGCGACTCAGCCAACGTTGTCTACCTCATACGCTGCAGGAAAGGATGTCCCAAAGCGCGGTACATTGGCGAGACCATGCAGACTCTGCGACAACGAATGAACGGACATCGCGCAACAATCACCAGGCAGGAATGTTCCCTTCCAGTCGGGGAACACTTCAGCAGTCAAGGGCATTCAGTCTCTGATCTCCGGGTAAGCGTTCTCCAAGGCGGCCTTCAGGACGCGCGACAACGCAGAATCGCCGAGCAGAAACTTATAGCCAAGTTCCGCACACATGAGTGCGGCCTCAACCGGGACATGGGATTCATGTCGCATTACATTCATCCCCCACCATCTGGCCTGCGAAATCCTACCAACTGTCCTGGTTTGATACAATTCACACCTCTTTAACCTGGGGTTACCCCCATCTCTGGATCTGTAAAGATTTAATCACCTGCTAATGGTCGCATTCCAAGCATTGTTTGGCATCTTTGAATTTGTCTATATATATGTTTCTGGAACATACCTCTTCATTCACCTGAGGAAGGAGCAGCGCTCCGAAAGCTAGTGACATCAAAACAAACCTGTTGGACTTTAACCTGGTGTTGTAAGACTTCGTACTGTGCTCACCCCAGTCCAACGCCGGCATCTCCACATCATTGTCCATTTAAGGCAGAGGAGAACTTTTTTCTCGGAGAGTCGTGAGTCTTTGGAACTCTCTTCCTCAAAAGGCAGTGGAAGCAGAGTCTTTGAATATTTTTATGGCAGAGCTGGACAGATTCTTGATAAGCAAGGGGATGAAAGGTTATCGGGGGGGTTTCAGGAATGTGGAGTTGAGGTTTCAATCAGATCAGCCGTGAACTTATTGATTGGTGGAGCAGGCTCGAGGGGCCGAGTGGCCTACTCCTGCTCCTAATTCATATGTTATCACATCCTTTATAATAGATTGTAGCATTTTCCCTCCTACTGATGTCAGGCTAATGGGTCTGTGGTTCCCGTTTTCTCTCTCTCCTTAAATAGTGGGGATACATTTCCCACCTTCCAACCTGCAGGAACCATTCCAGAATCTATTGAATTTTGAAAGATGATCACCAATGTATCCATTATCCCGACAGCCACATCTTTGGTGTTGAAAGATGACCGGCTCTCCGTGTTATTGACCAGAGGCTGAGTGTGCTGACTCAATATCTGTCAGCTCATGAGGCCGAGCTGCAAACACCATGAAGGGACTCAATGATCCAGAGGAGAGACACCTGAACGTTGAGCAAGATGCCTCCTCAGCAAGCTAAGAATTGAATCCTTGGAAAACCGGCCGAGTGATGTCGGGGACTCCTGGAGGACTTGGAGAACCGAGGGTCAGAGAAAGAACATCTAGTTGTCGGCCAGCCAGAAGGTGTGGAGGGTGAGGCTCCTGTGAGGTTCTTCGAGGACCGGCTGCCACGTTTTCTCCAGCTGAATGTGAAGACTGGGTGTTTCAAATTAGAATGGCCATCAGATCCTGTCTTTGAGGGCGAGGGATATTTTTCATCCCAGGACTGTAGTCATTCACTTCCACAACTTGAAAGATCGGCAGAAGATCCTGGAGACGGGGACGGTGAGGTGGGACCTGGCTCCATGAGGGAGTGAGGATTTCCTTCTTCCAGGACTTTCCGGCAGCCACACAAACGAAACATCGAGGCTTTGATTACGTTTGAAGGGAACTCAAGGCTGTGGGAGTGAATTATGTCGCTTTATCCTGTGACCCTGAAAATTATATCCGACAACTCCGGCAAGTCTTTCAATAATCCAACTACTGCCTTGGCCTGCGTTCAATCCATGAAGGACAAGGATTGGAGCGATGATTTGCAGCTCAGACTAACTCAGGCTCTAATCTGAACTCTTTCCCTGTTATGGTGTTGTTGTCTGAATTTATTATCTTTTATCCTATTGAAGGGAGTTGTTATTCTGTGAGCGCCGATTAAATGTCTTCTCCTTGAGTGTTACAGTAACTCGTATTATCTTATCTAGGGCCGTGTCTTTCAACTATTATCCGAGCGTTAATCATGGCAGAACCGCGTGGTGCCATTGCCGAAGGGTGGGTGGTGGTGGATGCAGGTCTTCATGGGTGGGTCTAAAATGCGGGAGGGACCTTCGATCCCCATTCCCTTGTTGGCCCTTCTTTTCTTTTCCTCATTTTGGAGAAGATATCCTGAGGGTAATAACAGTCTGGCCGTGGGGTTAATCCTCCAATCCTCAGTCTTATTGAGGTATGTCCCCTTGGATCTATTGTGGTGGTGATTCTTTTGTATTTTTGTTATTATGGGAGGGTTTATGTGTTGTTGACTTTATCCTACTCTGGTACAGATGGGGCTTTTATCCGGGAAAGGAGCAGTTTGGGGAAACTTTGGTGCTTCTGGTGTAAAGTGAATTGGAGGAAGGGGGTAATGGTGCACACCCGATTGTGATGTGAAAATCTGTTCCTGTCTCTCTGTCGCCTAACTAATGGCGGCAGTTAATCTGCAAATTTTCCCAGGGAATGTACGGGGCATCCATCATCCTATCAGAAGGAAAAATATCCTCTCCTTTCTTAAGGAGAAAGTCGACATAACCTTAGTGCAGAAAACTCATCTGGATGATGAGGAACAGTTCTGGTCAGCCTATTATAGGAAGGATATTGTTAAACGAGAAAGAGTGCAGAAGAGATTTACGAGGTTGCTGCCAGGACTTGATGTTCTAAGTTATAAGGAGAAGCTGGATAGGCTGGGACTTTTTTACCTGGAGCGTAGGAGGGTTAGGTGTGATATTATAGAAGTCAATAAAATAATGAGCACAGAGAAGGTATATAGTCGACATCTTTTCCCTAAGGTAGAGGAGTCTAGAACTAGAGGGCAGAGGTTTAAGGTGAGAGCAGAGAGATACAAAAGAGACCAGTGGGGAAGTTTCTTCACACAGAGGGTGGTGAGCATCTGGAACGGCTGCCAGAGGCAGTGGGAGAGGCGGGTACAATTTTGTCCTTTAAAAAGCAGTTAGACAGTTACATGGGCAGGGTGGGTATAGAGGGATATGGGCCAAATGCTGGCAAGTGGGGCTAGCTTAGTGATAGAAACTGGCCGGCATGGACAAGCTGGGCCGAAGGGCCTGTTTCCAAGCTGTAAACATCTATGACTCTACCTGGAACAAAAAGAAACCTTGCCTCAAGTTTGTTAAGCTCCAATCACCAGGAGCGAAGGGAGGAGATGGTCTCCCGAAAATCAGGCTTCATCAATTGGCCTCTCATCTTAGGTTCATAAGGGACTGGGTTAGGATGGGCCCAACATTCATCTGGCTCAATACAGAAGCAGACCAGTCAGGTCTCCCTCGATTCAAAACTGGCATAGGCTGATTATGGAATGCATCTCCATGCAATATTTAATGTCTATAATTCATTCCGAGTCTGATGCATTGGGTAAAGTATGGGACTCCTATCTCAAATACATACGCTCCAATTTGACTGACTTGCCATGAGTGAATTCAATTTAACTTAGGCCGGGAGTAGGGCACAGTGGTTAATGCTGCTACCTCAGCGCCAGGGACCCAGGTTCAATTCCAGCCTTGGGTGGCTGTCTGTGTGTAGTTTGCACATTCTCCTTGTGTCTTTGTGGGTTTCCTCCGGTTGCTCCAGTTTCCTCCCACTTTCCAAAGATGTGCAGCTAAAGTGGATTGGTCACGCTAAATTGCCCCTTTGTGTCCAAGATGTTTAGGTTAGGTGGCTTGACCATGATCAATGCACCGGGTTATGAGGATAGGATGGGAAGTGGGCTTCAGTGAAGTGTTCTTTCTGAGGCTCACTGCAGACCTGAGGGGTGAATGGCCTTCTGCGCTATAGGAATTCTATGTCATCTATGTTGTGTTATTCATTTTAATTTGTATATGCTGTTAGTCTGTTTGTAATATTTTACAAACTGAATTGTTATCCTCTGTTTTTATATAATCTTACTCTCTTTCCACACTCACTATTTTAACCTGTTAACTGGTTGTTCAATTGATCTGGCATTTCATCTCGAGGCTCTGGTCCTTCAAATACCCTGTTCCAAATTAATTCTGCAATGTGTTGCTTGTATTTATGTTGGCAATGTCTCTTGTTCCGTTCTGTGCCCATTTTGCAGCATTTTTTCTGTTACTCTGTTGCATTCATTGTTTAAAAAATTATTTAAAAATAACAACTTATTAAAAATCTGTCCAACTCATCCGTGAATATGTTCAATGAGCCCCACACCCCACTGGTCCCTGTTGAAAATAAATCCAGAGACTAACAACCCTCTGAGGGAAGAGATGACTGGAAATATATAACATAACTACAGTACAATATTACAGGGCTAGAAATAATAATAAATGTACTTTATTACAGAACCATAAATAACATATCTAATCTGTACCATAGAACACGAGACATGTCTCTGTCCGGTATTAATTTACTGTCTCCTTAAATGTCAGCCATTGCCTGGAGAAACCAGCCGTTCAATTGTGAACCTTAGGAAAGAGACCATCCTTTTAGCCAGACGAATAAATGTGTCAAGTTAAGGGAGCAAAGGATGTCAATGTCTTTAAGAGAGAGAGACCTGGGCCAAGCTTTGCAGAGTCTGCACCCTCCCTGGATTCACTTCCTTTCCCTTCAGTTGCTGCAAGTGACCAATTGAAGGTCAGAATGAGAAAAGAAATGGAAAGGGGGAGAAAATAAAGTGTTTTACTCGCAGATATTGGAGACAGGAGTCGATTTCAGTCCGTGCAAAGCTCAATCTTCATTCACATAAACACGCGCTGTGATTGGCTGGTGGACCAGAGTACTTCCGGTCCTCAAATTCGACCCATTGGTCAATACCTCAGCCTGAAGGTTAGGGGGTGGGCTCTACCGCGCACATGCGCAGTCTCCCCACTTCCTTGGACATGCGCAATCTTGGATCGAGGGGGGAGATCACCGAGCGGCTTCTCGCTCTGGCCGGAGCCGGTTGCCTGGAAACCTTGTCTGGGGCAGGTGTGGAGGGAGGGGGAACAATTGGTGGGGGTGGGGCTCTCGTGTCCGCGCGCCGGGCCTTCCCGTGTCTGCGCGCTGGGCCTTCCCGTGTCCGCGCGCCGGGCCTTCCCGTGTCTGCGCGCTGGGCCCGCGCACTGGAACCCGGAGATATGTTTGGGGCCTTTCCGCGGATGTGGAAGAATGTGCGGGGGAGTGCGCACGCGCGGGCTCGCCTGCTGGCGGCTTTGTTTTATTGATTGTTTCGAGCTTTTTGTCTTTGGTGCAGCTGATGTGTTTTTGCATCGTGACTATTGTGTTTTGTGTGTTTACCCTGTCCTCTGCCTTGGTCTCTTGGGCAATGGAACCGCCTTTTGGGGCTGAACTGTGCCCCTCCGGGGAGGGGAGGGGTCTCTCTGGGTGTCGGTGTGTCCTTTCCTGATGGTCGGTGCTGCTCATTCTCTCTCACACTCTCACAGACCGGCACATGCAGCATTCACTCAGATACTCCTTCACACACGCCTGCTCTTACTGACATGCATGTACTGCATCCACACCCATACTTTCCCACACGCACGTTGGGTCCGTTCCCACCGATGGGGATCTACCGCTGGGAGGGGGGTCGATGGCGGCTTTGTTTTCTTGCTGATTGTTCTGTATTCAGCTTTGTCCTGTTGCATTGTCGAATTGTTAACAAACCAAAAGCTCCAAAACTTCCTCCTCCAAAACATCTGGGAGGAAATCAATGTTTCCCCCTTTTCTTATTCTCACCTTCAGTTGGTCACTTGCAGCAACTGAAGGAAAATGAAGTGAATCCAGGGAGGGTGCAGACTCTGCAAAGCTTGGCCCAGGTCTCTCTCTCTTAAAGACATTGCAATGAAATGAAAATCGCTTATTGTCACAAGTAGGCTTCAAATGAAGTTACTGTGAAAAGCCCCTAGTCGCCACATTCCGACGCCTGTTCGGGGAGGCAGTTACAGGAATTGAACCGTGCTGCTGGCCTGCCTTGGTCTGCTTTCAAAGCCAGCGATTTAGCCCTGTGCTAAACAGCCCCTTTGCTCCCATTGACATCCTTTGCTCCCTCAGCTTGACACATTTATTTGTCTGACTAAAATGTCTCTTTCCCAATGTTCACAATTAAAGGTCTGGTTTCCCCAGGAGATGGCTGACATTTAAGGGGACAGCAAATTAATATAGGCCAGAGATATGTTTAGTGTTATATGGTACATAATAGATATACTATTTATGGTTCTGCAATAAAATACATTTCTTATTATTTCTAGTTGTATAATATAGTACTGTAGCTATGTTATATATTTCCAGTCATGGAGTCATTACAGCACAGAAGAAATCCATTCAGTAACTCGAGTCCATATCGACTGTACAACAAACCAGTCAGTTCCATCCCCCCGCTATTTCCCCGTTCCCCTGCAAGTTAATTTCCTTCAAATACTGGTCCAATTTTATTTTTAAATCAATATTCGTCTCCACTTCCACCTCCATCGTAGGCAGAAAATTCTTAACCACTCGCTACCAAAATTAAATCCTTCCTCAGGGTGGCACGGTAGCACAGTGGTTAGCACTGTTGCTTCACAGTGCTAGGGACCTGGGTTCAATTTTTGGCTTGGGTCACTGTGGAGTCTGCACTTTCTTCCAGTGTCGACCTGGGTTTCCTCTGGTTGTCTCGGTTTCCTCCCATAATTCCCAAAAGACACTTGTTTTGTGAATTGGACATTCTGAATTCTCCCTCAATGTACCCGAACTGGCGCCGGAGTGTGGCGACTAGGGGATTTTCACAGTAACTCCATTGCAGTGTTAATGTAAACCAATTTGTGACACTAATAAAGATTATTATTAGATCCCCCCCCCCCCCTTTTATCTAATCAAAATACGCTTGGATGAAGATTTTCACTTCTTCAACAGTGAGCCTGGATCCCTCATGAATCAGCCCCTCAGGAGAATTGGGAGGATGAATATTAGACACAGCAGAGTGAGAATGGAGGGAGAGTGTGTGGTATGGAGAATTACAACATTTGGGGAACGAGTGAGGAAAGAATGTTCCAGAGAAACTAGAATTGTCTGTTCTGAATTTCTGTCCTGGATTGACAGTGATGTCTTTTGTTAACATCTTTTATAGGATATCAGAAGGTTAGAATCTACAGACTGAAATCTCAAACCAAACGTCACATCAAGATCTGGTGGACTCGCTCCATTCGCTGGGACTAGAATATCATAAGCTGTTAAATCTAGAAAAGAAAATGTTTCTCTGTTCTGACGGCTTCAAAAGATTTTAAACATCAGTGTGACTGGAAAAGCACCGAGACACACACACCCGAGTGAGAGTGTTCCAGAGCACTGACTGGAAAGAGCTTTAACCAGTTACACAGCCTGAAAAAACATCATACCATTCACAGCGGGGAGAGAACATACACGAGTTATGTGTGTGGACGAGGCTTCAACTGATCGTCAAACCTGGAGAAACACGAGGACACCCAAAACATGAAGAAACCCTGGAAATGTGGGGACTGTGGGAACGGATTCAGGACTCCATCTGCACTGGAAGCTCATCGACGCAGTCACACTGGGGAGAGGCCATTCACCTGCCCTCAGTGTGGGAAGGGATTCGCTCTGTTATCCTGCCTGCGGACACACCAGCGAGTTCACACCGGGGAGAGGCCGTTCACCTGCTCTCAGTGTGGGAAGGGGTTCACTCAGTTACCCAATCTGCAGACACACCAGCGAGTTCACACTGGGGAGAAGCCATTCACCTGCACTCAGTGTGGGAAGAGATTCTCTCACTTACCCAATCTGCAGAGACACCAGCAACTTCACACTGGGGAGAGGCCGTTCGCCTGCACTGAGTGTGGGAAGGAATTCATTCAGTTACTCAGTCTGAAGACACACCAGCGACTTCACACTGGGGAGAGGCCGTTCGCCTGCACTGTGTGTGGGAAGGGATTCACTCAGTCACCCGATCTGCGGGCACACCAGCGAGTTCACACTGGGGAGAGACCATTCACCTGCTCTCAATGTGGGAAGAGATTCACTCAGTCATCTAACCTGCTGATTCATCAGCGACGTCACACCGGTGAGAAGCCGTTCAGATGCTCTGTGTGTGGGAAGAATTTCATTCAGTCATCCAGCCTGCTGGTACACCAGCGCATTCACACTGGGGAGAGGCCATTCACCTGCTCTGTGTGTGGGAAGAATTTCATTCAGTCATCCCGCCTGCTGCAACACCAGCGCATTCACACTGGGGAGAGGCCATTCACCTGCACTGTGTGTGGGAAGGGATTCACTCGATTATCAATCCTGCAGACGCACCAACGAGTTCACACTGGGGAGAGACCGTTCACCTGCACTGTGTGTGGGAAGGGATTCTCTCGGTTATCCCACCAGCAGTCACACCAAAGAGTTCACAGATGATTACACGGGGTCAGATTCAGCTGTCGATGTTGATGTTAATCACATCCAGGATCAACCATGTTCATTCATATAATTTACAGTGCTGAAGGAGGCCATTCGGCCCATCGAGTCTGCACCGACCCTTGGAAAGGGCACCCCACTTAAACCCACACCTCCACCCTAACCCCATAACCCCACCTCACCTTTTTGGACACTAGGGGCAATTTATCAACCTGCACATCTTTGGACTGTGGGAAAAAACCGGTGCATCCGGAGAAACTCGCACAGATACAGGGAGAACGTGCAGACTCCGCACAGACAGTGACCTAAGCCTGGCTATCATACCTGGGACCCTGGAGCTGTGAAGCAACAGTGCTAATCACGGTGTTACCATGTCGCCCATTCTGACATCCTTCACTCCCTCTTTACACATTTATTTGTCTGGCTAAAAGGATGGTCTCTTTCCTAATGTTCATAATTAAAGGGCTGGTTTCCCAGGAGTTAGCGGTCATTTAAGGGAACTATAACTAATATAGGACAGAAACGTGTCAATTGCTATTTTAATAGAATTTACATTGCAGAAGGAGGCCATTCGGCCCATCGAGTCTGCACTGGCCCTTGGAAAGAGCACCCTACCTACTACCCACACCCTCATCCTATCCCAGTAACCCCATCCAACCTCTTTTGGACACTAAGGGCAATTTAGCATAGCCAATCCACCTGACCTGCACATCGTTGGACTGTGGGAGGAAACCGGAGCACCCGGAGGAAATCTACGCAGTCACGGCAAGTGCAAACTCGGTACAATCAGTGACCCAAGCCGGGAATCGAACCTGGGTCCCTGGAGCTATGAAGCAACTACTATAGTGCCCCCCCCCCCCCCACCCGATTAGATGTTTTATGATGTGCATTACAAACGATCTGAACTTTCAAAATACAATAATGTTTTCTTGCTCAAAGCAAAACAGCTTGCGCAGACTTAGAGTTAGAGTAGAAATATGAAAATACGAAATAAAGATAGTAGACAGCTGGGCAAATAGTATAGAGTGATTCTAGAATGGAAAATGTCTGCCAGGCCCCCTACCTTGAAGGAAAATGTTATAAATCTGAGTCCATCTGTTCCTACCCCTGTAACATGCTGATTGGTTTGGGTGAGTTCCCAATATATTTGATTGGATGATTAGTTGTAAATCATCAATATGTAACATAGGTCTGACTGTGTTGCATCTTTGGGTGTTTTCTGTGTGTGGGAATGTAACACTTATCAGGTATTTGCTGACTGCTATACTATTCATATTTTGAACAATGGTAGATTCATGTTAACTATGGTGCTCATTTTGACCTTCAGTAGAAATGTTGCGTTTGCTTCTAGTTAGACTGCAAATATTTCAAATGAATTCTGTATGCTTTGCAGATTTCTCTGTAAGCTATGTGTTTTTTTTAAATTGTAATGAAACTGATTAAACTCTGTGGTTTAGTAGAGAAACCATTTAAAATGGTTTTTAAACTGGGTTGTATTTAAAACAAAATGGCTAAATCAGTGATCCTTTTACCTATCAGAAATAGCTGGTTTCCTTCAGTCCTCCCTTTGATAGATCGAAAGATTAAGTGAGATGTGTCATAATAAAACAAAAGGAAGGAGAAATACGATAGGATAGGAAAAGCGCAAAGAGGAACTCATTCATATTGTCTTTGATGGTTTCCTTGTTTGAAAACAGCCTTCAACAATAGAGCGGGCAAGCTTTGCATTTCAAGCATTGCAGCAAAAATTCTTTAAAAATTATTATTATTCAATAACAATTAATCAATTAATTGAATTTGATTCTGCTGATTCAGTATTAATCTTTTAGCAATACACTAGTAATTAAGTCAAATAATTGATAGGTTAGTAATGGTTCAAGAATGATATTTTAGTTCCATTTCATTAACTGGTGGTGCAGTGGGATTAATGTGAATCATTCTGATTGGTGGGGCCCTGCATTTCATGAATAGTTGGCTAACGCATTTGATCAACAGGAATGTTACGTAGATGATGAATCCTGCTACACAAAAGAAAAATATTCCCTGTACTATGGACATTCCTGTGGCTCCCAACCACCCGCAATGTTTCTCCCAGATAGAGATATCTGAGGGTGTGTCAAGCTTTCTGACTTCTTCTTGAATGTGTGCTGCCAGATCTTTAACTTCTTTTGAATTATCTGGAATGAAAGTTCAACACTCCGCACCAATCAGGGCGCAGGTGCCACCTTTTTCGGCTAACACATAGTCAAGTGCCATTCGATTTTGTAATGCCACGGTTCGAATGGCTCGCATTTCGTCAGATTTTATTTGGGCCTCTCACATGAAGGCCAGGGTTATTTGGGAACCCGGGACGCACAGACTGTTGAGTGTTAGCGGTCGCGGAATTTGCCGTGACACCGTGACAAGCCAGGACCGCCACCCTACGGGAGTGCATGATAGGTAAAAGCCTCTGAGCACAGTTGCCTAGTACACCGGATACGCGATTGATAGATACAACACGGTTAACACATCATGGAAAAGAGAGGCACAAGGCAAAATACTCTGATACAAAAAAACAATGATCAGAGATGGGTGAGATCCCGATGCAGCCCCCGTAGAACAAAGAAACTGGTGGGATAAACAAAAGCGAGATCCGGCAAAAAAAATAAGGCAGGAGTCATCTTAGTTCACCAGTTAGAAGAGCAAATGACAGAAATGAAGTGCGTCCCCGTGCAGCGTTACGCTAATAATGTAAACAACAGATATAAAGCCTTCACACCGTTAGAAAAACAGGCTAAATTAAAGGAATTGAGCTCTCACTCTCCCACATTCACACCAAATCATTTTAAGAATAGAAATAAAGCGAGAAAAGATAGCGGCAGTACAGATTGTACAAACCGGCAAAAGAATCACAGGAAATTGTTACAATTATGGCTAAGGACTGTAGGGTAAAGAAAGGGAACTGTAAACATTGCGGGAAATCAGGACACCACAGTCACAGTTGCTGGCATAAGACAGAATTCGGGAAATCTAACTCAATTAGCCCAAAAGATCATGCAGCATTCCTGGAATGGCTCAAGGAGACGGGAAAGAAACAGGCTCCCTGGGGATGGACATTTTAAATTAACTAAAGTTTAGACATGTCAAAAGGGAAAAAAAATAAAATAAAATGAAGTTAAATCCAAAAGGTCAGACCTCGTGGTCATTGAGGAATGAAGAGGGAAGGTACAATGTCCCTTTTGCTCATCCAGAAGCATTGTAACCCAATTAATAAAATGTGGAAGCCGGGTGGATTTCAATAAGACAGACTGTGGCATAGTAAACAAAAAAAGGGGGGGCTGAAAAGCTGAATAAGCTTTTTGTTCAGAAATATCTGAGAATGACAAATCACCTCCCAAAACAAAAAAAGGGGAGTAATGTAAATACAAGATTATGGTTAGAAACTTAACAAATGGGCTCTTGTCGAGAAGAACTTCAGATCGTTTCAAATTTGCAAGATGGGATTTCCGTTTGAGATTAAGCCATTCAAGCCGTCCAGATAAATTCAGCAGTAATTCAATTCATTTGAGTTTTTAAAAAACTTGTAAGATTTCTTTCAAACACTGGTTAAATAGCGAACATTGAAAATTGAAATCAGTTTAAAGAACAAGAAAGAAATTTGAGTGAAATGAAAGGACAGAATAAATAAAGTTTTAGATCACGTAAAAGACGCAAATGGCATCGTTCCAAGTTCTCCGCCCCCTTAGGTTCCGTACAAAATTTAACAGCAAGCAGTTGATCTGTAAAAACATATATGTCTCTAAGAATAGCTAAAGCCTATAAAATCAATTAGTGGAAATTGACTTAAATGGAATAACATAGATAAAGTTTTATGATGTAGGAGAATGGAGGATCTTGTTCAGTATTTTAATTAAGTGATTGTGAAATTGCTGTCTCTTCAAGAATCTGTAGCCATGAGAAAGGGCTAACAGTTAACTATGATATTTGCGAGCTGTGATAATGTGTGTGTTTGGTTTATGAATGTTCATATATCTCTGCTAAGATTTATCTTCTGAGAAGTAACCTTGAGTTTATAATTTGGAACTTTAGAATAGGAACCATAAGGATTTTTACCTAACTAATTTTGGTTAAAGCACTGAAGTGCGAGGTTTCCTTTGTGAGTGTGGTGGTATTTGTGAGTCATCTGACATTGTGATTTAAAGATCATAGTTTGAGTGTAATTAACAAATTTTTCTTTTCAAAAGTTAGCATTGACATTTTAAGGGTAATTTTGATACACAAAGAATTTTAATCAGGATATAAAATCACGTGTGTAAGAATAAGAAAATATTAGTTTTATGGTGTTCATTGGAAGTTAGGATAGTTGAAATACATTTGACCAATCCGGTGTTGGATTAGTCCAGCGTTAAAACTTCCCTGACACAACGCAGATGTATTAATTCTGAGATTGCAGAATTAAGTGTAAAGGACAGATGGGTTAACAAAATATGTCCATGTTCATGTTTCTTGTTTAAACAAAAGAAGGGTGGTGACAAAATGACGTCTGGCAGAGAACTCTTACTCCACCCCTCTTCAAACCAGCAGAGAATTGACCCGTGCTTTTTAATGCCTGGATTTGGTATGTCACTCTTGCGGGGACCATGAATTGGATTCAATTTGAATTGGTTTTTGGAGCAGGCGAGGAGCTGGATTCAGGGTTTGCCCCTGTCCACACTCTGAGCTCTGGCTTTGTAACTCTGATAAAGCAATTTAAAAAAACAGCTGACGATGTATTTTTAATTGGAACTTACAAATTTTAAGTTTTGAATTGTCAGATATATTCAGATTAGCTAACCCACTCTCTCCCAAGCAGAATGGATCTTTTGTGTTTTACTTTACAAGCAACTGCAAGTGGAACACGATTTGCAGTAGCTTCAGGAATTTGAGATAGTTGGGTTATAGCAAACTGGCTAACTAAACAGGCACAAGCACGTCAGGGTCGGGTTCAAGCCCAACAGAAACAGGCGCGCAACCACGAGGAAAATAGATATGAAAAGATTGTAAAATATGAGAACTACTAACCCCTGGATAACAGACGTGTTCGGCCCATACAGGAACAAGCTTAATACGGACAACACCTAACACCTGGTGATGACCAGGACACTTTTCCTTTAAATTTTCAGATTAAACATCCAAAAAAGGCTGGAACGACAGCGGAGGTTGTGGGGACTCGTGATGACTCTTGAGATCTCAGAACAACTACGAGCAGATAAGAGCGCAGGAAATCATTGATTTCACAACGGACACAGGATGAACATAGCTATATGAACTATGGTGCTTTATATAATTTTATTGACGTAATATTGATCCCAGCAGCCAGAGACTGGAACAATGGTAGAACTTATTTTAATGCGTGGCTGCAGGTACACTCGGGGAAAGACAGCCGATGCGTATACAAATT
The DNA here is from genome assembly GCF_047496885.1 of Scyliorhinus torazame. Classification (NCBI taxonomy): domain Eukaryota; kingdom Metazoa; phylum Chordata; class Chondrichthyes; order Carcharhiniformes; family Scyliorhinidae; genus Scyliorhinus; species Scyliorhinus torazame. The sequence continues at coordinate 144,366,583 of NC_092711.1, forward strand.
GTCACTGTACTTCTCGCAGGTTCAGGTATTGTTTATAATATGAAATAAATAGGCATTGTGTTTTAAGTAAGGTTGTTATGAAGCAGGCTGCCAATGATACGGGTGCCACTAGATTTTGAGGGCATGACAACCTACACAGCGTAAGAAGAGGCATAATCAATGATGCAGTGACTTGACTTAACACAGAAACTTCTATGGTAAAGTCACTAGACATACAAGGGATAAATGCAAAGGTGGAACAAGTTTAAGGAAAGGAATATTAGAGAAACCAGAGAAAGGTCTACCCAGCTTGAGAGAAGATGGCCTGGATATACAATTGAATAGGACAACAGTGTTTGGGGGACACACTAAGACAATCAACAATAATTAATAAACTAATCGACCGAGAAACAGAGACAGCTGGAAGGCTCTGACAGGGGCAGCTTGAATAGACAGCCCTCAACTGGCTAAGCTAGCCAAATGACAAGGGACGCTGGACAACTGTACTCTGAAGAGAGTAACCAGAGTATACTCAGCGATCCTCGACTGCAAAATGGACGAGATAACGGGGCTAGAGATGGTCCTGATGATCCCTATCATCACACCGGACTCAGGGCCATTCCCTCTCAACCAACTGGAGAACACTGGAATAGTACGGGCTAACACCTCCCTCAGGTACTTTTCACCGAGACCTCTGCTATACGCAGGAATAATATATGGGATCTCCCTCACGGGGTGTAAACAGAAAGGGGACATTAAAGTGTGCCCCGACCCGGTAGGACAGGGAGAGTTGGACGAATGTGGGTTAATCAGAACTCATGGTTGTGCCTTAGAGATTACACCTGTCCCCATGCATTTTAAGCTTACGGAGGGAAAGGAAAATATTGCGCCTCCACCACCATAACCTCCTATCGCTATAACTTGTTCTCCTTAGGTCCACCTAGCTACGGCCTAGCAAGGATTATTTGAGTTAGGATTATAAAGAGCCAGAGATGGTCCCACACCTTGCAGAAACTCTGAGGGAACGAAGACTCAAGATCAGTCAATCAGTTAAGCTTTACTACCAGTTAATGAAAAAAATCCATGCTTTGAAAAAAAAAACACACGAGGAACTACTTCAGAGTGAAAGTTGGTGGCAGAGAGTGTGGGAGTGTAAGATGAGCTAACTTGCAAACTAGTATGAATAATATATTTTAATTACAGACAGCAGAGTTAGTCAGGGAGGCAGGCATGATTGATATCAAGGCATTAAACGTGACATACATGGGTTCATTTGAGGGGTGATCTTTGAATCACAGGCACGGTGTACGTATGGAACATCAGGGAGGTTACATGCCCCAAAGGCCGTATTAAAACCCATCCTGCTGCCCTCATTGAATCATTGTGATCATCTGGGATTCAGTAAACTTCTTCCAGGACCAAAAGGAGGAATTGTTGGGGGACATTTTCTGATACTGGACTATGATATAAATTATAGTTGGCTCTGTAACTACATTTTTGCTCCGATATTACTTTTGAATAGTTCTGCTGAGACAAAAGGTACTCATTGGCTTAGATCCCTGTTCAGAAGAGGCATATTGTAGGAATAGACCTTGGGCGCGATTCTCCGAAATGGAGGCAGAGTGTTCGGCGTCGGGAACGCAGTCGAGGTTCCCGACTGCGCGAAACTGCCCCTATCCCGACCGATCCAGGGCCCGATAATGGGCTAGGAGCGGAGCCACATCATTTACACGCGCCAGGCCTTGGCGCCGCGTAAAGGCGGCGCCGCATACATGACGCAGCCGGTGCCGCATAACTGGCGTCACCCACGCATGCGTGGTGCCGTCCTCGCTGAGTCCGCCCCGCAAGAAGATGTCAGACGGATCTTGCGGGGCTACGGAAGAAAGGAGGTCCTCCTTCAGAGAGTCCGGCCCGACGATCGGTGGGCACCAATCGCGGGCCAGACCCCATTTGAGGCCCGCCCCCCCCCCCCCGGGTGCAGGATACCCCTCGCCCCCCCGCAGGCCGCCCCCCCCCCCCCCCCCACCACGTTCCCGCGCTGTTCCCGCCGGCAGCGACCAGGGGCGTCATTCTCTGACCCATCGCCGGGTTGGAGAATCGCCGGGTGCTGCCGTGAATCCCGCCCTCGCCGGTTGCCGAAGTCTCCGGTACCGGATATTCGGCGGGGGTGGGAATCGGGCCGCGCCGCTTGGCGGGCCCCCCCGCTGGATTCTCCGGCCCGGATGGGCCGAAGTCCCGCCGATAAATTGCCTGTCCCGCCGGTGTGGATTAAAACCACCTTTTGAACGGCGGGACAAGGCGGCGTGGGCGGGCTCCGGGGTCCTGGGGAGGGTGCGGGGCGATCTGGCCCCGGGGGGTGCCCCCACGGTGGCCTGGCCTGCGATCGGGGCCCACCGATCCGCGGGCGGGCCTGTGCTGTGGGGGCACTCTTTCCCTTCTGCCTCAGCCACGGTCACCACCATGGCGGAGGCGGAAGAGACTCCCTCCACTGCGCATGCGTGGGAAACTGTCAGCGGCCGCTGATGCTCCCGCGCATGCGCCGCCCCGAGATGTCATTTCCGCGCCAGCTGGCGGGGCAACAATGCCCGTTTCCGCCAGCTGGCAGGGCGGAAATTCTTCCGGTGTCAGCCTAGCCCCTCAATGTTGGGGCTCGGCCCCCAAAGATGCAGAGCATTCCGCACCTTTGGGGCGGCGCGATGCCCGTCTGATTGGCGCCGTTTTGGGCGCCAGTCGGCAGACATCGCCCCGCTTCGGGAGAATTTCGCCCCAGGTGTGGACGGCGCCGGGGGTAACCCGCCGTTTTGGGCATGCCGCTCGGCCCATCCGGGCCTGAGAATAGCAGGGGTGCTGGAGAGTCACCATTTTGGGTGTCACGGGCGATTCTCCGGTCTGCGCCGCGCGGAACTCGACGGGGCCATTCTCGCCACTTGGGAGAATCACGGGAGGGTGTCAGACCTGCGTCGCGGGAAATGTGGCGACCCAGGCGGTTCTCCCAACCGGCGCGGGAGCGGAGAATCGCGCCCAGTGTATACACAATGTTTACTAATATCAGAAGGGACACAAAATGGCTGTTAGCTAAGATAGCAATACTAAAGACACAAAATGTCTGAACTAGCCACATTCCTGAACAATGGGTTGCAAGCTGTGTAGGCTACCTCATGGGAACTAGACATGGGTATTTCTAGGGAGTATGTTAACAGCCACTGATAACAACTTCACACAATAGCTCAAGGTCTCCAGCTGCAGACAGATATCTTTATGTTGAGTCTTGAGTGACTTTTGCATGAAGTTAGGGGCGGGTAAGACAACACCCACTTTAACCATATATGTGATAACTGGGATGCCAAGAAAATTGATTGACTGCATGTAATGAATTGTGACGTGAATAGAGTTGATTGATATGTTAATGAGAATGCAACTAATTCCACCTCTTGAATCTGTATATTAACCCAATGCGAACCTTAGCTCAAGTGAGAAAGAGTGCTGCCAAGCTGGGGAGCTTTCAGATCTTTCTCCCAGAGCTCTGATATAATAAACTGCTTCTTTACTCATTCATAAAGGCCTGCGTGTGAATATTTTCACCTCTAACAACTGGGAACTCACTTCAACATATACATATAAGCATATTTACTGATTAGAGTTAACAGAAGAATCTAAGGAAGAGTTTATTTAGATATTGAGTGGCCGTGACCTGGAATTCGTTTTATACAAGGGTGATGGCAGTGGAGTGGATTTACGACTTTAATATGAAATTGGTATTTTAAGTAAATAAACTTGCAGTGGATTGGGGATATCAAGGGGGAATGGAACTGACTGGATTGTCTACAGAGTCAGCATGGACTCCAGTTGCACTCGTTCTGTGTCATCATGACTGGAACTATATAACACAGCCACAGTATATATTACACTGGAAATAATAATAAACATACGTTATTACAGAGTCATAAACAATATACCTAATTTATGCCATATAACAACACTTGACATCATATATTAATTTACTGTCCTCTTAAATATCAGCCCTCGCTTGGGGAAACCAGCCGTTTAATTGTGAACATTGGGAAATAAACCAAAGGATGTCAATGTCTTTAAGAGAGAGAGACCTGTTGATGGGTCGCGCCCTCAGGACCACTGTGCCATCCATTCTTGTTCCTACACCCGACCATGCTCCAGTACTGCAAAGGATGTGACAGCAGCGTGCTCAGCAGAAGGTGGCACATGACACTCGGGCAACTGATCTTCCTGCCTTGGCGCCTGGAGACAACGTCCGCATCCACCTACCAGAGGGTGGCTGGTCAGCAAGTGCCGAAGTTCTCCGCCGCGTGGCTCCCCGCTCGTTCCTGGTTCACATGCCTGATGGCTCCATTCGCCTGCTTCCGCGTTCGCTACATGATCATACACCGGTGCCACGCCCTCCTGTTGTTCCTGATGTCGACTTCGGGGAGCTTCCTGACACCATGCCCATTCCTCTGTCACCTGTGGCCAGGCCCATTCCTCAGCCGGTGGATCCTGACCCACCCTTGAGGCGGTCAACCCGAATTCGTCGCCCACCTACGAGGCTGGACTTATGAGCCTGTTTGAACATTGAACTCACTGACGTATTATGCCACAATGTTAATATGTTTCTCTTTTTGTCGTTACAGGTGTTCGTTTTTGATGTTTGATGATTATGCTTGTTTTGTTTATGGTACAACCTCGTTGCTATGTTGCACCTGACACCTTCCTATGTATATAGTTTAGCCTCATGTACATGTTGTAGATATTGCACACACACGTTCAGCTGCACTCAGTACACATCTATATTTATTACCACATAGGCACATATTCTTGTAAAAAAGGAGGGATGTCATGATATTCAGATAAACATCATGGTGCAAACACACATACACACTGGTGGACAGATCAACGGACCAATCAACACACACGCAACATCACAGCCAATCACAAGCAAGAGTACGCACTATAAAACGGGGAACACCACAGTTCCCGCTCATTCCAGCAGGAGACAGCTCAGGGCACAGAGCTCACAGCAAGCCACTCAGACATACACCATGTGCTGAGTGCCTCTTTAAGATAGTGTTAGGGTTGGGTCCACAGGTTAAAGGGTAAAGAACGAACCACAGTCATAAGTTTACAGATGTTGTTATTGATAGTAATAAAACAAAGTTGTACCATCTGCAACCGTGTTGGTTCGTCTGTATAGCGGAACACCCAACACAACACTGTCTCCAGCCTATGGTGAGTAAAACACTTTCTTTTGTCCCCCTTTCCATTTATTTTCTCATTCTGACCTTCAATTGGTCACTTGCAGCAACTGAAGGGAAAGGAAGTGAATCCAGGGAGGGTGTAGACTCTGGAAAGCTTGGCCCAGGTCTGTCTCTCTCTTACAGACACGACAACTATAAACCATCCATGAGTCCTGCCCCTGACCAGCCTGTAATATAACAGGGGCCAGTTTAGCTCAAGTTGTTTGGACAGCTGGTTCATGATGCAGAGGGAGGCTTCAATTCCCGGCTGAGGTTATTCATGAAGGCACCAGCTTCTCAACCTTGTATCGTGCCTGAGTTGTGTTGATCCTCAGGTTAAATCACCACCAGTCAGATATACCTCTCAATGGGGAAAGCAGCCTATGGTCATCTGGGACCTTGGCGACTTTACCTTTAATCTAACAATTGAATCCACTCGATATAATCCTCACCCATTCCGAAGCCTCGAATCGGATGCACCAGATAATTCGACTTGATCGAAAGCTTTCTCTGCATCGAAGGAGATCACCAGCCCACCCACTGTGTATTTCTGAAAAGCCTGAATCACATTCAGCAACCGTCCAACATTGTTACTGGAAAACCCAGGCTCCCCCCGCCCCCGCACAATTGTTGGAAGGATGCCTTCTCGCCAAAACTTTAGATCGTAATTTGAAGTCAAGATTCAAAACAGATATTGGCCAACAAGAGGCACACTCCTCTGGATCCTTCAGAATCAAAGAGATAGTAGCCTCCCAAAGAGTCGATGACAGCATCGACTGAGTCAAAAGAGTGACAATACATACCCATAAATGGGTCCAACAACAAATCCTCAAGCCCCCTATAAAACTCACACCCACAGCCATCCGCTCCTGGTGCTTTACCCAACTGAGCTCCTTCATGGCCTTTGAGACCTCTTCCCTAGAAAGGGGAGCATTAAGAGGCTCACACTGGCTTTCTGAGGCCTCCATAAGCTTCAGGGAAGTGAATAAATGCTCCATATCCAGCAACACTTCACCAGACTTCAGAGACTTTATAATCCTGCATAGAATTCCCCAGATCCCTGTTTATCTCCTCTGTCCTCACAACCCTTCCCCCCCCCCCAAGCTGCCCAGAGGGAATTGTTCCAATGTCGGCCTTTTTCTTTGTCAAACAGGTCATGTATTTGCTCGGTTTATTCCCAAACTCGTACAACGTCTGCCTCGCAAACCTTTCTCGACCTGCTGCATCAATCATTAACCTCCTTCAGCAATAGCTTATTCGAGATCTCCTTGTAATTCTGCTCGGCCTTCGTGAAACAAACCCCCAGACATTGCTGGTTCTTCAGCATCCGAGCATAAACTTTACATGTCTCCCATAAAATGGAGGGGGGAATACCAGGGGTTGGGTTCACCCAAAGGAAGAACTCAAACTCGTTCTTACAATGCTTAGTAAATGAAGTATCTCTTATCAGAGAGGCAGCAAACCTCCACATTCTCGACCTGGGGGTGAACCCTCGAGTAGAATTCCAGAGTAACAGGGGGATGGTCCACAATCGATGGTCACGACGGTGCAAGAGGACACCAGGTGTAGGATCGTCCTTGACATAAAAATGTTGTTGATTCTAGTATGGCATTGATTAGGGCTGGAAAGAAGGTAAAATCTCCTCCCCTCAGGTGCAAAGTTCTCCAAACATCCACATAACCCACCTCCTCACAAGTAAAGGCCAATGCCCTGGCTTGTGGCGGGGGGGGGGGGGGCGGGGGGGGGGGTCTTGGTAACCGGGAGCTTATCTACCAGCGGATTTAAGGGACAGTTGAAGTCACCAACCACAAAAGAGTTAGTTGAAGCTAACTGCAAAATCCACAAAGGCCTTAGTAATGAACTCCGGGGAGTAATTAGGGGATCCATAAACATTCATTATTGAAACAATATTGCCATGCACCGAACCTCTAATGATCGCATATCTACCTCCTTTGTCCTTGGTGCAGGTTTCAACCTTAAAAGGGATATTTTTATTAATAAGGATTGCCACATCCCTGCTACTGGATGAAAAGAAGATGAAAAAAACCTGCCCCTCCCAATCCCGCCTCAATTTAAAGTGTTCCTCATCATCCAGATGAGTTTCCTGTAATAAAGCTATGTCGACTTTCTCCTTAAGAAAGGAGAGGATAACCATAGATTTGAGCCAGCGAAGTGGGATTGGAAATTTTCGGAGATGGGATTGGAAAGGAATTAGGACACTAAAAGATTTATTTCTTGGGGGTCGTTTTGCGGGATTGAAGGAGCTGGGAGCGAAGTATGGGCTGGAGCAAGGGGAAATATTTAGATATATGCAGATTTGAGACTTTGCCAGAAAGGAGATACAGAGCTTCCCAGTAGAGCCAGCTTCCACATTGCTGGAGGAGGTGCTGACGACAGGGGGACTGGGGAAGGGGTAGTATTGGCGGTTTACGGGGCTATTTTGGAGGAGGAGAAGGCGCCTTGTGTATTGATGTTTGCCCTATGTATTGTTCTCATGTATGGAATGATCTGTCTGAACTGTACGCAGAACAATACTTTTCACTGTATCTCGGTACACGTGACAATTAACAACTCCAATCCTCACCATTGAGGTGATAGTATTTCTAATCAGTAAGGCGACTCCACCCCCTCTGCCATATTCTCCGTCCCTCCTGTAAACTTTATAACCGGTATATTTGGTACCCAGTCCAGACCGTCCTGCTACTTGTTTTTGGAACTGTATTGAGTTCCCCTGAGGCCTTCCCCTCCCCCTCCATTTATTAGTTTAAAGTCCTTCTGACCTCCCTATTTATCCTTTCCACGAGGACACTGGTCCTAGATCGGTTCAGGTGGGGACTGTCCCAACGGTACAGATCCCTCCTGTCCCAATACTGGTGGCAGTGCCCCTGGAACCCCTCTTTCCCGCACCACTCCTTTAGCTACGTGTTTACTTCCGTAATTTTCTCATCCCTGTGCCAAATTTGCACGTGACTCGTGTAATAATCCAGAGATTACATCCTTTGAGGACCTGTTCTTTAATTTTGTTCCTCGTTCCTGATATTCCCAAACAGGTCCTATTTCCGAGTCTTGCCGATGTTGTTTGTCCCAATGTGGACCACAGCAACTGGATCCTCCCCCTCCCTCTCCAATATCCTTTCAAGCCGGTTAGAGATGCCCCTCACCCTGGCACCGGGCAGGCAACATACCATGTGGGACTCTCGGTCCTGCTTCCAAAGGACGTTATCACTTCCCTTAATTATAGAATCACCGACAACTACCACTTCCTCCCCCCACTTGGATGGCCTCCTGTACCAGGGTGCAGTGGTTAGCCAGCTCATCCTTCCTACAGTCACTGCTCCGATACCCTGCCCCTCCGTGTCCGCTCCCTGGAGACTCGGCTGTGAATCCCCGAGATAAGGTTTTTGTCCTCACAGCTCCGACACTCCGTCCCTCCGAGTCCGCTCCCTGGGGACTAGGTATGGGGAATAGGTATTGGAGACGAGGTATTGGGGAATGAGAGGAAGGAATATTCCATAGAAACTAGAATTCTCTGATCTGAATTTCTATCCTGTACTGAGTGTTGACTTTTGTAAACTCCTTTTACAGATATTACAAGAGGAGGAATTACAGACAGAAATCTCAATTGTCACGTCTCGGTCTTACAGAGTCACTCGATACCTTGGGATCTGAGTATTATCGGCCTTTGAACCTCGAAGGAGAAACGTTTGCCCGATCTGTCGGCATCAAAAGATTTTAAACATCAGTGTGACTGGAAAAGCACCGAGACACACACACCCGAGTGAGAGTGTTCCAGGGCACAGACTGTGGAAAGAGTCCAAGTCTCTGTCCTAGAGGAGCTCCCACCGGTGGCCACTGTCTACGCCGCTTTCAGGGGTTTCCACGTTTTTTTGGTCTCCCCCCTCCGATTTTCGGCGGCCTTTGGGGCTGTCCCGGGTCTCCAGCCGGGCCGGTTTGAGAACCGGGGACGAACCCCACGTGAGTGTCTGGCGGCCGGAGCTGAGGTGTCGGGCCCGGGACGCACGCATTTGGAGCAACGGGGGCGGAGCCAAACTGAGGATGAGGCGGCAGGCCCGAAGCCAGGGCGCAATGTAGTGGAGATGTTCCACACCGGGTGGCTCCCGCCTAGAGTGTTTTTTTAAGTCGTCGGAAGTCCGGCCCCAGTGGACGTTTTGAGGAATATTTAAAAAAACTATTTTTGAAGAATTTTTTTGTTTTTAGATTGAAGAAAGAAAAATAATAAGTCGTTAAAAGATGCAAAAAGGGCTCTCCGTCCGGGCCTGGTCGGGAATGGCGCATCCTCGGGGTTGGCGGTGACTCATCCGGTGGCCTGTCCTCTCCGGATGTGGGGATGTCGGAGCCCCCTCCGGGTGTGGGGATGTCGGAGCCCTCCCCAGGTGTGGAGATGTCAGGGCCCCCCCTGGGTGTGGGGATGTCGGAGCCCCCCCCGAGTGTGGGGATGTCGGAGCCCCCCCCGGGTGCGGGGATGACGGAGCCCCCCCCGGGTGTGGGGATGTCGGAGCCCCCCCGGGTGTGGGGATGTCGGAGCCCCCCCGGGTGTGGGGATGTCAGAGCCCTCCCCGGGTGTGGGGATGATGGAGCCCCCCCCCCGGGTGTGGAGATGTCAGAGCCCCCCCCCAGGTGTGGGGATGTCGGAGCCCCCCCCCCCCCCGGGTGTGGGGATGTCGGAGCCCCCCCCTGGGTGTGGGGATGCCGGAGCCCCCCCCTCCGCTGTGCCACGAGCGGCAGCGCCTGGAGCTCTGCACCCTCCACGCCCTCAACAACCTCCTGCAGCAGCCGCTCTGCACCCAGCAGCAGCTGGACGGGCTGAGCGGCCAGCTGGCTCCCGACTCTCTGGTGAATCCACATCGCAGTTTGTTAGGAACCGGGAACTATGATGTCAACGTCCTCATGGCCGCCTTGCTAACTCAAGGCCTCGCTGCGATTTGGTGGGATAAACGCAAGTCGCTCAGCAGCTTGGTGCTGAGCCGGGTCCATGGCTTCATCCTCAACATTCCCTCCAACATGACGCTGGGCTTTGTCTCGCTCCCCATCCAGCGCAAGCACTGGGTGGCAGTCAGGCTAATCAACGGGGCCTACTACAATCTGGACTCCAAACTAAAGGCCCCGGTTCCAATCGGGAATGAGGAGGAACTGAGGAAGTTCCTGCAGGACCAGATTGCCCAGGATCCCTGTGAGCTGCTGCTGGTGGTGCCGAGGGAGGTGGAGGAGGACGGAAGCTGGCTGCTCGCTCCCTGAACGCGAGACACGGGAGATCGGACAGCGGGAGCGGGAGGGGGGAACGTCTCGCCGCCGATAGCGGGCTGACTCAGACCTCCAGCTGTGACGGATGAAGCCAGCGCGCTGGGGAGGTGGAAAAAATAATTGGAAACTCTAAATGTATTTAAAAAAGAACTTGAAATGTTTAAAGAGACAATATCAGCAGGACTGTTATTGAATCATTGCCTCTATCATTTCCTATATTGCTCCATCGTCACATAGTTTAAGTTCATTGACCAGACTGAAACAAACAGGAATGGGGTTTTAATACATAATATTATGCAATGTTGCTTGATGGTACAGTTAGAACTCAGCTCAATTCCTCGAGGTCGCGCTCTCATTGGGAATATCACATCATTAAATAAAAGAATTACAATGTTAGGGGTGAAAATATTCACACAATGACCTGAGTATAAGTAAAAAAAGCAGTTTATTATGTCAGAATTTTGGGAGGGAAGGTCTCAGACTCCACAGCCTGTGACAGCACCTTCTCTCACTTGAGCTGAAGCTCACATGGGATAATATACAGATTCAAGGGGCAGAATTAGTTGTTTTCTCATTTACAGACAATCAATCAACTATATTCACGTCACACTTTTTACATGCAGTCAATCAATTTTCCTGGCATACCCAATTATCACATATATGGTTAAAGTGGGTGTTGTCTTACCCGCCCCTAACTTCATACAGAAGTCATTCAAAACTAACAATGATGTGCCCTGTCTACAGCCTTAGACCTTGAGCTTATCAAGGATACATTGCAAGTCTTGTTCTGTGAAGCTGTTATCAGCGGCTGTTGGGACACTCTCTATACATACCCACGCTTGGGTCTCATGAGACAGTTTACAGGGAATGTGGCTTGTTCAGCCATTTTATATCACAAAATAGCTAACAGCCATTTTGTGTCTTTTCTGATGTTAACAGCATTGTGTATACACTATCTATTTCTACAAATTACCTCTTCTAAACAGGCATCTAAGCCAATGAGTACCTTTTGTTTCATCAGAACTATTTAAAAGTAATACGGGAGCACAGATGTAGTTACAGGGCCACCTATAATTTATATCATAGTCCAGTATCACAAAGTGCCCTCCAACACTTTCCCCTTTTGGTCATGGAAGATGTTTACAGTACTCCAACCATATTCGGGTGTCCGACCAGCCAGGGTTGGAAACGGGTGCGGAAGCAGATGTTGTAGCCTTCGCCTCGTTGATCGCCCGAAGACGGATCCTGATAGGTTGAAGAGCAACCTCTCCACCCTGTGCCCTGGCGTGGCGGGGGGACCTGTTGGAATACTTGACTCTTGAGAAGGTTAAGTTTGAACTGAGGGGAAGGATGGAGGGGTTCTACAATTCATGAGCATTATTCATTATGCATTTTCAAGAACTGGATAAGATCGAACATTAGTTGGGGCGGGTGGGTGGGAGGGTTGGGGGAGGGGGGCTGTGTGTGTTAATGGCGACTATGGGTGATTCCTGATTCCTTTTTGTCATTTGTTTATGTGAACATGCGAGCTAATGTTTGGGGTTTGGTGGGAGGATGGGATCGTTGTTATTGATATGGGGATTGACATATTTGTTACTGATTATTGTTGGGTGTAAATTTGGGAGAAAATGTGAGAAAAGAGGAGAATAAAAAAATATTTTTTTTAAAACTGACTCTCAACATTTTTTTATCACCCAAATGTACTGGGGAGTTAAAATTGGATTGCTGCCAAACTCGTCTTATCTTTGTTTTGGAACAGACTGACCTAAACATGGGTTACTTACTTTCAAACCTGTCTCTTAAATCCAAGCGGTTGGAATTTTATTTAAATCAGTTTCACATTGGATGAAGTTTAGTTTCCTATCCAAACTAATTGTAAACATAGAACTAAACACAATAAAAAACCTCTTATTAGCATCTCAAATGGAACAGTAAATTCATTTGTTACATTTTTAACTAAAACTGTTGCTAACTCGCCAGGACAAGGGAGGGGAGAATATATGACTGTAATGTTTAGGGCAGCCTCCCCCTTGGTAATCGCAGGAGGAGCTGTACTTGTCCTTATCTACTTGCTCTGAAAGGCCTTGGTTTAAAGTTTGCAGAAATGCTTTTTCACAGACGGAGTTTTCCTTTGAGACACAAGCCTGTATTTCGTTTCCAGCTGTCCAGCTGAATGGTTTCATTTTATCGCTCAGTTTCCTGTGTCTTCAGGCAGGTAAAGTGACACCATTGCTATTCCTCAGCAAATTTGTGTTCCTTCAGGATTAGTCTTACCCTGTGGGTTTACTAAATGTCTCTCCTTTTCCTTCAGTTCTCAGTATCTATTGGTTCTGGCCACAGGGAGATGAGGCTCAGTATCCTCGGCCCAAGGGCGATTGGTGATTGTGTTTTATCCACTGAGGCGGCCCCACCCTATCTGCCCAACTGTGTTGCTGCACACTGCAGCCACCGGCTGGACTGGATTGTCTCATTCCTTTGTCTGATTCTTCACTAAATATAGGCTGCTCAGAATTATTATCCCTTTTGTTCTCTATCCTTCTTCTGACCCATCCACCAGCTTTCCTGTCCCCCAGCCGTAAGGTGTGGGTCCCAACCATCTTTCTGCATTAACTGAGATTGATGTTCCGCTGTGAACCCTGTGATGGAGCTCACGGCTCCTCAATCAGAACCCGGAACATTCTTTCTTTTTGAATTTGGCAATATTTATTTATTTATTTTCTGATGCGATGGAGAAAGAAATCTAACAAATAGACAAAGGGAAAGAAAATGCAGTGAACTATGCGGCTTCAACTAGACACTCGAGTGAGCATTGGCCCACTTGCATGGCTTCAACAACCTGTGCAGCTTCAACCAGACGCTCGAGTGAACGTTGGCCCATCTCCGCGGCTTCAAATCCGGCAGTCACGTTAGCGTGGCTTCAACCAGAATGGTCCGCCTGCGTTCATTCCCTGGTGCGCGGTTTCAGATAGACACGTGAATGAGTGTCAGTCACGCCTGTGCAGCTTCGTCGACGTTGGTCACGGCCAGACATAGTGTTAGAGTTAGGAGGGCCAGGCACGTCGAGGATCACCGAGGGTACTGGGCGCAGGGGTGGGGGGGGGGGGGCACCACGCCACCAGGAGTGGGATAATGTACAGCACAATAGATACCTCTTTGCACAAACATTATGACATTATGATGCCTCTGTCACTTTCTTCTGCAATGCAGGCTGACCCCCGGTCCCTTTGCCCATCTCTCCAGGCATCCACCCCCCCCCCCCCCCCCCCGTTCCCCCCCCATCACCTGACGTGGCACCCACCCACTCTCTGGCCGTGGACGTCCCTGAGGCTCTGTCCCATCCCCTGGGTGTGCGGATGCTGCGTGTATGCTCTTGTCCCCCGCAGTGTTCAGGTGCAGTGTTCAGGCATCAAGGTTTGATTGCAATGCTAGGCAATGACTCCCACATGCTACAAGGCCTGCCCACCCACGGGAATCCACTTGGCATCTGTGAAGGGCTCACTTTAAGGGCTCACAATTGCCAATTCCCTATCAGCAATAGCCTTCAGCCACATAGCTAGAGGCCTCAGCAGTCAGTGGGGGTTACGGGTGGCGGTTGGGGCAGATGGGCAGGGACAAGGGTTGCCCCCGGAACTGGAACACATGATCCAGGGGTTGGCATGGTGGTGCCCGAGTGGTTGCCACCCCCAGAGTCTCCCCCTCCCCCAAATACTGGGGCAGCATGCCCAGTGCCCCCGGGCTCTTTGCCTGTGAGCAAAGATGGCGACTCACCTCCTCGGCTCACCACAGGAATTCTTCTGCCTGGTTCAAGCTTTTCAAAAGAAATACTAATCACCGCCAGTGTGAGCGCTTGCTGGGGAGGCCGCTGAATGACGGGAGGCCATTGGATCTGGGGTAGCTCTCGTTAATTGTATGGAAATGGAGCTGAAGAGGTGATAATTGGTTTCTCACCTCGCTACGGCGAGATCCTGATTTCACCAAGGGGAACGGGCCGGTTGCATCGCAAACTGTTTGGCGCCTGGCGCGGATCTCGTTTTTGGCATTTCCCGCTATTCAGCGACCTCGTTACTCTTGCTCGAGAGCGCAACGAGGCCGGAGAATCGGGCCCATAGTCTATAGTGTCAGCCGTGGCTCAGTGGGCAGCTCTCTCACCTCTGAATCAGAAGGTTGTGGGATCAAATCCCAGTCCAGAGACCTGAGGACAAAAATCACATCCAACATTCCTGGTCCCAGCACTGAGGGAGTGCTGCTCTGTCAGAACAGCCTTCTTTCAAATAAGATGTTAAACTGAGGCCCTGTCACCCCCTCTCAGGTGGATGTAAAAGTTCCCACAGCCACTATTTTGAAGAAGAGCAGGGGAGTTATCCCTGGTGTCCTGGTCAATATTTATCCCTCAATCAACATCACTAAAAACAGATCATCTGCTCATTATCATTTGCTGTTTGTGGGATCTTTGGACACTAAGGGGCAATTTAGCGTGGCCAATCCATCTAACCTTTGCACAACTTTGGACTGTGGGAGGAAACTGGAGCACCCGGAGGAAACTCATGCAGACACAGGGAGAACATACAAACTCCACACATCTCTCATTACTTTAGACATGAATACAACAGAACTGTTTCTTACTATCCCCTTATCTGATTCTATACAATCCCTTATTCATGGTTTCAAATGTTGAGGCTAATCAGAGTTTGAAGGTCTCTCTTGCCAGTACATTTATCCTCATTGCACATTCTTTACAGACACAGAAAGTAAGCATTACAGTTTTACAGCAATTAAAACTGTCTTTTAACATAACAATTGATTCATTAACTGTAACTCAATTAAAGCTCACTACTTATTCAATCATCTATTTCTGACAGGTTGCTAACTAATACAGTAATCTTCAATTGATACAGTTGGTTAATACAAGATACAGTAGTTCAAAAAGACAGTTTTGTAGAATACAATAGCTTACTTTCTTACTAATTTTGATCGGATGGACCAATGAATCTTATTCTTGAGCCAGATTTTGGCAGTATATGATGACCAGTAGCTTTTCAAAATTTTGGAATGAGTAGTTTAAACAATTTCCACTACTTCAGCAGTTTCTGGAAACATTTTGATTTATACAGTATTCATTTTTAATTAGAAGTCCACTCATGTGCTAGAGTTTAACATAATAAGAACATAAGAACTAGGTGCAGGAGTAGGCCATCTGGCCCCTCGAGCCTGCTCCACCATTCAATGAGATCATGACTGATCTTTTGTGGACTCAGCTCCACTTTCCGGCCCGAACACCATAACCCTTAATCCCTTTATTCTTCAAAAAACTATCTATCTTTATCTTAAAAACATTTAATGAAGGAGCCTCTACTGCTTCACTGGGCAAGGTATTCCATAGATTCACAACCCTTTGGGTGAAGAAGTTCCTCCTAAACTCAGTCCTAAATCTACTTCCCCTTATTTTGAGGCTATGCCTCCTAGTTCTGCTCTCACCCACCAGTGGAAACAACCTGCCCGCATCTATCCTATCTATTCCCTTCATAATCTTATGTGTTTCTATAAGATCCCCCCTCATCCTTCTAAATTCCAACGAATACAGTCCCAGTCTACTCAACCTCTCCTCGTAATCCAACCCCTTCAGCTCTGGGATTAACCTAGTGAATCTCCTCTGCACACCCTCCAGTGCCAGTACGTCCTTTCTCAAGAAAGGAGACCAAAACGGAACACAATACTCCAGGTGTGGCCTCACTAACACCTTATACAATTGCAGCAGAACCTCCCTAGTCTTAAATTCCATCCCTCTAGCAATGAAGGACAAAATTCCATTTGCCTTCTTAATCACCTGTTGCACCAGTAAACCAACGTTTTGCGACTCGTGCACTAGCACACCCAGGTCTCTCTGCACAGCAGCATGTTTTAATATTTTATCATTTAAATAATAATCCCTTTTGCTGTTATTCCTACCAAAATGGATAACCTCACATTTGTCAACATTGTATTCCATCTGCCAGATCCTAGCCCATTCACTTAGCCTATCCAAATCCCTCTGCAGACTTCCAGTATCCTCTGCACATTTTGCTTGGCTTTTGACCTTGTTACTTATAACAGTGAAGATGGATGAAGATGATTTTTTAATTAAATTTTGTTACTAAGGCATACCTATCGTTCCCCACATGACAGCAGTGACTACACTTCAAAAGCACTTCACTGGATGTAAAATGTGTTAGGAGATCCTGTGGTCATGAAAGGTGATATAGAAATGTAATTTCATTTTAGAAATAGTCCCCAGACTTGGACATATCATACTCGGCCCACTCACCATGATCATGAATAAAGATTGAGTTTTAGTTTTATGTAATAACCATGCCTTTAACTCCATTTCAAATACCTTGTGAAAAACCAAACACAGGATATTGTGAAATTATTTAATTTAAAACAGAACAAGTTATTCTGATTTGAGAGTCACAGTCTGACAACTGTGCAGGAAGTAAATTCAACTATAGCTTTCAAAATGGAACTGCACAAAATCTGGAAAGAAATATAAACTTTCCGGGTACTGGGATTAATTAGATAGTTAATTCAAAGAGACAGAATGGGAATGATGGGCAGAATGGCCTTCTTCGCTCTCTGAAACCAATTTGCATTCAAAGAAATTGGTAAACATCTGGAGCCCATTCCCTACGATGGGGGTAGAAGCAGAGATGATGGAATGCTTCCAAAAGGAAATTGGATGGGGACCTGAGGGAAATAAAACAACAGGGATAGAACAAGGCGATGGTTAGATCTACAGAGAGCCAGCATGGACTCAATGGGCCCATTGGCCCCATTCCCAACCCTAATTCCTGTTTGATCTAAAAAGAGAAAATTCAGATGCTCCAGTCTCTCCAACTCACTGGAGTCACTCATCCCTGTTCCCATTCTTGTAAATCTCCTCTGCACCCTCTCTTTTCCTCTTCACATTCCTATAGCAGCTTTTCCAGTCAGTTTTTATGTTTCTCACCAGTTTGCTCTCATATTCTATTTCCTCTTTATCAGTTTCTTGATCCTCCTTTGCTGAATTCTAAAACAAGTTCCCAATCCTCAGGCTTACTACTACTTAATTTTCCTTGTTAGCAACGGTTGTATCACTTTTCCTGTTGGATTTCTGTTCCCGAAAGGAATCTATAGTTGGTGTATATATGAGAAATGAGAGGCGCCAAAGTTCCCGGGTGGGGGGCGGGCGGCGGCGGGCGGGGGAAGAGAAATAGAGGGGGAGAGATAGAGAGCGAGGGCCTCGTGCGAGGAGCAATGTTGAGAAGGTGGACCCTTCATGGATAACCTCAGCTAGTACGACAGTTGAACTGCTTTTGGAGTCACTGCATCATGAATCAGCCATCCAGCCAACTGAGCTAACTGACCCCCCTAGTAGATATATAATTCCTTAAATATTAGCCATTGCCTGTCTCTCTATCATACCATTTTCTGTGGTTTCCCAGTCCACCTCAGACAACTTGCCCCTCATACCCTGATGGTGTTTCTCACAGAAGAAAATTAAACAAAAACATGTAACCACAAGGGCCCATCTTCATGGCAATGTGGTATGATTTGGGAGGATCCAAACATAAATGCAAACTAAATATCGGCTCAATTCCAAACACCCCTTCACTCTGATCCTTGTGAAATTTGAAACAAGGAATTTGCAACAAGGCTCAAAGAGCGTCAGGTGAACGGTTTCTCCCTGGTGTGCACTCGCTGATGTGTCCGTAAGGTAGATGAATCACTGAATCCCTTCCCACACACCGTGCATATGAATGGCCTCCCTCCAGTGTGAACTTGCTGGTGTCTCCGCAGGCTGGATAACTGAGTGAACCCCTTCCCACACTGAGAACAGGTGAACGGCCTCCCCCCCCAGTGTGAACTCACTGATGTGACGGCAGGTTAGATAACTGAGTGAATCCCTTCTCACACTGAGAGCAGGTGAACGGCTTCTCCCCAGAGTGAACTCGCTGGTGTTTCTTCAGGCTGGATAACTCCGTGAATCCCTTCACACTGAGAGCAGGTAAATGGCCTCTCCCCAGTGTGACTGCGTCAATGAATCTCCAGCTGAGATGGGATTGTGTATCCATTCCCACAATCCCCACATTTCCACGGTTTCTCCATGTTTTGGGTTTCCTCGTGTCTTTCCAGGTCAGAAAAACAATTAGTTGAAGCCTTGACCACACACAAACTGGTGAAGGGCTGGTTTAGCTCAGTGGCTAGACAGCTGGTTTGTGATGCAGAACAAGGCCAGCGGGTTCAATTCCCGTACCAGCTTGCCCAAACAGGCGCTGGAATGTGGCGACGAGGGGCTTTTCACAGTAACTTCATACTTGTGACAATAAAAGATTATTATTAACATGTGTATGGTTTCTCCCCGCTGTGAATGGTGTGATGTTTTTTTCAGGCAGTGTAACTGGTTAAAGCTCTTTCCACAGTCAATGCTCTGGAACACACTCACACGGGTGTGTGTGTCTTGGTGCTTTTCCAGTCACACTGATGATTAAAATCTTTTGAAGCTGACAGATTGGGCAAGCATTACTCCTTCGAAATTCAAAGGCCGATGATACTCAGATCCCAAGGAGTGACTCTGTAAGACCGAGACGTGACAATTGAGATTTCTGTCTGTAATTCCTCCTCTTGTAATATCTGTAAAAGGAGTTTACAAAAGCCAACACTCAGTACAGGATAGAAATTCAGATCAGAGAATTCTAGTTTCTATGGAACATTCCTTCCTCTCATTCCCCAATACCTCGTCTCCTCGGGATTCACGGCCTAGTCTCCAGGGAGTGGACTCAAAGGAATGGAGTGTCGGAGCTGTGAGGACAAAAACCTTACCTTGGGGATTCACAGCCGAGTCTCCAGGGAGCGGACTCGGAGGGGCAGGGTATCGGAGCAGTGACTGTAGGAAGGATGAGCTGGCTGACCACTGCACCCTGGTACAGGAGGCCATTCAAGCGGGGGGAGGAAGTGGTAGTTGTCGGGGATTCTATAATTAGGGGAACTGATAACATCCTTTGGAAGCAGGACCGAGAGTCCCACATGGTATGTTGCCTGCCCGGTGCCAGGGTGAGGGGCATTTCCAACCGGCTTGAAAGGATATTGGGGAGGGAGGGGGAGGATCCAGTTGTTGGGGTCCACGTTGGGACAAACAACATTAGCAAGACTCGGAAAGAGGACCTGTTTGGGGAAAATCAGGAACTAGGAACAAAATTAAAGAACAGGGGCGTCATTCTCCGACCCCCAGCGGGTCGGAGAATGGCCGTTGGCCGCCGTGAATCCCGCCCCTGCCAGTTGCCGAAGTCTCCGGTACCGGAGATTGGGTGGGGGCAGGAATCGGGCCGCGCCGGTTGGCGGGCCCCCCCGCTCAATTCTCCGGCCTGGATGGGCCGAAGTCCCGCCGAGAAATTGCCTGTCCCGCCGGCGTAAATTAAAGTAGGTATTTACTGTCGGGACAAGGCGGCGTGGGCGGGCTCCGGGGTCCTGGGGGGGGGGGGCGATCTGACCCCGGGGGGTGCCCCCATGGTGGCCTGGCCCGCGATCGGGGCCCACCGATCCGCGGGCGGGCCTGTGCCGTGGGGGCACTCTTTCCCTTCCGCCACGGTCCCCACCATGGCGGAGGCGGAAGAGACTCTCCCCACTGCGCATGCGAGCGAAATTGTCAGCGGCCGCTGACACTCTCGCGCATGCGCCGCCCGGGGATGTCATTTCCCTGCCAGCTGGCGGGGCACCAAACGCCGTTTCCGCCAGCTGGCGGGGCGGAAATCCCTCCGCCGCCGGCCTAGCCCCTCAATGTCGGGGCTCGGCCCCCAAAGATGCGGAGCATTCCGCACCTTTGGGGCGGCGCGATGCCCGTCTGATTGGCGCCGTTTTGGGCGCCAGTCTGGGGGGGCGCACTCCCGATTTCTGCCCCGCAGAATCTCCGGTGCCGGAGAATTCGGCGGCCGTCGGGGACAGGATTCATTCCGCCCCCCAGCGAATCTCCGACCCGGCGGGGGGGGTCGGCGAATCCCGCCCATAATCTCTGGATTATTACCCGAGCCATGTGTAATTTGACACAGGGATGAGAAAATTACGGAAGTAAACACGTGGCTAAAGGAGTGGTGCGGGAAAGAGGGCTTCCATTTCATGGGGCACTGCTACCAGTATTGGGACAGGAGGGATCTGTACCTTTGGGACAGTCTCCACCTGAACCGATCTGGGGCCAGTGTCCTCGTGGAAAGGATAAATAGGGAGGTCACAAGGATTTTAAACTAACAAATGGTGGGGGAAGGGAATGCCTCAGGGGAACTCAAAACAGTTCCAAAGGCAAGTAGCTGGATGGTCTGGACTGGCTACCAAATATACCGGTTATAAAGTTTACAGGAGGGACAGAGAATATGGCAGAGGGGGTGGAGTAGCCTTACTGATTAGAAATACTATCACTTCAATGGTGAGGATTTGGATTTGTTAATTGTCACGTGTATCGAGATACAGTGAAAAGTATTGTTCTGTGTACAGTTCTGACAGATCATTCCATACATGAGAATACACAGGGCAAACATCAATACACAATGTAAATACATAGACACAGGCATCGGGTGAAGCATACAGGAGTGTAGCACTACTCAGTGGAGGGGATGTGTGAAGAGATCAGGTCAGTCCATAAGAGGGTCATTTGGGAGTCTGGTAACAGACGCTGTTTTTGAATCTGTTAGTGCGCGTTCTCTTTTGTATCTCTTGCCCGTTGGAAGAGTGAGTAAGCCGGGTGGTAGGGGTCTTTGATTATGCTGCCCACTTTCTCAAAGCAGCGGGAGGTGTAGACAGAATCAATGGATGGGATGCGGGATTGTGTGATGGACTGAGCTGCGTTCACGACTCTCTGTAGTTTCTTATGATCTTGGGCCGAGCAGTTGCCATACCAGGTTGTGATGCAGCCAGATAGGATACTTTCTATGGTGCATCTGTAAAAGTTGGTAAGAGTCAATGTGGACATGCCGAATTTCCTTAGTTTCCTGAGAAAGTATAGGCACTGTTGTGCTTTCTTGTTCGTAGTGCCGATGTGGGTGGACTAGGACAGATTGTTGGTGATGTGCACACTAGGAATTTAAAGCTGTAGTTAATGAATAAGAGTCTGATGTAGGAGTCCTTGTTGTCGAGATGCTCCAGGGATGAGTGTAGGGCATGGGAGATTGTGTCTGCTGTGGAGGATATAATGAGAGGAATGCATCCAGCATAGAAAACACACGCAGACACGGGGAGAACATGCAGATTCTGCATAGTGACCCAAGCCGGGAATCAAACCTCGGACCCTGGAGCTGTGAAGCAACAGTGCTAACCACTGTGCTACCATTCCGCCTGCGTGGGTTTCCTCCAGGTGTTCCGGTTCCTCCCACAATTCCTGAAAGATGTGCTGTTAGGTAATTTGGACATTCTGAATTCTCCCTCTGTGTACCCGAACAGGCGCCAGAATGTGGCGACGAGGGGATTTTCTCAGTAACTTCATCGCAGCGTTAATGTAAGCCTATTTGTGACAATAAATATTATTATTATGAAAAAGAAGCCAACGGTGACCGAAAACTTTCCCGCAGCAGCTTCATTTCATCCCAAAGTAAAAGTAACTAAACAGGAGCATTCGAAAAATAAACCACCAGAAATGGTCACAGAACCCGAGGAAATTCTATGATCTATTATCTATGAACCTAATAATTTTGTAACTGATTCAGAATCCTCGGAATTCTGTCACGACTCTGGTGGAGAGATTAGAATCATCGAATTTACAGTGCAGAAGGAGGCCATTCGGCCCATCGAGTCTGCACCGGCTCTTGGAAAGAGCACCCTACCCAAGGTCCACACTTCCACCCTATCCCCATAACCCAGTAACCCCACCCAACACTAAGGGCAATTTTGGACACTAAGGGCAATTTAGCCTGGCCAATCCACCTAACCTGCACACCTTTGGACTGTGGGAGGAAACCGGAGCACCCAGAGAAAACCCACATACACACGGGGAGAATGTGCAGACTCCGCACAGACAGTGAGCCAGTGGGGAACCGAACCTGCTACCGTGCTGCCCAAGTCAGGAGGGGAGACACTCCAAAAGAAAAAAAACAGTTGCGAAGGACTCACGGCGTACGGTTAGCCCCTTTAAAGTCAAAACGGTCTAAGACCGAGTCAGTAAGAACAGTTTCTTCGGACGGGGAACAAAGAGTTACCTGAGGCAAGAATGTCCAATGGAAGCCCATGAAGCAGCTGATCCGGAAAATATTGATAGATGGTCTAAAGAATGACCTAATCCCAAGAAAGGAGGAATGGGAACATGGGAAGGGCTTGAGCGAATACGACATATTTACAATCTCCACCCATTGGACGGAGTCCAGGTTTTGTCAGCAATGAACCCGAGACTGGACAGCGGCCAGCTTTCCAGGGATGTTAAAGAAGCATGAGGGACCGACGAACAACAGTTAGAAGAGGGGTGGACTGTAGTTAAGCAGTGGCTGTTAAAATACAACCCACCGGGCAAGGGGGCCTCCACGCTGGCCGGTTTAAGCCGGCCAGTGAATGGGAGTGAGGTGGGAGGAGGGGCTGCGGCCATCGGAGCCTGACAGAACAGGGTCCGAGTGGTCTAGCCGGGGTGGAAAGTTGGGGGGAGGGAACCGAGGTTGGGGGAGGGAATCGAGGTTGGGAGGAGGAGTTTTACAAGAGGCATTGGACGGGAGGAGCTGGAGATTGGGGGGGGGGGGTACAACTTTGGGGTATCATGTACGGTACTCTCTTAGAGGCTGGATGCCGTTGGTTGGGGGGGTGGGTGGGTGGAGAGCCGTGTAGATTAAGGGTGACTACGGGTAATCCCTGATTCCTTTTTATCATTTGTTTATGTAAACATGCGGGTTGAGGTTTGGGGGTTGGTGGGCGGATGGGATCGTTGTTATTATGGGGATTGACATATCTTGTTGATTATTGTTTATTGTTGATGGGTGTAAATGTGGGAGAAAACGTGAAAAAGGAGGAGAATATAAAAAATAAAAATACAACCCACCAAAAACTGACTGGACAAAGGTCACCGCTTGTATTCAGAAGAAGACAGAGGAAGTAACAGAATCTGAAGAAACGTTTAGGAAAGTATGGAAGGAGCACTCAGGAATGGAAATGCCGGAAGGGCAGGAGACTTCGGACACAAGTATTTTTGGCTGTTGAAGGCTGTCTTTGTTGCTGGTTTGCGAACAGATTTGTCTAATACATTAAAACTGGTGCTTCCTGAGTGGGAACGAGTATCAATGACATACGTGATATTAATAGGTCGATGAATTTTAAATTGACCGGGATATCGGAACTAAGATTCACGCTCTCCAGACTGGGTTACAGCCTAAATATTTACCATTTCAGTCAACAACAAATGCCCTATCTAATTCAAATACTCCATGGGAGCCGAAACCACCACGGGTAAAATGCCAGAATTGTGGAAAGGACGGGCATCGGGCCAAGTCATGCCGGATGAAATGATAGAGACTCAGCAGTCAATATTGATGAGAAGATACGGGGTAACATATGGGACTATGGCTGGTGAAATTTTGATTTGCAATAAAAGGAAGGAGGCCCGGTTGAAAATACTACCAGCCTTCATTTGACACCTAGTCTTAGACACAGGTTTGATCCTACTATATTCCCTATGTGCCTAAAGTGCCTGGCAGTCGAGGGTGATGACATACATTCTCCATGGAACTGCATCAAGATTCAATCCTATTGGTCAAATGTAGTCAGGGAACTGGAGAGAATTTTTGATAGAGCCTGACCCTGTATTCCTGATCCTGTGTCTCCCAAATGGGGAAATCACCGATTCTAATGAAAAAAGGCGATTATAATATCCCGATGTTTGTCACTGGTAAAAATATCCTCGCTCCTGGATTAGCAGCAACTTCCCCTCCATCCAAAACTGGCATGGGCTGATTATGGAATGCGTTCCCACGGAATTTTTAACATCTGTTCTCCATTCTAAGTCTTATGTTTTTTATAAAGTATGGGACCTCCGACCTCAAAGGCATCAGCTCCAATTCGCCTGACTTGCTTCTCCTGGACTTTCCATGAGTGAATTCAATTTGACTGATTCATTTGAACATGACCATGTTGTTAGTATGTTTTGCAATACTCTGAGTGTGCAACTGGCATTGTTATCCTTACCCTCTTTCTTCACTCACTGGGTGCGATCCAGTGGCCATGCTGCACTGGCAAAGCAGCTCGCCGCGTCGCAGCATGGCCGATGAAACTGGGGAGACCCCGCTCCTGGAATCTACTCGGTTTGTTACGCCTCGCGAGATTCAACGCGATCTCGCGAGACGTTGTGCTGTAAATATCACCCATTGTGGGTGGGACTACATTTTGGCAAATCTGCATATTAGAGCGAGGCAGTTAGCCCCACTCTAATGTGCATGTTCCCCAGGTACCTGAGGCTTTGGGATTCATTCCCTTCACCTCAGGGAACTTGGGCGAGCGCCATTCAGCACTGATCCCCGCAAACAGGGGCGAAACAGAATGGCACTCACGGGGGTCTCCCAGAGGATCGGAGGCCTACAAATTGCATGCCCTTTGAGCAGGGTGGTGCCCTGGCACTGCTGGTGCCACCTGGGCACCCTGGCAGTGTCAGCCTGGCCCTTGGCAGTGCCACTTGGGTGCTGGCCTGGCACTGCCAGGCTGGCATTTTTTGCATATGCATGTGATCGGGCAGGGTGTGCACAGTGTGTGTCTTGAGAGAGGTTCGGGTGGCTGGCGACCCTTCCATAGTGCGATCGGGCTGGAGGGGGTGGGGTCGGGAGGTCAGGGCTCGCTTCTGGAGCCTTGGAGATTGAGACATCATTTAAAAATGGCCTCACCATCTCTCGCTAAACTGGGGAGTTCCAGCCAGCGAAGCTCCTCACAGTAGAAAACGGGCTAAGTGCAGCCTTGGCTGTGCGTCCCCATTCCGGTCCGCTATACAATGCGTGTCACGTTGAATAGCCATGTGTTTCTCAGCGCTGAGAGTGGCATGAAACACGCAGCTAAACGTGCTCGCTAGGGGACTTTGTTTCCTCTTCGGAAAATCGCGCCGACGATGTTAACTTGTTATCTGGTTGTTCTATTGACCCGGCATTTCATCTAGAGGCCCAGTTCCCTTAAATATCCTGTTCTGAATTAATTCTGCAATATGTTGTTGTATTGTTGCTGGCAATATCTCTTGTTCTGCTCTGTACCCATTTTCCACCAATTTTACTGTTACTCTGTTGTGGTTATGCTTAAAAAAATGTTTTAAAAAAATATAATAATAAACAGATTTAAAACAATCTGTCCAATTTATCCGTAAAAAACATTCAATGACCCTCCCTGCCTCCACTGGTCACTATGGATAAGAATTCCAGAGACTAACGACCTTCTGAGGGAAGAGATGACTGGGAATATATAACATAGCTACAGAACAATATTACAAGACAAGAAATGATAATAAACCAAAGAGAAAATGCTGGAAAATCTCAGCAGGTCTGGCAGCATCTGTAGGGAGTGAAAAGAGCTAACGTTGAGTCCAGATGACCCTTTGTCAAAGCTAAAAGACAGAGAAAGTGGGAAATATTTATATTGTGGAGTGAGAATGAAAGATGAGTCATAGCCACAGAAACCAAGGGAAACGGGGTGCTAATAGCCACAGAAAGCAAGGGGAAAGAGTGCTAATGTCAGTCCCCAGAGAACAAAAGGTGTGAAAGGCCAAACTGCAGAGAAATTAACATCAGAGGGTAAACTGTGAAGATGTAGATGTGGGGGGAGGGGAAGGGGGAAGCAAAGGGGAGATAAGGTAAGGAAACGTGGAGAAGATGGGGGGGGGGGGTAAATATATATAAAGAAAGGCAAGAGAGAAATAAATGGTAAAAGGCAGTTAAAATGAAATGGGAGGAAAACAAATGGGTCGAGGTGGGGTAGAGCTGATCATCTGAAGTTGTTGAATTCGATGTTGAGACCGGAAGGAATTAGCGTGCCTAACCGGAAGATGAGATGTTGTTCCTCCAGTTTGCATTGAGCTTCACTGCAACACTGCAGAAGACAAGGATAGACATGCGGGTATGGAAGCAGGGTCTTGTGTTAGGCAAGCGTAGCTAGGACCCATGCGGGCACCCATTGTTGCACATTTCATTTAGAGAAAATGGGATGATAATAAATGTACTTTATTGCAGAACCATCAATAATATATCTGATCTGTGCCATATAACTACACTGGACATTTCTCGTTATTTCTGATATTAATTTACTGCCCCCTTAACTGTCAGCCATCTCCTGGGGAAAAGAACCCTTCAATTGTGAGCATTCAGAAAGAGACCATCCTTTTAGCCAGACAAATAAATGTGTCAAGCTGAGGGAGCAAAGGATGTCAATGTCTTTGAGAGAGAGAGAGAGACCTGGGCCAAGCTTTGCAGAGTCTGCACCCTCCCTGGATTCACTTCCTTTCCCTTCAGGTGCTGCAAGTGACCAATTGAAGGTCAGAATGAGAAAAGAAATGGAAAGGGCGAGAAAAGAAAGTGTTTTACTGACAGATGTTGGAGACAGGAGGAGGTTTCAGTCTGTGTGAAGCTCAATCTTCATTCACACAAAGCCCGCGCGCTGATTGGCTGGAGGACGAGAGTCCTTCCGGTCCCACAACTCTTTCCAATGATCAAAACCTCAGAAGGAAGGTCAGGAGGCGGGTTCTCCCCTGCACCTGTGCAACTTCCCCTCTTCCTTGGAACATGCGCAGTCCCGGGCCAGGGGGAGCTCACCGAGTTGCTTCTCTATCTGGGTGGAGCCGTCAGCCGGTTTCTTGGAAACCTTTGTCTCGAGGAGGTACAGGGTGAAAACTGGTGGGGGTGGGGCTCCCGTGTCCGCGTGCCGAGCCTGCGCACTGAGACCCCAAAACGTCAGTTGAACAGAGTGATTCTTATTGGCTGATTCAGATCGGGTTCTCGTGACGTCACAAAGCGGACGGCTGGAGGTGAAACTTTCTCTTGTCTCCAACATTTCGGAGTAAAACACTTTCTTTTCTTCCCCTTTTCATTTCTCATTCTGACCTTCAATTGGTCACTTGCAGCAACTGAAGGGAAAGGAAGTGAATCCAGGGAGGGTGCAGACTCTGCAAAGCTTGGCTCAGGTCTCTCTCTCTCTCTCTCTCAAAGACATTGACATCCTTTGCTTCCTCAGCTTGACACATTTATTTGTCTGGCTAAAAGGATGGTCTCTTTCCCAATGTTCACAATTAAAGGGCTGGTTTCCCCTGGAGATGGCTGACATTTAAGGGACAGTAAATTAATATCAGACAGAGATATGTCTAGTATTTTTAAATGGTACAGATTAGATATATTACTTATGGTCTGTAATAAAGTACATTTATTATTAACTCCAGTCGTGTAATATTGTGCTGCAGCTATGTTATATATTTCCAGTCATCTCTTCCTCAGAGGGTTGTTAGTCTCTGGCTTTCTCTTCCACAGGGACCAGTGGAGTCTGGGAGTCACTGAATATGGTCAAGGATGAGTTGGATGGATTTTTAATATTTATTTTGTTCTGTTTTTAAAAACTTTTTAAAATAATGAATGCTACAGACTAACAGAAATATTGATGGAAAATGGGTATAGTGTAGAACAACTGATATTGCCGCATAAATACAAGCAACACATTGAGAATTAATTTGTCGCAGGATATTTTTGGGACTAGAGCTGCTATGTGAAATGCCAGATCAATTGAACAACCAGTTAACAGGTTAACATAGTGAGTGTGGAAAGAGGGTAAGATTCTCTAAAAACAGAAGGGTAACAATGCACACCCCAAAATATTACAAAACAGACTAACAGCATAGTCGAATTAAAATAACATAGATGACGCAGAATCTCTGTCGTGCAGAAGGAGGCCATTCGCTTCATCAAGTCTGCACTGACCCTCAGAAAAAGCACTCACCGAGGCAGACTCCCCACCCTATTCCCATAATCCGGTGCATTGATCATCGTCAACCCACCTAACCGAACATCTTTGGACACTAAGGGGCAATTGAGCATGACCAATCCACTTAACCTGCACATCTCTGGACTGTGGGAGGAAACCAGAGCACCCGGAGGAAACCCACGCAGGCACAGGGAGAAAGCGCATCTCCACACAGACAGCCACTCAAAGAATCAAACCTGCGACCCTGGCTCTATGCAGCAGCAGTGCTAACCACTGTGCCCTACTCTGGGCTCAGTTGAATTGGATTCATTGATGGAAATCCCTGGAGGAGCAAGTCAGCCAGATTGGAGCACATGTATTTGAGATAGGGGTCTCATAATTGAACAAATGCATCAGACTTAGACTGAAGTAGACATTAAAAATTCTAATGGGATACATTCCGTAATCAGTCTATGCCAGTTTTGGATAGAGGGAGAACAGACTGGCCTGCTTCCATATCGAGCCTGATGGATGTTGGGTCTATCCTAACCAAATTCCGTGTGAACCTAAGATGTGAGGCCAATTGATAAAGCCTGACATTCGGGAGACACAAAGATCCCTGAGCTCCTGGTGATTGGAGCTTAACAAACTTGAGGTGAGGTTTATTTTTGTACTAATCATTCCATTAATTTCCTTAATGACTCTGGTCGACAGCAGTATAGGCAGCATTTGCAGAGGGTACAACAGTCTGGGCAACACATTCATTTTAATGAAGGTGATCCTCCCTCACCATGGAATCGGAAGAGCCGACCACCGGGCAAGGTCCCACCTAATAGTCACCATCAGCTGTGGAAAGTTGGCCCCATATAGCTGTCTGAAAGAGGGGGACATTGACATTCCCAGATATTTAAATCCCAAGGGGAGTACCTGATTGGAAACTTAGCAAGAGGAGGGGGCTTACCCTTCAACACACCCCCTCCCCCTCACTGGCCTCTGACTCAGTAAAAGTCATCTTATAACCAGAGAAGGCACTAAATCTGTCCACAATCGGGTGCAGCTGGTTAAGATGAACATTTTGCTGTGGTTTTTATTTTTATCTCCGTGCCTCATGGTCTTTTTGCCAAAATTGTTCTTTATGGGGGTGGATAGGTTGGTTTAATTGTTTGTGTGGGCAGATAAGGTGGCAAGTATTAGGATGACGGTGATTCAGAGAGGGCGACAGTCAGGGGGCTTGGCCCTGCTGAACCTGTTATACTATTATTGGGCGGCGAACGCAGAGTAGGTGTGGGGTTGGAGCAGGGAAACGGAGGCTTTGTAGGCTTCCATTAAAGGGTAGATGGGGTTAATGGGTTACAGAGATAGGATGGAGACATGGGCTTATGTAGGGTGCTCTTTCAGAGAGCCGCTTCTGCACTGTAGGGATTCTATGTTCTATAGAAGGGTGCTGGGGGGGGGGGGGGGGGGGGGGGGGGGTGGAAGGGGGAATACGGTCTGATCATGTGAGGGGGAACTTCACAACTGTTCACAGGATCCATTGACTGACAGATCAATCCCAGAACAGGGAAAATGACAGGCATGGCGAGGGAACTCGGAACGTTCATGGGGCAGTGGATCCTTGGCGGTTCATGGAGCAGACGGGGGCAGTGGATCCCTGGCGGTTCATGGAGCAGACGGGGGCAGTGGATCCCTGGTGATTCTTACACCCGGATGAGAAGGAATTCTCGTTCTTCTCACCAGTACACAAGGTCTACACTCACATCGGCTTCTGTGTTGTGGGGAAATCGGTGCTTCCAGAAATAGCCAGAGCGGAATAATCCATGATTGTAATCTCAGACCACGCTCCACATTACATGGATGTGAGGTTGGAGACGGGCCAAGCCCAATGCCCCACATGGAAGTTGGACACGACCCTCTTGGCCAACAAGGTCTTCTGCCAGAAAACATCACCGGCCATCGGCAAGTACATCACTAACAACCAGAACGGGGAAGTCTCACCTTCCACGCTCTGGGAGGCACTGAAGGCTGTGATTAGGGGAGAAATAATCGCCAAAAGGCTCGTAGAGACAGGGAAGAGAGAGCGGTTAGGCAGCAACTGATCAACTCCATTCTGGAGGTTGACAGACGATACTCCGAGGCCCTGACCATAGAGCTTCTGCTGGAGAGGAAGAAGCTGCAAAAGAACTTTCACCTGCTCCCCATGAGCAAGGCAGTGCACCAACTCCGCCAGACACTGGGGACCTTTTATGAGCACAGAGAGGGCTAGCCGCCTGCTGGTTCACCAGCTGAGAAAGAAGGCAGCCACGAGGGAAATAGCCCAGGTAAAGGATAACAGAGGCAGACGGTATAATAATCTTTATTATTGTCACATGTAGGCTTACATTAACACTGCAATGAAGTTATTGTGAAAATCCCCCAGTCGCCACACTCCGGCGCCTGTTCGGGTACACTGAGGGTGAATTCAGAATTTCCAAATTACTTAACATTATGCCTTTCGGGACCTGTGGGAGGAAACCGGAGCTCCCGGAGGAAACCCGCGCAGACATGGGAGAACGTGCAGACTCCACACAGACAGTGACCCAAGCCGGGAATCGAACCTGGGACCCTGGCGCTGTGAAGCAAAAATGCTGACCACTGTGCTACCGTGCCGCCCAACCATAGCCGTCCCGTAGCCCAACCAAAAAAGGTCAACCAAGCATTCGAGGCCTTCTACCGGGGACTGTACACCTCCGAGACCCCCTCCCCGCTCCCCGGAGAGAGTTTGGAATCTTCTTGGGCTACAAACTCAACCTGGACAAAAACAAAGATTTCCCGGTGAGGCAGAGAGGGGGAGGGGCAGAGTGGAGGGCCTCCCAGTTAAAATAGCCCAAAACAAATTCCGCGACCTGGAGATCCAGATTTCCCACGAGTGGACACGGATCCACAAGTGGAAGCTGACCAGTCTGGTGGAGGAAGTCAAAAACGACCCACAGAGATGGGATGGATTCCTGCTTTCCCTGGCGGGGAGGTTGCAGACGATCAAGATGAACGTACTGCCCAGGTTCCTTTTCCTGTTTCGATCCTTACCGATCTACATCCCCAAAGCCTTTTTCCATTCAATAGATAAGGTGATTATGGTGTTTATGCGGAGGGGCAAGAATTCAAAACTCCCTAAAACAGTACTACAATGGAGAAGAAACATGGGAGGCCTCCCCCTCCCGAACTTGCAATACTATCACTGAGGAGCCACGGCCGAAAGAGTGAGGAGATGGGTAAAGGGCCCAGACATGGAATGGTTGATGATGGACGAGTCCTCATGTACAGGACTGATCCTCCAGGCCCTCGCCACGGCAACACTCCCATCCCCGCCAGCACCAGTCCAGTGGTGGTAGTGACCCTGAGAACCTGGAACCAGATGTGGCAGCATTTCAGTCTGACCGATGTGTCCATCATGGCCCCTATCTGCGGCATCCATAGGTTTGCACCAGCCATTCTCGACGCCACCTTCAAGAGGTGGAGACAGGATGGGGGAACACTGATGGTTAGGGACTTTTACACGGGAAATAGACTAGCGACCTTAGAGGAGCTGGCGGAGAGACTGGACCTTCCAAACAGGGATGAGCTCCAGGTCAAACACTTTCTCTGCAAGGAGACACCAGCACACCCAGAAACCCTGAGAAGCACAATGCAAGAGGAGTTACTGGACGCAGACAGTCTGGGGAAGGGAAACTGTGGGGACCTGTACGGACAACTCTTCATCAGGATGCGCTCCTTACTGGACGAAACCCAGGACAAATGGGCGGAAGAGCGAGGGACGGAAATAGGGTGGGGACTCTGGAGCGAAGCACTGAACGGGACCCACTCCACCTTCTCCTACGTAAGGCAAAGCTTCATGCAGCTGAATGTTGTGCACAGAGCACACCTGACAAGAACCCAAATGAGCAGGTTCTTCTCGGAGATGGAGGACAAATGAGAATGGTGCCAGCGGGGCCCGGCAAACCATGCCCACATGTTCAGGGTATGCCCCAGACTTGTCGAATTCTGCACAGCCTATTTAGAGGCAATGTCCATGGTTATGAGGGTGGAGCCGTGCCCACAAATGGCAGTCTTCGGGGTATCGGACCAGCCAGAACTATTCATGGGGAAGAGGGTGGTCGCCCTTGCCTTTGCTTCTCTAATCGGCCGCTGGAGAATCCTGCTCGGCTGGCGATCAGCAGCACCACCCACAGCTGCAGACTGGCTGGCAGACCTATCGGAATTTCTCCACCTGCAGAAGATCAAGTTCACCGTCCGAGGGTCAGAGGATGGTTCCCACAAAGTGTGGAGGCCATTCACCAACTTGTTCCAGGACCTGTTTGAAGCCAGCGGCCAATGGAACACTGGGGAGGGAGGAGGGCATACGGGGGCCAACGGGATCACAGGGAGCAGGCAGGAAAAGGGATGTGGGGGGGTGAGGCTACTGGGAAAAGGAGGGAGAACCAGAAACCAACTGACACAGAGACCAGAGAGCCTAGAACAAAAACACAAGAAGAGGAACCCCCAAGGAAGGTTTAAAACAGGACAGGGAGTGCGCGGGGTGGAAGGGGGGAGGCCCATCAATGGGGGGGAAGGGAGGGCACCATCCACTTGTAAATAACAGATAACTCCCATTGTACAGTGAAGGGCCCAGGAAAGAACCCAGAAACGACGAGTGAAGGGGGCGGAGGGGAGGGACGGGAGATGGGGGGACCGGCACAAAGGAAATTGTCATGCACATTGTAATCGGCAGAGTTACCCTGAGTGCTTGGATAGCGTATAATAAGCATTGCCACAAGTCTGTTACTGGATGAAAAAGAGGTGAAAAAAACTGCCCCACCCAATCCCACCTCAATTTATAGTGTTCCTCATAATCCAGATGAGTTTCCTGTAATAAAGCTATGTCGACTTTCTCGTTAAGAAAGGAGAGGATCTTTTTCCTTCTGATAGGGTGATGGATGCCCCGTACATTCCCTGAGAAAATTTGCAGATTAACTGCCGCCATTAGTTAGGCGACAGAGAGAGACAGGAACAGATTTTCACACCACAATCGGGCATGCGCCATTACCCCCTCCTCCAACTCACTTTACCAAAGTCTCCCCAAACTGCTCCTTTCACAGATAAAAGCCCCGTCTGTACCAGAGTAGGATAAAGTCAACAACACATCAACCCTCCCATAATAACAAAAATACAAAAGAATCACCACCACAATAGACCCAAGGGGACATTCCTCAATAAGACTGAGGACCCGGAGGATTAACCCCACGGCCAGACTGTCGTTACCCTCAGGATACCTTCTCCAAAATGAGGAGAAGAAAAGTAACTTTTGTAAATTGTTTTTACAGGATATTAGAAGAGGAGGAATTACAGACAGAAATCTCAAACGTCACGTCTCAATCTGACTGAGTCTCCCAATTCCTTGTAACTGAATATCACCGGACTTTGAATCGAGAAGGAGAAATGTCTTTTCTGTCGGCTTCAAAACATCATTCTGACTGGAAAAGCCCCGAGACACACACACACGAGAGAGAGTGTTCCAGAGCACTGACTGTGGAAAGACTTTAACCAGTTACGCAGCCTGAAAAAACATCACACCATTCACAGCGGGAGAGACATTACACGTGTTCTGTGTGTGGACGAGGCTTCAACTGATCGACAAACCTGGAGAGACACGAGGAGAACCAAAACATGGAGAAACGGTGGAAATGTGGGGACTGTGGGAAGGGATTCAGGGTTCCATCTGCACTGGAAGCTCATCGGCGCATTCACACTGGGGAGAGGCCGTTCACCTGCTCTCAGTGTGAGAAGGGATTCATTCAGTTATCCGCCCTGCGGACACACCAGCAAGTTCACACTGGCGAGAGGCCGTTCACCTGCTCTCAGTGTGAGAAGGGATTCACTACTTCATCGAACCTGCTGGCACACCAGCGAGTTCACTCTGGGGAGAGGCCGTTCACTTGCTCTCAGTGTGAAAAGGGATTCACTCAGTTATCCAACCTGCGGATATATCAGCGAGTTCACACTGGGGAGAGGCCGTTCACCTGCTCTCAGTGTGAGAAGGGATTCACTACTTCATCGAACCTGCTGGCACACCAGCGAGTTCACACTGGGAAGAGGCCGTTCACCTGCTCTCAGTGTGAGAAGGGATTCACTACTTCATCGAACCTGCTGGCACACCAGCAAGTTCACACTGGGGAGAGACCGTTCACCTGCTCTCAGTGTGAGAAGGCATTCACTCAATCATCCCACCTGCAGACACACCAGCGAGTTCACACTGGGGAGAAGGCATTAACCTGCTCTTAGTGAGAGAAGGGATTCAGATATCCATACACCCTGCGGGAACACTAGCGAGTTCACACCTGGAAGAGGCCATTCACCTGCTCTGAGCAGGGGAGACATTCAATGATCCGTCCCAACAATGGAGACAGTAGCGAGTTAATTCTGGGGAGAGACCATTCATCTGCTCTCAATGTGGGGAGGGGTTTTGTGATTCATCACACCTGTTGTGACTCCAACAAGTTCACAATAAATTACAGATGTTGGCTCCGTTGTTATTGTTTCTGTTCTCACTGACATCCAGGACTGCATTTTGTTCTTTCTGACATCTGGTGAATGGTGATGATTGGAGGGTTTCTTTCTGCTGGACTGGCCGGTCTAACACCTCTGCCTCCGGTGGGCTGACCATTTTTGAGGCTAGTTGCGATTACCTGGCTCCAAGTTTGACGAGGAGCACAGAATGAAAAGGTGTTTGCACGTTGGAAGATATTTAGTTCCCAAAGCAGCCATGTTGCCATGAAGATGGGCTATGGTGGTTACAGGGTTCTTTTGCCAGTTTATCTGGGTGTTTCTCACAGAAGGAGACTGTCATAGTATGAGGGGCAAGTTGTCTGTGGTAGATCGGGAAATTACAATAAACGTATCACGCAGGTGGATAAGGAGCTCAGAAGGCAGGCGGCATGCTTGTCTTCATTGGTCGGGACATTGAGTATAAAAATTGGCAAGTCATGCTGCAGCTGTACAGAACCATAGTTAGGCCACACGTGGAATATTGCCTACAATTCTGGTCACCACATTACCTAAAGGATGTGGAGGCTTTGGAGAGAGTACAGAGGAGGTTTACCAGGATGTTGCATGGCCTGGAGGGTATTATCTGTCAGGAGAGGTTGGATAAATTCGGATTGTTTTCACTTGAGTGACGGAGGTTGAGGGACGACCTGATAAAAATTTACAAAATTCTGAGTGGCATGGACAGAGTGGATAGTCAGAAGCTTTTTCCCAAGTTGGAAAAGTCAATTACCGGGTGACATAGGTTTAAGGTGCGAGGGGA
The DNA here is from genome assembly GCF_047496885.1 of Scyliorhinus torazame. Taxonomy (NCBI): domain Eukaryota; kingdom Metazoa; phylum Chordata; class Chondrichthyes; order Carcharhiniformes; family Scyliorhinidae; genus Scyliorhinus; species Scyliorhinus torazame. Next base: position 144,402,271 of record NC_092711.1, read on the forward strand.
AAAGTTTAGAGGAGACGTGTGAGGGAAGTTTTTTACACAGAAAAAAGTGGCTAACAAGAAAAGTTAAAGATTCCATTAGATCAATGGAGGAGACAAGAGAGTAGTGAGCCTGAGGATTGGGAACTTGTTTTAGAATTCAGCAAAGGAGGACCAAGAAACTGGTAAAGAGAAAATAGAATATGAGAGCAAACTGGGGAGTACTGGAAAAGATCCTATCGGAAAAGGAAAAGATTAGCAAAGACCAATGTGGGTCCATTCCAGGCAGAGACAGGAGAGTTTATAATGGGGAATAAGGAAATGGCAGAGAAACTAAACAATGTGTGTCTGTCTTCACGGAGGAAGATACAGAAATTGTCCCCAAAACACGAGAGAACCAAGGGACTAGTGAACACGAGGAACTGAAAGAGATTAGTATTAGTAAAAAAGCAGGACTAGAGAAAATAATGGGATTGAAAGTGAATAAATCCCCAAAAGCTTCTCTCCATCCCAGAGTGTTGAAAGAGGCGGCTGTAGAGACAGTGGATACATTGGTCGTCATCTTTCAAAATTCTATAGATTCTGGAATGGTTCCTGCAGATTGGAAGGTGGGAAATGTATCCCCACGATTTAAGGAGAGAGAGAAAACGGGGAACCACAGACCCATTAGCCTGACATCCGTTGGAGGGAAAATGCTACAATCTATTATAAAGGAAGTGATAACATATGAATTAGGAGCAGCAGTAGGCCAATCGGCCCCTCGAGCCTGCTCCACCATTCAGTAAGTTCCCGGCTGATCTGATTGAAACCTCAACTCCACAGAGGCTCCTTAGAAAATAAGTCTTGGGAGATCGTAATAATATTCTTTATTATAATCAACTTTATTATTGTCACAAGTAGGCTTACATTAAGACTGCAATGAATTTACTGTGAAAATCCGCTAGTCGCCACACTCCGGCACCTGTTCAGGTAACGGAGGGAGAATTCAGAATGTCCAATTCACCCAACAAGCACGTCTTTTGGGACTTGTGGGAGGAAACCGGAGCACCCAGAGGAAACCAACGCAGTTTTGGCGAGAACGTGCAGACTCCACACAGACAGTGACCCAAGCCGGGAATTGAACCCAGGTCCCTGGAGCTGTGAAGCAACAGTACTAACCACTGTGCTTCCATGCCGCTGTGTCAGTTATGGGGAACAAGGAAATGGCAGAGGAGTTAAACAGATATTTTGCATCAGTCTTTACGGTGGAAGATACTTCGAATATCCCATTAATACTAAAGAATATGGAGGAAGCAATTAAATACCATCACTGGAGAAGTTGTTTGGACAAACTAATGGGGATAAGATAAGTCCCCTGGATGGCTGCATCCTAGGATCCTAAAAGAAATGTCTACAGAGATAGTGGGTGCATTGATTGCAATTTTCCAAAAATCCTTGGATTCTGTAGAAGTACCAGAGGATTGGAAAACTGCCAATGTGACAACCCCCCTAATCAGAATGGAAGGGAGGAAAACAATGAGACACTATAGGACAATTAGCCTAACATTTATTATTGAAAAAAATGTTGGAATCAATTATTAGGAAGTAATAGCAGCACATTGAGAAAATCATAATCTAATCAAGCAGAGTCAGCATGGCTTTGTGAAAGGGAAACCGTGTCTGACTAATTTATCAGAGTGTTTCGAGGAAGTCTCAACCAGAGTGGATAGAGGGGGACCAGTAGATGTGTTGTATTTAAACTTCCAGAAGGCCTTTGACAAGGTATCTCACAAAACGTTAAGTCATGAGGATAAGAACCCATGGTGTTGGCATGGATAGAGAATTGGTTAATGAGCAGGAAACAGTGAGTGGGGATAAGGGGTTCTTTTTCAGGTTGGTGACCTATAACCAGTGGGGTACCACAGGGATCAGTCCTGGGACCGCAACTGTGTACAATTTATATTAATGACTTGGAGGAAGGAAGCGAAGGTACTGTGCCCAAATTTGAAGACAAAAATAGGTGGAAAGGCAAGTTGCGAGGGTGATACAAACAGTTTGCAAAGAGATATTGAGAGGTTAAGCAAGTGGACAAAAAGTTGCCACATGGAGCATAATTTTGGAAAATGTGAAGTTCATTTTGGAAGGGAGAACAAAAGATCAGTATTATTTAAATGGAGAAAAACTGCAGAAAGCTGCAACACAAAGGGACTTGGGGGAACTTGTGCACGAAACACAGAAAGCTAGCAGACAGATGCAGCAGGTAATCAGGAAGGCTAATGGAATGTTGGCCCTGATTCCAAGGGGGCTGGAGTATAAGAGTCAGGAAGTCTTGCTGCAGCTGTACAAGGTACTGGTGACACCACATCTGGAGAACTGAGACCAGTTTTGGTCCCCTTAATTAAGGAAAGATATTATTTTATTGGAGGCTGTTCAGAGAAGGTTCACTGTGATGATCCCCATTCTGGAGGGGTTGCCTGAGGAGCAAAGGTTAAACAGGTTGGGACTCTACTCATTGGAATTTAGAAGATTGAGAGGTGATCTCATTGAAACATCCAGGATTCTTAAGGGGTTTGACAGGGTAAATGCGGAGAGGATGTTTCCCTCATGGGAGAATCTAGGACCAGAGGGCATAGCCTCAGAATAAAGAGATGTCAATTTACAACTGAGATGAGGAGGAATTTCTTCTGAGAGTCTTTGCAACTGGGAGTTATTGGGACAGAGTCCTTGTGTATATTTAAGGCTGAGATAGATTCTTTTCTTCCTTTTTTAAATATAAATTTAGAGTGCCCAATTCATTTTTTTTTCAATTAAAGGGCAATTTAGCTTGGCCAATCCACCTATCCTACACATGTTTGGGTTGTGGGGGCGAAACCCACACAAACATGGGGAGAATGTGCAAACTCCATATGGACAGTAACCCAGAGCCGGGATCGAACCTGGGACCTTGGCACCTTGAGGCAGCAGTGCTAGCCACTGCGCCACCATGCTTCCCGGCTGAGATAGATTCTTGATCTGTGAGGGAACCAAGGATTATGGGTAAAGGGCAGGAAAGTGAACGTGAGGAATGTTGGTTTCAGCCATGATCCTATTGAAAGGTGGAGCAGGCTGGAAGGGCCGAATGGCCTACTCCTATTCCTTATGATCTTCGTGTGGTCTTATTCCCATCTACCTCTGATAAACTTTCACCCCCTTGCTTTTCAAGAATCTATCCAGCTCTGACTTAAAAATATTCAAAGACTCTGCTTCCACTGCCCTTTGAGAAAGAGAGTTCCAAAGACTCCCAACCCTCTGAGAGATAAAGTTCTCCTCTGCCCATTTAAGTGACTCCAATTTCTAGATTCTCCCACAAGAGGAAACATCCTTTCCACATCCACCCTGTCAAGGCCCCTCAGGATCTTATACAGTTCAATCACGACACCTAAACTCCATCGGACACAAGCCCAGCCTGTCCAATCATTCCTCATAAGACCAGCCTCCAATTCCAGGTATGAGTCCAGTAAACCTTCTCTGAACTGCTTCCAACACATTTACATCATTTGTTAAATGAGAGCAATACTGTACACAGTGCTCCAGATGTGGTCTCACCAATGTCCTGTATAACTGAAGCATAACCTCCCTACTTTTGTATTCAATTCCCCTCACAATAAACAATAACATTCTATTAGCTTTCCTAATTACTTGCTGTACCTGTATACTCGCCTTTTGTGATTCATGCTCTTGGACACCCAGATCCCTCTGAATCTCAGAGCTCTGCAATCTCTCACTGATTAGATAATAAGCTTTTTTATTCTTCTGGCCAACATGGACAATTACACATTTTCCCACGTTCTCCATTTGGCAGATCTTATTCCACTCATTTAACATGTACCTTTTTAATCTCCTTATGTCCTCTTCACAATTTGCTTTCCTACCTATCTTTGTACCATTGGAACATAGGAGCAGGAGTTGTCCATTCAGCCCGTCGAGCCAGCTCCACCATTCAATACATAGGTGCAGGAGTTGGCAATTCAGCCCGTCGAGCCTGTTTCACCATTCAATACGATCATGGCTGATCATCCACTTCAATGCCTTTTTCCCCACACTATCCCCATATCCCTTTGTGTTATTGGGATTTAGAAATCTGTCAGCCTCTGCTTTAAACACACTCAATGACTGAGCTCCCAAAGCCCTCTGGGTATAGAATTACAAAGATTTACAACTTGTTGATCACTGTAGATCAAACCATTGCCCCGTTCTATCCCCCTTTCCGTGTCAGTTTATTTCCCTCAAAAGCCCATCCAATTTCCCTTTGGAAACATTCCATCATCTCTGCTTCTACCCGCATCGTAGGAAGTGTGTTCACGGTATTTCCCACTTTCTTCAAATGCAAACGAGTCTCAGTGAGCACAGAAAGAGGCCATCCCACCCATCGTTCCCATGCTAGCTCATTGAGTGAGGTATCTAATTAGTCCCATTGCCCGTAAAGTTTCTTTTCCTCCAGAATCTGTCCAGTTCCCATTTGAAATTTGCTGTTGAATTTACTTCCTGCACCATTGTCAGGCAGTGAATCCCAACAACTCGTTCTGTTTTAAATCTAATAATTTACGATATGTGTTTGGATTTTCACAGGGGACTTGAAATGGAGAGAAAGACATGGTTGTTGCACAAAATCAAGACTCAGTCTTTATGAGTGATCTTCATGAATGGGCAGAGTGTGAAATTCCCAGGTTTGCGGTGCCAGACTGGCAGTGCCAAGTGCACACATCCCAGGGGCTGGGCCGGGAGGGACACCCTGCCCTAACCCTCACCACTCATGGGCCTCCAATGGCCAGGGAACCCCTCGGGAACCGTGACGCCTGGCTCTTGTCTGTGTGGGCCAATACTAATTGGCTTTCATGTGACTGACTGGGGAGTCGCTTATATCAAGGCCTTTACATAGGGTGTCCTTCCCGTTAATGGGATGGAGATTGGTCTTAACTGTATTCTGATCTCTCCAATGGGAATAGGCCGGTTAGATCTGAAACCGATTGGCGCTTAGTGCGGTGCCTGATTTCGGACTCTCCTGCGATCTAAGTGGCGCACTTGGATTTGCACCTTGCGCATCGTGACCATTAGATCGTACCCTGATTTTCATTTGCTGTAAAAGCTTAATTGCTGTGTATGTAAAGAATGTGCAATGAGGATAAATGTACTGGCAAGAGAGACCTTCAAGTTCTGATTAGCCTCAACATTTGAAACTGTATGAATAAGGGATTGTATAGAATCAGATAAAGGGATAGTATGAAACAGTTCTAATGTATTCTTGTCTAAGATAATGAGAGAAGGTGGTGTCAGTAATTGGGAATCCAATTAAATTAATTCAGTGACCAAATTGACCAATTGCCGTGTTACAACAGGCCCAACTCTGACGTGCGGTAATGGTCACTTTGGGGATAAAAGTAGAGGTTCCGAAAGTCTTCCTTGCTGACCAAGTACTGAAGACTCCCGAGGCTGAGTTCTAAGGAAATTACTGTCAAAGAAGGAGCCAGAGAGGGTTATGCGTCTACAGACTGATCACCCACATGAAGTTGTAAAAGTTGATGTCTTAAAGTTGTTCAGTAAATATTTTCATTTAATAAACTTATTTTAAAATTTACTATCCGGAGAATTCTGATTTTATCTTAATTGGTTAAAGTCTTGTCTGAACCAAAGTGAATTTATTAAATGGTAAGTTGGGTGTGGCTGAAATCAATTAAGTTCCAGATAAGATCAGAAAACATAAACCTTCAATTTAAAAACTTACATTTCTATAGCGCCTTTCACAACCACAGGATGTCCCAAAGTGCTTTACAGCCAATGAAGTACTTTTGAAGTGTAGTCACTGTTGTAATGTAGGAAACACAGCAGCCAATTTACACACAGCAAGATCCCACACACAGCAATGTGATAATGAGCAGATGATCTGGTTTTAGTGATGTTGATTGAGGGATAAATATTGACCAGGACACCGGGGATAACTCCCCTGCTCTTCTTCAAAATAGTGGCTGTGGGAACTTTTACATTCACCTGAGAGGGGCAGATCAGTTTAACATCTTATTTGAAAGAAGGCTGTTCTGACAGTGCAGCACTTCCTCCGTGCTGGGACAAGGAATGTTGGAAAAGGTTTTTGTCCACAGGTCCCGTACTGGGTTTTAGCCTTCTGATCCAGAGGTGATAGTGCTGCCCCCTGAGCCATGGCGGACACTAGTTAGAAAAGAAAAGTTATACTTTAAAACCCTCCACCCTTTGCCTCCGACCCCTCAATCTAATAATTAAAACCCCCAGTATAAATAACATGGATTTAACTGACAAATGTTGAAGTATTGATTTCGAGCCACAAGTTTTAACTATCCACTTTCTCCTCGGGCACCTTTCCGTCTCTCTATTGATCATATCAATGACAGCTGGGTGACAGAGCTGAGGGCTGAAATTAGCTGAAAATAACAGGGCCTGCATCCCAGTTGGAAAACTGCCATGGGCGTTGCACTAATTGAGAGTCAGGTAGGTGCTGGAGGACTGACTGGGAAATGGAAGTCAAATCAATTGTTACAACTTCCGGGTGCGGCGATGACCAGCTAAGTCGCACGTTTCGGCACCTCCCGTTTTAACGGACTTTTGGGCTCTTGTCGGGAGCCCCAACGGCAATTTTCGAAGGCTAAACCCACTGTGAGGCGACATAGAAGGGAGTCCCCCCGGATGTGAATGGACAGAAGAGATAATAGTGGCCAGATTGCGGAGGATCCTCTGGAGCAGCGGCAAAGAAGGGAAGTGAGAAGCAAGATGGCGGTGGAGGGAGGCCAGATTGTATGGGGCCTGGAACAGCAGGAGTTCCTCCGGCGATATGTGGAGGAGCTCAAGAAGGAGGTCCTGGCGCCGATGCTGCAGGCGATTGAGGGGTTAAAGGAGGCGCAGAAGACCCAAGAGATGGAGATCCGTGGAGTGAAGGCAAAAGCTGCCGAAAATGAGGACGAGATACAGGGCTTGGTGGTGAAGACAGAGACGCACGAGACACTGCATAAAAGGTGTATGGAGAGACTGGAAGCCCTGGAAAATAGCTCGAGGAGGAAGAACTTAAGAATTTTGGGTCTTCCCGAAGGGGCAGAGAGAGCCGACGTTGGGGCGTATGTGAGCACGATGCTCCATACCTTAATGGGAGCTGAGGCCCCAACGGGCCCCCTGGAAGTGGAGGGAGCGTATCGAGTCCTCGTGAGAAGACCAAAGGCAGGAGAAATACCTCGAGCAATAGTGGTGAGGTTCCACCGCTACAAGGACAGGGAGATGGTCCTGAGATGGGCGAAAAAGACACGGAGCAGCAGGTGGGAGAACGCGGTGATCCGCGTGTATCAGGATTGGAGTGCGGAGGTGGCGAGAAGGGGGGCGAGTTTCAATCGGGCCAAGGCGGTGCTCCACAAGAGGAAAGTGAAGTTCGAAATGTTGCAGCCGGCAAGACTGTGGGTTACATACCAGGGTAAACACCACTACTTCGAGATGGCAGAAGAGGCATGGACATTTATTGAAGAGGAGAAGTTGGACTAGATTGGAGAAAGAGTGTTTGAAATGAAGGAGTGAGGTGGTGGTAAGGGACTGTGAATCAGATGGGGGACAACTTTCTTTCCCCTCGAAGGGGGGGACACACAAAGAAATGTGGGCGCCGGTGGGGAAGGGGAAGGAGCGAGGGAGCTGCGCCATCAGGGGTGGGGCCGAGAGGGAAGCGCAGGCTTTGTTCCCACGCTATGGAAATTGTGGCGGGATAAGGGCGCCTCACATAATGGGAGGCTAAGGATAAACGGGGGAAGCCGAGGTCAGCCAGAGTTTGCTGACTTCCGGAAGCAATATGGGGGAGCAACTAAGCTAGAGAGTGATCTAGGGAGGGGGTGGGGGGGAGGGAGGGGGGTTTAACTGGGTTGCTGCTGCTAAGGGGAAGGGGGAGCTGTTACGGGATGGGATGGTCGGGACGGGAGGGCGCCGTCGGGGGGGATAAGCGGTTGCGTGGGAACCGGGTGAAGAGCTGGTCTAAAAAAGGGGATGGCTAGTCGACGGCGGGGAGGGGGGTAAAGAGCCCCCCAACCCGGTTGATCACTTGGAACGTGAGAGGGTTGAACGGGCCGATTAAGAGGGCAAGGGTACTTGCGCACCTAAAGAAGCTAAAGGCAGACGTGGTCATGCTTCAGGAGACGCACCTGAAACTGGCGGATCAGGTCAGATTAAGAAAAGGATGGGTGGGACAGGTATTCCACTCGGGCTTGGATGCGAAAAATAGAGGGGTGGCAATACTGGTGGGGAAACGGGTATTGTTTGAGGCGAAGACCATAGTGGCGGACAGTGGGGGTAGGTACGTGATGGTGAGTGGCAGATTGCAAGGTGAGGCGGTGGTGCTGGTGAATGTATATGCCCCGAACTGGGAAGACGTGAACTTTATGAAGCGTATGTTGGGGCGCATCCCGGATCTGGAGATGGGAAAGTTGGTAATGGGGGGGGGACTTCATCACGGTGCTGGACCCAGGGCTGGACTGGTCCAGATCTAGGACCGGGAGGAGGCCGGCAGTGGCCAAGGTGCTTAAGGGCTTTATGGAGCAGATGGGAGGAGTGGATCCCTGGAGATTTACTAAGCCAAGGAGTTAATAGTTTTCCTTCTTCTCCCATGTCCACAAAGTGTACTCCCGGATAGACTTCTTTGTCCTGGGAAGGGCGCTGATCCCGAAGGTGGCAGGAACGGAGTATTCGGCTATAGCCATTTCAGATCATGCCCCACATTGGGTAGATCTGGAAGTAGGAGAGGAAAAGGAACAGCGCCCATCTGGAGATTAGATATGGGACTGTTGGCGGACGATGGGGTATGTGTAAGGGTGAGGGGATGTATTGAAAGGTACCTAGAGATTAATGATGACGGCGAGGTCCAGGTGGGAGTGGTCTGGGAGGCGCTGAAGGCGGTGGTTAGAGGGGAGCTGATCGCCATAAGGGCCCATAAGGGGAAACAAGAGGGTAAAGAAAGGGAGAGATTGTTGAGGGAGATTTTGAGGGTGGATAGGCAATATGCGGAGGCTCCAGATGAAGGGCTATACGGGGAAAGATGGAGATTGCACACGGACTTTGACTTGTTGACCACCGGTAAGGGGGAGGCACAATGGAGGAAGGCACAGGGAGTGCAGTATGAATATGGAGAGAAGGCGAGCCGGCTGCTGGCCCAACAACTTAGGAAGAGGGGGGTGGCGAGAGAGATCGGAGGGGTTAGAGACGAGGACGGAAAGATGGAACGGGGAGCGGAGAGGGTGAACGGGGTGTTTAAGGTATTTTACGAGAGGCTATATAAGGCTCAACCCCCGGAAGGGAATGATGCGTTTCCTAGACCAGCTGGAGTTCCCGAAGGTTGAGGAACAGGAGATGACAGGACTGGGAGCGCAGATTGAGTTGGAGGAGGTGGTAAAAGGAATTGGGAACATGCAGGCAGGGAAGGCCCCAGGACCGGATGGGTTCCCGGTGGAGTTCTATAGGAAATATGTGGACCTGCTGGCCCCACTTCTGACGAGAACCTTTAATGAGGCTAGGGAAAGGGGGACACTACCCCCGACGATGTCGGAGGCGACGATATCGCTGATCCTGAAAAGAGACAAAGACCCGCTGCAGTGCGGGTCATACAGGCCTATCTCCCTCTTGACGTAGATGCCAAGCTTTTGGCCAAGGTGATGGCGACGAGGATAGAGGACTGTGTCCCTGGGGTGGTGCATGATGATCAAACGGGGTTTGTTAAAGGGAGGCAATTGAATGCTAATATACGGAGGCTGCTGGGGGTGGTGATGATGCCCCCACCGGAGGGGGAGGCGGAGATAGTGGTGGCGATGGATGCAGAGAAAGCATTTGATAGAGTGGAGTGGGACTACCTGTGGGAAGTACTGAGGAGATTTGGATTTGGAGAGGGGTTCATTAGATGGGTTCAGCTCCTGTACAGGGCCTCGGTGGCAAGTGTGATTACAAATAGGCAACAATCTGAACACTTCCAACTATATAGGGGTACAAGACAGGGATGTCCCCTGTCCCTGTTACTGTTTGCGTTGGCAATTGAGCCACTGGCCATAGCGCTGAGGGGCTCTAGGAAGTGGAGGGGGGTACTTAGAGGAGGAGAAGAGCATTGGGTGTCATTATACGCGGATGATTTGTTGTTGTATGTCGCGGACCCAGTGGAGGGGATGCCTGAGATAATGCAGACACTCAGGGAGTTTGGAGGATTTTCAGGATATAAATTGAATATGGGAAAGAGTGAACTGTTTGTGATGCACCCCGGGGAACAGGGCAGGGGAATGGACGATTTCCCGTTGAGGAGGGTAACAAGGGATTGCCGGTATTTAGGGATCCAGGTGGCCAGGAACTGGGGAACCTTGCATAAGCTTAACTTGGCACGACTGGTAGAGCAGCTGGAAGAGGACTTTAGGAGGTGGGACATGGCGCCCCTGTCATTGGCGGGCAGGGTGCAGGCGGTTAAAATGGTGGTCCTTCCGAGGTTTCTTTTTGTGTTCCAGTGCCTCCCTGTACTGATTACAAAGGCCTTTTTTAAGAAGGTGGACAAGAGTATTATGAGCTTTGTGTGGGCTGGAAAGACCCCAAGAGTAAAGAGGAGGTTCCTGCAGCACAGTAGGGACAGAGGGGGACTGGCACTGCCGAGTCTAAGTGATTATTATTGGGCCGCCAACGTGTCAATGATATGTAAGTGGATGAGGGAAGGGGAAGCAGCGGCGTGGAAAAGACTGGAGATGGCATCCTGTAGGGAAACTAGTCTAAAAGCACTGGCGACGGCGCCGTTACCGTTCTCCCCGGAAAAATACACCACAAACCCAGTAGTGGTGGCAACTCTGAAAATTTGGGGGCAGTGGAGACGACATAAGGGAGTGACGGGTGCCTCAGTGTGGTCCCCGATAAGGAACAACCATAGGTTCGTCCCGGGAAGGATAGATGGGGGATTTAAATCTTGGCAGCGAGCAGGAATTGCGAAATTGAAGGACTTGTTCTTAGACGGGACGTTCGCGAGTCTGGGAGCACTGACAGAAAAATATGGGTTGCCACCTGGGAATGCATTTCGCTATATGCAAGTGAGGGCATTTATGAGGCAACAGGTGAGGGAATTTCCGCAGCTCCCGGCGCAAGAGATCCAGGACAGAGTGATTTTGGGGGCATGGGTGGGTGATGGTAAGGTGTCAGATATAAAAAGGGAAATGAAAGTCGAGGGGGAGACGATGGTAGAGGAGCTGAAGGGAAAATGGGAGGAGGAGCTGGGGGAAGAGATTGAGGAGGGGCTGTGGGCAGATGCCCTAAGTAGAATAAACTCTTCGTCCTCGTGTGCCAGGCTCAGCCTGATACAATTCAAGGTTCTACACAGGGCGCATATGACTGGAGCAAGGCTGAGTAGATTTTTTGGAATGGAGGATAGGTGCGGGAGATGAGCGGGAAGCCCGGCGAACCACACCCACATGTTTTGGTCATGTCCGGTATTGCATGAATTCTGGGTGGGTGTGGCAAAAGTGATTTCAAAGGTGGTGGGGGTCTGGGTCGAACCAGGCTGGGGGTTGGCTATATTTGGGGTTGCAGATGAGCCGGGAGTGCAGGAGGCGAGAGAGGCCGATGTTTTGGCCTATGCGCCCCTAGTAGCCCGGCGAAGGATTCTACTTATGTGGAAAGAGGCTAAGCCCCCGGGGGTGGAGGCCTGGATCAATGACATGGCAGGGTTCACAAAATTGGAGCGGATAAAGTACGCACTAAGAGGTCCACCAGGCGGTGGCAACCGTTCCTCGACTATCTCGCAGAGCGATAAGGGAAAATAGGAAAGGTAGCAGCAGCAGCCGGGGGGGGGGGGGGGGGGGGGGGGGGGGGGGCTCATTTGGGTCCTCAGGGGTTTTATGTGTGTGTTTATGTATTAGTTATTTATATTAGATGTTACAAAGTTACTATTTTAGTTACTATTTCTGTTGTTTCTTATTTTGTTGTTGGCAGTTGCTGTTAGTTAGCATTTTTTTTTTTTAAACAATCAATGTATATATTATTACAAAGTTGTAAAATGGGAAAATTTTGTTTGATCGAAAAACTTCAATAAAATATATTTATTTAAAAAATTTTTTTTTAAATCAATTGTTACATCGGTCACTATTCCGATCCCAGACCAGACCCCAACAGTGTCTAGGATACTGGACCAAACCCCCAATATTTCAGTTTATTTGTCAGACTGTGCGGAAAGAATGTTTCCAGGAGTGATCACATGAAGAAATAGAGCTTGGTTATTTTTAAAATAAAGTTTTATTATGGCAACAATATTAAACATTTTAACATCACACCCAAAAACAACAGCTTACAATCACCCATTTAACCACAACTACTGAATCTCTCATTAAATAACAGGAAAAGAAAGATACAGCTCTCAATCTGTCTCACTGTGGGAGAATTGTGGACCGAGAATTCAACTCCTCCAAATCTTTCCCCAAAAACTGCTTTCTAAAGATTTTTAAAATGTCTTTCTGCCTTCCTCGGTTCCACCCAGCAATGACCCCATCTCCCCAAGCTGGAAAACAAATCACCTCTGTCGACTCCAAAGTACAGAAATTCCACAAGTACTTACCCAGTCAAACCACAGTCCAATAGCCCAGACTGAAAAACACATTATTTTGTCAATTTCACCTGGCTACTAAAAACACCCACGGCCTGCAAAACAGGATCCTTCTTTAAAATAAAAACAGGACCACTGCAGTGAATCACACTTTAACCCGATGCTTTTAACCCTTAAATTGCCCAATACATTTATGATCAAAATTTTCCTAAAATCTTCCAATTGTCACACCGCCCCTTTAAAAAAATGAACCAGCTATGTATGCAGATGGCTTTATTTTTCTAAAAACGTTTTAACTTTAAACATTTCTTATGATTACATGCAACTTATACTCTATAATAACATTTTACATTTTTCAACAGGCTAACCTACACATGAGTATAGTCCATTTTAGTCTTCTCACATGTCACAGTCATTAGCATAAATGTAACCGCTACTTCGAGCGAGAGAGATTTCAAAGATCAGGGTGGCCTCCCAAGATTACACAAGAAAAGCTTCATCAACAATTCAGTGATAAATGCGCAGAATGGTGGCACAGTGGTCAGCACTGCTGCCTCACGGCGCCGAGGTCCCAGGTTCGATCCTGGCCCTGGGTTACTGTCCATGTGGAGTTTGCACATTCTCCCCGTGTCTGCATGGGTCTCACCCCCCCAACCCAAAGATGTGCAAGATAGGTGGATTGGCCATGCTAAATTGCCCCTTAATTAGAAATAAATAATTGGATACTCTAAATTTTAAAAACACAATTCAGTGATATGTAGTTGCCTGGCTCTGACAGCAGAATTCTTCACTTGATGGTCAGACAGGTTGCTATCGATGCTGCAGCATTCATCATCTGTTCTTCACATTTATCAGCTGCTTTGTACTCTGTGTCTGTTGAGGATAGCCAAAAATAATGGGTAAGTGCTGGTGCATTTGGACAGTGCAAAACAACAGTCAGTGCATGCAAATGTTTGCTGAACATTCTGGCTACATTTGTACAAGCTCTTCAGCCTCCACCACAGACGATGCTCTCTATAAAACTGTGAGATAGCTCCAGTCCTGACCAGATACTAGTATAATCACCTCTTGTGTCACTACCAGTGTGGCATGGTAGCACAGTGGTTAGCACTGTTGCATCACAGCACCAGGGACCCAGGTTCGATTCCCGGCTTGGGTCACTGCCTGCGGATCTGCACATTCTCCCCATTGAACCAACTTGCTTGAACTAAAATTATCCGCTTCATCCACCACCTGCTCTTGTTTTTACCAACCATCTGATCAAACATGTTTTCTGACAACTGAACCTCAGCCTCCCTATTGGCACTCCTCAAATTATCTTCCTCCTGTCTTAACCAGTGGTTTTGTGATCTGATTACCACACAATTAGGAAACACTCCTGGATCTATTTCTTGCAACATCTCAGTTCCACTTTCCACTGGCTTTTCAACCATAGTAGGTTGCACTCCCACCTGTGATCCAGGTATATTATTATCTAGGATAAATCTTATCCTAAAAAGGTAATTTTTCTTTTACTCCTACACTTCACCACTTTTCACTGAACTCTCTCACCATCCCTTACATAGTGGCACACTACTGCTCTCACCACTAAATAATAATAATCGTTTATTGTCACAAGTAGGCTTCAATTAAGTTACTGTGAAAAGCCCCTAGTTGCCACATTCCGGCGCTTGTTCGGGGAGGCCGGTACAGGAATTGAACGCGCGCTGCTGGCATTGTTCTGCATTACAAGCCAGCTATTTAGCCCACTGTGCTAAACCAACCCCATATTCCACAAATTACCACATTTTCTGCCAAAACCCCTCCCAAACCAATTCTCACCATTAAAGATTGACTTGCTCAAATATATTCAGAACTACCTGGAAATCAACGACACAGGTGAGGTTTCGGCGGTGGTGCCTGGGAGGCAATGAAGGCGGTGGTTAGAGGGTAGCTGATCTCGATATGGGCCCACAGAAAGAGAGCAAGAGACGGACGGACTGATCAAGGAGATATTGCCGGTCGACAGGAGGTATGCGGAGAACTCAGAGGCAGGGCTTCTAAGGGAGCAACGGAGGCTACAGGCGGAGTTCGGCTTGTTAACTCCAGGGAAGGTGATGGAGCAGCTGAGGAATGTGAGGGGGCGATATATGTACATGGTGAGAAGGCCAGCAGAATGCTTGCACAGCAGCTTAGAAAGAGGGAGGCAGCCAGGAAGAGAGGGAAAGTAAATGATGGGGACGGGAAACTAGTTGGAGACTCAGCAGGGGTGAATAAGGCGTTCAAGGAGTATTACAGCAAGTTGTATGGGTCGGAACCCCCAGCTGGGTCGGAGGGGATGAGGCACTTTTTAGGGGGGGCTGAAGTTCCCGAAGGTGGACGGGGGGTTTGGAGAAGGGCTGGGGACCCCAATCGGGTTGGAGTAAATAGCCGAGGGACTGAAGGCCATGCAGTGGGGTAAAGCCCTGGGTCCGGACGGGTACCCAGTGGAGTTCTATAAAAAGTTCTCTGAGATATTGGGGTCACTGTTGATGAGGACATACAATGAGGCAAGGGAACCTGGGATGCTTCCCCCGACAATGTCACAGGCCACTATCTCATTGATCCTGAAGCGGGACAAGGACCCTGAGCTATGCGGAACCTATATGCCGATATCCTGACTAAATGTGGACGCCAAACTGCTGGCCAAAACCTTGTCCTCTAGGATTGAAGACTGCATTCCGGACGTGATTGTGGAGGACCAGACAGGATTTGTTTAGGGTAGGCAGTTGGCGGCCAACATAAGAAGGTTGTTAAATGTGATTATGATGCCCCCAGAAGGTAGGGACGTGAAGGTAGTGGTCGCAATGGATGCAGAGAAGGCATTTGATTGGGTGGAATGGGAATATCTGCGGGAGGTACTGGGGTGGTTTGGATTAGGACGGGGCTTTATTGACTGGGTCAGGCAGTTGTACCAGGCTCCTGTTGTGAGCGTACGGACGAACAGGTCAACATCGGACTATGTCAGGCTGCATCGAGGACGAGACAGGGATGCCCCCTCTCCCCACTCCTGTTAGCGTTGGCCATAGAGCCGCTGGCAATTGCGCTGAGAGCCTCAAGGGGCTGGTCCGGGGGGGGAGTGGAACACAGAGTCTCGCTATATGCAGACAACCTGCTCCTATATATTTTGGACCCACTAGAGGTGATGGAAGAAATTATGAGGATTCTGGGGGTATTTGGCCAGTTATTATGAACTGAATATGGGGAAAAATAAGATGTTTGTGATCCATGCAAAGGACAGGAGAGGTGATGGGGGAACTGCCGATTAGGGTGGTAGGGGGAAGCTTTCGATACCTAGGCATTCAGGTGGCGCGGGAATGGGAACGGCTACACAAGTTAAATTTGGCCTGATTAGTAGATCAAATGAAGGACGATTTCCGAAGGTGGGACGCGCTTCCGTTGTCACTAGCTGGAAGGGTGCAGACTATGAAAATGACGGTCCTCCCAAGGTTCCTGTTTGTGTTTCAGTGTCTCCCTATCTTTATTCCACGGTCCTTCTATAAACGGGTCAATAAGGTGATCACTGGCTTTGTGTGGGTGGGTAAAACCCCGACAGTAAAAAAGGGGATGCTTGAGCAGAGCCAGGGGAAGGGCGGGCCGGCGCTGCTGAACTTTAGTAATTATTATTGGGCGGCGAATATAGCCATGATCAGGAAGTGGGTGGTGGGGGGAGGGTCAGTATGGGAGCATGTGGAGGCGGCATCATGCAACGGCACCAGTTTGGGGGCATTGATAACGGCGCCTCTGCCATTCCCTCCAGCACAGTACTCCACTAGCCCATGGTGGTGGCAGCCCTGATGGTCTTGGGGCAATTGAGGAGGCATGTGGGAGTGGAGGGAGCATCGGTGTGGTCTCCAATCTGTAATAATCACCGGTTTGCCCTGGGAAGGTTAGATGGAGGGTTCCGGAGATGGCAGAGTGCAGGGATTGAGAGGATGGGAGATATGTTTATGGAGGGGAGCTTTTCTAGCCTGAGAAAGCTGGAGGAGAAATTTGGATTGGTGAGGGGAAATGAGTTTAGGTACCTCCAGGTACGGGACTTCGTGCGCAGGCAGGTCTCAACCTTCCCGTTCCTACCACCAAGGGGGATACAGGACAGGGTAGTTTCCAGAATGTGTATGGGAGAAGGGAGGGTTTCGGACATTAATAGAGAACTTATGGGGTCAGAGGAGACGCAGACTGAGGAGCTGAAACACAAATGGGAAGAGGAATTAGGAGGAGAGATAGAGGATGGTCTCTGGGTGGACGGGTTGAGTAGAGTCAATGCGTCCACAACATGTGCCAGGCTCAGCCTGATACAATTTAAGGTCATTCACCGGGCCCACATGACAGTGGCCTGTATGAGTAGGCTCTTTGTAGTAAAAGATAAGTGCGCAAGGTGTGCAGGAGGGTCAGCGAACCATGTCCATATGTTCTGGGCATGCCCGATGCTTAGGGGATTCTGGCAGGGGTTTGCGGATGTCATGTCCAAGGTGTTAAAAACAAGGGTGGCACCGAGTCCAGAGGTGGCGATTTTTGGAATGTCGGAAGACCCGGGAATCCAGAGGAGAAAGAGGCAAACGTTCTAGCCTTTGCTTCCCTGGTAGCCCAGAGACGGATACTATTAGCCTGGAGGGGCCCAAAGCCCCCGAAGACGGTGACCTGGCTAACTGACATGGCTAGCTTTCTCTGTTTGGAGAAAATCAAGTTTGCCTTGAGAGGGTCAATGTTAGGGTTCGCCCGGAGGTGGCAGCCATTCGTCGACTTCTTTGGGGAAAATTAACCATCAGCAGAAGGGGGGCGGGGGGGGGGGATTGGGGGTTCGCTTAGTTTAGATTAGGAGGTTAGTAAAGGTGGTCCCTGTAAGGGTGGAAGACGGCTTTTGCACTATGTTTATATTTACATGTACATTGTTTATTTTGTTGTCGTTGTAATACCATAAATACCTCAATAAAATGCTTATTAAAAAAAAGATTGACTTGTTCCTGTATCCCTCAAGATCTGAATCTCTTCACCTACTCCACCTTGTACACAAAAGTAAACCTCACCCTCACAAATATCCTTAAAAAGTTCTGTTACCTGCTTATCCACCAACCTCTCAATAGGCTCTACACTCTGTTGCACCTTTCCACTGGGACAATGTTTTTTCCTCCCACTTTAATAAAACCCACTGGCTTATCCTGCTTGATCGAGTCTGTTTTCCCTCTACTTTTCTTAAGCCACAAACTGTGACTTTACATGTCCAACATGTGCCAAACTCATAACAATCTTAAGGGATACAGGGGCTATGCAAACTATCTTACTGGAGAAGGATTTGTTTCTTCTTTCAGAGACTCAATGAAAGCTGAGGAATTAGTGAATGGGAAAAGTGGAGATTGTATTCCAGTCCCATTGTATAAAGTACAATTGGAGTGTGATCTAGTGTCAGGTCCAGTAGTTGTTGGGCTGGCTGAGAAATTCCCAGTGGACGGAATAGATTTACTTTTGAGGAATGATTTGGCAGGAGTGACGGTTGTAGATTCATCCATGATAACAGAGGGTCTGAGAGAATTACTGCAGTTATCACATGAAATCCCAACAGTAGGGCATATGGGAATTAAGAAACTCATTGGGCATTAAATTACTCAAAGAAAAATGTTGAAAGATGTTAATCACAGATCAAATAGTGAACCAGATTCTCAGAATTCTAAGACTGAAGGTGACCATAGGAAAGAGGAGTTTGAATTTAATAGTAGTGACAGTGATGAAGAGACAGACGAGAGTACCAAATTCAATTTTGCTTCTGATTATGAAGTGATGATGAACAGCTATTACCAAATAGACCTGTCACTAACTGATCTTGTGCCAATGACGAGTAATTCTCCCAGAGCTCGGAATGAAGGCAGAAAATTGGAGGAAGAAAGTGAATTGGACTTTTCTAAAAGTGATTTGTTAAAGTCCCTTGTAGTAAATCCATTGCCATCCCCTTCAGGGGAAATATTTCCCACAGCATGCCTCCTTTGAAGCAAAGTATACTTGATAGCACAGCATCAGTTAGTCAGGACGAGGACAGTAAGGACCGTGAAGTGGCACTAAGCTGGTTCACCCACATCCTTTTAAAGATCCACAGTGCCTCTTAAAGGGAGCAAATGGCAAAGGAGATTAAATAATCAGTCATCAATATCTTTTAAAACTAAGAGGAAGATGAATGGAGACCTATGTCGTGATTCTGTCACCACATCTGGTAACAAAAACCAGAAAATGCATGGGTCCAACAATGTGTTATCCTCTGATTCTGAAGGTCTGTATTGCTAAATCGGGATAAGAGTTGTGATTACGAAAACTCCAAAGAGGAGGTAGAAGCTGTAAAACAAAGAATGGTTCTTATTTCTGAAAGTAACCATGCGCAAGAAAAGAGAGGATGTAAAGCTGGAGGGGTTGGAGAGTGTTTATGGATTACAAATGAACCAAATATTTCCCTCAGCATTGACAACAGTGCTTTTTGTTTGACTGTAGCAAATCTTTGAAATATGGATAAACATCCATTGGACAATCAGAAAAGACTGATTACATTACACGTGCTTTCAGAACACAGCTCCTTCATCAGGTGATGAAGGAGCTGTGCTCCGAAAGCTAATGATTCGAAACAAACCTGTTGGAGTTTAACCTAGTGTTGTAAGACTTCTTACTGAGCCCACTCCAGTCGAATGTTGGCATTTCCACATCTTTACATTGCACGACACCCAGAAAGGGGCAGATATAACAAAGATGCTGAAAGGGTATGAATAGAATTGAATGGAAACACCAAGCGGCATTCGGTTAACAAATCATGAAGTAAACATCAGAAATTCTGAACTAATAAAGCAACATCCTCCTCAGTTAGAAACTGAAATAAAAAGCACGTTTGATATGTAACGGAAACAATTAAAAATGCAATGATCCACAGAACGCCAAGTAGAGTTTGACAGATTGACATCCATGTTGGTGGGCGAACCATTGCTGGCCATCCCAGACATTTCCAGACCATTTAAAATGGCCACAAATGCCAGTGACCTGGGAGATGGGGCAGTGCTACTACAGGACAACAATGAAGGAATAAAGAGGCTAGGGAGGTATTTTTAGAAACAAATTCAGTCTGTGCCAAAGAAAGTATTCCATCATTGAGCCTTGGCCTTGCGACGAGCCCTTTAGCACTTCGTAGTACATGTCCAACATGACAATCAGCAAAGCATTGTTACACAGACCATAATCTATTTGCATTTGTAGAGACGTTTAAAACCTGGAACGCAAGATTATTCCATTGGAGTTTATTATTACAACAGTTCAATGTTACAATTGTACATATTCCTGGAAAGGATAATGTGATTGCAGATGCTTGTCATGGGTTTAAGGGCTGACTAGTTACCAATATAAAGACTGGGTAGGTAACTTGTATAATGGGGATGGATTGAACGTTTGTGATTTATGTCTTGCATATCTCATAATGAAACGTGCATTTGATTGATTTGGCCAGTTGCCAATGAATTGGCCCAAAGATCTGTGATCTGTCCAGTAACAGGTGGTGATTGGATATTATTCCACTAGAACGCTTTTCCGAGTCCCAAGATATCAGTTTGGTATCAGTTTTGACTCTGGCAGCACGCTGATACATCTAACTATCTCCAAAAAGGTCCAGCTAACTCTCCCCAGAAGGCCAATGTGAGGGCTGGTTCTCTCTCCAGAGAGCCTGGTGGGTGCTGTACTTCTGAGACTACAGGGACCGAAAGACAAACTACAAACTGAAAGCAAAGTTTGACGTGAACTAAGGTGTCTCTCCAGAAAAGGTTTGACTCCTGCATTTTTAATGTAGAGAGTACCTGAATGAATGAATCTCCAAAGAAGATCATTACAGACTGCAAACCAAAGACTTTAATCTGCAAGCTTGTTGTGAAGAAAGACTCTTTCCTCCAATTTTGAATTTTTTTGCCCCTTTCCACCCCTTTGCGGTTGTCTGTCTTGTGTGTGTGTGTGTGTGTGTGTGTGTATGAGAGAGAGAGGGTGGGGCAGGTTGATGTGGGTATTAGGTATTAACTTGTAGTTAACCAGTTGCATTTACTGCATATTTCATGGTAGTTCTCGTTATAAATAAAAAGTAATAATGTTTACATTTTCTAAGTAATCTGCTGTAACCTCCTTAATAATGGATTCTCGCACTTTCCCTGTCACACATGTTAGGCTAACTGGCCTATAGTTTCCTGCTTTCTGCCTCCCTCCTTTCTGGAATAGAGGTGTTACATTCTCTATTTTCCAATCCACTGGGACCTTTCCAGAATCTAAGGAATTTTGTGGGATTATAACCAATACATCTACTCTCTTTGCCACCACTTTTTTTAAAGCCCAAGAATGCAGGTCACCCAGTCCTGGGGACTTGTCAGCCTTTAGGTTCAATAGTTTTCTTGGCATCTTTTCTCTGGTGATTGTTCTGTGTTCCTCCCTCCCTATTACCTCTCGATTTTCAATTATCTTTGTGAATTGTTCTCGGTCTGGTACCGTGACGATAGACTCAAAATACCTGTTTCAAGCCTCCATCATTTCTTTGTTTTCCATGATCAATTTCCCAGGCTCACTCTCCAGAGGACCAACCTGGATTTAGTCACTCTTTTCCTCTTCAAATACTTGCAGAAACCTTTACTATCTACTTTTGTAGTCCGAGAATGTTTACCCTCATACTCTAATTTCTGCCTGTTTCTTATCTTTTACTCATTCTTTGCTGATTCTAAAATCTGCCCAACTTTTGAATGAACACTAACCTTTGTAGATTTTGATGGTGTTTCTTTCAATTTAATACATTCCTTGACTTCCTTATTTAACCATGGATGATGCATTCTTCTCAAACAGCCTTTCTTTCTCTCTGGCATAAATGTTTGCTGAGAGTTATTCAAAGTCACCCACTTCCATACTGATGTCCCAATTTTCAACCTAGTTTCCTAAGTTCACTTTCGCCAGCTCTCCCTTCATACCCTTCAGAGTTCTCTTTATTTAGTTTTTAACTTAGACCAGCACTTTAAAAAAAAATTTAGAGTACCCCATTCTTTTTTTTCCAATTAAAAGGCAATTTAACGTGGCCAATCCACCTACACTGCACACCTTTGGGTTGTGGGGGTGAGACCCACACAGACATGGGGAGAATGTGTAAACACCACATGGACAGTGATCCGGGGCCGGGATCGAACTCAGGTCCTCAGCGCCATGAGGCAGCTATGCTAACCACTGCTCCACTGTGCCGCCCTTAGACCAGCACTTCTCACCTTCAAACTGAAAGTGGAATTTTATTATATTATGATCAATGTGACTTAGAGGCTCCATCACGATGAGATTATTGACTAATCCTGTCTTGTTGCACATTACCAGATCGAGGATAGTCTGCTCCCTGGTTGGCTCTAAAATGTATGGCTCCAAGAAATTGTTCCAAAAAGACTCTGAACCCATTTTTAAGGATATTTTTGCGAATCTGATTCTCCCAATCGACATTAAAATTATCGGGGACCTTGATGATTGTTCCTCCGTTGGTGTGTGTCCTTGTGTCTCTTCAGGTTCAATGCTCAGTTGAAGTTTCAACCACAAACAGAACACCAGGAAAGGTTTCTCCTCAATGTGAATGTTGTGATAATATTTCAGGCTTTGCACAGTCAGTGCAGTGGAACTCTCACTTGGGTGAGTCCTTGTGCCTTTCCAGTGAAAGTAATAGTTAAATTATTTGAAAGCTGACAGATCATAATTTCTCCTTCTAGATTTAATGGTTCATGATATTCAGATCCTGATGAATTAAGTGAATCTGTCAGATGACAACGAGGTGCCTGGCTTGCAATTTCTGTCTTCAAATCCACCCATCTGATGAATGAGTTTGCAAACGTCATCACTGTCAGTACAGGATAGAAATTAAGAAATAATCCTCCCACCAGAATTACTCCTGCTGCTTATCCACAATTCTCCTCCCCTGAAGGTGCTGACTCTCGGGTTCAGTTTCACATTCACTTATTGCCCTCCCCAATATGTCACACATGTATCTAAATCTTTACACCTAGAGTTAACAAACTGTTTTGCTAAGGGGGGCTCGCAATCAAATCCAGTGACTACCCACGTGTACGTTGTATCAGTGTGGGGTCACTGCCCTCCCACCGCTACTTGTCACCCAGGAGTTTGGAGACTGGGCTTTGGATGAGTAATGACGGCCGCATCTCCCACAATCCCCAGCGTTGATGAAACCGCTCTATCCACCGCGCCCGCGACCCAGGCCTATGCATGTTCAAGAGTGCAGAGTCGAGCCCACCCCCCTGAACGTCCTGTTACGATATTAACCAATAGCAAAAGTTGGTGGACCGGAAGGACTCTGATCCTCCAGCTAATCAGAAGGCGGACTTTGAGTGAATGAAGATTGAGCTCCCCACAGACTGAAACCTCCTCCTGTCCCCAACATCTGTGAGTAAAACACTTTATTTTCTCCCCCTTTCCATTTCTTTTCTCATTCTCACCTTCAATTGGCGACTCGGAGCAACTGAAGGGAAAGAAAGTGAATCCAGGGAGGGAGCAGATTCTGGAAAGGTTGACCCAGCTCTCTCTCTCTCTCTTAAAGACATTTGCTCCCTCAGTTTGACACATTTATTTAGGGCAGCACGGTAGCATTGTGGATAACACAATTGCTTCACAGCTCCAGGGTCCCAGGTTCGATTCTGGCTTGGGTCACTGTCTGTGCGGAGTCTGCACATCCTCCCCGTGTGTGCGTGGGTTTCCTCCGGGTGCTCCGGTTTCCTCCCACAGTCCAAAGATGTGCAGGTTAGGTGGATTGGCCATGATAAATTGCCCTTAGTGTCCAAAATTGACCTTAGTGTTGGGTGGGGTTACTGGGTTATGGAGATAGGGTGGAGGTGTTGACCTTGGGTAGGGTGCTCTTTCCAAGAGCCGGTGCAGACTCGCCTGGCCGAATGGCCTCCTTCTGCACTGTAAATTCTATGATACAAATTCTATGATGATTACGACACTTGGATTCCATTCAGTAGCCCAATCCATGCCGACTTTGTAGAGAAATCCAATCAGTCACATTCCCCCCTCGATATCCCCGTTACTCTGCAAGTTTATTTCCTCACTTTTATTTTGAAATGATGATCGTCTGTGCTTCCTCCACCCTCATAGGCAGCGAGTTGCAGATCTCTCACATCTCACTGTTGAAATAACTATCTCCCTCACAGCCCCATCAGTCTCCAGTCCTGTAATCAAGTCCTGTATATTACACACATTTTTAGTGCGGTATTATTGAGTATTTACTGGGAAAAGCAGAGCGAGAATGGAGGGAGAATGTGTGCGATGGAGATTCACAGCTTTTGGGGAACAAGAGAGGAAAGAATGTTCCATAGCAACTAGAATTGTCTGTTCTGAATTTCTATCCTGCACTGACAGTGATGTATTTTGTAAATTGTTTTTACAGTATATTAGAAGAGGACGAATTCCAGTCAGATATCTCAGACATCACAACACGATCTGACAGAGTCACTCGACTCTTTGGGGCTGAATATTATCAGACTTTGAATCCAGAAGAAGAAAAGTTTGTCTCATCTGTTGGCTTCAAATGATTTTCAGCAACTTTGCAATCTGAAAAGTACCAAGACACACATACCTGAGTGAGAGTGTCCCAGTGCAGATATTGAATGAGCTTTAACCAGCTACACAGCCCAAAGAAACATCGCTCCATTCAGAGAGGGGAAAGTCCATACACGTGTTCGCTGTGAAGACAAGGTTTCAACTGATCATCGGACCTGGAGAGAGACACATACTGCATGGAGCAACCATGGAAATGTGGGGACTGTGGCAAGAGATTCAAATACCCGTCACAACTGGAGGCTCATTACCGCAGTCACACTGGGGAGAGACCGTTCATCTGCCCTGAGTGTGGAAGCGGTTTGAGTCATTTATCCACGTTGCAATCCCACCAGCGAATTCACACCGGGGAGAGGCCTTCACTTGCCTTGAGCGTGGGAAAGGATTCAGTAATTCATCAGACCTGTATAAACACCAGCGGGTTCACACTGGGGAGAGACCATTCACCTGCTCCGAGTGTGGGAAGGGATTTAGTAATTCATCAGACCTGTATAAACACCAGCGGGTTCACGCTGGGGAGAGACCATTCACTTGCTCTCAGTGTGTAAAGAGATTCAGTAATTCATCAGACCTGTATAAACACCAGCGGGTTCACACTGGGGAGAGACCATTCACTTGCTCTCAGTGTGTAAAGAGATTCAGTAATTCATCAGACCTGTATAAACACCAGTGGGTTCACACTGGGGAGAGACCATTCACTTGCTCTCAGTGTGTAAAGAGATTCAGTAATTCATCAGACCTGTATAAACATGAGCGAATTCACACTGGGGAAAGGCCATTCACTTGCTCGGGATGTGGGAAGGGATTCAGTGATTCATCTAAACTGCTGCGACACAAGCGAGTTCACACTGGAGATAGGCCGTTCACCTGCTCCGTGTGTGGTAAGGGATTCGGTGCTTTACCGACTCTACTGACACACCAGCGAGTACACACTGGGGAGAGGCCTTTCACCTGTTCTGAGTGTGAGAAGGCTTTCACTCATTCATGCAGCCTGCAGGAACACAGGCGAGTTCACACTGGGGAGAGGCTGTTCTCCTGTTCTGAGTGTGGGAAAGGATTCACTCGGTCTGCACACGTGCTGAGACACCAGTGTGTTCACACCGGGGAGAGACCATTCACCTGCTCTGAGTGTGGAAAGGGATTCACTCCGTTACCGCATCTGCAGACACATCAGCGTGTTCAGGGAGGTGGGATGGAAGTTTTCGGAAATGGGAAGAGAAGGGGATCAAGACGCTAAAAGATTTGTTTCTTAGAGGTCGGTTTGCAGGATTGAGGGAGCTGGAAGCTAAGTATGGGCTGGAGCAGGGAGAAATGTTTAGATACATGCAGGTTCGAGATTTTGCCAGGAAGGAGATACAGAGCTTCCCGGAGGAACCGGCCTCCACATTGCTGGAGGAGGTGCTGACGATCAGGGTACTGGAGAAGGGGGTAATGTCAGCGGTGTACGGAGATATTTTGGAAGAGGCTAAGGCACCACTGGAAGGGATCAAAGCAAAGTGGGAGGAAGAGTTGGGAGAGGTTATAGAGGGGTTCTGGTGTGACGTGCTCCGGAGAGTAAATGCCTCTACCTCATGTGCGAGGTTGGGGCTGATACAGCTGAAGGTGGTATACAGAGCACACCTCACGAGGGTGAGGGTGAGCCGATTTTTTGAAGGAGTAGAGGATGTGTGTGAGCGTTGCGGGAGGGGGTGGGGGGGAAGGGGGGGGGGCACGAATCACGTTCATATGTTTTGTTCCTGTCCAAAGCTAGAGGAGTACTGGAAGGAGGTTTTTAGGGTAATTTCTAAAGTGGTGCACGTGAAACTGGATCCGGATCTCCGGGAGGCCATATTCGGGGTGTCAAATCAGCCAGGGTTGGAAACGGGGGCAGAAGAAGATATTGTAGCCTTCGTCTCGTTGATCGCCTGAAGGCGGATCCTGCTGGGAGCAGCTTCTCCACCCTGTGCCCTGGCGTGGCGGGGGGGACCTGTTGGAATACTTGACCCGTGAGAAGGTTAAGTTTGAACTGAGGGGAAGGATGGAGGGGTTCTACAAGTCATGGGCATTATTCATTAAGCACTTTCAAGAACTGGATAACATCGAACATTAGTTGGGGGGAATGGGGGTGGGGGGGGGTGGGGGGAGGGGGGCTGCTTGTATTAAGGGTGACTATGGGTAATCCCAGATTCCTTTTTGTCATTTGTTTATGTAAACATGCGGGCTGATGTTTGGGGGTTGGTGGGGGGATGGGATTGTTGTTATTGTTATGGGGATTAACATATTTGTTGCTGATTATTGTTTATTGTTGGTGGGTGTAAATTTGGCAGAAAATGTGAAAAAGGAGAATAAAAATATTAAACAAAAAACAAACTCCTCTGCCATTTCCTTGTTCCCCATAACTGAAACAGCGGCGTGGAGGCACATGGTGGTTAGCACTGTTGCTTCACAGCTCCAGGGACCCGGGTTCAATTCCCGGCTTGGGTCACTGTCTGTGCGGAGTCTCCACGTTCTCCCCAAAACTGCGTGGCTTTCCTCCCACAAGTCCCAAAAGATGTGCTTGTTAGGTGAATTGGACCTTCTGAATTCTCCCTCTGTGTACCTGAACAGGTGCCGGCGTGAGGCGACTAGCGGATTTTCATTGCAGTGTTAATGTAAGCCTATTTGTAACAATAATAAAGATTATAATAATAAAGAATATTATTACTATCTCCTCTGATGTATTTTCTAAGGGGTCTCGGTGGAGTTGAGGTTACAATCAGATCAGCCGGAACTTATTGAATGGTGGAGCAGGCACGAGGGGCCGAGTGGCCTACTCCTGCTCCTAATTCGTATGTTATCGCATCCTTTATAATAGATTGTAGCATTTTTCCTCCGACTGATGTCAGGCTAATGGGTCTGTGGTTCCCAGTTTTCTCTCTCTCCTTAAATATTGGGGTTACATTTGCCACCTTCCAATCTGCAGGAACCATTCCAGAATCTATATAATAGTGAAAGGTGATCACCAATGTATCCACTATCTCTACAGCCACCTCTTTCAACACTCTGGGATGTAGAGCAGCAGCTTTTGGGGATTTATTAACTTCCAACCACATTAATTTCTCCAGTGCTACTTTTTCACTAATACTAATCTCTTTCATTCCCTTGTGCTCACTGGTCCCTTGGTTTTCTGTGTGTTTTAGTACAATTTCTGTATCTTCCTCCGTGAAGACAAACACATTGTTTAGTTTCTCTGCCATTTCCTTATCCCCCATTATAAACTCTCCTGTCTCTGTCTGGACTGGGCCCACATTGGTCTTTGCTAATCTTTTCCTTTTCACATTCCTATAGGAGCTTTTCCAGTCAGTTTTTATGTTTCTCCCCAGTTGCTCTCATATTCTATTTTCTCTTTATCAGTTTCTTGGTCCTTTGCTGAATTCTAAAACAAGTTCCCAATCCTCAGGCTCACTAATATTTTAGCCACTTTGAGTCTCCTCCATTGATCTAATCGAATCTTTAACTTTTCTTGTTAGCCACGATAGCTTCATTTTGCTGTTTAATTTTTGCTTCTTAAAGGAATCTATATTTTATGTAAATAAAATGCTAGTGGTTGCCTGTCTATTGTCTGTCGTCATACAAAGAACAACAAAGAACAAAGGACAGTACAGCACAGGAACAGGCCCTTCGGCCACCAAGCCTGCTTGGATCATGATGTCTAACTAAACTAAAACCTTCAGTGCTTCCAGTGTCTGTATCCGTCTATTCCCATCCTATTCATGTATTCGTCAAGATGCCTCTTGAACGTCACTATCGTACCCGCTTCCACCATCTCCTCCAGCAGCGAGTTCCAGGCACTCACCACCCTGTGTAAAAAAACCTCCCTCACACATCTCCTCTAAACTTTGCCCCTCGGACCTTAAACCTGTCACCTGGTAATTGACTTTTCCAACCTGGGAAAAAGCTTCCGACAATCAACTCTGTCCATGCCAGTCAATTTTGTAAACTTTTATCGGACCGTCCCTCAACTCTGTCGCTCTAGTGAAAACAATCCGAGTTTATCCAACCTCTCCTCATAGCTAATACCCTCCAGGCCAGGCAAAATCCTGGTAAACATCCTCTGTACTCTCTCCAAAGCCTCCACATCCTTTTGGTAATGTGGTGACCAGAATTGTCAGCAATATTCCACGTGTGGCCTAACTAAGGTTCTGTACAGCTGCAGCATGACTTGCCAATTTTTATACTCAATGTCCCGACCAATGAAGACAAGCATGCCGTCTGCCTTCTTAGCTCCTTATCCACCTGCGTTGCCACTTTCAGTGATATGTTTCTTGTAATTTCATAATCTACCAGACAACTTGCCCCTCATACCATGACAGTTTCCTTCTGTGAGAAACACCCAGATAAATTAGGCAAAAGAACCCTGTAACCACCATAGCCCATCTTCATGGCAACATGGCTGCTTTGGGAACTAAATATCTTCCAACGTGCAAACACCTTTTCATTCTGTGCTCCTCGTCAAACTTGGAACCAGGTAATCGCAACGAGGCTCAAAAATGGTCAGCCCACCGGAGGCAGAGGTGTTAGACCGGCCAGTCCAGCAGAAAGAAACCCTCCAATCATCACCATTCACCAGATGTCAGAATGAACAGAATGCAGTCCTGGATGTCAGTGAGAGCAGAAACAATAACAACGGAGCAAACATCTGTAATTTATTGTGAACTTGTTGGAGTCACAACAGGTGTGATGAATCACAAAACCCCCTCCCCACATTGAGCGCAGATGAATGGTCTCTCCCCAGAATTAACTCGCTAGTGTCTCCGGATATGGGACGGATCATTGAATGTCTCCCCTGCTCAGAGCAGGTGATTGGCCTCTTACAGGGGTGAACTCGCTAGTCTTCCTGCAGGGCGTATGGATATCTGAATCCCTTCTCTCACTAAGAGCAGGTTAACGCCTTCTCCCGAGTGTGAACTCGCAGGTGTCTCTGCAGGTTGGATAACCGAGTGAATCCCTTCTCACACTGAGAGCAGGTGAACGGCCTCTCCCCAGTGTGAACCCGCTGGTGTGCCAGCAGGCTCGATGAAGTAGTGAATCCCTTCTCACACTGAGAGCAAGTGAACGGCTTCTCCCCAGTGTGAACTCGCTGGTGTGTCCGCAGGTGGGATAACTGAGTAAATCCCTTCTCACACTGAGAGCAGGTGAACGGCCTCTCTCCAGTGTGAACCTGCTGGTGTTTCCGCAGGCTCGATGAGGTAGTGAATCCCTTCTCACATTGAGAGCAGGTGAACGGCCTCTCCCCAGTGTGGACTCGCTGATGTATCTGCAGGTCAGATGATTGAGTGAATCCCTTCTCACACTGAAAGCAGGTGAATGGCCTCTCCCCAGTGTGAACTCGCTGATGTCTCCGCAGGTTGGATAACTGAGCGAATCCCTTCTCACACTGAGAGCAGGTGAACGGCCTCTCCCCAGTGTGAACCTGCTGGTGTTTCCGCAGGCTCGATGAGGCAGTGAATCCCATCTCACACTGAGAGCAGGTGAACGGTCTCTCCCCAGTGTGACGTCGCTGATGTCGCCGCAGGTCGGATAACCGAGTGAATCCCTTTTCACACTGAGAGCAGGTGAATGTCCTCTCCGCAGTGTGAACCCGCTGATGTGTCCGCAGGCTGAATAACTGAGTGAATCCCATCTCACACTGAGGGCAGGTTAACGCCTTCTCCCCTGTGTGAACTCGCTGGTGTCTCTGCAGGTGGGATGATTGAGTGAATCCCTTCTCACACTGAGAGCAGGTGAACGGCCTCTCCCCAGTGTGAACTCGCTGGTGTGCCAGCAGTCTCGATGAAGTAGTGAATCCCTTCTCACACTGAGAGCAGGTGAACGGCCTCTCCCCAGTGTGAACTCGCTGATGTTTCTGCAGGTCGGATGATTGAGTGAATCCCTTCTCACACTGAGAGCAGGTGAACGGTCTCTCCCCAGTGTGAACTCGCTGATGTCTCCGCAGGTGGGATAACTGAGTGAATCCCTTCTCACACTGAGAGCAGGTGAACGGCCTCTCCCCAGTGTGAACTCGCTGATGTATCCGCAGGTCGGATAACTGAGTGAATCCCTTTTCACACTGAGAGCAAGTGAACGGCCTCTCCCCAGTGTGAACTCGCTGGTGTGTCAACAGGGTGGATAACTGAATGAATCCCTTCTCACACACAGAGCAGGTGAACGGCCTCTCCCCAGTGTGAATACGCCGATGAGCGGCCAGCGCAGATGGAAACCTGAATCCTTTCCCACAGTCCCCACATTTCCACGGTATCTTCATATTTTGGGTCTCCTCGTGTCTCTCCAGGTTTGCCGATCATTTGAAGCCTCGTACACACATAGAACACGTGTAAGACCCTCCTGCTGTGAATGGTGTGATGTTTTTTCAGGCTGTGTAACTGGTTAAAGCTCTTTCCACAGTCAGTGCTCTGGAACACTCTCACTCAGGTGTGTGTGTCTCGGGGCTTTTCCAGTCTCACTGATGTTTTGAAGCCGACAGAAAAGACAAACATTTCTCCTTCTAGATTCAAAGTCCGGTGATACTCAGTTCCAAGGAATTGAGAGACTCAGTCAGATCGAGACGTGACATTTGAGATTTCTGTCTGTAATTCCTCCTCTTCTAATATCCTGTCAAAACAATTTACAGAAGTTACTTTTCTTTTCCTAATTTTGGAGAAGGTATCCTGAGGGTAACGACAGTCTGGCCATGGGGTTAATCCTCCGGGTCCTCAGTCTTATTGAGAAATGTCCCCTTGGATCTATTGTGGTGGTGATTCTTTTGTATTTTTGTTATTATGGGAGGGTTGATGTGTTGTTGACTTTATCCTACTCTGGTACAGACGGGGCTTTTATCTGTGAAAGGAGCAGTTTGGGGAGACTTTGGTAAAGTGACTTGGAGGAGGGGGTAATGGCACACGCCCGATTGTGGTGTGAAAATCTGTTCCTGTTCTCTCTGTCACCTAACTAATGGCGGCAGTTAATCTGCAAATTTTCTCATTTAATGTACGGGGCATCCTTCACCCTATCAGAAGGAAAAAGATCCTCTCCTTTCTTAAGGAGAAAGTCAACATAGGTTTAGTACAGGAAACACATCTGGATTATGAGGAACACTTTAAATTGAGGCGGGATTGGATGGGGCAGATTTTTTTCACCTCTTTTTCATCGAGTCGCAGACTTGTGGCAATGCTTATTATACACTATCCAAGCAGTCAGGGTAACTCTGCCGATTACAATGTGCATGTCAATTTCCTTTGTGCCGGTCCCCCCATCTCCCGTCCCTCCCCTCCGCCCCCTTCACTCGTCGTTTCTGGGTCCTTTCCTGGGCCCTTCACTGTACAATGGGAGTTATCTGTTATTTACAAGTGGACGGTGCCCTCCCTTCCCCCCCATTGATGGGCCTCCCCACTTCCGCCCCACGCACTCCCTGTCCTGTTTTAAACCTTCCCTTGGGGGTTCCTCTTCTCGTATTTTTGTTCTAGACTCTTTGGTCTCTGTGTCAGTTGGTTTTGGGTTCTCCCTCCTTGTCCCAGTAGCCCCCCCCCCCCTTTCCTGTCTGCTCCCTGTGATCCCGTATGCCCAGCTCCCTCCCCAGTGTTCCATTGGCCGCTGGCTTCAAACAGGTCCTGGAACAAGTTGGTGAATGGCCTCCATACTTTGTGGGAACCATCCTCTGACTCTTGGACGGTGAACTTGATTTTCTCCAGGTGGAGAAATTCCGATAGGTCTGCCAGCCAGTCTGAGCTGTGGGTGGTGCTGCTGATCGCCAGCCGAGCAGGATTCTCCAGCGGCCAATTAGAGAAGCAAAGGCAAGGGCGTCCACCCTCTTCCCCATGAATAGTTCTGGCTGGTCTGATACCCCGAAGACTGCCATTTGTGGGCACGGCTCCACCCTCATAACCATGGACATTGCGTCTAAATAGGCTGTCCATAATTCGACAAGTCTGGGGCATACCCAGAACATGTGGGCACGGTTTGCCGGACCCGCTGGCACCATTCACATTTGTCCTCCATCTCCGGGAAGAACCTGCTCATTCGGGTTCTTGTCAGGTATGTTCTGTGCACAACATTCAACTGCATGAAGCTTCGCCTTGCGTAGGAGAAGGTGGAGTTGGTCCCGTTCAGTGCTTCGCTCCAGAGTCCCCACCCTATTTCCATCCCTCGCACTTTCTCCCATTTTTCCTGGGTTTCGTCAAGTAAGGAGCGCATCCTTATTAAGAGTTGTCGGTACAGGTCCTCAGGGTTTCCTTTCCCCAGACTGTCTGCGTCCAGTAACCCCTCTTGCATTGTGCTTCTCAGGGTTCCTGGGTGTGCTGGTGTCTCCTTGCGGAGAAAGTTTTTGACCTGGAGCTCATCCCTGTTTGGTCGGACCAGTCTCTCTGTCAGCTCCTCTAAGGTCGCTAGTCTATTTCCTGTGTCATAGTCCCTAACCATCAGTGTTCCCCCGTCCTTTCTCTACCTCTTG
Organism: Scyliorhinus torazame; assembly: GCF_047496885.1. NCBI lineage: Eukaryota > Metazoa > Chordata > Chondrichthyes > Carcharhiniformes > Scyliorhinidae > Scyliorhinus > Scyliorhinus torazame. Next base: position 144,434,859 of record NC_092711.1, read on the forward strand.
AAGGTGGCGTTGAGAATGGCTGGTGCAAACCTATGGTTGCCGCAGATGGGGGCCATGAAGGACACATCGGTCAGACTGAAATGCTGCCACATCTGGTTCCAGGTTCTCAGGGTAGCTGCCACCACTGGAACGGTGCTGGCGGGGATGGGAGTGTTGCCATGGCGAGGGCCCGGAGGATCATTCCTGTACATGAGGACTCATCCATCCTCACCCATTCCATGTCTGGGTCCTTTACCCATCTCCTCACTCTTTCGGCCGTGGCTGCCCAGTGATAGTATTGCAAGTTCGGGAGGGCCAGGCCTCCCATGTTTCTTCTCCATTGTAGTACTGTTTTAGGGATTTTTGAATTCTTGCCCCTCCGCACAAACGGTGTTAGGTTAGGTGGGTTGACCATGATCAATGCACCAGATTATGCGAATAGGATGGGGAGTCTGCCGCTGTGAGTGCTTTTTCTGAGGGTCAGTGCAGACTTGAAGAAGCGAATGGCCTCCTTCTGCACTATAGAGATTCTATGGCATCTATGTTATTTTAATTCAACTATGCTGTTAGTCTGTTTTGTAATATTTTGGGGTATGCGCCCTGCATTGTTATTCTTCTGTTTTTATATCATCTTACCCTCTTTCCCCACTCACTATGTTAACCTGTTAACTGATCTGGCATTTCATCTAGAGGCTCTGGTCACTCAAATATCCTGCTATGAATTAATTCTGCAATGTGTTGCTTGTATTTATGCTGGCAGTATCAGTTGTTCTACACTGTACCCATTTTCCATCAATATTTCTGTTATTCTGTTGCATTCATTATTTTTTAAATGGTAAAAAAACATAACAAAAGAAATATTAAAAATCTGTCCAACTCAACCTTGAATATATTCAGTGATCCACAGACTCCACTGATCCCTGTGGAAGAGAATTCCATAGACTAATAGCTTTTTGAGGGAAGAGATGACTGGAAATATATAAATAGCAACAGTACAATATTACACAACCAGAAATAATAGTAAATGTATTTTATTACAGACTATAAATAATATATCTAATTTAAAAAGACTAGACATATCTCTAGCCAATATTAATTTACTGTCCCATTAAATGTCAGCCATCTCCTGGAAAAACCAGCCCTTTAATTGTGATAAAAGAAAATTACTGCGGGTGCTGGCTTCTGAAACGAAAGAGAAAATGATGGAAAATCTCAGCAGGTCTGGCAGCACCTGTAGGGAGAGAAAAGAGCTGACGTTTCGAGTTCCATGACTCTTTGTCAAAGTTTTGTCAAAGAGTCATTGGATTTGAAACGTCAGCTTTTTTCTCCCTACAGATGCTGCCAAACCTGCTGAGATTTGCCACCAATTTCTCTTCCTTTAATTGTGAACATCAGGAAAGAGACCATCCTTTTATTTATTAATTATTTTTTCAATGCATTTTATTCAAACTTGTATCAAAGTAGGTTACAGCAAATAAACACCCCGGGAAACATTCTTCCCAACAATCAACTATACAGTTTGTACAGATTTTTCTCCCCCCCCCCCCCCCCCGGCGACGAACAGCTCCTCAAACACGGTCACAAACATCCCCCACCTTTTCTCAAACCCCCCTGCTGCACCCTTAACTCAGACTTTCTCTTCTCTAACCGCAGGAAGTCGTGCAGGTCACCCAACCGCGCTGCTACCTCCGGTGGCGAGAGACCATCCTTTTAGCCAGACAAATAAATGTGTCAAGCTGAGGGAACAAAGGATGTCAATGTCTTTGAGAGAGAGAGAGAGAGACCTGGGCCAAGCTTTGCAGAGTCTGCACCCTCCCTGGATTCACTTCCTTTCCCTTCAGTTGCCGCAAGTCACCAATTGAAGGTCAGAATGAGAAATGGAAAGGGGGAGAAAAGAAAGTGTTTTACTCACAGATGTTGGAGTTTTTTTCCTTCACTTCAGCTGTGACATCACAATGGGGCACTGCCCGAATCAGCCAATAGGAATTACTCTATTCCGCGCTGTCGTCACCGGGTTCCAGTGCGCAGGCCCGGCGCTCCCCGCCCCCACCGCCCGTTGTTTCGCCCGCCCCTTGAACAAGGGGGAAAATAAACCGACAACAGAACCTCCTCGAGACAAGGTTTCCAGGCAACCGGCTGACTTGTCACTCGCATTTGACGGCTGCGTTGGGCGGTTGTGTGCGAGCTTGGTGTCCGCCCCCGGGCCGATTCGAAAGGCAGGCCGCCTCTGGGAGCTTCCTGGATGGGGTGAAACAGCAACTCAGCGCCCATTGCTCCTGGTCCCCGAGGGAAGGGGAGAAGACCGATTTCGGAGTATTGCGACCAGTCGTGTTTCAAGTCAGCGGTTGAGCTGCGGAGACGCTGCTTCGGACTGTGAGGTTTGCTGTCGGCGGTTTTGAGTTCGCCCAATGGAGGACGAAGGAATGGAGGAAGAATGGCAGCTGGATAGGCTGCTGGAAGCGGCGGGTCGGAACCGGGAGTGGATACCCGATGGGCGGCCCGCGGCCTGCAGCCCGGGGTGGGTTGCTGCCGTTCCTGGGGTCTCCGGGGGTTCGGCCCCCCTGGACGCCCTGTGGGCGGTTGGGACTGACTCTGGGACTTTCTTCCCCGTTGTCGACTGTTGCCAACATTGGAGCGACTCTGGCCGCTGCCATTGGAGGACTTTGAGGACATGTTGTTCCTTGTGAAATTTCGGCTGGAGAGCCGGGGTCATGATGTGGAACGTGCAAAATTATTGGACTCTTTTTTTATAGAGTTTTCTATGTGTGCTAAGGGATTTTGTTTTCATGTTTTCTTTGCTTTTGTTTTATTTAGCAGCCTATGACATTCAACTCATTTCGGGTCTCCCTGAAATGGTATTTAGAATTTGTGGTGGAACGCTAGTTGGTCCGAAACTGCTCTCCCTCCGAATGGTCCCGTGCCTTTGGGCGGGGTCCAGGAGGGGGGAACCCTCTCTCCTCCGCCGTGCCCGGGTCTGGCTCTCCGGTGGTCTGTGCTCTTAGCGAGGAGGGGCCTTTCCCCCGGGGTGTCGGCTGCAGGGCGGGGTGAACGGGGGTGGGTGAGCAGGGATTAGTGTTCGGTGATTGATTCTATCCTGTTAAATCTTTTCTGGGGTGAATTAAGGCCTGGTGCCTGGTGATTGGGTTTGATATGACACTGTTAAAATGTATCGAGGCCCTGTGGGTCATATTTGTAACTGGAGCGGCCGTATTGTATCGGGGCCTTGTGCCTCGCGACTGCTTGTCTTATGTGTTTAGAGGTCGTCACCTTGAAATGTGCCTGTGTCCTGTGTTGTACTTTTGGGCTTTGTTTTTTGTCTTTTCTTTTCTGTTTCTTTTGGAGTGGTCGTATGGTTCCGAGGCCTTGTGCCTCGCGACTGCTTGTTTATATGTTTAGAGGTCGTTGCCTCGATGTACTTGTGTTTTGTGGTTTTCTGTTCTTTCTTCCTTTTGGAACGGTCGTTGGGTTTCGAGGCCTTGTGCCTCACGACTGTTCGTGTTATGTGACTGTCTGATTGTTACTTGAACTATGCGTAGGGCCTGTGCTTTGCGGCTGGTTGTGATAAGTGACTGGTTAATTGGTATCTGGAAACGTATTTCGGCCGTGCGCCTTGCAGCTGTTTGTGTTCAATGACTGTTACAATGTTACTGTGAAATGTAATTGGGCCTTGTGCCTTGCAGCTGTTTCGTGTTCAGTGACTGTTTAATTGTCAATTTGAAGTGTAATGAGGCCTGGCGCCTTGTAAATTGGTTTCTGTAATAATTGTGACGACAATAAAAGAGTTACTCACAGATGTTGGAGACAGGAGGAAGGTTCAGTCTGTGTGCAGCTCAAGCTCATTCAGGGTTGGAAGAACAACAGTTTTGCTCGGCAGAAACCGCCATGTCCAGCTTCCGCATTGAGACAATGGAGAGCTCTGATTGGCAGAGGAGCAGAGTCCTTCCGGTCGTCCAATCTTCCTATTGGTCAACACCTGAGCAGGAATGTCAGCGGAAGTGAGCTCCTCGACACATGCGCAGCTTCCCCTTCCCTTAGACATGCGCAGTCCCGTATCAGGGGTGGGGGAGGGCTTTCACCGACGGCCGGAACTGTCAGCCGGTTGCCTGAAAAACTTGTCTCGAGGATATGTGGGGGAAGGAGAACAATGGGTGGGGGCCGGGCTCCCGCATCTGCGCGCTGGGCAGTGACGTCACCGCGGAGCGGGCTTATTCCTATTGGTTGATTAAGAGGACGAGCTCCTTTGTGATGTCACAATGTTGAGGTTGGACAATGAGTTTCAGACTAAAACATTCTCCTCTGGGCAACATCTGGGAGCAAATCAATGTCTCCCCTTTTCATAAGGTCATAAGATATAGGAGCAGAATTAGGCCATTTGGCCCATGGAGAAGAATCCTTCAACCCGATTAAAAATCTGTCTAACTCCTCCCTAAATTTACTCACTGTCCCAGCTTCACCGCACTCTGGGGTAGTGAATTCCACAGATTCACAGCCCTTTGGGAGAAGCAGCTTCTCCTCAACTCTGTTTTGAATTTGCTGCCTTTTTTTTCAATAATCTTTTTTGTCACAAGTAGGCTTACATTAACACTGCAACGAAGTTACTCTGAAAAGCCCCTACGCTACACATTTTGGCGCCTGTTCGGGCACACAGAGGGAGAATTCTGAATGTCCAAATTATCTAACCGCATGTCTTTCGGGGCTTGTGGGATAAACTGAAGCATCCAGTGGAATCATAGAATTTACAGTTCAGAAGGAGGGCATTCAGCCCATCGAGTCTGCACCAGCCCCTGGAAAGAGCACCCCACCCCAGCCCACGTCTCCACCCCATCCCCGTAACCCAGTGAACCCACCTAACCTTTTTGGATACGAAGGGCAATTTATCATAAGAACATAAGAACATAAGTAGGCCACCTGGCCCCTCGAGCCTGCTCCGCCATTCAATGAGATCATGGCTGATCTTTTGTGGACTCAGCTCCACTTTCCGGCCCGAACACCATAACCTTTAATCCCTTTATTCTTCAAAAAACTATCTATCTTTATCTTAAAAACATTTAATGAAGGAGCCTCTACTGCTTCACTGGGCAAGGAATTCCATAAATTCACAACCCTTTGGGTGAAGATGTTCCTCCTAAACTCAGTCCTAAATCTACTTCCCCTTATTTTGAGGCTATGCCCCCTAGTTCTGCTTTCACCCGCCAGTGGAAACAACCTGCCCGCATCTATCCTATCTATTCCCTTCATAATCTTATGTTTCTATAATATCCCCCCTCATCCTTCTAAATTCCAACGAGTACAGTCCCAGTCTACTCAACCTCTCCTCGTAATCCAACCCCTTCAGCTCTGGGCTTAACCTAGTGAATCTCCTCTGCACACCCTCCAGTGCCAGTACGTCCTTTCTCAAGTAAGGAGACCAAAACTGAACACACTACTCCAGGTGTCGCCTCACTAACACCTTATACAATTGCAGCATAACCTCCCTAGTCTTAAACTCCATCCCTCTAGCAATGAAGGACAAAATTCCATTTGCCTTCTTAATCACCTGTTGCACCTGAAAACCAACTTTCTGTGACTCATGCACTAGCACACCCAGATCTCTCTGCACAGCAGCATGTTTTAATTTTTTATCATTTAAATAATAATCCCTTTTGCCGTTATTCTTACCAAAATGGATAACCTCACATTTGTCAACATTGTATTCCATCTGCCAGACCCTAGCCCATTCACTTAGCCTGTCCAAATCCCTCTGCAGACTTCCAGTATCCTCTGCACTTTTTGCTTTACCACTTATCTTAGTGTCGTCTGCAAACTTGGACACATTGCCCTTGGTCCCCAACTCCAAATCTATGTAAATTGTGAACAGTTGTGGGCCCAACACTGATCCCTGAGGGACACCACTAGCTACTGATTGCCAACCAGAGAAACACCCATTAATCCCCACTCTTTGCTTTCTATTAATTAACCAATCCTCTATCCATGCTCCTACTTTCCCCTTAATGCCATGCATCTTTATCTTATGCAACAACCTTTTGTGTGGCACCTTGTCAAAGGCTTTCTGGAAATCCAGATATACCACATCCATTGGCTCCCCGTTATCTACCGCACTGTTAATGTCCTCATGGCCAATCCACCTTTTATCATGGCCAATCCACCTAACCTCCACATATTTGGACTGTGGGAGGAAACCGGAGCTCCCGCATAAAACCTCCGAAGACACGGGCAGAACATGCAGACTCCACACAGCCAGTGACCAAAGCCGGAATCGAACCTGGAACCCTCGAGATGTGAAGCAACTGTGCTAAACACTGTGCTACCATGCTGCCCATCTTATCCTGTGACGTGGAGATGCCGGCGTTGGACTGGGGTGAGCACAATAAGAAGTCTGATAACACCAGGTTAAAGTCCAACAGGTTTGTTTCAAACACTAGCTTTCGGAGCACTGCTCCTTCCTCAGTCTTATCCTAAGACTATTACCTCTCGTACTAGAATGCCTGAAAGACGTGCTATTAATGAATTGAACATTCTGGGTTCTTCTTCTGTGTACCCTAACAGGTGCCGGAATATGGCGATGAGGGGAGATTCACAGTAACTTCATTGCCGTGTTTTAAAAAAAATTTAAAGTACCCAATTCATTTTTCCAATTAAGGGGCAATTTAGCATAGCCAATCCACCTAGGCTGCGCATCTTTGGGTTGTGGGGGTGAAACCCACTCAAACACGGTGAGACTGTGCGAACTCCGCATGGACAATGACCAGGTCTGGGATCGAACCTGGGACCTCGGCGCCATGAGGCGGCAATGCTAATCATTGTGCCACCGTGCTGCCCCATTGCAGTGTTAATGTAAGCCTACTTGTGACAAAAATAAATATTATTATTAAGAGGGATAGCCGCTCCAAGGCAGCCTTCAGGACGCGCGACAATGCAGAATCGCTGAGCAGAAACCTATAGCCAAGTTCTGCACACATGAGTACGGCCTCAACCGGGACCTTGGATTCATGTTGCATTACATTCACCACCGCCCCCCCCCCCCTCCCCTCCCCCCACCCTCACCATCTGGCCTGGGCTTGCAAAATCCTACCAACTGTCCAGTCACTCTGTCTGGACCTGTAAAGACTTAATTACCTGCAGACTGGCATTCAAAAGTATCGTCTTGCATCATTGACTTTATCTATATATATGTTTCTGGAACCCACCTCTTCATTTGCCTGAGGAAAGAGCTGCGCTCCGAAAGCTAGTGATTCAAAACAAACCTGTTGGATTTTAACCTGGTGCTATAAGACTTCTTACTGTGCTCACCCCAGACCAATGCCGGCATTACCACATTAAAGGGCAAAGTGGCAGCACAGTGGCGCAGTGGTTAGTGCTTCTGCCTCACGACGCCGAGGTCCGAGGTTCGATCCCGGCTCTGGGTCACTGTCCGTGTGGAGTTTGCGCATTCTCCCCGTGTTTGCGTGGGTTCCACCCCAATAACCCAAAGATGTGCACGGGTAAATTGGGTACTCTAAAATTTTAAAAAGTAAAAGGACAAAGTCTATTGATAGTTTAAGAGATACATTCCTAATAAAAATAGTGTTTAGGCATTGTTGTTTCTAGTTTTCTGCAGTAGAATTCATAAAACTTGAAGTTTTTGCCTTATGACTCTTTCATTTGTTCACTGGGTTTCGAATTTATCTTTTAAAGTTACTGATCTTTTCAGAAATCTTACACAGTTGATTTAGAGCTACAAGTTTCAACTCCCCATTAAGCCTCAGGCAACAACTGCCTCTCTATTGCTCATGTCAATGACAGCCCAGCAACAGAGCTGTGCGCTGGAGATGCCGTCACTCCTTGTAGGAGCTGGAATCAGTAGAAAGAAGAACCATAGTTTCTGGTTGAGCTTTGTGTTAGCTGTCTGACCATGATGACCATATATAAATAGCTAACCAAGTAATATGTTGTGATGAGGGTTTAGAAACAGACCCTGGGTAGACAGGTTCATTGAAGCTGTGGGCTTGTCAGCTGGGCAGTGAAACCAGGCATCCAACAGCCACAGAGACCTCTAATATTGGACACTGGGTTTAACCCTGTCCTGTATTAAACAGACCTATCTGATACTGAGGATGATATAGTTAATCTGACCCTGAATTCATTCAATTCCAAAAGTGAATAACATTGTTTCAAATACAGTGATTACTCTGTTAATCTGTGAATAAAGTGGTGTCAGTTCATGCAGATCTCTGTCGGAACACAATTTCATTACTTATTTTTGTTACTAACTAGGGTGCCTCTCTCTCTCTCTCTCTTTTCTCTCCTCTCTCTCCTGTCTCTCTCGGTCTCTCGTGCTCCCTCTCTCTCTGGTGCCTCTCTCTCCCTCTGCTGCCTCTCTCTCCCTCTGCTGCCTCTCTCTCCCTCTGCTGCCTCTCTCTCCCTCTGTCACTCTCGGCTGCCTCTCACTCTCTGTTATCAGTGCTTAGGAAGGCAGGTGGGATAGTTTCCTTTGGTAACTGAGGGCCAAGAATATAAGAACAGGGAGATTGTGCTGGAACTGGATCAAACACCAGTTCGACCACAGCCGGAGCACTGTGGACAGTTCTGATCACCACATTACAGGAAGGATGTGATCACACGAGAGAGGCTGCAGAGGAGATTTATGATGATGTTACCCAGGATGGAGAATTTTAACTATGAGGAAAGATTGGAGAGGCTGGGGTTGTTCTCATTGGAACAGAGGAGGCTGAGGGGAGATTGAATTGAGTTGTGTGTAATTCTGAGGGGGTCAGATAGAGTGAATATTTCCCTCAGCAGAGCCCAACCCCTGCAGTCAAACAAGGAGTCGCTGGTGTGTCAGGAAGTGGGATGAGTGAGTGACTCTCTATCCGCACAGAGAACACGGAAACAGCAGCTCCCCAGTTTGAACTCGCTGGTGTGTCAACAGGCTGGAGGATTGGCTGAATTCCATCCCACTCCTGGAACATTTTTCAATGTCCTCTCCCCAGTGCCAGCAGGCTGCCTGACTGAGAGAAGCTCTGTCCACAGACAGAGCAGATGAATGGCCTGTCGTTAATATGTTGATGCTGGTGTCATATTGATATTGTTCATTCCGGGGACTTCCGGTGACAACATGTCGGTGGATGTCACACGTTAGGTGGCTCCTGCGAGAGTCTCGGATTTTTGGATGTTTATGCCTGGTTTTGGGGTAGTTTTTACATAGGTTGTTGTGGGACGTCATAAGGAGGTTGAGGAATGTCGAAGTCCCAGAGGAAAGGTGCTGGAAAGAAGGGGGCGAGCGAAGGTCCGCCAGCGAGTGCTGCTGTGAGTCCTGCAGGAAGGAAGGTGGCGGGGCTGGGTCGTCGGGTGGGGCCGCTCCCCTCACCGGGGAAACTCTGACCGAGGTGATGTCAGAGCTTCAGACATAAGTAGATATTACCCCTCTGAACTGAATTGGCCACATTCCTCGCGGAGGTCTGTTCTATTCTCTGAGCCTCACCCATTTGATCCTCGGTCGTCGCTGAAACGGAATCTTCGAGGCTTGGTTCTTATTCTCCTTCTGACCCGTGTCCCAGACAGGCCAAATTTACTCTACTTCGAACTGTTGAATGACATTTTTCTTCTAACCCTAATTCCATTCTTCAGACATTGTGGTTAAAGGTGTCAACTCAGGTTCTGCTCGGCATTTCACAATCTTTTCCATCAGTGCATTGCAGATTCTAAATAGGTCACCAGTCAAAAGGTAACACGTCTCATTTCAAGTTGACCAAAACCTTCCCATCATGCCTGCAATCAGTCATTTTAGCACAAACAGGGTCTTATCGCTACAGTGGAGCTTGAAAGGCTGTTTGAAGTGTTTGGAGGTTCTTCGGAGGGAGATGCCTGCTTCACATTAGAGTGGGTGATGGAGACGTTTGCCCTGGTAAAGGCGGCAGAGATGAAGACTTTGGTCGAAGTGTGGGAGCAAGGACAGAAGTTGAAGGGGGGGAGGAGACACTGTCACTACACAGTGACCAGTTCGCCTCGATGGGTGAGGAGCTGTGGAGAGTAACAGGAGTCAACAAAGGCTCAGAGCTAAGGTAGGAGACCTGGAGAACTGGTCAAGGAGGGAAAATTTGAAAATCGTGGGCTGCCTTGAGGAGTGGAGGGCCTGAGGCCGACCGAGTACTTTGCAAAGATTTTTGCTGTGTTGATGGAGGAGGAGGAACAACATTCTCGCTCTGAGTTGGACAAGCCACATCGGTCACTCAGGCCGAAGTCTGGAGTGAATGAGCCACCAAGGACGGTTATAGTCTGCTTCCACGGCTACCACGTAAATGAGAAGGTTTTGAGCTAGGCACCCTTCATGCCACCCAGGTGCCAGCCTGGTACTTCTGGGGTGCCCAGGTAGCACTGTCAGGCTGGCAGGGGTACTGCCAGGGTACCACATGGGCAGTGCCATGGTGTCAGGCTGGCATTTTGCTTGCACTGGGTTTGAAGCCTGGGGTGCACTGCCCATGTGAGGTGGGGTGGGGAGGCCCAAGGACTCTCTTATAGGTGAGTTGGGACATTGGAGAGTCCGGGGGTCGAGTCAGGGGGTCAAGGCGGCTTCACTTAGCATTATTCCTGCATTGAGCAGCTTTCCTTTTGGAGATCCTCAGTGCAGGAATAATGCTAAGTGCAGCCTTGGGTGGCATTCCCCACCAGGGCAGTAATAAAAGAGCAGAATGCCATTAGTTAGCGGATGTGAAGTGGGAAGGTGTTGGTAGATGCAGATACCAAGAACTGATGGAGGAGTTGGTGAGAAGGCGGGCGTCCTTTGGACAGGTCATAGAGTCATAGAATTTCCAGTGCAGAAGGAGGCCATTCGGCCCATCGAGTCTGCACCGGCTCTTGGAAAGAGCACCCTATCCAAGCCCACACCTCCACCCTATCCCCATAACCCAGTAACCCCACTCAACCAACCCTAAGGGCAATTTTTTGGACACTATGGGCAACTTAGCATGGCCAATCCACCTAACCTGCACATCTTTGGACTGTGGGAGGAAACCGGAGCACCCGGAGGAAACCCACGCCATAAGGTGAAGGGGGCATTGTATGGCAGCAGAGTGAGATTTGGTGTGGTCTACCCAGCAAAGCTGAGAGTCACTCATAACTCAAAGGACTTTTATTTGGAGGCGGCAGAGGCGTTCGTTCAGGCTGAAGGACTGAGACTGAGATGAGAGTTGGGATTTGGGCTTGGTTGGTGGGGACGGGGATTGCATTCTATTATTGAGGGTTTTCTATTTGATTGGGGTTTTGTTTCTGTCTCTTAAATGGGGGGGGGGGGGGGAGTTTATCTACGAGTGTTGTGTTTTTTTCCTTATGGTGTGGTTCTGTATTGTTTCTTGGTTTCAGGGACGTGGGGCTCAGTTACTGAGGAGGGGGTGGAGAGGATGGGGGACTCTAGCAGGGGTCACCACACGAGGAAACGTAGGTTGCTTAGTGAACGGGAGTGTGGTGGGGGAGGGGTCACGGTCATTGGAACCTGGTCAAACAGGTTTCAATGGCCCTGGGAGGTATGAATGGTGGGGGGAGGGGCTCGATACTGGGTGAGGTGTTTGCAAGAGGAAGTGGATGGGGCAATTCTGGCAGGAACAGGAGGTGATCCCATTTAAGGTCAAGGTGGTCGGAAGGAGAGTGAGGAACGCCAAATACTGCTAGAAGAGATTTTGGGATGGATGGGTGATGAGCGGGGAACGCGGACCCAGGGTTCCTGGTAAAGAGGAAGGAGTTGGAGGCGAGGTTGGACCTATTGTCCACAGGCAAAGATGTGCATCAGTTGAGAAGAGCAAGGGGGACTGTCTATGCGTATGGGGAGAAGGCAGGGTGTATATTGGCAGGTCAGCTCCGTAGGGAGGCCACAACAAGGGAGATAGTTCGGGTGCGGGACAGGATGGAGGAGCTGGTGGTGGCTCCAGAACAGATTAATAAGGTGTTTGAGGAGTTCTATAGGGACTTGTATAAATCAGAACCACCAGAGGAGGAGCGGGAGATGAGGGAGTTTCTGGGTGGGTTAGAGTGCCCGAGGTTGGGGAGGTGGAGAGGGCAGGGTTGGAGGAGGGGGTGGAGGAGGTGAAGGTGGCGATTGGGAGGATGCAGGCAGGGAAGGCAGCGGGGCCAGATGGGTTCCCAGTCGATGCTGGTGAGAAAGGGGGAGGGTCATGTAGAACAAAAGGGAAAGTCAGGGATTGGTTAGAGTGTGGGTGAGATTAAATGTCAAAAATGTCCTGGAACAAAAGGCAAAGGGAGAGGTAATGGTTGTGGTAAAGAAACAAAGTATTGGTCCAGAGGAATGGCAGAATAAAGGACAGCTCTGGCTGGAAGCAAAATAACATGAAAACAAGATGCAGACTGGCACTCGGCAAAAAAAAAATCAAAATGGAGGAGAGAGTTCAGGGTGTGAAGTTGTTGAACTCAATGTTGAGTCCAGAAGGCTGTAAAGTGCCTCATGGGAAGATGAGGGGCTGTTGGTCCAGCTTGTGTTGGGCTTCTCCGGAACATTGCAGCAGGCCGAGGACTGAAATGTGAGCATGGTTCCGAGTACAGAAGCTGGGACATGTTGCTGTATTTATACAGGGCCTTGATGAGGCCACACCGAGAATATTGTGTGCAGTTTTGGTCACTTTTTCTGAGGAAGGATGTTCTTGCTCTCGAGGGAGTGCAGCGAAGGTTTCCCAGACTGATTCCAGGGATGGCGGGACTGTCACAAGAGGAGAGATTGATGAGGTTGGGATTGTTCTCACTGGAGTTCAGAAGAATGAGGGGGGGATCTCATAGAGACGTATAAAATTCTAACCGGACTAGACAGGACTAGGGTAGATGCAGTGAGGATGTTCCCGATGGTGGGTGTGGCCAGAACCAGCGGTCACAGTCTGAGGATCCATTTCGGACAGAGATGAGGAGACATTTCTTCACCCAAAGAGTGGTGAGCCTGTGGAATTCATTACCACAAAAAGTAGTTGATGCTAAAACATTGAATATATTCAAGAGGCGGCTAGATATAGCACTTGGGGCGTATGGGTTTGAAGGCTATGGGGACAAAGCAGAATTAGGCTCTTGAGTTGGATAATCAGCCATGATCGTAATGAATGGTGGAGCAGGCTCGAAGGGCCAAAAGGTCTCCTCCTGCTACCATCTTCGATGTATGAGAGCAAGGTGGTGAATTCTAATGGCAGCAAGCAGAAGGTCAGGATCATGCTTGTGGACTGAGCGGAGGTGTTCCACAAAGAGGGCAGGGAACAGGCTACAGATGAATTAAAGACAAACCGTTTGGGTTCATAACATTGTGAACATCTTTTTACTCTGGTTGTCTTTGATCCTCAAATCATTTTCTGTTTTTTAACCATGTTCTGTTTCATTAATAAACTATTATCAGTAAAAATATTTGATTTTTCTCGACTTTGCATTAGGTTGATGTACTTTAGGGAAAGTGGGTGAGAGGGGTTGACAGGCTCTTTAACGGAAAGTGAGTCCCTCTGAGGTAATTGGCAAAGGAGCCAGAGGGGAGATGAGATTTTATTTTATTTGACACAGCGAGTTGCTCTGATCTGCCTGAAAGCAGATTCAATAGTATCTTTCCAAAGAGTAAAATCTTGAATGGGAAGAATTTGCAGGGCTGTGGGGAAAGGGCAGAGCAGTTGGATGAATGGGAGAGTCCTTTCAAAGAGATAGCAGGGGCACGATGGGCTGAATGGTCTCCTCCTGCAGCCTGTGAATCTGAGCCTCCTGTTTTTGTGCAGGTTAAAAGGGACAGATTTCATTACAGCCTCTTCCCTGTATATGTATTTAAAGAGACGGGTTTCTCTTTAGCTCCGAGTGACCAATATAATTGGTTGGAGGCCCATTTCCCAGTCAGTCCTCCAGCACCTTCCTGTCTATTAGTGCGACGCCCATGGCAGTTTCCCAACTGGTGCGCAAGCCCTGTTATTCTCAGCTAAATTCAGCCTCCGCTCCGTCTCCTGGCTGTCATTGACAAGAGCAATAGACACAGAAAGGTGCCCGTGGCTCAAATGGGAAGTCAATACTTGTGGCTCTAAACCCAGACTTCAACATTTGCCAATCAAATCCATGTTATTTATACTGGGGTTTCTATTATTACCGTGCCACCCCTTTTCATGTCACATTGATGTACTTTAGGGAAAGTGGGTGAGAGGGAAGACAAAGGGTGGGAGTTTTAAAAGATAACTTTCCCTTTCTAACTTTGTATTGTCTATAGTGTCAGCCGTGGCTCAGTGGGCAGCTCTCTCACCTCTGAGTCAGAAGATTGTGGGTTCAAATCCCAGTCCAGGGACTTGAGGACAAAAATCACATCCAACATTCCTCGTCCCAGCACAGAGGGAGGCTGAAAGAACAGCCTTCTTTCAAATAAGATGTTAAACTGAGGCCCTGTCTGCCTCTCTCAGGTGGGTGTAATAGTTCCCACAGCCACTATTTTGAAGAAGAGCAGAGGAGTTACCCCAGTGTCCTGGTCAATATTTATCCCTCAGTCAACATCACTAAAAACAGATCATCTGCTCATTATCACATTGGTGTGTGTGGGATCTTGCTGTGTGTAAATTGGCTGCTGTGTTTCCTACATTACAACAATGACAACACTTCAAAGACACTTCATTGGCTGGAAAGCACTTTGCGATGTCCTGTGGTTGTGAAAGGTGCTATAGAAATGCAAGCTTTTAAATTGAAGGTTTATGCTTTCTGATCTTGTTATCTGGTACTTTATTGATTTCAGCCAACCCCAACCTACCATTTAATACATTCACTTTGGTTCTGACAAGGCAATTAAGGCAAAGACAGAATTCGCTTTATATTAAATTTAAAAAGTTTATTCAAAGAAACTTTAAGACATTGACTTTTACAACTTCATGTGGGTGATCAGTCTGTAGAAGTGTAACCCTCTCTGGCTCCTTCTTTGACAGTAATTCTTGCGGAATTCAGCCTCGGGAGTCTGGCTCCTTCTTTGACAGTAATTTCCTTGGAACCCGGCGCTTGGGAGTCTTCAGTACTTGGCCAGCAAGGAAGACCTTCAGAACCTCTACTTTTGTCCCCAAAGTGACCATTACTTCCTGTCAGGGTTGGGCCTGTTGTAACATGACCATTGGTCAATTTGGTCACTGGATTAATTTAATTGGATCCCCAATTACTAACACCACCTTCTCTCATTATCTTAGACAGGAATACAATAGAACTGTTTCATACTATCCCTTTATCTGATTCTATACAATCCCTTATTCATACAGTTTCAAATGTTGAGGCTAATCAGAGCTTGAAGGTCTCTCTTGCCAGTATATTTATCCTCATTGCACATATTTTACATACACAGCAATTAAGCTTTTACATTTTTTACAGGAAATAAAACTCTCTTACTATAACTTACTGATTCATTATTGATTATTTAATTGTCACTCAATTAATGCTCATTACTTAATCAGTCATCGGTTACTGGTAGCTAATTAATACAGTAATCTTTAATTAATACATTTGGTTAATACAATATCCACTGGTTGAAATGAAAATCACTTATTGTTACAAGTAGGCTTCAAATGAAGTTACTGTGAAAAGCCCCTAGTCGCCACATTCCAGCACCTGCTCAGGGAGGCTGGTACGGGAATTGAACCGTGCTGCTGGTCTGCTTTCAAAGCCAGCGATTTAGCCCTGTGCTAAACCAGCCCCGTTGAAAAAGACTGTTTGATGGAAGACAATCACTTTCTTTCTTACTAACTTTGATTGGATTGAACAATGAGTCTTAGACTTGAGCCAAACTTTGGCAGGATGATACCCTGTAGCTTTACAAAATTCTGGAACAATTTGTTACTTTAAATAATTTCGCCTCATTCAGCAGTTTCGAGAAACAGTTTGGTTTATACAGAATGAATTTTTAAAATAAAGGTCCAGTCACGTTTACGAGTTTAACTTGGCTTCCTTAACTTTGTTACTTACAACAGTGAAGTTGGACGAGTGATTGATTTTTAAAACAAAATATTATTAATGAGGCATACCCAGAATTTCCGACGTTACAACAGTGACTAAACTTCAAAAGTACTTCAAAGGCTGTAAAAAGCTTTAGGGGATTGTGTGGTCATGAAAGGGGTTATAGAAATAGACATAGAATCCCTTGAGTGCAGAAGGAGGCCATTCAGCCCATCGAGTCGGCACTGACTCTTCCAAAGAGCACTCTACCCATATCCACTCACCCGTAACAAAAGAGAAAATGCTGGACAATCTCAGCAGGTCTGGCAGCATCTGTGGGGAGAGAAAAGAGCTAACGTTTCGAGTTCAATGACTCTTTCTCAAAGTTAACAATCAGAGAATGTGGGGAATATTTATACGGTGGAGTGAGAATGAAAGATGAGTCATAGCCACAGAAACCCAGGGAAACGGGGTAATATTCCCCACATTCTCTGACTGTTAGCTTTGACAAAGAATCACTGGACTCGAAAAATTAGCTCTTTTCTCTCCCTACAGATGCTGCCAGACCTGCTGAGATTGTCCAGCATTTTCTCTTTCGTTTCAGATCCCAGTATCCACAGTAATTAGCTTTTATCCACTCACCCGTAACCCCATAACCTAACCTGCACATCCCTGGACAGTGAGGGGCAATTTATCAGGGCCAATCCCCCTAACCCATACATCAGGACTGTGGGAGGAAACCAGAGCACTCAGTGGAAACCCACAGACATGGGAGAACGTACAAACCCCACACACAGTGACCTTGGCCAGAATTGAACATGGGTCCCTGGTGCTGTGAGGCAACAATGCTAACTACTGTGCCATTGTGACGCTCAAATAAATGTAATTGATTTTTAGAACTAGTCCCCAAACTTGGATATATCACACTTGGTCCACTCACAAAGATCACTCATAAAGACTGAGGCTTGATTTTATGTAACAACCATGTCTTTCACTTCATTTCAAATACCCTGTGAAAATCCAAACACAGTATCTCATGAAAGTATTTGATTTAAAACAGAATGACTTGTTGTGATTTGGGATTCACTGCCTGACAATGGTGCAGGAAGTAAATTCTACTGTAACTTTCAAAAGGGAACTGGACAGATTCTGCAGGAAAATAAACTTGCAGGGTGATGGGACCAATTAGACTGTTCATTCAAAGAGCTAGCATGGCAATGCTGGGCTTAATGGCCTCCTTCTTTGCCCTTTGATTCTCGTTTACATTTGAAGAAAATCTTAGACTTGAACCAGAGTTTGGCAGTATTTGGGAAATATCTGAAATCCACTTCCTACGAAGGGGGTAGAAGCGGAGATGATGAAATGTTTCCAATAGGAAATTGTATGGGCTTTTGAGGGAAATAAACCGACAGGGATACGGGAATAGAACAGGGCAATCATTTGATCAATAGAAATCTACAAGTTGTGAATCTTTGGAATTCTCTACCCCAGAGGGCTGTGGGAGCTCAGTCATTGAGAGTGTTTAAAGCAGAGACTGACAGATATCTAAATCCCAATAACACCAAGGGATATGGGGATAGTGTGGGGAAAAGGCATTGAAGTGGATGATCAGCCATGATCGTATTGAATGGTGGAGCAGGCTCGACGGGCTGAATGGCCAACTCCTGCTCCTATGTTCCAATGATACAAAGATAGGTAGGAAAGTAAATTGTGAAAAGGACATAAGGAGATTACAAAAGGATATAGATAGTTTACTTGAGTGGGAAAAGATGTGTAAAATCTAGTATTATGTGGGAAAATGTGACAGTGTCCATTTTTGGCAGGAAGAATAAAAAAGCTTATTATCTAAATGGTGAGAGATTGCAGAGCTCTGAGATTCAGAGGGATCTGGGTGTCCAAGAGCATGAATCACAAAAGGCGAGTATACAGGTACAGCAAGTAATTAGGAAAGCTAATAAAATGTTATTGTTTATTGTGAGGGGAATTGAATACAAAAGTAGGGAGGTTATGCTTCAGTTATACAGGACATCAGTGAGACCACATCTGGAGCACTGTGTACAGTATTGCTCTCATTTAAGGAATGATGTCAATGTGTTGGAAGCAGTTCAGAGAAGGTTTACTGGACTCATACCTGGAACTGGAGGCTGGGCTTACGAGGAATGATTGGCTTGTGACTGATGAAGTTCAGGTGACTTGATTGGACCGTATAAGATCCTGAAGGGCCTTGACAGGGTGGATGTGGAAAGGATGTTTCCTCTGGTGAGAGAATGTAGAAATTGAAGTCACTTTAAAAGTAATAACTTGCCCACTTAAGGCAGAGGAGAACCTTTTCTCTCCGAGGGTCGCGAGTCTTTGGAACTCTCTTCCTCAAAGGGCAATGGAAACAGAGTCTGTGAATATTTTCAAGGTAGAGCTGGATAGATTCTTGCCAAGAAGGTGAAAGGTTATCGGTGGGTCAGCGGGAATGTGGTTTTGAGGTTTCAATCAGATCAGCCAGGAACTTATTGAATGGTGGAGCAGGCTCGAGGGGCCGAGTGGCCTACTCCTGCTCCTAATTCGTATGTTATCACATCCTTTATAATAGATTGTAGCATCTTCCCTCCTACTGATGTCAGGCTAATGGGTCTGTGGTTCCCCGTTTTCTCTCTCCCCTCCTTAAATAGTGGGGTTATATTTACCACCTTCCAATCTGCAGGAACCATTCCAGAATCTATAGAATTTTGAAAGATGACCACCAATGTATCCACTATCTCTACAGCCGCCTCTTTCAACACTCTGGGATGTAGAGCATCAGCTTTGTGGATTTATTAACTTTCAACCACATTATTTTCTCCAGTACTGCTTTCTCACTAATACTAATCTCTTTCAGTTCCTCGTGCTCACTAGTCCCTTGGTTCCCTTGCGTTTTTAGAACAATTTCTGTATCTTCCTCCATGAAGACAAACACACATCGTTTAGTTTCTCTGCCATTTCCTTATTCCCCATTATAAACTCTCCTGTCTCTGCCTGGAATGGACCCACATTGGTCTTTGCTAATCTTTTCCTTTTCACATTCATATAGGAGCTTTTCCAGTCGGTTTTTATGTTTCTCGCCAGTTTACCCTCATATTCTATTTTCTCTCGATCAGTTTATTGATCCTCCTTTGCTGAATTCTAAAACAAGTTCCCAATCCTTAAGCTTACACTTATTTTGTCCACTTTATGAGCCTCTTCCTTTGATTTAATGGATTTTGAATATTTCCTGTTCACCACAGTTGCATCAATTTTCCTGTCTCAGATTCCGAGAGAAAGAGAAGAGAGAACGAAATGCAGTCCTGGATGTAATTGAAGCAGAAACAATAACAGCAGAATCCATCACTGTAATCAATTGTGAACTTGTTGGTGTCTCAGCAGGGACGAGGAAACACAGAATCCCTTCCCACACTGAGAGCAGGTGAACGGCCTCTCCCCAGTGTGAACAAACTGGTGTCGCCGCAGGTTGGATAAGTCAGTGAATCCCTTCTCACACTGAGAGCAAGTGAACGACTTCTCCCCAGTGTGAACTCTCTGGTGTGTCTGCAGGTTGATTAACTGACTGAATCCCTTCCCACACTGAGAGCAGGTGAACGGCCTCTCCCCAGTGTGAACTCGCTGATGTATCCGCAGGTTGATTAATTGAGTGAATCCCTTCCCACACTGAGAGCAGGTGAACGGCCTCTCCCCAGTGTGAATTCGCTGATGTAAATTCAGGCGAGATAATTGAGTGAATCCCTTCTCACACTGAGAGCAGATGAATGGCCTCTCCCCAGTGTGAATGCGTCGATGAATCTCCAGCTCTGATGGGGCTCTGTATCCCTTCCCACAGTCCCCACATTTCCACCGTTTCTCCATATTTTGGGTCTCCTCGAGTCTCTCCAGGTTGGACTATCAGTTGAAGCTTTGACCACACACAGAACACGTGTACGGTCTCGCCCCGCTGTGAATGGTGTGATGTTTTTTTCAGGCCATATGACTGGTTAAAGCTCTTTCCACAGTCAGTGCGTGTGACTCGGTGCTTTTCCAGTCACAATGATGTTTAAATTTTTTTGAACCAACAGGTTGGGCAAACATTACTCCTTCTAGATAATGGCCAATGAATCGAGTGACTGTCAGATCTAGACGTAATGTTTGAGATTTCAGTCTGTAAATCCTATCCTTTTAACATCCTGTGAAAGGAGTTTACAAAAGACATCACTGTCAGTACTGGGTAGAAATTCAGAACAGACAATTGTAGTTTCTCTGGAACATTCTTTCCACTCTCATTCACAAAAGCTGTAAATCTCCATCCCACACACTCTCCCTCCATTCTCACTCTGCTGTGCCTAATATTCACCCTCCCAATTCTCCTGAAGGTGCTGATTCAGGCTGATTGACAGACCCATGCTCACTGCTTCCTGTCCAGGACACAGAGATCATAACAAACAGGAGATGCAGTCAGCCATTTGGCCATTCGAACCTGCTCAACCATTCAATGGATCATTGGCCAATCTACCTCAGCACCATTTTCCAACACTATCCCCCATATCCCTCAATATGTTCAATATTGAGAAACATGTCAATCTCGGTCTTGAAAATACTTCTCGACTGAGGCTCCACAGTCCTCTGGGGTAGAGAATTCCAAAGCTTCACTACATTGTCTTTAAATTCATTGAAAATCCCGGCCCCGTGTCACTGTCCGTGTGGAGTCTGCACACTCTCCCCGTGTCTACATGGGTCTCACCCCCACAATGTAAAACGATGTGCAGGGTCGGTGAATTGGCCATGCTGAATTGCCACTTATTTGGGAAAAAAAGAACTGGGTACTCTGAATTTTTTTTTAAAATAAATGAATTTATGGGATTTGGGCGTCGCTGGTTAGGCCAGTATTTGTTGCCCATCCCTAGTTGCCCTTCAGAAAGTGGTGGTGAGTTGCCTCCTTGCACACCCACTGTGCTGTTAGGGAGGAAGTTCCAGGATGTTGCCCCAGCGACAGTGAAGGAACGGCGATATATTCCCAAGTCAGTCTGGTGAGTGACTTGGAAGGGAACCTCCAGGTTGTGGGGTTCCCAGGTATCTGCTGCTCTTGTCCTTCTAGATAATGGTGGTCGCTTTGCTGAGCACCTTGGGTCTGTGCACATTCAGGACCCTGACCTTCCCGTTGCTTGCCATTTTATTTATTTATATAAATTTGGAGTACCCAATTCATTTTTTCCAATTAAGGGACAATTTTACGGTGCCAATCCTCCTACACTGCACATCTTTGGGTTGTAGGGGCAAACGCCAAGCAGACACGGAGAAAATGTGCATACTCCACGTGGACAGTGACCCAGAGCTGGGATTGAACCTGGGATCTCGGTGCCGTGAGACAGCAGTGATTAACCACTGTGCCATCGTGCTATCCCTGTTCGCCATTTTAACACAAGACCCTGCTCCCATGCCTGCCCTTGGCTTGTTGCAATGTTCCAGTGACGCTCAACACAAACTGGAGGAACAGCATATCATCTTCCGGTTAGGAACGCTACAGCCTTTCGGTCTCAACATCAAATTCAACAACTTCACCCCCACCTCAACCCATTTGTTTTCTTTCCATTTCATTTGAACTGTCTATTACCTTTTATTTCTTTCTTGTCTTTCTTCATATAAATATTTGCCCCTCACTCTTTCCCTCTATCTTATCCCCCATTTCTTTACCTTTTGTCCTCTTTGCTTCCCCCTTCACCCCTTCTTCTCATTTTACCTCTCTCCCAACAATGCCCCCCTCCCCCCACATCTGCATCTGTCACAGCTTACCCTCTGAATTTAGTTTCTCTGCTGTTTGGTCTTTCACACTTTTATTCTCTCTGGGGCTGTCATTACAATCTTTATTTTATTAATAATCTTTATTGTCACAAATAGAATTACATTAACACTGCAATTAAGTTACTGTGAAAAGCCCCTAGTCGCCACATTCCGGCATGTGTTCGGGTACACAGAGGGAGAATTCAGAATGTCCAAATTACCTAACAGCACATCTTTTGGGAATTTTGGGAAGGAACCGGAGCACCCGGAGAAAACCCACACAGACATGGGGAGAACGTGCAGACTCCGCACAGTGATCCAAGCCGGGAATTGAACCTGGGACCCTGGCGCTGGGAAACCACAGTGCTAACCACTGTGCTACCCTTTAGCACTCTTTTTCCATTTTTTCTGTGGTCCTGACTCATCTGTCTTTCCCTCGCCCGACAGTATAAATATCTCCCACTTTCTGTCCTTTTTACCTTTGACAAAGGGTTACCTGGACTGGAAAATATTCGCTCTTTTCTCTCCTTACAGATGCTGCCAGACTGGCTGAGATTTTCCAGCATTTTCTCTTATCATAGAATCATAGAATTTACAGTGCAGAAGGAGGCCATTCAGCCCATCGAGTCTGCACCGGCTCTTGGAAAGAGCACCCTATCCAAGGTCCACACCTCTACCCTATCCCCATAACCCAGTAACCCCACCCAACACTACTGGCAATTTTGGACACTAAGGGCAATTTATCATGGCCAATCCACCTAACCTGCACATCTTTGGACTGTGGGAGGAAACCGGAGCACCCGGAGGAAACCCACGCACACACGGGGAGGATGTGCAGACTCCGCACAGACAGTGACCCAAGCCGGAAATATATAACGTAGCTCTACAGTACTATATTACACAACTAGAAATAATAATAAATGTGCTTTATTACAGAACCAATAATATATCTAATCTGTACGATATAACACTACACATATTTCAATCCAACATTAATTTACTGTCCCCTTAAATGTCAGCCATCTCCTGGGGAAATAGCCCGTTAATTGTGAACACTAGGAAAGAGACCATCAGGGGAAGCAAGGTAGCACAGTGGTGAGGCGAGTTGCTTCACAGCTCCAGGGTACCAGGTTCGATTCCTGTCTGTGCAGTCAGCACGTTCTCCCCGTGTCTGCGTGGGTTTCCTCCGGGTGTTCCGGTTTCCTCCGGGTGTTCCGGTTTCCTCCTACAGTGCAAAGATGTGCAAGTTAGGTGGATTGGCCCTTAGTGTGCAAAAAGTTTAGGTGAGGTTACTGGGTTTCGGGGATGGGGTGGGCTAAAGTGGGATGGTCTTTCCAAGGGTCGGTGCAGACTCAATGGGACAATTGGCCTCCTTCTGCACTGGAAATTCTATGAATCCTTTTAGCCAGTCAAATAAATGTGTCGAGCTGAGGGAGCAAAGGATGTCAATGTCTTTAAGAGAGAGAGAGAGAGACCTGGGCCAAGCTTTGCAGAGTCTGCACCCTCCCTGGATTCACTGCCTTTCCCTTCAGTTGCTGCAAGTGACCAATTGAAGGTGAGAATGAGAAAAGAAATGGAAAGGGGGGGGGGGGGGGGGAAAGGAAGTGTTTTACTCACAGATGTTGCGCACAGCAGGACTTTTCAGTCTGAATGAAGCTGGAACGTCATTAACACAATGCCCGCACTCTGATTGGTTGGAGGACCAGAGTCCTTCCGGTCCTCCAACACTTCCCATTGGTTTCTGGCCAACTGAAAACATAAGCAACGGATGTCACGTGATCATTGATGCCCTTTTGACCTCAATTGGAATAACCGTCACTACGCATGCGCAGCATCTCCTCTCCTTTGGACATGGGGGACTATGAGAGACTCAGTCGCCAGTACCCATCCGGAGCCCAATCTCCAAACCCCTGGGACTGGGATGAAAGTGGGAGTGGAGGGCAGGGACCCCATTCCGGACACAAAGTACATGTAACTGGGTTCGATTGGGTTTGAATCTGACGTCCCCCTTAGAAAACAGTTTGTTAACTTCAGACATCTGGGTGACATATTGGGGAGGGCAATAGGTGAGAGTGAAATTGAACCCGAGAGTCAGCACCTTCAGGGGATGAGAATTGGGGGGAAAGCAGGAGGAGGATAGTGGGATGAATTAGTGTTACAATCAACAGGGAGGGAGTGTGTGGAGGCAGAGACAGAGAGAAGCAGTATTTTCTGTCACATGATCATGAGCTTGGACAATTTTAACAAATCATCTGTGAAACCCGGATTTGCAATGTCCCTGTGAATCACCTTGGGAAATTTAATTACATTAAATGTGCTGTATAAATGCAAATTAATCTGGTTATTGAAGATTGACACTTGAGCTCCTCCACTACCCAGACCACAAAGTCACCGATCATGGACAGTCTGATTAACCAGCTTATTCACACAGTTCAGACCAGCCCACCCATTCTCAGTGCATCTGCTTTGCTCAGGCTCCTTGTAACTCCATCCCTGCTCTCACTGCGCTGAGCTCAAGTGCCAACAAAGCATTTATGTCTTCAGATTTTTAGCGTGAGAGGTTAAACCTATCAGGAGACGATGAATAGGCCGGGTCACTGCTCTCTTCACAATACAAAGCTTTGGGGCTAATGGAGGGCTGTAAATTATGAAAGATTTTGATACACAGGGAGAATGTTTTCACTTGTAAGGGTAAGAGCAAAACTAGAGGCTATCAATGTGAGATAATCTAATCAGGAATTCAAGAGAAATTTCTTCCCCAGAGAGTGGTGGGAATGTGGAACTCGCTACCACAGGGATTGGTGGAGGTGAATAACATTGATATATTAATGGGGAAGCTGGATGAACACATGAGGGAGAAATGAACAGACGGATACACTGATCGAGTCAGATGGGAAAGCATGAGAGGAGGCTCAGGTGAAGTCTAAACACTGGCATGGATTGGTTGGGCTGTTTCGATGTTGTATATTCAATGTAATTTAGCCTGGTATTGCCTTTAACTCTCACATAGTCGATTCCGGGTTAAAGAGAAACAGTTTCATTCCCAGAAAAACATTTCAGCTCTTGTCCAATTAATGCCTCTTGTCAGCCAGGTGTCCGTGTAAGGAGTCAAGGTATTCAATGCAACTACAAAGATCTCCTGTAATTTGTAACAACATATCTTTGAAGAGACAATCTTTTTTTCAAATGGACTGGATTATTTAAATTTATTAGGTTTTAATCAATTCTTTAAAGTGCTTGATTATCAGACAGTCTTATTCAAATCGGAGAGTTTGTTTTATACAAGACAAAGTAGGCACATGATCAGCACCCCATTCACCATCTCCACCATATAAAATATATATATATATATATATATATATATTTATTAAACTTTTTTACCAGCACAATTTTTTCCCCTTACAAACAACCCCCCCCACCCCCCCGTAACAAAATAACACGAAATCGCACTGAGCAAGAAATATACATGGCAAAATGGTATATTTACATAGCTTTATACAGTGGCTCTCTCCCGCACGTGCCAGTTTCCCCCACCCTTCATGTTATCTCCTGCTCATCCATCACCCCAAGTAATCCCCCATTCCCCCCCACCCCCCGGCCAGGTTGCTGCTGCTGCTGACCGACCTTCCTCTAACACTCCACGAGATAGTCTAGGAATGGTTGCCACCGCCTGTAGAACCCCTGCGCAGACCCTCTCAAGGCAAACTTAATCCTCTCCAGCTTTATGAACCCAGCCATGTCGTTTATCCAGGCCTCCACGCTAGGGGGCTTCGCCTCCTTCCACATTAGCAAGATCCTTCGCCGGGCTACTAGGGACGCAAAGGCCAGAATGCCGGCCTCTTTCGCCTCCTGCACTCCCGGCTCGTCCACTACTCCAAATATTGCTAGCCCCCAGCTTGGCTTGACCCGGACTTTCACCACCTGAGATATTGCTCCCGCCACTCCTCTCCAGAACCCCTCCAGCGCCGGGCATGACCAAAACATATGGACATGGTTCGCCGGACTCCCTGAACACCTTCCACATCTGTCCTCTACCCCAAAGAACCTACTCAACCTCACCCCCGTCAAGTGCGCTCTGTGAACCATCTTAAATTGTATCAGGCTGAGCCTGGCACATGAGGAGGAGGAATTAACCCTACCCAGGGCATCAGCCCACAAACCTTCCTCGATCTCCTCCCCCAGCTCCTCCTCCCATTTACCCTTCAACTCTTCTGGTAGCGCTTCCCCCTCTTCTTTCATCTCTTGGTGTATTGCCGAAACCTTGCCCTCCCCGGCCCATACACCAGAGATCACCCTGGACCATCTCCACCATTGATACCCAGTGGCAGCAGTGTGTAGCATCTACAAGTGGCACAGTAGCACAGTGGTTAGCACCGTTGCTCACATCACCAGGAACCAACTTTGATTCAGGGCTTGGGTCATTGTCTGTGAGTAGCCTGCACATTCTCGTTGTGTCTGCGTGGGTTTCCTCCGGTTTCCTCCCACAAGTCCTGAAAGATGTGCTGTTAGGTGAATTGGGCATTCTGAATTCTCCCAGTGTAACTGAACAGGCGCCGGTGTGTGGCAACAAGGGGATTTTCACAGTAACTTCATTGCAGTGTTATTGTAAGCCTACTTGTGACAATAATAATAAGATTATTATAATAAAGAATATTATTACCATCTCCCAACATTTATTTTCTGAGGGGCCTCTGTGGAGTTGAGGTTTGAATCAGATCAGCCGTGAACTTATTGAATGGTGGAGCAGGCTCGAGGGGCCAAGTGGCCTACTCCTGTTCCTAATTCGTATGTTATCACATCATTTATAATAGATTGTAGCATTTTCCCAACTACTGATGTCAGGCTGATGGGTCTGTGGTTCCCCGTTTTCTCTCCCTCCTTAAATATTGGGGTTACATTTACCACCTTCCAATCTGCAGGAACCATTCCAGAATCTATAGAATTTTGAAAGATGATCACCAATGTATCCACTATCTCTACAGCCACCTCTTTCAACACTCTGGGATGTAGAGCAGCAGCTTTTGGGGATTTATTAACTTTCAACCACGCTAATTTCTCCAGTACTACTTTTTCACTAAGACTAATCTCTTTCAGTTCCTCGTGCTCACTGGTCCCTTGGTTCTCTAGTGTTTTGGGGACAATTTCTGTATCTTCCTCCGTGAAAACAGTCACACATTGTTTAGTTTCTCTGCCATTTCCTTATTCCCCATTATAAACTCTCCTGTCTCTGCCTGGAATGGACCCACATTGGTCTTTGCGAATCTTTTCCTGTTCACATTCCTATCGGAACTTTTCCAGTCGGTTTTCATGTTTTTCCCCAGTTTGCTCTCATATTCTATTTTCTCTTTATCAGTTTCTTGGTCCTCCTTTGCTGAATTCTGAAACAAGTTCCCAATCCTCAGGCTCACTACTATTTTGGCCACTTTATGAGCCTCTTCCTTTGATCTAATGGAATCTTTAACTTTTCTTGTTCGCCACGGTTGCATCACTTTTCCTGTCTCAGATTCCCTGAGAGAGAAAGAGAAAAGAGAACGAAATGCAGTCCTGGATGTAATTGAAGCAGAAACAATAACAGCAGAATCCATCACTGTAAACAATTGTGAACTCGTTGATGTCTCAGCAGGGACGAGGAAACACAGAATCCCTTCCCACACTGAGAGCAGGTGAACGGCCTCTCCCCAGTGTGAATTCGCTGGTGTGTCTGCAGGCAATTTGACTGAGTGAATCCTTTCCCACAATGAGAGCATGTAAATAGCTTCTCCCCAGTGTGAATTCGTTGGTGTGACTGCAGGTTCTCTAACCAAGTGAATCCCTTTCCACACTGAGAGCAGGTGAATAGCCTCACCCCAGTGTGAACTCGCTGGTGTCTCCTCAGGTCGGATAACTCACTGAATCCCTTCCCACACTGAAAGCAGGTGAATGGCCTCTCCCCGGTGTGAACTCGCTGGTGTTTTTTCAGGCTGGATACCTGAGTGAATCCCTTCTCACACTGAGAGCAGGTGTACAGCCTCTCCCCAGTGTGACTGCGTCGGTGAACTTCCAGCTCTGATGGGGATCTGTATCCCTTCCCACAGTCCCCACATTTCCACCGTTTCTCCATGTTTTGGGTCTCCTCCTGTCTCTCCAGGTTGGACAATCTGTTGAGGCCTCGTCGACACACAGAACACGTGTACGGTCTCTCCCCGCAGTGAATGGTGCGATGTTTTTTCAGGCTGTGTAACTAGTTCAGGCTTTTTCCACAGTCAGTGCTCTGGAACACTTTCACTCGGGTGGATGTGTCCTGGTGCTTTTCCAGTCACACTGATGGTTAAAATCTTTTGAAGCCATCAGGGCAAACATTTCTCCTTCCAGATTTAATGGCCGATGAACCGAGTGAGTCTGTCAGATCTAGACGTGATGTTTGAGATTTCTGTCTGTAAATTCTGTCCTTTTAACATCCTGTAAAAGGAGTTTACAAAAGACATCACAATCAGTACAGGATAGAAATTCAGAACAGATTATTTTAATTTCTCTGGAACATTCTTTCCTCTCTTGTTCCCCAAAAGCTGTAAATCTCCATCCCACACACTCTCTCTCCATTCTCACTCTGCTGTATCTAATATTCACCCTCCCAATTCTCCTGAAGATGCTGATTCAGGCTGATTGACAGATCCATGCTCACTGCTTCCTGTCCAGGACACAGAGATCATAACAAATAGGAGCTACAGTCGGCCATTCAGCCCATCGAGCCTACTCGACCATTCAATGAGATAATTGGCTGACCTACCTCAGCACCATTTTCCCAAACTATTCCCCAGTTCCCTCGATCTCTTCAATATCGAGAAACCTATCAGTGTCTGTCTTGAAAATACTTGATGACTGAGGCTCCACGGTCTCTGGGGGAGAGAATTCCAAAGTTTCACCACATCCTCGAGTGAAGAAATCCCTCCTCATCTCAGCTTTCTCTCCATTTTCCTGCCTTTTCCCCATAACCCTCGACCACCTCGCAGGTTTCGATGGGGGAGCGGTGATGGTGAGCGTGCCTTTTGTTTCTCTTTGTTTGTGCCTGAGAGGATGGGGGAGGGGTGGACTGTAAGGGCGGAGGGAAGTCAGCGGCCTTGGCCGGGGGCCACCATGCTGAATAGGCCGGTTAAACGGTCACATGTTTTTGCGCATTGGAGGAGCCTGAAGGCGGACGTTGTGTTCTTGCAGGAGACGATCCTGGAGTTGGGGGATCAGACGAGGCTGAGGAAGGGGATGGTGGGGCAGGGGTTCCACTCGGGGTTCGACATGAAGACGAGGGGGTGGCGCTGTTGGTTAATAAGAGATTGTTTTTTGGGCTGGGGGAGCATTGTGGCCGATCCGGTATGTGACGGTCAGTGGGAAGTTGGAGGGATGCCGGTATTCCTGATTTATGTCCAGAATTGGGACGAGGTGGACTTTTATGAGGCGGGTGTTAGGGAAGATCCCGGACCTGGACAATGCACCGGATGATTATGGAGGGTGATGTCGATACGATCCTGGATCCGAGTTTGGATCGGTCGAGTTTTAAGTCGGGTGGAGGAGGGTCATGAAGTACATCAGGGGGCGGAACCACAGAGGTTTGGGAAGCCGAGGGCGAAGGAGTTTTCGTATTTCTCCCGTACGCACCGGGTGTATTCCCGGATCGACAGTTTGTTATGGACAAGGTGCTGTGGGCCGGGGTGGCCGACTCGGAGATTGTGGTTTCCGGCCACGCGCCGCACTGGGTGGATTTGCGGGAGGTGCAGGGGAAGGGGGGGGGCAATGGCCGCAGTGGAGGTTAGACGTGGGGCTGTTGGCGAATGAGGGAGTGTGTGAGCAAGTGAGGGCTGCCACACGGGGCTATGTGCAGTTGAACGACACGCGGGAGGTCACAGCCACCACACTGTGGGAGGCACTTAAGGCAGTAGTTAGGGGGAGTTTATTTCGATCGATGTGCATAGGGAGAGGGTGGAGCGTGAAATGAAATGAAAAATGAAAATCGCTTATTGTCACAAGTAGGTTTCAAATGAAGTTCCTTTGAAAAGCCCCTAGTCGCCACATTCCGGCGCCTGTTCGGAGAGGCTGGTGAGGGACGAGGGCGAGGCTGGTAGGGGATACTCTGAGGGTGGATCAGAGGGACTCGGTGGCCCCGGAGGAGAGGTTGTTAAAGAAGAGGCAGAGGCTCCAGATGGAGTTTGGGTTGGTGTCCACGGGGCAGTTGCGGAGGGGCAGTGTATGAGTGGGGAAAAGACGAGCAGGCTGCTGGCCCATCAGCTGAGGAAGCAGGCAGCGGCGAGGGAGATTGGTACAGTGAGGAACGAGAGGGGCAAGGTGGTAACGGATCTGGAGGGGATGAATGGGGCATTTGAGGCCTTCTATAGGTGGCTGTACGAGATGGAGCCCCCGACCAGGGAGGAGGGGTCGAGACGGTTCCTGGATGGGTTGGAGTTCCCTAAGGTGGAGAGGGGAGAGGGTGCATGGGCTGAGGGAGGTCTGTGTGTGTATGTGTGTGTATGGGGCGGGGAGACCCCATGGGTGAAGGTGTTCCTGGAGACGGGATGGGAGGGGGCAGGGCGTTGCTGAAGGGGTTCTGGCAGGGGTTCTCGGATGTTATGGGTGTGGGGGTGGCCCCGGAGGTGGCGATATTCGGTGTGTCGGAGGATACGGGAGTCCAGGTGGGGAGAGAGGCCGATGTTTTGGCCTCCGCCTCCCTGATAGCCCGGAGATGGATTTTGTTGTGCTGGCGGGATTCGGAGCGGCAGGAAGCGGGAATGTGGGTGAGCGACCTGGCAGAATCCCTGCGGCTGGAGAAGGTCACGTTCGCTTTGTGGGGGACGGCAGAGGGGCTCACCCGGAGGTGGAAACCTTTCATTGATCATTCGGTGCTCACAAATGGTTTAAGGGTGTTGAATTTTGAGCTTGAGAGCGGGACTAGACAGGGCTGCTCTCTGTCTCCCTTGCTGTTTGCATTGGCCATTGAGCCCTTGCCGGAGGATATTAGATCTGATCATCGGATATCAGGACTGGGGGGTGGGGTGAGGCAGCACAAGATCACTCTGTGTGCAGATGACGGGCTGCTGTTTGTGTCGATCTCCAGTGTTTCAGTCCAGCCATTATTGGAGTAGTGGATAGATTTTTAAAAAAAGTATTTTTATTCAGATTTTAGCATTTTAACGTTTACAGCAGATAACAATTTCACAATTTACATGGATGATTTGGAGTTGGGGACCAAGGGCAATGTGTCTAAGTTTGCAGACGACACTAAGATAAGTGGTAAAGCAAAAAGTGCAAAGGATACTGGAAGTCTGCAGAGGGATTTGGATAGGCTAAGTGAATGGGCTAGGGTCTGGCAGATGGAATACAATGTTGACAAATGTGAGGTTATCCATTTTGGTAGGAATAACAGCAAAAGGGATTATTATTTAAATGATAAAATATTAAAACATGCTGCTGTGCAGAGAGACCTGGGTGTGCTAGTGCATGAGTCGCAAAAAGTTGGCTTACAGGTGCAACAGGTGATTAAGAAGGCAAATGGAATTTTGTCCTTCATTGCTAGAGGGATGGAGTTTAAGACTAGGGAGGTTCTGCTGCAATTGTATAAGGTGTTAGTGAGGCCACACCTGTAGTATTGTGTTCAGTTTTGGTCTCCTTACTTGAGAAAGGACGTACTGGCACTGGAGGGTGTGCAGAGGAGATTCACTAGGTTAATCCCAGAGCTGAAGGGGTTGGATTACGAGGAGAGGCTGAGTAGACTGGGACTGTACTCGTTGGAATTTAGAAGGATGAGGGGGGATCTTATAGACATATATAAGATTATGAAGGGAATAGATAGGATAGATGCAGGCAGGTTGTTTCCTCTGGCGGGTGAAAGCAGAACTAGGGGGCATAGCCTCAAAATAAGGGGAAGTAGATTTAGGACTGAGTTTAGGAGGAACTTCTTCACCCAAAGGGTTGTGAATCTATGGAATTCCTTGCCCAGTGAAGCAGTAGAGGCTCCTTCATTAAATGTTTTTAAGATAAAGATGGATAGTTTTTTGAAGAATAAAGGGATTAAGGGTTATGGTGTTCGGGCAGGAAAGTGGAGCTGAGTCCACAAAAGATCAGCCATGATCTAATTGAATGGTGGAGCAGGCTCGAGGGGCCAGATGGCCTACTCCTGCTCCGAGTTCTTATGTTCTTATAACATTACAAAATAAAACCAACACAAAACCCCCAAACCCACCCAACCCCCAACTCCCGAACCAACCGCCCCACCTCACTCCCTCCCCTCCCCTCCTCACTCCCTCCCCTCCCCACCTCCCCCCTAGCAGTTGACGGGCAACTCATTCATTTTAATGAAGACGATCCTCCCTCGCCATGAAATCCAAAGATCCGACCACCGGGCAAGGTCCCACCTAATAGTCACCATCAGCTGTGGAAAGTTGGCCCCATATAGCTGTCTGAAAGGGGGTGTCATTGACATTCCCAAATATTTAAATCCAAGGGGGACCATCCGAAGGGGAAGTTAGCAAGATGCGGGGCCTTATCCCTCAACCCCTCCCCACCGGCATTCAGTGACCCCCAGACTCCACTGGTCCCTTTGGAAGAGAAATCCAGAGAATCACAACCCTCTGAGGGAAGAGATGACTGTAAATATATAACGTAGCTACAGCACAATATTACACGATTGAAATAATAATATACTTCATTATAGAACCATAAACAATATATCTAATATGTACCAAATAACAACACTGGACATATCTCTGTCAGATATTAATTTACTGACCCCTTAAATATCATCATCTCCTGGGGAAACCAGCCCTTTAATTCTGAACTTCAGGAAACAGACCATTATTTTAGCCAAATAAATAAATGTGTCAAGCTAAGGGAGCAAAGGATGTCAATGTCTTTAAGACAGTAAGAAGTCTTACAACTCCAGGTTCAAGTCCAACAGGTTTGTTTCGATATCGCTAGCTTTCGGAGCGCTAGTGAGAACAAACCTGTTGGACTTTAACCTGGTGTTGCAAGGCTTCTGACTGTGCTCACCCCAGTCCAACGCCGGCATCTCCACACAATGTCTTTAAGAGAGAGAGAGACCTGGGCCAAGCTTTCCAGAGTCTGCACCCTCCCTGGATTCACTTCCTTTCAATTGAAGGTGAGAATGAGAAAAGAAATGGAAAGGGGGAGAAAATAAAGTGTTTCACTCACAGATGTTGGAGACAGGAGGAGGTTTTACCTTCACTTCCGCTGTGACATCACAATGGAGCCCTCCCTGAATCAGCCAATAGGAATTACTCTATTCCGCGGAGTCGTCACTGGGTTCCAGTGCGCAGACGTGGGAGCCGCTCGGTGTTCTCCCCCCTGCCTGAGACTGCGCATGTCTAAAGGAGAGTGGATGCTGCGCATGTGCGGGGGAGCTCACTTCCTGACCTTCCTGCTGAGGCATTGACCAATGGGAAGAGTTGCGGGACCGGAAGGACTCTGGTCCTCCAGCCAATCAGAGCGCGGGGTTTGTGTGACTGAGCTTCACTCCGGCGGAAACTTCCTCCTGGGCCTTCATCAAACAAACCGCCAGACGCCGCTGGTTCTCCAGCATTCTGCAACTTACATCAGCAGTGACAGAAATGATCACCCCCGCCCCCGGCATGAGCTTTACACGTCTGAAGGGGGCCGAGGTAACGGAAGAACTCAAACTCTTCCTGAAAATGTGCAGTGAATGAAGTATCTCTGATCAGGGAGGCATCAAACCTCCACCTTCTCGTCCTGGGGGTGAGCCCTCGAGCAGAACCTCCAGAAAACCGGGGGGGGGGGGGGGATGGGCTTTACTTATGATGTTCCCTGTGGTGCAAGTGGACACCAGGTCGTTCTCGGCACGAAGAAGTCGGCGATTCTAGTCTGACATTGCTGTGGGACTGGAAAGAAGGTAAAATCTCCGCCCCTCGGGTGCAAAGTTCCCCAAATATCCACATAACCCACCTCCTCACAAGCCGAGACCAACGCCCTAGCTTGTAGCTTTGGGGGGGGGGGGGGTGCCTGGTAACCAGGAGCTTATCTACCAGAGGATATTTGTGGCCGTTGAAGTGACCAACCACAAAAGAGTTAGTCGAAGCTAACAGCAAAATCCACAAAAGCCTTTGCAATGAACTCCGGGGAGTCGTTCGGGCATCCAAAGACATTCATTATTGAAACAACATCTCCATGCACCAAACCTCTAATGATCACATATCCATCTCCTTTGTCCTTGGTACAGGTTTCAACCTTAAAAGGGATATTTTTATTAATAAGGATTGCCACACCCATGCTACTTGATGACAAAGAGGCAAAGAAAATCCTTCCCAACCGATCCAGCCTCAATTTACAGTGTACCTCATCATAGAATCCCTACAGTGCAGAAGGATGCCATTCAGCCCATCGATTCCGCATCTGCCTTTGAAAGAGGACCCTACCTAGGCCCATGACTCCACCGTGTCACTGTCCCCCAGTAACCCTACCTAACCTATTTGAACACTAAGGGGCCAATCCACCCAACTTGCACATCTTTGCCCTGTAGGAGAAGCCAGAGAAAACCAACGCAGACATGAGGAGAAGGTGCAAACTCCACCCAGGCAGTCACTCGAGGCCCGAATTTAACTTGTGTCCCTGGTGCTGTGAGGCAGCTGTGCTAACCACTGTGCCACCTTGCCGCACCAAATGAGTTTAAGCTTGATGAGATTCCTGCAATAAAGCTATGTCGACTTTCACCTTAAGAAAGGAGAGGATTTTTTTCCTTCTGATAGGGTGATGGATGCCCCTTACATTCCCTGAGAAAATTTGCAGATTAACTGCTGCCATTAGCTAGACGACAGAGAGAACAGGAACATATTTTCACACCACAGTCGGGTATGCGCCATGACCCCCTCCTCCAACTCATTTTACACCAAAGGCACCAAAATCTCCCCAATCTGCTCCTTTCCCGGATAAAAGCCTCGTCTGTACCAGAGTAGGATAAGTCAACAACACATAAACCCTCCCATAATAACAAAAAGACAAAAGAATCACGACCACAACAGATTCAAGGGGACATTCCTCAATATGACTGAGGACCCGGAGGATTAACCCCACTGCCAGACTATTACCCTCGGGATACCTTCTCTAAACTGAGGAGAAGAAAAGAAGGGCCAACAAGGGAATGGGGATCGAATGTCCTTCCCACATTTTAGACCCACCCGTGAAAACCTGCATCCACCACCACCCACCCGTTGGCAATGGCGCCACTCGGTTCTGCCATGATTAATGTTCGGATAATAGAAGAAAGACGACGGATAATAAGCACACGGCACATCTACCATAACTAAGATAAGATAATATGAGTCCCTGGGACACTCGAGGGAGGAGAAGAAGACATTCAATCGGCCCTCACAGAATAACAACTCCCTTCAACAGGATAAAAGATAACAAATTCAGACAACAAAACAGTGATTAGGAAAGAGTCTGGATTAGTTAGTCCGAGCTGCAAACCATCCCTCCAAATCCTTACCCTTCATGGATTTAATGAAGGCTGATGCAGTAGTCGGATTATCAAAAGACTTGACGGACTTGTCGGATACAATTTACAGGGTCTCAGGATAAAGCGACAGAATTCACTCCCGCAGCCTTGAGTTCCCTTCAAACTTCATCGAAGCCTCGATGCTTCGTTTGTGTGGCTGCCAAAAGAAGGAAATCCTCACTCCCTCATGGAGCCAGGTCCCACCTCACCTTAACTGTCTCCAGGACCCTCTGGTGATCTTCAAGTTGTGGAAGCGAATGATTACAGGCCTGGGATGAAAACTATCTCTCGGCCTCAAAGACAGGATCCAATACCCTTTCTAATTTGAAACACCCAGGCTTCACATCTAGCTTGAGAAAACGTGGCAGCCGGTCCTCGAAGGACCTGACGGGAGCCTCACCCTCCACACCTTCTGGCAGGCCGACAACTCGGATGTTCTTTCTCTGACCCTCGGTTCTCCAAGTCCCCCAGAACCTCCCCCACGGCACTCAGACGGTTCTCCAAGGATTTAATTCCTGCCTCCGCTGAGGAGGCATCTTGCTCAACGTTCAGAATTCTCTCCTTGGGTTCGTCGTTCCTTTTCTTGGTGTTTTACAGCTCGGCCTCATGAGCGCACAGATATTGAGTCAGCTCACTCAGCCTCTGGTCAACAACACGGAGAATGTCGCTGACATAGGTTGGTCAATGACCCCACAAAATAGACGTGCAGGCTTGATGGGCTGAATGGCTGACTGCAGCTCCTGTTTGTTATGGTCTCTGTGTCCAGGACAGGAAGCAGTGAGCATGGATCTGTCAATCAGCTTTAATCAGCACCTTCAGGAGAATTGGGAGGGTGAATATTAGATATAGCAGGGTGAGAATGGAGAATGGTGTGTGTGGGATGGAGATTTACAACTTTTGGGGAATGAGAGAGGAAAGAATGTTCGATAGAAACTACAATTGTCTGTTCTGAATTTCTATCCTGTGCTGACAGTGATGTCTTTTGTAAATTGATTTTACAGGACAGTAGAACAAGAGGAATTACAGACAGAAATCTCAAACTTTACGTCTCAATCTGACTGTGTCTCAATTCCTTGGAACTGAATATCACCGGACTTTGAATCTAGAAGGAGAAATGTTTGTCTAATCTGTCGGCTTCAAAAGATTTTAACCATCAGTGTGACTGGAAAAGCACCGATCCAGACACACCCGAGTGAGAGTTATCCAGAACACTGACTGTGGAAAGAGCTTTAACCAGTTACACAGCCTGAAAAAACATCACATCATTCACAGCAGGGAGAGATCGTACACGTGTTCTGTGTGTGGATGAGGCTTCAACTGACTGCCCGACCTGGAGAGACACGAGGAGACCCAACACATGGAGAAACCATGGAAATGTGGAGACTGTGGGAAGGGATTTAGAGCCCCATCACAGCTGGAAGCTCATAGACGCATTCACACT
Source organism: Scyliorhinus torazame (assembly GCF_047496885.1). Lineage (NCBI taxonomy): Eukaryota > Metazoa > Chordata > Chondrichthyes > Carcharhiniformes > Scyliorhinidae > Scyliorhinus > Scyliorhinus torazame. Next base: position 144,471,431 of record NC_092711.1, read on the forward strand.
GGGGAGAGGCCATTCACCTGCTCTGTGTGTGAGAAGGGATTCATTCAGTTATCCGCCCTGCGGACACACCAGCGAGTTCACACTGGGGCGAAGCCATTCACCTGTTCTCAGTGTGAGAAGGGATTTACTACTTTATCGAGCGTGCGGATACATCAGCGAGTTCACACTGGGGAGAAGCCATTCACCTGCTCTGTGTGTGGGAAGGGATTCACTCTGTTATGTGCCCTGCAGACACACCAACGAGTTCACACTGGGGAGAAGCCATTCACCTGTATTCAGTGTGAGAAGGGATTCACTCAGTTATCCAGCCTACAGTCACACCAGAGAATTCACACTGGGGAGAGACCGTTCACTTGCTCTCAGTGTGAGAAGGGATTCACTACTTTATCGAGCCTGCGGAGACACCAGCGGGTTCACACTGGGGAGAGGCCGTTCACCTGTTCTCAGTGTGGGAAGGGATTCACACAATCATCCGACCTGCAGATACACCAGCGGGTGCACACTGGGGAGAGGCCATTCACCTGCTCTCAGTGTGGGTTGGGATTCACTCAGTTATCCGCCCTGCAGTCACACCAGCGAGTTCACACTGGGGAGAGGCCGTTCACCTGCTCTGTGTGTGAGAAGGGATTTGGCGATTCATCCACCCTGCGGATACATCAGCGAGTTCACACTGGGGAGAGGCCATTCACCTGCTCTCATTGTGAGAAGAGACTCACTACTTTAAAGAGCCTGCGGATACATCAGCGACTTCACACTGGAGAGAGGCCGTTCACCTGCTCTCAGTGTGAGAAGAGATTCACCACTTCATCGAGCCTGCGGATACACCAGCGAGTTCACACTGGGGAGAGGCCTTTCACCTGCTCGGAGTGTGAGAAGGGATTCACTCGGTTATCCAGCCTGCAGACACACCAGCGAGTTCACACAGGGTAGAAGCCGTTAACCTGCTCTTAGTGAGAGAAGGGCTTCAGATATCCAAACTGCAGGAACCCAAGCGAGTTCACACCTGGAAGAAGCCATTCACCTGCTCTGAGCAGGGGAAACATTCACTGATCTGTCCTAACTACCGAGACACTAGCGAGTTAATTCTGGGGAGAGACCATTCATCTGCTCTCAATGTGGGGCGGGGTTTTGTGATTCAGCACACCTGTTGTGACTCCAACAAGTTCACAATAAATTACAGATGTTGGCTCCGTTGTTATTGTTTCTGCTCTCACTGACCAGAAAAAGGTGTAATTCTGTTCTCTCTGCATCTAAAGACTATCTCCAGATCATTTGGTGAATTCAGAGTGATGACTGCTCTCAGAGAATTTAAACCTGATGTTCTTCTGTAAAAAGGATTTTTGTCTTACGGATGTTCACAGGAAAGTTTAAGGATTACTTATAGTATTGAATTCTTTTGGGGGTGTATTTGAATTGATGGGTGCTAAGATGTTCACTGTATGTTTTAAAAAGGTTAACTGAGTTCATAGAATAAACATTGTTTTGCTTTAAAAATTACTTTTAAATTTCTGCTGCACCACACCTGTAGAGTGGGCCGTGTGCTCCCCATACCACAATCTAGTAAAAGTTGTGGGTCGGGTGAACTCCATGATACACTTTGGGGTTCTCTAAACCCTGGCCCATAACACATGGTATGAGGGGCAAGTTGTCTGTGGTAGATTGGAAAATTACAATAAACATATCACTGAAAGTGGCAACGCAGGTGGATAAGGAGCTAAGAAGGCAGACGGCATGCTTGTCTTCATTGATGTGGGAATTGACTACACAAAATTGTCATGTTAATGCTGCAGCAGTACAGAACCTTAGTTAGGCCACAGGTGGAATATTGCCTACAATTCTGGTCCTCACCAGATTACCAAAAGGTTGTGGAGGCTTTGGAGAGAGTAGAGAGGAAGTTTACCAGGATGTTGCCTGGCCTGGAGGGTATTAACTATGAGGAGAGGTTGGATAAATTCGGATTGTTTTCATTGGAAAGACGGAGGTTGAGGGACGACCTGATAAAAGTTTACAAAATTATGAATGGCATGAACACAGTGGATAGTCAGAAGCTTTTTGCCAGGTTGTAAAAGTCAATTACCAGGTGAACATAGGTTTAAGGTGTGAGGGGCAAAGTTTAGAGGAGATGTGCGAGGGAAACTTTTTACACAGAGGGTGGTGAGTGCCTGGAACTCGCTGCCGGAGGAGGTGGTGGAAGCAGGTACGATAGTGACGTTTAAGAGGCATCTTGACAAATACATGAATAGGATGGGAATAGACGGATACAGACCCTGGAAGCACAAAAGGTTTTAGTTTAGTCAGACATCATGATCCGAGCAGGCTTGGTGGGCCGAAGGGCCTGTTCCTGTGCTGTACTGTCCTTTGTTCTTTGTATGACAGTAGACAATAGACAGGCAACCACTCGCATTTTATTTACATAAAATATAGATTCCTTTAAGAGGCAAAAATTAAACAGCAAAAGTGAAGCTATCGTGGCGAACAAGAAAAGTTAAAGATTCCATTAGATCAATGGAGGAGACAATATAGTAGTGAGCCTGAGGATTGGGAACTTGTGTCAGAATTCAGCAAAGGAGGATCAAGAAACTGATAAATAGCCATGTGAGAGCAAACTGAGGAGAACTGGAAAAGCTCCTGTAGGAATATGAAAAGGAAAAGATTAGCAAAGACCAATGTGGGTCCATTCCAGGCAGAGACAGGAGAGTTTATAATGGGGAATAAGGAAATGGCAGAGAAACTAAACAATGTGAGTCTGTCTTCACAGAGGAAGATATAGAAATCATCCCAAAAACACGAGAGAACCAAGGAACTATTGAGCACGAGGAACTGCAAGAGATTAGTATTAGTGCAAAAGCAGCACTGGAGAAAATAATGGGATTGACAGTTAATAAATCCCCAAAAGCTAATGCTCGACATCCCAGAGTGTTGAAAGAGGTGGCTGTAGAGAGAGTGGATACATTGGTGATCATCTTTCAAAATTCTATAGATTCGGGAATGGTTCCTGCAGATTGGAAGGTGGTTAATGTAACCCCAATATTTAAGGAGAGAGAGAGAAAATGGGGAACCACAGACCCATTAGCCTGACATCAGTAGGAGGGAAAATGCTACAATCTATTATAAAGGATGTGATAACATACGGATTAGGAGCAGGACTAGGCCACTCGGCCCCTCGAGCCTGCTCAACCATTCAATAAGTTCCCGGCTGATCTGATTGTGACCTCAACTACACAGAGGCTCCTTGGAAAATAAATTTGGGAGAGCATAAGAATATTCTTTATTGGCTTCCGGTGGGGTGGGCGAGCAGGGTGGCCGCAAAAAAAAGAGCTCCTGCCCGTAGCCGTGATTCGCGGCGATTTCGGGGAAATCCATGAGACCACACGCAGTCCCCGACTATCGTCGGCCTTTGGGGCCGCCACGAGCAGCCAGCGGGGCCGGTTTAAAAGCCGGCGAAGAACCCCGTGCGGGTGTTGGGAGGCGGAGGCTGAGGCGTCGGGCCCGGCAGGTCGGAGCAGCGGAGGCGGAGCTACGAAGAGGTCAAGGCGGCAGGCCCGAGCGCCATGTAGGGTGGGTGCTCCACGTCGGATGGCTCCCACCTAGGAAGAAGAAGGTTTGAAGCCTGGTCCCAGGTGAATGTAGAGGAGAAAGAAAGAAGATTCATGGAAGTTTGTTAAAAAGTTTTTTTTTCTCAAAAAAGAAGAATGTCAGATCGATGAAGGGCAGGAGAGTGAAGGGGGAGAGAGGAGAAAGGAAAGAAGATAAAAAACAATAAGCTGCTAAAAGATGCGAAAAGCAGCGTCAAAGAAAGGAGGAAACGTGGGTTCGCCGCCGAAGGAGAAGACGAGCAAAAGAAAAGTGCTGACAGGATGGCGGAAGCCGAACTGCAAGGCGGGACCACACTACTTACGGTGGAGAAGGTGACCGAGGTGATGGTGGTGGAGCTGGAAAAACGTTTGGTGAGGCACATGGAGATCCTGAGGAAAGAGATGGTGGTCGTGGTGAGGTCATTGTTGGAGGAGGCAAATTGGCCCGATCACGGTGGAGGTGGCAAAGGCATTGGCCGAGGTGAGAGAGCAGGGCGAGAAGATGAAGGAGGTGGAGGAGGCCGTGACACGACACAGCGACCAGGTCCCCTCGATGGGAGACGAGCTGCGGAGGGTGGTGGAGGTTAACAGAGGGCTCCGAGCAAAGCTGGAAGACTTGGAAAACCGCTCAAGGCGGCACAATTTGAGAATTGTGGGCTTGCCCGAAGGGACAGAGGGCCCAAGGCCAACGCAATACTTCGCTTAGAAGTTAGCGGAGCTGATGGGGGAGGGTGAGAACCCCACCCTGTACGAGCTAGACCGAGCTCATCGGTCATTAAGGCCGAAGCCCAAAGTGAACGAGCCACCAAGGGCAGTAATTATCTGCTTCCATAAGTTTTGCATGAAGGAGAAAGTATTAAGCTGGGCGAAGCAGAAGCGTGAGGTGCTGTGGGATGGTACTGCGGTTCGGATCTACCAGGATTGGACGGTGGAGTTGGCAAAAAGACGAGCGGCGTTTGGGCGAGTGAAGGCGGCTTTGTACAAGAAGGGGGTGCGATTTGGTGTGGTGTACCCGGCGAAGTTGAGAGTAACATATAAAGCCAAAGACTTTTATTTTGAGACAGCGGAGGCGGCTGAGGCGTTCGTGAGGGCAGAAGGCTTGGGACAGACGTGAAGAGCGGAACAGGAAGAAAGACTGTGGACTGTGTTTGAGCGGCTGGAAAATGTACAAATGTTACAACTTTTTTTTAAACTGATTTGTATTGAAATTTGAAATTTACTTCTCTTTGCATTGTTGCAGAGTTCCAGTTAATGGTGTTCTGTGTTGCGACGGTTAAATGTTATGTTAGTGAATTGTAGGGGTTGGATTGTTGGGTTTGTTTTGCTGTTTCTTTCTCTGGGACTGGGTGGAAGGGGGCGAGAGGTATTGGCGGGGGGAGGGGGGGGGGGGGGGGGGGAGGGGGGGAGCCACCCGCGCTAGCTAACTAGAGTCAGTTAGTGAACGGGGGTGAGGTGAGAGGAGGACTGCGGACGTTGGAGCCTGGGTAGCAGACTTCAATAGGCCTACGAGGCGAGCAAGAGGGGGTGGAGGGAGAGATGTTGGGGGATGTTTTTGTAGGGGGGGGGGTTCTTGGGAGGGGGGAAGGGGTTTGATGTTAACAATGGACAGGGGCGGGTCAGGCTTATGGGGGAGGGCCCGGTGGTATGGTGATGGTGGATAAGAAAGGTGGGGGGGGGGGGTGAGAGACCCCCAGTAAGGATAATCACGTGGAACGTGAGAGGGCTAGGAGGTCTGGTCAAGAGGTCAAGGGTGCTTGCACATCTTAAAAGTTTGAAAGCCGATGTAGCAATGCTGCAGGAGACTCACTTGAGGGTGAAGGACCAGGTGAGACATAAAAAGGGCTGGGTTAGCGTTTAGTGTTTCACTCCGGATTTGATGGAAGGGCTCGAGGGGTAGCGGTGCTGGTCAGCAAAAGGGTACGCTTCCAGATGGAGAAGGTGGTGGCAGATCAGGGGGGTAGACATGTGATTGTGACAGGGGCATTGGAGGGGAGATTAGTGGCGCTGTTAAGTGTATACGGTCCCAATTGGGACGATGTGGGATTCGTGAGGAAGGTGGTTGGGGTTATTCACGACTTAGACACGCATGAGCTGATTGTGGGGGGGGGGTCTGGAACCTGGTGCAGGAACCAAGGTTGGACAGATCATGGCCACGCTCGCTGGTCCCATCAGGGGGGGCGAAGGCGCTGGCTGGGCTAATGGTGGAAATGGGAGGGGTGGACCCTTGGTGGTTCCTGCACCCAAGGGAACGGGAGTATTCGTTTTTCTCAGCGGTCCATAAGGTATACTCGCGGATCTACTTTTTTGTGGTGGGGAAGGCTTTGCTGGCTGGAGTCAAGGGGTCGTAATACTCTGCAATTGCAGTGTCAGATCACGCTCCACATTGAGTGGATATGGTGCTAGAGAAGGGGGCAGCGCAGAGACCGGGGTGGAAACTGGATGTGGGGCTTTTGGGGAACCAAGTATTCTGTGAGAAAATTGAAACGGTAATTAAGGAATATGTAGGTTTCAATTGTACGGGTGAGGTGTCGAAGACAGTCATCTGGGAGGCTCTAAAGGCAGTGGTGAGAGGTGAGGTAATTTTGTTTAAGGCTAGGGTGGATAAGGAGGAGAGGTTGGAGCGGCAGAGGGTAATAGATGAGATGTTGGAGGTAGATAGGAGGTATGCAGAGGATGGGGACCCGGCAAAGCTGGAAAAGAGGAAGGAACTACAGGCGAGCTTCGACCGACTGTCCACCAGGAAGGCGGTGCGCCAACTGAGACGAGCAAGGGGTACAGTTTATGAACATGGAGATATGTTAGCAGGTCAGCTCCGGAGGGAGGCAGCGGTAAGGGAAATTCTTCAGGTGAAGGATAGGGCAGGGAAGTTGGTGGTGGCCCCAGTGCTGATTAACAAGGTTTTTGAGGAGTTTTATGAGAGGTTGTACAAGTCAGAGCCACTCGGAGGAGACCGTGAGATGCAGGAATTTCTCGATGGGTTGGAGTACCCGAGGCTAGGGGAGGGGGACAGGGCTACATTAGAAGGAGCAATAATGGAGCAGGAGATAAAGGATGCGATTGGGAGGATGCAGTCGGGGAAGGTGGCAGGGCCGGATGGGTTTCCGGTGGAATATTATAAAAAATTTAAGGATAGGTTGGCACCCCTGATGGTGGGGATGTTTGAGGAGGCGAAAGGGAAGGGGGTGTTGCCACAAACCTTGGGGCAGGCATCGATGTCCCTGTTACTAAAAAAAGATAAGGATCCGACGGAGTGTGGGTCGTATCGGCCCATATCACTTCTGAATGTGGACGTAAAAGTGTTGGCGAAGGTACTGGCGGGTAGGCTGGAGGAGTGCCTTCCGAAGGTAATAGGGGAGGATCAGACGGGGTTCGTGAAAGGGAGGCAGCTGTTTTCGAACATTAGGAGGGTTTTGAACGTTGTTATGGCACCGGCGGAAAGAAAGGAAACAGAGGTAGTTGTGGCATTGGACGCCGAGAAGGCGTTTGATCGGGTAGAATGGGGGTACCTGATGGCAGTACTGGAGCGGTTTGGGATTGGACCAAGGTTTGTGAACTGGGTAAAGCTATTATATAAGGAACCGAAGGCGAATGTCCGCACAAATAATATCAGTTTGAGATATTTCTCTCTCCACCGTGGGACGAGACAGGGATGTCCTATGTCCCCCCTGCTGTTTGCACTTGCGATTGAGCCGCTGGCCATCGCATTGAGAAGTTCGGGAGCATGGAAAGGAATAGTGCGGGGGGGGGGGGGGGGGGGATAGAGCATAGCGTGTCCTTATATGCCGATGACTTGCTGCTGTATGTGTCGGAGCCGAGTGCGTCGATAGGAGGAATATTGGTGCTACTGCGGGTATTTGGGTCTTTCTCGGGGTACAAGTTGAACCTGGACAAGAGTGAGTACTTTGTGGTGTCTCGGCCGGGGGTGGGGGCAGGGGTGGGGGGGCTGCCATTCCGTAGAGCAGGGACTCATTTTAGGTATCTGGGGGTGCAGGTTGCCCGGGAGTGGGGGAGGCTTCGTAGGTACAATATCACTAGTTTGGTGGGGAGAGTGAAAGCCGATCTGTTTTCAATGCCTACCGATTTTCCTGCCAAATACTTTTTTCAGGGAGATTGAGGGAAGGATTACCTCATTCATATGGGGAGGGAAGGTGGCCAGAGTGAGAAAGGTGCTGCTACAGAGGGGAAGGCAGACAAGGGGTTTGGGTCTCCCGAACTTGTTGTACTACTACTGGGCGGCGAATGTGGAGAAAGTGCGGAGCTGGGTCAGACGGGTGGATTCTCAGTGGGTCAGAATGGAGGAGAGTTTGTGCAGGGGGTGGGGGTTGAAGGCACTTGCAACAGCGCCGCTCCCGATAGCTCCGGGGAAATATTCAGGGAGTCCGGTAATAATAGCTTCATTGAAAATCTGGAGGCAGTTTCGCCAACACTTCGGGTTGGGTTTAGGGTCAAGGGAAATGCCGATTCGGGGGAACCACAGATTTGAGCCAGGGAGGTGGGATGGAAGTTTTTGGAAATGGGAAGAGAAGGGGATTAAGACGCTAAAAGATTTGTTTCTTCGGGGTCGGTTTGCAGGATTGTGGGAGCTGGAAGTGAAGTATGGGCTAGAGCAGGGAGAAGGGTTTAGGTACATGCAGGTTTGGGATTTTGCCAGGAAGGAGATACAGAGCTTCCCAGAGGAACCGGCCTCCACATTGCTGGAGGAGGTGTTGACGACAAGGGGACTGGAGAAGGGGGCAGTGTCAGCGGTGTACGCAGCTATTCTGGAAGAGGATAAGGCACCACTGGAAGGGATCAAAGCAAAGTGGGAGGAAGAGCTGGGAGAGGTTATAGAGGTGGGGGTCTGGTGTGAGGTGCTCCGGAGAGTGAATGCCTCCACCTCATGTGCGAGGTTGGGGCTGATACAGCTGAAGGTGGTATATAGAGCGCACCTCACGAGGACGAGGATGAGCTGATTTTTTGAAGGAGTAGAGGATGTGTGTGAGCGTTGCGGGAGGGGGCCTGCGAATCACATTCATATGTTTTGGTCCTGTCCAAAGCTAGGGGAGTACTGGAAGGAGGTGTTTCGGGTAATTTCCAAGGTGGTGCGTGTGAAACTGGACCCGGGTCCCCAGGAGGCCATATTCGGGGTGTCGGACCAGCCAGGGTTGGAAACGGGAGTGGAGGCAGATATCATAGCCTTCGCCTCGTTGATCGCCCGAAGCGGATCCTGCTGGGATGGAGAGCAGCCTCCCCACCCAGTGCCCTGGCGTGGCGGGGGGACCTGTTGGAATACTTGACCCTTAAGAAGGTTAAGTTCGAACTGAGGGGAAGTCGGAGGGGTTCTACAAGTCATGGGCACTATTTATTATGCACTTTCAAGAACTGGATAACATCGAACATTAGTTGGGGGGGGGGGGCGGGTGGCTGTGTAGATTAAGGGTGACTACGGGTAATCCCTGATTCCTTTTTGTCATTTGTTTATGTAAACATGTGGGCTGAGGTTTGGGGGTTGGTGGGCGGATGGGATCGTTGTTATTATGGGGATTGACATATCTTGCTGATTATTGTTTATTGTTGATGGGTGTAAATGTGGGAGAAAATGTGAAAAAGTAGAATAAATTTTTTTTTTAAATAAATAGAAAAAGGAAATAGAGGCACTGGAGAAGATGCAACAAAGATTCACAAGAATAATACCAGAACTGAGAGCATTTTTATCATAGAATTTGCATAGAAGGGGGCTATTCGGCCCATCGAGTCTACACATGCCCTTGAAAGAGCACCCTACATAAGCCCACACCTCCATCCTATCCCCATAACGCAGTAACCCCACCTAACTGTTGGACATTAAGGGCAATTTATCACGGCCAATCAACCTAACCCGCACATCTTTGGACTGTGGGAGGAAACCGGACCACCCGAAGGAAGTCCACGCAGAGACGGGGAGAACGGGCAGACTCCGCACAGACAGTGACCCAAGCCGGGAATCGAACCCAGGTCCTTGGCACTATGATGCAACAGTGCTACCCACTGTGCTACCTGCCGCCCCATTGCACATTAACCCTCAGGAAAGGCTGGGGCTGCTTTTCGCTAGAAAAAAAAAGACTCGAGGGTGATCTGATGGAAGTCCTTAAGATTATGAAGAGTTCAATAATCCAATAGGGATTTGATGAGAAACCTCTTTACCCAGCGAGTGGTGAGAATGTGGAACTCACTACCACAGCGAGTGGTTGAGGGGAACAGCATGAATACATTGAAAGGGAACCGAGATTCATAGAATCATTGAATTTACAGTGTAGAAGGAGACCATTCAGCCCATCGAGCCTGCACTGGCCCCTGGAAGCATACATGAGGTAGAAAGGAATAGAAGGATATGCTGATGGGGGAGATGAAGAGGGGTGGGTGGAGGCTCATGTGGAGCATCAATACTGACAGAGACCAATTGTGTTGTTGCGCTCCGAGGTTCAAAGAGCATCAAACTAATAAAGATTTTGACCAATGAAGGAATTTTATTTCCCTATTAAGGGGCAATTTAGTGTGGCCAATCCACCTACCCTGCACATCTTTGGGTTGTGGGGTGAGACCCACGCAGACACGGGGAGAATGTCCACACGGACAGTGACCCGGAGCCGGGATGAAACCCGGGTCCTCGGTGCCGTGAGGCAGCAGTGCTAACCCCTGCACCACCGCGCCGCCCTGACATCAGCTATTTGTGAAGGGGATATGATAATGCACGGTTTGAATAAACTGCACATACACTGTATTTCCCAAAATAATTCCATTATATTCCTCCATGTCCAGTTGTATCTGTGCCTTTTCCATGTAAGGTTTACTGAACAGTAAGGATATCTCCTCAGATCAGTGATGGCAGACTCGGCTAGTGAGTGGGCCGCATGAGTGACCCTCATTCATCTCTGTGTCGGCAAGATTGAAATCCACTAACTGTGACCTATCTATCAGATTAAATACATTTAATACACACCAAATATTTCATAACGAGTTATAGAAAATGCTTAGTTCAATTCATTTATATTTTAATTGAACTATCAACTTCAAATGTTAAAAATAAAATATTTACACTTTGGATGCAGAGGGAGTGCACGGCTCACAGTCAATGTTGTGCAATCAGAATGCTCCTCACTTCACTTCCCCTCGCTTCACATGTGTCAAGTCAAGTCGCCATAGTGCCAGTTGACCACAGGCTGCCTTCCCCTTTGACAGGGAGAGCTGAGATATGGTGATTTAACTGGAGGATCACCATACCTCAGGTGAAGGCCAAGGTTGAGAAGGCAAAGCCTTCATGAATAACCTCAGCCAGTACGGGAATTGAACACGTGCTGTTGGCCTCGCTCTGCATCATAAACAAGCTGTCCAGTGGATCACTTCAGTAATACCGGTAGAAAAAAACTATGTGGATGGGAATTGGTGGAATATGGCAACCCTGCCTGTGGGCAACAGTCAGCAAAATGTTTATTGTGGGCCGCGCTCAGAACCCAGATGGGCTGCATGTGGCCCCCAGGCCGCTGGTTTCCCACAACTGCTGTGTGTGTGGGAAGGGATTCACTCAGTCATCCCACATGCTGAGACACAAATGAGCTCACACTGGGGACAAACCGTTCATGTGCTCTGACTGTGGGAAGGGATTCAAACATTCATCCACCCTTCTGACACATTAGAGAGTTCACACAGGGGAGAGACCATTCACCTGCCCGAAGTGTGGGAAGGGATTCAGTGAGTCATTCAATTTTCTGACTCGCCAGCAGGTTCACACTGGGGAGAGGCCTTTCACCTGCACTGTGTGGGGGAAGCGATTCACTCGTTCTTCTAACCTGCGAATACGCCAAGTCACTCACACCAATGAGAGTCCCTTTAAATGCTCTGCCTGTGGGAGTGGCTTCAAAAGTTCTCAAGAACTGATGTCCCACCAGCGCACTCACACTGAGGAGAGACCGTTCAGCTGCTCTGACCTTGGGAAGAGGTTTCTAGGTCATCCAACATGCTGGAACACCAGAGAGTTCACACAAGGAGAGGCCATTCACCTGCTCTGAGTGTGAGAAAGGATTTATTCAGTTATCCAAACTGCAGATGCACCAATGAATCCACATCGGACAGAGGCCATTCACTTGCTCTGATTGTGGGAATGGATTCTGTGATTCATCCACCCTGAAGCCACACCAGTAGAGAGAGGTCGTTCATCTGATCTATTTGTGGAAAAGGATTCACTCTGCTATGCATCCTGTTGAGACAGCAGAGTGTTCAGAAGTGATGACAGGGATTGGCTTCTGCTGTTATTGCTGCTGTTAATCACATCCAGGACTGAACCATCTTCATTCTGACACTTAGTGAGGTTGGACGGTTAGAGGGTTTCTTTCTGCTGGACTGGCCGGTCTCACGACTTTGCTTCCAGTGGGCTGATGCGCTTCGAGTCTGGGAGAGTACATCTCCTTTGAATTAATCCACAAAAGGTCACTTCCCACAACCGAGTGAATCCCTTCCCGCAGTCAGACAGGTGAACGGTCTCTCCCCGGTGTGAACTCATTGGAGTGTCAGCAGGCTGGATAATTGAGTGAATCCGATCCCACAAATGGAGCAGGTTAATGGCCTCTCCCTGTTATGAACTCGCTGGTGAGTCGGAAGGCTATATGAATCACGGAATCCTTTTCAGCAAGTAGAGCAGGTGAACACCACATCCTGGTGAACACTTTCTCCCCAGTGTGAATGCACTGGTCGATCATCTGGCTGAATGACTCAGTGAATCCCTGTCCACATGCAGAGCATTTGAAAGGCCTCTCCAGAGTGTGAATTTACTGCTGTGTCTGCAAGGTGGATAAATTACTGAATCCTTTCCCACATTCAGAGCAGGTGAATGGCTTCTCCCCATTGTGAGCTCTTTGATGTGGCAGCAGGTGGGATGACTGAGTGAATCCCTTCCCACACACAGAGCAGGTGAGTGGCCTCTCCCCAGTGTGACGACATTGATGAGTTTCCAGCACAGATGGGGATCTGAATCCTTTCCCACAGTGCCCACATTTTCAGGTGCAGGCGTCCTTGAGACTCTCCAGGTTTCATAATCAGTTGAAGCCTCGTCCACAGCAAAAACGTGCAGGATTTCTCTCCGCTCTGAATGGTGCGATGTTTTATCAGGCTGTGTAATTGGTTAACACCAGAGCGGCACGGTGGTGCAGTGGTTAGCACTGCTGCCTAGGGTGCGGAGGACCCGGGTTCGATGCCGGCTCCTTGTCTGTGTGGAGTTGCACATTGCCTCCATGTCTGCATGGGTCTCATCCCCCCCAACCCAAAGTTGTGCAGGTTAGGTCGATTGGTCGCACTAAATTGCCCCTTAATTGGACAGAATAATTGAGTATTCTAAATTTATAAAACAAAGTAATTGGTTGACGCTTTTTCCAGTGAGTTCCTTGGAACGCATTTATCCAGGTGTCTGTGTGTCTTGGTGCTTTAAAATCTCTTGAGACAGACAAACATTTCTACTTCTAGGTTCAAAGTCCGATGATATTCAGGTCCCAAGGAATCGAGTGACTTTGTCAGACCCAGATGCGAGATTTACTTTCAGATTTCTGTCTGTAAATCCTCACTTTCTAATGTACTGTAAAAGGAGATTATAAATATCATCACTGTCAAATAAAATAGAAATTCAGAAGACAATTCTAGTTTCAATGGAATATTTTTCCTCCCTCGTTCCCCTCAAGCTGTAAATTTCCATCCCACATACTCCCTCCATTCTCACTCTGCTGTATCTAATATTAACCCATGATTAGATATATGGGGTAGTGGGGGGGAAGTTTATTTCGGCAGTGAGTGCTGATGACTTGGAACTCACTACCTAGTGGTGCAAGTTGAGACGATAAGATTATTTGAAACTGAACGTAGAAGGGCACATGAAGGAAATAAACTTGCAGAGGTATGGTGATATCAAGGAGAAATGGGACAGCCTGAATTGTTCTGCAGAGAGTCGGCATGGACTCAAGTGACTGAATGGATTCCTTCTGTGCTGAAATAAAACTGTGAAATTATTCACAGACCTATATCAGAAGACAAGAAATAATAATAAATGGCTTAACCCCTTTAATGTGAACATTATGAAAGAGACCATTCTTTTAGCCAGACAAATAAATATGTCAAGCTGAGGGAGCAAAGGATGTCAATGTCTTTCAGAGAGAGAGAGAGAGACCTGGGCCAAGCTTTTCAGAGTCTGCACCCTCCCTGGATTCGCTTCCTTTCCTACAGTTGCTGCAAGTCACCAATGTCCCCCCAGAATGAGAAAGGAAATGGAAAGGGGGAAACACTGAGCTCCCAGATGAGGAGGAAGTTTTAGTCTGAAACTCATTGTCCAACCTCCGAATTGTGACGTCACAATGAAGCCCTGCCTGAATCAACCAATACCAAATCACTCAGCTCCACGGTGACGTCTGCGGGTTCCAGTGCGCAGTCCCGTCCCCATTGTTCCCCCTCCCCGACACCTCCTCCAGACACGGATTCCAGGCAACCGGCTGACGGCTCCCGCCAGAGCGAGAAGCCTCTCGGTGATCTCCGCCCAGGTCCGGGACTGCGCATGTTCAAGGGGCGGGTTGGTGCGCATGTGCGGGGAGGCCCCGCCCCTTGACCCTCATGCAGAAATATTGACCAATGGCAAACTGGGAGGACCGGAAGGCCTCTTCACCGCCTGCCAATCAGAGTTCCTTCATTGTCTACCTGCAGACTTTGGAAATTGAGCTTGTTAACCTGCTCATTCCTGCCCAGCAAAGCTGCTGCTCCTCACTCTGAATGAGCTTGAGCTTCACACCTCCCGTCTCCAACATCTGTGAGTAAAACACTTTATTTTCTCCCCCTTTCCATTTCTTTTCTCATTCTCACCTTCAATTGGTCACTTGCAGCAACTGAAGGGAAAGGAAGTGAATCCAGGGAGGGTGCAGACTCTGGAAAGCTTGGCCCAGGTCTCTCTCTCTCAAAGACATTGACATCCTTTGCTCCCTCAGTTTGACACATTTATTTGTCTGGCTAAAAGGATGGTATCTTTCCCAATGCTCACAGCTCAGTCACTCCGCCCCTCCGAATCCGCTCCCTGAAGACGACGTATGGGGTAGTTTTTGGCGACTAGGTATTGGGGAATGAGAGAGGAAAAAATGTTCCATAGAAACAAGAGTTGTCGGTTATGAATTTCTATCCTTCACTTTTGTAAACTCGTTTTGTAAACTCCTTTTATAGGATATTAGAAGAGGAGGAATTACAGACAGAAATCTCAAACGTAACCTCTCGATGTGACGGAGTCACTCTGTTCCTTGGGACCTGAATATCATCAGCCTTTGAATCTAGAAGGAGAAATGTTTGTCTGTTCTGTCGGCTTCAAAATATTTTAGCCATCAGTGTGACTGGAAAAGCACCGAGACACACACACCCGAGTGAGAGTGTTCCAGAGCACTGACTGTGGAAAGAGCTTTAACCGGTTACACAGCCTGAAAAAAAAATCACACCATTCACAGCGGGGAGAGACCGTACACGTGTTCTGTGCAGGAGGCGTCAACTGATTGTCTGACCTGGAGAGACACGAGGAGACCCAAAACATGGAGAAACCGTGGAAATGTGGGAACTGTGGGAAGGGATTCAGATCCCCATCTGTACTGGAAGCTCATCGACGCATTCACACTGGGGAGAGGCCCTTTACCTGCTCTGTGTGTGGGAAGAGATTTGCTGTGTTATCCAACCTGCGGGCACACCAGCGAATTCACACCGGCGAGAAGCCATTCAGCTGCTCTCAATGTGGGAAGAGATTCAGTGATTCATCCAACCTGCGGAATCATCAGCTAATTCACACTGGGGAGCGACTGTTCACCTGCTCTCAGTGTGGGAAGAGATTCACTCAGTTATCCCAGCTGAAGAGTCACCAACGGGTTCACACTGGCGAGAAGCCATTCACCTGCTCTCTGTGTGGGAAGGGATTCACTGAGTTATCCAGCCTGAAGAAACATCAGCGAGTTCACATTGGGGAGAGGCCATTCACCTGCTCTCAGTGTGGGAAGGGATTCCGTGTTTCATCCGTACTAGTGAAACACCAGCGAGTTCACACTGGAGAGAGGCCATTCACCTGCTCTGCTTGTGGGAAGGGATTTACTGAGCTATCCATATTGAAGAAACACCAGCGAGTTCACACAGGGGAGAGGCCATACACCTGCTCTCAGTGTGGGAAGAGATTCACTCGGTCAGACACCCTGCAGTCACATGAGCGAATACACACTGGGGAGAGGGCATGCAAATGCCCTCAGTGTGGGAAGGCATTCTATGTTTCAACCAGCCTATGGTCACATCAGCGAGTTCACACTGGGGAGAGGCCGTTCACCTGCTCTCAGTGTGGGAAAGGATTTATTCACTCATCCAGCCTGCGGTCACAACAACGACTTCACACCGGATAAAGGCCACTCGTGCCCACAGCCTGGGAAGGAAATCTGTGATTCATCGCAGCTGCTGATTCGCCAAGTTCACAATTGATTACAGTGGTTGGATTCTGTTATTGTTTCTGCTTCAATTACATCCAGGACTGCATTTTGTTCATTCTGACAGTTGGCCAATGGGGATGGTCAGACGGTTTCTTTCTGCTGGACTGCCGGTCTCACGAGGTTGCCTCCAGTGGGCTGATGCTCTTTGAGACTTGTTGCAATTGCCTGGTTCTAAATTTCACGAGGATCACAGACTGAAAGAGTGTTTGTAAGTTTGAAGATATTTAGTTCCCATTTCTGTTTGGAACCCCCAAAGCTTGCCACCTTGCCATGGAGATGGGCTGTGGTGGTTATATGTTTTTTTCTGTTTAATTTATTTGGGTGTTCTTCACAGAAGAAAACTATGAGGGTATGAAATAAATGAAAGAAAATTGCTTATTGTCACAAGTAGGCTTCAAATGAAGTTACTGTGAAAAGCCCCTAGTCGCCACATTCCGGTGCCTGTTCGGGGAGGCTGGTAGGGGAGTTGAACTGTGCTGCTGGCCTGCCTTGGCCTGCTTTCAAAGCCAGCGATTTAGCCCTGTGCTAAACAGCCCCCTCGGAGGGGCAAGTTGTTTGAGGTGGATTGGGAAACCGGGATTAGCTAAGATTAAAGGAAATATGACATATTTACCAGCTGGTCAGTTAGCTCAGTTGGCTGGTTCATGATGCGGAGCGACGCCAACAGCATGGGTTCAATTCCCCTACAGAGGTTATTGATGAAGGCCCTGCCTTCTCAACATTGCCCCTCACCTGAAGTGTGGTGACCCTCCAGTAAGTAATCACCAGTAAGCTCTCTCTCTCTCAAAGGGGAGAGCAGCCCATGGTCCTTTTGTGACTTTCATTTTACAGAATACAACAAGATTCCTTTAAGGATCACAAATCAAAGTTAAAGATCCCATTAGATCAAAGGAAGCGGCTCTTGAAGTGGCCAAAACAGTAGTAAGCCTGAGGATTGGGAACTTGTTTCGAATTCAGCAAAGGAGGACAAAGAAACTGATAAAGAAAAAATAGAATATGAGAGCAAACTGGGGAGAACTGGAAAAGCTCCGATAGGAATGTGAAAAGGAAAAGATTAGCAAAGACCAACATGGGTCCATTCCAGGCAGAGACAGGAGAGTTTATAATGGAGAATAAGAAAATGGCAGAGAAACTAAACAATGTGTGTCTGTCTTCATGGAGGAAGATACAGAAAATTGTTCAAAAACTCAAGG
Source organism: Scyliorhinus torazame (assembly GCF_047496885.1). Taxonomy (NCBI): domain Eukaryota; kingdom Metazoa; phylum Chordata; class Chondrichthyes; order Carcharhiniformes; family Scyliorhinidae; genus Scyliorhinus; species Scyliorhinus torazame. The sequence continues at coordinate 144,488,684 of NC_092711.1, forward strand.
GAACCAAGGAACTGGTATTCAAGAGGGACTGAAAGAGATTAGTATTAGTGACAAAGTAGTATTGGAGAAATTAATGTGGGTTGAAAGTTAATAAATCCCACAAAGTTGATGCTCTACATCCCAGAGTGCTGAAAGATGTGGCTGTAGAGATAGTGGATACATTGGTGATCATCTTTCAAAGATTCTACAGATTCTGGAATGGTTCCTGCAGGTTGGAAGGTGGTAAATGTAACCCCAATATTTAAGGAGGGAGAGAGTAAACAGGGAACCACAGACGCATTAGCCTGACATCAGTAGGAGGGAAAATGCTGCAATCTATTATAAAGGATGTGATAACAGACAAATTAGGAGCAGGAGTAGGCCACTCGGCCCCTCGAGCCTGCTCCACCATTCAATAAGTTCACGGCTGCTCTGATTGTAACTTCCAATCCACATTCCCGCTACCCTCCCGATAACCTTTCACCCTCTTGCTTACCAAGAATCTATCCAGCTCTGCCTTCAAAATATTCACAGACTCTGCTTCCACTGCCCTTTGAGGAAGAGTGCTCCAAAGACTCACGACCCTCAGAGAGAAAAAAGTTCTCCTCTGCCTTAAATGGGCAAGTTATTACTTTTAAAGTGACTCCAATTTCTAGATTCTTCCACAAGAGGAAACATCCTTTCCACATCCACCCTGTCAAGGCCCCTCAGGATCTTTTACGGTTCAATCAAGTCACCTAAACTCCATCGGACACAAGCCCAGCCCGTCCAATCATTCCTCATAAGACCAGCCTCCAATTCCAGGTACGAGTCCAGTAAACCTTCTCTGAACTGCTTCCAACACATTGACATCATTCCTTAAATGAGAGCAATACTGTACACAGTGCTCCAGATGTGGTCTCACCAATGTCCTTTGTAACTGAAGCATAGCCTCCCTACTTTTGTATTCAATTCCCCTCACAATAAACAATAACATTCTATTAGCTTTCCTAATTACTTGCTGTACCTGTATACTCGCCTTTTGTGATTCATGCTCTTGGACACCCAGATCCCTCTGAATCTCAGAGCTCTGCAATCTCTCACCGTTTAGATTATAAGCTTTTTTTATTCTTTCTACCAAGATGGACAATTTCACATTTTTCCCTCATTATGCTCCATTTGGCAGATTTTTTCCCACTCACTTAACCTACCTATATCACTTTAGTCTCCTTATGTCCCATTCACAATTTACTTTCCTTCCTATCTTTGTTACAATTGGAACATAGGAGCAGGACTTGGCTATTCAGCCCGTCGACCTGCTCCACCATTCAATACGATCATGGCTGATCATCCACTTCAATGCCTTTCCCCCCACACTATCCCCATATCCCTTTGTGTAGGGGCTGGTTTAGCACAGTGGGCTAAAACAGCTGGCTCATAAAGCAGGATAAGGCCAGCAGCGAGGGTTCCATCCCCGTACCAGCCTCCCCGAACAGGCGCCAGAATGTGGCGATTAGGGGCTTTTCACAGTAACTTCATTTGAAGCCTACTTGTGACAATAAGCGATTTTTGTTTCATTTCATGTTATTGGGATTTAGAAATCTGTGTCTCTGCTTTAAACACACTCAATGACTGAGCTTCCACAGCCCTCTGGGGTAGAGAATTCCAAAGATTCACAACCCTCTGAGTAAAGAAATGTCTCCTCTGAGACTGGTCCTAAATGGCTTCCCCCTTATTTTGAAATTCTGTCCCCTGGTTCTAGACTCTCCAAACGGGGGAAACATCTCACCTGCACCTGTTACCAATTATTTTTGGCTATCCTCAACAGACACAGAATACAAAGCAGCTGATAAATGTGAAGAACAGATGATGAATGCTGCAGCATCGATAGCAACCTGTCTGACCATCAAGTGAAGAATTCTGCTGTCAGAGCCAGGCAACTACAGATCACTGAATTGTTGAAGCTTTTCTTGTGTAATCTTGGAGGCCGCCCCGGTCTTTGGAAATCTAGGAATGGGTAAATTTATGCTCGCGACTGTGACATGTGAGACTAAAATGGACTACGCTCGTGTGTATGTTTGCCTGTTGAAAAATGTAAAATGTTATTATAGAGTACAAGTTGCATGTAATCATAAGAAATGTTTAAAATTTTAAAAGTTTTTAGAAAAATAAAGCCATCTGCGTACATCGCTGGTTCATTTTTTTTGAAGGGGGAGGTGTGACGATTGGAAGATTTTTGGAAAATTTGATTATAAATGTATTGGGCAATTTAAGGGTTAAAAGCGTGGGGTTAGAGTGTGATTCACTGCAAAATTATAGAGAGCAGTTTTTGGAGAAAGGTTTGGAGAGAGAAGTTCAATTTTGGGCCCACAATTCTCCCACAGTGAGATAGATTGAGATCTGTATCTTTCTTTTCCTGTTGTTTAATGGGAGATTGAGTAGTAATGTTTAAATGGGTAATTGTAAGCTGTTGTTTTGGGTGTGAAGTTAAAAAGTTTAATATTGTAGCCACAATAAAGTTTTATTTTAAAAATAACCAAGCCCTATTTCTTCATGCGATCATTCCTGGAGTGAATCATTCCTTCCGCACAGTCACACAAATAGACTGAAATATTGGGGTTTTGGTCCAGTATCCTAGCCACTGTTGGGGTCTGGTCTGGGATCGGAATAGTGAACGATGTAACAATTGGTTGGTGGCCCATTTTCCAGTCAGTCCTCCAGCACCTTCCTGTCTCTCTATTACTGCGACGCCCATGGCAGTTTCCCAACTGGGACACAGGCCCCGTTATTCTCAGCGAAATTCATCCCTCAGCTCTGTCGCCCGGCTGTCATTGATATGAGCAACAGAGACAGAAAGGTGCAGAGGAGCAAGTGGGAAGTTAAAACTTGTGGCTCAAAATCAATACTTCAACATTTGTCAGTGAAATCCATGTTATTTATACTGGGTTTTTAATTATTAGATTTAGGCATCGGAGGCAAAGGGTGGAGGGTTTTAAAGTATAACTTTTCCTTTCTAACTAGAGTCCGCCATGGCTCAGGGGGCAGCACTATCACCTCTGGGTCAGAAGGTTAAGACCCAGTTAGGGACCTGTGGACAAAAACCAGTTCCAACATTCCTGGTCCCAGCACTGAGTGAATGCTGCACTGTCAGAACAGCTTTCTTTCAAATAAGATATTAAACTGAGGCCCTGTCTCCCCCCCCCCCCGCCCCGCCCGCCCCCCCCCCCCCACCCCCCACCCCCCACCTCCCACACCCCACCTCCCACGCGCGCGCCCCCCCCCCCCCCCCCCCCCCCCCCACTTTGAAGAAGAGCAGAGGAGTTATCCCCGGTGTCCCGGTCAATATTTATCCCTCAATCAACATCACTAAAACCAGATCATCTGCTCATTATCATTTGGTGTGTGGGATCTTGCTGTGTGGAAATTGGCCGCTGCGCTTCCTACATTACAACAGTGACTACACTTCAAAAGAACTTCATTGGCTGTAAAGCACTTTGGGACGTTCTGTGGTTGTGAAAGGCGCTATAGACATGTAAGTTTTTTAATTGAAGGTTTATGTTATCTGATCTTGTTATCTGGAACTTAATTGATTTGAGCCACACCCAACTTGCGATTTAATAAATTCACTTTGGTTCAGACAAGACTTTAACCAATTAAGACAAAATCAAAATTCTCTGGATAGTAAATTTAAAAATAAGTTTATTAAATGAAAAAAGTTTACTGAATAACTTTAACACATTGACTTTTCCAACTTCATGTGGGTGATCAGTCTGTAGAAGCGTAACCCTCTCTGGCTCCTTTGACAGTAATTCTTGTAGAATTCAGCCTCGGGAGTCTGGCTCCTTCTTTGACAGTAATTTCTTTGGAACTCAACCTCGGGAGTCTTCAGTACTTGGCCAGCAAGGAAGATCTTCCGAACCTCTACTTTTATCCCCAAAGTGACCATTACCTCACGTCAGAGTTGGGTCTGTTGTAACATGATAACTGGTCAATTTGGTCACTAGATTAATTTAATTGGATCCCCAATTACTGACACCTTCTCATTATCTCAGACAGGAATACAATAGAACTGTTTCATACTATCCCTTTATCTGATTCTCTACAATCCCTTATTCATACAGTTTCAAATGTTGAGGCTAATCAGAGCTTGAAGGTCTCTCTTGTCAGTACATTTGTCCTCATTGCACTTTCTTTATACACAGCAATTAACCTTTGACATTTTTACAGCAAATGAGAATCAGGGCACGACCTAATGGCCACGATGCGCAAGGCGCAAATCCAAGTGCGCCAGTTAGATCACAGGAGAGTCTGAAATTGGGCACCAAGAGGCAAATGGTTTCCGATCTAACCGGCCTATTCCCACTGGCCGGATTCAGGCCAATCTCCATCCCGTTAACGGGAAGGACCCCCTATCTAAAGGCAAAGCTTGATTTAAGCGACTCCATAGCCGGTCACATGGACGCCGATGAGTATTGGCCCCACACAGACATGGGCCAGGCATCACGGTACCGGAGGGGTTCCCGGGCCATGGAGGCCCCCGACTGGTCAGGTATAGGGCAGGGTGCCCCCCCCGGCACAGCCCTGGGACGTGTGCATCTTGGCACCGCAAACCTGGACATTTCACACTCTGCCCACTCACTAAGATCATTCATAAAGACTGAGTCTTGATTTTGTGCAACAACCATGTCTTTCTCTCCATTTCAAATCCCCTGTGAAAATCCAAACACAGTGTATCGTGAAATTATTAGATTTAAAAAAGAACGAGTTGTTGGGATTCACTGCCTCACAATGGTGCAGGAAGGAAATTCAACTGTAACTTTCACAAGGGAACTGGACAGATTCTGGAGGAAAAGAAACTTGCCGGGCGATGGGACTAATTAGTTAATTCAAAGAGCTAGCATGGGAACAATGGGCGGGATGGCCTCTTTCTGTGCTCACTGAGACTCGTTTGCATTTGAAGAAAGTGGGAAATACCTGGAAGCCACTTCCTACGATGCGGGTAGAAGCAGAGATAATGGAAAGTCTCCCAAAGGAAATTAGATGGGCTTTTCAGGGAAATAAACTGACGGATACGGGAATAGGACGGGGCAATGGTTTGATCTACAGAGATCTACAAGATGTGAATCTTTGGAATTCTCTACCCCAGAGGGCTGTGGGAGCTCAGTCATTGAGTGTGTTTAAAGCAGAGACTGACAGATTTCTAAATCCCAATAACACAAAGGGATATGGGGACAGTGTGGGGGAAAAGACATTGAAGTGGATGATCAGCCATGATCGTATTGAACGGTGGAGCAGGCTCGACGGGCTGAATGGCCAATTCCTGCTCCTATGTTTCAATGATACAAAAGTAAGCAGGAAAGTAAATTATGAAGAGGACATAAGGAGGTTAAAAAGGTAGATGTTAAATGAGTGAAACAAGATCTGCCAAATGGAGAATAATGTAGGAAAATGTGTAATTGTCCATGTTGGGCAGAAGAATAAAAAAGTTTATTATCTAAATGGTGAGAGATTGCAGATATCCGAGACTCAGAGGGATCTGGATGTCCACGAGCATGAATCACAAAAGGCGAGTATACAGGTGCAGCAAGTAATTAGGAAAGCTATTAGAATGTTATTGTTCATTGTGAGGGGAATTGAAGACAAGAGTAGGGAGGTTATGCTTCAGTTGTACACAGTAGCACAAGTGGATACCACTGTGGCTTCACAGCTCCAGGGTCCGAGAATCGATTCCCCACTGGATCACTGTCTGTGGAGTCTGCACGTTCTCCCCGTGTCTGCGTGGGTTTCCTCCAGGTGCTCCGGGTTCCTCTCAGTCCAAAGGTGTGCAGGACAGGTGGTTGGCCACGATAAATTGACCTTAGTGATCAAAAGGTTTAGGAGGGCTTATTGGGTTACGGGGATAGCGCTTAAGTGGGTCGGTGCAGACTCGATGGGCTGAATGGCCCCCTTCTGCACTGTATGTTGTATGTACTATATTGGTGAGACCATATCTGGAGCACTGTGTACAGTATTACTCTCATTTAAGGAATGATGTAAATGTGTTGGAAGCAGTTCAGAGAAGGTTTACTGGACTCATACCTGGAATTGGAGGCTGGTCTTGTGAGGAACGATTGGACAGGCTGGGCTTGTGTCCGATGGAGTTTAGGTGACTTGATTGAACCGTATAAGATCCCAAGGGACCTTGACAGGGTGGCTGTGGAAAGGATGTTTCCTCTTGTGGGAGAATCTAGAAATTGGAGTCACTTCAAAAGTAATAACTTGTCCATTTAAGGCAGAGGAGAACTTTATCTCTCAGAGGGTTGGGAGACTTTGGAACTCTCTTCCTCAAAGGGCAGTGGAAGCAGAGTCTTTGAATATTTTTGAGGCAAAGCTGTATTGATTCTTGAAAATCAAGGGGGTGAAAGTTTATCAGGGGTAGGTGGGAATAAGACCACACTAAGACCATAAGGAATAGGAGTAGGCCATTCGGCCCTTCAAGCCTGCACCACATTTCAACAGGATCATGGCTGAAACCAACATTCCTCACATTCACTTTCCGGCCCTTTCCCCATAATCCTCGGTTCCCTGACTGAGCAAGAATCTAGCTCAGCCGGGCAGCACGGTGGCACAGTGGTTAGCACTGCTGCCTCACGGCGGCAAGGTTCCAGGTTCGATCCCGGCTCTGGGTCACGGTCCATGTGGTGTTTGCACATTCTCCCAGTGTTTGCATGGGTTTCGCCCCCACAACCCAAGGATGTGCAGGGTAGACGGATTGGCCATGCTAAATTGTCCCTTAATTGGAAAAAAATGAATTGGGCACTCTAAATTTACATTTAAAAAAACAAATTGAGATAAAAAAAATCTATCTCAGCCTTAAATATACACAAGGACTCTGTCCCCACAACTCTCTCAGTTCCAAAGTCTCTCAGAAGAAATTCCTCCTCACCTCAGTCTTAAATTGACATCTCTTTATTCTGAGACTCTGCCCTCTGGTCAACTCTCCCCTGAGGGAAACATCCTCTCAGCATTTACCCTGTCAAACCCCTTAAGAATCCTGGATGTTTCAATGAGATCACCTCTCATTCTTCTAAATTCCAATGAGTAGAGTCCCAACCTGTTAAACCTTTGCCCCGAAGACAATCCCCCCATAATGGGGATCATCCTAGTGAACCTTCTCTGAACCTCCTCCAATAAAATAATATCTTTCCTTAAATAAGGTGACCAAAACTGCTCTCAGTTCTCCAGATGTGGTCTCACCAGCACCTTGTACAGCTGCAGCAAGACTTCCCGATTCTTATACTCCAACCCCCTTGGAATCAGGGCCAACATTCCATTCGCCTTCCTGATTACCTGCTGCACCTGTCTGCTAGCTTTCTGTGTTTGGTGCACAAGTTCCCCCAAGTCCCTTTGTGCTGCAGCTTTCTGTAGTTTTTCGCCATTTAAATAATACTGTTCTTTTGTTCTCCCTTCCAAAATGAACTTCACATTTTCCCACATTATGCTCCATGTGGCAACCTTTTGTCCACTTGCTTAACCTCTCAATATCTCTTTGCAAACTGTTTGTATCCCCCTCACAACTTGCCTTTCCATCTATTTTTGTGTTGTCTGTAAATTTGGGCACAGTACGTTCGCTTCCTTCCTCCAAGTCATTAATATAAATTGTACACAGTTGCGGTCCCAGCACTGATCCCTGTGGAACCCCACTGGTTACAGGTCACCAACCTTAAAAAGAACCCCTTATCCCCACTCGCTGTTTCCTGCTCATTAGCCAATTCTCTATCCACGCCAACCCCATGTGTTCTTATCTCATGACTTAATGTTTTGTGAGGTACCTTGTCAAAGGCCTTCTGGAAGGTTAAATACAACACATCTACTGGTCCCCCTCTATCCACTCTGGTTGAAACTTCCTCGAAACACTCTGATAAATTAGTCAGACACGGTTTCCCTTTCACAAAGCTATGCTGACTCTGCTTGATTAGATTATGATTTTCTCAATGTGCTGCTATTACTTCCTAATAATTGATTCCAACATTTTTTTCAACAATAAATGTTAGGCTGATCGACGTATAGTGTCTCGTTTTTGCCTCCCTCCCATTCTGAATCGGCGGGTTGTCACATTGGCAGTTTTCCAATCCTCTGGTACTTCTCCAGAATCCAAGGATGTTTGGAACATTACAATCAATGCATCCACTATCTCTGTAGACATTTCTTTTAGGATCCGAGGATGCAGCCATCCAGGGGACATATCTTATCCCCATCGGTTTGTCCAATACAACTTCTCCAGTGATGGTGTTTAATTGCTCCCTCCGTATTCTTTCGTATTAATGGAATATTCGATTTATCTTCCACCATAAAGGCTCATGCAAAATATCTGTTTAACTCCTCTGCCATTTCCTTGTTCCCCATAACTGACACAGTGGCATGGAGGCACAGTGGTTAGTACTGTTGCTTCACAGCTCCAGGGACCCGGGTTCAATTCTCGGTTTGGGTCACTGTCTGTGCGGAGTCTGCACGTTCCCCCAAAACTGCGTGGGTTTCCTCCGGGTGCTCCGGTTTCCTCCCACAAGTCCCAAAAGACGTGCTTGTTAGGTGAATTGGACATTCTGAATTCTCCCTCTGTGTACCTGAACAGGTGCCGGAGTGTGGCGACTAGGGGCTTTTCACAGTAACTTCATTGCAGTGTTAATGTAAGCCTACTTGTGAAAATAATAAAGATTATTTTTATAATAAAAAATATTATTAGGCTCTCCCAAGATTTATTTTCAAAGGAGCCTCTGTGGAGTTGAGGTTTCAATTAGATCAGCCGTGAACTTATTGAATTGTGGAGCAGGCTCGAGGGGCCGAGTGGCCAGCTCCTGCTCCTAATTTGTATGTTATCACATCCTTTATAATAGATTGTAGCATTTTTCCTCCTCCTGATGTCAGGCTAATGGGTCTGTGGTTCCCGTTTTCTCTCTCTCATTAAATAGTGGGGTTACATTTACCACCTTCCAACTTGCAGGAACCATTCCAGGATCTATAGAATTTTGAAAGATGATCACCAATGTATCCACTATCTCTACAGCCACCTCTTTCAACACTCTGGGATGGAGAGGTCAGCTTTTGGGGATTTATTAACTTTCAATACCATTAATTTCTCCAGTGCTACTTTTTCACTAATACTAATCTCTTTCAGTTCGTCGTGCTCACTGGTCCCTTGGTTCTCTCGTGTTTTGGGGACAATTTCTGTCTCTTCCTCTGTGAAGACAGACACACATTGTTTAGTTTCTCTGTCATTTCCTTATTCCCCATTATAAACTCTCCTGTCTCTGTCTGGAATGGACCCACATTGGTCTTTGCTAATCTTTTCCTTTTCACATTCCTACAGGAGCTTTTCCAGTCGTTTTTTTTGTTTTCCCCAGTTTGCTCTCATATTCTATTTTCTCTTTATCAGTTTCTTGGTCCTTTGCTGAATTCTAAAACAAATTCCCAATCCTCAGGCTCACTACTATTTGGGCCACTTTATGAGTCTCCTCCATTGATCTAATGGAATCTTTAACTTTTCTTGGTAGCCACGATAGCTTCATTTTGCTGTTTAATTTTTGCTTCTTAAAGGAATCAATATTTTACGTAAATAAAATGCGAGTGGTTGCCTGTCTAGTGTCTATCGTCATACAAAGAACAACAAAGAATAAAGGACAGTACAACACAGGAACAGGCCCTTCGGCCCACCAAGCCTGCTCGGATCATGATGTCTGTCTAAACTAAAACCTTCTGTGCTTCCAGGGTCTGTATCCGTCTATTCCTATCCTATTCATGTATTCGTCAAGATGCCTCTTAAACGTCACTATCGTACCTGCTTCCACGACCTCCTCCGGCAGTGAGTTCCAGGCACTCACCACCCTCGGTGTAAAAAACGTCCCTCGCACATCTCGGCTAAACTTTGCCCATATGTCACCTGGTAATTGACTTTTGCCCCTTGCACCTTAAACCTCTGTCATCTGGGAAAAAGCTTCTATCAACTCTGTCCAATCCACTCATCATTTTGTAAACTTTTATCAGGTCGTCCCTCAACCTCGTCGCTCTAGTTAAAACAATCCGAGTTTATCCAACCTCTCCTGACAGCTAATCCCCTCCAGGCCAGGCAACATCCTGGTAAACCTCCTCTGTACTCTCTCCAAAGCCTCCACATCCTTTTGGTAATGTGGTGACCAGAATTGTCGGCAATATTCCACGTGTGGCCTAACTAAGGTTCTGTACAGCTGCAGCATGACTTGCCAATTTCTATACTCAATGTCCCGACCAATCAAGACAAGCATGCCGTCTGCCTTCTTAGCTCCTTATCCACCTGCGTTGCCACTTTCAGTGATATGTTTATTGTCATTTCCCAATCTACCACAGACAACTTGCCCCTCATACCGTGACAGTTTGCTTCTGCGAGAAACACCCAGATAAATTAGACAAATGAAGTATGTAACCACCATAGCCCATCTTCATGGCAACATGGTTGCTTTGGGAACTAAATATCTTCCAACGTGCAAACACCTTTTCATTCTGTGCTCCTCGTCAAACTTGGAACCAGGTAATCGCTCAAACAAGGCTCAAAAATGGTCAGCCCACCGGAGGCAGAGGTGTTAGACCGGCCAGTCCAGCAGAAAGAAACCCTCCAATCATCACCATTCACCAGATGTCAGAATGAACAAAATGCAGTCCTGGATGTCAGTGAGAGCAGAAACAACAACAACGGAGCCAACATCTGTAATTTATTGTGAACTTGTTGGAGTCACAACAGATGTGATGAATCAGAAAACCCCTCCCCACATTGAGAGCAGATGAATGGTCTCTCCCCAGAATTAACTCGCTTGTGTCTCCATAGTTGGGACGGATCATTGAATGTCTCCCCTGCTCAGAGCAGGTGAATGGCCTCTTCCAGGTGTGAACTCTCTAGTGTTCCCACAGGGTGTATGGATATCTGAATCCCTTCTCTCACTAAGAGCAAGTTAACGCCTTCTCCCCTGTGTGAACTCGCTGGTGGCTCTGCAGGTTGGATAACTGAGTGAATCCCTTCCCACACTGAGAGCAGATGAACGGCCTCTCCCCATTGTGAACTCGCTGGTGTGTCCGCAGGCTGGATAACTGAGTGAAACATTTCTCACATTGAGAGCAGGTGATCGGCCTCTCCCCAGTGTGAACTCGCTGGTGTCTCCGCAGGCTCAATGAAGTAGTGAATCCCTTCTCACACTGAGAGCAGGTGAACGGCCTCTCCCCAGTGTGAACTCGCTGGTGTCTCTGCAGGTCGGATGATTGAGTGAATCGCTTCTCACACTGAGAGCAGATGAACGGCCTCTCCCCATTGTGAACTCGCTGGTGTGTCCGCAGGCTGGATAACTGAGTGAAACATTTCTCACATTGAGAGCAGGTGATCGGCCTCTCCCCAATGTGAACTCGCTGGTGTCTCCGCAGGCTCAATGAAGTAGTGAATCCCTTCTCACACTGAGAGCAGGTGAACGGCCTCTCCCCAGTGTGAACTCGCTGGTGTAATTGCAGGGTGGATAACTGAATGAATCCCTTCTCACACACAGAGCAGATGTACGGCCTCTCCCCAATGTGACTGCGCCGATGAGCTTCCAGTGCAGATGGAACCCAGAATCCCTTCCCACAGTCCCCACATTTCCACCGTTTCTCCAGGGTGGGGGTCTCCTCGTGTCTCTCCAGGTTTGTCGATCAGTTGAAGCCTCGTCCACACACAGAACACGTGTAACGTCTCTCCCGCTGTGAATGGTGTGATGTTTTTTCAGGCTGTGTAACTGGTTAAAGCTCTTTCCACAGTCAGTGCTCTGGAACACTCTCACTCGGGCGTGTGTGTCTCGGGGCTTTTCCAGTCACACTGATGTTTTGAAGCGGACAGAAAAGACAAACATTTCTCCTTCTCGATTCAAAGTCCGGTGATATTCAGTTCCAAGGAATTGAGAGACTCAGTCAGATTGAGACGTGACGTTTGAGATTTCTGTCTGTAATTCCTCCTCCTCTAATATCCTGTGAAAACAATTTACAAAAGTTACTTTTCCTCTCCTCATTTTGGAGAAGGTATCCTGAGGGTAACGGCAGTCTGGCCGTGGGGTTAATCCTCCGGGTCCTCAGTCTTATTGAGGAATGTCCCCTTGGATCTATTGTGGTGGTGATTCTTTTGTATTTTTGTTATTATGGGAGGGTTTATGTGTTGTTGACTTTTCCTACTCTGGTACAGACGGGGCTTTTATCTGTGAAAGGAGCAGTTTGGGGAGACATTGGTGCCTCTGGTGTAAAGAGAGTTGAGGAGGGGGTAATGGCGCACGCCCGATTGTGGTGTGAAAATCTGTTCCTGTTCTCTCTGTCGCCTAACTAATGGCGGCAGTTAATCTGCAAATTTTCTCAGGGAATGTACGGGGCATCCATCACCCTATCAGAAGGAAAAAGATCCTCTCTTTTCGAAAGGAGAACGTCGACATCGCTTTATTACAGGAAACGCATCTGGATTATGAGGAACACATTAAATTGACGCGGGATTGGATTGAGCAGTTTTTTTCACCTCTTTTTCATCGAGTCGCAGACTTGTGACAATGCTTATTATACACTATCCAAGCAGTCAGGGTAACTCTGCCGATTACAATGTGCATGTCAATTTCCTTTGTGTCGGTCCCTCCATCTCCCGTCCCTCCCCTCCGCCCCCTTCACTTGTCGTTTCTGGGTCCTTTCCTGGCCCTTCACTGTACAATGGGAGTTATCTGTTATTTACAAGTGGACGGTGCCCTCCCTTCCCCCCCCCCCCCCCCCCCAATTGATGGGCCTCCCCCCTTCCACCCCGCGCACTCCCTGTCCTGTTTTAAACCTTCCCTTGGGGGTTCCTCTTCTTGTTTTTTGTTCTGGGCTCCCTGGTCTCTGTGTCAGTTGGTTTCTGTTTCTTCCTCCTTGTCCCAGTAGCCCCCTTCCCCCCGTCCCGTTTTCCTGCCTGCTCCCTGTGATCCCGTTGGCTCCCGTACGCCCACCTCCCTCCCCAGTGTTCCATTGGCCGCTGGCTTCAAACAGGTCCTGGAACAAGTTGGTGAATGGCCTCCACACTTTGTGGGAACCATCCTCTGATCCTCGGACGGTGAACTTGATCTTCTCCAGGTGGAGAAATTCCGATAGGTCTGCCAGCCAGTCTGAGCTGTGTGTGGCGCTGCTGATCGCCAGCCGAGCAGGATTCTCCAGCGGCCGATTAGAGAAGCAAAGGCAAGGGCGTCCACCCTTTTCCCCATGAATAGTTCTGGCTGGTCTGATACCCCGAAGACTGCCATTTGTGGGCACGGCTCCACCCTCATAACCATGGACATTGTCTCTAAATAGGCTGTCCAGAATTCAACTGTAAATATGCTGTCCAGAATTCAACTGTAAAAATGCTGTCCAGAATTCGACAATTCTGGGACATACCCAGAACAGGTGGGCATGGTTTGCCGGGCCCCCCTGGCACCATTCACATTTGTCCTCCATCTCCGGGAAGAACCTGCTCATTTGGGTTCTTGTCGGGTGTGCTCTGTGCACAACATTCAGCTGCATGAAGCTTAGCCTTGCGTAGGAGAAGGTGGAGTTGGTCCCGTTCAGTGCTTCGCTCCAGAGTCCCCACCCTATTTCCGTCCCTCGCTCTTCCTCCCATTTTTCCTGGGTTTCGTCAAGTAAGGAGCGCATCCTTATTAAGAGTTGTCCGTACAGGTCCCCACAGTTTCCCTTCCCCAGACTGTCTGCGTCCAGTAACTCCTCTTGCATTGTGCTTCTCAGGGTTTCTGGGTATGCTGGTGTCTCCTTGCGGAGAAAGTTTTTGACCTGGAGCTCATCCCTGTTTGGTAGGTTCAGTCTCTCCATCAGCTCCTCTAAGGTCGCTAGTCTATTTCCCGTGTAAAAGTCCTTTACCATCAGTGTTCCCCCGTCTTGTCTCTACCTCTTGAAGGTGGTGTTGAGAATGGCTGGTGCAAACCTATGGTTGCCGCAGATGGGGGCCATAAAGGACACATCGGTCATACTGAAATGCTGCCACATCTGGTTCCAGGTTCTCAGGGTAGCTGCCACCACTGGACTGGTGCTGGCGGGGATGGGAGTGTTGCTGTGGCGAGGGCCAGGAGGGTCATTCCTGTACATGAGGACTCGTCCATCATCACCCATTCCATGTCTGGTTCCTTTACCCATCTCCTCACTCTTTCGGCCGTGGCTGCCCAGTGATAGTATTGCAAGTTCGGGAGGGCCAGCCCTCCCATGTTTCTTCTCCATTGTAGTACTGTTCTAGGGATTTTTGAATTCTTGCCCCTCCGCACAAACGATGTTAGGTTAGGCGGGTTGACAATGATCAATGCACCGGATTATGGGAATAGGATGGGGAGTCTGCCTCTGTGAGTGCTTTTTCTGAGGGTCAGTGCAGACTTGAAGAAGCGAATGGCCTCCTTCTGCACTATAGAGATTCTATGTCATCTATGTTATTTTAATTCGACTATGCAGTTAGTCTGTTTTGTAATATTTTGGGGTATGCGCCCTGCATTGTTATTCGTCTGTTTCTATATAATCTTACCCTCTTACTCCACTCACTATGTTAACCTGTTAACTGATCTGGCATTTCATCTCGAGGCTCTGGTCGCTCAAATATCCTGCTCTGAATTAATTCTGCAATGTATTGCTTGTATTTATGCGGCAGTATCAGTTGTTCTACACTGTACCCATTTTCCAGCAATATTTCTGTTATTCTGTTGCATTCATTATTTTAAAAATGGTAAAAAAACATGACAAAGGAAATATTAAAAATCTGTCCAACTCATCCTTGAATATATTCAGTGACCCAAAGACTCCACTGATCCCTGTGGAAGAGAATGCCATAGACTAATAGCCTTTTGAGGGAAGAGATGACTGGAAATATATAAAGCCGATCATAGAATTTACAGTGCAGAAGGAGGCCATTCGGCCCATCGAGTCTGTACCGGCTCTTGGGAAGAGCACCCCACCCAAGGTCAACACCTCCACCCTATCCCCATAACCCATTAACCCCACCCAACACTAAGGGCAATTTTGGACACAAAGGGCCATTTATCATGGCCAATCCACCTAACCTGCACATCTTTGGACGGTGGGAGGAAACCGGAGCACCCGGAGGAAACCCACGCACACACGGGGAGGATGTGCAGACTCCGCACAGACAGTGACCCAAGCCGGAATCGAACCTGGGACCCTGGAGCTGTGAAGCAATTGTGCTATCCACAATGCTACCGTGCTGCCCACTTTTTTTTAAGAAATAAGAACAAATAGCGACAGTACAATATTATACAACCAGAAATAATAGGAAATGTTATTACAGACCATAAATAATATATCTAATTTAAAACTACTAGACATATCTCTAACCGATATTAATTTACTGTCCCATTAAATGTCAGCCATCTCCTGGAGAAACCAGCCCTTTAATTGTGATAAAAGAAAATTACTGTGGATGCTGGAATCTGAAACGAAAGAGAAAATGCTGGAAAATCTCAGCAGGTCTGGCAGCATCTGTAGGGAGAGAAAAGAGCTGACGTTTCGAGTTCGATGACTCTTTGTCAAAGCTTTGTCAAAGAGTCATCAGACTTGAAACGTCAGCTCTTTTCTCACCCTACAGATGCTGCCAAACCTGCTGAGATTTTCCAGCATTTTATCTTCCTTTAATTGTGAACATCAGGAAAGAGACCATCCTTTTATTTATTTATTTTTTAAATGCATTTTATTCAAACTTGTATCAAAGTAGGTTACAGCAAATAAACACCCCGGGAAATATTCTTCCCAACAATCAACTATACCGTTTGTACAGATCCCCCCCCCCCCCCCCTCCCGGTGACGAACAGCTCCCTCTCTCCCCCCCGCAAACCACGGCGACGAACAGCTCCTCAAACATGGTCACAAACATCCCCCACCTTTTCTCAAACTCCCCTGCTGCAACCTTAACTCAGACTTTCTCTTCTCTAACCGCAGGAAGTCGTGCAGGTCACCCAACCTCGCTGCTACCCCCGGTGGCGAGAGACCATCCTTTTAGCCAGACAAATAAATGTGTCAAGCTGAGGGAGCAAAGGTTGTCAATGTCTTTGAGAGAGAGAGACCTGGGCCAAGCTTTGCAGAGTCTGCACTCTCCCTGGATTCACTTCCTTTCCCTTCAGTTGCTGCAAGTGACCAATTGAAGGTGAGAATGAGAAAAGAAATGGAAAGGGGGAGGAAAGTGTTTTACTCCCAGATGTTGGAGAGAGGAGTTTTTTTCCTTCACTTCCGCTGTGACATCACAATGGGGCACTGCCCGAATCAGCCAATAGGAATTACTCTTCCGCGCTGTCGTCTCCGGGTTCCAGTGCGCAGGCCCGGCGCTCCCCGCCCCCACCCGTTGTTTCGCCCGCCTCTTGAACAAGGGGGATAATAAACCGGCAACAGAACTTCCTCGAGACAAGGTTTCCAGGCAACCGGCTGACGGCCAGAGCGAGAAGCCAATCGGTGATCTCCCCCTGCCCACGACAGCGCATGTCCAAGGGAGAGGGGAGGCTGCGCATGTGCAAAGGGTAGCCCGCCTTCTGACCTTTTACCTGAGGTATTAACCAATGGCAAGAGTTGGAGGACCAGAAGGATGGTCCTCCTGCTCATCAGCTCGGGCTTTGTGTGACTGCTCGATTGAACTTCACAAGGATACAAACCTCCTCCCGTCTCCAACATCTGTGAGTAAAACATTTTCTTTTCTCCCCCTTTCCATTTCGTTTCTCATTCTGACCTTCAATTGGTCACTTGCAGCAACTGAAGGGAAAGGAAGTGAATCCAGGGAGGGTGCAGACTCTGCAAAGCTTGGCCCAGGTCTCTGTCTCTCTCTCCATTAAAGACATTGACATCCTTTGCTTCCTCAGCTTGACACATTTATTTGTCGAGATCTTCTCAGAAGCCCAAATACGACATTCATAAACCCTGCCGCTGCCCAGCTTGTAATATAATTAGGAGCCAATTTAGCTCAGCTGGTTAGTGATGCAGAGCGAGGTCAGACTGGTCCTCCCTCATGATTGTCAGAAGGAGGGCAGCACGGTGGTGCAGTGGTTAATGCTGCTGCCTCACGGCGCCGAGGTCCCAGGTTTCATCGTGGCTCTGGGTCACTGTCCGTGTGGAGTTTGCACATTCTCCCTGTGTTTGTGTGGGTTTCACCCCCACAACCCAAAGATATGCAGGGGAGGTGGATTGTCCAAGCTAAATTGTCCCTAAATTAGAAAAAATGAAATAGGTACTCAAAATTTAAAAAAGAAATTGATTGTTGGAAGGATGCCCTCCAGCTTTCTCACCAAAACTTGAGACAACAGTTTCAAGTCAACAGATTGACTGATAAGAGACACGCTCCCTCGATCCTTGTCCGCTTCAGAATTAAACAGACATAAGCCTCAGAAAGAGTCAATGGCAGCATACTTGAGTCAAAGTGATAATACATACCCACAAATAGTTCCAACAGTAAACCTCAAATCCCATGTAAACCCCACACCCACAGCCATGTGGTCCCAGCGCTTTACCTGGCTGAAGCTCCTTCATGGTCTTTGACATCGCTTCCCTAGAAAGGGTAGCATTAAGAGCCTCACACTGGCTTTCTGAGGCCTCCGGAAGATTCAAGGAAAATAAATAATGCTCCACACTGCCAATACATCACCAGACTGCTCAGACTTGTATAATCCTGCATAGAATTCCCGAAATTCCTTTTTATTTCCTCCGTCTTCGTGACCCTTTTCCCTTTGCCAAGCCACACAGAGAAATTCGCTCCAAAGTTGGCCTTTGTATTCGCTCGGGTTACTCCCAAACTCGTACAACTTATGCCTCGCAAACTTTCAACTTTTCTCAACCTGCTGAGTAAATAGGGAGTCTTGCTGCGTTAACCTCCCTCAGCAATAGCTTACTCGGGCCTCCTTATAATTCTCCTCGGCCTTCACCAAACAAACCTCCAGACGGCGCTGGTTCTCCAACACCTGCACCTCTTATTTGCAGTGTAAGAAGTATTTATCCCCACCCACCCCCCCCCGCCCCCGCCCCCGATGAGTGAAAACATCGCTCAGTGTCTTATTAACCCATGTCCATAAAGTCCTCAGTTCGGCACCAGCCCTTCTCTCTTGGCGAAGTCCATCGCATCCTCGGGCTCCTCAAAGCAATGGTGCCGTCCCTCGTGTGTGATCCACAGGTGAGCCGGATACAGCAGCCCAAACTTCACCTGCTTCTTAAACAGAATCTCTTTGACTTGCCTGTAGCCTGCTCTTCTTCTGGCCACCTCCACGCTCAGGTCCTGGTAGATGCGCATGACACTGTTATTCCAATGGCAGCTCCGCGTGCGCTTAGCCCACTGTAGCACCCGCTCCTTGTCCAGGAACCTGTGAAACCGGGCCACCATCACTCGGGGGAGGGGGGGGCACCTCTCGCGGCTGCCTCGCCAGCGCCCTGTGCGCCCTGTCCACCTCCACCGGGCGCGGGAAGACATCATCTCCCAACAGCTTCTGGAACATGCCCGCCACCGTCTCCCTCAGCCCCCTCCGGGAGACCAACGATTCTCAAACTCTGCTGATGGGACCTATTTTCCAGGACCTCTTCCTTCTCCAGAAGCCTTTTTTGTTGGTCCTTCAGCCTCTCCATCTCCGCTTCCACCACCGTTTTGGTTATCCTCCTGCTCCTCCAGCGCCTTTTCCAACTTCTGGATCATACGATCCTGGGCATCCAGCCTATGCTCAAGCCCTCAATGTCCTTCTGAATCAGGTCTAAACTGTTGCACTGCAAAACAGTAAAGCACTCTTGAATGACCTTCAACAGATGCTCCGTTGTTGGCTGGGCTGTCTGCACCGCGGTCCGGACGTCGGCCATATTGTCCTCAGCAGCAGCTTGTACACTGCCCTTGTTTGCCCACTTCTTCAACTGTTTGCGATTCTTTCTGCTTCTTAATTCCATACACCTGTGTCTGGAGTCAGTGCCTGAGTGCCTATGCCTTCCGAAACAGCACTCAAAAGTACAAAAAAGTCAGGGAAAAAGTCCGACTGGATTGAGAGCCACCAAGTGTGCGACTTACTCCTCCTTAGCCGCCACCGGAACCTCCACCTACCCTTTTTGAACACTAAGGGCAATTTATCGTGGTCAATCCACCTAACCTGCACATCTTTTCACTGTGGGAGGAAACTGGAGCACCCGTACGAAACCTACGCTGACGCGGGGAGAACGTGCAGATTTCCACAGACAGTGACCGAAGCCGGAATCGAACCTGGGACCCTGGAGATGTGAAACAACGGTGCTAACCACTGGGCTACCAGGCTGCCCATCTAGAATGCCTGAAAGACGTGCGTTTGGTGAATTGAACATTCTGAATTCTCCTTCTGTGTACCCTAACAGGCGCCGAATGTGGTGACTAGGGGAGTTTCACAGTAACTTCATTGCAGTGTTTTTTTAAAAATATAGATTACCCAATTCATCTTTTAAAATTAAGGGGCAATTTAGCGTGTTCAATCCACCTACCCTGCACAACTGTGGGTTGTGTGGACAAAACCCAGGCAAACACAGAGAGAATGTGCAAACTCCACACGGACAGTGACCCAGATCCGGGATCTAACCTGGGACCTCGGTGCCGTGAGGCGGCAGAGCTAACCACTGCATCACCGTACCGCCCCATTGCAGTGTTAATGTAAGCCGACTTGTGACAATAAAAAAATTATTTTAAAATTTTAGGGTACCCAATTCATTTTTTTCCCCAATTAAGGGGCAATTTTGCGTGGCCAATCCACCTAGTTTGCACATCTTTTTGGTTGTGGGGACAAAACCATCACCAACACGGGGAGAATGTGCAAACTCCACACAGTGTCCCAGAGCCGGAATCGAACCTGGGACCTCGGTGCTGTGAGGCCGCAGTGCTAACCCACTGCGCCACTGTGCTGCCCCCGATTATTATTAAGAGGGAGTAGCCTCTCCAACTCTACTTTACCTTTCCATTTCTTTTCTCATTCTGAGGGGACTTTGGTGACTTGCAGCAACTGAAGCGAAAGGAAGTTTGTATGTTGCACACATTTTGAGTTTGGTATTATAGACATATTCCTGTCTGGCAGCCTGCATGGAGATTTTCAGGCCTCTGTCCAGGACAGGAAGCAGTGAGCATGGATCTGTGAATCAGCCTGAAGCAGCACCTTTCGAGATTTGGGAGGATTAGAGAAGATAAATATTACATACTGTAGAGTGAGAATGGAGGGAGAGTGTGTTGGGTGGAAATTTACAGCTTTTGGAGAATGAGAAAGGAAAGAATGTTTTATAGAAACTAGAATTGTCTGTTCTCAACTTGCATCTTACAGGATATTAGATGAAGATTTGCAGAAAAAAACAAACATCACTTCAGGATTTGGAAGAGTCACTTGGTTTATCGGGACCTGAATACGGTACACGTGACAATAAACAAATCCAATCCAATCCGGAGAACCATCACAGCAAAAGACACCTCTGGGGTTAAGGGTTGCCAGTCAGGCAAAGGAACACAATGGCAGTAAACACAGGAATGAAGAATCACATTGGGCTGGTTCCAGGAGAATTGAGTGACAATTTCTGCAACGTAACCATGGAGTGTGATTATTGATCGTGTTAAAGTAAAAGTAAGAAGTCTCACAACACCACGTTAAAAGTCCAACAGGTTTGTTTCGAATCACTAACTTTCAGAGCACAGCTCCTTCCTCAGGTGAATGAAGAGGTGGGTTTCAGAAACATATACATCGACAAAGTCAATGATGCAAGACGATACTGTTGAATGAGAGTCTTTGCAGGTAATTAAGTCTTTACAGGTCCAGACAGAGCAACTGGAGAGAGGGATAATCACAGGTTAAAGAGGTGTGAATTGTCTCAAGCCAGGAGAGTCGATAGGATTTTGCAACCCAACAATGCAGAATCGCCAAGCAGAAACTTATAGCTAGGTTCCGCACACATGAGTACAGCCTCAACCAAGACCTTGGATTCATGTCGCATTACATTCACCCCCCACCATCTGGCCTGGGCTTGCGAAATCCTACCAACTGTCCTGGCTTGAGACAATTCACACCTCTTTAACCTGCTCCATCTGGACCTGTAAAGTACATTTATTATTATTTCTAGTCTTTTAATATTGTACTGCAACCATGTTATATATTTTCAGTAATCTCTTATCTCAGAGGGTTGTTAATCTCCGGAATTTGTTTCCCCCAGGGTCCAGTGGAGTCTGGGAGTCATTGAATATATTCAAGAATAAGCTAGACAGAATTATTTGTTTTATTATACGTGCCCAGTCTTTTTTTCAATTAAGGGTCCCTCTCCCTTGGACATGTGCAGTTCCAGACCACCCACCCATCTGGGATAAAGCAGTTTCTCCAGCATGGGAGGATTGTGGGAGCTGCGTCCGCCATTACTTGTCTGGAGCAGTCTCCAACCTCCTGAGACTCGGATGAAAAGTGAGGGGGTGGACATTGACACCAACCTGACACAACGTATATGTGGGTAGTCACTGGATTTGATTGTGACCCCCGCCCCCCCCCCCCCCCCCCCCCCACCCCTCCCTCCCTCCCTCGCCAAAACATAATTTTTTCATTTAAGGTGCCCAATTCATGTTTTTTCCAATTAAGGGCCAATTTAGAATGGCCAATCCACCAACCCTGCACATCTTTGGGCTGTGGGGATGAGACCCACACAGACATGGAGAGACTGTGCAAACTCCAAACGCAGTGTCCTGGGGCCGGGATCGAATCTGGGTCCTTGGCGCCGTGAAGTTAGACAGAATTCTGATTGACGAGGGAGTTGAGGGGCACGGGGAACAGGTAGGAAAATGGACTGAAAGTTAAGATGAGGAGCGAATTCTTCACTCCAGGATGTGGTGAAGCTTTGGAATTCTCTGCTCCAGAGGACTGTGGAGCCTCAAGTCATCAAGTATTTTCCAGATCGAGTTGATAGGTTTCGAGATGTTGAAGTCACTAAGGGAAATGGTGCTGAGCTAGATCGGCCATTGAGCTTATTACAGCGTTGAGCAAATTCAATGGGCCAAATGGCCAACTGCAGTGCCTATTTGTACTGGAAGCTCATTGGCGCATTCGCACTTGGCTGAGACCAGTCAGCTGCTCTCTTTGTGGGAAAGGATTCAGTCAGTCATTCACCCTGCAGAGGCACCAGTGGGTTCACACTGGGGAGAGGCCATTCATCTGCTCTCACTGTGGGAAGGGATTCTGTGAATCATCCACACTGCGGAGGCACCAGCGAGTTCACGCTGGGGAGAAGCCGTTCACCTGCTCTCAGTGTGAGAAGGGATTCTGTGCTTCCTCGAACTTGCTGAGACACCAACATGGTCACAATTGATTACAGGGGTTGGATTCTGTTGTTATTGTTTCTGCTCTCAATTACATCCAGGACTGCATTGTGTTCATTCTGTCAGTTGGTCAATGGGGAGGGTCGGAGGGTTTCTTTCTGCTGGACTGGCCTTCTCATGACTGATGCTCTTGAGCCTTGTGGCAAATTTCATAAGGATCACAGAGTGAAAGGGTGTTTGGAAGGTAGATGACAGATAGTTCCTGTTTCTGTTTGGAACCCCAATGCATGCAGTTCAGATGAAGATAGGCTATGGTGGTTACATGGTTCTGTCTCAGAAGGAAACTGTCAAGCTATGAGGGGCAGGTTGATTGGAAACTTACAATAAAATGTGTAATGATACACAGGCAATCGCATTTAAGGAATTATCACATATTTACATAAAATATAGATTCCTTTAAGAAACAAAAATCCAACAGGAAAAGTGACGCAACCGTGACTATCAAGAAACATTAAAGATTCCATTAGGTCAAAGGAAGAGGCTCATTGATAGATTACAGATTTATTGCTTCACTGATTTATTGGTACCTTGAAGAATCAATGCAGTATAATTCTTAAATTCAGGATACATATAGACAGAAATTGTTTCAGATAAAAATATGAGAATTGCTGTACAGCAACTTAATATGTGTCAGAATCTAACACAGTTTCAAGAAAAGTTGCATAAAAGCCCTCGTCATGAATAAAACATTGTTCTACAAATACATCTAGCAATGAAAACGTATCGCAGCCTCAGCAACAGAAACATTTACAAAATGTAACAAAGCCTTAGCAACAAGCAAGGTTAATGCAGAACGCCTTATCTTCAGAGGATTGGTACACGTGGCGGGAGCATGTAGACATTTAATTAACTTGATAGACATTAATGAATCTTAAGTAAAGACCAATGCCTGGACAACAAATCATGCTCCAAGTGACAGAGTTTTCTGATTAAATCAGGAAGCCTCAGCTGAGAATTTGAAACCAATAAGGGGTTAGACCATTGATAAGAATTTCTTTAAGAATAGTTTCATGACTAAAGTTTGTTCTATATTCATGCTTTAAGAAATTCTGAACCATCTATTGATTTCCTAATATTTTCTTATTTCATAGAATTTCATTTCATAGAATTTACAGTGCAGAAGGAGTCCATTCGGCCCATCGAGTCTGCACCGGCTCTTGGAAAGAGCACCCTACCCAAGGTCAACACCTTCACCCTATCCCCATAATCCAGTAACCCCACCCAACACTCAGGGCAATTTTGGACACTAAGGGCAATTTATCCTGGCCAATCCACCGAACCTGCACATCTTTGGACTGTGGGAGGAAACCGGAGCACCCGAAGGAAACCCACGCAGACACTGGGAGGATGTGCAGACTCCGCACAGACAGTGACCCAAGCCGGAATCGAACCTGGGACCCTGGAGCGGTGAAGCAATTGTGCTATCCACAATGCTACCGTGTTTCGCCAATGTTTTTGTTTAACTCTCTTTGTTATGTTTTGATGTATTATTTGATCTGAATTTTGAATTATTTTTATGTAAGAGAATTGAGGTGGATAATTAGCAATAAAGTTGTATTTTTGGACACCTCCAATCAACCAGATCTTGGGCTCATTTTTGAAGATAAAATAAGAGATCTTATCACTCATATAGTTGCCAAAATAAGTGTAACCCTGAGGATTGGAAACTTGTTTTAGTATTTACAAAGGAGGATCAAGAAACTCATAAAGAGAAAATAGAATACGAGAGCAAACTGGCTAGAAACATAAAAAAACGATTGGAAAAGTTCCTATAAAATGTGAAAAGGAAAAGATTCGCAAAGACCAATGTGGGTCCATTCCAGGCAGAGACAGAAGAGTTTATGATGGGGAATGAGGAAATTACAGCGAAACTAAACAATGTGTGTCTGTCTTCACAGAGGAAGATACAGAAATTGTCCTAAAACACTAGAGAACCAAGGGACCAGTGAGCACGAGGAACTGAAAGAGATTAGTATTAGTGAGAAAGTAATACTGGAGAAATTAATGTGGTTGAAAGTTAATAAATCCCCAAAATCTGCTGCTCTACATCCCAGAGTGTTGAAAGAGGCGGCTGGAGAGATAGTGGATACATTGGTGATCATCTTTCAAAATTCTATAGATTCTGGAATGGTTCCTGCAGATTGGAAGGTAGTAAATGTAACCACACTATTTAAGGAGTGAGAGAGAAAACGGGGAACCACAGACCCATTAGCTTGACATCAGTAGGAGGGAAAATGCTACAATCTATTATATAGGATGTGATAACATACGAATTAGGAGCTGGAGTAGGCCACTCGGCCCCTCGAGCCTGCTCCACCATTTAATAAGTTGATCTGATTGTAACCTCAATTCCACATTCCCCCCGATAACCATTCACCCCCTTGCTTATCAAGAATCTATTCAACTCAGTCTTCAAAATATTCAAAGACTCTGCTTCCACTGCCCTTTGAGGAAGAGAGTTCCAAAGACTCCCAACTCGGAGAGAAAAAAGTTCTCCTCTGCCTTAAATAGGCAAGTTGTTACTTTTAAAGTGACTCCAATTTCTAGATTCTCCCACAAGAGGAAACATCCTTTCCACATCCACCCTGTCAAGGCCCCTCAGGATCTGATACGGTTCAATCAAGTCACCTAAACTCCATCGGACACAAGCCCAGCCCGTCCAATCATTCCTCATAAGACCAGCCTCCAATTCCAGGTACGAGTCCAGTAAACCTTCTCTGAACTGCTTCCAACACATTTACATCCTTCCTTAAATGAGAGCAAGACTATACACAGTGCTCCAGATGTGGACTCATCAATGTCCTGTATAACTGAAGCACAACCTCCCTACTTTTGTATTCAATTCCCTTTTTGTGATTCATGCTCTTGGACACCCAGATCCCTCGGAGTCTCAGAGCTCTACAATCTCTCACTATTCAGATCAGAAACTGTTTTATTCTTCTGGCAACATGGACAATTTCTCATTTTCTCACATTATTCTCCATTTGGCAGATCTTTTCCCACTCACATAACCTACCTCTATCCTTTGTAGTCTCCTTATGTCCTCTTCACAATTTACATTCCTACCGATCTTTATACCATTGGAGCATCAGAGCAGGAGTTGGCCATTCAGCCCATCGATCCTGCGCCGCCATTCAATGCGATCATGGCTGATCATCCATTTCATGGTAGCACACTGGTTAGCACAGTTGCTTCACAGCTCCCGGGTCCCAGGTCCGATTCCCGGCTTGGGTTACTATCTGTGCGGAGTTTGCACTTTCTCCAGGTGTCTGAGTGGGTTTCCTCCCACAGTCTAAAGATGTGCAGGTTAGGTGAATTGGCCATGCTAAAATGCCCTTAATGTCCAAAAAGGTTGAGTGGGGTTACTGGGTTACGGCGATAGGGTGGGGGTGTGGACTTTGGTTGGGTGCTCTTTCCAAGGGCCGGTGCAGACTCAATGGGCCAAATGGCCTCCTTCTGCCCTGTAAATACTATGATCCTATGATTCAATGTCTTTTTCCCCACACTATCTCCATATCCATATGGGTTATTGATATTTAGAAATCTGTCAGTTGGGTGGCACGGTTGCCTCATGGCACCAAGAACCCGAGTTCGATCCTGGCCCCGGGTCACTGTCCATGTGGAGTTTGCACATTCTCCTAGTGCCTTGTGGGTCTCAGATCCACAACCGAACTTGTTGTGCAGCATTGGTGAATTGGCCACTCTCCACTGCCCCTTAATTCGAAAAAAATAATTTATTAAACAAAAAAAAAAGAAATCTGTCGGTCTCTGCTTTAAACACACTCAGTGACTGAGCTCCCACAGCCCTCTGGGGTAGAGAATTCCAAAGATTCACAACCCCCCGAGTAAAGAAATGTCTCCTCCGAGACCGGTCCTAAGTGGCTTCTCCCTTAGTTTGAAATTGTGTCCCCTGGTTCCAGACTCTCCAACCAGGGGAAACATCTCACCTGCACCCACCCTGTCTATTCCTTTATGGATTTTGTAAGTTTCAATGAAATCCCCTCTCATTCCTTGGAACTCTAGAGAAAAGAGGCCTAGTTTCCCCAATCTGCTTTCATAGGACAGTCCTGCCATACCCGGGACAAGTCTGGTCAAACTTTGTTGCTGTTCCTCTGTGGCAATACCTTTCCGAAGTAAAACTGCACACATTACTCCAGCTGTGGTCTAAGCATTTCATAATGATCGATGTCATTGAGGCACGTTGCCTGGTTCTTCTTTGGCACCGGTATGATGGTGGTCTTCTTGAAGCAGGTGGGAACCTCAGAACGGAGGAGGGAAAGGTTGAGGATGTCCGCACATGATCTGGGTGCATGGCAGGGACTCCCGTCAGGACCTGTCGCTTTCCGAGGCGTCACTTTCAAGAAGGCCAATCTGACTTTGGAGGCTGTGACGGTGGGCATGGGCGTGTCCAAGGCTGCTGGGGCAGATGACAAAGGTTTGTTGGTTTCCTGCTCGAAATAAGCATAGAATGCATTGCGTTTGTTGGGAAGGGGTGCGCTGTTGCTAAAGATTCTACTCGGCTTTGCTTTTTAGCGCATTATGTTGTTTACGCCTTGCCACAATCGATGAGAGTCCATGATTCTCGCTTAGTCTGGACAACTCTTCTGTTGTCTCTTGGTATCCCTGTTGGCTTTGCAGAGGTTGTACCTAGATTTTTTTGTACAGGTCAGAGTTGCCTGACTTGAACGCCTCAGACCAGTCGGGAGTGAATCTCCCGATTAAGCCATGGTTTCTGGTTGGGTAACGTATGTACTACCTTCTTTGACACACAATCTTCTACACACTTGCTGATGAAGCCTGTGATGGTGCTGGCATACTCGTTTCGGCTAACTGCCGAGTTCTTGAATATGGACCAGTCACGTAGGAGCTCTTTTGCCTCAGACCAGCATTTGCACAACCTTCTTAACCGGATTTTCCCACTCAAGTTTCTGCTTGTACGCCGGGAGAAGGAGCGCCATCTTGTGGTCCGATTTTCCGAAGTGCGGTCGGGGATGGATCATCAGGCGCCCTTGATGTTTGTGTGGCAATGGTCAAGGATGTTGGGGCCCCTGTCGGGACAGGAGATGTGTTGGTGGAATTTTGGCAGTACACACTTGAGGTTGGCCTGGTTACAGTCCCCGGCCACGATGAACAAGGCCGCCAGGTATTCTGTTTCATTGTTATTTATAGCGGTTACAATTCATCAAGCGCCTTCTTCACTTCCGCCTGGGGTGGGATGTAGACCGCCGTGATGATGGCAGAAGTGAACTCCATGGAAGGCAGTATGGATGGCACTTCACAGTCAGGTATTCCAGGTCCAGGGAGCAGTAGTTCCCCAGGGTCGCCACATCCGAGCACCAGGTGTTGACGAGGAGACAAATCCCTCCACCCACTCCAGGTTCAGTCCTGGATGTGATTAACAGCAGGAATAACAGCAGAATCTAACCCATCATCACTTGTGAACCCTTTGGTGTCTCAGCGTGTTGGACGACTGAGTGAATCCCTCCCCACAGTGAGAGCAGGTGAATGGCTTCTTTCCAGTGTGAACTCGCTGATGTCTCCGCAATGTGGATGATGTTTGAAACCTCTTTGTCGCAGTGAGAGGAGCTGAGCGGTCTCTCCTCAGTGCGAATGCACTGGTGTTCCATCAGTACCCAAGAGCTTTGAAACCCACTCCCACAGTCGGAGCATTTAAAAGGGTCTCTCATTGGTGCCAGTGACGTTGTGGCTCAGCAAGTGATGACCGAGTGAATCTTTTCCCAGTCGGCGAGGTGAACGGGCTCTCCCCAGTGTGACCTCGCTGGTGTCTCCGCAAGTTGGATGAGGTACTGAAGCTCTTTGTGCAATGAGAGCAGCTGAACGGTCTCTCCTCAGAGTGAAAGCGCTGGTGGGACATCAGTAGCTGAGAGCTTTTGAAACCCCTCCTGCAGTCAGAGCATTTAAAGGGCCTGCTCTTGGTGTGATTGACATTGTGTTTCAGCAGGTGGGATGAATGAGCAAATCCCTTATCACACACAGTGCAGATGAACGGCTTCTCCCCGGTGTGAACTCTCTGGTGACTCTGCAGGTCGGACAACTGAAAGAATCCCTTCCCACAGTCAGAGCAGGTGAATGGCATCTCCCCGGTGTGAACTCGTTCGTGCCTCCGCAGGCTGCTAATGTTAGTGAATCCCTTTCCACACTGAGAGCAGGTGAAAGGCCTCTCTCCAGTGTGAACTCGTTTGTGTTGCCGCAGGTGGCCAATGTTAGTGAATCCCTTTTCACACTGAGAGCAGGTGAATGGCCTCTCCCCAGTGTGAACTCGTTCGTGTTGCCGCAGGTTGCCAATGACATTGAATCTCTTTTCACACTGAGAGCAGGTGAAAGGCCTCTCTCCGGTGTGAACACGTTCGTGTCTCCGCAGGTTGCCAATGAAATTGAATCTCTTTTCACACTGAGAGCAGGTGAAAGGTCTCTCTCCAGTGTGAGCTCGTTCGTGTTGCCGCAGGTTGCCAATGACATTGAATCTCTTTTCACACTGAGAGCAGGTGAAAGGCCTCTCCCCAGTGTGAACTCGTTCGTGTCTCCGCAGGCTGCCCATTTCAGTGAATCCCTTTTCACACTGAGGGCAGGTGAAAGGCCTCTCTCCAGTGTGAACTCGTTCGTGTGTCCGCAGGCTGCTAATGTCAGTGAATCCCTTTTCACACTGAGAGCAGGTGAAAGGCCTCTCCCCAGTGTGAACTCGTTCGTGTTTCCGCAGGCTGCTAATGTCAGTGAATCCCTTTTCACACTGAGAGCAGGTGAACGGCCTCTCTCCAGTGTGACTGCTTTGATGCCTTTCTAGCTTGTGTGGGGCTCTGAATCCCTTCCCACAATCCTCACATTTCCATGGTTTCTCCATGGTCCGGGTGATCTTGCGTCTCACCACGTTGGATGATCAGTTGAAGACTCGGCCACACACAGAACACCTATACAGTCTCTCCCTGCTGTGAATGGTGAAGTATTTGTTCAGGCTGTGTCACTGGTTAAAGTTCTTTCCACAGTCAGTGCTCTGTAACAGTCTCACACGGGTGTGTGTGTGTGTCTCAGTGCTTTTCCAGACACACTGTTTAAAATCTCTTGAAGCAGACAGAATAGACAAACATTTCTCCTTCTAGATTCAAAGGCCGATGATATTCGGTTCCCAAGAATTGAGTGACTCAGTCAGTTCTTGACGTGATATTTAGTTTGAGATCTCGGCCTCAAACTCCTCTTGTTCGAACTTCCTGCAAACAGATTTAACAATAGTAATCATTGTTAGTACAGGATAGAAACTCAGAACATACAATTCTAGTTTCTATCAAACATTCTTTCCTCTCTCTTTCCCTGAAATGCTCTAAATCTCAATCCCACACACTCTCCCTCCATTCTCACTCTGCTGTATCTAATATTCCCCCTCCCAATTCTCCTGAAGGTGCCGATTCAGGCTGATTGACAAATCCAAGCTCACTGCTTCCTACCCTGGACAGAGAGACCTATATTCACTTACTTTCCCTCCCAATTTTCCTGAAGGTGCTGATCAACAAATCTAAACTCACTAAAACCTGTACAAGAGTAGAGAATCTCCATATAAGTACATTAACTGATTAGAGATAGGGAAATTCTGAGGAAGAACTTTATTTAGTCATGGAGTGGTCATGACAGGGAACTCACTGCCCACAAGGGTTGTGGAAGTCGAGATGATCAATAATTCAAAATAATATATTAAGAAAATAAGCTTTCAGGGGAACAGGGATATCGAGGGGGAATGGGACTGACTGGATTGCTGTACAGAGACTCAGCATTGACTTGAGTTCCCAAATGGATTCCATAAGTGCTGCAATGACTGTATCACTGGAAATATATAATGTAGGTAGAACTAATAATACATGTATTTCATTACAAAACCATCAATAATATATCTAATACATTCTATATAACACTAGATATATCTCTGTGCAATATAACATTTTTAAAAATTCATTTACGGGATGTGGGAGTCGCTGGTTCAGCCAGCATTTATTGCCCATCCCTAGTTGCCCTTCAGAAGGTGGTGATGAGTTGCCTTCTTGAACCGCTGCAGTCCTTGAGTTGTAGGTACATCCCCTGTGCTGTCAGGGAAGGAGTTCCAGGATGTCGCCCCAGCAACAATGAAGGAAGGGCGATATATTTCCAAGTCTGTCTGGTGAGTGACTTGGAGGTGAACCTCCAGGTAGTGGGGTTCTCAACTACCTGCTCCTCTTGTCGTCCTAGATAGTAGTGGTTGTGGGTTTGGAAGGTGCTGTCGGAGGAAGCTTGGTGAGTTACTGCAGTGTATCTTGTAGATGGTATACACGGCTGCCACTGTTCGTCGGTGGTGGAGTGTTTGAATATTCATGGAATGGGGAGCAGTCAAGTGGGCTGCTTTGTTCTGGATGGTGTAGAGCAGCATGTTGGAGCTGCACTCAACCAGGCAAGTAGTGATTATTCTGTTACATGCCTGACTTGTGCCTTGTAGATGGTGGAGAGGCTTTGGGGGTCAGGAGGTGCGTTAGCCGCTGTAGCCTTTGGCCTGCCCTGGTGGCCACCATATGAATATGGCTAGTCCAGTTCAGTTTCTGATCAATGATAACCCTCAGGATGTTGGTTGTGGAGGATTCACCAATGCTAATGTCAAGGGACAGTGGTTCGATCCTCCTTGGTAGGAGATGGTCTTTGCCTGGCACTTGTGTAGCACAAATGTGATTTGCCACTTATCAGCCAACATCTGGATACTGTGCAGGACATGCTGCATTTGGACATGGACTGCTTCATTATCTGAGGAGTCACGAATGGTACTAAGGATTGTGCAGTCATCCACAAACATCCCCACTTCTGGCCTTATGATGAAAGGTAGGTCATTGATGAAGCAGCTAAAGATGGTTGGGCCTAGGAGTGTGCCCTGAGGAACTCCTGCAGCTGAGATGATTGACCTCCAACCACTACAACCATCTTTCTTTGTGCCAGGTATGACTCCAACCAACGGAGAGTTTCCCCCGATTCCCACTGACTCCAGTTTAGCTGGGGCTCCTTGATGCCATAGTCGGTCAAATGCTGCCTTGATATCAAGGGCAGTCACTCTCACCTCTGGCATTCAGCTCTTTTGTCCATGATTGAACCAAGGCTGTAATGAGGACAGGAGCTGAGTGACCGTGGTGGAACCCAAACTGAGCGTCCGTGAGGAGGTTTTGCTGAGTAAGTACCACTTGATAGCGCTGTTAATGACTCCTTCCATCACTTTGCTGATGGTGGAGAGTATTCCGACAGGAAAGTAATTGGTTTGGTTTGTCCTGTTTACTTTCCCTTTAATGTCAGCCATCTCCTGGGGAAACCAGCCCTTTAAATGTGAACATTGGGAAAGAGACCATCATTTTAGCCAGAAAAATAAATGTGTCAAGCTGAGGGAGCAAAGGATGTCAATGTCTTTCAGAGAGAGAGAGAGAGACCTGGGCCAAGCTTTGCAGAGTCTGCACCCTCCCTGGATTGACTTCCTTTCCCTTCAGTTGCTGCAAGTCACCAATTGAAGGTCAGAATGAGACAAGAAATGGAAAGAGGGAGAAAAGAAAGTGTTTTACTCAGATGTTGAACAACAATTTTGCTCGGCAGAAACCTCCATGTCCAGCTTCCGCATGAGACAATGGGGAGCTCTGATTGGTGGAAGAGCAGAATCCTTCCGGTCCTCCAATCTTCCTATTGGTCAACACCTCAGCAGGAAGGTCAGCTGAAGTGAGCTCCCCTGCATAAGCGCAGCTGCCCCTTCTCTTAGACATGCGCAGTCCCAGGTCAGGTGAGGGGTAGAATTCTGACGGCCGGAACTGTCAGCCGGTTGCTTGGAAACCTCGCCTGGAGGATATGTGGGGGAAGGGGAACAATGGATGAGGGCGGGGCTCCCGCGTCTGCGCGCGGGGCAGTAACGTCACGCGGAGCGGACTTATTCCTATTGGTTGATTTCGAGGACGAGCTCCTTTGTGATGTCACAATGTGGAGGTTGGGCAATGAGTTTCAGACTAAAACATTCTCCTCTGGGCAACATCTGGGAGCAAATCAATGTCTCCCCCGTTCATAAAGTCATAAAATATAGGAGCAGAATTAGGCCATTTGGCCCATCGAGTATAACCCTTAAACCCGATTAAAAATCTGTCTAACTCCTCCCTAAATGTACTCACTGTCCCAGCTCCTCCGCACTCTGGGGTAGTGAATTCCACAGATTCACAGCCCTTGGGAGAAGCAGTTTCTCCTCAACTCTTTAGAATTTGCTACCTCTTTTTTTCAATAATCTTTATTGTCACAAGTAGGCTTACATTAACACTGCAATGAAGTTACTCTGAAAAGCCCCTACACTCCACATTTTGGCGCCTGTTCGGGCACACAGAGGGAGAATTCAGAATGTCCAAATTATCTAACAGCACGTCCTTCGGGGCTTGTGGGAGGAAACTGAAGCACCCGGTGGAATTATAGAATTTACAGTGCAGGCGGAGGGCATTCAGCCCATCGAGTCTGCACCAGCCCCTGGAAAGAGCACCCCACGCCTCCACCCCATCACCGTAACCCACCTAACCTTTTTGGACACTAAGGGCAATTTATCATGGCTAATCCACCTAACCTGCACATCTTTGGACTGTGGGAGGAAACCGGAGCACCCGTACAAAACCTACGCGGACATGGGGAGAACGTGCAGACTCCACACAGCCAGTGACCCAAGCCGGAATCGAACCTGGAGATTTGCAGCAACGGTGCTAACCACTGTGCTGCCATGCTGCCCATCTTATCCTAAGACTATTACCTCTCGCTCTAGAAAGCTTGAAAGACGTGCTGTTAGGTGAATTGAACATTCTGAATTCTCCTTCTGTGTACCCTAACAGGCGCCAGAATGTGGCGACACGGGGAGTTTCACAGTAACTTCATTGCCGTGTTTTTTTTAAATTTAAAGTACCCAATTCATTTTTTCCAATACAGGGGCAATTTAGCGTGGCCAATCCACCTGGGTTGCACATCTTTGTGTTGAGGGGGCGAAACCCACGCAAACACGGAGAGATTGTGTAACCTCCGCATGGACAGTGACCCAGATCTGGGATCGAACCTGGGACCTCGGCACCATGTGTTAACCACTGTGCCACCGTGCTGTCCCATTGTAGTGTTAATGTGAGCCTACTTGTGACAAAAATAAACATTATTATTATTAAGAGGGAGTAGCGCCTCCAAGGCAGCCTTCAGGACGTACGACAATGCAGAATCGGCAAGCAGAAACTTATCGCCAAGTTCCGCACACATGAGTACGGCCTCAACCAGGACCTTGGAATCATGTTGCATTACATTCACCCGCACCCCCCCCCCCCCCCCCCAAACCATGTGGCCTGGGCTTGCAAAATCCTACCAAGTGTCCTGGCTTGAGACAATTCACAACTCTTTAACCTGTGATTATCCCTCTCTCCAGTCACTCTGTCTGGACCTATAAAGACTTAATTACCTGCAAGGTCTCACATTCAAAAGTATCGTCTTGCATCATTGACTTTATCAATGTATATGTTCCTGGAACCCACCTCTTCATTCACCTGAGGAAGGAGCTGTGCTTTGAAAGCTAGTGATTCAAAACAAACCTGTTGGACTTCTTACTTCTTACTGTGCTCACCCCAGTCCAATGCCGGCATTACCACATTAAAGTAAAAGGGCAAAGTGGCAGCACGGTGGCGCAGTGGTTAGTGCTGCTGCCTCACGGCGCCCAGGTCCCAGGTTCGATCCCGGCTCTGGGTCACTGTCCGTATGGAGTTGCACATTCTCCCCGTGTTTGCGTGGGTTTCACCCCCACAACCCAAAGATGTGCAAGGTATGTGAATTGGTAATGCTAAATTGCCCCTTAATTGGAAAAAATAAATTGGGTTCTCGAAAAAAATTAAAAGTAAAAGGGCAAAATCTATTTATAGTTTAAGAGATACATTCCTAATAAAAATAGTGTTTAGGCATTGTTGTTTCTATTTTTTTGCAGTAGAATTCATAAAACTTGAAGTCTTTGCCTTATGACTCTTTCATTTGTTCACTGGGTTTAGAATTTATCTTTTAAAGTTACTGATCTTTTCAGAAATCTTACACAGTTGATTTAGAGCTACAAGTTTCAACTTCCCAATAAGCCCCAGGCAACTTCTGTCTCTCTATTGCTCGTGTCAAATACAGCCCAGCAACAGAGCTGAGGGCTGGAGATGCCGTCAATCCTTGTAGGAGCTGGAATCAGTAGAAAGAAGAATCATAGTTTCTGGTTGAGCTGTGTGTTAGCTGCCCGACCATGATGACCATATATAAATAGCTAACCAGGTAATCTGTTGTGATGAGGGTTTAGAAACAGACCCTGGGTAGACGAGTTCACTGAAGCTGTGAGCTTCGTCAGCTGTACAGTGAAACCAGGCATCCAACAGCCACAGAGACCTCTAATATTGGACACTGGGTTTAACCCTGTTCTGTATTAAACAGACCTATTTGATACTGGAGGTGATATAGTTAATCTGACCCTTCATTCATTCAATTCCAAAAGTGAACAACATTGATTCAAGTACAGTGATTACTCTGTTAATCTGTCAACAAAGTGGTGTCAGTTCATGCAGATTGTGTCTGAACTCAATTTAATTACTTATTTTTGTTACTTACTAGGGTCTCTTTCTCTCTTTCCTCTCCTCTCTCCTACCTCTCTCAGTCTCTGGTGTTCCCCCCTCTCTCTGGTGCCTCTATCTCCCTCTGTCACTCTCAGCTGTCTCTCACTCTCTGTTATTAGTGCTTAGGAAGGCAGGTGGAATAGTTTCCTTTGGTAGCCGAGGGCCAAGAATATAAGAACAGGGCGATTGTGCTGGAACTGTATCAAACACCAGTTAGACCACAGCCGGAACACTGCGAACAGTTCTGGTCACCACATTACAGGAAGGATGTGATCACACGAGAGAGGCTGCAGAGAGGATTTATGATGATGTTACCCAGGCTGGAGAATTTTAACGATGAGGAAAGATTGGAGAGGCTGGGGTTGTTCTCATTGGAACAGAGGAGGCTGAGGGGAGATTGAATTGAGTTGTGTGTAATTCTGAGGGGCTCAGATGGAGTGAATATTTCCCTCAGCAGAGCCCAACCCCTGCAGTCAAACATGAAGTCGCTGGTGTGTCAGGAAGTGGGATGAGTGAGTGACTCTCTATTCGCACAGAGAACATGGAAACAGCAGCTCCCCAGTTTGAACTCGCTGGTGTGTCAACAGGCTGGAGGATTGGCTGAATTCCATCCCACTCCTGGAACATTTTTCAATGTCCTCTCCCCAGTGCCAGCAGGCTGCCTGACTGAGAGAAGCTCTGTCCACAGACAGAGCAGATGAATGGCCTGTCATTAATATGGAGATGCTGGTGTCATATTGATATTGTTCATTCCGGGGACTTCCGGTGACAACATGTCGGTGGATGCGCACGTTAGGTGGCTCCTGCGAGAGGCTTGGATTTTGGACTTTTATGCCTGGTTTCGGGGTAGTTTTTAGATGAGTTGTTGAGGGAAGTCATAAGGAGGCTGACAAAGTCCCAGAGGAAAGGTGTTGGAAAGAAGGGGGCGAGCGAAGGTCCGCCAGCGAGTGCTGCTGTGAGTCCTGCAGGAAGGAAGGTGGCGGGGGTTGGGTCGTCGGGTGGGGCCGCTTCCCATTACCGGGGAAACTCTGACCGAGGTGATGTCAGAGCGTCAGACATAAGTAGATATTACCCCTTTGAACTGAATTGGCCACATTCCTCTCGGAGGTCTGTTCTATTCTCTGAGCCTCACCCATTTGTCCCGGTTGATCCTCGGTCGTCGTTGAAACGGAATCTTCGATGCTTGGTTCTTATTCTCCTTCTGACCCGTGTCCCAGACAGGTCAAATTTACTCTACTTTGAACTGTCGAATGACATCTTTCTTCTAACCACAGATCCATCCTTCAGACATTGTGGTTCAAGGTGTCAACTCAGGTTCTGCTTGGCATTTCATCGGTGGTCTGAAAGTGGTCGCGAGGAGGGAGATGATCTGGCCAAGGTGGATAGGAAGGAGAGGGAGGAACGGCAACAACTGATAGAGATTTTAGAGGTGGAGGACCCGGACCAGGGGCTCCTGGCAAAGAGGAAGGAGCTGCAGGCGAGGTTTGACCTATTGTCCACAGGGAAAATGGTGCATCAGCTGAGAAGGGTGAGTGGGGCTGTCTGAGTCTGGGAGGGGGGGGGGGGGGGGAGGCAGAGTGTAGGTCAGCTACGTAGGGAGGCCGCAGCAAGGGAGATAGTTTGGGTGCGGCACAGGATGGAGGAGTTGGTGTGGCTCCGGAACAGATTAATAAGGTGTTCGAGGAGTTCTATCAGGACTTGTAAAAGGCGGAGCCACCAGAGGAGGAGTGGGAGATGATGGAGTTTCTGGATGGGTTAGAGTGCCCCAGGTTGAGGGGGTGGACTGGGCAGGTTTGGAGGAGCCGATGGGGGTGGAGGAGGTGAAGGTGGTGATTGGCAGGATACAGGCAGGGAAGGCAGTGGGGCCAGATGGGTTCCCCGTTGAATTTTATAAAAGATTCAAGGATTGAATTTAAGAGCCATGAGGTGATGATGCAGCTGTACAAAACTTTGGTAAGGCCACATTTGGAGTACTGTGTACAGTTCTGGTCGCCTCATTTTAGGAAGGATGTGGAAGCTCTGGAAAAGGTGCAAAGAAGATTTACCAGGATGTTGCCTGGAATGGAGAGTAGGTCTTACGAGGAAAGGTTGAGGGTGCTAGGCCTTTTCTCATTAGAGCGGAGAAGGATGAGGGGCGACTTGATAGAGGTTTATAAGATGATCAGGGGAATAGATAGAGTAGACAGTCAGAGACTTTTTCCCCGGGTGGAACACACCATTACAAGGGGACATAAATTTAAGGTGAAAGGTGGAAGATATAGGACGGATATCAGAGGTAGGTTCTTTACCCAGAGAGTAGTGGGGGCATGGAATGCACTGCCTGTGGAAGTAGTTGAGTCGGAAACATTAGGGACCTTCAAGCAGCTATTGGATAGGTACATGGATTACGGTAAAATGATATAGTGTAGATTTATTTGTTCTTAAGGGCAGCACGGTAGCATTGTGCATAGCACAATTGCTTCACAGCTCCATGGTCCCAGGTTCGATTCCGGATTGGGTCATTGTCTGTGCGGAGTCTGCACGTCCTCCCCGTGTCTGCGTGGGTTTCCTCCGGGTGCTCCGGTTTCCTCCCACAGTCCAAAGATGTGCGGGTTAGGTGAATTGGCCAATGATAAATTGCCCTTAATGTCCAAATTGCCCTTGGTGTTGGGTGGAGGTGTTGAGTTTGGGTAGGGTGCTCTTTCCAAGAGCCGGTGCAGACTCAAAGGGCCGAATGGCCTCCTTCTGCACTGTAAATTCAATGATAATCTATGATTAATCTAGGACAAAGGTTCGGCACAACATCGTGGGCCGAAGGGCCTGTTCTGTGCTGTATTTTCTATGTTCTATGTTCTATATGTTCTATATGTTCTATGTTCTATGTTCTATGTTCTATGATAGGCTGGCGCCTTTGATGGTTAATGTTCAAGGATGCAATGGACAGTGGTGCCTTGCCGCAAACGATGGGGCAGGCGTCCATCTTCTTGTTGCTTCAGAAGGACAAAGATGACTTCCGGTGGCAGTCATGGAGTGAGAGGTTGCTTATTTGGTAGCTGCCGCTCGTGGTGGACCTTTTCCCCGGACTTATTAGGGATTTGATCGGTAAAATTGGAGACTGGTGAGGTAGAGAAGAAGAATCCCCCACCAGTTTATGGAGACGTTGGTCAGAAGTGGTCTGAAAAGGAGAGATTGTTGGGCAAAGAAGGGAGTGAAGACTGCACAGGAAAACATGGCGGAGGCTCAGGGACTGGGATTGCCGGCCCAGTGGTCAGCAGAGCAGCTGGTGAAATTCCTTCAGCAGAGCTTCGCCAAGCAAAGACAAGAGTACCTGGACCCGATTAAGACTGGGATTGACCGGGTGGGGCAAAGATTGGAAGCCCAGGGACAGGCGATCCAGAAGGTGGAAGAGACGGTGGCTGAGCACGAGGACCAACTAACCGCGATGGCAGTGGAGCTGATGAGGGACCATCAGAATAGGCTGCAAGAGAAGGTGGAGGATCTGGAGACAGGTCACACAGGCAGAACCTGAGGATCGTTGGCCTCTCGGAGGGCATTGAGGGTTCGGACGCAGGGGCATATGTGGCGCGTATGTTCGAGAATCTGCTGGGGGAAGGTTTACTTGACCCTAGGAGGTGGACAGGGCGCACAGAGCACTTGCAAGGAAGCCACGGCTGAATGAGGCGCCGAGCGTGATGGTGGTACGAATGGTGGTACGAATGCCCCGGTTCCTGGATAAGGAACAGATCTTGAGGTGGGCCAGGCAGACGAGCTGCGGTAAATGGGAAAATAACGAGCTGCACATTTACCAGGACTTGGGTGCGGAACTGGCCAAAAGGTCGAGCTTCAACAAAGTTAAAACAGCCTCTTTCAAAAAGGGGTGAAGTTCGGCACGTTGTAACCAGTTCGTTTGTGGGTTACTTACGAGAGCAAGAAATTTATTTTGGATCGCCGGATGAGGCGAAGAACTTTGTTAAGGACAGGGGACTGGCAGGTGATGGAGGACATTGAATTTGGGGGCGAGTAATCCTGTACCTATGCTGGTAACTTTCTTTTCTTTATGGGCTGTGTATGTTGTGTTTTTGTATCAATCTTTTGGCCACTGTTCAGTTTTGTATGCGGGTTAACTTTGTTCTTTGTTCTTGCGGGGGGGGGGGGGGGGTGGAATTTTCATCTTTGTGTTTGTTGGGAATTGTTATGTTTTGCATATGCATGTTGAAGCAGGGGGGGGGGGGGGAGGGGAGATCAATGGGGGCCGAGCAGATGACTAGTTTGGTATGGGGGGGTTGGGATTGCTGTTTTGTTAGTGTGTGTGTGTGTGTGTCGGGGGGGGGGGGGAAAGAGGAGGGAATTGTTCTGCTGACAGGGGAGGGACTGGCACTGGGAGACCAATTGGAGGCCGATGATAGTGGGCGCTCGAGGGCAGACCTGAGGAGGCGCGGGACGCGAGCTGGAGGCTTTTGATTTGATTTATTATTGTCACATGTATTAGTATACAGTGAAAAGTATTGTTTCTTGCATGCTGTGCAAACAATGCATACCATACATAGGGAAGAAGGAAGGAAGGAGAGACTGCAGAATATGTTACAGTTATAGCAAGGTGTAGAGAAAAGATCAACTTAATACGAGGTAGGTCCATTCAAAAGTCTGATGGCAGTAGGGAAGAAGCCGTTCTTGAGTCGGTTGGTCCGTGACCTCAAATTTTGGAATCTTTTTCCTGACGGAAGGTGGAAGAGAGTATGTCCGGGGTGCGTGGGGTCCTTAATTATGCTGGCTGCCTTTCTGAGGCAGCGGAAATTGTAGAGTCAATGGATGGGAAGCTGGTTCGCGTGATGGATTGGGCTACATTCACAACCTTGTGTAGTTTCCTGCGGTCTTGGGCAGAGCAGGCTCCATACCAAGCTGTGATAGAACCAGAAAGAATGCATTCTATGGTGCATCTGTAGAGGTTGGTGAGAGTCGTAGCTGACGTGCCAAATTTCCTTAGTCTTCTGAGAAAGTAGAGTGTTGGTGGGCTGGCCTAAGAAGGGTGATGGTTGATCGGCGGTGGGGGGTGGGTGCTCCCCGACCAGGCGCCTCAGTCCCAGTGCTAACCACTGCGCCACATGCTGCCCCTCAGGGGGTTGCGATCTTGATTAATAAGCGGGAGTCATTTGAGGTAGGGAATATAGTGGTGGACTCGGGGGGTAGGTATATCATGGTGAGTGGGAAGCTGGAGGGTTGCCGGTGGTATGAGTGAATATTCACGCACCAAATTGGGACGACGTGGAGTTTATGAGGCGCGGGTTGGGGAAGATTCCAGACCTGGATTCGCATAAGCTGATCATGGGGTGGTTATAGATCAGAGGTTGGATCGGTCGAGTTCAAGGACAGGGAGGGTGCAAGCCACGGCAAAGGAGTTCAAGGGGTTTATGGAACAGATGAGGGGGGGGGGGTGACCCATGGAGGTTTGGACAGCCAAGAACGGAGGAGTTTTCTTTTTTTTCCCCACGTGCACAAAATGTACTCCCGGATGATTTTGTTCATTTTGAACAAGGCTTTGCTGGCGGGGGTGGTGGATACCGAGTATTTGGCGATTGTTGTGTCGGATCATGCCCCACACTAGGTGCATCTACAGGTGAGCAAGGAGTAGGGTCAGCGACCGCACTGGAGATTGGATGTAGGATTGTTGGCGGACGAGGGAGTGTGCGGGTGGGTGAGGGAGGCCATCCAGAATTATTTGGAGATAAATGACACGGGAGGTTTCGGCAGCAGCGGTTTGGGAAGCGCTGAAGGCGGTGGTTAGGGGGAGCTACTTTTGATACGGGCGCAAAGGGAGAAGGTGTAGTGGCTAGAGATGGATAGGCTGGTTAGGGAAATACTCCAGGTGGACAGAAGGTATTCTGAAGCCCCGGAGGCAGGGTTCTTGAAGGAGCGGCAGAAGCTGCAGATGGAGTTTGGTCTGTTATCCACAGGGAAGGTGGTGGGGCAGCTGAGGAAGGCGAGGGGGGCGGTTTATGAGTATGGGGAGAAGGCCAGTAGGATGCTAGCACGCCAGCTAAAGAAGAGGGAGGTGGCCAGGGAGATAGGAAGAGTGAAGGACAGAGGGGGGAACACGATCTTGGACCCAGTGGGGGTGAATGGGGTGTTTAAGGAGTTTTATAGTCGGCTGTATGAGTCAGAACCCCCAGCTGGGGTGGAGGGGATGAGGCAGTTTTTGGAAGGGTTGTAGTTTCCAAAGGTGGAGGAAAGGTTAGTTGAGGGGTTGGGAGCCCCGATCGGGATTGTAGAAGTAATAGAGGGAATGGAGGCCATGCAGTGGAACACAGGGTCATTATATGCAGACGACCTCCTCCTATACATTTCTGACCCGTTAGGGGAGATGGGGGAGATTTTGCGGATCTTAGGAGAATTTGACCAGTTCTCGGGGTACAAATTGAAGATGGGTAAGAGCGAGGTTTTTGTGATCCAGGCGAGCGGGCAGGAGAGGAGACTGGGGGAACTGCCGTTTAAAATGGTGGGAGTTTCCGTTACTTGGGAATTCAGGTGGCACGGGGATGGGAGCAGTAACATCAATTAAATTTGACCCGGATAGATGAACAAAGAAGGAGGACTTTCGGAGGTGGGACATGCTTCCGTTGTCACTGGCGGGGAGGGTACAGACCGTAAAAATGACGGTCCTCCCGAGATTTCTGTTTGTTTTCCAGTGCCTCCCTATTTTTATACCAAAGGCCTTTTTTAAGCGGGTGAACAGGGTGATTTTTGGTTTTGTGTGGGCGGGTAAAACCCTGCGAGTAAAGAAGGTGCTGTTAGAGCGGGGTGGGGTGGGGGGCACTGCCGAACTTTAGTAACTACTACTGGCCAGCAAATGGGTCAGCGTGGGAGCGGGTAGAGGTGGAATCATTTAAGGGCACAAGTTTGGGGGCATTGGTAACGGCCGTTCTCCCCAGCCCGGTACTTCACAAACCCAGTGGTAGTGGCGGCTCTAAGAGTTTGGGGGCAGTGGCGGAAGCATACAGGAGTGCAGGGAGCGTTGGTGTGGGATCCAATTTGTGGCAACCACTGGTTTGTCCCGAGGAGGCTTGATTGGGGGCTTCGGAGGTGGCAGAGAGCAGGGATTACATAGAACAGTACAGCACAGAACAGGCCCTTCGGCTCTCGATGTTGTGCCGAGCATTGTCCGAAACCAAGATCAAGCTATCCCACTCCTGTCATTCTGGTGTGCTCCATGTGCCTATCCAATAACCGCTTGAAAGTTCCTAAAGTGTCCGACTCCACTATCACAGCAGGCAGTCCATTCCACACCCTAACCACTCTCTGAGTAAAGAACCTACCTCGGACATCCCTCCTATACCTTCCACCCTGAATCTTATAGTTATGCCCCCTTGTAACAGCTACATCCACCCAAGGAAATAGTCTCTGACCGTCCACTCTATCTATCCCCCTCATTATCTTATAAACCTCTATTAAGTCGCCTCTCATCCTCCTCCGCTCCAAAGAGGAAAGCCCTAGCTCCCTCAACCTTTCCTCATAAGACCTATCCTGCAAACCAGGCAGCATCCTGGTAGATCTCCTTTGCACCCTTTCCAATGCTTCCACATCCTTCCTATAATGAGGTGACCAGAACTGCATACAATACTCCAAATGTGGTCTCACCAGGGTCATGTATAGTTGCAGCATAACCCCTCGGCTCTTAAACTCAAGTCCCCTGTTAATAAACGATAACACACTATAAGCCTTCTTAACGGCCCTATCCACTTGAGTGGCAACCTTCAGAGATCTGTGGACATGAACCCCAAGATCTCTCTGTTCCTCCACATTCCTCAGAACCCTGCCGTTGACCCTGTAATCCGCATTCAATTTTTTCTACCAAAATGAATCACCTCACACTTATCAGGGTTAAACTCCATCTGCCATT
The DNA here is from genome assembly GCF_047496885.1 of Scyliorhinus torazame. NCBI lineage: Eukaryota > Metazoa > Chordata > Chondrichthyes > Carcharhiniformes > Scyliorhinidae > Scyliorhinus > Scyliorhinus torazame. The sequence continues at coordinate 144,531,477 of NC_092711.1, forward strand.
TTTCGGCCCAGCTCTGCATCCTATCAATGTCTCTTTACAGCATACAACAGCCCTCCACCTCACCCACTAGTCCACCAATCTTGGTGTCATCAGCAAATTTACTGACCCACCCTTCAGCCCCCTCCTCCAAGCCATTGATCAAAATCACAAATAGCAGAGGACCCAGGACTGATCCCTGAGAAAACATGTTGCTTGACCGACAGATAACATCATCAACGGGCTCAACTGGGATTTGAAACCGCTATCTTCAAGACCAAAACACCCAAAGCGGGAATCATTCCCCCAGACCAACGAGCCCCTCATTTGAGAGGATTGAGAGGCTAGGGGATCTATTTATTGATGGGAGCTTTCCACGTTTCGAGGATTTGGAGGAGGAGTTTGAATTGCCGCGAGGGAATGGGTTTCGATACCTGCAGATAAGGGATTTTGCGCGAAGGCAGTTTCGACCTTTCCGCTTCTACCGCCACAAAGGGATACAGGACAAGGTGGTTTCTGGAACGGGGGTGGGGGAGGGGGAGGTTTTGGAAATTTACAAAGAACTTATGGAGTGGGAGGAAACCCAGTTAGGTGAGCTAAAGTGTAAATGGGAAGATGAGTTGGGAGGGGAGGTAGAGGCGGGTCTGTGGGAGGATGCTCTGAACAGAGTCAACACGTCCTCATCATGTGCCAGGCTCAGCCTGATACAATTCAAGGTGGTTCATCGGACACACATGACGGTGGCCCGGATGAGCAAGTTTTTTGGGATAGAGGACAGGTGTGTGAAGTGTGCGGGAGGGCCCACAAACCATGTCCACATGTTTTGGGCATGCCCGAAGCTTAGGGGACACTGGCAGGGATTTGCGGATGTCATGTCCATTGTGCTAAAAACAAGGGTGGCGCCGAGTCCAGAGGTAGCGATCTTTGGAGTTTCGGAAGAACCGGGGGTTCAGGGGGCGAGAGAGGCTGACGTCTTGGCCTTAGTCGCCTTGGTAGCCCGGAGACGGATATTGTTAGCATGGAGGGACACAAAGCCCCCAAAATCTGGGGTTTGGGTCAGCAACATGGCTGGGTTTCTTAGACTTGAGAAAATTAAGTTCACCCTGAGAGGATCAACGTTAGGGTTCGTTCGGAGGTGGCAGCCGTTTATCGACTCCTTCAGAGGAAACTAAACTGTCAGCAGAGGCAATAAAGGGTGGGGGGGGTGATGGAAGAGGGGGGAGTTTGGCTACGTTGTGTCTAGAGTAGGCGGGAGCAGTGGGAGATGGAGGGATGTTTACCCACTGAACTATGTTTAGTACATTTGTATCGCTTATTGTTATAAAAGCATAAATGCCTTAATAAAATGTTGAAAAAAAAACTTTGCCCCTCGCACCTTAAACCTCTGTCACCTGGTAATTGACTCTTCCAACCTGGGAAAAAGCTTCTGATTATCCACTCTGTCCATGCCACTCATAATTTTGTAAACTTTTATCAGGTCGTCCGTCAACCTCCGTCGCTCGAGTGAAAACAATCCGAATTTATCCAACCTCTCCTGACAGCTAATACTCTCCAGGCCAGGCAACATCCTGGTAAACCTCCTCTGTACTCTCTCCAAAGCCTCCACATCCTTTTGGTATTATGGTGACCAGAATTGTCGGCAATATTCCACGTGTGGCCTAACTAAGGTTCTGTACAGCTGCAGCATGATTTGCCACTTTTTAGACTCAATGCCCCGACCAATGAAGACAAGCATGCCGCCTGCCTTCTTAGCTCCTTATCCACCTGCGTTGCCACTTTCAGTGATATGTTTATTGTAATTTCCCAATCTACCACAGACAACTTGTCCCTCATACCCTGACAGTTTCCTTCTGCGGGAAACACCCAGATAAATTAGGCAAAAGAACCCTGTAACCACCATAGCCCATCTTCATGGCAACATGGCTGCTTTGGGAACTAAATATCTTCCAACGTGCAAACACCTTTTCATTCTGTGTTCCTCGTCAAACTTGGAACCAAGTGATCGCAACGAGGCTCAAAAATGGTCAGCCCACCGGAGGCAGCGGTGTTAGACCGGCCAGTCCAGCAGAAAGAAACCCTCCAATCATCACCATTCACCAGATGTCAGAATGAACAAAATGCAGTCCTGGATGTCAGTGAGAGCAGAAACAATAACAACGGAGCCAACATCTGTAATTTATTCTGAACTTGTTGGAGTCACAACAGGTGTGATGAATCACAAAAACCCCTTCCCACATTGAGAGCAGTTGAATGGTCTCTCCCCAGAATTAACTCGCTAGTGTCTCTGTAGTTGGGATGGATCATTGAATGTTGTAGCCACCTGGGTTGGCCACTTCCCGACTTAAAATGGAGAATCGCAAAGGCTGAAGGGAAATTCAGCCAACACAGGCAAAGACTAGCAAGTGCAGAAATCATGTATATTGAAACCTGCAAAACAACCAGACAGCACTGAAACCAGCAGCCATCTGCATAGTAATGCAGCAGCCACCTACATAGTAATGTGCGATTCCAAGGCACAATGGCAACAGTTAAGGTAAATAAAGCCAAGCCAGACTCCTCGGTGCCAGCAGGAGCCAAGACAAAGGAAGGCCAATGAACATTTAGGGACCGCCCAACGATCGGGGAACAACTCCAGTATTGGAGAAATCGATCACAGTGATCGGAAAGCAGTCCAATCACTTGGAACCAGGTACGGGGTCCGCCCCGAAAGGCGGGAAGCCCCTGGGGACTATGAAGTAAAGCCCCCAAGTTCAAATCGTCCTTCTTTGGCAGGGTCACTCAGCAACTTGAATCAACCCGTGAGAGTGACCTGTCTCAGCTGCCACTCCACCCAAGTAAGTCTCAAGTCAACGCTCGCTACGAGATAGGCCCTCCTAGCTACAAGTCCATACTACCTTTTGAATCCTGCAGACTCAGGACCTGAACGAAAGGCCATTTGTTCCCCATACCTGGTGGGCCAATTCCGAAGCTAAATATAGGCCTTTTAGTGATAGGAATAGACTAGAAAGTAGAGTTTATGCATGAGTAGTGATTTACTGTGTATAATAAATGATTTTTGATTTGAATCTTGCCAATTGGTGTGTTGAGTTATTGATCAGTCCTTGAACTTGAACCTCGTGGCGGCATCATAAAAATACCCAGCAACTCTAGAGCGAAGGTTATAAAACAGCCAATTGAACCAACCAAAAGTTAGCAACAATGTCTCCCCTGCACAGAGCAGGTGAATGGCTTCTTCCAGGTGTGAACTTGCTAGTGTTCCTGTAGGGTGTATGGATATCTGAGTCCCTTCTCTCACTAAGAGCAGGTTAACGCCTTCTCCCCTGTGTGAACTCGCTGGTGTCTCCGCAGGTGGGATAACCAAGTGAATCCCTTCTCACACTGAGAGCAGGTGAACAGCCTCTCCCCAGTGTGAAGTCGCTGGTGTGTCAGCAGCCTGGATAAGTGAGTGAATCCATCCTCACACTGAGAGCAGGTGAACGGCCTCTCCCCAGTGTGAACTCGCTGGTGTGTCAGCAGCCTGGATAAGTGAGTGAATCCCTTCCCACACTGAGAGCAGGTGAACGGCCTCTCCTCAGTGTGAACTCGCTGATGTCTCCGCAGGCCGGATGATTGAGTGAAACCCTTCTCACACTGAGAGCAGGTGAACGGCCTCTCCCCAGTGTGAACTCGCTGATGCCTCCGCAGGTCGGATGATTGAGTGAATCCCTTCTCACACTGAGAGCAGGTGAACGACCTCTCCCCAGTGTGAACTCGCTGATGTCTCAGCAGGTCGGATGATTGAGTGAATCCCTTCTCACACTGAGAGCAGGTGAACGGCCTCTCCCCAATGTGAACTTGCTTGTGTGCCAGCAGGCTCGATGAAGTAGTGAATCCCTTATCACACTGAGAGCAGGTGAACGGCCTCTCCCCAGTGTGAACTCGCTGGTGTGTCAGCAGGCTGGATAACCGAGTGAATCCCTTCTCACACTGAGAGCAGGGGAACGGCCTCTCCCCAGTGTGAACTCGCTGGTGTCTCTGCAGGTGGGATAACTGAGTGAATCCCTTCTCACATTGAGAGCAAGTGAACGGCCTCTCCCCAGTGTGAACTCGCTGGTGTGACAGCAGGCTCGAGGAAGTAGTGAATCCCTTCTCACACTGAGAGCAGGTGAACGGCCTCTCCCCAGTGTGAACTCGCTGATGTATCCGCAGGGCGGATGAATCACCGAATCCCTTCTCACATTGAGAGCAGGTGAACGGCCTCTCCCCAGTGTGAACTCGCTGGTGTTTCTGCAGAGCGAATAACCGAATGAATCCCTTCTCACACACAGAGCAGGTGAACGGCCTCTCCCCAGAGTGACTGCGCCGATGAGCTTCCAGCTGAGATGGGGCCCTGAATCCCTTCCCACAGTCCCCACATTTCCACTGTTTCTCCAGGGTGTGGGTCTCCTCGTGTCTCTCCAGGTTTGTCGATCAGTTGAAGCCTCGTCCACACACAGAACACGTGTACGGTCTCTCCCCGCTGTGAATGGTGTGATGTTTTTTCAGGCTGTGTAACTGGTTAAAGCTCTTTCCACAGTCAGTGCTCTGGAACACTCTCACTCGGGTGTGTGTGTCTCGGGGCTTTTCCAGTCACACTGATGTTTTGAAGCCGACAGAAAAGACAGACATTTCTCCTTCTCGATTCAAAGTCCGGTGATACTCAGTTCCAAGGAATTGAGAGACTCAGTCAGATTGAGACGTGACATTTGAGATTTCTGTCTGTAATTCCTCCTCTTCTAATATCCTGTAAAAACAATTTATAAAAAGTTACTTTACTTCTCCTCATTTTGGAGAAGGTATCCTGAGGGTAACGACAGTCTGGCCGTGGGGTTAATCCTCCGGGTCCTCAGTCTTATTGAGGAATGTCCCCTTGGATCTATTGTGGTGGTGATTCTTTTGTATTTTTGTTCTTTTGAGACGGTTTATGTGTTGTTGACTTTATTCCACTCTGGTACAGACGGGGCTTTTATCTGTGAAAGGAGCAGTTTGGGGAAACTTTGGTAAAGTGAGTTGGAGGAGGGGGTAATGGCGCACGTCCGATTGTGGTGTGAAAATCTGTTCCTGTTCTCTCTGTCGCCTAACTAATGGCATCAGTTAATCTGCAAATTTTCTCAGGGAATGTACGGGGCATCCATCACCCTATCAGAAGGAAAACGATCCTCTCCCTTTCTTAAGAAGAAAGTCGACATAGTTTTATTACAGGAAACTCATCTGGATTATGAGGAACACTTTAAATTGAGGCGGGATTGGATGGGGCAGTTTTTTTCACCTCTTTTTGATCCAGTAACAGACTTGTGGCAATGCTTATTATACACTATCCAAGCAGTCAGGGTACCTCTGCCGATTACAATGTGCATGTCAATTTCCTTTGTGCCGATCCCTCCATCTCCCGTCCCTCCCCTCCGCCCCCTTCACTCGTCGTTTCTGGGTCCTTTCCTGGGCCCTTCACTGTACAATGGGAGTTATCTGTTATTTACAAGTGGACGGTGCCCTCCCTTCCCCCCCGCGCACTCCCTGTCCTGTTTTAAACCTTCCCTTGGGGTTCCTCTTCTTGTGTTTTTGTTCTGGGCTCTCTGGTCTGTGTCAGTTGGTTTCTGGTTCTCCCTCCTTGTCCCAGTAGCCCCCCCTCCCCTTTTCCTGCCTGCTCCCTGTGATCCCGTTGGCTCCCGTACATTCATCTCCCTCCCAGTGTTCCATTGGCCGCTGGCTTCAAACAGGTCCTGGAACAAGTTGGTGAATGGCCTCCACACTTTGTGGGAACCATCCTCTGACCCTCGGACGGTGAACTTGATCTTCTCCAGGTGGAGAAATCCCGATTGGTCTGCCAGCCAGTCTGCAGCTGTGGGTGGTGCTGCTAATCGCCAGCCGAGCAGGATTCTCCAGCGGCCGATTAGAGAACCAAAGGCAAGGGCGTCCGCCCTCTTCCCCATGAATAGTTCTGGCTGGTCCGATACCCCGACGACTGCCATTTGTGGGCACGGCTCCACCCTCATAGCCATGGACATTGCCTCTAAATAGGAATTCGACAAGTGTGGGGCATACCCAGAACATGTGGGCATGGTTTGCCGGGCCCCGCTGGCACCATTCACGTTTGTCCTCCATCTCCGGGAAGAACCTGCTCATTCGGGTTCTTGTCAGGTGTGCTCTGTGCACAACATTCAGCTGCGTAGGAGAAGGTGGAGTTGGTTCCGTTCAGTGCTTCGCTCCAGAGTCCCCACCCTATTTCCGTCCCTCGCTCTTCCTCCCATTTTTCCTGGGTTTGGTCAAGTATGAAAATGAAAATCGCTTATTGTCACAAGTCGGCCTCAAATGAAGTTACTGTGAAAAGCCCCTAGTCGCCACATTCCGGCGCCTGTTCGGGGAGGCTGTTACGGGAATCGAACCGTGCTGCTGGCCTGCCTTGGTCTGCTTTCAAAGCCAGCGATTTAGCCCAGTGTGCTAGGAGCGTATCCTTATTAAGAGTTGTCCGTACAGGTCCCCACAGTTTCCATTCCCCAGACTGTCTGCGTCCAGTAACCCCTCTTGCATTGTGCTTCTCAGGGTTCCTGGGTGTGCTGGTGTCTCCTTGTGGAGAAAATTTTTGACCTGGAGCTCATCCCTGTTTGGTAGGTCCAGCCTCTCCGTCAGCTCCTCTAAGGTCGCTAGTCTATTTCCCGTGTAAAAGTCCCGAACCATCAGTGTTCCCCCGTCCTGTCTCTACCTCTTGAAGGTGGTGTCGAGAATGGCTGGTGCAAACCTATGGTTGCCGCAGATGGGGGCCATGAAGGACACATCGGTCAGACTGAAATGCTGCCACATCTGGTTCCAGGTTCTCAGGGTAGCTACCACCACTGGACTTGAGTGTTTTGCTGGCGGGGATGGGAGTGTTGCCGTGGCGAGGGCCCGGAGGGTCATTCCTGTACATGAGGACTCGGCCATCATCAACCATTCCATGTCTGGGCCCTTTACCCATCTCCTCACTCTTTCGGCCGTGGCTGCCCAGTGATAGTATTGCAAGTTAAGGAGGGCCAAGCCTCCCATGATTCTTCTCCATTGTAGTACTGTTTTAGGGATTTTTGAATTCTTGCCCCTCCGCACACAAACGATGTTAGGTTAGGTGGGTTGACCATGATCAATGCACCAGATTATGGGAATAGGATGGGGAGTCTGCCTCTGTGAGTGCTTTTCTGAGGGTCAGTGCAGACTTGAAGAAGCGAATGGCCTCCTTCTGCACTATAGAGATTCTACGTCATCTATGCTATTTTAATTTGACTATGTTGCTAGTCTGTTTTGTAATTTTTGGGGTATGCGCCCTGCATTGTTATGCTTCTGTTTTTATATCATCTTACCATCTTTCCCCACTCACTATGTTAACCTGTTAACTGATCTGGCATTTCATCTTGGGGCTCTGGTCGCTCAAATATCCAGCTATGAATTAATTCTGCAATATGTTGCTTGCATTTATGCGGCAGTATCAGTTGTTCTACACTGTACCCATTTTCCATCAATATTTCTGTTATTTTGTTGCATTCATTGTTTTAAAAATGCTGAAGAAAACATAAAAGAAATATTAAAAATCTGTCCAACTCATCCTTGATTATATTCAGTGACCCACAGACTCCACGGATCCCTGTGGAAGCGAATTCCATAGACTAATAGCCTTTTGAGGGAAGAGATGACTGGAAATATATAAGTGGCGACAGTACAATATTACACAACCAGAAATAATAGTAAATGTAGTTTATTGCAGACCATAAATAATATATCTAATTTAAAACTACTAGACATATCTCTAACCGATATTAATTTACTGTCCCATTAAATAGCAGCCATCTCCTGGAGAAACCAGCCCTTTAATTGTGATAAAAGGAAATTACTGCAGGTGCTGGAATCTGAAACGAAAGAGAAAATGCTGGAAAATCTCAGCAGGTCTGGCAGCATCTGAAGGGAGAGAAAAGAGCTGACGTTTCGAGACCGATGACTCTTTGTCAAAGTCTTGTCAAAGAGTCATCGGACTTGAAACAACAGCTTTTTTCTCTCACTACAGATGCTACCAGACCTGCTGAGATTTTCCAGTATTTTCTCTTCCTTTAATTGAACATCAGGAAAGAGACCATCCTTTTATTTATTTTTATTTTTAATGCATTTTATTCAAACTTGTATCAAAGTAGGTTACAGCAAATAAACACCCCCCCCCCCGGGAAACATTCTTGCCAACAATCAACGATACGGTCTGTACAGATTTTTCTCCTTTTTCACCCCCCCCTCCCCCTCCCCCCCTGCGACGAACAGCTCCTCAAACATGGTCACAAACATCCCCCACCTTTTCACAAACTCCCCTGCTGCAACCTTAACTCAGACTTTATCTTCTCCAACCGCAGTAAGTCGTGCAGGTCACCCAACCGCGCTGCTACCCCCGGTGGCGAGAGACCATCCTTTTAGCCAGACAAATAAGTGTGTCAAGCTGAGGGAGCAAAGGATGTCAATGTCTTTGAGAGAGAGAAACCTGGGCCAAGCTTTGCAGAGTCTGCACCCTCCCTGGATTCACTTCCTTTCCCTTCAGTTGCTGCAAGTGACCAGTTGAAGGTCAGAATGAGACAATAAATGGAAAGGGGGAGAAAGGAAAGTGTTTTACTCACAGATGTTGGAGACAGGAGTTTTTTTCCTTCACTTCCGCTGTGACATCACAATGGGGCCCTGCTTGAATCAGCCAATAGGAAGTACTCTATTCCGCGCAGTCGTCACCGGGTTCCAGTGCGCAGGCCCGGCGCTCCCCGCCCCCACCCGTTGTTTCGCCCGCCCCCTGAACAAGGGGGAAAAAAAACGACAACAGAACCTCCTCGAGACAAGGTTTCCAGGCAACCGGCTGATGGCCAGAGCGAGAAGCCAATCGGTGATCTCCTCCTGCCCACGACTGCGCATGTCCAAGGGAGAGGGGCGGCTGCGCATGTGCAAAGGGTAGCCCGCCTTCTGACCTTTTACCTGAGGTATTGACCAATGGCCAGAGTTGGAGGACCAGAAGGACTCTGGTCCTCCAGCTAATCAGCGCGGGCTTTGTGTGACTGCTCGACTGAACTTCACAAGGACGCAAACTTCCTCCTGTCTCCAACATTTGTGAGTAAAACACTTTCTTTTCTCCCCCTTTCCATTTCTTTTCTCATTCTGACCTTCAATTGGTGACTTGCAGCAACTGAAGGGAAAGGAAGTGAATCCAGGGAGGGTGCAGAGTCTGGGAAGGTTAGCCCAGGTCTCTCTCTCTCTCTCTCTCTTAAAGACATTGACATCCTTTGCTTCCTCAGCTTGATACATTTATTTGTCAAGATCTTCTCAGAAGCCCAAATATGACATTCATGAACCCTGCCGCTGCCCAGCTTGTAATATAATTAGGAGCCAATTTAGCTCAGCTGGTTAGTGATGCAGAGCGAGGCCAGACTGGTCCTCCCACATGATTGCCGGAAGGAGGACAGCACGGTGGTGCAGTGGTTAGCACTGCTGCCTCACGGCGCCGAGGTCCCAGGTTTGATCCAGGCTCTGGGTCACTGTCCGTGTGGAGTTTGCACATTCTCCCCGTGTTTGCGTGGGTTTCACCCCCACAACCCAAAGATGTGCAGGGGAGGTGGATTGGCCCAAGCTAAATTGTCCCTAAATTAGAAAAAATGAATTGGGTACTCTAAATTAAAATTAAGAAATGATTGTTGGAAGGATGCCCTCCAGCTTTCTCGCCAGAACTTTAGATAGCAGTTTCAAGTCAACATTCAAAAGAGAGATTGGCTGATAAGAGACACACTCCTGTGATCCTTGTCCGCTTTAGAATCAAACAGACATAAACCTCACAAAGAGTCGATGGCAGCATACTTGAGTCAAAGTGATAATACATACCCACAAATAGATCCAACAGTAAATCCTCAAATCCCCTGTAAAACCCACACCCACAGCCATATGGTCCCAGCGCTTTACCTTCATGGTCTTTGACATCGCTTCCCTAGAAAGAGTAGCCTTAAGAGCCTCATGCTGTCTTTCTGAGGCCTCCGGGAGATTCAAGGAAGAGAAATAATGCTCCACACCGCCAACACATCACCAGACTGCTCAGACTTGTATAATCCTGCATAGAATTCCCGAAATTTCGGTTTATTTACTCCGTCTTCATGGCTCTTTTCCCTCCGCCAAGCCACACAGAGAAAATCGCTCTGAAGTCGGCATTTGTATTTGCTCGGGTTACTCCCAAACTCGTACAACTTCTGCCTCGCAATCTTTCAACTTTTCTCAACCTGCTGAGTAAATAGGGAGTCTTGCTGCATTAACCTCCTTCAGCAATAGCTTACTCGGGCCTCCTTAAAATTCTCCTCGGCCTTCGCCAAACAAACCTCCAGACGCCGCTGGTTCTCCAGCACCTGAATCTTTTATTAGCAGGGTAAGAAATGATTACCCCCCCCAGCACCACCCGGCATAAACTTCACACGTCTGGAGGGGGAAATACCAGGGGCCGAGTTAAAGAAAAGGAAGAACTCGCTACACATTTTAAGGAAGAGTTTAAGTGAGGTACCTCTTAGCAGGAAGGCATCAAACCTCCACGTTCTTGACCTGGGGGTAAGCCCTCGAGCAGAAGCTCCTGAAAAATGGGGGGGAGGTGGGGGGGCTGGTGAGGTGGATTGGTCCAAAATTATAATGTTTCCTGTGGTGCAGGAGGACACCAGGTGTCGGATCGTCTTCGGCACAAAAAAGTCGTTGATTCTAGTATTACATTGATGTGGGGCTGGAAAGAACGTAAAATCTCCGCCCCTCAGATGCAAAGTTCTCCAAACATCCATGTAACGTACCTTGGTAACCGGGAGCTTATTTACCAGAGGATATAAGTGGCAGTTGAAGTCGCCAACCACAAAAATGTTAGTTGAAGCTAACTTTGCGAAATCCACAAAAGCATTCGTAATTAACTCCGGGAGTAATTCGGGGATCCATAAACATTCATTATTGAAACAACATCTCCATGCACCAAACCTCTAATGATCACATATCTATCTGCTTTGTCCTTTGTGCAGGTTTCAACTTTAAAAGGGATATTTTTATTAATAAAGTTTGCCATACCCCTGCTACTTGATGAAAAAGAGGCGAAAAATACCTGCCTCACCCAATCCCGCCTCAATTAAATGTATTCCTCATATCAGAATCTTGACAGTGCAGAAGGAGGCCATTCGGCCCATCATGTCTGCACCTGCTTTTGGAAGAGCACTCTCCTTAAGCCCATGCCTCCAGCCTATCCGAGTCATCCAGTAACCCAACCCAACTTTTTTGAACATAAGGGGCAATGTAGCATGGCCAATCCACCTAATCTGCACATCTTTGGACTGTGGGAGGAAACCAGCGATCCCGGAGGAAACCCACAAAGACACTGGGAGAATGTGCAAACTCCACACAGCCAGTCACCCGAGGCCGGAATTGAACCTGAGACCCTAGAGCTGTGATGCACCCGTGCTAACCACCGTGCCACCGTGTCGACCCCAATTGAGTTTAATCTAGATGTGTTTCCTGGAATAAAGCTGTGTCAACTTTCTCCTTAAGAAAGGAGACAATCATTTTCCTTCTGATAGAGCGATAAATGCCCCATACATTCCCTGAGAAAATTTGATGATTAACTGTCGCCATTAGTTAGGCGACAGAGAGAACAGGAACAGATTTTTACACCACAATCGTGCGTGCATCATTACCCCCTCCTCCAACTCACTTTACACCAGAGGCACCAAAGTTTCCCCAAACTGCTCCTTTCAGGGATAAAAGCCCCGTCTGTACCAGAGTAGGATAAAATCAACAACACATAAACCCTCCCATAATAACAAAAATACAAAGGAATCACCACCACAATAGATCCAAGGGGACATTCCGCAATAAGACTGAGGACCCGGAGGATTAACCCCACGACCAGACTGTCGTTACCCTCAGGATACCTTCTCCAAAATGAGAAGAAGAAAAGAAGGGCCAACAAGGGAATAGAGATCGAATGACCCTCCTGCATTTTGGACCCACCCGTGAAGACCTGCATCTATCAATACCCACCCTTCAGCAATGGCACCATTCGGTTCTGCCATGATTAACGCTCAGATAATAGAAGAAAGACGATGAATTAATAAGCACACAGCACATCTACCATAACTGAGATAAGATAATACGAGTCCCTAGAACACTCGAGGGAGAAGAAGACATTCAATCGGCCCTCACAGAATAACAACTCCCTTCAATGGGATAAAAGATAACAAATTCAGACAACAAAACAGTGATAAGGAAAGAGTCCGGATTAGAGCCTGAGTTAGTCCGAGCTGCAAACCATCCCTCCAAATCCTTGCCCTTCATGGATTTAATGAAGACCAAGGCAGTAGTCAGATTATCAAAAGACTTGACGGAGTTGTCAGATATTTTCCGGGTCACAGGATAAAGCGACGTAATTCACTCCCGCAGCCTTGAGTTCCCTTCAAACTTCATCGAAATCTCGATGTTTCATTTTCTTTGTTGCCGAAAAGTCCTGGAAGAAGGAAATCCTCACTCCCTCATGGAGCCAGGTCCCACCTCACCTTACCCGTCTCCAGGACCTTCTGGTGATCTTTCAAGTTGTGGAAGTGAATGATTCCAGGCCTGGGATGAAAACTATTCCTCGGCCTCAAAGACAGGATCCGATGCCCTTTCTCATTGGAATCGCCCAGGCTTCACATCCAACTTGGGAAAACGTGGCAGCCGGTCCTCGAAGAACCTAACACCTTCTGGCAGGCCGACGACTCGGATGTTCTTTCTCTGACCCTCGGTTCTCCAAGTCCTCCTGGACTTCTGCCACTGGCCAGTTTTCCAGGGATTGAATTCTTGCCTCCTTCGAGGAGGCATCTTGCCTCCTTCGAGGAGGCATCTTGCTCAACGTTCAGGATTCTCTCCTCAGGATCATCGAGTCTCTTCATGATGTTTTGCAGCTCGGCCTCATGAGCTCACAGATATTGAGTCAGTACACTCAGCCTCTGGTCAGTAACACGGATGATAGTAATAATAATAATCTTTATTGTCACAAGTAGGCTTACATTAACACTGTAATGAAGTTACTGTGAAAATCCCCTAGTCGTCACACTCTGGCACCTGTTCGGGTACACAAAACGAGAATTCAGAATGTCCAATTCACCTAACAGTACGTCTTTTACATAGGATTTACAGTGCAGAAGGAGGCCATTTGGCCCATCGAGTCTGCACCGGCTCTTGGAAAGAGTACCCGACCCAAGGTCCACACCTCCATCCTATCCCCATAACCCAGTAACCCCACCCAACACTAAGGGCAATTTTGGATACTAAGGGCAATTTATCATGGCCAATCCACCGAACCTGCACATCTTTGGACTGTAGGAGGAAACCGGAGAACCCGGAGGAAACCCACGCACATACGGGGAGAATGTGCAGACTCCGCACAGACAGTGACCCAAGCTGGGAATCGAACTCGGATCCCCGGCGCTGTGAAGCAACAGTGCTAACCACTGTGCGACATTGCCTCAGTTATCAAGTATTTTCAGGACCAACATTGATACATTTCTAGATATTGAAGATATCGAGGGATATGGGGATTAGTTTTGGAATGGTGCTGAGGTAGATCGGCCAATGAGATTGAATGGTTGAGCAGGCTTGATGGGCTGAATGGTTGACTGCAGCTCCTATTTGTTATGATCTCTGTGCCCAGGACAGAAAGCACTGAGCATGGATCTGTCAATTAGCCTGAATTGGCATCTTCAAGAGAATTGGGAGGGTAAATATTGGATACAGCAGAGTGAGAATGGAGGGAGAGTGTGTGGGATGGAGATTTACAGCGTTTGGGGAATGAGAGAGGAAAGAATGTTCTCTGGGAACTAGAATTGTCTGTTCTGAATTTCTATCCTGTGCTGACAGTGACACATAAACCGTCTCAAAAGAACAAAAATACAAAAGAATCACCACCACAATAGATCCAAGGGGACATTCCTCAATAAGACTGAGGACCCGGAGGATTAACCCCACGGCCAGACTGTCGTTACCCTCAGGATACCTTCTCCAAAATGAGGAGGAGTAAAGTAACTTTTTGTAAATTGTTTTTACAGGATATTAGAAGAGGAGGAATTACAGACAGAAGTTTCAATGATCACATCCCAATCTCACAGAGTCACTCGATTCATCGGGGCTGAATATCATCGGCCTTTGAGTTTACAAGGAGAGATGTTTCCCTGATCTGCCTATTTTAAAAGATGTTAAACATCAGTGTGACTGGAAAAGCACCGAGACATACACACCCGAGTGAGTGTTCCAGAGCAGTGACTGTGGAAAGAACTTTAACCAGTTACACAACCTGAAAAAACATTGCAGCATTCACAACGGGAGAGACCGTACACGTGTTCTGTGTGTGGACAAGGCTTCAACTGATTGTCCAACCTGGAGAGACACGAGGACACCCAAAACATGGAGAAACAATGGAAATGTGGGGACTGTGGGAAGGGATACAAAGCCCCATCTAAGCTGGAAGTTCATTGACGCAGTCACACTGGGGAGAGACCGTTCACCTGCCCTCAGTGTGAGAAGGGATTCACTCAATTATCCGACCTGCAGAAACACCAGCGAGTTCACACTGGGGAGAGGACGTTCATCTGCTCTCAATGTGGGAAGGGATTCATTCAGGTATTCAACCTGAAGAGACACCAGCGCCTTCACAATGGAGAGAGGCCGTTCGCCTGCTCTCGATGTGGGAAGGGATTCACTCAGTTATTCCACTTGAAGAGACACCAGCGCCTTCACACTGGGGAGAGGCCATTCACCTGCTCTCAGTGTGGGAAGGGATTCACTCAGTTATCCGACCTGCAGAAACACCAGCGGGTTCACACTGGAGAGAGGCCGTTCACCTGCTCTCAATGTGGGAAGGGATTCACTCAGTTATTCCACCTACAGAGACACCAGCGCCTTCACACTGGGGAGAGGCCATTCACCTGCTCTCAGTGTGGGAAGGGATTCACTCAGTTATCAAACCTGCGGACACACAAGCACATTCACACTCAATAGAGACCATTCACCTGCTCTCCGTGTGGGAAGGAATTCAGTAAATTGTTCCAGCTGCAGAAACATCAGCGAGTTCACACTGGGGAGAGACCATTCACCTGCTCTCAGTGTGGGAAGGGATTTGCTCAGTTATCCCACCTGCGGAGACATCAACAAGTTCACAAGTGATTACAGGGATTGGATTCTGCTGTTATTGCTGCTGTTAATCACATCCAGGACTGAACCATGTTCATTTTCACACTTGGTGAAGTGGGAGGATTTGAGGGTTTTTCTCTGCAGGACTGGCTGGTATCACGACTTTGTTTCCAGTAGGCTGATGCTCTTTGTACCTGGGAGAGCACATTTCCACTGAAATGTACCACAAAAGCTGGTGAAGGACATTTATTTTATCCTGGATGGCAAATGGTGGTTTTACTGCTACTACAGGTAGATCGAAAGTAAAAACAGAAAGAACTAGAAAAAGGTATATTTCTTGATGGAAATATAAAAGAAATAAATCCAGAGCTGCCTGGATGGTGAGGGAGATAGAGGTGAAGATCAGAAAAATGAATTGCGCAGATGAACGATCTCAGGTAGAAATACAATGGAGAATCAGGCTGGGTATTGAAGGACCAAAGGAGAACTTGCAGGTGGAGGCAAGAGAAATAGTGAAGGTTTTAAATGAGTACTTTGCATCTGTCTTTAAAAAGGAAGAAGATTCTACCCAGACCGAGGTAAGAGAGGAGGTAACTGGTGCACTTGAAGAATTAATAATTGAGAAAGAGGAGGCTTAGCTGTAGGAGACCGAGGGTGATGACAGGCGGCTGCTTTGGTAACAGGAAGCCAGTGTCCAGTGGTGTACCACAGGGATCAGTCCCGGGTCCCCTATTGTTCATCATTTATATAAATGGCAGATGACTATGTGGGGGGCAGGAACAGTAAGTTTGCGGATGACACAAAGAATGGACGGATGGTTAACAGTTAGGTTGAGAGTCTTGGGTTACAGGAAGATATAGTCGGGATGGTTAAATGGGTGGAAAAGTGGCAGATGGAATTTAACCCTGAAAAGTGTGAGATGATTGGAAGGAGTAATTTGACAAAGGAGTATTCAATGAATGGCACCACACTGGGACGTTCCAATGATTCACCAGGATGATGCCTGGGATGGAACATTTAAGTTATGAAGAGAGATTGGACAGGCTTGGTTTGTTTTCGCTGGAGCAGCGAAGACTGAGAAGCGACCCG
Organism: Scyliorhinus torazame; assembly: GCF_047496885.1. NCBI lineage: Eukaryota > Metazoa > Chordata > Chondrichthyes > Carcharhiniformes > Scyliorhinidae > Scyliorhinus > Scyliorhinus torazame. The sequence continues at coordinate 144,547,710 of NC_092711.1, forward strand.
ATAGATGTATGTAGGTTATGAGGGGCATGGACAGGGTGGATAGGCAGCAGATGTTCCCTTTAGTTGAAGGGTCAGTTATGAGAGGACACAAGTTCAAGGTGAGGGAAAGGGTATTTGAAGAAAAACCTTTTTACCCAGAGGTTGGTGACCGTCTGGAATGCACTGTCTGGGAGGGTGGTAGAGGTCGGCTGCATCACATCCTTTAAAAAGTACCTGGATTGGCACGTGGCATGCCTTAACATTCAAGGCTATAGACCAAGTGCTGGCAAATGGGATTAGGTCGGCAGGTCAGGTGTTTTTCATGTGTTGGTGCAGACACGATGGGCTGAAGGGCCTCGTCTGCTCTATTAATCTGTAATTCTGAGGTGGTAAAAACACCATCTTTACTGACAGTAGATGAGGCTCCAGCACCAGATGCATCCTGAGATACTGAGGGAAGTGAGTGGAAATTGCAGAGACACTAGTGATAATTTTCCAGTCTTCCTTAGACACAGGGATGGTGCCAGAGGACTGGAGAATTATGAATGTTACACCCTTGTTCAAAAAGGGATGCGAGGATAAAGCCGGCAACTACAGACTAGTCAGTCTGACTTCAGTGGTAGGGAAACTCCTGGAAAATAAAGTTTGGGGCTGAATCAATGGTCACTTAGACAAGTGCAGGAAAATTAAGGAAAACCAGCCTGGATTCATTAGGAGAAAATTATGTTTAAATAACTTGCTGGAGTATTTTGAGGAGGGCGCAGAGAAGGTTGATAAGTGCAGCACTGTTGATGTGGTGTATACGGATTCTCAAAAGACATTTGACACAGAATCACACAACAGACTTGTGAGGAAAAATCTAATTCATGGAATAATAGGGAAAGTCGGCACTTGGATAAGAAATTGTTGAGTGACAGGAACAGAGAGTAGTGATAAATGGTTGTTTTTCAGACTGGAGGAAGGTTTGCAGTGGAATTTCCCCAGGGGTCAGTGTTGGGACCCTTGCTCTTCCTGATATATATTCATGACCCAGACTGGCGCTCAGGGGTTGATTGGAAACATTGTCAACTGTGATGAGGATAGTCTCGAACATCAAAGGGATATTGACAGGTTGGTGGATTGGGCAGACAAGTGGCAGATGAAGTTCAGTTCACAGAAGTGTGAGAGGTGATTTATTACGGCAGGAAGACTATGGAGAGACAATATAAAATAAAGGGAAAAACTCTAAAGGAGGTTCAGGAACAGAGGAACCTTGGTGTATATGTACATAAGTCATTAAAGGTGGTAGGGCATGTTGAGAGAGCAGTTAATAAAGCAGATAGTATCTTTGACTTTATTAATTGGAGAGGCGGTGACAAAGTGGTATTGTCACTGGACGAGTAATCCAGAGACCCAGGGTGATGATCTGGGGATCCGGGTTCGAATTCCACTATGACAGGTGCTGGATTTAAACTCAATAAAATATCTGGAATTAAAAGTCTAATGATGACGATGATACCATTGCAGATTGTCATTAAAAGCCATCTGGTTCACTAAGGTTAGCACTGTTGCTTCAGAGCACTAGAGTACCTCCAGGTTCGATTCCCAGCTTGGGTCACTGTCTGTGCGGAGTCTGCACGTTCTCCCTGTGTCTGCGTGGGTTTCCGTCAGGTGCTTCAGTTTTCTCCCACAAGTCACGAAAGACGTGCTGTTCGGTAAATTGGACATTTTGAATTCTCCCTCTGTGTACCCGAACAGGCGCCAGAATGTTGTGACGAGGGACTTTTCACAGTTACTTCATTGTAGTGCTAATGTTAGCCTACTTGTGACAATAAAGATTATTATTATAAGATTGATTTCTCCCTTCATACGTCGGAATAAAGCTTTGAAACCTGATCCTGAGTCTCTCCTGGTGGGGACTGGGTTGTCCCACAACAGTCACCATCATCATTCTCAGCCTCAGAAGATTATGTTTGATGGGTTATTTGAAAAACACTATTCTTTCGTTGGGAACAATTCATTACATAATGATACTGAGAATCAATGTTGAAAACACCGATTAATCACCCCTGTGTATTTCCCGGGTTCAACCGCCTACAGTTACCATCCAAGACCCATATTATCATTTTCACATCACTTGTCAGCAGACATACCTTTGTTCTGGTATCTGCCACTAATATTTTGTCTATTTGAAACTCGGACACAATGACTCCTTTGCCTCACTGTGAGTTGTCTATTTGATACGAAAGTACCTGAAATGAGTGTTTTCCGCAATATTGAAATCATCTTCGACCGAGTCTGAAAATACTCATAACCTTGCATTTTGCTGTTCGTGATAAAGCCATACCTAGCTTCTTTCAGGGGAAGGAAGTAACCCGTGTCCACATCAGCTTCACTGTTCTATTTCTGATATTGTTCTCCCTATGAGAAAATTGATGGAGAATCAAAGCCTGTGATTTTGCAATGTTCTCTGCCATTCTGTACCTAAAATTGTCAGCAGCAATGTGCATCTTCTCAGAGAGAGAGAGAATAAAACTTCTTACACAAGGAACCAAAGTTTAGTGCTGATTCTCTGCTACCATGTTAATTCTAAATTATGTCTGCAGAGGAAGCATTGGTCTCAAGCTGAACAGTACCTTGAACACGTTTATTTCCAAATACAGCAAAGGAAACGCAGTCTCCCAGTTTCTTGCCCTACCCCTGACCCCATCCCACCCCTCAACGCCCAATTCTCCTTCCCTGAAGGTGTTGCTCTCGGGTTCAGTTTCACTCTCACCTATTGCCCTCCCCAATATGTCACCCAGGTGTCTAAATCTTTATACCTGAAGTTAACAAACTGTTTTGCTAAGGGGGGGGGTCACAATCCAGTGACTACACACATGTACTTTGTGTCAGGCTGACGTCACCCCCCCTGACGTCACCCCCCCCCCCCCCCCCCCTGTCACCACTTTCCATCCCAGTGCCAGGATTTTGGAGACTGGGCTCCGGATGGGTAATGGCGGCCGCAGTTCCCACAATGCCGTGCGCGCAAGAGAAACCGCTCTATCCGCTGCGCGGGTACGTGGCCGCGGACTGCGCATGTCCGAGGGACAAGGCGTCTGCGCATGTGCCAGATAGAGCCCGCCCCGACCTTCCGAATGCAGTATGAACCAATGGGGAGGTTGGAGGACCGGAAGGTGTCCACCAACCAATCAGAGTGGGGGTTTGTGCGAATGAAGACTTAAGCTTCCTCCAGCCTCCACCATCTGTGAGTAAAACACTTTCTTTTCTCATTCTCTCTTGTGTTATATGGTACAGATTTGATATATTATTGGTGGTTCGGTAATAAATACATTTTTATTATTTCTAGTCTTGTAATATAGTACCGTAGCTACATTATATATTTCCAGTTATAGAGCCTTTATGGCACAAAAGGAGTCCATTTGATCACTCGAATCCATGCCGACTCTGTAAAACAATCCATCAGCCTCGTCTTTCATTCTCACTCCACAGTATAAATATTCCCCACTTCTCTGTCCGTTAGCTTTGACAAAGAGTCAATGGACTCGAAACATGAGCTCTTTTCTCTCCCTGCAGATGCTGCCAGACCTGCTGAGATTTTCCAGCATTTTCTCTTTAGTCTCATTCCCCCTCTATATTAGATACAGCAGAGTGAGAATGGAGGGAGAGAGTGTGGGATGGAGATTTCCAGGCTTTGGGGAAGGAGAGAAAAATAATGTCCGTAGGAAATTAGAATTGCGTGTTCTGAATTTTTATTCTGTACTGACAGTTGAGTTTTGTTAACTCCTTTTACAGGATTTAGAAGAGGAGAATTTACAGACAGGAATCTCAAACCAAACCTCACGTCAAGATCTGACAGAGTCACTTCATTCATCATGACCTGAATATTGTTGGTCTTTGAAGCTAGAATAAGAACTGCTCGTCTGCTTTAAAAAAAAATTTTTTTAGAGTACCCAATTATAGTTTTCCAATTAAGGGGCAATTTAGTGTGGCCAACCCACCTAACCTGCGCATCTTTGGGTTGTGGGGTGAAACCCATACAGACATCGGGAGAATCTCCAAATTCCACAGACAGTGACCCGGGGCTGGGATCGAACCCGGGTCCTCAGTGTCTTGGGCCGCACTGCTAACCTGTGCCACCATGCAGCCCACTTTAAAAATTAGTATCACTGGAAAAGCTTCAACACCTACACACCCAAGTGAGAGTGTCCCAGTACAGTGACTGTCGAAGGACTTTATCCAGCTACACTTCCAAAAGGTGTCACATCATTCATAGCAAGGAGAAACCGTACACGTGTTCTTCAACTGATTGTGAAATCTGGAGAGACACAGGGCAACATGGAGAAACCATGGAAATGTGGGGACTGTGGGAAGGGATTCAGACGCCCATCTCAGCTGGAAATTCATCGACACAGTCACACTGGGGATAGGCCGTTCATCTGCTCGGAGTGTGAGAAGGGATTCAGGAATTCATCCAACTTAGCATCACACAAGTTAGTTCACTCCGGAGAGAAACCATTCAGCTGCTCTGGGTGTGAGAAGGGATTCAGATCCTCATCGAAACTGGCGATTCACCAACGTATTCACACTGGGGAGAAGCCGTTCACCTGCGCTGAATGCAAGAAGAGATTCACTCAGTTATCAAACCTGCAGACACACCAGCGAGTTCACACCGGGGCGAGGCCATTCAACTGCTCTGTGTGTGGAAAGGGGTTTCGTGAGTCATCTGCTCTGCGGAAACACCAGCGAGTTCACACCGGGGAGAGGCCATTCACCTGCTCGACGTGTGGGAAGAGATTCAGTGATTCATCTGCCCTGTTGACACACCAGCGAGTTCACACCGGGAAGAGACCGTTCACCTGCTCTGTGTGTGGGAAGGGATTCACACAGTCATCTAACCTGCTGAGACACCAACGAGTTCATAAGTGATGAAAGGGGTTGGATTCTGTTGTTATTGCTGCTGTTAATAACATCCAGGACTGAATCATGTTCATTCTGACACTTGATGACGTGGGAGGGTCGGAGGGTTTCTTTCTGCTGGACTGGCTGTTCTCACGACTTTGCTTCCAGTGGGCTTATGCTCTTTGAACCTGAGCGAGCACATTTCCACTGAAATGATCCACAAAAGCTGACGAAGGACATTTCTTTGATCCTGGATAGTAAAGTGTATTTCCCCCCACTACAGGTAGATCTAAAATAAATACATTTGTCTCTGTTCCATTGAGTCTACAGCACAGGGCCAGGCCAGTCGGCTCAATTGGTCTCTGTCAGTATTGATGCTCCACATGAGCTTCCACCCACCCCTCTTCATCTCCCCCATCAACATATCCTTCTATTCCTTTCTCCCTCATGTATGTCTCTCGCTTCCCCTTCAATGTATTCATGTTGTTCACCTCAACCGCTCGCTGTGGTAGTGAGTTCCACATCCTCACCACTTGCTGGCTAAAGCAGTTTTTCGTCATATCTCTATTGGATTATTAAACCCCTTCATAATCTTAAAGACTTCCATCAGGCCACCCTTAATTCTAGGGCGGCACAGTAGTATAGTGATTTGCACTGCTGCCTCACGGCGCTGAGGACCCGGGTTCGATTCCGGCTCCGGGTCACTGTCCGTGTGCTGTTTGCACATTCTTCCCATGTCTGCGTGGGTCTCACAGCCCACAACCCAAAATGATGTGCAGGGTAGGTGAATTCGCCACGCTAAATTGGCCTTTAATTGGAAAAAAAATTGGATACTCTAAACTTAAGAAAAAATTATATTTTAAAAATAAATTTTAAAAACAGGTCACCCTACAGTCTTCTCTTTTCTAGAGAAAAGCAGCCCCAGCCTTTCCTGAAGGTGAAATGCTCTCAGTTCTGGTATTATTCTTGTGAATCTTTGTTGTACCTTCTCCAGTGCCTCTATTTCCTTTTCCTAAATGGAGATCACAAATGTTGACAGTGCTCCCAGTGTAGTCTAACCCTGGTTCTAAACAAGTTGAACATAACCTCCCCGCTTTTCAATTCTATCCCTCTAGAATGGAACCCGAGATATGGACCCCACACTTTAGGAAAGATGTGAAGTTCTCAGAGAGGGTGCAGAGGAGATTTACGAGAATGGCACCAGGGATGAGGGAGTCGTGAGTTGGGGAGACTGGAGCAGCTGATCATAGTCGTTACGGCAGACAAGGAGGCCAATCAGCTCATTGAATCAATGAGTAAAACTTTTAATATGTTCCCCCTTTCATTCGTGTACCATCAGCTAATGGCAACAGCTTTTCTTTAACCATCATATCTAAACCTGTCATACTCACATCCACCTCTATCAAACCTCCCCTCAACCTCCTTTGCTCCAATGTGAACAACCCCAGCTTCTCCAGCCAAACCTAATGGTTAAAATCCCTCATCCCTGGAACCATTCTAGTAAATCTGCTCTCCACCCTCTCGAGGAGCCTCACATCCTTCCTAAAGTGTGGTTACCCACAACTGGACTCAATATTCTAGTTGTGGCCGAACCAGAGCTTTAGAAAGGTTCAACATAACTGCCCTGCTTTTGTTCTCAATCCTCTATTTCTGAAGTCCAAGATCCCATTTTCTCCAAACAGGAATATCAGAACCTTTTCTGCTTGCACATAAAAAGCATTTGAATGACATTCTTAAAGTGGCTGAAGAAGATTTTGACCAATGAAGGAAGGAGTTGTTGACACAAAACAAGCCATTTTGAACTTGCTGTCTCCAAAAGAGAATCCAAAATGTTGGAGTCTGGGAAATGAACTGAAAAATGAAGCTCCGCCTACAACTGAGCCAGAAGAAGAGAGTTTAAATGTGGGATTGACCAGGACATTCACTTTGGATTGAAACAATGGGGAAACTACACACATGGAAGAAAATAAAGTTCAAAAGGTGAACTCTGAACAGACTGTTTTCAAAACTGAACTTGAAAACTCACATCTGAGCAGCAACGAGGACTCTCCTCTCGCAGAAGGAACTTTGGACGATAATTATTGGAAGAAAACTTTCAGAAAACACAGCAAGAAGTAATGTTTCCATCTTCAGTGGACTGATTCCTGGACATGGAATTCAGCAGTGTGCTGATAGCAAGATAGACTGGTGAATGTGATGGGGACAATGGAGGGATTATTCTGTCTATTGCAGGTTATCAGATATTTAAACACAGGGAAATTTGCAGTGTTTAAATTAGCAGGAGTCGGCCATTTGGCCCTTTGAGCCGGCTCCACCATTCAATAAGATCATGGCTGTTGTGAATATATACAGCACGTTGTAAGGTGTAATATTCAAAATAGGATATTACGAACGTGATACATTTTCATTGTTGCTGAGGAAATGTTGCGAATACCTCGTTTCATAATTCATGTTTCAGAAATATAACTTTTAGCTTGGGAATTAGATTTTTTTTTAAAGGAAGATAAATGGAAAATCTGGGTTGAGAATCTTGCAGAAACACTCTCGGGGAATTCACAATCACAAAGTGAGGCCGATGTTGACTTGAAGTCAAAGCTGGAAGGGTAAGATCTGTAAAAGGGCAGCTGGGCTCTTTTAGCTGGAGACATCAGGTCTGACAATTACTGTCCTGCCTTGGTTCCAGAGGTGAATTCTTCATGCAGACCTCAGGGTCAGAAGGTTTAGTTTTGAAGCTGGATGTCCATTAATTTCAGCATCTGTTGGACATAGAATCATAGAATTTAGAGTGCAGAAGGAGGTCATTCGGCCCATCGAGTCTGCACCGGCTCTTGGAAAGAGCACCCTACCCAAGCCCACACCTCCACCCTATCCCAGTAACCCCACTAAGGGAAATTTTGGACACTAAGGGCAATTTATCATGGCCAATCCACCTAACCTTCCCATCCTTGGACTGTGGGAGGAAACCGGAGCACCCGGAGGAAACCCACGCACACATGGGGAGAACGTGCAGACTCCACACAGACAGTGACCCAAGCCGGGAATCAAACCTGGGACCCTGGAGCTGTGAAGCAATTGTGCTAACCACTATGCTACTGTGCTGTGTTACCATGGGGATAAGTGATTCAGGGTGGGGCCTTGGTTGGAATTCTGGGCGTTTCTCACAGATTCTGCAGTTAACTTGGAAGCAGGCAGCTGTGGGAGCAGGAGCTGTGAACCAGCTGTGGGAGCAGGAGCTGTGAACCAGCTGTGGGAGCAGGGGCTGTGAACCAGCTGTGGGACGAGAAGCCGAGAGGGTAATGAGGAACCAGGGGTGTTTCTAATGTTTAAATCCCTCAGCAAGAAGGCAGTAAAGCTCACGCTTGGACTGAGAAGTCCACAGTTTTGAGGTCTTGACGGAAAGTTGGAGGGTTGTTCAACCGAAAGCTAATGGAAGGATCCCCATCAAATCTTGGAGCTTGGGGAATAGCTGGAATACTGAGGAGAATTAAAGGGAATCCTGTGAAACTGAGGTTACAGCAGGAGTCATTATAAACTACAGTGTGAAGTTCACAGTGCTGGTTTTTAATTTTTTTTGTTTTATGTATGCTTTGAAGTTTATTTTTGTTTAAAAATATGAAATCCCGCGATGTAATTCTATCACTGGGAATTTGAAATTCTTGGAGATGTTACTGATTTTTACAGAGATCTTAACAGATGTTTGGGACACAAGTTTTGGCTTCCTATTTCAGCCTTGTTTTTCTGGCTCTCTGTTGCTTGTGTCAGTGACAGCCAGGCGACGGAGCTGGGGGCCTGTGCCCCAGTTGGGAAACTGCCATGTGCATCCCACTAGAGACAGGAAGGTGCTGGAGGAGTGAATGGGAAATGAGCCGCCAACCAATCGGGGCCCAGGAGGAGAGACACCGGCGCTGATGGTGACATGACCCCCGGGGCTCAGTTTCCCTGTGTCCAAAGCGGGGAGGCACGGGAGCAGGGTGCAGAGGAGCAGCAGAGAAACCATTTGTGTCCAGAATATTGTGAACATCCTTTTACTCTGGTTGTCTTTGATTATCAAGTTATTTTCTGTTTTTTTTAAACCATGTTGTTTCATCAATAAAATGTTCTCAGTAAAATTATTAGATTTTTCTGGACTTTTCAAGACTGATTAAAATTATTATTATTATTTTTTTTTTAAAGAGTACCCAATTCTTTTTCCAATGAAGGGGCAATTTAGCGTGGCCAATTCACCTACTCTGTACATCTTTGGGTTGTGGGGGCGAGATCCATGCAGACATGGGGAGAATGTGCAAACTCCACACGGACGGTGACCCAGGGCCGTGACTGAACCCGGGCCCTCAGTGCCGTAGTCCCAGTGCTAACCACTGTGCGCCCTTTTCATGTTACATTGATGTACTTTAGGGAAAGTGGGGGAGGGGAGTTGACAGGCTCTTTAACAGAAACTGAGTCCCTCTAAAGTAATTGGCAAAGGAGCCAGAGGGGAGATGAGATTTTATTTTATTTGGCACAGCGAATTGTTCTGATCGGCCTGAAAGTAGATTCAATCGTATCTTTCCAAAGGAGAAATACTTAAATGGGAAGAATTTGCAGAGTTCTTGGGAAAGGGCAGAGCAGTTGGATGAATGGAAGAGTCCTCCCAAAGAGATAGCAGGGACACAATGGGCCAAATGATCTCCTCCTGCAACCTGTGAATCTGAGTCTCCTGTTTTTGTGCAGGTTAAAAGGGACAGATTTCATTCAGCCTCTTCCCTGTATATGTATTTAAAGAGATGGTTTCCCTTTAGCTCTGAGTGACCGATATAACAATCGGTCGGAGGCCCATTTCCCAGTCAGTCCTCCAGCACCTTCCTGTCTCTCTATTAGTGCGACGCCCATCTGGTGCACAGGTCCCGTTATTCTCAGCTAAATTCAGCCTCAGCTCCGTCGCCTGGCTGTCATTGACACGAGCAATAGAGACAGTAAGGTGCCGAGGCTCGGATGTAAAGTCAAAACGTTTGGCTCTAAACCAACACTTTAACATTTGTAAGTCAAATCCATGTTATTTATACTGGGAGATTCTATTATTAGATTTAGGCACTGGAGGTTTAAAGGGTAACTTTCCTTTTCTAACTGTAGGATCTCTGTATCTATTTGTATAACTGTAATGCCGTTCCATATACCAAATACCAGAAATTCAAGATTGGGCTTCTTGGGTTAAAAGCAATTTGCAACTTTTATTTTTGTCGGCTAGTAGTGTCTCCTGTCAAGCTTCAATTTTCACACAAGTACTAATTTAGGAAGGTCCGACTAGCCCTGCAGTAAGCTAGTCAGATGTATCGATTGTTTGTACTTAGCAAATACAGATAAGTTGAATTGAATTTAAAATACAAAAATGACTGGGTGATTTAAAACAAGAGAAAATGGTGGTTTGCAAAGCTAGCAAATAGAATAGAAAATAGTTTGAAGTGATTCGAGAATAGAAAAAGGTGAGAGGTCTCATCACGAAAACTGAACTCGTAAGGAAATTACTATCTTTAAAGTTCTGTCCCCTTTACAGGTTTAAATAATTTATAATTCATCTAATTCAACCAAGGTGTCTGTCTATCAATTAAGAGATAACGGTGACTGTATTTTTCCAGTCGAAGAAAACCTTTCCCAATGTGCTGACTGATCGTTACCATCGAAACAAAACTAGGATTTCATCCAAGTTCTTTGTGAGACAAAGGGTCTTTTTGCAGCATGACCTTCGCAGACTCTAAACAGCTTGCAAACATTTGCTTATCAGATCAATTCACAAACACACAGCATTTCTTAGTCTCACGATTAATATATTGGTTTTAAATTTTAGTTAATTACGATTAAATGATCTTTGATATAAGCCTTTATCTATTCTCTATAGCTAACTGAAAAAGTAGATTTCTATCACTAACTTTGTATTGTCGAAAGTGTCAGCCGTGGCTCAGTGGGCAGCTCTCTCACCTCTGAGACAATGTGGGACCAAATCCCAGTCCAAGGACCTGAGGACAAAAATCACATCCAACATTCCTCGTCCCAGCACTGAGGGAGTCTGCACTGTCAGAACAGCCTTCTTTCAAATAAGATGTTAAACTGAGGCGCAGTCTGCCCCTCTCAGGTGGATGTAAAAGTTCGCACAGCCACTATTTTGAAGAGCAGGGGAGTTATCCCCGGTGTCCTGGTCAATATTTATCACAGTCAACATCATTAAAAACAGATCATCTGCTCATTTTCACATTGCTGTGTGTGGGATCTTGCTGTGTGTAAATTGGCTGCTGTTTTTCGTACATTACAACAGGGTCCACACTTCAAAAGTACTTTATTGGCTGTACAGCACTTTGGGACATCCTGTGGTTGTGAAAGGCGCTATAGAAATGCAAGTTTTACAATTGAAGATTTCGGTTTTCTGATCTTGTTATCTGGAACTTTATTGATTTCAACCACCCCCAACTTACCATTTCATATATTCACTTTGGTTCAGACAAGGCAATTAAGACAGAATTCTTTTGTTATTAAATTTACAAAGTTTATTCAAAGAAACTTTAAGATATTAACTTTTGCAACTTCATGTGGGTGATCAGTCTGTAGAAGTGTAACCCACTCTGGCTCCTTCTTTGACAGTAATGCTTGTGGAATTCAGCCTCGGGAGTCTGGCTCCCTCTTTGACAGTAATTTCCTTGGAACCCGGCCTCGGGAATCTTCAGTACTTGGCCAGCAAGGAAGACCTTCAGAACCTCTACTTTTATCCCCAAAGTGACCATTACCTCATGTTAGAGTTGGGCCTGTTGTAATATGACAATTGGTCAATTTGGTCACTGGATTAATTTAATTGGATCCCCAATTACTGACTCCACCTTCTCTCATTATCTTAGACAGGAATACAAAAGAACTGTTTCACACTATCCCTTTATCTGATTCGATACAATCCCTTATTCATACAGTTTCAAATGTTGAGGCTAATCAGAGCTTGAAGGTCTCCCTTACCAGAACATGGCTCCTCATTGCACATATTTTACATACAGCAATTAAGCTTTTACATTTTTACAGCAAATAAAACTCTTACTATAACTTACTGATTCATTATTGATTATTTAATTGTCACTCAATTAAGGCTCATTACTGAATCAGTCATCTGTTACTGACTGGCAGCTAATTAATACAGTAATCTTTAATTAATACAGTGGTTGAAAAAGACTGTTTTATGGAAGACAATCACTTTCTTTCTTACTAACTTTGATTGGATTGAACAATGAGTCTTAGACTTGAGCCAGACTTTGGCAGGATATGATCTTCTGTAGCTTCACAAAATTCTGGAACAATTTGTCACTTTAAACAATTTTGCCTCATTCAGCAGTTTCTAGAAACAGTTTGGTTTATCCAGAACAAATTTTCAAAATAAAGATCCAGTCAGGATTCAGAGTTTAACATGGCTTCCTTGACCTTGTTACTTATAACAGTCAAGATGGACGAGTGATTGATTTTTAAAACTAAATATTATTAATGAGGCATACCCAGAACTTCTGACATTACAACAGTGACTACACTTCAAAAGTACTTCAAAGGCTGTAAAAAGCTTTAGGAGATCGTGTGTTCACGAAAGGGGTTATAGAAATAGATACAGAATCCCTTGAGTGCAGAAGGAGGCCATTTAGCAAATAGAGTTGGCACCGCCTCTTCCACAGAGCACTCCACCCTTTTCCACTCACCCGTAACCGCATAACCTAACCTGCACATCCCTGGACACTGGGGGGCAATTTATCAGGGCTAATCCACCTAACCCATACATCTTAGGACTGTGGGAAGAAACCAGAGCACTCGGACAAAACCCACACAGACACAGGAGGTCGTACAAACTCCACACAGACAGTGACCATGGGCAGAATCGAACATGGGCCCCTCGTGCTGTGAGGCAACAGGGCCAACTACTGTGCCACTCAAATAAATGTAATTTATTTTTAGAACTAGTCCCCCAACCTTGGATATATCACGCTCGGTCCACTCACAAAGATCATCAATAAAGACTGAGTCTTGATTTTGTGCAACAACTATGTCTTTCTTTCCATTGCAAATCCCCTGTGAAAATCCAAACACAGTGGGCGCGATTCTCCGCTCCCGCGACTAAGTGCCCACGCCGCCGTGAACGCCGTTGAGGTTCACGACGGCACGAAACGGCCCCGATCCCGACCGATTCAGGGCCTAAAAATGGGCTAGGATCGGGGCCGCGAGAAACTCGGGGGGCATGTCGCGAAAGCCGCGTCACCGCGCGACGCCCAAATGACGCGGCGCTGCGTCATAAATGGCACGATCCGCGCACAGAGGACCTGGAGGAGAAGAGATGGCTGAGCCCCGACGAGCCGCACCGAGGTTCCGGGCACGGACCTGGACACCCTGCTGGATGCGGTCGAGCAGAGAAGGGACACCCTCTGCCCAAGACGTGGGTATCGCCAGCCATCCAGCGCGGTGAGGCGCGGTTGGCATGAGGTTGGCACCGCTGTGGGGCAGACCCCCCGGACGGGGGAGCAGTGTCGGAAGAAACTGCACAACCTCACTCGGGCTGCGAGGGTAAGTGCCATGAGGGTGCCCCCAGGCCGCCCCCCCCCCTTCCTGGCACGAGGGTGGGGGGAAGTGGGGTGGTGGGTGGTCAGGGGGGGGTTGGAGCATCAGGTGCAGTGGTGGGGGGGGGGGTCGGGGGGATTGGGGCATCGGGGGGGGTTTGGGCGGGGTCAAGGTGCCCAACGCTTTACTCGACCCACATGAGCCCCGGGACCCCCCCCGAGCGATGCCATGGCGTGCGGTCTCCTAAACCAGCAAAAATGTAGTTTATATCTGCATGCCCTGATGATACCCGCCTAATTGTGATGCTTTATCCAACCCCCAACCCCAGGACAAGACAGCTCACAACCAGCGTGAGCGTTTGAGAACCGGAGGGGGGTCCCCTGTGCTGCACCCCCTAAACGTTCACGAGCAGAGGGCCCTGGACCTCGCTGGGGGATCCGCCACCCGGGAGGTCGCGACACCCAGCTCGGAGGTGCAGAAGTGAGACAACCCTGCATGTCCTCACCCACCCCCCCCGCCCCGCCCCCCCCAACCCGTCATCGTCTCCCTCACACATTGCCCACTGCAGCCTCGATCCCCTCCCCCCACACACTCATGCCACTGCACCCTCGCTCCCCTCCCCCCCTCACACTGTGCACCCACAACCACCATACACCCCCACCGTGTCTAACGAACCCCAAATCTTTATGTTTCCCAGGGCCAGGGCGGGGGTGCGGGGGGGTGTGCTGTGTGGTGCCTGTGTGCAGGAGTGACGGTGCACGTGGCAGTGTTCAGCGAATCCCACCCCCACAGTGCGTGAACCGTGTGGCCACCAACACGTCGCGTGCCCGCTGTCCGCGGCGGTGCCGTCGTGCAGCCTCCTGGACGTAACCAGCACGCGAACAGTGTCTGTGTCCTGCGCCCCTCCCCTCATCCTGATGCGCGCCATCATCATCCTCCTCCACATCCTCCTCTTCCCCACCCCCCTCGTTTGCGTTACCTCCGGTGCCGTCGGGTCCTCCCTCCGACTCCTCCACCAGGTCATCTCCCCTCTGCATGGCAATGTTGTGCAGCGCACAGCAGACCACAACCATGCGACCGACTCTGTCGGGCCGGTACTGCAGGGCCCCTCCGAAGCGGTCCAGGCATCTGAATCGCATCTTCAGCAGGCCGAAGCACCGCTCCACCACACCCCAGGTTGCTGCATGTGCCTCATTGTATCGGCTCTCCGCGTTGGTCTGAGGCCTCCGTATTGGCGTCATCAGCCATGACCTCAACGGATAGCGCTTGTCGCCGAGCAACCAGCCCCTCAGCCGGGGGGGACATCCATCGAACATTGCGGGGATGAATGACTGTGCCAGAATGTAGGCGTCATGCACACTCCCGGGGTACTTTGCACACATGTGCATGATCTTCATGTGGGGGTCGCACACCACCTGAATGTTCATGGAGTACGCGCCCTTTCTGTTCATGAACACTTCCCTGTTGTCTGCAGGTGGGTGCATGGGGACGTGCACACCATCGATGACACCCTGGACCATCGGTATCCCGGCCACCTTGGCGAATCCACGTGCCCGTGCTTCCTGCTGTGCTCGGTCCTCGGGGAATTTTATGTACTTGTCCGCGATGGAGTACAAAGCGTCGGTGACGGCCCTGATGCACCTGTGGACCGATGTCTGTGATATTCCGGAGAGGTGCCCGCTCGGCGCCTGGAAGGAACCGGTCGCATAAAAGCTTAGGGCCACCGTCACCTTGACGGAGACTGGTAACGCATGTCCTCCACCAGTTCCAAGTGGTGCGAGGTGCGCCAAGAGGTGGCATATATGTGCGACCGTCTCCCTGCTGAACCGTAGTCTCCTCCTGCATGTGATGTCTGGTAGGGCCTCGAACGACATTCTGACACGGTACACCCTCGGCCTTGCTGGACGCCTGTGGCGCCCTGGCACCACCATCAGTGGATCCTCCTGTTCCTCCTCCTCCTCCTCCTCCTCCACAAGCACTTCCTCTGCATTCCTCGCCGTCAGGGGGTCAATGTTCCCCTCGGCATCCCCCTGTACATTCGGGTCGTGAGCGCCTGCGGCCTGCGCGGCGACGATGGGCCACTCCACGGCCATCCCCTCTGCTGCAGCAGCAACCGCTGCATCTGTAGCCACTGTGGGCCGTTTGACTCTACGCTGCCGGATGGCAAACTCCAGAACTGCGGCTCCAACCACGGCAGTGAACATCGCTGTCTGGTTGGCATACATGGTGACCTGCAGGAGGGTGGAGGGGGCAGAGAAACAACATGTTACATGGAGGTTCTTCCACACCTCGCCAGCCGGGTTGCATGGGATACCTGTGTGCCCCGGTGGGATGGTCGCGCTGCAGATACGCACCCAGCCTAACATCTGGTCACTGTCTGCGTCCAACGGTCAGTTCACACCATACTCCTCACCAGTGTGCCAGTCGCCTGTGCCCATCAGCCACACGGCAACCTGCGGCCGTGTCCCCGTCACCGTCCTGTCATATCAGGGCGGCTGACATGTGACATCCGCGGATGGACGATACCATCCACACTCTCCCTCATCCCCCCCTCCCACTTGCACACGCTCCCTCATCCCCCCTCCCACCTGCACACTCTCCCTCATCCCCCCCTCCCACCTGCACACTCTCCCTCATCCCCCCCTCCCACCTGCACACTCTCCCTCATCCCCCCTCCCACCTGCACACTCTCCCTCATCCCCCCCTCCCACCTGCACACTCTCCCTCATCCCCCCTCCCACCTGCACACTCTCCCTCATCCCCCCTCCCACCTGCACACTCTCCCTCATCCCCCCTCCCACCTGCACACTCTCCCTCATCCCCCCTCCCACCTGCACACTCTCCCTCATCCCCCTTCCCAACTGCACACACTCCCTCATCCCCCCCTCCCACCTGCACACTCTCCCTCATCCCCCCTCCCACCTGCACACTCTTCCTCATCCCCCCGTTGGCCGCAGCCTTCTCGGGGAAGCCGACCCGATCTCCAGGAGCTGCGGAACAGTCCGCTCACCTCCTCACTGGTCGGCGTCAGCCAGCACGACTGGCTGACGACTTTAAATAGCAGGTGTGAACGGCGATGGCGTGAACTGGGGTCACGCCATTGGCCCATCCGGCCTGAGAATAGCGGGGGTGGCGGAGAATCGCCATTTTGGGTGTCTCGGGCGATTCTCCGGCCTGCGCCGTGCGGAACTCGATGGGGACGTTCTTGCCACTTGGGTGAATCGCGGGAGGGTGTCGGACCGGCGTCGCGGGGAAATCTGGCGACCCAACCGGCGCGGGAGCAGAGAATCGCGCCCAAGGTATATAGTCAACATTTCCCCCTAAGGAAGAGGAGGGAACTAGAGGGCATAGGTTTAAGGTGAGACGAGAGAGATACAAAAGAGACCAGAGGAGAAGTTCACACAGAGGGTGGTGAACATCTGGAACGGCTGCCAGAGGCAGTGGTAGAGACGGGTACAAATTTGTCCTTTAAAAAGCAGTTAGACAGTTACATGGGCAGGGTGGATATAGAGGGATATGGGCCAAATGCTGGCAAGTGGGACTAGCTTAGTGATAGAAACGGGGATTGAAGGTGAAAATGAGAAAATAAATGGAAAGGGGCAGAAAAGAAAGTGTTTTACTCACAGATGTTGGAGACAGGAAGAAGTTTTCAGTCTGTGTGAGGCCCCAGGTTTCCTCATTGTCCAGCTTCCACGTTCGAACAACGGGGGAGCTGATTGGATGGTGGAAGAGAGTCCTTCCGGTTCACCAACTCTACCCATTGGTCAACAACCTTCCTCCGCCTCACTCATTGTCCCCCCTCCTCGAGACAAGGTTTCCAGGCAACCGACTGACAGCTTCTGCCAGAACAAGAAGCCTCTCGGTGATTTCCCCGGCCCGGGACTGAGCATGTCCGATGGAGAAGAAAGACTGCGCATGTGCGAGGGAAAGCTCACCGCTGACTTTTCTGCTGAGGCGTTGACCAATGGGAAGGGTTGGATGACCGGAAGTACTCTGGTCCTCCAGGCAATCAGCGCGGGCTTTGTGTGAATGGAGCTTGAACATCACACAGACTGAAACGTCCTCCTGTCCGCAACATCTGTGAGTAAAACACTTTCTTTTTTTCCCCTTTTCCATTTCTTTTCTCATTCTGACCTTCAATTGGTCACTTGCAGCAACTGAAGGGAAAGGAAGTGAATCCAGGGAGGGTGCAGACAATGCAAAGCTTGGCCCAGTTCTCTCTCTCTCTTAAATACATTGACATCCTTTGCTCCCTCAGCTTCACACATTTATTTGTCGAGACTCTCTGAAGCTCAAATACGACAACTATAAACCATCCATGAGCCCTGCCCCTGACCAGCCTGTAATATAACAGGGGCCGGTTTAGCTCAAGTTGTTTGGACAGCTGGTTCATGATGCAGAGGGAGGCTTCAATTCCCGGCTGAGGTTATTCATGAAGGCACCAGCTTCTCAACCTTGTATCGTGCCTGAGGTGTGTTGATCCTCAGGTTAAATCACCACCAGTCAGATATACCTCTCAATGGGGAAAGCAGCCCATGGTCACCTGGGACCTTGGCGACTTTACCTTTAATCTAACAATTGAATCCACGTGACATAATCCTCACCCCAATCCGAAGCCTCGAACTGTACGCACCAGATAATTCGACTCGAGCAAAAGCTTTCTCTGCATCGAAGGAGATCACCAGCCCATCCACTGTGTATTTCTGAAAAGCCTGAATCACATTCAGCAACCTTCCAACATTGTTACTGGAATGTCTTCCCCCATATAAACCCAGACTGGTCCCCCCGACCCGCACGATTGTTTGAAGGATGTCCTCCAGCCTTCTCGCCAAACTTTAGATCGTAATTTGAAGTCAAGGTTCAAAAGAGATATTGGCCAATAAGAGGCACCATCCTCTGGGTCCTTCAGAAGCAAAGAGATAGTAGCCTCCCGAACAGTCGATGGCAGCATCCCTGAGTCAAAAGAGTGACAATACATACCCATCAAAGGGTCCAACAACAAATCCTCAAGCTCCCGATAAAACTCACACCCACAGCCATTCCGGTCCCGGTGCTTTACCCGGCTGCAGCTCCTTCATGGCCTTTGAAACCTCTTCCCCTGAAAGGGGAGCATTAAGAGGCTCACACTGGCTTTCTGAGGCCTCAGGGAAGAGAATAAATGCTCCATATCCAGCAACACTTCACCAGACTTCAGAGACTTTATAATCTTGCATAGAATTCCCCAAATCCCTGTTTATCTCCTCGCTCCTCACAACCCTTTTCCCTCCCCCAAGCCACACAGAGGGAATTGTTCCAATGTCGGCCTTTTTCTTTGTCAAACAGGTCATGTATTTGCTCGGTTTATTCCCAAAGTCGTACATCTGCCTCGCAAACCTTTCTCGACCTGCTGCATCAATAGGGAATCCAAAGCCACTCTTGTCTCATTAACCTCCTTCAGCAATAGCTTATTCGAGATCTCTTTATTTTTTTTTTTTTTTTTTTTTTTTTTTTAATTTCTTTTTTTTTTAAATAATATTTTATTGAAAATTTTTGGTCAACCAACACAGTACATTGTGCATCCTTTACACAACATTGTAACAATACAGATAATAATGACCTTTTTAAATTTAAACAAAAACAACAACAAATAAATAAATATTAAATAACAAAAAATAAAAACTAGCCCTAATTGGCAACTGCCTTGTCTCAGGCCACACCCCCCCCCCCATCCCTCCCTCCCCCCCCAAGTCCTGGGCCGCTGCTGCTGCCTTCTTTGTTCTCCCCTATCTATCTTTCCGCAAGATATTCGACGAACGGTTGCCACCGCCTAGTAAACCCTTGAGCCGACCCCCTTAGGACGAACTTAATCCGCTCTAACTTTATGAACCCCGCCATATCATTTATCCAGGTCTCCACCCCCGGGGGCTTGGCTTCTTTCCACATTAGCAATATTCTGCGCCGGGCTACTAGGGACGCAAAGGCCAAAACATCGGCCTCTTTCGCCTCCTGCACTCCCGGCTCTTGTGCAACCCCAAATATAGCCAACCCCCAGCTTGGTTCGACCCGGACTCCTACTACTTTTGAAAGCACCTTTGTCACCCCCATCCAAAACCCCTGTAGTGCCGGGCATGACCAAAACATATGGGTATGATTCGCTGGGCTTCTCGAGCACCTCGCACACCTATCCTCCACCCCAAAAAATTTACTGAGCCGTGTTCCAGTCATATGTGCCCTGTGTAATACCTTAAACTGAATCAGGCTTAGCCTGGCGCACGAGGACGACGAGTTTACCCTGTTTAGGGCATCTGCCCACATGCCCTCCTCAATCTCCTCCCCTAGCTCTTCTTCCCATTTCCCTTTTAGTTCGTCCATCATAGTCTCCCCTTCGTCTCTCATTTCCCTATATATATCCGACACCTTACCGTCCCCCACCCATTTCTTTGAGATGACTCTGTCCTGCACCTCTTGTGTCGGGAGCTGCGGGAATTCCCTCACCTGTTGCCTCGCAAAAGCCCTCAATTGCATGTACCTGAATGCATTCCCTTGGGGCAACCCATATTTCTCGGTCAGCGCTCCCAGACTCGCAAACTTCCCATCCACAAATAGATCTTTCAATTGCGTTATACCTGCTCTTTGCCACATTCCATATCCCCATCCATTCCCCCCGGGGCAAACCTATGGTTGTTTCTTATCGGGGACCCCCCCCAGTGCTCCGGTCTTTCCCCTATGTCGTCTCCACTGTCCCCAAATCTTCAGTGTAGCTACCACCACCGGACTCGTGGTATAGTTCCTTGGTGAGAACGGCAATGGGGCTGTCACCATAGCCTGCAGGCTGGTCCCCCTACAGGACGCCCTCTCTAATCTCTTCCACGCCGCTCCTTCCTCCTCTCCCATCCACTTACTCACCATTGAAATATTAGCGGCCCAATAATACTCACTTAGGCTCGGTAGTGCCAGCCCCCCCCTATCCCTACTACGCTGTAAGAATCCCTTCCTCACTCTCGGAGTCTTCCCGGCCCAAACAAAACCCATGATACTCTTTTCTATCCTTTTGAAAAAAGCCTTCGTGATCACCACCGGGAGACACTGAAACACAAAAAGGAATCTCGGGAGGACCACCATCTTAACTGCCTGCACCCTCCCTGCCATTGACAATGCTACCATATCCCATCTCTTGAAATCTTCCTCCATCTGTTCCACCAACCGCGTCAAATTTAGCCTGTGCAATGTGCCCCAATTCTTAGCCATCTGGATCCCCAGGTAACGAAAGTCTCTTGTTACCTTCCTCAACGGTAGGTCTTCTATTTCTCTACTCTGCTCCCCTGGATGCACCACAAACAGCTCACTCTTCCCCATGTTCAATTTATACCCTGAAAAATCCCCAAACTCCCCAAGTATCCGCATTATTTCTGGCATCCCCTCCGCTGGATCCGCCACATATAGTAGCAGATCATCCGCATATA
This sequence comes from Scyliorhinus torazame, assembly GCF_047496885.1. Taxonomy (NCBI): domain Eukaryota; kingdom Metazoa; phylum Chordata; class Chondrichthyes; order Carcharhiniformes; family Scyliorhinidae; genus Scyliorhinus; species Scyliorhinus torazame. Next base: position 144,568,556 of record NC_092711.1, read on the forward strand.
AAGATACCCGGTGTTCTTCTCCTCCCCTAAGTATTCCCCTCCATCCCTTGGAACCTCTCAGCGCTATCGCCAGGGGCTCAATCGCCAGTGCAAACAGTAATGGGGACAGAGGACATCCCTGCCTTGTCCCTCTATGGAGCCGAAAATATGCCGATCCCCGTCCATTCGTGACCACACTCGCCACTGGGGCCCTATACAACAGCTGCACCCATCTAACATACCCCTCTCCGAACCCAAATCTCCTCAACACCTCCCACAGATAATCCCACTCCACTCTATCAAATGCTTTCTCGGCATCCATCGCCACTACTATCTCCGTTTCACCCTCTGGTGGGGCCATCATCCTCCGTATGTTCGTGTTCAGCTGTCTCCCCTTCACAAACCCAGTTTGGTCCTCATGAACCACCCCCGGGACACATTCCTCTATTCTCATTGCCATTACCTTGGCCAAGACCTTGGCATCTACATTGAGGAGGGAGATTGGTCTGTAGGACCCGCATTGTAGCGGATCCTTTTCCTTCTTTAAAAGAAGCGATATCGTTGCTTCTGACATAGTCGGGGGCAGTTGTCCCCTTTCCTTTGCCTCGTTAAAGGTCCTCGTCAGTAGCGGGGCGAGCAAGTCCAAATATTTTCTGTAAAATTCAACTGGGAATCCGTCCGGTCCCGGGGCCTTTCCCGTCTGCATGTTCCTAATTCCTTTCACCACTTCTTCTACCGTGATCTGTGCTCCCAATCCCATCCTTTCCTGCTCTTCCACCTTGGGAATTTCCAGCCGATCCAAAAACTCCATCATTCTCTCCCTCCCATCCGGGGGTTGAGCTTCATACAATTTTTTATAAAATGTCTTAAACACTTCATTCACTCTCTCCGCTCCCCGCTCCGTCTCTCCATCTTCGTCTCTCACCCCCCCTATTTCCCTCGCTGCTCCCCTTTTCCTCAATTGTTGTGCCAGCAATCTGCTCGCCTTCTCTCCATATTCATACAGGGTCACCCTGCGCCTTCCTCCATTGTGCCTCTGCAGTGCCTGTGGTCAGCAAGTCAAATTCCACATGCAGCCTTTGCCTTTCCCTATACAGTCCCTCCTCCGGTGCTTCCGCATACTGTCTGTCCACCCTCAAAAGTTCTTGCAACAACCGCTCCCGTTCCTTACTCTCCTGCTTCCCTTTATGTGTCCTTATTGATATCAGCTCCCCCCTAACCACCGCCTTCAACGCCTCCCAGACCACTCCCACCTGAACCTCCCCATTGTCATTGAGTTCCAAGTACTTTTCAATGCATCCCCTCACCCTTAAGCACACCCCCTCATCCGCCATTAGTCCCATGTCCATTCTCCAGGGTGGGCGCCCTCTTGTTTCCTCCCCTATCTCCAAGTCTACCCAGTGTGGGGCATGATCCGAAATGGCTATAGCCGTATATTCCGTTCCCCTCACCCTCGGGATCAATGCCCTACCCAACACAAAAAAGTCTATGCGTGAATAGACTTTATGGACATAGGAGAAAAACGAGAACTCCTTACTCCTAGGTCTACTGAATCTCCACGGGTCCACCCCTCCCATCTGCTCCATAAAATCCTTAAGCACCTTGGCTGCTGCCGGCCTCCTACCAGTCCTGGACTTCGACCTATCCAGCCTTGGTTCCAACACCGTGTTAAAGTCTCCCCCCATTATCAGCTTTCCGGTCTCTAGGTCTGGGATGCGTCCTAGCATTCGCCTCATAAAATTGGCATCGTCCCAATTCGGGGCATACACGTTTACCAACACCACCATCTCTCCCTGTAATTTGCCACTCACCATCACGTATCTGCCCCCGTTATCCGCCACTATAGTCTTTGCCTCGAACATTACCCGCTTCCCCACTAATATAGCCACCCCCCTGTTTTTCGCATCCAGCCCCGAATGGAACACCTGCCCTACCCATCCTTTGCGCAACCTAACCTGATCTATCAGTTTCAGGTGCGTTTCCTGTAACATGGCCACATCTGCTTTAAGTTTCTTAAGGTGTGCGAGTACTCGTGCCCTCTTTATCGGCCCGTTAAGCCCCCTCACGTTCCACGTGATCAGCCGAGTTGGGGGGCTTCCCACCCCCCCCCCCCCCCCCCCCCCCCCGCCCTTGCCGGTTAGCCATCATCTTTTTCCAGCTTCTCGCCCAGTTCCCACGCAGCTGTATTTCTCCCAGACGGTGCCCCCCCCGCCCATCCTTTCCCGTACCCACTCCCCCCTTTCCCCAGCAGCAGCAACCCAGTAATTCCCCCCTCCACCCCCCCCCCGCTAGACCCCCCGCTAGCGTAATTACTCCCCCCATGTTGCTCCCAGAAGTCAGCAAACTCTGGCTGACATCGGCTTCCCCCCGTGATCACGGCTCGCCCCGTGCGGCGCCCCCTCCTTCCTGCTTCTCTATTCCCGCCATAATTATCATAGCGCGGGAACCAAGCCCGCGCCTCTCCCTCGGCCCCGCCTCCCATGGCCAACGCCCCATCTCCTCTCCCTCCCCACCTCCCCCCATCACCACCTGTGGGAGAAAGAAAAGTTACCATACCGCAGGATTAATCATACAATCCCTCTTCGCCCCCCCCCCCACTCGTCCCACCACTTTGTCCAAACGTTCATTTTCGTAGTCCAATCATTCCAATTTTTCTTCTACAATAAAAGTCCACGCTTCATCCGCCGTCTCAAAGTAGTGGTGCCTCCCTTGATATGTGACCCACAGTCTTGCCGGTTGCAGCATTCCAAACTTTATCTTTTTTTTGTGAAGTACCTCTTTGGCCCGATTAAAGCTCGCCCTCCTTCTCGCCACCTCCGCACTCCAATCTTGATAGACGCGGATCACCGCGTTCTCCCATTTACTACACCGAGTTTTCTTCGCCCATCTAAGGACCATTTCTCTATCCTTAAAACGGAGAAATCTCACCACTATGGCTCTGGGAGCTTCTCCTGCTCTTGATCCTCGCACCATAACTCGGTATGCTCCCTCCACCTCCAACGGACCCGTCGGGGCCTCCACTCCCATTAACGAGTGCAGCATCGTGCTCACATATGCCCCGACGTCCGCCCCCTCCACACCTTCAGGAAGGCCAAGAATCCTCAAGTTGTTCCTCCTTGCGTTATTTTCCAGTGCCTCCAACCTCTCCACAGATCGTTTCTGGTGTGCCTCCTGTATCTCCGACTTCACCACCAGGCCCTGTATATCGTTTTCATTCTCTGCTGCTTTCGCCTTCACGACCCGAAGCTCCTGCTCCTGGGTCTTTTGTTCCTCTTTCAGCCCTTCAATCGCCTGTAATATCGGGGCCAACAACTCTTTCTTCATTTCCTTTTTTATCTCCTCCACGCAGCGTTTCAAAAACTCTTGTTGTTCAGGGCCCCATATGAAACTGCCACCTTCCGACGCCATCTTGGTTTCTGCTTGCCTTCCTTGCCATTGTTCCAAAGGATCCGCTGCAATCTGGCCACTTTCCTCTCCTTTTTCCATCCGTGTCCAGGGGGAACACCCTTCTGGTTTACCGCACGGTGTTTTCAGCCGTTAAAATTGCCGTTGGGGCTCCTATCAAGAGCCCAAAAGTCCGTTTCACAGGGAGCTGCCGAAACGTGCGACTCAGCTGGTCATCGCCGCACCCGGAAGTCGAGATCTCTTTATAATTCTGCTCGGCCTTCGTGAAACAAACCCCCAGACATTGCTGGTTCTTCAGCATTCGAGCATAAACTTTACATGTCTCCCATAAAATGGAGGGGGGAATACCAGGGGTCGGGTTAACCCAAAGGAAGAACTCAAACTCGTTCTTAAAATGCATAGTAAATGAAGTATCTCTTATCAGAGAGGCAGCAAACCTCCACATTCTCGACCTGTGGTGAACTCTCGAGTAGAATTCCAGAGAAACAGGGGGATGGTCCACAATCGATGGTCACTACGGTGCAAGAGGACACTAGGTGTAGGATCGTCCTTGACATAAAAATGTTGTTGATTCTAGTATGACATTGATTAGGGCTATAAGAAGGTAAAATCTCCACCCCTCAGGTGCAACGTTCTCCAAACATCCACAGAACCCACCTTCTCACAAGTAAAGGCCGATGCCCTAGCTTGCAGGGTTGGGCGGGGGGGGGGGGAGGGGGGGGGGGGCTGTTCCTGGTAACCGGGAGTTTATCTTCCAGAGGATTTAAGTGGCAGTTGAAGTCGCCAACCATAAAAGACTTAGTTGAAGCTAACTCTGCAAAATGCACAAAGGCCTTAGTAATGAACTCCGGGGAGTAATTCAGGGATCCATAAACATTCATTATTGAAGCAACATCACCATGCACTGAACCTCTAATGATCACATATCTATCTCCTTTGTCCTTGGTGCAGGTTTCAACCTTAAAAGGGATATTTTTATTAATAAGGATTGCCACATCCCTGCTACTGGATGAAAAGGAGTTGAAAAAACCTGCCCCGCCCAATCCCGCCTCAATTTAAAGTGTTCCTCATCATCCAGATGAGTTTCCTGCAAAAAAGCTATGTCGACTTTCTCCTTAAGAAAGGAGAGGACAACCATAGATTTGAGCCAGGGAAGTGGGATTGGAAATTTTCGGAGATGGGATTGGAAAGGAATGAGGACACGAAAAGATTTATTTCTTGGGGGTCGTTTTGCGGGATTGAAGGAGCTGGGAGCGAAGTATGGGCTGGAGCAAGGGGAAATATTTAGATATATGCAGATTCGAGACTGCCAGAAAGTAGATACAGAGTTTCCCAGTAGAACCAGCTTCCACATTGCTGGAGGAGGTGCTGACGGCAGGGAGACTGGGGAAGGGATAGTATTGGTGGTTTACGGGGATATTTTGGAGGAGGAGAAGGCGCCTTGTGTATTGATGTTTGCCCTATGTATTGTTCTCATGGATGGAATGATCTATCTGAACTGTACACAGAACAATACTTTTCACTGTATCTCGGTACACGTGACAATAAACAAATCCAATCCTCACCATTGAGGTGATAGTATTTCTAATCAGTAAGGCTACTCCACCCCCTCTGCCATATTCTCCGTCCCTCCTGTAAACTTTATAACCGGTATATTTGTCCAGTCCAGACCATCCTGCTACTTGTTTTTGGAACTGTATTGAGTTCCCCTGAGGCCGTCCCCTCCCCCTCCATTTATTAGTTTAAAGTCCTTCTGACCTCTCTATTTATCCTTTTCACGAGGACACTGGTCCCAGATCGGTTCAGGTGGCGACTGTCCCAACGGTACAGATCCCTCCTGTCCCAATACTGATGCCAGTGCCCCATGAAATGGAACCCCTCGTTCCCGCACCACTCCTTTAGCCAAGTGTTTACTTCTGTAATTTTCTCATCCCTGTGCCAAATTTGTACGTGACTCGAGTAATAATCCAGAGATTATAACCCTTGAGAACCTGTTCTTTAATTTTGTGCCTCATTCCTGATATTCCCAAACAGGTCCTCTTTCCTAGTCTTGCCGATGTTGTTTGTCCCAATGTGGACCACAGCAACTGGATCCTCCCCCCTCCCTCTCCAATATCCTTTCAAGCCAGTTAGAGATGCCCCTCACCCTGGCACCGGGCAGGCAACATACCATGTGGGACTCTCGGTCCTGCTTCCAAAGGATGTTATCAGTTCCCCTAATTATAGAATCACCGACAACTACCACTTCCTCCCCCCCCTTGAATGGCCTCCTGTACCAGGGTGCAGTGGTCAGCTAGCTCATCCTTCCTACAGTCACTGCTCCGATACCCTGCCCCTCCGAGTCCGCTCCCTGGAGACTCGGCTGTGAATCCCCGAGATAAGGTTTTTGTCCTCACAGCTCCGACACTCCGTCCCTCCGAGTCCACTCCCTGGAGACTAGGTATGGGGAATAGGTATTGTAGTCGAGGTATTGGGGAATGAGAGGAAGGAATGTTCCATAGAAACAAGAATTCTCTGTTCTGAATTTCTATCCTGTACTGAGTGTTGACTTTTGTAAACTCCTTTTACAGATATTACAAGAGGAGGAATTACAGACAGAAATCTCAATTATCACGTCTCGGTCTTACAGAGTCACTCAATACCTTGGGATCTGAGTATCATCGGACTTTGAACCTCGAAGGAGAAACGTTTGCCCGATCTGTCGGCATCAAAAGATTTTAAACATCAGTGTGACTGGAAAAGCACCGAGACACACACACCCGAGTGAGAGTGTTCCAGGGGACTGACTGTGGAAAGAGTCCAAGTCTCGGTCCTAGAGGAGCTCCCGCCGGTGGCCACTGTCTATGCCGATTTCGGGGGTTTCCCCGTTTTTTTGCTCCCCCCCCCCCACCTCCGATTTCTGGCAGCCTTTGGGGCTGTCCCGGGCGTCCAGCCGGGCCGGTTTCAGAACCGGCGATGAACCCCACACGAGTGTCTGGCGGCCGGAGCTGAGGTGTCGGGCCCGGACGCACGCATTTGGAGCAACGGGGGCGGAGCCAAACTGAGGATGAGGCAGCAGGCCCGAAGCCAGGGCGCAATGTAGTGGAGATGTTCCACACCGGGTGGCTCCCGCCTAGAGTGTGTTTTTTTAAGAAGTCGGAAATCCGGTCCCAGGGGACGTTTTGAGGAATATTTTTAATAAATATTTTTGAAGACATTTTTTTTTTAGATTGAAGGAAGAAAAAGAAAAACAATAAGTCGTTAAAAGATAAAAAAGGGCTCTCCGTCCGGGCCTGGGTGGGAATGGCGCATCCTCGGGGTTGGCGGTGACTCACCCGGCGGCCTGTCCTCACTCTCCGGGTGTGGGGATGTCGGAGCCCCCCCCGGGTGTGGGGATGTCGGAGCCCCCCCCTCCGCTGTACCACGAGCGGCAGCGTCTGGAGCTCTGCGCCCTCCACACCCTCAACAACCTCCTGCAGCAGCCGCTCTTCACCCAGCAGCAGCTGGACGGGCTGAGCGGCCAGCTGGCTCCCGACTCTCTGGTGAATCCACATCGCAGTTTGTTAGGAACTGGGAACTATGATGTCAACGTCCTCATGGCCGCCTTGCTAACTCAAGGTCTCGCTGCGATTTGGTGGGATAAACGCAAGTCGCTCAGCAGCTTGGTGCTGAGCCGGGTCCATGGCTTCATCCTCAACATTCCCTCCAACATGACACTGGGCTTTGTCTCGCTCCCCATCCAGCGCAAGCACTGGGTGGCAGTCAGGCAAATCAACGGGACCTACTACAACCTGGACTCCAAACTAAAGGCCCCGGTTCCAATCGGGAATGAGGAGGAACTGAGGAAGTTCCTGCAGGACCAGATCGCCCAGGATCCCTGTGAGCTGCTGCTGGTGGTGCCGAGGGAGGTGGAGGAGGACGGAAGCTGGCTGCTCGCTCCCTGAACGCGAGACGCGGGAGATCGGGCAGCGGGAGTGGGGAGGGGGGAAGGTCTCGCCGCCGATGGCGGGCTGACTCAGACCTCCAGCTGTGACGGATGAAGCCAGCGCACTGGGGAGGTGGAAAAAATAATTGGAAACTCTAAATTTATTTAAAAAAAGAATTTGAAATGTTTAAAGAGACAATATCAGCAGGACTGTTATTGAATCATTGCCTCTATCATTTCCTATATTGCTCCATCGTCACATAGTTTAAGTTCATTGACCTGACTGAAACAAACAGGAATGGGGTTTTAATACATAATATTATGCAATGTTGCTTGATGGTACAGTTAGAACTCAGCTCAATTCCTCGAGGTCACTCTCTCATTGGGAATATCATATCATTAAATAAAAGAATGACACCAATCACTGGGGGGAAAAAAAGATGCAAAAAGCAGCGGCGAAGAAGGAAACGTGGGTTCGCCGTCGACTGAGAGGACCAACAAAAGCACTGACAAGATGGCAGATGCCGGACCGCAAGGTGGGGCCGCATTGCTTACGGTGGAACAGATGACCGAGGTGATGGCTGTGGAGCTGGAGAAGCAGTTTGCGAGGCACATGGAGGCTTTGAGGAAGGAGATGGCGGTCGCACTGAGATCATTGGTGGAGGAGGCAATTGCCCCGGTGAGGGTAGCTGTGGCAAAAAGACATCGGCCGAGGTGAGCGAGCAGGGCAAGAAGATGAAGGAAGTGGAGGAGGCCGTGTCGCAGCACAGCGACCAGCTCACTTCGATGTGGGACGAGATGCGGAGGGTGGTGGAGGCTAACAGAGGACTCCGAGCAAATCTGAGAATTGTGGGCTTGCCCGAAGGGACAGAGGGCTCAAGGCCAACAGAGTACTTTGCTAAGGTGCTGGCGGAGTTGATGGGAGAGAGTGAGAACCCTCCCGGTTTGAGCTGGACCGAGCTCATCGGTCGTTAAGGCCAAAGCCCAAAGTAAATGAACCGCCAGGAGCAGTAATTATCTGCTTCCATGAATACCACATGAAGGAGAAGGTGTTAAGCTGGGCGAAGCAGAAGCCCGAGGTGCAGTGGGATGGTGTGGAGTTTGGGTTTACCAGGACTTGACGGTGGAGTTGGCAAAGAGACGAGCACCATTCGGCCGAGTAAAGGCAACATTTACAACAAGGGGGTGCGACTTGGTGTGGTATACCCGGCAAAGCTGAGGGTGACGTATAACAGTGGAGGCGGTTGAGGCGTTCGTGCAGGCAGAAGGCTTGGGACAGACGTGAGGAGCGGAGCTGGAAGAGAGACTGTGGACTGTGGACGGGGAGCTGGAAAATGTATAAATGCTATAACTTTCTTTTCATTGTCGTGTATTGTAATTTTCTTTACTTCACATTGTTACAGAGTTTTTATTGTTTGGGTTCATTGGCATTCTGTGTTGCGATGGTTATATGTTATTTCAATGAATTGTATGGGATGGATTTGAATTGTATGGGATGGATTGTTGTTTTTCTCTGGGGCTGGGTGGGAGGTGACAGTATACCTTGGGGGGAGGAACCTGTGCAAGCTAACTAAAGTTGGCTAGTGAACGGAGGTGAGGTGAGAGGAGGGCTGCGGACATTGGAGCCTGGTTGGCAGGTTTTGATGGGCCTACGAGCCGAGCAAGGGGGGGATCGATACAGGGAGACTTTTTTTTGAGAGGAAGTGCAGGGGGGGAATTCTGGGAGGAGTGGGAAGGGGTTCGATGTTAACAATGCTTAGGGGTGGGTAAGGCTCATGGGGCAGGGCCCGGTGGTATGATGATGGAGGTTAAGAAGGGTGGGGGGGGGGAGTGAGAGACCCTCAGTTAGGATAGTCATGTGGAACGTGAGGGGGTTGGGAGGTCCAGTCAAGAGGTCAAGGGTGCTTGCGCATCTTAAAGGTTTGAAAGCTGATGTAGCAATGCTGCAGAAGACTCACTTGAGGGTGAAGGACCAGGTGAGACTTAAAAAGGGGTTGGTTAGTCAGATGTTTCATTCTGGATTTGACGGAAGGGCTCGAGGGATAGCGGTAATGGTCAGCAAAAGAGTACGCTTCCAGATGGAGAAGGTGGTGGCAGATCAGGGAGGTAGGTATGTGATTGTGACAGGGGCACTGGAGGGGAGGTTAGTGGCGCTCGTAAGTGTATACGGTCCCAATTGGGACGATGTGGCATTCGCAAAGAAGGTGTTTGGGGCTGTCCCTGACTTGGACACACACAAACTGAGTGGGGTTGGAACTTGGTGTAGGAGCCAAGGTTAGACAGGTCACGGCTGCGCTCTCTGGTCCCATCGGGGGGGGTGAAGGCGTTGGCTGGGCTAATGGTGGAAATGGGAGGGATGGCCCCGTGGAGGTTTCTGTGAGAATTTACGTTCCTTTTGCCCTCAGTCTGGTCTCAGTAATAGTAAAGTACAACTGGAACAGTCGGTCATATAAGGGCCTGCCCAGGGCTGGGGCTTGTAATAAGGCCTGTTTTAAGAGACGGAAGGCTTTGAGGGCCTCGGTGGCGAGAGTAAAAGTCCCTTCCTTGCTGGCGTAAGGCGTCAGCAGCTTAGTATAGACAGCGATGTTTGGTATCCACTGCCTACAATAATTTACCATGCCCAGCCAGTGACAGACCTCCTTGGCTGTGGTAGGGGCGGGGAGTTGGCACATAGGTTCAATTCAACTGGTTTCGAGACTTCTTTCTGTGGCTGTGAGTAGGACTCCCAGGAACTTGACTTTTGTCTGGGCCACCAGTACCTGGGATTGTGAAACAACATAGCCCAGTGAGGATAGGTGATTTAATAATTGTATCACATCTTCCCTGTTACTGGGCTCATCGGGGCTGACTATCAACAGGTCATCTACGTACTGTACGAGAGTGGAACCATGTTTCAAATTCAGAGTCTGGAGTTGAGTCTGCAGACATCTGGAGAAGAGAGTGGGTGAGTTAACAAATCCCTGTGGAAGTCGGGTCCAGGTATACTGCTGTCCATTGTAGGTGAAGGCAAACAAATACCGGCTTTCAAGCGCGAGTGGGAGAGCAAAGAAAGCGTGTTGGAGGTTGACTATGGCGAAGACCCGGGCTCAGGCTGGGATTTGAGCCAGTATGTGGGCGGGATTAGGGACGAGGGCATGTAATGGCTGCGTGATGGCATTAATTGAACGCAAGTCCTGTACTAGCCGGTACTGGTCCGGTTTGCCTGATTTGGACACCGCAAAGTATGGGTGTGTTACATTCAGATTGGCACGGGACCAGGATCCCCTGTTGCAACAGTCCTTGGATTAATCTGGCTACAGATGGGATGGCTTGGAGTTTTAGGGGCTTTGTCGAATGGAGGGCGGAGTCACATGGTCCTTAATGGGTGTAACCTCCGCCTGTCCCACCTGTGACGGGTGATCCGCCCAAACCTGAGGGTTAACATATTCCAAAACGTCGCGCCCCAGATGATGCTGGAGTCGGGTGTTAACCGTCTCGGGCCTCAGAGTACCGTATGGAAGTGCCTTCTGGCAGTACCTGGAGTGCATATTCTGTCAGATCCGATTGGTCCACCGCCCTCCTTACCATAAGCCCCAGATCCTTGGCATGGTATGGGTCGTGGACCTGGCGTTTAATATGGGGGGCCACGGACGCGGATTGTTGCCATAAATGTGGTGGTATTGTAACAAAGTCGGCTGTACCTTCTTGTCCCGTGACTGTGGCTGTAATCGTGATTGGCCATCTGGTCCCAACTAACGACCGATATTTGTCCTCTAATTCCCGGCTCTGTCCGGTTCTGTCATAAGCCAGGGTAACGTGGGACAGCGAATGTTCTATGTCCAACGTCCACCACTGGGGTGTAGTAGAGACATAACACTGTTGTCTCGGCCTCCATGATTGAACCATTACCCCTTTGTCCCCGCATTCCAGCCGCAGCTGGAAGATACACAATAGATCTCGGGCCAGCAAATTGCAGTCCAATCCGGTGGTGACCACAAATTGATGATCTGTCGACTCATTCTCATAAGTTGCCTTCACCGGTTCCGAAATGGGATACTGACGCACCTGGCCTTGGAACCCCGACAAATGCTGGGTGTGGTCTGATAGTGGTAGCTGGAGTTCCGATTGCACCGAAGACATGGCTGCTCCGGTGTCGATCATAGATGGGTAATGTTGATCTCCTATCTGCAGAGAAATGATGGGTTCTCTGTCCGAATGGAGAGTCCGTATGACTAAATTGGCTCGCCAGAGTCTTGTGATGGGAAGGGGTTTGTTTGGGAGAAGTCGGTGTACCTCGTCTGCCCTCCCCTTGGTGGGTACCCCCTCCTTTGCGTCGGGTATCCTCCTCCTGCCACCTGTCTTCTAAATGGACATTCCTGATGCCAGTGATCTGCGTGGCCACAGTTGAAACATGAATTATTCCCTCTATATCCCGGCCTTCTTCCGGTGGACCAATGGCCCCGCAGAGGGAGTGGCAGTTGCAAGATTGCTGGTGCATACGGCGGGCCATGGAGAGGGGCTGAAGATCCATTTGGGTGGGTTTGATATCCTCCCCCGTGTTGATCCACCCGCCCGAGGTCACAATATTGGGGTTCCAGCTGGTAAGCCACCGTACCTCGGTTCGGGTCTCGGATCATCCTTTTTCATTACATACTCTCTTTTTTTGTAACTGGGCCCCCTTCTTGTACTCCGCCCTCCTTCCAGTAAAATCTAACTGCCTGGGCTATCTGGGAAGGGTCGTTCTCTGTCCAATTCATGTTATTCCATTTCACAGCGGTGGCCACGGAAGGTGGTAGGCAATGCATTAACGTGGCGCAATATTGAGGGGAATTCTGACCATTTTGATACGGTAAGTTGCCTGATTGCCCACGGTAGATTTCATTAAAGCGTTCCAGAAATTCCTCTGGCTCCTCAGTCTTTGTGGCTTTGATATCTAGGATGGCAGAGATGTTTATGGGCTTTTGAAACGTGGCACTTAGTGCATTCAGGATTTGTGCCGGTCTATCATCGTCCAGGGCATGGGCCTGTTGAAATGCCGCGTGGTCGGCATAATCCAAATGGTTGAGATGACTGCGGCTGGGGTTAAGACCTGTTGGACTAGGGCCCAGAGGTCCCTAGAGTCTGCTTGGTAAACTGAGATGGTGGTTCTCAGATAGTCCACAAAAGCATCATGGAATTTCTTCCTGTCTGTGATTGCAGGTAGAATAGCCATCATCTCACTGGGTCTCCACGGAAAGTAAACATCGATCGTGGGCTGAGCTGCCGCTGTAGCGACATCAGGGTTGGGCATTTTCCTAATCGGTAACTGTCTCGGAGTCTCGCTAGGGGGTGTCAAAGATGGTGTAGGTAGGGGAGATTCCTCTTCAGAAGCATCTGAGTCCTCCCCTTCCGATATGGGGGGCTCCGGTTCTTCAGAACCGTCCCGGTCCTCGTCACGTGGTAACAGAATTTTCTGTCCTGTCATCTTGGCCTTAAAGGATCTAGGTCGTAGGCGTAATTGTTTCCGGATGGTCTCAAGATGCCTTTTTCATAGTCCGAGATCGGGTCCTCCACCCAACTGGGCTTGTATAACGGGGTTTCCCTTTTCTAACGGGTGTCGGGGGTGAGGAAGTAGGACCTGAGCTATCAATTGAAGGAGCTGGCAGCGGTGCCTCCGGAGCTACTAGACGATCGGCCAGAGGGGGAGGGATAATCGTCTGGGCCTGTGAGACTGAGTCTAAAGGGACTGGAGTGGCCAACATGAATTGAATCTGGGGAACAGCGACTGGATATAAATTATGATACCCTGGTGGCGCTGGAGGTGGTGAAGGCAATGCCTCTAGTGCCGTCGGGACCCTACCGGACATGGTCCAATTCTCTAGGTCGTCATCTACCTCTGTCAATGCAAGGCCAGCCATTGAACTACGTAGTCCACTCTTCTCACTCGAGTCTGCCCTTTTAGGTATCTCCCTTTCCTTCTGTGATGGGGCTGGTTTAGCACACTGGGCTAAATCGCTGGCTTTTAAAACAGACCAAGGCAGGTCAGCAGCACGGTTCAATTCCCATACCAGCCTCCCCGAACAGGCACCAGAATGTGGCGACTATGGGCCTTTCACAATAACTTCATTTGAAGCCTACTTGTGACAATAAGCGATTTTCATTTCATTTTCTGTGCGCGTTTTTTGAATGCATACTCCTTTTTCAGGATTTCCAGAGTCTTCTGGTTCCCCCTTCACTAATTGATATTGCCATTTTAGGGGCATTTTCTTGCCAATTTGATAACAGGGTTTTATCTTTCTCCTCTTGGCAATATTGCCTCCATAATCCATTTAACTCTTTGGCCTTCATTCCCTATTCATTTTCCAGATTTTCTCCTGAATTTTCTTAACGATTTCCAAATCTTTGGTTCCCCCTAGTGGCCATTCATCTCCCAATTTCTTATTTAGAGCTGCGGAAAATTGCCTAAAGTCCCTTCCTTGGTCTGGGTATTTACCACATGATGCTTGTAACGGACTACCTGGGTGTTATCTAAACAATTCCCCCTAATCTCGAACTATTCCTCAGACTGCGTTGTTCGCCACTACAGTCCAAGAATGCAACTTAACTTAATCAATTCTAGTTTTCAACACACACGGAATTGAATTATCCCTGATATTCCCTCAGTTCTCGAATCGGCTTTTAACTGAACTATCACTAGGATATTCCCTCAGTTTCTAACTGAATTATCACTAGGATATTCCCTCGGGTTCTCATCGACCCTCAGTCGTACCTACATCGACTGAAATTTAATTTTTCTAATCCGCCAGACTGACCTTTGATCTCATCGAGACAATCTTACATGACCATGGGCGAGTGATCAAACTTTTATCAGACTACGAGACAGAGGAAAACCGACATGGTCATTTTCCAACCACTCACATCGTGGGCCCATTTCCTCTCCGTCCAAGACTAGTTTAGTTCTGATTTCGCAGATGACCGGTGATCATCTGTTGAGATCCCACTTCTGACACCAAATGAGAATTTTTGCCCTCAGTCTGGTCTCAGTAAATAGACGAGTCGGATTGTAGGTAAAACAATTTACTTTATTTGTGCAGCTTGCAAGCTGACTCACTCTGCCAGAGTCTTGTCGAATCCCCAGAGTGAGTGAGGTATAGAACAAAGACTTTGTCTCATATACATTGGTATAAAAAAATGAGGTTACACACACGACCAAATAAGGTAACTTGGCAATTGTAGGGTTTCCCATAGGTTCTCTCACATTCCTTAACCTAGCCATATAAGGTAATCTTAGCAATTACTGGTCCCAATAGGCTACCTTCACATTCCTTTTGCCTGAGGCCCCTGTGATCACCCATCCCCCTCACCATAATACTCCTGACTTGGCCTAGCTACCCACCATGCTTCAGTGCCATCCCCTTTTGTTCATTTCCTCATTTGTTCTTTGTTTGGTGCATACATAATGGGCCGAATGGCCTCCTTCTGCGCTGTATGGTTCTAACTCAGTAATTCAATTAACAGGGACTCCACGTTGCTGCCTGTGCCACTGATGAAAGGCCTGGCTCAGCAGCTCATTGTCTGTGTCTCTGATTAATGTGCTCAAGTCAGCAAAACCCATCATGCCCCTTACTTTAGTTTGTGATGCTCCATCTAGTTAACATAATACATATTTTCACACACAATATCCATATATTGTAGGTATCTCTGCATTAACACACTCTAACAGATCAGAGACAAATGTATTTATTTTAGATCTACCTGTCGTGGGGGAAGAACACGCTTTACTATCAAGGATAAAATAAATGTCCTTCATCGGCTTTTGTGAATCATTTCAGTGGAAATGTGCTCTCCCAGGGTCAATGAGCATCAGCCCACTGGAAGCAAAGTCGTGAGACCGGCCAGAAAAGACCCACTGTACAGAACCTTGGTTAGACCACAGTTGGAGTACTGTGTGCAGTTTTACTCCCCTTACCTTCGGAAAGATATTATTTCCACAGAGCGAGGGCAATGAAGGTTCACCAGACTTGTTCCAGGGATGGCAGGACTGTCCTATGAAGAGAGTTTGGGGAAACTGGGCCTGTATTTTCTACAGTTTCGTAGAATGAGAGGTGACCATAAGACAAGGAGCAGAATTAGGCCACTCAGCCCATCGAATCTGCTCCGCCATTCAATCATAGCTGAGGTGATCTCATAGAAACTTATAAAATACTGAAAGGAATAGACAGGGTGGATGCAGGTGAGATGCTTCCCCTGGTTGGGGAGTCTGGAACCAGGGGACACAATTTCAAAATAAGGGGGAAGCCACTTAGGACCGGTCTCGGAGGAGACATTTCTTTACTCAGAGGGTTGTGAATCTTTGGAATCCTCTACCCCAGAGGGCTGTGGGAGCTCAGTCACTGAGTGTGTTTAAAGCAGAGACTGACAGATTTCTAAACACCAATAACACAAAGGGATATGGGGATAGTGTGGGGGAAAAGACATTGAAGTGGATGATCAGCCATGAACACCCTGAAGGGTGTCATGAAGCATGCTAATGTTATCTGTTGGGTATCCCAACTTGGAACACCGGTTCATGGCGGTGTATAGATTTATTTTGTTTTGGTGTGAGGAGACAAACGAGACCCCAGTGAGAATAAATAGCCCAGTCATCGTGTAACAATTATTAAAGACTATTTATTAAAGTAAAGAAAGACAAATACACACAGACAGGATGACGTCACTCTCACACAATTCAGATGTGCGAATTACTAAACACCGCAATTTGTAGAGAACGTACTCCTGGTTACACAATATATCTACAATCCTGAACTCTGTAAGGGCAGCACGGTGGCACAGTGGGTTAGCCCTGTTGCCTCACGCCGCCGAGGTCCCAGGTTCGATCCTGGCTCTGGGTCACTGTCTGTGTGGAGTTTGCACATTCTCCCCGTGTTTGCGTGGGTTTCGCCCCACAACCCAAAGATGTGCATGGTAGATGGATTGGCCACGCTAAATTGCCCCTTAATTGGGCAAACGTCTTTCTCTGGTCCAGGGAAGATATTACAGAGGACTGTGGGAGCTCAGACATTGAGTGTGTTTAAAGCAGAGACTGACAGATTTCTAAATACCAATAACACAAAGGGATATGAGGACAGTGTGGGGGGAAAAAGCATTGAAGTGGATGATCAGCCATGATCGTACTGAATGGTGGAGCAGGCTCGGCGGGCTGAATGGCCAACTCCTGCTCCAATGTTGCAATGATACAAAGATAGGGAGGAAAGTAAACTGTGAAGGGGACATAAGGAGGTTACAAAGGGATATGGATAGGTTACGTGAGTGGGAAACGATCTGCCAAATGGAGTATTATGTGGGAAAACGTGATATTATCCATTTTGGCAGGAAGAATAAAAAAGCTTATTATCTAAATGGTGAGAGATTGCAGAGCTCTGAGATTCAGAGGGATCTGGGTGTCCAAGAGCATGAATCACAAAAGGCGAGTATTCAGGTACAGCAAGTAATTGTGAAAGCTAATAGAATGTTATTGTTTATTGTGGGGGAATTGAATACAAAAGTAGGGAGGTTATGCTTCAGTTATATAGAATATTGCTGCATCCTTTGAAAAAAATCAAGAGGTTTGTCCTTAAACCCGCTGTGGTTAGTATTCAAATGCCTTTGTTGTTTTGAGGGTTTTAAACTTTCATTCGCCAGTATTTCACTTTGCATCCTGAATTGCATTGGCACAATTAACCACAGCCGGTTTGAGACCCTCTGGGTGAAAACTTTCTTCCTCATTTCCATGTCCTCTTGTTATTGACACTTCAACTAATGAGAGCAGCTGCTTTCTATCCACCGTCACTGAGCCTCAATTTTATACACGTTGATCAGGTCCCTCTCAGCCTTCTGTGCTCTAGAAAACAACCCGAGCTTATCCAGACTCTCTGCATAGGTAAAATATTCCATCCCAGGCAACAGCCTTTAATAATCTTTATTAGTGTCACAAGTAGGTTTACATTATCACTGCAAATAAGTAACTGTGAAAATCCCCCAGTCACACACTCCGGTGCCTGTTCGGGTACACTGAGGGAGAATTCAGAATGGCCAATTCACCCAACACCACGTCTTTCAGGACTTGTGGGGGGAAACCGGAGCACCCGGAGGAAACCCACGCAGATACAGGGAGAACGTGCAGACTCCGCACAGACAAAGACCCAAGCCAGGAATCGAACTCGTGTTCCTGGAGCTGTGAAGCAACAGTGCTAACCACTGTGCTGCCTGGTGAATTTCCACTGCACCTCTCCAGTGCAATTACATCCTTCCTATTGTGCGGTGACCAGAACTGCACACAGTATTCCAGCTATTACTTAACCAAAGTCCGGTACATCGCCAACATAATCTCCCTGCTCATATAACCTATGCCACGTCTGATAAAGGCAAGTGGGCCGTATGTCTTCTGAACTACCCCATTAACCTATCCTGCTGCCTTCAGGGATTTGTGGACATGCACCCCAAGATCCCTCTGTTCCTCCGAGCTTCCTCGTCTCCTGCTATTCATTGACAGCTCCCTTGTTGTGTTACTCCCTCCAAAGTGCATCACCTCGCACTTGTCAGGGTTAAATTCCATCTGCCATTGATCTGCCCAATGTGTCTTTATCCTCCTGCAACTTGACCTCCTTCTTCATCGTCAACCACGCGACCAATCTTCATGACATCTACAAACTTATTTGTCATCACCGCACATTTTCTTCTGTATTGTATATAGAGCACAAACAATAAGGGTCCCGGCACTGATCGCTGTGGTACGCCACTAGACACAGGCCTCCAGTCACACAGCCTTCTACCTCCACTGTCTGTCTCCTATCACAAAGACAATTTTGGATTTAATTTGCCACATTACCCTGTATCCCATGTGCTTTTACTGTCTTTATCAGCCTACCATGCGGGACCTTGTCAAAGCTTTGCTGGAATTCATATGAACTACATCAACTACACTTCCCTCATCTGCACACCTGGTCACCTCCTCAGAAAATTCAATCAAATTTGTTATCCATGACCTCCCTGTGACAAAGCCATGCTGACTATCCTGATCAAACTTTGCCTCTCCAAGTGGAGATAGATTCCGTTCTTCAGAATTTTACCCAATAGTTTCCCTACTTCACTGGTCT
This sequence comes from Scyliorhinus torazame, assembly GCF_047496885.1. Taxonomy (NCBI): domain Eukaryota; kingdom Metazoa; phylum Chordata; class Chondrichthyes; order Carcharhiniformes; family Scyliorhinidae; genus Scyliorhinus; species Scyliorhinus torazame. The sequence continues at coordinate 144,586,937 of NC_092711.1, forward strand.
GTAATACTGGAAGTCTGCAGAGGGATTTGGAAAGGTTAAGTGAATGGGCCAGGGCCTGGCAGATGGAATACGATCGTGCTAGAGGCCAGATGATGCCATCGTAAAATTCACCGGCGTTTACGACGGCGTCAACACTTAACCTCATTATCGGAGAATCCCGCCCCCCCATGTCAAACTGCTCAAGAACCTCACACTCCCTCTGACTGAATTCTTCACCCACATCTTCCTTCTCCAAAGGGATGACAGATCTGAAGTACTCACTTTACATCCTACCATTGTCATCTGGCTCGATGCACAGATTACACCCTCGGTCCCCAATAGGTCCTGTCCCCTCCCTGGTTATCCGCTTCCCCTTGATATAATTATGGAATATTTTGTAAAATGTGAAATGAAAGTTGCCAAAGTCTCGGAGGACCATATTCTGGGAGCGAGCTGACTGGTGGTGATTTAATTTGAGGGTCACCACACCTCAGATGAGGGGCAATGCTGAGAAGGCGGGGCCTTCCTGAATAACCTCAGCCGGTACAGGAGTTGAAGCCGTGCTGCTGGCGTCGCTCTGCATCATGAACCAGCCATCTAGCCAACTGAGCTAACTGACCCCTGGTATAGATTTAATAATTCCTGAAATATTAGCTATTCCCTGTCTCCCATGTAGTTTCCCAGTCCACCTCAGACAACTTGCCCCTCATACCCTGTTAGTTTTCTTCTTGATAAAGAAAAGAAAAGAACCATGTAACCACCATGGCCCACCTGCATAGCAACGTGGCTGCTTTGGAGGGGGAAGGTTCCAAACAGAAATGCAAACTAAATATTTTCTTACTTTAAATGCACTTTCACTCTTTGATCTTTGTGAAATTTGAAACCAGGTAATCGCAACAAGGCTCAAAGAACATCAGCCCACTGGAAGCAAAGTTGTGAGACCGGCCAGTATAGCAGAAAGAAACATTCCGACCCTCCCCATTGACCACTGTCAGAATGAACAAAATGCAGCCCCAAATGTAACCGAGAACAGAAACAATAACAGAATCCAACCCCTGTGATCAATTGTGAACTTGGTGTCTCAGCACAATGAATTACAAAATCCCTTTCGACTTTGAGCTCTTGTGAATGGCCTCTGCCCAGTATGAACGCGCTGGTGTCCCTGCAGCTGGGATGGATCACCGAATGCCGTCCCCTATTCAGAGCAAGAGAATGGCTTCTCCCCGGTGCGGGCTCGCTGGTGCACCCGTAGGTTGGACAAGCGACTGAATCCCTTCCCACACTGAGAGCAGCTGAATGGCCTCTCCCCAGTGTGAACTCGCTGGTGTGTCTGTAGGTTGGATAACTGAGTGAATCCCTTCCCACACTGAGAGCAGATGAATGGCCTCTCCCCAGTGTGAACTCGCCGGTGTGTCCGCAGGGTAGATGGATCACTGAATCCCTTCCCACACTGAACGCAGGTAAATGGCCTCTCCCCAGTGTGAACTCGCTTATGTACCTGCAGGTTGGATAAGTTAATGAATCCCTTCCCACACTGAGAGCAGGTGAATGGCCTCTCCCCAGTGTGAACTCGCTGGTGTGTCTGTAGGCTGCTTGACTGAGCAAATCCCATCCCACACTGAGAGCAAGTAAATGGCTTCTCCCCAGTGTGAACCCTCTGATGTCTCTGCAGGCTTGATAATTGAGTGAATCCCTTCCTACACTGAGAGCAGGTGAATGGCTTCTCCCCAGAGTGAACTCGCTGGTGTGTTTGCAGGGTGGATAACTGAGTAAAGTCCTTCCCACACTGAGAGCAGGCGAATGGTCTCTCCCCAGTGTGAACTCGCTGATGTCTCTGTAGGCTGAATGGCTGAATAAATCCCTTCCCACATTGAGAGCAGGCGAATGGCCTCTCCCCAGTGTGAACTCGCTGATGTGTCTGCAGGGTGGTTGAATCACTGAATCCTTTACCACACTGAGAGCAGGTGAACCGCCTTTCCCCTGTATGAACGCGCATGTGTGACTGCAAGTGGGACAAGCAAGTGAACCCCTTCTCACAGCGAGAGCAAGTGAATGGTCTATCCCCAGTGTGACTGCGTCGATGAGCTTCCAGCACAGATGGGGCTCTGTATCCCTTCCCACAGTCCACATTTCCATGGTTTCTTCATGGTGACAATGTCCCATCGAGCCTGCTCAACCATTCAATGAGCTCATTTACCGATCTACCTCAGCACCATTTTCCCACACTATCCCCCATATCGAGAAACGGATCAATCTTGATCTTGATCTTGAAAATACTTGATGACTGAGGCTCCACAGTCCTCTGAGGTAGAGAATTCCATCCTCAAGTGAAGAACTCCCTCCTCATCGCAGCTTTCTCTCTATTTTCCTGCCGGTTCCCCATAACCCTCGACTCCCTGGTCAATCAGAAATCGGTCCAACTCAGCGGTGAATATATTCAGTGACCCCCAGACTCTACTGGTCCCTGTGGAAGAGAAATCCAAAGACTAACAAACCTCTGAGGGAAGAGATGACTGGAAATATATAACACATCTACAGCACAATATTACACAACTACAAATAATAATAAATGTACTTTGTTACAGAACCATCAATAATATATCTAATCTGTACCAAATAACAGCACTGGACATTTCTCTGATATTAATTGACTGTCCCCTTAAATGTCAGCCATCTCCTGGGGAAAGCAGCCCTTTAATTGTGAACATTTGGAAAGAGGCCATCCTTTTAGCCAGACAAATAAATGTGTCAAACTGAGGTAGCAAAGGATGTCAATGTTTTTAAGGGAGAGAGAGACCTGAGCCGACCTTTCCAGAGTCTGCAGCCTCCCTGCATTCACTTCCTTTCCCTTCAGTTGCTGCGCATGTGCGGGGCAGAGAGACTGCGTATGTGAGCCGGAAGAGACGTGGTACGCATGTGCTGATTTTCGTCTGAGGAGTGCGCATGTGCGGGAGTGAGGCGGGGACCGGAACAAAGCGGCGCACTGATCATTGTGTGTCCGGGTCTTCCAGCCTTTCCCATTGGACACCAGCTCAGCGCGGCTGGAGGGAAAAGTCTCTCCCACCCCCACGTGGTGTTCCGCCCCTCATCGTCTGTCAGAAGGGATTGACCAATGGGAAACCGGGGCGACCGGAAGGACTCTTCTCCAGCCAATTTGTGAGTGAAGATTGAGGTTCACACAGACGGAAACTTCCTCCTGTCTCCAACATCTATGAGTAAAACACTTTATTTTCTCCCCCTTTCCATTTCTTTACCCATTCTGGTCTTGAATTGGTGACTTGCAACAACTGAAGGGAAAGGAAATGAATCCAGGAAGAGAGGGTGGAGACTCTGGAAATGTTGGCCCAGGATTTTTCTCCTGAATTTCTATCCGTACAGACAGTGATGAATTTTGCAAACTCCTTTTACAAGATATTAGGTGAGGAGGATTCACAGCCAGAAATCTGAAACCTGATGTCACGAGAAGATCTGACAGATGGCCGCCTGAAAATCATTGAACAGCAGGACTGTACCATTTGGAGGAGGCTTCAATAGATTATCCAACCTGGAGAAACATGAGGATACCCGCATCATAGAAAATACGTGGAAATGTGGGGACTGTGGGAAGGGGTTCAAAGGTTCATCTCAGCTGGAAATACATCAATGTGGTCACACTGGGGAGAGACCATTCACCTGCTCCGTGCGCAGAAGGGATTCACAGTCAGTGTTTTTCAAACTTTTTTGCCCGGTACCCATTTTTACCAACCGACCATCCTTCACGACCCAGCTTTTCGCTTACCTCTAATGTGACAGGTGTGCCTGCTTGGTCCTCTGCTTTTCACACGCATACTTTCCCATACATGTGTTGGACACCCTTCACCTATGTGGGGCGACTGCTCGGGGGAGGGGGGGGGGGGGGCGGGAGTGCACTGGCTTGAATGCTCCAGGTTTTGTTTTTTTATTGGTTATTCATTCGTTTCTGTTTTGGATTGAATATTCATTTGTTTCTGTTTTGGATTGATTATTAATTAGTTTCTGTTTTGCATTGATTATTCATTAGTTTCTGCTTTGGATTGATTATTTATTAGTTTCTGCTTTGGGTTGATTATTCATTCGTTTCTGTTTTGGATTGATTATTCATTTGTTTCTGTTTTGGATTGATTATTGATTAGTTTCTATTTTGCAATGATTATTCATTGGTTTCTGTTTTGGATTGATTATTCATTAGTTTCTGTTTTGGATTGATTGTTCATTAGTTTCTGTTTTGGATTGATTATTCATTAGTTTCTGTTTTGGATTGATTATTCATTAGTTTCTGTTTTGGATTGATTATTCATTAGTTTCTGTTTTGGTTTGATTATTTATCAGTTTCTGTTTTGGATTGATTATTCATTAGTTTCTGTTTTGGATTGATTATTCATTTGTTTCTGTTTTGGATTGATTATTCATTGGTTTCTGTTTTGGATTGATTATTCATTCATTTCTGTTTTGGATTGATTATTCATTCGTTTCTGTTTTGCGTGTATTCTGGGTGTATTTTTAGTGTATTGCTGATTGTTCTGCATTCAGCTTTGTCCTTTTGCATTGTGGAATTGTTCAGAAAAAAAAGATGTAAAACTTTATCCTCTGTGCAACATCTGGGAGGAAATCAATGATTCCCCCTTTCCATTTGTTTTCTCATTCTGGCTTTGAGTTGGTGACTTGCAGCAACTGAAATGAAAGGAAGTGAATTCAGGGAGGGTGCAGACTCTGGAAAGGTTGGCCCAGGTCTCTCTCTCTCTCTCTTTTAGGGGCAGCATGGTAGCACAGTGGTTAGCACAGTTGCTTCACAGCTCCAGGGTCCCAGGTTCCATTCCAGCTTGGGTCACTGTCTGTGTGGAGTGTGCACGTTCTCCCTGTGTCTGCGTGGGTTTCCTCCGGGTGCTCCGGTTTCCTCCCACAGTTCAAAGATGTGCAGGTAAGGTGGATTGGCCATGCTCAATTACCCTTAATGTCCAAAAAAAAAAAAGGTTAGGTGGGGTTGCTGAGATAGGGTGGAGGTGTGGGCTTAGATAGTGTTCTCTTTCCAAGGGCCGGTGCAGATTTGATGGTCCGAATGGCCTCCTTCTGCACTGTAAATTCTATGATTCTGAAAGACATTGACATCCTTTGCTCCCTCAGCTTGACACATTTATTTGTCTGGCTAAAAGGATGGTCTCTTTCCTAATGTTCACAATTAAAGGGCTGGTTTCCCCAGGAGATGGCTGACATTTAAGGGGACAGTCAATTAATATCAGACCAGAGAAATATCCAGTATTGTTATATTATGCAGATTAGATATATTATTTATGGTTCAGTAATAAAGTACATTTATTATTTCCAGTTGTGTAATATTGAGCTGTAGCTACGTTATATATTTCGAGTCATCCCTTCTCTGAGGGTTGTTAGTCTCTGGATTTCTCTTCCACAGGGACCAGTGGAGTCTGGGGGGGTCATTGAATATATTCATGGGTGAGTTGGACAGATTTATATTTGACGAGGGAGTCAAGGGTTATGGGGAATAGATCATAAAATTAAGGGAAAGGCAAGATGAAGAGGGATTTCTTCACTCTAGGATGTGGTGAAGCTTTGGAATTCTCTACCCCAGAGGCCGTGGAGCCTCAGTCATCAAGTATTTTCAAGACAGAGATTGATACACCTCCACCTATCTCAGTAACACCACCTAACCTTTTGTTTTAGACACTAAGGGTAATTTAGCAAGGTAATTTAGGATTCTCGATATTAAAGATATTGAGGGATATGGGGAATGGTGTGAGAAAATGATGTTGAGGTAGATCGGCCAATGGTCTAACCGAATGGTTGAGCAGGTTCAATGGGCCGAATGGCCAACTGCAGCTCCCATTTGTTATGGTCTCTGTGTCCAGGACAGGAAGCAGTGAGCAGGGATCTGTCAATCAGCCTGAATCAGCACCTTCAGGAGAATTGGGAGGGTGAATATTAGATACAACAGAGAGAGAATGGTGGGAGAGTGTGTGGGACGGAGATTTACACCTTTTGGGAAATGAGAGAGGAAAGAATGTTCCAGAGAAACTAAATTTGTCTGATCTGAATTCCAATCCCGTACTGACAGTGATGTTGTTTCTAAATTGTTTTTACAGGATATTAGAAGAAGAGGAATTATAGACAGCAACCTCAAACGTCACATCCCGACCTGACTGAGCAACTAGGTTCATCAGGCCCCGACTATCATCAGCGTTTAAATCTAGGGGGCAAAATGTTTGCCCGCTCTGTCTATTTAAGAAGATTTGAAACATCAGTGTGACTGGAAAAGCACCGAGACACACGCACCCGAGTGAGAGAGTTCCAGAGCACTGACTGTGGAAAGAGCTTTAACCAGTGACACAGCCTGAAAAAACATCACACCATTCACAGCGGGGAGAGACCGTACACGTGTTCTGTGTGTGGACGAGGCTTCAACTGATTATCCAACCGAGAGACACATGAGGAGACCCAGAACATGGAAAAAACGTGGAAATGTAGTGACTGTGGGAAGGGATTCAGAGCCCCATCTCAGCTGGAAGCTCGACAAATTCACACTGGAGAGAGGCCGTTCACCTGCTCTCAGCGTGGAAAGCGATTCAGTCGTTCAACCACCCTGCGGAAACATCAGCGACTTCACACTGGGAAAAGGCCGTTCACCTGCTCTCAGTGTGAGAAGCGATTCACTGAGTTATGCAGCCTGAAGTCATACCAGCGAGTTCACTCTCGGGAGAAGCCATTCACCTGCTCTCAGTGTGGGAAGGGATTCAGACATACATCCACGCTACAGAGACACCAGCGGGTTCACACTGAGGAGAAACCATTCATCTGCTCTCAGTGTGAGAAGCGATTCACTGAGTTTTCCAGCCTGAAGTCACACCAGCGGGTTCACTCTCGGGAGAAGCTATTCATCTGCTCTCAGTGTGGGAAGGGATTCACTTGGCTATCCGACTTGCAGAGACACCAGTGAGTTCACACTGGGGAGAGGCCGTTCACCTGCTCTCAGTGTGGGAAGGGATTCAGTCGGTTATCCAGCCTGAAGTCACACCAGGAAGTTCACACTGGGGAACAGCCATTCACCTGCTCTTGGTGTGGGAAGGAATTCAGACATTCATCCAGCCTGCAAAAACATCAACATGTTCACACTGGGGAGAGGCCATTCCTCTGCTCTGAATGTGGGAAGGGATTTTGTAATTCATCGCACTTACTGAGACACCAAGAAGTTCAGAATTAATAACGTGGGTTGGATACTGTTATTGTTTCTGCTCTCAATTTCATCCAGGACTGCATTCCCGTAACAGCCTCCCCGAACAGGTGCCGGAATGTGGCGACTAGGGGCTTTTCACAGTAACTTCATTTGAAGCCTACTTGTGACAATAAGCGATTTTCATTTCATTTCAAATTTGCCATCCTTACCCGGTATGGCCCACATGTGACTCCAGACCCACACAGATGTGGTTGACTCTTAACTGTCCCCCACTGTAATGACCTATCAAGCCACTCAGTTCAAGGGCAATTATGAATGGGTAACAAATGCTGACCCAGCCAGTGATGCCTCCATCCCAAGAAAACGTTTTATCATACTACTACAGGTAGATCTAAAATAAGTACATTTGTCTTGGTTCCATTGAGTCTACAGCACAGGGCCCGGCCAGTCGGCTCCATTGGTCTCTTTCAGTATTTATATTCCACATGAGCCTCCACCCAGCCCTCTTCATCTCCCCCCATCAGCATCTCCTTCTATTCCTTTCTCTCAAGATACAGCTGTTCATGCTGTATTCATGCCGTTCACCTCAACCACTCACTGTGGTAGCGAGTTCCACGTTCTCACCACTCGCTGGATAAAGAGGTTTCACTTGAAATCCCTATTGGATTATTGAACCCCTGAAAATGGATTGAAAATGCACGCAGCATTTGACAGAGATTGGATGAATTGTCAGCGCAGATGGGGCAGCACGGTGGCGCAGTGGTTAGCAGTGCTGCCTCACGGCGCCGAGGTCCCAGGTTCGATCCTGGCTCTGGGTCACTGTCATGTGGAGTTTGCACATTCTCCCCGTGTTTGCGTGGGTTTCACCCCCACAATTGAAAGATGTGCAGGCTAGGTGGATTGGCCACGCTAAATTGCCCCTTAATTGGAAAAAATGAATTGGGTACTCTAAATTTAAAAAAAAAGAATTGTCAGCACGGATAGAGATAAATGTGTGTCCTGATAGACATTACAGAGACTTGTTTGAAAGGTGACCAAGGCTGGAATCTAAATGTTGAAGGGTATTTGACATATTGGAATGCATGAAGCTCGGAAAAGATGATGGGATTGCTCCTGTTCATTAAGGATTACATTAGTTCAGTACTGAGAGATCAACTTAGCCTGAAAGTTCAGGGTGTGGAATCAGCTTTGCTCGAGATAAGAAATAATAAGTTACAAGGTCTCTTGTGTGAGTAGTTAATGGGCCTCCTAACAGTAGTTACATTGTAGGTAGAGTATACAGGAAGTATTAAATAAGGCTTGTAATTAATGTACCACAATAATCATGGGTGACTTTAGGCATCAGTTAGGACGATGAGCCTGACTAATATTAATCATGAGGAAGTGACACCACATGAGAAACTGACATCACACATCAGCAAGGTGACCGATATCCTTCAGAGACCAATCAGACATTGATCGTGCCCCATTTAACCAATCAGGGACTGATCATGGGCTGCTTGGGCCAATCAGAACCACAGGAAACTACCAGCCATGCGTAGAAGTAGGTACTAGAAAGGGTTAATGAGCTACAATTCTCTGGAGCTCGGTGCACAACATGAAGAAAGAGGATAGACTTCAGTCAACAGAACAAGAGACAGCTCCACAGTCACCTGGAAGCTGAGAGCTGGTGATCCAGAGTGAACGGACTGATCCACTGCCTTTGTTAATTATTGTGATTTTGTACTTATTACAATTAACTTAATAAATTCTGTGACAGTATTCTTGTACCTGGAATGGTCTGTAACTAGTCAGGAGCTGCAGGTAACTTTCACAACATAGTCTGACATGTAATTGATTTGAGTGTTACAATTCAGATTGGAGCCAAACCCGGACCTTACAATAGGATCGAATTTCACATTCCATTTGGGTATCCTGCACTAACAGTGATGGCTTTTGTAAATTCCTTTTCCAGGATATTAGAAGGGGAGGAGTTACAGACAGAAATTTCACACCAAAGATCACATCAAGATGTGACAGAGTCACTCGATTCATGGGAGCTGAATATCATCGACCTTTGAATTTAAAATGAGAAATGTTTGTCTGTTCTTCTGCTGAAAGAGATTTTTAAACATCACTCAGTGTACAGACACTGAGTCAGGCTCATCCGAGTGAGGCATCACTAATAAAATCCATTTTATATTTTGCAGCTCACCCAAAGATGGAAATTTCAGCACACATTTCTCCATCTTGTATTTTTTAATGTTTTGTTTGCCCGTTAAATATCCTTGCCCTCTGGATGTTTCATTACAGAACTCAGCTCGAAGACATCAAAACTTGTATCCGGCCTTGCCTGTGTGCCCCATTCATCAATTCAACTTTGCAGCAGCTCAGTCCCAGCTTTGGAAACACCTTCATCTTTCTGTGAGGCCCCGGCCCCATTGACTGTGACAGGGTTCATACTGTCTCCGTGAGATTGTTGATGTAAAGTCACATCAGACGCACACTGCCCGATTTCCATCCAATTTATTTAAAGGTCCCAGAAGCCTGACTCCAACCTTAAATGTTGTTCTGATCCTGTCAGTAACATTGTTTTGGAACTCGCTAGTATCACCACATAGGCAGCCATCAACATGCATCATAAAGATGCCCAAGAGTTTCCTGCCTTGGAACCAATAAAGCACGGCAGCTTCTGCCTTCAGGTACAGACAACCCGACTTGGACAAAACTGATCTAACTGAGAAGTGCCATACACTTGAAACATTGTTCAAAACATAGACAAACTTATTGAATTTCCAAAGTCTTCCATCTACATCTGGCACCGTAGGTTGTAGAAACACTGCCCTCTGGAGGTGATCCCCAGCGCAAATGCAGCTTTTATGTTTCTTGACTGAAAGTTCTGAGAAAATGTCACGAAAAGGGCAAAAGAAATTTCAAAATTACCTTTCCCGCTGTGGGCGAGTCCACTCTGACCTCTTTCTCTCTAAGACTTCTTCAAATTCCCACGTCACTAACCTCACCTTGGCCCTATAAGTTCCATCTGGTTGGACCTTTTCTGTGCAGATCCATCGATGTGATGATGCTGGCTGACCCCTATCTGGGACCTCTGAACACACGCCAAACTCTGTCCAACTGCCTAACTCTTTCTGTTTCACCTCCCATACGGCTTTATCCCCAGAGTCGTCAGTGGATCCTGTTCCTGATGCCAGGCTGTTTTGGGACAAATGTCACTCGGAGTCTAGAGTTGGGTAAAGTTTAGGAATCTTTATTACAAACATGCAGGGAATGCTTCAGCGAACCGAAGCATCTCTGGGAGTAGTTACAATAACACACGTTTATACACAGTACAGTTGCAGCTGTTTTGTCTGTAAGTTAGTGGGAAAGTACAGGACGTCAAGGAAACAACTCGAAAACAGCTCACTTATTGGCTATAGTGACTTCATCTCTCACAAAACACATCTCGGAAAACAATAGCCAGACCAGGAACCCAGAGACCCAGGATAATGCAGATGGTGAAATTTAAATTAATTAAAAATCTGGAATTAAAAGTCATCGCTGACCATGAAAGCATTGTCGATAGTTGTAAAAACCCATCTGGTTTCTTTTAGATCCATCTGTAGTGGGGGAATAACACTATTTACTATCCAGGATAAAATTAATGTACTTCAGCCTTTGTGGATCATTCCAGTGGAAATGTGCTCTCCCCCAGGCTCAAAGAGCATCGGTCCACTGGAAGCAAAGTCGTGAGACCGGCCAATCCAGCAGAAAGAAACCCTCCGACCCTCCCACTTCATCAAGTGTCAGAATGAACAAAGTTTGATCTGATTAAATTTATTTACGTGCACCGAGGTACAGTGAAACGTATTGTTCTGTGTACAATACAGACAGATCATTTTATACATGAAAAAACATAGGACATATGATAAATACACAATTTAAATATGTAGACATCGGGTGAAGCACACGGAGTGTAGTGCTACTCAGTAGAGAAGATTTGTGGAGAGATCAGTTCAGTCCATAAGAGGGTCATTCAGCAGTCTGGTAACAGCGGGTAAGAAGCTGTTTAGAATCTGTTATTGCGAGATCTCAAACTTTTGTATCACCTGCCCAATGGAAGAGATTGGAAAAGGGAATAACCTTGGTGGGAGGGTGTTTGATTTTGCTGCCGGCTTTCCCAAAGCAGCGGGAGGTGTGGACAGAGTCAATGGATGGGAGGCGGGTTCGTGTGAGGGACTGGGCTGTGTTCACAACTCTGTAGTTTCTTAGTCTTGGGCTGAGTATAACCCTGAATACATTCCCTTTAAGAAATGTTTTGTCTTATCACATGGCTTCAGTGATGTCATTGTGTGGGTGGAGCTGGGCTGTGGCTGTGGGAGTTGGTTTTACTTCTGCTTTGGTTTGGGGCTGTTTTGTGGCTCTGAGTTTTTTGCTTTCGTTCTCACATTTTTGGCTGCTGTACTCAGAAAGAGAAGTATTTTGGCCTGTCTCTCGATCTTCATTTTAAAAGCTGTTTCCAGACTGCTTGATAACTTGAAAAGAAATAATTGCTTTCTGGAAGGAATTCAAACCTGCTGTTTTGGAAAGGAAACAAGCGCATCCAAACCAGGTCTTGAGTGCTGTGTGCTGGGCCACACCTTTGAAAAGGAGGTACTGGTTTATGGGATCTTGTTATTAAATTGGAACAGTTAAAGGGGGGAATGTATTCAGGGTTATACATAGATTACTGTAGCTGTGTGGGGTATTTATGTTTGTAATTTATAAAAATGCTTACTGCGTGTGTTTATAAAAATGTTAACTAAATTCGTAGAATAAAGCTTGTTTTGATTAAAAGTGGTGAAGGCCTCTGTTGAATAACACCTGAAAGGCAGCCCTTGTGCTCATCGGAACCAAAATCAATAAACAATTGTAGGTCAGGTGAACTCCATGATATACTTTGGAGTTTTCTGAACCCTGGCCCATAACACAAGCGGTGATGCAGCCAGATAAGATGTTTTCTATGGTGCTCCTGTAAAAGTTGGTGCACCTGTAATAATTGGTAAAAGTCAATGATAATCTTCATAATTGTCACAAGTAGGCTTACATTAACACTGCAATGAAGTTACTGTGAAAATCCCCTAGTTGCCACACTCTGGCGCCTGTTTGGGTTCACTGAGGGAAAATTCAGAATGTCCAATTCACCTAACAAGCATGTCTTTTGGGACTTGTGGGAGGAAACCGGAGCACCCAGAGGAAACCCACGCAGACACGGGGAGAACATGCATACTCCACACAGACAATGACCCAAGCGGGAATCAAACCTGGGACGCTGGCGCTGTGAAGCAACAATGCTAACCACTGTGTTACGTGCCTCCCATGTGGCAATCAGTGTGGGCATGCTGAATTTCCTTAGTTTCCTAAGTATATGTTTCTTGGTCGTAGCGTCGATGTGGGTGGACCAGAACAGAATGCTGGTGATGTGCACACCTCGGAATTTGAAGCTGCTAACCATCTCCACCTCGGCCCCATTAATGCAGACAGGGATGTGTACGATACTTCGCTTCCTGAAGTCAATGACCAGCTCCTTAGTTTTGCTGACATTGAGTGAGAGATTGTTGTCATTACACCATGCCACTAGGTTCTCTATCTCCCTCCTGGACTCTGACTCATCGTTGTTTGATATCCGACCCATTACGTCGTGTCATCAGCAAACTTGTAGATGGAGCGGGAGCAGAATTTGCCACACAGTCGTGTGTATAACGAGCGTAGTAGGGGGCTAAGTACGCAGCCTTGTGGGGCCCCGGTATTGAGGACTATCGTGGAGATGTTCGTGATCCGAACCACTATAGTCGTGTCATCAGCAAACATGCGGATCGATTTGGAGCCAAATTTTGCCATGCAGTTGTGTGTGTATAGGCAGTGCAGCCTTGCGGCGCTCCTGAATTGAGAACTATCATGGAGGAGGTGTTGTTGTTTATCTTTACTGATTGTGGTCTGTGGGTCAGAAAGTCGAGGATCCAGTTGCAGAGGGAGGAGCCTAGTCCGAAGTTTTGGAGTTTTGATATGAGCTTGGCTGGGATTATGGTGTTGAAGGCGGAGCTGTAGTCAATGAATAGGAGTGTAACATAGGAGTCCTTGTTGTCGAGATGCTTCGGGGGCGAGTATAGGGCCAGGGAGATGGCATCTGCTGTGGACCGGTTGTGGCGGTATGCAAATTGCAGTGGATCACGGAATGCTGCGAGTATGGAGTTGATGTGTCCAACATCTCGAAGCAATTCATAATGATCGATGTCAAGGCCACCGGATGATAGTCCTTGAGGCACGTTGCCTGGTTCTTCTTTGGCATTGGTATGATGTGGTCTTCTTGAAGCCGATGGGAACCTTGGAACGGAGGAGGGAGAGTTTGAGGATGTCCGGAAACACACCTGCCAGTGGGTCAGCGCAGGATCTGGGTGCATGACCTGGCACAACCAATGAGAGTCCCTGTCGTTAGTCTGCGACTCGAGATTAGTTTGGTATCGTCACTTGGGAGTCCCTGTTGGCTTTGCGGAGGTCATATATAGATTTCGTGTATAGGTCAGGGTTGCCTGCCTTTTACACCTTGAGTCGGGAGTGAACCTCCAAATTAAACCATGGATTCTGGTTGGGTAACGTACAGGCTACCTTCTTGTGCACGCAATCTTCTACACATTTACCGATGAAGTCTGTGACGGTGCTGGCATACTCGTCTAGGTTGGCTGCGGAGTTAACATAGAACATACAGTGCAGAAGGAGGCCATTTGGCCCATCGAGTCTACATCGACCCACTTTAGCCCTCACTTCCACCCTATCCCTGTAACCCAATAACCCCTCCTAACCTTTTTTGGTCACTAAGGCAATTTATCATGGCCAATCCACCTAACCTGCAAGTCTTTGGACTGTGGGAGGAAACCAGAGCACCCAGAGGAACCCCACGCAGAAACAGGGAGAACGTGCAGACTCCGCACAGACAGTGACCCAGCAGGGAATCGAACCTGGGACCCTGGCGCTGTGAAGTCATAGTGCTATCCACTTGTGCTACCGTGCTGCCCTTGTTCTTGAATATGGGCCAGTCCACTGACTCCAAGCAGTCGCATAGGAGCTCTTCTGTTGCATCGACCTTCTTGACCGGATTTTCCCGTTAAGTTTCTGCTTGTATGCCGGGAGAAGGAGCACCGTCTTGTGGTCCGATTTTCCGAAGTGCAGTCAGGGGATGGATCATCAGGCACCCTTGATGTTTGTGTAGCAGTGGTCAAGGATGTTGGGGTCCCAGTCGGGACAGGAGATGTGTTGGTGGAATTTTGGCAGTACACTCGAGGTTGGCCTGGTTGACGTTCTTGGCCACGATGTACAAGGCCTCCGGGTATTCTGCTTCATTGTTATTTATTGCTGTGCACAATTCATCAAGCACGTTCTTCACTTCCGCCTGGGGTGGGATGTAGACCGCCGTGATGATGGCAGAAGAGAATTCCCATGGAAGGTAGTTTGGACGGCACTTCACAGTCGGATATTCCAGTTCGCCAGGGTCACCACGTCCGAGCACCAGGAGTTGGCGAGGAGACAAACACTTTCACCCACTTCAGGTTCAGTCCTGGATGTGATTAACAGCAGGAATAACAGCAGAGTCTAACCCAACATCACTTGTGAACCCTTTGGTGCCTCAGCATGTTGGACGACTGAGTGAATCCCTCCCCACAGTGAGAGCAGGTGAATGGCTTCTTTCCAGTGTGAACTCGCTGGTGTCTCCGCAATGTGGATGATGTTTGAAACCTCTTTGTGCAGTGAGAGCAGCTGAACGGTCTCTCCTCAGTGTGACTGCGCTGGTGTGACATCAGTAGCCAAGAGCTTTTGAAACCCTTCCTGCAGACAGAGCATTTAAAGGGCCTGCTCTTGGTGTGAGTGACATTGTGGCTACGCAGGCCGGATACTTGAGTGAATCCCATATCACACACAGTGCAGATGAATGGTTTCTCCCCGGTGTGAAAGCTCTGGTGTCTCTGCAGGTTGGATAACTGAGTGAATCCCATATCACACACAGTGCAGATGAATGGCTTCTCCCCGGTGTGAAAGCTCTGGTGTGTCTGCAGGTGGGGTAACCGAGTGAATCCCTTATCACACACAGTGCAGATGAACGGCTTCTCCCCGGTGTGAACTCGCTGGTGTGTCTGCAGGTGGTGTAACTGAGTGAATCCCTTATCACACACACTGCAGATGAACGGCCTCTCCCCGGTGTGAACTCGTTCGTGTCTCCGCAGGTTGCCAATGTCAGTGAATCCCTTTTCACAGTGAGAGCAGGTGAAAGGCCTCTCTCCAGTGTGAACTCGTTCGTGTTTCCGCAGGTTGCCAAGGTCAGTGAATCCCTTTTCACACACAGAGCAGGTGAAAGGCCTCTCCCCAGTGTGAACTCGCTGGTGTGTCTGCAGGTGGGATAACTGAGAGAATCCCTTCCCACAGTCAGAGCAGATAAATGGTCTCTCACCGGCGTGAACTCGTTCGTGTCTCCGCAGGCTGTAAATGTCAGTGAATCCCTTTTCACACTGAGAGCAGGCGAAAGGCCTCTCTCCAGTGTGAACTCGTTCGTGTCTCCGCAGGTTGCCAATGTCAGTGAATCCCTTTTCACACTGAGAGCAGGTGAAAGGCCTCTCTCCAGTGTGAACTCGTTCGTGTTTCCGCAGATTGCCAATGTCAATGAATCCCTTCCCACACACAGAGCAGGTGAAAGGCCTCTCCCCAGTGTGAACTCGCTGGTGTGTCTGCAGGTGGGATAACCGAGTGAATCCCTTCTCACAGTCAGAGCAGGTGAACGGTCTCTCCCCAGTGTGAACTCGTTCGTGTCTCCGCAGGTTGCCAACGACAGTGAATCCCTTTAAACACTGAGAGCAGGTGAACGGCCTCTCTCCAGTGTGACTGAGTTGATGCCTTGCCAGCTCGTGTGTGGCTGTGAATCCCTTCCCACAATCCTCACATTTCCATGGTTTCTCCATGGTCCGGGTGATCTTGCGTCTCACTGCGTTGGACAATCAGTTGAAGCCTCGTCCACACACAGAACACCTATACAGTCTCTCCCTGCTGTGAATGGTGTAGTACTTTTTCAGACTGTGTCTCTGGTTAAAGCTCTTTCCACAGTCAGTGCCCTGTAACAGTCTCACACGGGTGTGTGTGTGTGTCTCAGTGCTTTTCCAGACACACTGATGTTTAAAATCTCGTGAAGCAGACAGAATAGACAAACATTTCTCCTTCTAGGTTCAAAGGCCGATGATCCCAAGAATTGAGTGACTCAGTCAGTTCTTGATGTGATATTTAGTTTGAGATATCGGCCTCAAACTCCTCTCGTTCGAACTTCCTGCAAACAGATTTTACAATAGTAATCATTGTCAGTACAGGATAGAAATTCAGAACAGACAATTCTAGTTTCTATCGAACATTCTTTCCTCTCTCTTTCCCTGAAATGCTCTAAATCTCAATCCCACACACTCTCCCTCCATTCTCACTCTGCTGTATCTAATATTCACCCTCCCAATTCTCCTGAAGGTGCTGATTCAGGCTGATTGACAGATCCAAGCTCACTGCTTCCTGTCCTGGACACAGAGACCTGAAATGTAGGTCTGCCAGACAGATATATATCGATATTACTGGATGAAAAATGTGTGTAATAAACAGACTGTATTCACTTACTTTCCCTCCCAGTTTTCGTGAAGATGCTGATCAACAAATCGAAACTCACTAAAACCTGTACAAGAGTAGAGAATCTCCATACAAGTACATTTACTGATTAGAGATAGGGAAATTCTGAGGAAGAATTTTATTTAGTCATGGAGTGGTCATGACAGGGAACTCACTGCCCACAAGGGTTGTGGAAGTCCAGATGATCAATAATTTAAAATAAAATAGGATAGTTACTTGAAGAAAAAAAACTTGCGGGTGAACAGGGATATCGAGGGGGAATGGGACTGACTGGATTGCTGTACAGAGAGTCAGCATTGACTTGAGTTCCCAAATGGATTCTGTCAGTGCTGCAATGACTGTATGACTGGAAATATATAATGTAGGTACAGTACTATTTACAAAAGTAGAAATACTACCTGTATTGTATTACAGAACCATCAATAATAGCTACAATACATACCATATAACAACACTCGACATATCTCTGTCCAATATTAATTTTTTTTAAATTAATTTACGGGATGTGGACAATGATGGTCAGGCCAGCATTTATTGCCCATCCCCAGTTGACCTTCCGAAGTAGTGGTGAGCTGCCTTCTTGAACTGCTGCAGTCCTTGAGGTGTAGGTACATCCCCTGTGCTGTTTTTTTTTCCATTTGTTTTTTTATAAATTTAGACTACCCAATTAATTTTTTACAATTAAGGGGCAATTTAGCGTGGCGAATCTACCTACCCTGCACATCTTTGGGTTGTGGGGGCGAAACGCAAGCAAACACGGGGTGAGTGTGCAAACTCCACACGGACAGTGACCTAGAGCCGAGATTAAGCCTGGGACCTCGGAGCCGTGAAGCAGCAGCGCTAACCACTGCTCCACCATGCTGCCCTACATCCCCTGTGCTGTTAGGGAGGGAATTCCAGGATGTTGCCCCAGAGGCAGTGAAGGAATGGCAATATATTTCCAAGTCAAGGTGGTGAGTAACTTGTAGGCGAACTTCCAGGTGGTGGGCTTCCCAGGTTTCTGCTGCTCTTGTCCTTCTAGATGGTAGTGGTTGTGTGTTTGGAAGGTGCTGTCTGAGGAATCTTTATGAGTTACTGCAGTGTATCCTGTAAATGGTATACACGACTGCTACTGTTTGTCGGTGGTGGGAGGTTTGAATGTTTGTGGAAGGCGATGCAATCAATCGGGCTGCTTTATCTGGATAGAGTCCGGCTTCTTGCGTGTTGTTGGAGCTGCACTCATCCAGCAAAGTGGAGTGTATTCCATTACACTCCAGACTTGTGCTTGTAGATGTCTGGTAGACAGGCTTTGGGGCATCAGGAGGCATGTTACTCGCCGTAGGATTCCCAGCCCTTGATCTGCCTTGGTAGCTACAGTATTAATATGGCTAGTCCAGTCCAGTTTCTGATCAATGGTAACCCCCAGGATGTTGGTTGAACCAAGGTTGTAATGAGGTCAGGAGCTGAGAGACCCTGGCAGAACCCAAACTGAGCGTCCTGGAGCAGGTTATTGCAGAATAAGTGCCACTTAATAGGACCTTTGATGACTCCTTCCATTACTTTGCTGATGATGGAGAGTATTCCGACAGGGAAGTAATTGGCTGAGTTGGATTTGGCCTGTTTACTGACCCCTTAAATGTCAGCCCTCTCCTGGGGAAACCAGCCCTTTAATTGTGAACATTGGGAAAGAGATCGTCCTTTTAGCCAGACAAATAAATGTGTCAAGCTGAGGGAGCAAAGGATGTCAATGTCTTTGTGAGAGAGAGAGAGACCTGGGCCAAGCTTTGCAGAGTCTGCACTCTCCCTGGATTCACTTCCTTTCCCTTCAGTCGCTGCAAGTTACCAATTGAAGGTCAGAATGAGAAAAGAAATGGAAAGGGGGAGAAAATAAAGTGTTTTACTCACAGATGTTGGAGACAGGAGTCTGTGTGCAGCTCAAGCTCATTCAGGATTCGGGGAACAACAGCTTTGCTCGGCAGAAACCTCCATGTGCAGCTTTCGCATCAAGACAATGGGGGAGCTTTGATTGGCGGAGGGGCAGAGTCTTTCCGGTCCTCCAACTCTTCCCATTGGTCAACACCTGAGAGGTAAGGTCAGCGGAAGTGAGCTCAACTACGCATGCGCAGCAGTCCCTCTCCCTGAGACATGCGCAGTCCCGGATCAGGGAAGTGGGAGATCTCCGAAGGCCGGAACTGTCAGCCGGTTGCTGGAAACCGTCTCGAGGATGTGTTGGGGGAGACGGAACAGAGGGTGGGGGCGGTGCTCGCGTGTCCGCGCGCCGGCGTGCGCGCAGTAATGCAGTGACGTCACCACGGAGCGAGTGGATTCCTATTGGCTGATTTAGAGGATGAATTCCTTTATGATGTCACAATGTGGAGGTTAAACAATGGGTTTCAGACTAAAACTTCCTCCTCTGGGCAACATCTGGGTGCAAATCAATGTCTCCCCCTTTCAGAAGTTCATACGATATAAGAACAGAATTAGGCCATTTGGCCCATCGAGTCTGCTCCGCCATTCGATCATCGCTGATCTCATCCTGGCCTTATCTCCACCGTCCTGAGAGTTCTTCAAAACCATTCAACCCGATTAAAAATCTGTCCAACTCTAAATTTACTCACTGTCCCAGCTCCACCGCACTCTGGGGTAGTGAATTCCACAGATTCACAGCCCTTGGGAGAAGCAGCTTCTCCTCAACACTGTTTTGAATAGGGCAGCACTGTGGCCCAGTGGTTAGCACTGTGGCCCAGTGGTTAGCACTGCTGCCTACAGCGCTGAGGATCTGGGTTTGATCCCGGCCCTGGGTCAATGTCTGTGTGGAATTTGCACTTACTCCCTGTGTCTGCGTAGGTTTCACCCCCACAATCCAAAGATGTGCAGAGTAGGTGGATTGGTCACACTAAATTGCCCCTTAATTGAAAAAAAAATAATTGGGTACGCTTAAAAAACATTTTTTTTTAAATTAAAACTTTTGAATTTGCTACCGCTTACCGTAAGACTATTACCTCTCGTTCTGGAATGCCCCACAAGAGGCAGCAGCTGCTCCAAGTCTACTTTATCTTTCCATTTCTTTCCTCATTCTGAGGGGACAGTGGTGACTTGCAGCAGCTGAAGAGAAAGGAAGTGAATCCAGTCTGTATGTTCCATACATTTTGAGTTCAGTAACATAGACATATTTCTGTCTGGCAGTCTGCATGGAGATTTTCAGGCCTCTCCAAGACGGGGAGCAGGGATCTGTCAGTCAGCCTGAATCAGCACCTTTAGAGAATTAGGAGGATGAATATTACAGCAGAGTGAGAATGGAGGGAGAGTGTGTTGGATGGAAACTAGAATTGCCTGTTCTCAATTTCCATTTGTAAATTCCTTTTACAGGATATTAGATGAAGATTTGCAGAAAAAAACCTAACGCCACTTCAGGATTTGGAGGAGTCACTTGGTTTATCGGGACCTGAATATCATCAAGAGAACCATCACTGCAAAATACACTTCTGGGGTTAAGGATTGCCAGTCAGGCGAAGGAACAGAATGGAAGTAAACACAGGCATGAAGAATCACATTGGGCTGGTTCCAGGAGAATTGAGTTACAACTTCAGCGACGTAACCATGGAGTGTGATTTTTGATTGTCTTAAAAGTAAAAGGGCTACATTCTATTTGTAGTTTAAGGGATACGTTCCCTATAAAAATAGTGTTTAGGCATTGTTGCTTCTAGTTTGTTGCAGTAAAGTCATAAAACCTGAAGTTTTTGTCTTATGACTCATTAATTTGTTCACTGGGTTTAGAATTTATCTTTTAAAATTCCTGATCTTTTCAGAGATCTTACACAGTTGGTTTTGAGTCACAAGTTTCAACTTCCCATTTAAGCCTCAGGCAACTTGCTGCCTCTCTCTTTAGTAATGGGAGATGAGGAAATGGCTGAGGAACTGAACAGGTTTTTTGGGTTGGCCTTCACAGTGGAAGACACAAATAACATGCCAGTGACTGATGGAAATGACGCTATGACAGGTGAGGACCTTGAGAGGATTGTTATCACCAAGGAGGTAGTGATGGGCAAGCTAATGGGGCTAAAGGTAGACAAGTCTCCTGGACCTGATGGAATGCATCCCAGAGTGCTAAAAGAGATGGCTAGGGAAATTGCAAATGCACGAGTGATAATTTACCAAAATTCACTAGACTCTGGGGTGGTCCCGGCAGATTGGAAATTAGCAAACGTGACACCACTGTTTAAAAAAGGAGGTAGGCAGAAAGCGGGTAATTATAGGCCAGTGAGCTTAACTTCGGTAGTAGGGAAGATGCTGGAATCTATCATCAAGGAAGAAATAGCGAGGCATCTGGATGGAAATTGTCCCATTGGACAGACGCAGCATGGGTTCATAAAGGGCAGGTCGTGCCTAACTAATTTAGTGGAATTTCTTGAGGACATTAACAGTGCGGTAGATAACGCGGAGCCAATGGATGTGGTATATCTGGATTTCCAGAAAGCCTTTGACAAGGTGCCACACAAAAGGTTGTTGCATAAGATAAAGATGCATGGCATTAAGGGGAAAGTAGTAGCATGGATAGCGGATTGGTTAATTAATAGAAAGCAAAGAATGGGGATTAATGGGTGTTTCTCTGGTTGGCAATCAGTAGCTAGTGGTGTCTCTCAGGGATCAGTGTTGGGCCCACAACTGTTCACAATTTACATAGATGATTTGGAGTTGGGGACCAAGGGCAATATGTCCAAGTTTGCAGACGACACTAAGATAAGTGGTAAAGCAAAAAGTGCAGAGGATACTGGAAGTCTGCAGAGGGAATTGGATAGGCTAAGTGAATGGGCTAGGGTCTGGCAGATGGAATACAATGTTGACAAATGTGAGGTTATCCATTTTGGTAGGAATAACAGCAAAAGGGATTATTATTTAAATGATAAAATATAACATGCTGCTGTGCAGAGAGACCTGGGTGTGCTAGTGCATGAGTTGCAAAAAGTTGGTTTTCAGGTGCAACAGGTGATTAAGAAGGCAAATGGAATTTTGTCCTTCATTGCTAGAGGGATGGAGTTTAAGACTAGGGAGGTTCTGCTGCAATTGTATAAGGTGTTAGTGAGGCCACACCTGGAGTATTGTGTTCAGTTTTGGTCTCCTTACTTGAGAAAGGACGTACTGGCACTGGAGGGTGTGCAGAGGAGATTCACTAGGTTAATCGCAAAGCTGAAGGGGTTGGATTACGAGGAGAGGTTGAGTAGACTGGGACTGTATTCGTTGGAATTTAGAAGGATGAGGGGGGATCTTATAGAAACATATAAGATTATGAAGGGAATAGATAGGATAGATGCGGGCAGGTTGTTTCCACTGGCGGGTGAAAGCAGAACTAGGGGGCATAGCCTCAAAATAAGGGGAAGTAGATTTAGGACTGAGTTTAGGAGGAACTTCTTCACCCAAAGGGTTGTGAATCTATGGAATTCCTTGCCCAGTGAAGCAGTAGAGGTTCCTTCATTAAATGTTTTTAAGATAAAGATAGATAGTTTTTTGAAGAATAAAGGGATTAAGGGTTATGGTGTTCGGGCCGGAAAGTGGAGCTGAGTCCACAAAAGATCAGCCATGATCTCATTGAATGGTGGAGCAGGCTCGAGGGGCCAGATGGCGTACTCCTGCTCCTAGTTCTTATTATGTTCTTGCTCATGTCAATAACAGCCCAAAAAAGAGCTGAAGGCTGGAGATGCTGTGACCGCTTGTCGGAGCTAGAATCAGTTGAAAGAAGAACCATAGTTTCTGGTTGAGCTTTGTGTTAGCTGTCCAAGCAGGCTGACCATATATAAATAGCTAACCAGGTATTATGTTGTGATGAGGGTTTAAAAACAGACCCTGGATAGACGAGTTCACTGAAGCTGTGGGCTTGTCAGCTGTACAATGAAACCAGGTATCAAACAGCCACAGACACCTGTAATATTGGACACTGGGTTTAATCCTGTTCTGTATTAAACAGACCTATTTGAATCTGGGTGATTGTGATATCGTTAATCTGACCCTTTGTTCATTCAATTCCAAAAGTGAATAACATTGATTCAAGTACAGTGACTACCTTGTCAATCTGTCAATAAAGTGGTGTCGGGTCATGCAGATCCGTGTCTGAACTCAATTCCATTACTTGTTTTTGTTACTGACTAGACTGTCTCTCTCTTCTCTCCCCTCTCTCTCCTGCCTCTCCCAGTCTCTGGTGTTCCTCTCTCTCTCTGGTGCCTCTCACCCCCTCTGCTTCCTCTCTCTCCCTCTGTCTCTCTCAGCTGCCTCTCACTCTCTCTCTTCAGTAAGAGGCTGGTTTAGCACACTGGGCTAAATCGCTGGCTTTTAAAGCAGACCAAGGCAGGCCAGCAGCACGAGTTTGATTCCTGTACCAGCCTCCCCGAACAGGCACTGGAATGTGGCTTTTCACAGTAACTTCATTGAAGCCTACTCGTGACAATAAGCGATTTTCATTTCATTTTCATTTCATTTCAGTGCTTAGGAAGGCAGGTGGGATAGTTTCCTTTGGTAGCCGAGGGTTGAGATTATAAGAACAGGGAGCTTGTGCTGGAACTGCATCAAACACCAGTTAGACCACAGCCATATTGCCGGAAGGATGTGATCATCCGAGAGAGACTGCAGAGGAGATTATTTATTTATTTAAATTTAGTGTGCCCAATTAATTTTTTCCAATTAAGGGGTAATTTATTGTGGCCAATCGACCTACCCTGCACATCTTTGTGTTGTGGGGGCGAAACCCACGCAAACACAGGGAGAATGTGCAAACTCCACACGGACAGTGACCCGGGGCCGGGATTCGAACCTGGGACCTCATGCTGCCCGTTGCAGAGAAGATTTATGATGATGTTACCAGGAATGGAGAATTTTAACTATGAGGAAAGTTTGGACCCAGTGTGAATTCGCCGGTCTACAGTGAGTTGCTGAATCTAGTCCCACAGTGAGAACACCTGAACGGTCTCTCATCAGTGTGAACAAGCTGATGGGACATCAGTTCCCCGGACGTTTTATCGAATTTCCCACAGTTTAAACATTTGAAAGGTCTGTCTTTAATAATAATCATCTCTATTGTCACAAGTAAGCTGACATTAACATTGCAATGAAGTGAAAAGCCCCGAGTCGCCACATTCTGCCGTCTGTTCGGGTACACGGTGGGAGAATTCAGAATGTCCAAATTACCCAACAGCACATTAGATAAACTCGGTCAGTTCTCACTGGAACAACAGAGGTTGAGAGGCGAACTGATAGAGGTTTACAAGATTATGAGTGGTATGGACTGAGTGGATAGTCAGATGCTCTTTCCTAGGGTAGGAGAGTCAAGTACTAGGGGACAGAGGTTTAAAGTGCGCGGGGAAAAGTTCAGAACAGATGTGCAAAGCAGGTTTTTTATACAGGATGGGAAATATATGGAACGTGCTGCCTGGGGAGGTGGTGGGAGCAGGTACGGTAGCGGCATTTAAGGGACAACTAGATAAATATATGAATAGGGTGGGAATGGAAGGATATGGACTCCATAAGTGCAGACAGTTTTAGTTGAGGCAGGTACCACATCGACGTAGGCTTGGAGGGCCGAAGGGCCTGTTCCTGTGCTGTATTGTTCTGTTTTTTTTAAATTTAGAGTACCCAATTCACCTTTTCCAATTAAGGGACAATTTAGCATGTTCAATCCACCTACCCTGCACATCTTTTGGGTTGTGGGGGTGACACCCACGCAAACAAGGGGAGAATGTGCAAACTCCACATGGACAGTGACCCAGAGCTGGGATTGAACCTGGGACCTCGGTGCCGTGAGACTGCAGTGCTACCACTGCGCCATCGTGCTGCTCTTGTATTATTCTATGTTCACCTCTTTCGGGACTCGTGGGAGGAAACCGGAGCACCCGGAGGAAACCCACGCAGACACGGGGAGAACGTGCAGACTCCGCACAGACACCCAAGCCGCAAATCGAACCTGGGACCCTGGCGCTATGAAGCAACAGTGCTAACCACTGTGCTACTGTATCACCCCAACATGATCCCACCAGTATTTCAGCAAGGTGGATGAATCCCTTCCCACAATCAGATGAATGGCCTCTCCCCAGTGTGAATTCACTGGTGGACAGTGAGTTTAGATGATCGCCTGAACCCAGCCCCGCAGTGAGAGCACCTGAACGGTCTCTCATCAGTGTGAATATATTGGTGGGACATCAGCTCCCAGGAGCCTTCATAACATTTCACATAGTCTGGGCATTTAAAAGGTCTCTCATCAGTGTGAACATGTTGATGGTACATCTGTTTTCCAGAGCTTTTAAAGCACTTCCCACAGTGCAGACATTTAAAAGGTATTTTGTCAGTGTGAACTCGCTGGTGTCTCAGTAGGGTGGATATATGAGTGAATCCCTTCCCACACTCAGTGCAGGCAGATGGTCTCTCCCCGGTGTGAACTCGCTACTGTTTCAGTCACTTGGATGAATCAGTCAATCTTTTTCCACACACACAGCAGGTGAACAACTTCTCTCCAGTGTGAACCCGCTGTTGTGTCAGCAAGTTTGATGACCAAGTAGATCCCTTCCCACACACGGAGCAGATGAATGGTCTCTCCCCAGTGTGAGTGCGTCGATGAGTTTCCAGCTCAGACGGGAAACCAAATGCCACCTTACAATCCCCACATTTCCACGGTTTCGAGCCAGTGTGAATGCGCTTGTGTCTTGACAGGCCAGAAGATTGGCTGAAACCTCGTCCACACACACAACACATGTATGGTTTCTCTCCACTGTGAACAGTGTTTTTTCCTTCCATGTGAATCGATGGAATTCCCTGCCCAATGAAGCAGTTGAGGCTCCTTCATTAAATGTTTTCAAGATAAAGATAGATAGTTTTTTTAGGAATAAAGGGTTATGGTGTTCTGGCGGGAAAGTGGAGCTGAGTCGACAATAGATCAGCCATGATCTCATTGAATGGCAGAGCAGGCTCAAAGGTCCAGATGGCCTACTCCTGCTCCTAGTTCTTATGTTCTTATATTATGTTCAAAACCTGCTAATATTCAGTAACGATAACTTAAGCGACTCCGTCAGATCCTGATGTGATGTTTCCCGAATGCAAACCTTCCCCTTCCAATATCCTGTGAAATCAGTTTAGACAGAAAGACCAGAAATCCAGAAAAACACAAAGGTGGGTTGTGAAATTGAGTTGAAATCTGGTCATTTGTGAGGCCGGCACTAGGAAAAGGTGACCCTGAAAACTGTCAGATGTTCACAAAAGAACAACTGATTCACTGATGTAATTCAGGGAAGGGAACCTTCCACAGGTCTGGGCCAGAAAAGTTTCAGGCCTCTGTGGGGGGAGGAGAGTGAGAAAAGATTGAGAACAGAAGCGGAGAAGGAGAGGGAATTTATATTTCCAAAATCTGAGATTCAGGCTACTAGACTAGAAGGGCTTGAGGTTCATAAGGAGGAGGTGTTAACAATTCTGGAAAGGGTGAAAATAGATAAGTCCCCTGGGCCAGATGGGATTTATCCAAGGATTCTTAGGGAAGCTAGGGAGGAGATTGCTGAGCCTTTGGCTTTGATCTTTAAGTCACCTTTGTCAGCAGGAATAGTGCCAGAAGACTGGAGGAGAGCAAATGTTGTCCCCTTGTTCAAGAAGAGGAGTAGAGACAACCCCGGTAACTATAGACCAGTGAGCCTTACTTCTGTTGTGGGCAAAATCTTGGAAAGGTTTATTTTATTTTATTTTTTAATTTTTTAAATTCTCCTCCATTTTCACATTTTCTCCCACATTTACATCCATCAACAATAAACAATAATCAGCAAGATATGTCAGTCCCCATAATAACAACGATCCCATCTACCCACCAACCCCCAAACCTCAACCCGCATGTTTACATAAACAAATGACAAAAAGGAATCAGGGATTACCCGTAGTCACCCTTAATCTTACACAGCTCCCACCCCCCCCCCCACCCCCCAACCCCCCACCCCCACCCCAGGTCTCCAGCTCCTCCCGTCCACTGCCTCTTGTAAAACTCCTCCCCCCAACATTGGTTCCTTACCCCCCAACTTTCCACCCCGGCTAGACCACTCGGACCCTGTTCTGCCAGGCTCTGATGGCCGCAGCCCCTCCCCCCACCTCACTCCCGTTCACTGGCCAGCACATACCAGCCAGCATGGAGGCCCCCGCCCGGGTCCCTTTCCCACTTGCCTGGCCCCAGGAAATCCCAAAGATCCCCTTTTAGCACACAAACCCCGCATATCCACCTACACCCCAAAGAACTCTCATTTCGAGTGAAAGTCCCGTCCCTTCCCTTGTCCAAATATATACCACATTGGCTCCTTTAATCTCTACACCCGCGCGCAGTGATACAAAAAAGAAGAAAATACAGTCATGAGGTTACATCGGCACATGGCCATTCCTCAATTTGTCAGTTCTGCCACAGTCCTTCTGCTTTCGCAAACTCCTCCGCTGCTTCAGCCGTTCCAAAATCAAAGTCCCTGAGCTTGTAAGTCACCCTCAGCTTCGCTGGATATACAATGCCGCACCGCACCTTGCTAATGTACAGTGCCCTCTTCACCCGGTTGAAGGCAGCCCGCCTCCTTGCCAGCTCCACCGTAAAGTCCTGGTATACATGTACACCAGCTCCAGCCCACTGCACCACCCGCTTCTGCTTGGCCCAGCTCAGGACCTTCTCCTTCACCCTGTACCTACGGAAGCACAGAGTCACTGCCCTTGGTGGCTCACTTGCCTTTGGTACAGGCCTCCACGACCGATGAGCCCGATCCAGTTCATATCGGGAGGGATCCTCCCCCTCCCCCAATAGGTTTGCCAGCATCGAGGCAAAATACTCAGTCGGCTTCGGTCCTTCAACTCCTTCGGGTAGCCCCACAATCCTCAAGTTCTGTCGCCTGGATCTATTTTCCAGGTCTTCCATTTTTCCTCGCAGATCCTTGTTAGTATCCATCACCTTCCGCATCTCTTTCCCCATCGAGGCAAGTTGATCACCATGCTGCAATAATGTCTCCTCCACTTCCTTCAGCGCCTCCCCTTGCTCTCGCACCTCCGCCACTGCGCTCGCCACCTCCGTCCTCACCGGGGAAACCGCCTCCTCCACCAGCACACTCAAAACCTCCCTCATCTCCTTCCTCACCGTCTCCATGCATTTCGCAATCTGCGCCAACTGCTTTTCAAATTCCGCAGCCATCACCTTGGTTATTTCTTCAGCCGTAAGCAGTGCGGCCTTCCTTGGTGCTCCAGCCTCCATTTTTCCTGGTGACCCCGCGGTGACCTTTCCACTCCCCGACGGACCTCCAGCTGGTTTTTGTCCGGCCGTTTTTTTGCTCACCCTCGACATTTTTCTTTGGGTTTTTTTCCCTCCTGTGTCTTCACTGTGCCTCCTCCGTGCCTTCTCCCTGCTTCTGCCGCCTCCATGGACCCTGGGACCGGGCTTAAAACCCCGAAAAAGCCGTTCCCGAGCGGGAGCTCTCCATTGTGCAGCCGCCTCCCGCCCACCGTCACCGGAAGTCCCTTGGAAAGGTTTATAAGTGATAGCGTGTGTAATCATCTGGAAAGGAATAATTTGATTAGACATAGTCAACACGGTTTCGTGAAGGGTAGGTCGTGCCTCACAAACCTTATTGAGTTCTTTGAGAAGGTGACCAAACAGGTGGATAAGGGTAAAGCAGTTGATGTGGTGTTTCTGGATTTCAGTAAAGCGTTTGATAAGGTTTCCCACGGTAGGCTACTGCAGAAAATACAGAAGCATGGGATTCAGGGAGATTTAGCAGTTTGGATCAGAAATTGGCTAGCTGGAAGAAGACAAAGGGTGGTGGTTGATGGGAAATGTTCAGACTGGAGTCCAGTTACTAGTGGTGTACCACAAGGATCTGTTTTGGGGCCACTGCTGTTTGTCATTTTTATAAATGACCTGGAGGAGGGCGTAGAAGGATAGGTGAGTAAATTTGCAGATGACACTAAAGTCGGTGGAGTTGTGGACAGTGCGGAAGGATGTTACAAGTTACAGAGGGACATAGATAAGCTGCAGCGCTGGACTGAGAGGTGGCAAATGGAGTTTAATGCAGAAAAGTATGAGGTGATTCATTTTGGAAGGAATAACAGGAAGACAGAGTACTGGGCTAATGGTAAGATTCTTGGCAGTGTGGATGAGCAGAGAGATCTCGGTGTCCATGTACATAGATCCCTGAAAGTTGCCACTCAGGTTGAGAGGGTTTTTAAGAAGGCGTACGGTGTGTTAGCTTTTATTGGTAGAGGGATTGAACTTCGGAGCCATGAGGTCATGTTGCAGCTGTACAAAACTCTGGTGCGGCCGCATTTGGAGTATTGCGTGCAATTCTGGTCACTGCATTATAGGAAGGATGTGGAAGCATTGGAAAGGGTGCAGAACGTTGCTTGGTATGGAGGGAAGATCTTATGAGAAAAGGCTGAGGGACTTGAGGCTGTTTTCGTTAGAGAGAAGAAGGTTAAGAGGTGACTTAATTGAGGCATACAAGATGATCAGAGGATTGGATAAGGTGGACAGTGAGAGCTTTTTTCCTCGGATGGTGATGTCTAGCACGAGGGGACATAGCTTTAAATTGAGGGGAGATAGATATAAGACAGACGTCAGAGGTAGGTTCTTTACTCAGAGAGTAGTAAGGGTGTGGAATGCCCTGCCTGCAACAGTAGTGGACTCACCAACACAAAGGGTATTCAAATCGTCATTGGATAGACATATGGACGATAAGGGAATAGTGTAAATGGGCTTTAGAGTGGTTTCACAGGTCGGCGCAACATCGAGGCCCGAAGGACCTGTACTGCGCTGTCATGTTCTATGTTCTATGTTCTAACCAGAACATTGACAGAATCTCCCAAACTCTCAACCTCTGCCTCCTTGAAGGACCAGGGTATCGGGTCTGTGAACACCATCACATCCAGGTTCCCCTCCAAGGCACACACAGTTCTGACAGTAAGTAATGGGTGAGCAGAAACTTTCTCCACTTCAATATTGGGAAGACATTGCGTTCAGCCCCTGGAACAAACTCCATTTATTAGCCACTGACTCCATCCCTCACCCTGGTCATTGTTTTGAGATTGAGGTTGAAAGAGATTGTCCAAATGGTTGGTGTGATATTTGACCCCGTGACTTGCTCCCAACCACATATTTACATCATCTTGAAGACTGGATTCCACCTCAGTAACATTGCCTGACTCCACCCAAGGCTCAGAGCATCTGTTGCTAAAGCTCTGATCTATTCCTTTGTTACCTTGTGGGCAGCACGGTAGCATTGTGGATAGCACAATTGCTTCACAGCTCCAGGGTCCCAGGTTCGATTCCCCGCTGGGTCACTGTCTGTGCGGAGTCTGCACGTTCTCCCTGTGTGTGCGTGGGTTTCCTTCGGGTGCTCCGATTTCCTCCCACAGTCCAAAGATGTGCAGGTTAGGTGGATTGGCCGTGCTAAATTGCCCATAGTGTCCAAAATTGCCCTTAGTGTTGGGTGGGGTTACTGGGTTATGGGGATAGGGTGGAGGTGTGGTCCTTGGGTAGAGTGCTCTTTCCAAGGGCCGGTGCAGACTCGAAGGGCCGAATGGCCTCCTTCTGCACTGTAAATTCTATGATTCTATGATCTATGCTCCTCGAATTGATACTTCCTGAATATTCCTCATTTTATTTACTCTGTCTTAGGTGGCATCACCTGAAGGTGCCAAGACCACAAGACTTTGTAAGGTGCACCTTGTACACCACCTTCAGCGGTATCAGCCCCAGCCTTGCACACAAAGCCGAGGCGTTTAGCCTCCGCAGCACACACCCTCCTCCAGCGCCACACCCAGCTTTTCCTCCCACTTCGCCTTAACCCCTCCATGGACACCCCATCCTCCTCCAAAACCCTCCTGTAAATCACCGAGACGATCCCTGTCGCTTAGGATGACCACTCGTGTGCCCTACTGAACTTATCTTTACCCCTTGCCATTGTCAGCAGTCCCTTCTTGGTGCAATATGTAGATAGTCCAACGAGGGCAGGGGCAGTACTGGATCTGGTATTGGGGAATGAGCCTGGACAGGTGGTTGAGGTTTCAGTAGGGGAACATTTTGGGAGTAGTGAGCATAATTCCATATATTTTAGGGTACGTTTGCCACAGATATTTGGGAACATAAGGCAGGAAGTCCCTTGAGGTAGTAGGATCCAGAGAGCAGGATTTACATCCTTTTCTTTCCTTCCCTGCTTCCACCCTGTCTCATCATTAAGACACTGGGTCTCAAAGGGTGACCCAGTTTGATGGACAGGTTGTCTATTCGAAACAATGGGGGACAAGCTCCACCCAGCTCTAAAAATATTGCCCCCAACGTGATGGCAGCCGCACATGCTCAGTGCTGCACATTGCCCCCAATAAAGATGGTGATCATTAACCGGGACGACTTAAGGGATCTTTGGCCCCGCTCAGTACAAATGGGATTGATGAGTTTTTGAGGGAGTTTGTAGATGACAGAACCTGTATCGAAATCGTCCCGTCCACATGCCGGCTCCATCTTACGCTCCGATCTGTGATTTTTCCGCTTACAAATTACAGAACCGAGAAAAAAAGCATCCACCCCTCGCCATTTCCCGCATTGCGCATGCTTCATTCACTGCCCCTCATTCGCTCCGATTGGTTGGAGGACCAGCTGCTCCCATTCGGTCCTCCAGTCCCGCCCCCTATTACTAGTGGTCCGGAGCCGCTGTCAATCATTCCCCTGGGCATTGTGATCTGGAGCATGTGCAGTGCGGTTGAAGAGGTGAGACAGTAGCGCGCAGCCGCAATGCTGTTGTTCGTCTGGAGGAGAGTCCTTCCCTGGGCATTGTGATCTGGAGCATGTGCAGTGCGGTTGATGAGGTGAGACAGTAGCGCGCAGCCGCAATGCTGTTGTTCGTCTGGAGGAGAGTCCTTTGTCCCGCGGAAGCAAAGTTAGTGTCAGGTGGTGAGAGGCAGAATCCGCAAACCCTTCACAATCATTGTCAGCTCCCTGATTTGCAGCTGCGGGGCTTCTCCCTCCTTGGAACAGGCCCAGGTTAAAGGTCACCATCCTGCTTCAGCGACTGGAGGATGGTTCACATCAGGGGATGGGGGAGGGGAACAATAAATAAGAGCTCACACTTTGCACTCAAATCAATGAGGACTCTGATCTCAGGAAAGGAAGGAAGCCCTGGGAGGTGGGCGGGGAGGATTCACAAACACCTGCTGGAGGCCCCAAACCGCCAAGAAGAACCCACAGATCCTGATTTTGCAGCTCCCGGGGCTTGTTTGCTTCAGCTGCGGCCGTCTTGTTGAAACAACAGAGCGGGCGGAGCATCAGGGTTCCAGTGACCATGAGAGAAAATTACCGATTTATTCTCACTTTACACAGAGGGACTTGAGAACTGAACCCAGCCAGAGTGGAGGGAGCGGGTAAACTGTAAGGAAAGGAATTTTGAAGATGGTTAGAAAGGTTTGGCAGACTGACAAACTCTCATGGTGAAAATTAAAGGTAAGCCTGCACGGGTCTGTGTGAAGAGGTGGGCGGTGTTGGGTGGGCTGCTGACAGAAATGTGAGGCCAGGGAGGGGGTGGTTGGCTGCCAGAATGGTTGGAACAGAGTTCTACATAGGTCCAGTTGACGAGTCAGACACCCAAGCAGCAAATCTCAGTGGATTCAAATATGGCCCATAAAATGTGGGCTGGTTTGTCACCCTGGGGTTTGGATCCCAGCATAGGGAGGAGAGAGAACGTATGTGATGAGGATTTACTGTTTCGCAGAAACAAGTGCAGAAAACCTGTTCCATACAAACTAGAATTGTCTCTCCTTCATTTTTATTCGGTATTGACAATGATGATGTTTATAAACTCTTTCTATGGGAAATTTGAAATTTACAGGTGTGAAATCATCTAACCTGGAGAGACACAAGGACATCCACATCATAGACAAACTATGGAAATGTGGGGCCTGTGGGAAGGCATTCGTATCTCCATCCCAACTGGAAACACATCTGCGTAGTCACTCAGGGGAGAGACCTTTCACCTGCTCCATGTGTGGGAAACAATGTAATCGATTGTTCAACCTTCGCACACACCAGCGAATTCACACTGGAGAGCGGCCATTCATCTGCTCTGTGTGTATGAAGGGATTCAGCAGTTCATCACACCTGCTGAAACACAAACGTGGTCACACTAGGGAAAGTTCGTTCATCTGCTTCAAGTGTGAGAAGAGATTTACTAATTCATCTGACCTTCTAACACACCAGCGAGTTCACACTGGGTAGAGGCCTTTCAACTGCTCCATGTGTGGGAAGAGATTCATGCAGTCACAAAACCTAATGAGACACAGGCGAGTTCACAAATAACTTTTGGAAGTAGATTCAGCTGAATGGATGATCTCAGTGTCAATGACAAAGAAATCAATGACCTTCTTGCACTTGTTTGAAGTCAGGAGAGAGATTTAAGAAGATGATCATGAAGAACAGAATCTGGGTTGTCCTTGCTTCCAGGAACAATCCAGAAATAGTGATCAGTTTAGGCAGAGGAGAGCAGAGCCAGGTGGAGCTGGATGTGTTGCTGCTGCCTCTGGTAATCAACAGTTCAACCAGTTGATAAGACTGCGCCAAGTGAAAAGGGAATTGGTAAGAGTGAGAAAATGGGCAGCAAAGATCTCAAGTTTACAGATGATAAAGGTTGGGATGCTGTTCAGGAGTGTGTTGGAATCATCAAGTTTAAAGATAACAGTTGCATAGATGTTGGTTTCAGAGCAGATACACTGTGGTGTGGGCTAGGTCGGGCAATATTATTGAGCTGGATATAAACAGTCTTAGTGATGGTGCAAATATGTAGTCAAAAGCTCATCTTCTGGGCAAATATGACATTGAAATCTGCATTAGTCACACACAGTGCGTGTACCACTTACAAGATGCACTGCAGCAACTCAACAAGGCTCTTTGGACAGTACTTTTCAACTTGTGACCGCCTCATACGACAAGCACAGCAGACACATGAGAACACCATCACCTGCAGGTTCCCCTCCAAGCCACATAACATCCTGACTTGGAACTATGTCCCTGTTCCTTCACTGTTGTTGGGTGAAAATCCTGGAACTCCCACCCTGGCCACACTGTGGCCCAACCTACAGATCATGCATTACATCAGTTTGAGAAGACAACTGACCACCATCTTCTCGAGGGCAATTAGGAGTGGGCAATGATTTCTCCCAGCAATATCCACTCCCTGCGAAAGGATAAAATAAACAGTTGCCAGGGAGGTGGATGGTGACTAGAGAATGGAGTTTGTAGCAGGGCCATAAGACAATGGCTTCACTATTTCTTTTTAAAAATAAATTTAGAGTACCCAATTATTATTTTCCAATTTAGCGTGGCCAATCCACCTACGCTGCACATCTTTGGGTTGTGGGGATGAAACCCACGCAGACACTGGGAGAATGTGCAAACTCAATGACTTCACTATTTCCAATGTTTAATTGGAGGAAATGTCTGCTCACCCAATTCTGGATGTCAGACAAGTCAGGACGATGTGTGAATTGGAGGTGGTGGTTTTCATATACACCTCTTACTTTGGGGAAGTTGGGGGTTTGAGATTCTGTCAAAGTTATTGTTCAAGTTGTAGTTGTATAAAATTTGTCTCCTTTACCTCTTGTCTCTCCACTTCTATTTGTCCCCCTCTGCTCCCAAAGTGTCCAGAGTCTAGTGTCGGCCCACTGACCCAGGGTGACCGGCCGCCAGCTTGGTAGAAACAAAGTAGAAACTTGGTAGAAATGGCGCATGTGCGGCCATTTTGGTGAGGGAACAGGAAGTGGAGGCTTCAGGGTCAAGGTGACCAGGAGAAAAATCATTCTGAACCCTGGACCAGCTCTACCCTCCCATCCAATAATTTTAATATTCAAACATATTTTTCTGTTGATATTTTTGAAATACTCTCGTACTGCCCACTGCAAAACCTTCATTGAACTACCTGTATCACAATGGCAATTGAGCAAAACTCAGTGAGTTCCAGGATCTGCCTGAAAAGGCAGCGATACGATTCACTAATTAATTTTAAAAGAGAGGTGGATAGTTACCTGAGTATGAGAAGGTGCATGGCGAGGGACATGAAACTGGACTGAGGGACTGAACGAGTCCGTTCTTTCTAAAAGTCAGCACAGGAAAGATGAGCTGAACAACCCCCACCACCCCACCTTGTGCAATGCACCTCTACGATTCTCGGAACCTGAATGGAACCAAAATAAAATCGTTATTGGTCATTTTACTAAATGTAAAGAGGACACTGTCCATCAAGAGCCACTTAAGAGCAGAATAAACAGGAGCAGTTGGAGGACATAGAGCCTGCTCCACTTTTTCTCCATGTCACCATTTTCCTTCTTTCCCTCTGTTTTTGACAAATATTTAATTCAAATTTTTTGGCCTAACAAAACAATACAAAGGTTTTCCTTTTTACAACAATAAAACAGTATAAATAACAGTGGCCGTTTTTTTTTTTTTTTTAAATAATATTTTATTGAAAATTTTTGGTCAACCAACACAGTACATTGTGCATCCTTTACACAACATTATAACAATACAGATAATAATGACCTTTTTTATTTAAACAAGAACAAAAGAAAACAACAACAAATAAATAAATATTAAATAACAAAAAATAAAAACTAGCCCTAATTGGCAATTGCCTTGTCTCAGGCCACCCCCCCCCCCCCACCCCCCACCCCCCAAGCCCTGGGCTGCTGCTGCTGCCTTCTTTGTTCTCCCCTATCTATCTTTCCGCAAGATATTCGACGAACGGTTGCCACCGCCTAGTAAACCCTTGAGCCGACCCCCTTAGGACGAACTTAATCCGCTCTAACTTTATGAACCCCGCCATATCATTTATCCAGGTCTCCACCCCCGGGGGCTTGGCTTCTTTCCACATTAGCAATATTCTGCGCCGGGCTACTAGGGACGCAAAGGCCAAAACATCGGCCTCTTTCGCCTCCTGCACTCTCGGCTCTTGTGCAACCCCAAATATAGCCAACCCCCAGCTTGGTTCGACCCGGACTCCTACTACTTTCGAAAGCACCTTTGTCACCCCCATCCAAAACCCCTGTAGTGCCGGGCATGACCAAAACATATGGGTATGATTCGCTGGGCTTCTCGAGCACCTCACACACCTATCCTCCACCCCAAAAAATTTACTGAGCCGTGTTCCAGTCATATGTGCCCTGTGTAATACCTTAAACTGAATCAGGCTTAGCCTGGCGCACGAGGACGACGAGTTTACCCTGTTTAGGGCATCTGCCCACATCCCCTCCTCAATCTCCTCCCCTAGCTCTTCTTCCCATTTCCCTTTTAGTTCGTCCATCATAGTCTCCCCTTCGTCTCTCATTTCCCTATATATATCCGACACCTTACCGTCCCCCACCCATTTCTTTGAGATGACTCTGTCCTGCACCTCTTGTGTCGGGAGCTGCGGGAATTCCCTCACCTGCTGCCTCGCAAAAGCCCTCAATTGCATATACCTGAATGCATTCCCTTGGGGCAACCCATATTTCTCGGTCAGCGCTCCCAGACTCGCAAACTTCCCATCCACAAATAGATCTTTCAATTGCGTTATACCTGCTCTTTGCCACATTCCATATCCCCCATCCATTCCCCCCGGGGCAAACCTATGGTTGTTTCTTATCGGGGACCCCCCCAGTGCTCCGGTCTTTCCCCTATGTCGTCTCCACTGTCCCCAAATCTTCAGTGTAGCTA
The DNA here is from genome assembly GCF_047496885.1 of Scyliorhinus torazame. Taxonomy (NCBI): domain Eukaryota; kingdom Metazoa; phylum Chordata; class Chondrichthyes; order Carcharhiniformes; family Scyliorhinidae; genus Scyliorhinus; species Scyliorhinus torazame. The sequence goes on from NC_092711.1 coordinate 144,623,464, forward strand.
CCACCACCGGACTCGTGGTATAGTTCCTTGGTGAGAACGGCAATGGGGCTGTCACCATAGCCTGCAGGCTGGTCCCCCTACAGGACGCCCTCTCTAATCTCTTCCACGCCGCTCCTTCCTCCTCTCCCATCCACTTACTCACCATTGAAATATTAGCGGCCCAATAATACTCACTTAGGCTCGGTAGTGCCAGCCCCCCCCTATCCCTACTACGCTGTAAGAATCCCTTCCTCACTCTCGGAGTCTTCCCGGCCCAAACAAAACCCATAATACTCTTTTCTATCCTTTTGAAAAAAGCCTTCGTGATCACCACCGGGAGACACTGAAACACAAAAAGGAATCTCGGGAGGACCACCATCTTAACCGCCTGCACCCTCCCTGCCATTGACAATGCTACCATATCCCATCTCTTGAAATCTTCCTCCATCTGTTCCACCAACCGCGTCAAATTTAGCCTGTGCAATGTGCCCCAATTCTTAGCTATCTGGATCCCCAGGTAACGAAAGTCTCTTGTTACCTTCCTCAACGGTAGGTCTTCTATTTCTCTACTCTGCTCCCCTGGATGCACCACAAACAACTCACTCTTCCCCATGTTCAATTTATACCCTGAAAAATCCCCAAACTCCCCAAGTATCCGCATTATTTCTGGCATCCCCTCCGCTGGATCCGCCACATATAGTAGCAGATCATCCGCATATAAAGATACACGGTGTTCTTCTCCTCCCCTAAGTATTCCCCTCCATCTCTTGGAACCTCTCAGCGCTATCGCCAGGGGCTCAATCGCCAGTGCAAACAGTAATGGGGACAGAGGACATCCCTGCCTTGTCCCTCTATGGAGCCGAAAATATGCCGATCCCCGTCCATTCGTGACCACACTCGCCACTGGGGCCCTATACAACAGCTGCACCCATCTAACATACCCCTCTCCAAAACCAAATCTCCTCAACACCTCCCACAGATAATCCCATTCCACTCTATCAAATGCTTTCTCGGCATCCATCGCCACTACTATCTCCGTTTCACCCTCTGGTGGGGCCATCATCATTACCCCTAACAGCCTCCGTATATTCGTGTTCAGCTGTCTCCCCTTCACAAACCCAGTTTGATCCTCATGAACCACCCCCGGGACACATTCCTCTATTCTCATTGCCATTACCTTGGCCAGGACCTTGGCATCCACATTTAGGAGGGAAATTGGTCTGTAGGACCCGCATTGTAGCGGATCCTTTTCCTTCTTTAAGAGAAGCGATATTGTTGCTTCTGACATAGTCGGGGGCAGTTGTCCCCTTTCCTTTGCCTCGTTAAAGGTCCTCGTCAGTAGCGGGGCGAGCAAGTCCAAATATTTTCTGTAAAATTCAACTGGGAATCCGTCCGGTCCCGGGGCCTTTCCCGTCTGCATGTTCCTAATTCCTTTCACCACTTCTTCTACCGTGATCTGTGCTCCCAGTCCCACCCTTTCCTGCTCTTCCACCTTGGGAATTTCCAGCCGATCCAAAAAATCCATCATTCTCTCCCTCCCATCCGGGGGTTGAGCTTCATACAATTTTTTATAAAATGTCTTGAACACTTCATTCACTCTCTCCGCTCCCCGCTCCGTCTCTCCTTCCTCGTCCCTCACCCCCCCTATTTCCCTCGCTGCTCCCCTTTTCCTCAATTGGTGTGCCAGCAATCTGCTCGCCTTCTCTCCATATTCATACTGTACACCCTGCGCCTTCCTCCATTGTGCCTCTGCAGTGCCTGTAGTCAGCAAGTCAAATTCCACATGCAGCCTTTGCCTTTCCCTGTACAGTCCCTCCTCCGGTGCTTCCGCATATTGTCTGTCCACCCTCAAAAGTTCTTGCAGCAACCGCTCCCGTTCCTTACTCTCCTGCTTCCCTTTATGTGTCCTTATTGATATCAGCTCCCCCCTCACCACCGCCTTCAACGCCTCCCAGACCACTCCCACCTGAACCTCCCCATTGTCATTGGGTTCCAAGTACTTTTCAATGCATCCCCTCACCCTTAGGCACACCCCCTCATCTGCCATTAGTCCCATGTCCATTCTCCAGGGTGGGCGCCCTCTTGTTTCCTCCCCTATCTCCAAGTCAACCCAGTGTGGGGCATGATCCGAAATGGCTATAGCCGTATATTCCATTCCCCTCACCCTCGGGATCAATGCCCTACCCAACACAAAAAAGTCTATGCGTAAATAGACTTTATGGACATAGGAGAAAAACGAGAACTCCTTACTCCTAGGTCTACTGAATCTCCACGGGTCCACCCCTCCCATCTGCTCCATAAAATCCTTAAGCACCTTGGCTGCTGCCGGCCTCCTACCAGTCCTGGACTTCGACCTATCCAGCCTTGGTTCCAACACCGTGTTAAAGTCTCCCCCATTATCAGCTTTCCCGTCTCTAGGTCCGGGATGCGTCCTAGCATTCGCCTCATAAAGTTGGCATCGTCCCAGTTCGGGGCATACACGTTTACCAAAACCACCATCTCTCCCTGTAATTTGCCACTCACCATCACGTATCTGCCCCCGTTATCCGCCACTATAGTCTTTGCCTCGAACATTACCCGCTTCCCCACTAATATAGCCACCCCCCTGTTTTTCGCATCCAGCCCCGAATGGAACACCTGCCCCACCCATCCTTTGCGCAGCCTAACCTGGTCTATCAGTTTCAGGTGCGTTTCCTGTAACATAACCACATCTGCTTTAAGTTTCTTAAGGTGTGCGAGTACTCGTGCCCTCTTTATCGGCCCGTTAAGCCCTCTCACGTTCCACGTGATCAGCCGAGTTGGGGGGCTTCCCACCCCCCCCCCCCCCCCTTGCCGGTTAGCCATCATCTTTTTCCAGCTTCTCACCCAGTTCCCACGCAGCTGTATCTCTCCCAGGCGGTGCCCCCCCGCCCATCCTTTCCCGTACCCACTCCCCCCTTTCCCCAGCAGCAGCAACCCAGTAATTCCCCCCTCCCACCCCCCCCCGCTAGACCCCCCGCTAGCGTAATTACTCCCCCCATGTTGCTCCCAGAAGTCAGCAAACTCTGGCTGACCTCGGCTTCCCCCCGTGATCACGGCTCGCACCGTGCGACGCCCCCTCCTTCCTGCTTCTCTATTCCCGCCATAATTATCATAGCGCGGGAACCAAGCCCGCGCCTCTCCCTCGGCCCCGCCTCCCATGGCCAACGCCCCATCTCCTCTCCCTCCCCACCTCCCCCCATCACCACCTGTGGGAGAAAGAAAAGTTACAGTTACCATACCGCAGAATTAAAACATAAAACCCCTCTTCGCCCCCCCCCCCCATTCGCCCCACCACTTTGTCCAAACGTTCATTTTCATAATCCACTCATTCCAATTTTTCTTCTACAATAAAAGTCCACGCTTCATCCGCCGTCTCAAAGTAGTGGTGCCTCCCTTGATATGTGACCCACAGTCTTGCCGGTTGCAGCATTCCAAATTTTATCTTCGTTTTGTGAAGTACCGCTTTGGCCCGATTAAAGCTCGCCCTCCTTCTCGCCACCTCCGCACTCCAATCTTGATAAACGCGGATCACCGCGTTCTCCCATTTACTGCACCGAGTTTTCTTCGCCCATCTAAGGACCATTTCTCTATCCTTAAAACGGAGGAATCTCACCACTATGGCTCTGGGAGTTTCTCCTGCTCTCGATCCTCGCACCATAACTCGGTATGCTCCCTCCACCTCCAACGGACCCGTCGGGGCCTCCGCTCCCTTTAACGAGTGCAGCAGCGTGCTCACATATGCCCCGACGTCCGCCCCCTCCACACCTTCAGGAAGGCCAAGAATCCTCAAGTTGTTCCTCCTTGCGTTGTTTTCCAGTGCCTCCAACCTCTCCACACATCGTTTCTGGTGTGCCTCCTGTATCTCCGACTTCACCACCAGGCCCTGTATATCGTTCTCATTCTCTGCTGCTTTCGCCTTCACGACCCGAAGCTCCTGCTCCTGGGTCTTTTGTTCCTCTTTCAGCCCTTCAATCGCCTGTAATATCGGGGCCAACAACTCTTTCTTCATTTCCTTTTTTATCTCCTCCACGCAGCGTTTCAAGAACTCTTGTTGTTCAGGGCCCCATATGAAACTGCCACCTTCCGACGCCATCTTGGTTTCTGCTTGCCTTCCTTGCCGTTGTTCCAAAGGATCCGCTGCAATCCGGCCACTTTCCTCTCCTTTTTCCATCCGTGTCCAGGGGGAACACCCTTCTGGTTTACCGCACGGTGTTTTTAGCCGTTAAAATTGCCGTTGGGGCTCCTATCAAGAGCCCAAAAGTCCGTTCCACCGGGAGCTGCCGAAACGTGCGACTTAGCTGGTCATCGCCGCACCCGGAAGTCCAAGCAGGAACTTCATTTCGGAGGCAGTGCCCTCAAGCCTCCGCCTCTGAAGTTGGTGGTAGCAGTGATTAAAAAATAAAAACCATTTTGAGTATCCAATTCTATTTTTCAATTCAGGGGCAAATTAGCGTGGCCAATTTACCTACCCTGCACATTTTTTGGGGTGTGGGGGTGAGACACACACACATATGGGGAGAATGTGCAAACTCCATACGGACAATGATCCGGGTCCTTGGCGCCGTGAAGCAGCAGTGCTAACCACTATGCCACTGTGCTGCCCTGATGGTAGCAGAGATGATTAACAATTTCAAAAGGAATTTGGATGAAGGAAATAAACTTTCTGGGAACAGAGATATTGAGGGGAAATGGGACTAATTGTATCGGTCTACAGAGTCGGAATGGACAAGTTACTGAATGGACCTGTTCTGTGCCGTAATGACTCTGGGAGGGGATCCTCCTTTTCGCCTTCAGCGCACTCACGCCCACGGATTACCCAATGGCGTGGGGGTGCCCACAACAGGAAGCCCCATTGGCCGTCTGCCGGGACGGAGCATCCCGCTGCCAGCGGGGGTGCACCACACCAGAAAATGGGTGTAGCGGAACAGAGAATTCAGATTCTATGTCTGGAAATATATAACATAGCTACAGTACTATATTACAATACTAGAAATATTAATAAATATACTTTATTCCAGAATCCAAAAAGAATCTGTACAATAACAACACGAGACATATCTCTGTCCGACATTAATTTACTATCCCCTTAAATGTCAACTATCTCTTGGGGAAAGCAGCCCTTTAATTGTGAACATTGGGAAAGAGACCATCCTTTTAGCCAGACAAATAAATGTGTCAAGCTGAGGGAGCAAAGGATGTCAATGTCTTTAAGAGAGAGAGAGAGACCTGGGTCAACCTTTGCAGAGTCGGCACCCTCCTTTGATCCACTTCCTTTCCCTTCAGTTGCTGCAAGTGACCAATTGAAGGTGAGAATGAGAAAAGAAATGGAAAGGGGGAGAAAAGAAAGTGTTTTACTCACAGATGTTTGATACAGGAGGAGATTTCAGTCTGTGTGAAGGTCAACATTTCAGTCGGAAGTCAGAGGGCGGGTTCTTTCTGCACATGCGCAGTTTCCCTTTCCTTTGAACATGCGCAGTACCAGGTCATAGGCCCGCGCAGCCGATAGAGCGGTTTCCTGGGCGCGGCGGATTGTGGGAGCGCCGGGCGCCATTACTCATTCAGAGCCCAGTCTCCAAACGACTGGGATGGAACGGGGGGGGGGGGGCGCAGTAACATGTGGGTAGTCCCCTCACCCCCCTCCCAGAATCCCCCCATCCATTTCCTCTTGCAAACACCTCACGCAGTATCGATCCACTCCCCCCACCATTCACACTTCCCAGGTCCATTGAAACCTGTTTGACCAGGCTCCCATCACACTCCCGTTCACTAATCACCCTGCATTTCCTCGTGTGGTAATCCCTGCCAGAGCCCCTCCTCCTCACCACCCACTCCTCAGTAACCCAGCCCCACGTGCCCAAAACCCACCTCCCTGAAACCAAGAAACAATACAGAACCGCACCCATAAGGAAAAAAACAACCCCCCCATTCAAGAGTCAGAAACAAAGCCCCAATCAAATAGAAAACCCTCAATAACAGAACACAATCCCAGTCCCACCAACCAAGCCCAAATCCCAACTCTCATCTCAGTCCTTCAGCCTTAACGAATGCCTCTACCACCTCCACCACCTGAAAATAAAAGTCCTTTGAGTTATGAGTGACTCTCAGCTTTGCTAGGTTGACCACTCCAAATCTCACTCTGCTGCCGTACAATGCCCCCTTCACCCGTCCAAAGGCCACCCCCTTCTTGTCAACTACTCCGTCAGATCTTGGTATCTGCATCTGCCAACACCTTCCCACTTCATATCAGCTAACTAATGGCATTCTGCTCTTTTACTGCTCTGGTGGGGAATGCCACCCAAGGCTGCACTGAGCATGATATTGGGATGCCATTTCTAAATGGTGTCCCGAGCTCTTGACTCCCTGACTCGACTCCCAGACCCCCCAGTGTCCCAACTCACCTATAGGGGGGTCCTCGGGCCTCCCCATACCACTGCACATGGGCAGTGCACTCCCGGGCTTGGTCCCCGGTGCAAGCAAAATGCCAGCCTGATACCACTGTCTGCGTGGTACCCTGGCAATACCCCTGCCAGCCTGACAGTGTGACCTGGGAAGTCCAGGGTGCCAGGCTGGCACCTGGGTGGCACTGCCAGGGTGCCTACATGGCATTGCGAAGGGTGCCTATTCAAAACCTTCTCCTTCACGTGGTAGCTGTGGAAGCAGACTATAACCGCCCTTGGTGGCTCATTCACTCCAGACTTTGGCCTGAGTGACCAATGTGACCAGTCCCACTCGGAGCGGAGGGTACTTCCCCCTCCCCCATCAACTCAGCAAAAATTGTTGCAAAGTACTCGGTCGGCCTCAGGCCCCCCTCCCCCCCTCAGGCAGGCCCTCTATTCTCACACATTGCCTCCTTGACCAGTTCTGCAGGTCCCCTATCTTAGCTCTGAGCCTATTGTTGACCTCCGTCACCCTCCACAGCTCCTCGCCCATCGAGGTGAACTGGTCACTGTGTTGTGACAGTGTCTCCTCCACCCTCTTCAACTTCTGTCCTTGCTCCCACACTTCGACCGACGTCTTCATCTCTGCCGCCTTTACCAGGGCAATCGCCTCCTTCACCCACTCTAAAGTGAAGCTGTCATCCCCCTCCGAAGCACCTCTAAATGCTTGGCAAACAGCCTTTCAAACTCCACTGTAGCGATAAGACCCTGTTTGTGCTAAAATGACTGATTGCAGGCATGATGGGAAAGTCTTGGTCAAATTGAAATGAGGCCTGGTACCTTTTGACTGGTGACGTATTGAGTCTGCAATGCATTGATGGAAAAGATTTTGAAATGCCGAGCAGAACCTGAGTTAACACCTTTAACTACAATGTCTGAAGAATGGGTCTATAGTTAGAAGAAAGATGTCATTCAACAGTTCGAAGTAGAGTAAATTTGACCTGTCTGAGACACGGGTCAGAAGGAGAATAAGAACCAAGCATCGAAGATTCCGTTTCAGCGACAATGGAGGATCAACCGGGACAAATAGGTGATGGCTCAGAGAATAGAACAGACCTCTGAGAGGAATGTGGCCAATTCAGTTCAAAGGGGTAATATCTCCTTATGTCTGAAGCTCTGACATCACCTCGGTCAGAGTTTCCCCGGTGAGGGGAGCGGCCCCACCCGATGACCCAGCCCCCATCATCTTCCCTCCTGCAGGACTCACAGCAGCACTCGCTGGCGGACCTTCGCTCACCCCCTTCTTTCCAACACCTTTCCTCTGGGACTTAGTCAGCCTCCTTATGACTTCCCTCAACAACTCATCTAAAAGCTGTCCCAAAACTGGGCATAAACATCCTAAAATCAGAGGCTCTCGCAGGAGCCACCTAACGAGTGACATCCACCGACATGTCATCGGAAGTCCCCAGAATGAACAATATCAATATGACACCAGCATCTCCATATTAACAACAGGCCATTCATCTGCTGTCTGTGGACAGAGGTTCTCTCAGTCAGGCAGCCTGCTGGCACTGGGGAGAGGACATTGAAAAATGTTCCAGGTGTGGGAAGGAATTCAGCCAATCCTCCAGCCTGTTGACACACCAGCGAGTTCAAACTGGGGAGCTGCTGTTTACATGTTCTCTGTGCAGATAGAGAGTCACTCACTCATCCCACTTCCTGACACACCAGCGACTTCATGCAGGGGTTGGGCTCTGCTGAGAGAAATATTCACTCTATCTGAGCCCCTCAGAATTACACACAACTCAATTCAATCTCCCCTCAGCCTCCTCTGTTCCAACGAGAACAACCCCAGCCTCTCCAATCTTTCCTCATAGTTAAAATTCTCCATCCTGGGTAACATCATCATAAATCCCCTCTGCAGCCTCTCTCGTGTGATCACATCCTTCCTGTAATGTGGTGACCAGAACTGTCCACAGTGCTCCGTCTGTGGTCTAATTGGTGTTTTAAACAGTTCCAGCACAATCTCCCTGTTCTTATATTCTCGGCCATCGGCTACCAAAGGAAACTTTCCCACCTGCCTTCCTAAGCACTGATAACAGAGAGTGAGAGGCAGCTGAGAGAGAGAGGAACACCAGAGACTGCGAGAGGCTGGAGAGAGAGAGAGGAGAGAGAGAGAGACAGTCTAGTCAGTAACAAAAATAAGTAATGAAATTGAGTTCCGACACGATATGCATGAACTGACACCACTTTATTGACAGATGGACAAGGTAGTCATTGCACTTGAATTAATATGATTCACTTTTGGAATTGAATGAATTAAGGGTCAGATTAACTATATCATAATTACCCAGTATCAGATAGGTCTGTTTAATACAGAACAGGGTTAAACCCAGTGTCCAATATTACAGGTCTCTGTGGCTGTTGGACGCCTGGTTCCACTGGGCAGCTGACAAGTCCACAGCTTCAGTGAACTCATGTACCCAGGGTCTGTTTCTGAACCCTCATCACAACATATTACCTGGTTAGTTATTATGGGAGGAAGCCCTGAGGCGAGTCAATGCATCCTCGTCCTGTGCCAGGCTCAGCATAATACAATTCAAGGTGGTCCATAGAGCGCACAGAATGGGGGAGCGGATGAGCAGATTCTTTGAGGGGGTGGAAGATAGGTGTGGGCAATGTGCGGGCGGACCTGTGAACCATATTTATTTGTTCTGGGCATGTCCGAGGCTGAGAGGTTTCTGTCAGGGGTTTGCTGACCTCATGTCAGAAGTATTAAAGGCGAAGGTGGTTCTGAGTCCAGAGGTGGCGATCTTTGATGTGTCAGAAGATCCGGGAGCCCAGGGGGTGGGAGAGGCCGATGTTCTGGCCTTTACCTCTGGTGGCCCAGAGACGGATCCTACTAGGATGGAGGGACTCGGAACCCCCGAGGTCGGGGTTATGGGTTAGTGACATGACGGGGTTTCTCAAACTTGAGAAAATCAAGTTCGCCTTGAGGGGATCGCTACAGGGGTTTGTCATTCATTGACTTCTTCAAGAAAAATTAAGCTGTCAGCAGGGGTGGGGGGGGGGGCATGGGGGTTTGAGTAAGGTTAGGAAGACCAGTGGAAAGGGGGGGCTGGGGAAGGAGGTCCTGTTTGTAAGCCATGTTGGCTGGGGTTTGTTACTGGATGGGTGTGTTGTTTATCTTGTTTTGTTCCTTTTGATACCTGATGGTTAAAATTGTTGCAATTATAAATGCCTGAATAAAATATTTTCGAAAAAAGAGAAACAAATGTTCTTCTTTCTACTGATTCCAGCTCCTACAAGAGGTCACAGCATCTCCAGCCCTCAGCTCAATAGAGAGACAGCCAGTTGTCTGAGGCTTAAATGAGAAGTTGAAACTTGTGGCTCTAAACCAACTGTGCAAGATCTCTGTAAAGATCAGTAATTAAAAAAAATAAACTGTAAACCCAGTGAACAAATTAAAGAGTCATAAGACAAAAACTTCAAGTTTTATGACTTTTCCTGCAACATACAAACTAGAAACAACAATGCCTAAACACTATTAAAAATGGAATGTATCCCGTAAATTATAAATAGAATGTTGCCCTTTTACTTTTAACACAATCAAAAATCACACTCCATGGTAACGTCGCTGAAGTTTTCACTCAATTCTCCTGGAACCAGTCCAATGTGACTCTTCGTTCCTGTGTTTACTTCTATTCTATTCCTTTGCCTGACTTGCAATCCTTAACCCCGGAAGTGTCTTTTGCAGTGTTGGTTCTCCTGATGATATTCAGGTCTGGATATAATAATAATAATCTTTATTGTCACAAGTAGGCTTACATTAACACTGCAATGAAGTTACCGTGAAAAGCCCCTGGTCGCCACATTCTGGCGCCTGTTCAGGTACACAGAGGGAGAATTCAGAATGTCCAAATTACCTAACAGCACACCTTTCGGGACTTGTGGGAGGAAACTGGGGCACCCGGAGGAAACCCATGGAGACACGAGGAAAACGTGCAGACTCCGCACAGATAGTGACCCAAGCCAGGAATTGAACCTGGCACCTTGGCACTGTAAAGCAACTGTGCTAACCACTGTGATACCATGCCGCCCATAACCAAGTGACTCTTCCAAATCCTGAAGTCTTTTTTTCTGCAAATCATCGTCTAATATCATGTAAAATGTATTCACAAATGGAAAATAAGAACAGACAATTCTAGTTCCTATGAAACATTCTTTCCTCTCTCATTCCTCAAAAGCTGTAAATCGCCATCCAACACACTCTTTCTCCATTCTCACTATGCTGTATATAATATTTATCCTCCCAATTCTCTAAAGGTGCTGATTCAGTCCGATTGACAGATCCATGCTCACTGCTTCCCGTCCTGCACAGAGGCCTGAAATTCTCCATGCAGACTGCCAGACAGAAATATGTCTATATTACTGAACTCAAAATGTGTGCAACATACAAACTGGATTCACTTCCTTTCTCTTCAGCTGCTGCATGTCACCAACTCCCCCCAATGAGAAAAGAAATGGAAAGATAAAGTAGACTTGGAGCAGCTGCTGCCTCTTGTGGGGCATTCTAGAATGAGAAGAGGGAGCAAATTCAAAACAGTTGAGGAGAAGCTTCTTCCCGCAAGGGCTGTGAATCTGTGGAATTCACGATCCCAGAGTGCGGTGGAGCTGGGACAGTGAGTAAATTTAGGGAGAAGTTAGACAGATTTTTAATTGGGTTGAAGAGTCACGGTGAAATCTCAGGACGGTAGAGATAAGGCCAGGATGAGATCGCCCATCATCGAATGGCAGAGCAGACTCGATGGGCCAAATGGCCTAATTCTGCTCCTGTATCTTATGAACTTATTAAGAAGTCTTACAACACCAGGTTAAAGTCCAACAGGTTTGTTTCAAACACTAGCTTTCGGAGCACTGCTCCTTTCTCAGGTGAAGGAGCAGTGCTCCGAAAGCTAGTGTTTGTGTTTGAAACAAACCTGTTGGACTTTAACCTGTTGTAAGACTTCTTACTGTACTCACCCCAGTCCAACGCCGGCATCTCCACGTTATGACCTTATGAAAGGGGGAGACACTGATTTGCTGCCAGATGTTGCCCAGAGGACGAAGTTTCCGTCTGAAACTCTGTCCAACCTCCACATTGTGACATCACAACGGAGCTCGTCCTCCAAATCAGCCAAAAGGAATAATTCCGCTCCGCAGTGACGTCATTGCATTTGAGTGCACACGCCCAGCGCTCAGACACGGGAGCCCCGCCCCCACCCTTTGTTCCCCCCTCCCCCAACACATCCTTGAGACGGTTTCCATCCAACCGACTGACAGCTCCAGCTATCGATGATTCCCTCTCCCCTGGCCCGGGACTGCGCATGTGCACGTGAGCTCACATCCGCAGACCTTACTGCTGAGTTGTGACCAATGGGAAGATTGGAGGACCGGAAGAACTCTGCTCCTCCGCTAATCAGAGCTCCTCCATTGTCTCATTCCGGAAGCTGGACATGGAGGTTTCTGCCGAGCAAAGCTGTTGTTCCTGCACGCCTGAATGAGCTTGAGCTGCACACAGACTCCTGTCTCCAACATCTGTGAGTAAAACACTTTCTTTTCTCCACCATTTCTTTTCTTATTCTGACCTTCAATTGGTCACTTACAGCGACTGAAGGGAAAGGAAGTGAATCCAGGGAGGGTGCAGACTCTGGAAAGCTTGGCCCAGGTCTCTCTCTCTCTCTCTCTCTCTTAAAGACATTGACATCCTTTGCTCCCTCAGCTTGACACATTTATTTGTCTGGCTAAAAGGATGGTCTCTTTCCTAATGTTCACAATTAACAAGTTCACAAGGAAACCGGAGCACCCGGAGGAAACCCACGCAGACACGAGGAGAACGTGCAGAGTCCGCACAGACAGTGACCCAAGCCAGGAATAGAACCTGCCGCTGTAAAGCAACAGTTGGAGGGTCACGGAGAAATCTCAGGAAGCTAGAGATAAGGCCAGGATAAAGGGTTGCTTTCCCCAGGAGATGGCTGACATTTAAGGGGACAGTAAACAGGACATATGTAACCCAGCCAATTACTTTCCTATCAGTCTATTTCCATCATCAGCAAACTGATGGAAGGAGTCATCAACAGTGCAATCAAATAGCACTTTACTGAGCAATAACCTGTTCGCAGACGCTCAGTTTGGATTCCGCCAGGGTCACTCAGCCCCTGATCTCATTACAGCCTTGGTTCAAACATGGATGAAAGAGCTGAATGTCAGAGGTGAGGTGAGAGTGACTGTCCTTGACATCAAGGCAGCATTCGACCGAGTATGGCATCAAGGAGCCCCAGCTAAACTGGAGTCAATGGGAATCAGGGGGGAAACTCCGCTGGTTGGAGTCATACCTGGCACAAAGGAAGATGGTTGGGGTGATTGGAAGTCAATCATCTCTGCTCCAGGGCATCACTGCAGGAGTTCCTCAGGGCAATTTCCTCAGCCCAACCAACTTCACCTGCTTCATTACTAACCACCCTTCTATCAAAAGGTGAAAAGTGGTGATGTGCAGTCATCGACAAACAATGTGCAGCACCATTCGTGCCTCCTCAGATATTGAAGCAGTCCATGTCCAAATTCAGTAAGACCTGGACAATATCCAGACTTGGGCTGAAGTGGCAAGTTACATTTGCGCTACACAACTGCCAGGCAATGACCATCTCCTACAAGAGAGGATGTAACCAGTGCCCCTTGACATTCAGTGGCATCTCCATCGCTGAATCCTCCACAACCAACGTCCTGGGGGTTACCATTGACTAGAAACTGAACTGGACCAGCCATATTAATACGGGGCTAGGTCAAAGACTAGGAATCCTATGGCGAGTAACGCACCTCCTGACCTCCCAAAGCCTGTCCATCATCTACAAGGCACAAGTCAGGAATGTAATGGCATACTCTCTGCTTTCCTGGATGAGTGCAGCTCCAACAATGCTCAACACAATTCAGGACAAAGCAGTCTGCTTGATTGCTCCACCTTCCACAAGCATACAAACCTTCCAACACTGATGAACAGTGGCAGCTGTGTGTACCATCTACAAGGTGCACTGCAGTAACTCACCAAGGTTTCATACACAGCACCTTCCAAACCCATGACCACTACCATCTAAAAGAACAAGAGCAGCAGATACCTGGGAACCCCACCACCTGGAGGTTCCCCTTCAAGTCACTCACCACCCTGAATTGGAAATATATTGCCGTTCCTCCACTGTTGCTGGGACATCATCCTGGAACACCTTCCGTAACAGCACAGGGATGTACCTATACCTCAAGGACTGCAGCGGCTCACTACTACCTTCTGAAGGGCAACTATGGATGGGCAATGAATGCTGGCCGAAGCAGCGAATCCAACATACCGCAAATGATTTTTTTAGAAATGTAATATCGGGCAGAGATATGTTGTTATATGGAATGTATTAGATATATTATTGATGGTTCTGTAATAAAATATGTCTTATTCTAGTTTTGTAATATAGTACTGTGCCTACAATATATATTTCCAGTCATACAGTCATTGCAGCACTGACCGAATCCATTTGGTAACACAAGTCAATGCTGACTCTCTGTACAGTAATCCATTCAGCCCCATTCCCCCTCGGTATCCCTGTTCCCCTGAAAACCTATTTTCCGCAAGTGCCCATCCTATTTTATTTTGAATTATTGATCATCTTGATCAATTATTGATTATGGGCAGCACAGTAGCATAGCGGTTAGCACAATTGCTTCACAGCTCCAGGGTCCCAGGTTCGATTCCCGGCTTGGGTCACTGTCTGTGCGGAGTCTGCACGTTCTCCCCGTGTATGCGTGGGTTTCCTCCGGGTGCTCCGGTTTCCTCCCACAGTCCAAAGATGTGCAGGTTAGGTGGATTGGCCATGCTAAATTGCCCTTGGTGTCTAAAAAATTGCCCTTAGTGTTGGGTGGGGTTACTGGGTTATGGGGATAGGGTGGAGATGTGGGCTTGGGTAGGGTGCTCTTTCCAAGAGACGATGCAGACTCGATGGGCTAATGGCCTCACTCTGCACTGTAAATTCTATGTTCTATCTAGACTTCCACAACCCTTGTGGGCAGAGGGTTTTTGGTCATGAGCACTGCATGACTAAATAAAATTCTTCCTCAGATTCACCCCATCTCTAATCCGTAAATATAGTTAGATGGAGAGTCTCTACTCTTGTGCAGGTTGTAGTGAGTTTAGATTTGTTGAACAGCATCAATCAGCACCTTCATGAGAATTGGGAGGGTGAATATTAGATACAGGAGAGTGAGAATGGAGGGAGAGTGTGTGAGATTGAGATATAGAGTATTTGAGGGAAAGAGAGAGGAAAAAATGTTCGATAGAAACTAGAATTGTTTGTTCTGAATTTCTATCCTGTACTGACAATGATGATTTTTGTAAAATCTTTTTGCAGGAAGTTCGAACGAGAGGAGTTTTGGGCCGATATCTCAAACTAAACATCACGTCAAGAACTGACTGAGTCACTCAATTCTTGGGAACTGAATATCATCGGCTTTTGAATCCAGAACAAGAAATGTTTGTCTACTCTGTCTGCTTCAAGAGATTTTAAACATCAGTGTGTCTGGAAAAGCACTGAGACACACACACACACACACACACACACACACACCCGTGTGAGACTGATACAGAGCACTGACTGTGGAAAGAGCTTTAACCAGTTACACAACCTGAAAAAACACCACACCATTCATATCAGGGAGTGACTGTACACGTGTTCTGTGTGTGGACGAGGCTTCAACTGATCGTCCAACACGGTGAGAAGCAAGATCTCCCGGACCATGGAGAAACCATGGAAATGTGAAGACTGTGGGAAGGGATTCAAAGGCCCGTACGAGCTGGAAAGGCATCAACGCAGTCACACTGGAGAGAGGCCGTTCACCTGCTCTGTGTGTGGGAAAGGATTCACAGCCCCATGCAAGCTGGAAAGGCATCAACGCAGTCACAATGGAGAGAAGCCTTTCACCTGCTCTCAGTGTGAAAAGGGATTTACTGACATAGGCAACTTGCGGAGACACGAACGAGTTCACACTGGGGAGAGGCCGTTCACCTGCTCTGACTGTGGGAAGGGCTTCACTCGGTTATCCCACCTGCAGAGACACCAGAGAGTTCACACCGGGGAGAGGCCATTCACCTGCACTGTGTGTGGGAAGGGATTCACTCGGTTATCCCACCTGCAGACACACCAGCGAGTTCACACTGGGGAGAGGCCATTCATCTGCACTGTGTGTGATATGGGATTCACTCAATTATCCAACCTGCTGAACCACAATGTCACTCACACCAAGAGCAGGCCCTTTAAATGCTCTGACTGCAGGAGGGGTTTCAAAAGCTCTCAGCTACTGATGTCCCACCAGCGCGATCACACTGAGGAGAGACCGTTCAGCTGCTCTCAGTGCACCAAGAGGTTTAGAACCTCATCCAACCTGATGAAACACGAGCGAGGTCACACCGGGGAGAGCACGTTCACTCGATCATCACTTGCTGAGCCACAATGTCACTCACACCAATGAGAGACCCTTTAAATGCTCCGACTGTGGGAGTGGGTTTAAAAGCTCTCGGGTACTGATGTCCCACCAGCACATTCACACTGAGGAGAAACTGTTCAGATGCTCTCACTGCACAAAGTGGTTTCAAACATCATCCACATTGCGGAGACACCAGCAAGTTCACACTGGAAAGAAGCCATTCACCTGCTCTCACTGTGGGGAGGGATTCACTCCGTCGTCCAACATGCTGAGACACCAAAGGGTTCTCAAGTGGTGTTGGGTTGGATTCTGCTGTTATTCCTGCTGTTAATCACATCCAGGACTGAACCTGGAGTGGGTGGAGGGGTTTGCCTCCTCGTCAACTCCTGCTGCTCGGACGTGGCGACCCTAGGGAGCTACTGCTGCCTGGACCTGGAATACCCGACTGTGAAGTACCGTCCATACTACCTTCCATGGAGTTCACTTCTGCCATCATCACAGCGGTCTACATCCCACCCCAGGCGGAAGTGAAGATGCCACTTGATGAATTGTACACCGCTATAAATAACAATGAAGCAGAATACCCGGAGCCTTGTTCATCGTGGCCGGGGACTTTAACCAGGCCAACCTCAAGAGTGTACTGCCAATATTCCAACAACACATCCCCTGTCCCAACAGGGACCCCAACATCCTTGACCACTGCTACACAAACATCAAGGGCGCCTGATGATCCATCCCCTAATCGCACTTCGGAAAATCGGACCACAATACGGTGCTCCTTCTCCCCGCATACAAGCAGAATCTTAACGGGAGAATCCGGTTAAGAAGGTCAATGCAACGGAAGAGCTCCTACGCGACTGCTTGGAGTCAGTGGACTGGACCATATTCGAGAACAAGGGCAGCACGGTAGCACAAGTGGATAGCACTGTGGCTTCACAGCGCCAGGGTCCCAGGTTCGATTCCCTGCTGGGTCACTGTCTGTGCGGAGTCTGCACGTTCTCCCTGTTTCTGCGTGGGTTTCCTCCAGGTGCTCCGGTTTCCTCCCACAGTCCAAAGACGTGCAGGTTAGGTGGATTGGCCATGTTAAATTGCCTTAAGTGACCAAAAAAGGTTAGGAGGGGTTATTGGGTTACAGCGATAGGGTGGAAGTGAGGGCTTAAGTGGGAAGGTGTCGACTCGATGGGCCGAATGGCCTCCTTCTGCACTATGTTAACTCAGCAGCCAACCTAAATGAGTATGCCAGCACCATCACAGAGTTCATCAGTAAATGTGTAGAAGATTGCGTGCAAAAGAAGGTAGTATGTACATTACCCAACCAGAATCCATGGTTTCATTGGGAGATTCACTCCCGACTGAAGGTGTTCAAGGCAGGCAACCCTGACATTTTCAAGAAATCTGTATATGACCTCCGCAAAGCCATCACGGACTCCCAAGTGACGATACCAAACTAATCTAGAGTCGCAGAGTAACGACAGGGACTCTCGTCGGTTGTGGCAGGGCTTAAACAACATAATGGGCTACAAAGCAAAGCCGAGTAGAATCTTCAGCAACAGCGCACCCCTTCCCGACAAACTCAATGCATTCGATGCTTGTTTCGAGCAGGAAACCAACAAACCGTTGTCAACTGTCCCAACAGCCTTAGACACACCCATACCCACCGTCACAGCCTCCAAAGTCAGATCGGCCTTCTTGAAAGTGAACCCTCGGAAAGCGACAGGTCCTGACGGGGTCCCAGGTCGTGCACCCAGATCCTGCACGGACCAACTGGCAGGTGTGTTTGCGGACATCCTCAACCTCTCCCTCTCTGTTCCAAGGTTCCCATCTGCTTCAAGAAGACCACCATCATAGTCGTGCCAAAGAAGAATCAGGCAACGTGCCTCAATGACTATCATCCAGTGGCCTTGACATCGATCATTATGAATTGCTTCGAGATGTTGGACACATCTACTCCATACTCGCAGCATTCCTTGATCCACTGCAATTCGCATACCGCCACAACCGGTCCGCAGCAGAAGCCATCTCCCTGACCCTATACTCGCCCCTGGAGCATCTCGACAACAAGGACTCCTACGTCAGACTCCTATTCATTGACTACAGCTCCGCCTTCAACACCATAATCCCAGCCAAGCTCATATCAAAACTCCAAAACTTCGGACTAGGCTCCTCCCTCTGCAACTGCATCCTCGACCTTCTGACCCATAGACCACAATCAGTAAAGATAAATAACAACACCTCCTCCACAATGGTTCTCAATTCAGGAGCCCCACAAGGCTGCACTCCCTATACACACACACGACTGCATGGCAAAATTTGGCTCCAAATCCATCCACATGTTTGCTGATAACACGACCGTAGTGGTTGGGATCTCGAACATTTCCACGATAATCCTCAATACCGGGACCCACAAAGCTGTGTACTTAGCGCCCTACTACACTCGTTATACACATGACTGTGTGGCAAAATCTGCTCCTGCTCTATCTACAAGTTTGCTGATGACACGACGTAATGGGTCAGATATCAAACAACGATGAGACAGAGTCCAGGAGGGAGATAGAGAACCTAGTGGCATGGTGTAATGACAACAATCTCTCCCTAAATGTCAGCAAAACTAAGAAGCTGGTCATTGACTTCAGGAAGTGAAGTATCGTACACACCCCTGTCTGCATTAATGGGGCTGAGGTGGAGATGGTTAGCAGCTTCAAATTCCGAGGTGTGCACATCACCAGCATTCTGTCCTGGTCCACCCACATCAACGCTATGACCAGGAAACATATACTTCCTCAGGAAACTAATGAAATTCAGCATGCCCACATTGATTGCCACATGGGCGGCACGGTAACACAGTGGTTAGCATTGTTGCTTCACAGCGCCAGTGTCCCAGGTTTGATTCCCGTTTGGGTCATTGTCTGTGTGGGGTATGCATGTTCTCCCCGTGTCTGCGTGGGTTTCCTCTGGGTGCTCCGTTTTCCTCCCACAAGTCCCAAAGGACGTGCTTGTTAGATGAATTGGACATTCTGAATTCTCCCTCCGTGAACCCGAACAGGCGCCAGAGTGTGGCGACTATGGATTTTCACAGTAACTTCATTGCAGTGTTAATGTAAGCCTAATTGTGATAATTATAAAGATTATTAGCATTGACTTTTACCAATGTTTACAGGAGCACCATAGAAAACATCTTATCTGGCTGCATCACAGCTTGTGTTATGGGCCAGAAAACTCCAAAGTAGATCATGGAGTTCACCTGACCTACAATTGTTTATTGATTTTGGTTCCGATGAGCACAAGGGCTGCCTTTCAGGGGTTATTCAACAGAGGCCTCAAGCACTTTTAATCAAAACAAGCTTTATTCTACGAATTTAGTTAACATTTTTATAAACACACACAGTAAGCATTTTTATAAATTACAAACATAAATACCCCACACAGCTACAGTAATCTATGTATAACCCTGAATAAATTCCCCCCTTTAACTGTTCCAATTTAATAACACGATCCCATAAACCAGTACCTCCTTTTCAAAGGTGTGGCCCAGCACACAGCACTCAAGACCTGGTATGGATGCTCTTGTTTCCTTTCCAAAACAACAGGTTTGAATTCCTTCCAGAAAGCAATTATTTCTTTTCAAGTTATCAAGCAGTCTGGAAACCGCTTTTAAAATGAAGGTAGAGAGACAGGCCAAAATACTCCTCTTTCTGAGTACAGTAGCCAAAAATGTGAAAACGAAAGCAAAAAACTCAGAGCCACAAAACAGCCCCAAACCAAAGCAGAAGTAAAACCAACTCCCAGAGCCACAGCCCAACTCCACCCACACAATGACATCACTGAAGCCATGTGATAAGACAAAAACATTTCTTAAAGGGACACTCCCATGACACTTGGTATGGCAACATGCTCAGCCCAAGACTGTAAGAAACTACAGAGAGTTGTGAACACAGCCCAGTCCCTCACACGAACCCGCCTCCCAACCATTGACTCTGTCTACACCTCCCGCTGCTTTGGGAAAGTGGGCAGCAAAATCAAAGACCCTTTCACCGAGGTTATTCTCTTTTCCAATCTCTTCCATTGGGCAGGTGATACAAAAGTTTGAGAACTCGCAATAACAGATTCAAAACAGCTTCTTTCCGCTGTTACCAGACTCCTGAATGACCCGTATACTTCACCCGATGTCGACGTATTCAAATTGTGTATTTATCATATGTCCCATGTTTTTTCATGTATAAAATGATCTGTCTGTATTGTACACAGAACAATACGTTTCACTGTACCTCGGTGCATGTGAATAAATTTAATCAAATCAAACTTTGTTCATTCTGACACTTGGTAAAGTGCGAGGGTCGGAGGGTTTCTTTCTGCTGGACTGGCCGGTCTCACGACTTTGCTTCCAGTGGGCTGATGCTCTTTGAGCCTGGGGGAGAACACATTTCCACTGGAATGATCCACAAAGGCTGAAGTACATTTATTTTATCCTGGATAGTAAATAGTGTTATTCCCCCCACTACAGGTGGATCTAAAAGAAACCAGATGTGTTTTTACAACTATCGACAATGCTTTCATGGTCATCGATGACTTTTAGTTGCAGATTTATAATTAATTTAAATTTCACCACCTGCCGAACCTGGATCCCTATTGCATTATCCTGGGTCTCTGGATTACTGGTCTGGCTATTGTTTTCCGAGATGTGTTTTGTGAGAGATGAAGTCACTATAGCCAATAAGTGAGCTGTTTTCGAGTTGTTTCCTTGACGTCCTGTACTTTCCCACTAACCTGCAGACAGAACAGCAGCAACTGTACTGTGTATAAACGTGTGTTATTGTAACTACTCCCAGAGATGCTTCGGTTCGCTGAAGCATTCCCTGCATGTTTGTAATAAAGATTCCTCAACTTTAACCAACTCTAGACTCCGAGTGACATTTGTCCCACAACAGTCTGGTGTCAGGAACAGGATCCACTGACGGCTCTGATTAAAGGAAAGTCCCCGTGGACAGCAGATACCAGGGTGAGTGGACGGCAGATACCGGGGTGAGTATTGTTTGTTTTATACCACCCATGTTTAGTTCAGTCTGACTGACCACTGGGGACTCCTCAAAATCTCGGAGCTGTTTCTGGTCTGTTTCTTTGACATTCATTCAATGTAATTTCAATAACTGGAACATTTCAGGCAGGGAATTGTCGGTTTTACACCAAGGATGTGTTTGGGGGCAATGCTGAAGTCCCCGTGACCAAGAGGGTTTTGTAGCTGCCAAAAAATGAGGGGATAAAGCCGTACGGGAGGCTAAACAGAAAGATTTGGCAGTTGGACAGAGTTTGGCGTGTGTTCAGAGGTCCCAGATCGGGGTCAGCCAGCATCATCACATCGATGGATCTGCACAGACAAGGTCCAACCAGATGGAACTTATAAGGCCCAAGGTGAGGTTAGTGGCGCGGGGATTTGAAGAAGCTTTGGGAGATAAAGAGGTCAGAGTGGACTCGCCCACAGTGGGAAAGGTAATTTTGAAATTTTTTTGGCCCTTTTCGTGACATTTTCCCAGAACTTTCAGTCAAGAAACATAAAAGCTGCATTTGCGCTGGGGGATCACCTCTAGAGGGCAGTGTTTCTGCAACCTCCCAAGGTGCCAGATGTATGGAAGACTGAAGAAGTTCAATAAGTTTGTCTATGTTTTGAACAATGTTTCAGAGTGTATGGCACTTCTCAGTTAGATCAGTTTTGTTCAAGTCGGGTTGTCTCTACCTGAAGGCAGAAGCTGCCGTGCTTTATTGGTACCATGGCAGGAAACTCTCGGGCAACTTTATGATGCATGTTGATGACTGCCTATGTGGTGGTACTAGTGAGTTCCAAAATAATGTTACTGACAGGATCAGAACAACATTTAAGGCTGGAGTCAGGCTTCTGGGACCTTTAAATAAATTGGATTGGAAATCGGGCAGTGTGGGTCTGACGTGACTTTACATCAACAATCTCACGGAGACAGTATGAACCCTGTCACAGTCAATGGGGCCGGGGCCTCACAGAAAGATGAAGATGTTTCCAAAGCTGGGACTGAGCTGCTGCAAAGTTGAATTGACGAATGGGGCACACAGGCAAGGCCGGATACAAGTTTTGATGTCTTCGAGCTGAGTTCTGTAATGAAACGTCCAGAAGTCGAGGATATTTAACGGGCAAACAAAACATTAAAAAATACAAGATGGAGAAACGTGTGCTGAAATTTCCATCTTTGGGTGAGCTGCAAAATATAAAATGGATTTTTTTAGTGATGCCTCACTCGGATGAGCCTGGCTCAGTGCCTGTACACTGAGTGATGTTTAAAAATCTCTTTCAGCAGAAGAACAGACAAACATTTCTCATTTTAAATTCAAAGGTCGATGATATTCAGCTCCCATGAATCGAGTGACTCTGTCACATCTTGATGTGATGTTTGGTGTGAAATTTCTGTCTGTAACTCCTCCCCTTCTAATATCTTGTAAAAGGAGTTTGCAAAAGCCATCACTTAGTGCAGGAATGTGAAATTCGATCCTATTGTAAGATCCGGGTTTGGATCCAATCTCAATGGTAACACTCAAATCAATTACACGTCAGACTGTGTTGTGAAAGTTACCTGCAGCTCCTGACTAGTTACAGACCATTCCGGGTACAAGAATGTTGTCACAGAATTTATTAAGTTAACTGTAATAAGTACAAAATCACAATAATTAACAAAGGCAGTGGATCAGTCCGTTCACTCTGGATCACCAGCTCTCAGCTTCCAGGTGACTGTGGAGCTGTCTCTTGTTCTATTGGCTGAAGTCTATCCTCTTGCTTCATGTTGTGTTGTGCACCGAGCTCCAGAAAATTGTAGCTCATTAACCCTTTCTAGTACCTACCTCTACGCATGGCTGGTAGTATCCTGTGGTTCTGATTGGCCCAAGCAGCCCATGATCAGTCCCTGATTGGTTAAATGGGGTACGATCAATGTCTGATTGGTCTCTGAAGGATATCGGTCACCTTGCTGATGTGTGATGTCACTTTCTCATTGTGGTGTCACTTTCTCATGATTAATATTCGTCAGGCTCATCGTCCTAACTGATACCATAGCACCACTGAATCTCTAGAGTGCAGAAAGAGGCCATTCAGCCCACCGAGTCTGCACCGGCCCTCTGAAAGAGCACCTCATCTAGGCCCACTCCCCCACCCTATCCCCATAACCCCACCTAACCTGCACATCTTTGGACTGTTGGAGGAAACTGGAGCACCCAGAAGAAACCCACGCAGACACAGGGACAACGTGCAAACTCCACACAGACATTGACGCAAGGCCAGAATTGAACCCGGGTCCCTGGTGCTGTGAAGAGGTTGTGCTAGCCATTGTGCCACTGTGCCGAGATGATACATCTTCAGGTGTCATGTGTAACTTCTTCGTGATTGTCAATGACTGAAGCAAGTTTCTTAAATACAAATAACTGAAAGTGCACAAGATACACAAACTTAAACTAATACAGCAATTCCTACTGAACACAAAATAAATTTGTGAAGGTGATCGGTGTGCTAAAGTTCGAGCAGCAAGATACACGTTACAAAATATCATTTTCTGTTCATAAATTACATGTTCACAAGAAATAAAAGTCACAGAAAAGACATAACTACAACACCATTACAGGAACTGATAAAACCACAATAATGCAGAAAATCTGTTGTACAATTTGAAGGAAAGTGACTATTTTGCAATAAGTTAAAAAGCAAATACAATTTAAGACAGCATTTCTCTAGCATCGACACGTAGTAATAATAATAATAATCGCTTATTGTCACAAGTAGGCTTCAATGAAGTTACTGTGAAAAGCCCCTAGTCGCCACATTCCGGCACCTGTTCGGGGAGGCCGTTACGGGAATTGACCCCGCGCTGCTGGTCTTGTTCTGCATTACAAGCAAGCTGTTTAGTCAAATCCTGCAATAACAGAGATTCTCATTCATCATTAGTCTTGTGGTAAAACCATAAAATTAAACCTACTTTGGCCGAAGACAATATGGCACAAGTCACTTGTCAAGGACGAGTGCACCTGAATACAGAGACTCAGAGTGAGATACCGTATTGAGTGAATTGATTCATACACTTTGATTCTGCGATAACTGAACATAACTAAAACAAAACTATTAAAATGAATAAACATTGACGTACATAATAATCTTTATTGTCACAAGTAGGCTTGCATTAACACTGCAATGAAGTTACTGTGAAAAGCCCCTAGTCGCCATATTCCACCGCCTGTTCAGGTACACAGAGGGAGAATTCAGAATGTCCAAATTACCTACCAGCACGTCTTTCAGGACTTGTGGGAGGAAACCGGAGCACCCGGACGAAACCCATGCAGACACGGGGAGAATGTGCAGTATTATGATCACTGTTACATAGATGCTCCATCACCACATATTTATTGATTAAGCCTGTCTCACTGCACACGGAGGTCTTGGATAGACTGCTCCCTGGTTGGCTCCAGAAGGAACTGCTCCAAGAAATTCTCCCCAAAAATCTTTATTAACCGATGTTCCAGGCTATCTCTGCCTATCTGACTCTCCCAATCTATATTCGATTAAAGTCACCCATGATTATTGTGGTACATTAATTACAAGCCTTATTTAATACTTCCTGTACACTCTAGCTACAATGTAACTACTGTTAGGAGGCCCATTAACTACTCACATGAGACCTTGTAACTTATTATTTCTTATCTCGAGCAAAGCTGATTCCACACCCTGAACCTTCAGGCTAAGTTGATCTCTCAGTACTGAACTAATGTAATCCTTAATGAACAGGAGCAATCCCATCATCTTTTCCGAGCTTCATGCATTCCAATATGTCAAATACCCTTCAACATTTAGATTCAGCCTTGGTCACCTTTCAAACAAGTCTCTGTAATGTCTATCGGGACACACATTTATCTCTCTCTGTGCTGACAATTCTTTTTTTATAATTTAGAGTACCCAATTCATTTTGTCCAATTAAGGAGCAATTTAGCGTGGCCAATCCACCTAGCCTGCACATCTTTCAATTGTGGGGGTGAAACCCATGCAAACACGGGGAGAATGTGCAAACTCCACATGTCAGTGACCCAGAGCCAGGATCGAACCTGGGACCTCAGCGCCGTGAGGCAGCACTGCTAACCACTGCGCCACCGTGCTGCCCCATCTGCGCTGACAATTCATCCAAACTCTGTCAAATGCGGCGTGCATTTTCAATCCATTTTCAGGGGTTCAATAATCCAATAGGGATTTCAACTGAAACCTCTTTACCCAGCGAGTGGTGAGAATGTGGAACTCGCTACCACAGCGAGTGGTTGAGGTGAACAACATGAATACTCCTGTATCTTGACAAGGGAGAAAGGAATAGAAGGATATGCTGATGGGGGGAGATGAAGAGGGCTGGGTGGAGGCTCATGTGGAACATAAATACTGACAGAGACCAATTGAGCCGACTGGCCTGGCCCTGTGCTGTAGACTCAATGGAACAGAGACAAATGTATTTATTTTAGATCTACCTGTAGAAGTATGATTTTAAAAAATTCTTGGGATGTAGGCATCACTGGCTGGGTCAGCATTTGTTACCCAATCATAATTGCCCTTGAACTGAGTGGCTTGCTAGGTCATTACAGTGGGGGACAGTTAAAAGTCAACCACATCTGTGTGGCTCTGGAGTCACATGTGGGCCAGACCGGGTCAGGATGGTAGATTTCCTTCACTAAAGGACATGAGTAAAACAGATGGGTTTTTACAACAATTGATAATAGTTTCATGGTCATCATTAAACTTTGAATTCCAAATTTTTATTGAATTCAAATCTCACCATCTGTCCTGGTGGGATTCGAACCCCAGAATAATACCTGGGTCTCTGGATTACTAGTCCAGCGGCAATACCACTAGGCCACCGCCTCCCCCATACTATCCAGGATAAAATAAATGCAAAGTCATGAGACTGTCCAGAATGTACCTGTTGTGTGGAACCTTGGTCAGACCGCAGCTGGAGGACTGTGTGCAGTTTTACTGCCCTGGTCGCCAGAGGGAAAGGGCAACAAAGGTTCACCAGACTTGTTCCGGGGATGGCAGGACTGCCCTTTGAGGAGAGATTGGGGAAACCTGGCCTGTGTTCTCTAGTGTCAAATAATGAGAAGTGATCACAATGAAACCTACAAAATCCATAAAGGAATAGACTTCTATTCCCCTGGTTGGGGAGTCTGGAACCAGTGGACACAATTTCAAAATAAGGGGGAAGCCACTTAGGATGGAAAGTGAGTGGGAAAAGATCTGGGAAATGGAGAACATTGTGGGAAAATGTGAAATTGTCCATGTTGGCAGAAAGAATAAAAAAGCTTATTATCTGAATGGTGAGAGATTGCAGAGCTCTGAGATTCAGAGGGATCTGGGTGTCCAAGAGCATGAATCACAAAAGGCGAGTATACAGGTACAGCAAGTAATTAGGAAAGCTATTAGAATGTTATTGTTTATTGTGGGGGAATTGAATACAAAAGTAGGTTATGCTTCTGTTCGCATGAATGAATCCAAAAGAATCCCTCGACATTCAGGTCTGCTTCAAACATCACAGTTTATTGTTGTAACGCCGGCGGGGAGTAAGCCTCTGGGCAAAGGCAGATACCTCTCCACTGAACAAAGGGAATCATCATTTTTTATACAATTTCAAATAGTTAGTCAGCCCAACTCAGCCGGACACGATCCAATCACAATGATTGTAGGTTGCACACATTGACTGGTAGATCCAATGAAAGTGGTTACTGGGCAGCAGGGAACTGAGTGATCAGCTCATGGACAGCTAGGGGGTTACTCATGAACTCATGATGCCTTCCAGACCCCCTCATCGACTGTCCTTGGGTCTTGAGTATACATAACTCCCTTATCTTAACCTTGTTACTGGCTGGTACCACTGTCAGAATTTCGTAAGAGCATCCCCCTTTGTGAGAAAGAGAGAGAGAGCTGACTGGTGGTGATTTAATCTGAGGGTCACCACACCTCAGACGAGGGGCAATGTTGAGGAGGCAGGGCCTTCATGGATGACCTCAGCTGGTACGGAGTAGAACCCACGCTGTTGGTGTCGCTCAGTATCACAAACCAGCCATCCAGCCAACTGAGCTAACCAATCCCTTGTAATATTAGTTATTGCCTATCTCCCATCACACCATTTAATGTTGTTTCTCAGTCCATGTCAGACAACCTGCCCCATAGCTTGATAATTTTCTTCTGCGAGAAACACCGAGATAAATTAAACAAAAGATCCATGTACCCTCCATTGCCCATCTCCATGGCAAGGTGGCATGCTTTAGGGGGATCCAAACAGAAATGGGAACTAAATATCTTCCAACCACTGTTGCTATATTTACTTGCTATAAATATGGCAGCTAATAAGGTTGCCCTTCTTAATCTAGATATGAATAGGATATGCTTTCAGAGTCACCAGGTATCAAATGATACCGCCACAAGGTTCAATCGGATATCGATCAAAGACCCAAACAACCAGTCAGTTAGTTCAAGATCAATAATACTTTATTTACACACAAGATTAACTTACGCATGCAACATAAACACTACGAGCTAAATTACACCTATCACTATGACAACCTGTACTTAACTTCAGGCATCCGGCTTAGGTCAGAGGGACAGTGGTCTTTGTTCGAATCTGGATCTGCTGGGTCTGGAGAAGTAACTGTGGTTCAGCTAGGCTCATCCGCATGGTAGCGAGCATTGAACTTGAACTTGCTTCTGGTCGAGGTGCTGCAGATGGAGTCCGACATTGCCGGAGCGCCAGGTCCAAAAGAGACCGAACACATGGCAGTGTCTCTCTTTATCCTTGGGGGGGGGTTCGCACTCTTTTGGGCGGTCCTCCGGTTTGGACCCAATAATTCGGCAGTCCTCGATCACTGCCTTCGATCTGAGCCAATAAAGGGGCGGGTTCTTTGATGGCTGGGCGGGTCCTGAGTTTATGCTTCCCGAGTAAAGGGAGTGGCACCGAAATGTCTGGAATTGTATTGGATACCTGAGTACCAGTTCCTTTATCTTAGGGAAATGGGTCATTAGCATGCAAATCGGCTGGCGGTTTCGATCCCGTCTGCTTCTGCTTACAAATATACATTTAGGCTCTGAGCCTGCCTGAATCTTACATTGGCCATATTTCCCTTGAGGCTTTGCAAATGTCCATGTTTCTTTGTAAGTGGCCATCCCAGATGGCTACACCACCAAACACTATTTCGCTCTGTGATGCTCGTGAAAGTTGAAGCCAGGAATTCACAACATGGCTCAATGATCATCAGCCGACTGGAGGCAATTTTGTGAGACAAACCAGTCCAGCAGGAAGAAACCCTCCGCCCATCCCTATTGATCAACTGACACAATTAACAAAATGCAGTCCTGGATGCGATTGAGAGCAGACCAGCGGAATCCAACCCCTGTAATCAATTGTGAACTTGGTGTGTGAGCATGTGCGATGAAACACAAAGTCTCTCCCACACTGAGAGCAGAAGAACGGCCTCGCCCCATTGAGAACTTGGCGGTGTCTCCATAGTTGGGATGGATCACTGAATATCTCACCTACTCAGAGCAGGTGAACGGACTCTCCCCAGTGTGAACTCGCTGGTGTGTCCGCAGGCTGGATAACCAAGTGAATCCCTCCCCACAATGAGAGCAGATGAATGGCCTCTCCCCAGTGTGAACTCGCTGATGGCGCTGCAGGGTGAATAACCGAGAGAATCTCTTCTCACACTGAGAGCAGGTGAATGGCCTCTCCCCAGTGTGAACTCGCTGGTGTGCCTGCAGGTGGGATAACTGAGTGCATCCCTTCCCACACTGAGAGCAGGTGAACGGCCTCTCACCAGTGTGAACTCGCTGATGTCTCTGCAGGTCAGATAATTGAGTGAATCCCGTCTCACACTGAGAGCAGGTGAACGGCCTCTCCCCAGTGTGAACCCACTGGTGGCTCCGCAGGTGGGATAACTGAGTGTATCCCTTCCCGCACTGAGAGCAGGTGAACGGCCTCTCCCCAGTGTGAACTCGCTGATGTTTCTGCAGGTCAGATAATTGAGTGAATCCCTTCCCACACTGAGAGCAGGTGAACGGCCTCTCTCCAGTGTGAACTCGCTGGTGTCTCTGCAGGTCAGATAATAGAGTGAAACCTTTTCCACACTGAGAGCAGGTGAACGGCCTCTCACCAGTGTGACTGCGTCGATGAATTTCTAGCACAGACGGTGCTATGAATCCCTTCCCACAGTCCTCACATTTCCATGGTTTCTCCATGTTTTGGGTCGTCTCATGTCTGTCCAGTTCGGCCAATCAGTTGAGGCTTCGTCCATACACAGAACACGTGTACGGTCTCTCCCCGCTGTGAATGGTGCAATGTTTTTTCAGGCTGTGTAACTGGTTAAGGCTCTTTCCACAGTCAGTGCTCTGGAACACTCTCACTCGGGTGTGTGTGTCTCTGTGCTTTTCCAGTCACAATGGTGTTTAAAATCTTTTCAAGTTGACAGATGAGGCAAACATTTCTCCTTTAGATTCGAAGGCCAATGATATTCAGGTCCCAAGGAATTGAGGGACTGTCAGATCCAGACGACATGTATTAGATTTCTGTCTGTAATTTGGCCTCTTTGAATCACCTGTTGAACAATTTACAAAAGATATCACTGTCAGTACAGGATAGAAATTCAGAACAAACTATTCTAGTTTCTCTGGAACTTTCTTTTCTCTTGCATTCCGCAACATCTGTAAATCTCCGTCCCACACATTCTCCATCCATTCTCACTCTGCTGTACCTAATATTCACCCTCCCAATTCTCCTGAAGGTGCTGATTCAGGCTGATTGACAGATCCATGCTCACTGCTTCCTGGCCTGGACACAGGGACCACAACAAATCGGAGCTGCAGTCGGCCATTTGAACCTGCTCAACCATTCAATGAGAGCATTGGCCGATCTACCTCAGCATCATTTTCCAAAACTATCCCCATATCTCTCGATACCTTCACTCCCTGGTTCTGGGAGAGAGGAGTGAGGGGGAGGGCAGAGGTGTGGGAGATGGGTCGGACACGGTTGAGAGCCCCGTCGACCACAGTGGGTGGGAAGCCACGGTTAAGGAAGAATGAAGACATGTCAGCAGCACCGTTTTGGAAAGTGGCATCATCGGAACAGATGCGATGGAGGTGAAGGGACTGAGAGAATGGGATGAAGTCCTTACAGGATGTGGGATGTGAAGTGCTGTAGTCGGCGTAGCTGTGGGAGTCGGTAGGTTTGTGGTGGATATTAGTGGACTGTCTTATCTCAGAAATTGAAATAGAAAGGTCAAGGAAGGAAAGGGAAGTGTCGGAGATAGACCATGTGGAGGTGATAGAGGGGTGCAAACCGAAGCAAAATGAATATATTTTTCCAGACTTTGCAGAACACCTCCGGTCCATCCGCAAGCAGTTCTCAGACCTTCCTGTCGTTTGCCATTTCAACTCACCGCCCTGCTCTCAGTCCACATGTCCGTCCTTGGCCTGCTGCAATGTTGAGGTGAAGCCCAGCGCAAACTGGAGGAACAGCACCTCATCTTCCGATTAGGCATGTTCCACCCTTCCGGACTTAACATTGAGTTCAACAACCTCAGACTCTCCACCACGTTTACCCCATTTTTATCTATCAATTTATTTTTGTTTTAATTTCTTCCATTGATCGTTTTTTCCCTTCCCATTATTCTCCTCCCCTCCCCCCATTCGAATTATTTCAAGTTGCCCTTTACACACTGCTCACCTTTATTCTGCCATTCACACATTCTAACCTTTTTATGTACCACTATCAGCACCCTTCTTAGCCTTAATTACCACCATTTGCATTCCTTTTATCTTCTGTTCTCGACATCTTTGTCTATATCTCCACCTATTGCTGGTCCTTATCCAGCCCCACCGCTCTATTCCACCCCCACCGCTCCATTCCACCCCCACCGCTCCATTCCACCCCCACCGCTCCATTCCACCCCTCCCCCACTACAGTACAAATCTGACCCCATTTCCAGTTCTCTCTAACTGTCACAAAGAGTCATCCAGACTCGAAACATTAGTTCCCTTTTCTCTCCACAGATGCTGTCAAACCTTCTGAGATTGTCCAGTATTTTCTGTTTTTGTTTACGATTCCAGCATCCACAGTAATTTATTTTCATAATATATCTAATCTGTACCATGTAAAAACACTCGACATATCTCTGTCCGACATGTATTTACTGTTCCTTTAAATTTTAGCCATCTCCAATAATAATAATAATTTTTATTGTCACAAGTAGGCTTACATTAACACTGCAATGAAATTATTGTGAAAAGCCCCGAGTCGCCACATTCCGGCGCCTGTTATAGAATTTACAGTGCAGAAGGAGGCCATTCGGCCCATCGCGTCTGCACCGGCTCTTGGAAAGAGCACCCTACCCAAGGCTATACCTCCACCCTATTCCCATAACCCAGTGACCCCACCCATCACTAAGGGAAATTTTGGACACTAAGGACAATTTAGCATTACCAATCCACCTAACTTGCACATCTTTGGATTGTGGGAGGAAACCGGAGCACCCAGGGGAAACCCATGCATACATGGGGAGAACGTGCAGACTCCGCACAGACAGTGACCCAAGCCGGGAATCGAACCTGGGACCCTGGAGCTGTGAAGCAATTGTGCCAACCACTATGCTACCGTGCTGTTCCGGTACACAGAGGGAAAATTCAAAATGTCCAAATTACCAGACATACGTCTTTCGGGACTTGTGGGAGGAAACCGGAGCACTTGCAGGAAACCCGCATAGACACAGGGAGAACTCTGGTGAAACCAACCCTTTTAATTGTGAACATTAGGAAAGAAACCACCCTTTTAGCCAAACAAATAGATGTGTCAAGCTGAGGGAGCAAAGGATGTCAATGTCTTTGAGAGAGAGAGATCTGGGCCAAGCTTTCCAGAGTCTGCACCCTCCCCGGATTCACTTCCTTTCCCTTCAGTTGCTGCAAGTGACCAATTGAAGGTGAGAATGAGAAAAGAAATGGAAAGGGGGAGAAAGGAAAGTGTTTTACTCACAGATGTTGGAGACAGGAAGAGGTTTCAGTCTGTGTCATGGTCAATCTTCATTAACACAACGTCTGCCTTCTGATTGGCTGGAGGACCAGAGTCCTTCCGGTCCTCCCAGTTTCCCATTGATTAATACCTCAGCAGGAAGGCCAGGGGCGGGCTTTCCTCCACACATGCGCAGCTTCCCCTCAGCCTTGGACATGCGCAGTACCTGATCACCCGCCCGTGCGGTGAATAGAGCGGTTTCCCTAGCGCGGGGGATTGTGGGAGCTGCGGCCGACACTGTCCAAACTACTGGGACTGGGATGAAAAGTGGAGGAGGGGCAGTGACCTCACCCTGACACAAAGTACATGTTAGTAGTCACGGGGATTGATTGTGACGTTCGCCCTTAGCACCTGGGGAGGGCAATAGGTGAGTGTGAAACTGAATCCGAGAGTCAGCATCTTCACGGGAGGAGACTTGGGGGAAAGCAGGAGGACAGAAGGATACATTAGTGTTAAAATCAATAATGAGGAGAGCATGGGTGGGGGTCAAATATTTATAGTTTGAGAGGAAGAAGGATTTTCCGTAACAACTAGAATTGTCAGTTGTGAATTTCTATTCTGTAATCACAGCGATGACTTTAAAAAAAACATTTTTTAATATAGATTTAGAGTACCTAATTATTTTTTTCCAATTAAGGGGCAATTTAGCATGGCCAATCCACCTAACCTACACATCTTTTTGGGTTGTGGGGGTGAGACCCACGCAGACACGGCGAGTATGTGCAAACTCCACATGGACAGTGACCCAGGGCCGGGAGTGAACCCGGGTCCTCAGCACCGTGTGGCAGCAGTGCTGACCACTATGCCACCCTGATGATGTCAATCCTATCACACCCATTAAAGTCTCTATCAGGTCAGTCTTCAACCTTCTCTTCCCCAGGGGAAATATCCCCAACCTGTTCAATATCTCCTGAAACTTAAACATTCTCAGTTCTGATATCATCCTTGTTAATCTTTCTTGCACATCCTGGAGACCCTATCTCTGTTTTAAAGGGTATATAATTAATATTTAGATTTGGTTTAATTTGGTTGAAGGTGCCTTATTTACTCAGTTCCAAACTGACCCTCTAAAATACTTCAATTCGAAAGAGGCTTAACAATCAGGCAAGAGAGGACTCTGAAATGTCAATGTTTATTTTTTTAAAGCAGTATACTGATGAAGTACACAAGTGACGTTCACCACCAAAATTGGGTGACCTGTTCTGGTAGAAGTGTGAATCTTCTTCAGGTTCCTGAACCAACAGTGATTTCCTAAATTCCTGCCCAGGAGCACTCAGTGTCTCCGCGACTAGAGTCCAACTTACAAAACCCAGGATCACTCACAAATCCCACTTTTACCTCTTGAATTAACATGACCTCATCTTGAATAAGACCTGTTGTAATCAGACAATTGGTCATGATTGTCACTGGGTTAATTTTATTGGATTTAACCATTGATGTAAATTGTTCCATGGAGCAGAATAATGGGACGGATCACTCACAAATCCCACTTTTACCTCTTGAATTAACATGACCTCATCTTGAATAAGACCTGTTGTAATCAGACAATTGGTCATGATTGTCACTGGGTTAATTTTATTGGATTTAACCATTGATGTAAATTGTTCCATGGAGCAGAATAATGGGACTGTTCAGGATCTTTCTAATATCTGAGTTCAGACAAAATCATGAATGGTTTGCATAGAGTACATAAAGAGAAACTGTTTCCACTGACAAAAGGATTGTTAACCAGAGGACAAGATTTAAGGTTATTCACAAAAAAGCCAGAGGGGAAATGAGGACGATGAATCTGTACACAGTGAGGTGCTGTGATCCGGAATGCACTATCTGACAGGCTGGTGGAAGCAGATTCAACACCAGGAGTTGGATAAATATTAGAAAGGGACTAGTTTTCAGGGTTCATGGGGAAAGGGAGGATAGTGGGACTAATTGAGTACTTCTTTCAAAGAGCCAGCACAGGCACGATGGGCCGAATGACCTGTGTGGTGAGATTCTGTGATCAAAGATGAATAAATGTGTGTCTGCAATATGTATAGTGATGTCAATAATGTCTGGAATTCCCCTTTCCCCGTTTCAGTTGTCTCCCTTTCCTTCCAATTTGATTTTAGACAGAGAACAGAGGCAAATGGCTTTCAGTACATTGAGCAGCCCCGATCTCTATTCTCAGCCAGCGTTACACAGAGGGGGAAGGGGTGGATTCTCAGACCAGCGAGTCAAGGCAGCCTCTTTAAATGGGCAGTTCCCACAATGTATTCAGTGACCACACTGGGAGCTCCTGTCCTCTCCAGTCAGCTGGCTCGTGCCAAGGACCCGGGTTTGATTCCCGGCTTGAGTCACTGTCTGTGCAGAGTCTGCACGTTCTCCCCATGTCCGCGTGGGTTTCCTCCAGGCACTCCAGTTTCCTCTCAAAAGTGCAGAAAGACGTGCTTGTTATGTGAATTCGACATTCTGAATTGTCCCTCACTATACCCGAACAGGTGCCGTAGAGTGGCGATTCGGGGATTTTCACAGTAACTTAATTGCACTGATAACGTAAGCCTACTTGTGACACTAATAAAGATTTTTATTATTAGGTGGGATGAAGTATTGAATCTCTTCCCACAGTCAGAGCAGGCAAACGGCCTCTCGTCAGTATGAACTTGCTGGTATGTCCACAGGTTGAATGGAACACTGAATACCTTTCCCACACAGAGCAGCAGAATGGTCACACCCTGAGTGTGAATGTGTCAATGAGTTTCCACTGTAGACGGACAACTAAACCTTGCTGGTGTCTCCGCAGTGTGGATGACCTTCTAAACTTCTTTGTGCAGTGAGAGCAGCTAAACGGTCTCTCCCCAGTGTGAACGCACTGGTGCATTTCCATTGTTTCTCCATGGTGCGGGTGTTTCCTGCTGTCCCTCCAGGTTAGACAATCAGTTGAAGGCTCACACAGGATACGTGTACGGTCTCTGCCCGCTGTGAATGGTGCAATGCTTTTTCAGGCTCTTTCCACAGTCAGTGAACTGGAACACTCTCACTCGGGTGTGTGTCTCTGTGCTTTTCCAGTCACACTGATGTTTAAAACATTTTGAAGCACAAGGAACAATCAAACATTTCTCCTTCTAGATTTAAAAGCCGTTGATATTCAATGAATTGAGTAACGTTGTCAGATTTTGAAGTGAAGTTTGTTTTTAAAACAAATATTTTTATTCAAGTTTTCAACATTTTAACATTTGTACAACACACAAACAAACAAACCCAAACCTCAACGCCTCTCTCCCCAACCACAAACTGCCCCCCTACTCTTTGAAGGCCACCAGATCCCCAAAATATAACACAAATAAAACCCATCTCTGGTGGAACCCCTCATCTACCCCTCTCAGAGCAAATTTCACCTTCTCTAAATACAAGAACAAGAACTCCATTGGATCCTCCAGCCACGTCGAGGCACCGGTGCAGCGGGAGGGGAGCAAGTTGGTCTCCACCTCAACAGATCCTGCCTGCAGGCAATCAACAAGGCGAAGGCTAAAACATCTGCCCACTCACCCATCTGCAGCTCCGGCAGGTCTGACACCCCAAATACGATCACGAAGGGACCCGGCTCCAAATGCTCATGCAGAACCTCAGACATGGTGCTGAACACTGACCCCCAAAATTTCTCCAACTTTGGGCAGGACCAGAACATATGGACTTGATTGGCTGAACCCCTCCCACACTGCTCACAGCTATCCTCCCACCTCCTTGAACAACCATCTCATCCTCACCTTCATTAAGTGCACCCTGTGCACAACTTTCAATTGAATCACCCCCAGCCTCGCACACGAGGTTGAGACGTTAACCCTCTGCAGCACCTCACACCATAGTCCTCCCTCCAACACCATCCCAAACCCTTCCTCCCACTTGGTCTTAATCCTTTTCATGGACTCCTTGTTCTCTGCCATAATCCTACCATAGATCGCCAAAACAACTTCACTCTCCAGCTCCCCCCACCCCCACCCCCCCACCCCAACCCCCCCACCCCATCCCCCCACCCCACCCCCCCCCCACCCCCCACCCACCCCCCACACCCCCCCCTCACCCCCCCAGACAGAGAGACTGTGCAAATAAACAGTGGATCAGTCGACATCAATAATTTTAAACTGCCTGTGATAAAGGAAATCTATGTGCTGTGTGTGGTGGGAGGAAGTGGGCTCTGTGTCTGACCATCACCAAACTTGTTTCCCTCAAATTGGCAGATAGTGACATCCTGACAGATGTAAACAGATGTCCTTCTGGGTTTAATATGGCTGTCAGCTATGCTCCGACAGACGAACTGTCAGTCTCTGCCTGACTCTCCTACAGCTTCCTCTCATGGTTGAGTTGGACAAGGAACACTCATCACTTGAGCTGGGAAAAGCCATTGACTGCTGAGCAACGGGTGAACATGGATTCAGATCCGCTTCTAAGTTTTGTGTCATCTGCAAACTTTGAAATTGTCCCCTGCAACCACGATCTAGATTATTAATATGCACCAGGAAAAGCAAGGGTCCAAATACTGACCCCTGGGGGACACCACTACAAACCTCCCTCCAGCCTGAAAAATATCCATTGACTGTTATTCTCTGCTTCCTATTATTCTGTCACTTTTTGTGTCCACCGTACCACTGTCTCTTTTATTCCATGAGCTATAATTCTTCCCACAAATCTGTTGTGTTGCATTGCATTGAATGCTCACTGAAAGTCAATGTACACTACATCAACGGCATTACCCTCATCAACCCTTTCTGTTACCTCCTTAAAAAATCCAGCAAGTCAGTTAAACACGATTTCCCCTTTAGAACTCCATACTGGTTCTTGCAAATCAGTCCATATTTTCCATGTGGCATTTAATTCAATCTGGAATAATTGATTCTTGAAGCTTGCCCACCAATGATGTTAAACTAACTGATCTGTAATTGCTGGGGCTATCCTTTTTGAACAAATGCATAAGATTTGTAATTCTCCAGTGCTCTGGCACCTTCAGCAAAGACTGGGAAATTATTGCCAGCTGCCCTGTAATTTATATTCTTACTTTAATACTTCCACCTTATCAATTTTGAACCCATCTAGGGACAAAGTTTGCTAGTCTGTCTCCATGGCCTGGGTAGCATCTATCTCCTTGGTAAAGACAAACAGCAAGTTTAGTTTTATTTTGAATAGGGTGTCAGTTACTGTTTCTCATTCTTTAAAAGCTCCTTCTTCACATTTAAACAGGTAATGGTAAGAGGGGGAAAACTGATACACATTGACCCAAAAACAAGATACTGTAAACATTCAGATAAAAGCAAGTTACTGCAGATGCTGGAATCTGAAACAAAATCAGTAAAAACTCAACAATCTCAGCAGGTCTGACAGCATCTGTGGAGAGAAAGGGAGCTAATGTTCCAAGTCTGGATGGCTTTGACAAAGAGTCATCCAGACAAAATATTTGCTCCCTTTTCTCTCCACAGATGCTGTCAGACCTGCTGAGATTGTCCAGTACATTATGGTACTGTAGACATTCCCTGTCTACCCAGCTTTATTTTGAAGTCAGCCCCTGAATTGTGTGGACAGTTTCAGATTTCCACATTTGAGGAACAAACATTGAAATATTTGCTCCAGATCCACAGGGTTTCATCTGTTTAAAGCCACAAACAGGAAGGTCCAGTTTTCTCCTGAAGTTTCAGACAAATCAGCTTAAAATGACACAGAGTTTCAGCCAATGTGGGAGATTCCAGCTGATCCCCGCCCCTCACGCACTCCGACTGGTTGGAGGACCAGCTGCTCCCGTTCAGTCATCCAGGTCCGTCCCCTCTTTCTATTGGTCGGGGGCTGCCGTCAGTCAACCTGGCATTGTGATGCAGTGCATGCGCAATGTGGCTGCTATAGTTCGACATCAGTGCGCAGGCGCGGGAACGGAGTTTGGAGCATGCGCAATTCCAGTGTAGGCCTCGGGAAGGGACTCCTTTGTCCCGGAGAAGCGGAGTCAGCGTCAGGCGGTGGGTGGGAGGATCCGCAAACCCTTCAGAATCATTGTCAGCTCC
This sequence comes from Scyliorhinus torazame, assembly GCF_047496885.1. NCBI lineage: Eukaryota > Metazoa > Chordata > Chondrichthyes > Carcharhiniformes > Scyliorhinidae > Scyliorhinus > Scyliorhinus torazame. The sequence continues at coordinate 144,661,444 of NC_092711.1, forward strand.
CTGGTTTGCAGCTGCCGGGAACAGGCCCAGGTTAACCCTCCTACTTCAGCGACTGGAGGATGGTTCACACCAGAGGAGGGGGACAGTAAATAAGAGCTGACACTTTGGACTCAAATCAATGAGGATTCTGATCTCTGGGAAGGAAGGAAACGCTGGGAGGTGGGCGGGGAGGATTCACAAACACCCGCTGGAGGCCCCAAACCCCCAATAGGAACCTGCAGGTCCCGAGTTTGCAGCTCCCGGGGCTTGTTTACTTCTTGTGTGCCCAAGTGGACGGGGCATCAGGGTCCCAGTGACCAGGACAGAAAATGAGTGATTAATTGATTTTATTCTCACTTTGCAAAGAGGCTTGAGAACTGAACCCAGCCAGAGTGGAGGCAGGAGGTAAACTGTAAGGAAAATAATTGTGAAGGTGCTGTGCTGGGTTTGACGGGCTGACCAACTCTCATGGTGAAAATTAAGGGTGGTGTTTGCCAGAGCTGTTGGAACATAGAAGCGGTAAGGAACATGGTTTTGTGCATTGATAAAGATCCAATTTATAGTACAGCCAGCATCCAGGCAGCATGCAGACTGGGACAGTGGACTCAGATACATTTCTGTAACATATGGGACTATTAAACACCCTGGGATTTGCATTCAGCACAGTGAGCAAGAGAGTGTATGGGAGTAGGATTTACTGTTTTGCAGGTACAAATGAGGAAAATATGTTGCATAGAAAATAGAATTGTATGTTCAGGATTTCTCTCTGTATAACGTTTTGTAAACTTCTTTTCCAGGGCACTAGAATGGGTGGATTTACAGACAGGAAGCTCAAACTGAATATCACAGCATCATCTGACAGAGTGACCGAGTCGCCACGGCCAGAATATCATTAGTCATTGAATTTGGAAGGAGCAATGTTTGTGTGTTCTGCCTGTGTGACACCATTTCAAACATCATTGTGACTGGAAAAGCATCAGGACACACACTGGAATGAGAGTGTTCCAGTACATTGACTGTACAAAGAGCTTCAACCAGTGAAACAGCCTGTAAAAAAATCACACGATTCGCAGCAGGGAGAAACCATACAGGTGTTCTGTGTGTGTGGACAAAGCTTCAACTGACTGTCCAAACTGGAGAGATATGAGGAAACTGGCACCATGGAGAAACCGTGGAAATGTGAGGACTGTGGTGAAGGATTCAATTCTTCACCCCGGCTGGAAATCCATCGACGCGTTCACACTGGGGAAAGGCCGTTCAGCTGTTCTGTGTGTGAGAGGAGATTCACTCAGTCATCTGCCCTTCGCTTACACCAGCGAGCTCACGCTGAGAAGAAACCATTCAGCTGCACAACATGTGAAGAGAAATTCAAGTCTTTATCCATCCTCACTGAACACCAGCGAATTCACACGGGTCAGAAACCATTCATTTGCTTTGTGTGTGGGAAGGGATTCACTCAGGTATTCACCCTCCAGACACACCACCAAATGCACACAAACGAGGAACCATTCAGGTGCATCACCTGTGGAGAGAGTTTCAGCCAGTCAACTGACCTCAGTGAGCACCAACACACTCACACTGGGGAGAAGCCGTTCACCTGCTCCGTGTGTGGGATGGGATTTCCTTGGGCATCCCAACTGCTGACACATCAGTGGGATCACACCGGAGGGAGACGGTTCTCCTGCTCCTTGTGTGGAGCGGGATTCACTCAGTCACAACACCTGCTGAGACACCAGCGAGTTCACAAATGACTGCAGGGATTGGAATCTGCTGTTTTGCTGCTGCTAATCACATCCAGGATTGATAGTCTGACAATATCTGGTTTGATTCTGCTGATGTTAACAATCCCTATAACTGGCTGCAGTTTAATATTCTGAAAATGTCACTGATTTTTGGGGCTGCAATGTCCCTTTTTAAAATCCCCCCTTTCTCCTCAATTCAAGAACTCTCAACAGGAACACATTTACAGTAAAATTATGAACTTGTACTTCAATCGTGATCTTTGATGCAAATCAGTGTCTAAAAGGTTCCACTGATTGACATCTCCAATTGGAAAGTGCAGATTAATCCTTGCTGACAATTCTTACTGACTCCTTCAGTGTTATGTCAATTATGATATTAAATTGTGAAGGAAGCAAAACAAACAGTGAAATATTGTACAGGTACTGTAAAAACGTACATAAAAACCATAACATCAACATTGATACTGATGAAGTTTGGAAGTCGCTGAGTTGAATCATTTCTGACACAGCAGCAGCAACATTTGGTAAAGGTGGAAATCTGGTTCAGACTCACTGAGCCGAGATGACATCTGTCATTGAAACAAAAAGCAAAGTCGACCTGATGTGCAACATAAACCCAACAGCTAGAACACTGCATTACTTGAAGGTAGCCAAGACAGTTGTGTAAATATCAGGGAGATCCTGTGCTAATAAACATTGGACCAGCCTCTGTCAATAATGCCAAGCTGCCTGTGACAATGGAAATCTACGACTGATGGGGTGAAGGGGGATCTTTGTCCGACCATCACTAAAGTTGTGCGACTGAAATTGGCAGCTTTTGAAGTTCTTACCAACAGAAGTAAACAGATGTCCTGCTGCGTTGATCACGACTGTGAGCTGGACATCTCCCAGACTCTAATTGTCTCTATTGCAGCTTCCATGGTTGAGTTGGACAAGGAACTCTCACCAGTTGAGCTGGAAAAGGCCATTGATTGCTGAGCAAGCAGAAAGGCTTGGGATGGGATTCCAGCTGATCTGCTTACACACGGAAAGTCCCATCGGCTGTCACACCTTCATAACCTCCTACGTCTCTGATGAGTGACAGGAACCATTCCATACGTGTGATGCAAAACCATCACAATATATAAAATCAGCAGTGACAGAGGAGATTCCAACAACTACAGGGACAACACACTCCTTAACATCACTGGGAGGACCTTCGCTAGGGTCATGTCTAAACGATCCATCTACTTGCAGATTGAATGTATCCAGAAGCACAGTGCGGTTTCTCTGCTGACAGGTCTGCAGTGAACATGATCTCCACACACCAGCTACAAGAGAAGTGAACAATTGGTATTTAATCTAAAATGTCTATGCTGAGAAAAGTGAAACATTATCATTACTGAGTGAAAGTGAACCTTTCAGTGTGAATCACAATTTAATTGTACAATTGGAAACGGCGCCAAAATGTTTGATTCCCTCAAGACAAACTTCAGCCTCACATAGAAACATAGAAAATAGAAGCAGGAGGAGGCCATTCGGCCCTTCGAGCTTGCTCCATCATTCATTATGATCATGGTTGATCATCCAACTCAGTATCCTGTTCCCCGCTTTCCCTCCACATCCTTTGATCCCTTTTGCCCGAAGAGCTGTATCTAACTGCTTCTTGAAAGCAGACAATGTTTGGTCCTCAACTCTTTCTGTAGTAGTGAATTCCCCAGGCTGACCACTCTCTGGGTGAAGAAATTTCTCCTAATTTCTGTCCTAAGTGGTCTACCCCATATCCTTCGACTATGACGCATGGTGCTGGACTCCCTCACCATCGGGAATATCCTTCCCGCATTTGCCCTGTCTAGTCCTGTTAGAAGTTTATAGGTTTCCATAAGATCCCTCTCATTCTTCTGAACTCCAGCGAACATAATCCTAACTGGCTGAATCTCTCCTCATATGTCAGTCCCACCATCCGAGGAATCAGTCTGGTAAACCTTCGCTGCACTCCCTCTATAGCAAGAACATCCTTCCTCAGATAAGGAGACCAAAGCTGCAGACAATATCCCAGGTGTGGCCTCACCAAGGCCCTGTATAATTGCAACAAGATATCCCTGCTCCTGTACTCAAATCCTCCTGTTAATAAGGCCAGCATACCATTTTTCTTCTTCAGCACCTGTTGTACCTGCATGCTTACCTTCAGTGACTGGTGTGCGAAGACACCCAGGTCTCATTGCACATTCCCCTCTCTTAATTTATAGTTATTCAGATAATAATCTGCCGTCCTGTTTTTGCTACCAAACTGGATAACCTCATATTTATCCACATTGTACTACATCTGCCATGCATTTTTCCACTCAGCTTGTCCAAATAGCACTGAAGCATCTCTGCATCCTCTCCACAGCTCATCCTACCACATAGTTTTGTGCCATCTGCAAATTTTGGGATATTACATTTATTCCCTCATCTAAATCATGGATATAGTGAATAGCTGAGGTGCTGGTACCGATCCTAGCGGTACCCCACTGGTCACTGCTATTCGGAAAAATACTTGTTTATTCCTACTCTTTATTTCCTGCCTGCCAACCAGTTTTCTATCCATCTCAATATACAATCCTAAACCCATGCAGTTTAACTTTCTGATGTGGAACTTTGTTGAAAGCCTTCTGAAAGTCCAAATAAACCACATCCACTAGCTTCCCCTCATCAACTACTCATCAGTTACATCCTTGAAGAATTGTAATAGATTTGTCAAGCATGATTTCCCTTTCCCAGGATGGTGTATTGCCTCCCTGGTGCCAGGGTCAAAGATGTCTCTGAACGAACACAGGACATCCTGAAGGGGGAGGGTGAACAGCCAGAGGTCGTAGAATACATAGGTACGAATGACATAGGCAGGAAAAGGGATGAGGTCCTTCAGAAGGAGTTCAGGGAGTTAGGCAGTAAGCTAAGAAGCAGGACCTCTAGGGTTGTAATCTCGGGATTACTCCCTGTGCCATGTGCCAGTGAGGCTAGAAATAGGAGGATAGTGCAGCTAAACACGTGGCTAAACCAGTGGTGTAGGAGGGAGGGTTTCCGATTTCTGGGCCAGAGGGATCTCTTCGGAGGCAGGTACGACCTGTACAAGAAGGACGGGTTGCATCTAAACTCGAGGGGCACCAATATCCTGGCTGGGAGGTATTGTTGTGTCACTCGGGAGGATTTAAACTAATATGGCAGGGGGTGGGGACCAGAAAGTTAGTTTAGAAGCTGTCATAACTGAAGAGGAAATAGAGAACAAAAATAATAGAACATCACCCTCAGGCAGAACAAAAAAGGTGACAAGTGTGAGAAGGGAGGTGGTCAATGCAGGACTGAGGGTATTGTACCTTAATGATCGCAAGATACGGAATAAGATCAATGAGCTTGTTGCGCACATTGAAATTGGCTGGTACGATGTTGTGGGCATCACAGAGACGTGGCTGCAAGGGGATCAGGGTGGGATCTAAATATACAAAGTGCTGGTGGACAAGGATAAGAGCGGACCTCGGTTGAATGTGCTAAATTGGGGGAAGGCTAATTCTAACAATATTAGGCGGGAACTGAAGAACTTAGATTGGGGGCGGATGTTGAGGGTAAATCAACATCTGACATGTGGGAGGCTTTCAAATGTCAGTTGAAAAGAATTCAGGACCGGCATGATCCTGTGCGGAAGAAGGATAAATATGGAAAAGTTTGGGAACCTTGGATAACGAAAGATATCGTAGGTCCCGTCCAAAAGAAAAAGGAGGCATTTGTCAGGACTAGAAGGCTGGGAACAGATGAAGCCTGTGTAGAATATCAGGAAAGTACGAAGGTACTTAAGCAAGGAGTCAGGAGGGCTAAAAGGGGTCACGAAAAGTCATTGGCAAATAGGGTTAAGGAAAATCCCAAGGCTTTTTACACGTACATAAAAAGCAAGAGGGTAGCCAGGGAAAGGGTTGGCCCACTGAAAGACAGGCAAGGGAATCTATGCGTGGAGCCAGAGGAAATGGGCAAGGTACTAAATGAATACTTTGCATCAGTATTCACCAAAGAGAAGGAATTGGTGGATGTTGAGTCTGAAGAAGGGTGTATATATAACCTGGGTCACATTGAGATCCAAAAAGACGAGTTGTTGGGCGTCTTGAAAAATATTAAGCTGGATAAGTCCCCAGGACCTGATGGGATCTATCCCAGAATACTGAAGGAGGCAAGGGAGGAAATTGTTGAGGCCTTAACAGAAATCTTTGGATCCTCACTGTCTTCAGGTGATGTCCCGGAGGACTGGAGAATAGCCAATGTTGTTCCTTTGTTTAAGAAGGGTAGCAAGGATAATCCAGGAGACTACAGGCCGGTGGGCCTTACGTCAGTGATAGGGAAATTACTGGAGAGAATTCTTCGAGGCAGGATCTACTCCCATTTGGAAGCAAGTGGACATATTAGCGAGAGGCAGCACGATTTTGTGAAGGGGAGGTCGTGTCTCACTAACTTGATAGAGTTTTTCGAGGTCACAAAGATGGTTGATGCCGGTAGGGCAGTGGATGTTGTCTATATGGACTTCAGTAAGGCCTTTGACAAGGTCCCTCATGGTAGACTGGTACAAAATATGAAGTCACACGGGATCGGGTGAGCTGGCAAGATGGATACGGAACTGGCTAGGTCATAGAAGGCAGAGAGTAGCAATGGAAGGGTACCTTTCTGATTGGAGGGCTGTGGACTCGTGGTGTTCTGCAGGGACCAGTGCTGGGACCTTTGCTGTTTGTAGTCTATATAAATGATTTGGAGGAAAATGTAACTGGTCTGATTAGTAAGTTTGCGGACGACACAAAGGTTGGTGGAATTGCGGATAGCGATGAGGGTTGTCAGAGGATACAGCAGGATTTAGATCGTTTGGAGACTTGGGCGGAGAGATGGCAGATAGCGTTTAATCCGGACAAATGTGAGGTAATGCATTTTGGAAGGTCTAATACAGGTGGGGAATATACAGTGAATGGTAGAACCCTCAAGAGTATTGACAGCCAGCAAGATCTAGGTGTACAGGTCCACAGGTCACTGCAAGGGGCAACACAGGTGGAGAAGCTAGTCAAGAAGGCAGATGGCATGCTTGCCTTCATTGGCCGGGGCATTGAGTGTAAAAATTGGCAAGTCATGTTGCAGCTGTATAGAACCTTAGTTAGGCCACACTTGGAGTATAGTGTTCAATTCTGGTCGCGACACTACCAGAAGGATGTGGAGGCTTTAGAGAGGGTGCAGACGGGATTTACCAGGATGTTGCCTGGTATGGAGGGCATAAGCTATGAGGAGAGGTTGAATAAACTTGGTTTGTTCTCATTGGAATGACCGAGGTTGAGGGGCAACCTGATAGAGATCTTCAAAATTATGAGGGGCATAGAGAGTGGATGGTCAGAATGAAGGGGTGGATAGTCAGAGGCTTTTCCCTGGGGGAAAAGGGGTCAATTACTAGGGGGCATAGGTTTAAGGCGCGAGGGGCAAGGTTTAGAGGAGATGTACGAGGCAAGCTTTTTACATAGAGAGTAGTGGGTGCCTGGAACTCGCTACCGGAGGAGGTGATGGAAGCAGGGACGATAGTGACGTTTGAGGGGCATCTTGACAAATACATGGATAGGATGGGAATAGAGGGATACGGACCCTGGAAGTGTAGAAGATTTTAGTTTAGTCGAGCAGCATGGTCGACGCAGGCTTGGAGGGCCGAAGGGCCTGTTCCTGTGCTGTCCTTCTCTTTGTTCTTTCATAAATCCATGTTGACTCTGACCAATTCTGCCACTGTTTTCTAAGTACTCCACTATAAAATCTTTGATTATGGACTTTAGAATTTTCCCCACTGCCGTAATCACGTTGATTAATCTATAATTGCATTTTCTTTCTACCTCCCTTTTTAAATAGTGACATTACATTAGCCTCCCTCTGATCTGTAGGAACTGTTCCAGAGTCTATACAATCTTGGAAGATGACCACCAATACATCCACTATTCCTTGAGTCACTTCCTTAAGTAGTTTGGTATGTAGATTATCAGGCCCCGGAGATTTAACAACCTTCAATCTCATCAATTTCCCCAACACCATTTCTCTACTCTGATTTCCTTCAGTTCCTCCCCTCTCTGAACCCTGCATTCCCCAACATTTCTGGTATGTCATTTGTGTCGTCCTTTGAGAAAACTGAACCAAAGTATGTATTGAGTTGCTCAGCCATTTGTCTTCACCAATCTCTTTCTCTTCATGTATCGATAGAAACTTTTGCAGACAGTTTTTTATGTTCCACGCAAGCTTCCCTCGTACGCTATTTCCCCTTTCTTAATCAATCTCTTGGTCCTCCTTTGCTGAATTCTAACCTGCTCCCAATCCTCAGGTTTGTTGTTTCTCCTGGCCAATTTGTATGCTTAGTCCTTGGATCTTGAAGTAATGTTTCAGAACTCACAAACTGTGGGAGGCTCCACCCTCTTTAAGAAGGTTGAAGCTTACCTGTGAAAGCTAATGTTCTTGCTTTATTTTTCTTCAGGTTTATTCCTGTGATTTGGAAAGTTGCCTCAAGGAGAATGGGGGAAAAAAGTTACAATTGGGCAAAGCTGAAACCCCCTTCCCAAAAGAATTGGAAAACAAAGTTTCAAATGGTGTTTGGTTCATCTTTGATCTGAAAAGGAAAGTCACCTAAAGTCAGCACAATTGGGCAGAGTTGGGAATGTTTGCAAACAAACCGAGAAGTTAACCCTTTCCACTGACAGCACGGTGATAATTTGCCTTTTAAAGATTTGGCTTTATCCCATTTCTTATCTTTCAAAACAGGGTGTTTGAGAACAGGAGATATGGGAGTTATCTCCAAACTGATTTCAAATATTTGTGTCTCTGATATACAAAGACAATATTGTGTGAATGCAATACTATTGGACAGTAAAGTTTCTCCAGGACTCCTGAATGAGACTGATAATAATTAATAGGATGGCCCACTCAGAATAAGATCGAGAAAATCACATTACCCAATGGAAATTGGAATAAATCACCCCGGGGAGAGCTCAATAGAACAGATCAATGTTATATCGATGTACATTCTAGTGAAAATCAGTGTAGATCAGACAAATAAATTGATAACTTTCTCTTGGAGATAAATGTGTCCCTGCCTCTGAACTTTAAAAGATAAACTGAATTGATTGGCCATTGACTGAGGCATTGGAGCCATGCAGGGAGAGAGAAGTACAGATCCTCCGACAGAGATCCCCCCCCCCCCCCCCCCCCCCCCCCGGCCCCCCTCCACCGCCCGGCCCACGCGCCAGATGTTTTGGTAAGATCACCTGAAAGTCCAAGAGTGACGTGTATGGCACATCGAGCCTGATACTGGGATACCAGTGTGGGTGTGCTGATGTGGAAATGCATGGTGAAGCTGGAAGCTGCACTGAACAACGGGTCCCAGACATACTCAGCTATTCGATAACAGAACAACATTGATTGATTAATGTGGTCAGTAGAATGAGACAACATTTTAAATCATTATGATATTGACACATATTCCACTGGAAAACTGACTTTAAAACAATCAGAATATAATTATACACACTTATATCTGTCAGAGGGAGTGAAATTAAAGTGAAGAGGGACCTAGAATCTGGATTTAGAAAATATCCACAAGGTGGAGGTAGGTGAACAGAGAGCTGGAGAATCTTTAAAGTCCGTGCATGAACTTCTGTTTGAAGCTGATGTATTTTCAACATGCCAATAATTTGGAATGGTGTGAGATGCGCTGCAGCTGGGAAAGATGAATCTAAGTGAACAGTTATCACATTTTATTGGAAAGGTTTTTACTTTTATTCTTGGCGGCAGCTCAAGCATTTGTGTTGCTGATTCTGATAACTTTAGCAGTTTTAGTATGTTATCGAAATGTGTTATCGACGTAATCAAGAAATTATGAAAATAAGCTTGTAGTGTAGAAATAGGTGGGTTGATCAGAAATCAGTTGAGAGAAGTCAATAAGGATATTCACTTCTCAAGACGGGAAGATTTGTAAGAAATGAATGATAAAATATGAAGGCATTTATTGAATATTATAGGAATAGCTCACTTCCTTTCTCGCCTGTGAAGAAATCTTCCACAGCAGCTTGCTGGGTGACAAACACAGGACAGACCTGTTCTTTCTGCCCAGGACTGGTCTCTAACACAGGCTCTTAAATTGACATTTCTAACCCTGATATAATTGGATCTCAGGATCCATCCGCAAACCATTTGTCTGTGGAAAGGTTAAAACAGGAAGAGATTTCTAAAAAGATCCATACTGGCTTCACCCAACACCCACACTGGCTCACAGCAGTGAACCATCCAGAGGAGACTGCAGCCACTAGTAATGGAGACCAGTACTCATTCTGCATCATCCGTCTGTCCTCTGGGACTGGGAAATCATTCTCAGGCTGTATGATGTTTTGTGTGTCCATTATGCATCATTTATAAACTGTTGTTTCTTAATAAACTAGCGTAAAATCGCATATTAGCTTCGTCCCATTTTTTGGGTTACCTGTGACTCTTGGATCAAGTATCTCACCGATCACTGCATGCTGTTCTGGTCACCATATTATAAAATGATACCGAGGCACTGAAGAGGGTGCAAAGAAGATTTATAATGGTGAAACCAGAAATGTGTAGGTACATATAAAATATCAGGAAAGGATTGACAGGCTGGGCCTCCTCTCTCCTTAGAAATGAAGGCGGTGGGGATAACCTAATAGAAATCTTTAAAATAATGGAAGGTTTTGTGAGAGAGGATATGGAGAGAATGTGGGGAAGAGCTTAACTAGAGAACATCAATACTTTATACACATGATATGGAGACACCAATCCCTATCTACATGTGTTCCAGATTTTAATGTAATTGTCCAATACAGAAAACACAGTATTTTGTGTCTGTGTGGGCCTCACCCTTAAACCCAAGGAAGTAATAAGGTATGAGAATTGAAGTAATATAGAGTTGGAAAGGAGAAAAGTCCAAAAAATGGAGCAGTCTGTGACAGGACACAAATTAGTTGCCTCTTATCCTGGAGAAATTAAGGACACAACAAAGTGTGTGTCTGAAACATTAATTTATTTGACAAATATCAAAATATTAAACTCCAACTGGTTACAGGGATTATTATCAGCAGAAACAAACTCCAGCTGTCAGAATGAACATGGTTCAGTCCTGGATGTGATTAACAGCAGCAATAACAGCAGAATCCAACCTCTGCAGTCACTCGTGAAGCCTCTGGTGTCTCAGCATGTGGGATGACCAAGTGAATCTCTTCCCCCACACAGAGCAGATGAACGGCCTCTCACCAGTGTGAGTGTGTTGGTGTTTCAGCAGATCAGATGTAGTTTTATAGCTCTTCTCACAGTCAGAACATTTAAAAGGTTTCTGATCACTGTGAACAAGTTGATGTGTAGCAAGATTCCATAAGTGAAGGAATCTCTTCCCACACTCAGAGCAGGTGAACGACCTCTCTCCAGTGTGAACTGTCTGGTGTCTCTGCAGGTTAGATCAATGATTAAATCTTTCCCCACACACAGAGCAAGGGAACAGCCTCTCCCCAGTGTGAACCTGCTGGTGTGAGCAGGTTGGCTGACTGAGTTAATCCCTTCCCACACTCGGAGCAGGTGAATGGCCTCTTTCCGGTGTGAACTCGCTGGTGTCTCAGCAGATCCATTTCACTTTTGAAGCTCTTCTCACAGTCAGAACATTTAAAAGATCTCGTATTACTGTGCACAAGTTGATGTTTCATAAGGTGTGCTGACTGAGTAAATCCCTTTCCACACAGGCAGCAGGTGAATGGTCTCTCCCCAGTGTGACTGTGTTGATGAGCTTCCGGCAGGGATGGAGATTTGAACCCCTTCCCACAGTCTCCACATTTCCACCGTTTCTCCATGGTGCCGATGACCTTGTGTCTCTCCAGATTGGAGCCTCATTCACACACAGAACATCGTGTACAGTTTCTCTCTGCTGTGAATGATGTGATGTTTTTTCAGGCTGTGTAACTGGTTAAGGCTCTTTTCACAGTCAGCTCACTGGAACACATTCACTTGCATATGTATGTGTCTTGGTGCTTTTTCCAGTCACACTGACCTTCCCACAGATAGAAGACAAACATTTCTCCTTCCACATTCAGGGGCCAATGTTATTCATATCCTGACAAATCAAAAGGCTCTTAAACCTTGAGTTTTCTGTCTGTAAGTCTTTCCATTCCAATACCCTGTAAAAAGAATCAAAGTAGAATGAAACTCAATAGACAGCACAAAAACAGGTCATTGTACCCAGTGTCAGTGTATATATTCCCCATGAGCCTATCGCTTCTCTCTGTCAGCAGGTCTTTCTATTCCTTTCTCTCTTGTGTCTGCAACTTGCTAAGTGCATTCATGCTGTTTTCCTCAACCAGTCCCTGTGGCAGCAAGTTCCACACCGTCTGGATAAAGACATTGAATCTAACCAGTACTATCCTGTGTGGCCGAAGAGCGATGCTGCCTCTTTTCTCAATTTCCTGCAGAGGCTGAATCATTGTTGATGAAAAAGCGTTGAGCCCAGCAGCATTACTCTTGTCTGATCATCTCTGGAAAGTAGGCGTACCAGAAAAGTCAGCTCAGCCTTCACAACACTCAGAATAAAGCCGATACCTTGTCAAGGAACTGCAATGAACCACAAACAACTATTTGTAGGAATCCCTGTCTGCCTATCCTCCGGTAAAACATCTTGAGATGTTAGTGGCGTTATGTGAATAAGATGCGGCGCTTCTTCATTCAAGTTTGTAAATTGGAATTCTATACCCTTGAAGGCTGTGGATGCTCAGTCGCTGAGTATATTCAAGACTGAATTCAAGAGATTATTGGATACAGAGGGAAAGAAGGAAAATGGCGACAAGGAGAAAAAGTGGAGCAGGCTCTATGTCCTCCAACTGCTCCTGTTTATTCTGCTCTTAAGTGGCTCTTGATGGACAGTGTCCTCTTTACATTTCGTAAAATGACCAATAACGATTTCGGATTTTATTTTGGTTCCATTCAGGTTCCGAGAATCGTAGAGGTGCATTGCACAAGAGAGGGCGATGGGGGTTGTTCAGCTCATCTTTCCTGTGCTGACTTTTAGAAAGAACGGACTTGTTCAGTCCCTCAGTCCAGTTTCATGTCCCTCGCCTTGCACCTTCTCATACTCAGGTAACTATCCACCTCTCTTTTAAAATTAATTAGTGAATCGTATCGCTGCCTTTTCAGGCAGATCCTGGAACTCACTGAGTTTTGCTCAACTGCCATTGTGATACAGGTAGTTCAATGAAGGTTTTGCAGTGGGCAGTACGAGAGTATTTCAAAAATATCAACAGAAAAATATGTTTGAATATTAAAATTATTGGATGGGAGGGTAGAGCTGGTCCAGGGTTCAGAATGATTTTTCTCCTGGTCACTGGGACCCTGAAGCCTCCACTTCCTGTTCCCTCACCAAAATGGCCGCACATGCGCCGTTTTTACCAAGTTTCTACTTTGTTTCTACCAAGATGGCGGCCGGTCACCCTGGGTCAGTGGGCCGACACTAGACTCTGGACACTTTGGGAGCAGAAGGGGACAAATAGAAGTGGAGAGGCAGGAGGTAAAGGAGACAAATTTTATACAACTACAACTTGAACAATAACTTTGACAGAATCTCAAACCCCCAACTTTCCCAAAGTAAGAGGTGTATATGAAAACCACCACCTCCAATTCACACATCGTCCTGACTTGTCTGACATCCAGAATTGGGTGAACAGACATTTCCTCCAATTAAACATTGGAAAGAGTGAAGTCATTGAGTTTGCACATTCTCCCAGTGTCTGCGTGGGTTTCATCCCCACAACCCAAAGATGTGCAGCGTAGGTGGATTGGCCACGCTAAATTGGAAAATAATAATTGGGAACTCTAAATTTATTTTTAAAAATAAATAGTGAAGCCATTGTCTTATGGCCCTGCTACAAACTCCATTCTCTAGTCACCATCCACCTCCCTGGCAACTGTTTATTTTATCCTTTCACAGGGAGTGGATATTGCTGGGAGAAATCATTGCCCACTCCTAATTGCCCTCGAGAAGATGGTGGTCAGTTGTCTTCTCAAACTGGTGTAATGCATGATGTGTAGGTTGAGCCACAGTGTGGCCAGGGTGGGAGTTCCAGGATTTTCACCCAACAACAGTGAAGGAACAGGGACATAGTTCCAAGTCAGGATGTTGTGTGGCTTGGAGGGGAACCTGCAGGTGATGGTGTTCTCATGTGTCTGCTGTTCTTGTCGTATGAGGCGGTCACAAGTTGAAAAGTACTGTCCAAAGAGCCTTGTTGAGTTGCTGCAGTGCATCTTGTAGGTGGTATGCGCACTGTGTGTGACTAATGCAGATTTCAATGTCATATTTGACCAGAAGATGAGCTTTTGACTACATATTTGCACCATCACTAAGACTGTTTATATCCAGCTCAATAATATTGCCCGACCTAGCCCACACCTCAGTGTATCTGCTCTGAAACCAACATCTATGCAACTGTTATCTTTAAACTTGATGATTCCAACACACTCCTGAACAGCATCCCAACCTTTATCATCTGTAAACTTGAGATCTTTGCTGCCCATTTTCTCACTCTTACCAATTCCCTTTTCACTTGGCGCAGTCTTATCAACTGGTTGAACTGTTGATTACCAGAGGCAGCAGCAACACATCCAGCTCTACCTGGCTCTGCTCTCCTCTGCCTAAACTGGTCACTATTTCTGGATTGTTCCTGGAAGCAAGGACAACCCAGATTCTGTTCTTCATGATCATCTTCTTAAATCTCTCTCCTGACTTCAAACAAGTGCAAGAAGCTCATTGATTTCTTTGTCACTGACACTGAGATCATCCGTTCAGCTGAATCTACTTCCAAAAGTTATTTGTGAACTCGCCTGTGTCTCATTAGGTTTTGTGACAGCGTGAATCTCTTCCCACACATGGAGCAGTTGAAAGGCCTCTGCCCGGTGTGAACTCGCTGGTGTGTTAGAAGGTCAGATGAATTAGTAACTCTCTTCCCACACTTGAAGCAGATGAACGGTCTTTCCCCAGTGTGACCACGTTTGTATTTCAGCAGGTGTGATGAACTGCTGAATCCCTTCATACACACAGAGCAGATGAATGGCCGCTCTCCAGTGTGAATTCGCTGGTGTGTGCGAAGGTTGAACAATCGATGAAATTGTTTCCCACACATGGAGCAGGTGAAAGGTCTCTCCCCTGAGTGACGACGCAGATGAGTTTCCAGTTGGGATGGAGATATGAATGCCTTCCCACAGGCCCCACATTTCCATGGTTTGTCTGTGGTGTGGATGTCCTTGTGTCTCTCCAGGTTCGACGATTTCACACCTGTAAATTTCAAATTTCCCATAAAAAGAGTTTATAAACATCATCATTGTCAATACCGAATAAAAATGAAGGAGAGACAACTCTAGTTTGTTTGGAACAGGTTTTCTGCACTTCTTTCTGCGAAACAGTAAATCCTCATCACATACGTTCTCCCTCCTCCCTATGCTGGAATCCAAACCCCAGGGTGACAAACCAGCCCACATTTTATGGGCCATATTTGAATCCACTGAGATTTGCTGCTTGGGTGTCTGACTCGTCGACTGGACCTATGTAGAACTCTGTTCCAACCGTTCTGGCAGCCAACCACCCCCTCCCTGGCCTCACATTTCTGTCAGCAGCCCACCCAACACCGCCCACCTCTTCACACAGACCCATGCAGGCTTACCTTTAATTTTCACCATGAGAGTTTGTCAGTCTTCCAAATCTTTGAAACCATCTTCAAAATTCCTTTCCTTACAGTTTACCCGCTCCCTCCACTCTGGCTGGGTTCAGTTCTCAAGTCCCTCTGTGCAGTGAGAATAAATCGGTAATTTTCTCTCCTGGTCACTGGAATCCTGATGCCCCGCCCACTCTGTTGTTTCACCAAGACAGCCGCAGCTGAAGCAAACAAGCCCCGGGAGCTGCAAAATCAGAATCTGTGGGTTCTTTTTGGCGGTTTGGGGCCTCCAGCGGGTGTTTGCAAATCCTCCCCGCCCATCTCCCAGGGTTTCCTTCCTTTCCAGAGATCAGAGTCCTCATTGATTTGAGTGCAAAGTGTGAGCTCTTATTTATTGTCCCCCCTCCCCCATCTGATGTGAACCATCCTCCAGTCGCTGAAGCAGGATGGTGACCGTTAACCTGGGCCTGTTCCTAGGAGGGAGAAGCCCCGCAGCTGCAAACCAGGGAGCTGACAATGATTGTGAAGGGTTTGCGGATCCTCCCTCCCACCGCCTGATGCTAACTTTGCTTCCCCG
This sequence comes from Scyliorhinus torazame, assembly GCF_047496885.1. Taxonomy (NCBI): domain Eukaryota; kingdom Metazoa; phylum Chordata; class Chondrichthyes; order Carcharhiniformes; family Scyliorhinidae; genus Scyliorhinus; species Scyliorhinus torazame. The sequence goes on from NC_092711.1 coordinate 144,677,445, forward strand.
GGACAAAGGACTCTCCTCCAGACGAACAATAGCATTGCACCTGCGCGCTACTGTCTCACCTCATCAACCGCACTGCGCATGCTCCAGATCACAAAGCCCAGGGGAATGATTGACGGCGGCTCAGGACCACTAATAATAGGGGGCAGGACTGGAGGACCGAATGGGAGCGGCTGGTCCTCCAACCAATCTGAGCGAATGAGGGGCAGTGAATGAAGCATGCGCAGTGCGGGAAATGGTGAGGGGTGGATGCTTTTTTTCTCGGATCCGTAATTTGTAAGCGGAAAATCACAGATCGGAGCGTATGATGGAACCGGCGTGTGGACGGGAAGATTTCTATACAGATTGTGTGATCTACAAACTCCCTCAAAAACTCATCAATCGCATTTGTACTGAGCGGGTCCAAAGATCCCTTAAATCGTCCCGGTTAATGATCACCATCTTTATTGGGGGCAATGTGCAGCACTGAGCATGTGCGGCCGCCATCACGTTGGGGGCATTATTTTCATAGCTGGGTGGAGCTTGTCCCCCATTGTTTCAAATAGAGACAACCTGTCCATCAAACTGGGTCACCCTTTGAGTCCCAGTGTCTTAATGATGAGACAGGGTGGAAGCAGGGAAGGAAAGAAAAGGATGTAAATCCTGCTCTCTGGATCCTACTACCTCAAGGGACGTCCTGCCTTTTGTGCCCAAAAATCTGTGGCGAAAGTACCCTAAAACATATGGAATTATGCTCACTACTCCCAAAATGTTCCCCTACTGAAACCTCAACCACCTGTCCAGGCTCATTCCCCACCAGATCCAGTACTGCCCCTTCCCTCGTTGGACTATCTACATATTGCACCAAGAACGAACTGCTGACAATGTCAAGGGGTAAAGTTAAGTTCAGTAGGGCACACGAGTGGTCATCCTAAGTTAGAATTATATTCACACCCAAAGATGTGCTGGTTGGGTGGATTGGCAACGCTAAATTGCCCCTTAATTGGAAAAGAAATATAATTGGCTACTCTAAAATATTCTTTAAAAGTTCGAATTATAGAATCCCTGTTTCTGGAAGGGAAGTTTACGAGCTTTGAGGGGCTGACTGACATGTTTGGGTTGGCGTGGGGAGAATGTTTTAGGTATATGCGGGTGCTGGACTTTGCAAGGAAGGTCTTCCTGACCTTCCGAATAGTGCCTGTCTCCTCGCTGTTGGAGGCGGTGCTGTCAGCGGACAGGGGGAGGGGAGGGGAGGGGGGGGTGTCATCTCGGTGATTTACAGGAGGGTTTTGGAGGAGGATGGGGTGTCCATGGAGGGGTTAAGGCCAAGTGGGAGGAAAAGCTGGGTGTGGCACTGGAGGAGGGTGTGTGCTGCGGAGGCTAAACGCCTCAACTTTGTGTGCGAGGCTGGGGCTGATACCACTGAAGGTGGTGTACAAGGTGCACCTTACAATGTCTTGTGGTCTTGGCACCTTCAGGTGATGCCACCTAAGACAGAGTAAAGAAAATTAGGAATACTCAGGAAGTATCAATTCGAGGAGCATAGATCTCTCAGAGATAACAAAGGAATAGATCAGAGTTTTAGCAACAGATGCTCTGAGCCTTGGCTGGAGTCAGGCAATGTTGCTGAGGTGGAATCCAGTCTTCAAGATGATGTAAATATGTGGTTGGGAGCAAGTCACAGGGTCAAATATCACACCAACCATTTGGACAATCTCTTTCAATCTCAATCTCAAAACAATGACCAGGGTGAGGGATGGATTCAGTGGCTAATAAATGTAGTTTGTTACAGGGGCTGAACGCAATGTCTTCCCAATATTGAAGTGGAGAAAGTTTCTGCTCACCCATTACTTACTGTCAGAACTGTGTGTGCCGTGGAGGGGAACCTGGATGTGATGGTGTTCACAGACCCGATATCCTGGTCCTTCAAGGAGGCGGAGGTAGAGGGGTTGGGAGATTCTGTCAATGTTCTGGTTAGATTTTGGAAAGAGAAATTCCCTCTCCTCTGCCTCTGTTCTCAATCTTTTCTCACTCTCCTCCCCCCACAGAGGCCTGAAACTTTTCTGGCCCAGACCTGTGGAAGATTCCCTTCCCTGAACGACATCAGTGAATCAGTTGTTCTTTTGTGAAAATCTGGCAGTTTTCAAGGTCACCTTTTCCTAGTGCCGGCCTCACAAATGACCAGATTTCAGCTCAATTTCACAACCCACCTTTGTGTTTTTCTGGATTTTCTCTCACTCCTTTTTTTCTGTCTAAACTGATTTCACAGGATATTGGAAGGGGAAGGTTTGCATTTGGGAAACATCACATCAGGATCTGACAGAGTCGCTTACGTTATCGTTACTGAATATCAGCAGGTTTTGAACATAATATAAGAATATAAGAACTGGAAGCAGGAGTAGGGCACCTGGACCTTCGAGCCTGCTCCGCCATTCAATGAGATCATGGCTGATGTATTGTCGACTTAGCTCCACTTTCCCGCCAGAACACCATAACACTTTATTCCTTTATTCTTCAAAAAACTATCTATCTTTATCTTGAAAACATTTAATGAAGGAGCCTCAACTGCTTCACTGGACAGGGAATTCCATCGATTCACATGGAAGGAAAAAACACCGTTCACAGTGAAGAGAAACCATACATGTGTTGTGTGTGTGGACGAGGTTTCAGCCAATCTTCTGGCCTGTCAAGACACAAGCGCATTCACACTGGCTCGAAACCGTGGCAATGTGGGGATTGTGAGGCGGCATTTGGTTTCCCGTCTGAGCTGGAAACTCATCGACACACTCACACTGGGGAGAGACCATTCATCTGCTCCGTGGGTGGGAAGGGATCTACTTGGTCATCAAACTTGCTGACACAACAGCGGGTTCACACTGGAGAGAAGTTGTTCACCTGCTGTGTGTGTGGAAAAGGATTGACTGATTCATCCAAGCGACTGAAACAGTAGCGAGTTCACACCGGGGAGAGACCATTTGCCTGCACTGAGTGTGGGAAGGGATTCACTCATTTATCCACCCTGCCGAGACACCAGTGAGTTCACACTGACAAAATGCCTTTTAAATGTCTGCACTGTGGGAAGTTCTTTAAAAGCTCTGGAAAACAGATGTACCATCAACATGTTCACACTGATGAGAGACCTTTTAAATGCCCAGCCTATGTGAAATTTTATGAAGGCTCCTGGGAGCTGATGTCCCACCAATATATTTACACTGATGAGAGACCGTTCAGGTGCTCTCACTGCGGGGCTGGGTTCAGGCGATCATCTAAACCCACTGTCCACCAGCGAATTCACACTGGGGAGAGGCCATTCATCTGATTGTGGGAAGGGATTCATCCACCTTGCTGAAATACTGGTGGGATCATATTGGGGTGATACAGTAGCACAGTGGTTAGCACTGTTGCTTCATAGCGCCAGGGTCCCAGGTTCGATTTGTGGCTTGGGTCACTGTCTATGCGGAGTCTGCATGTTCTCCCCGTGTCTGCATGGGTTTCCTCCGGGTGCTCCAGTTTCCTCCCACGAGTCCCGAAAGAGGTGAACATATAACAATATGCAAGAGCAGCACGGTGGCGCAGTGGTAGCACTGCAGTCTCACGGCACCGAGGTCCCAGGTTCAATCCCAGCTCTGGGTCACTGTCCGTGTGGAGTTTGCACATTCTCCCCGTGTTTGCGTGGGTGTCACCCCCACAACCCAAAAGATGTGCAGGGTAGGTGGATTGAACATGCTAAATTGTCCCTTAATTGGAAAAGGTGAATTGGGATCTCTAAATTTAAAAAAAACAGAACAATACAGCACAGGAACAGGCCCTTCGGTCCTCCAAGCCTGCGGCGATAATGGTACCTGCCTAAACTAAAACCGTCTGTGCTTATGGAATCCAAATCCTTCCATTCCCACCCTATTCGTATATTTATCTAGTTGTCCCTTAAATGCCGCTGCCGTACCTGCTCCCACCACCTCCCCAGGCAGCACGTTCCACATATTTCCCACCCTGTGTAAAAAACCTGCTCCGCACATCTGTTCTGAACTTTTCCCCGCGCACTTTATACCTATGTCCCCTCGTACTTGACTCTCCTACCCTAGGAAAGAGCATCTGACTATCCACTCTGTCCATACCACTCATAATCTTGTAAACCTCGATCAGCTCGCCTCTCAACCTCTGTTGTTCCAGTGAGAACTGACCGAGTTTATCTAACGTGCTGTTGGGTAATTTGGACATTCTGAATTCTCTCTCCGTGTACCCGAACAGACGGCAGAATGTGGCGACTCGGGGCTTTTCACTTCATTGCAATGTTAATGTGAGCTTACTTGTGACAATAGAGATGATTATTATTAAAGACAGACCTTTCAAATGTTTAAACTGTGGGAAATTCTATAAAACGTCCGGGGAACTGATGTCCCATCAGCTTGTTCACACTGATGAGGCTGTTCAGGTACTCTCACTGTGGGACTAGATTCAGCAACTCACTGTATCCCGGCGAATTCACACTGGGGAGATCTAAACTTTCCTTATAGTTAAAATTCTCCATCCCTGGTAACATCATCATAAATCTTCTCTGCAACGGGCAGCATGAGGTCCCAGGTTCGATCCCGACTCTGGGTCACTGTCCGTGTGGAGTTTGCACATTCTCCCCGTGTTTGCGTGGGTTTCACCCCCACAACACAAAGTTGTGCAGGATAGGTCGATTGGCCACAATAAATTGCCCCTTAATTGGAAAAAATTAATTGGGCACACTAAATTTAAATAAATAAATCTCCTCTGCAGTCTCTCTCGGATGATCACATCCTTCCTGTAATATGGCTGTGGTCTAACTGGTGTTTGATGCAGTTCCAGCACAATCTCCCTGTTCTCATAATCTCAGCACTCGGCTACCAAAGGAAACTATCCCACCTGCCTTCCTAAGCACTGAAGAGAGAGAGTGAGAGGCAGCTGAGAGAGACAGAGGGAGAGAGAGGAAGCAGAGGGGGTGAGAGGCACCAGAGAGAGAGAGGAACACCAGAGACTGAGAGAGGCAGGAGAGAGAGAGGAGAATAGAGAGAGACAGTCTAGTCAGTAACAAAAATAAGTAATGGAATTGAGTTCAGACACGGATCTGCATGAACCGACACCACTTTATTGACAGATTGACAAGGTAGTCACTGTACTTGAATCAATGTTATTCACTTTTGGAATTGAATGAACAAAGGGTCAGATTAACTATATCACAATCACCCAGATTCAAAAAGGTCTGTTTAATACAGAACAGGATTAAACCCAGTGTCAAATATTACAGGTGCCTGTGGCTGTTTGATGCCTGGTTTCATTGTACAGCTGACAAGCCCACAGCTTCAGTGAACTCGTCTATCCAGGGTCTGTTTCTAAACCCTCATCACAACATAATACCTGGTTAGCTATTTATATATGGTCAGCCTGCTTGGACAGCTAACACAAACCTCAACCAGAAACTATGGTTCTTCTTTCAACTGATTCCAGCTCCGACAAGCGGTCACAGCATCTCCAGCCTTCAGCTCTGTTACTGGGCTGTTATTGACATGAGCAAGAACATAATAAGAACTAGGAGCAGGAGTACGCCATCTGGCCCCTCGAGCCTGCTCCACCATTCAATGAGATCATGGCTGATCTTTTGTGGACTCAGCTCCACTTTCTGGCCCGAACACCATAACCCTTAATCCCTTTATTCTTCAAAAAACTATCTATCTTTATCTTAAAAACATTTAATGAAGGAGCCTCTACTGCTTCACAGGGCAAGGAATTCCATAGATTCACAACCCTTTGGGTGAAGAAGTTCCTCCTAAACTCAGTCCTAAATCTACTTCCCCTTATTTTGAGGCTATGCCCCCTAGTTCTGCTTTCACCCGCCAGTGGAAACAATCTGCCCGCATCTATCCTATCTATTCCCTTCATAATCTTATATGTTTCTATAAGATCCCCCCATATCCTTCTAAATTCCAACGAGTACAGTCCCAGTCTACTCAACCACTCCTCGTAATCCAACCCCTTCAGCTCTGGGATTAACCGAGTGAATCTCCTCTGCACACCCTCCAGTGCCAGTACGTCCTTTCTCAAGTAAGGAGACCAAAACTGAACACAATACTCCAGGTGTGGCCTCACTAACACCTTATACAATTGCAGCAGAACCTCCCTAGTCTTAAACTCCATCCCTCTAGCAATGAAGGACAAAATCCCATTTGCCTTCTTAATCACCTGTTGCACCTGAAAACCAACTTTTTGTGACTCATGCACTAGCACACCCAGGTCTCTCTGCACAGCAGCATGTTATAATATTTTATCATTTAAATAATAATCCCTTTTGCTGTTATTCCTAACAAAATGGATAACCTCACATTTGTCAACATTGTATTCCATCTGCCAGACCCTAGCCCATTCACTTAGCCTATCCAATTCCCTCTGCAGACTTCCAGTATCCTCTGCACTTTTTGCTTTACCACTTATCTTAGTGTCGTCTGCAAACTTGAACATATTGCCCTTGGTCCCCAACTCCAAATCATCTCTGTAAATTGTGAACAGTTGTGGGCCCAACACTGATCCCTGAGAGACACCACTAGCTACTGATTGCCAACCAGAGAAACACCCATTAATCCCCATTCTTTGCTTTCTATTAATTAACCAATCCTCTATCCATGCTACTACTTTCCCCTTAATGCCATGCATCTTTATCTTATGCAACAACCTTTTGTGTGGCACCTTGTCAAAGGCTTTCTGGAAATCCAGATATACCACATCCATTGGCTCCCCGTTATCTACCGCACTGTTAATGTCCTCAAAAAATTCCACTAAATTAGTTAGGCACGACCTGCCCTTTATGAACCCATGCTGCGTCTGTCCAATGGGACAATTTCCATCCAGATGCCTCGCTATTTCTTCCTTGATGATAGATTCCAGCATCTTCCCTACTACCGAAGTTAAGCTCACTGGCCTATAATTACCCGCTTTCTGCCTACCTCCTTTTTTAAACAGTGGTGTCACGTTTGCTAATTTCCAATCTGCCGGGACCACCCCAGAGTCTAGTGAATTTTGGTAAATTATCACTAGTGCATTTGCAATTTCCCTAGCAATCTCTTTTAGCACTCTGGGATGCATTCCATCAGGTCCAGGAGACTTGTGTACCTTTAGCCCCATTAGCTTGCCAATCACTACCTCCTTGGTGATAACAATCCTCTCAAGGTCCTCACCTGTCATAGCCTCATTTCCATCAGTCACTGGCATGTTATTTGTGTCTTCCACTGTGAAGGCCAACCCAAAAAACCTGTTCAGTTCCTCAGCCATTTCCTCATCTCCCATTACTAAAGAGAGAGACAGCAAGTTGCCTGAGGCTTAAATGGGAAGTTGAATCTTGTGACTCAAAACCAACTGTGTAAGATCTCTGAAAAGATCAGGAATTTTAAATTCTAAACCCAGTGAACAAATTAATGAGTCATAAGACAAAAACTTCAGGTTTTATGACTTTACTGCAACAAACTAGAAGCAACAATGCCTAAACACTATTTTTATAGGGAACGTATCCCTTAAACTACAAATAGAATGTAGCCCTTTTACTTTTAAGACAATCAAAAATCACACTCCATGGTTACGTCGCTGAAGTTGTAACTCAATTCTCCTGGAACCAGCCCAATGTGATTCTTCGTGCCTGTGTTTACTTCCATTCTGTTCCTTCGCCTGACTGGCAATCCTTAACCCCAGAAGTGTATTTTGCAGTGATGGTTCTCTTGATGATATTCAGGTCCCGATAAACCAAGTGACTCCTCCAAATCCTGAAGTGGCGTTAGGTTTTTTTCTGCAAATCTTCATCTAATATCCTGTAAAAGGAATTTACAAATGGAAATTGAGAACAGGCAATCCTAGTTTCCATCCAACACACTCTCCCTCCATTCTCACTCTGCTGTAATATTCATCCTCCTAATTCTCTAAAGGTGCTGATTCAGGCTGACTGACAGATCCCTGCTCCCCGTCTTGGAGAGGCCTGAAAATCTCCATGCAGACTGCCAGACAGAAATATGTCTATGTTACTGAACTCAAAATGTGTGGAACATACAGACTGGATTCACTTCCTTTCTCTTCAGCTGCTGCAAGTCACCACTGTCCCCTCAGAATGAGGAAAGAAATGGAAAGATAAAGTAGACTTGGAGCGGCTGCTGCCTCTTGTGGGGCATTCCAGAACGAGAGGTAATAGTCTTACGGTAAGCGGTAGCAAATTCAAAACAGTTTTAATTAAAAAAATATTTTTTTTTAAGCGTACCCAATTATTTTTTTTTCAATTAAGGGGCAATTTAGTGTGACCAATCCACCTACTCTGCACATCTTTGGATTGTGGGGGTGAAACCTACGCAGCCACAGGGAGTAAGTGCAAATTCCACACAGACATTGACCCAGGGCCGGGATCGAACCCAGATCCTCAGCGCCGTAGGCAGCAGTGCTAACCACTGGGCCACAGTGCTAACCACTGGGCCACAGTGCTGCCCTATTAAAAACAGTGTTGAGGAGAAGCTGCTTCTCCCAAGGGCTGTGAATCTGTGGAATTCACTACCCCAGAGTGCGGTGGAGCTGGGACAGTGAGTAAATTTAGGGAGAAGTTAGACAGATTTTTAATCGGGTTGAAGGGTTCTGAAGAACTCTCAGGACGGTGGAGATAAGGCCAGGATGAGATCAGCGATGACCGAATGGCGGAGCAGACTCGATGGGCCAAATGGCCTAATTCTGTTCTTATATCGTATGAACTTCTGAAAGGGGGGGGACATTGATTTGCTCCCAGATGTTGCCCAGAGGAGGAAGTTTTAGTCTGAAACCCATTGTTTAACCTCCACATTGTGACATCACAAAGGAATTCATCCTCTCAATCAGCCAATAGGAATCCATTCGCTCCGCGGTGACGTCACTGCATTAGTGCGCACACGCCGGCGCGCGGACACGCGAGCGCCGCCCCCACCCTCTGTTCCGTCTCCCCCAACACATCCTCGAGACGGTTTCCAGCAACCGGCTGATAGTTCCGGCCGTCGGTGATCGCCCCTTCCTTGACCCGGGACTGCGCATGTCTCAGGGAGAGGGAATGATGCGCATGCGACGGAGAGCTCACTTCCCCTGACCTTACCTCTCAGGTGTTGACCAATGGGAAGACTTGGAGGACCGGAAAGACTCTGCCCCTCCGCCAATCAAAGCTCCCCCATTGTCTCAATGCGAAAGCTGCACATGGAGGTTTCTGCCGAGCAAAGCTGTTGTTCCCCCAACCCTGAATGAGCTTGAGCTGCACACAGACTCCTGTCTCCAACATCTGTGAGTAAAACACTTTATTTCCTCCCCCTTTACATTTCTTTTCTCATTCTGACCTTCAATTGGTCACTTGCAGCAACTGAAGGGAAAGGAAGTGAATCCAGGGAGGGTGCAGACTCTGCAAAGCTTGGCCCAGGTCTCTCTCTCTCTTCAAGACATTGACATCCTTTGCCCCCTCAGCTTGACACATTTATTTGTCTGGCTAAAAGGACGACCTCTTTCCCAATGTTCACAATTAAAGGGCTGGTTTCCCCAGGAGATGGCTGACATTTAAGGGGTCAGTAGACAGGCCAAATCCAACTCAGCCAATTACTTCCCTGTCGGAACACTCTCCACCATCAGCAAAGTAATGGAAGGAGTCATCAAAGGTCCTATCAAGTGGCACTTATTCTGCAATAACCTGCTCCAGCTCGCTCAGTTTGGGTTCTGCCAGGGTCTCTCAGCTGCTGACCTCATTACAGCCTTGGTTCAACCAACATCCTGGGGGTTACCATTGATCAGAAACTGGACTGGACTAGCCATATTAATACTGTAGCTACCAAGGCAGATCAAGGGCTGGGAATCCTACGGCGAGTAACATGCCTCCTGATGCCCCAAAGCCTGTCTACCAGACATCTACAAGCACAAGTCAGGAGTGTAATGGAATACACTCCACTTTGCTGGATGAGTGCAGCTCCAACAACACGCAAGAAGCCGGACTCTATCCAGACAAAGCAGCCTGATTGATTGCATCGCCTTCCACAAACATTCAAACCTTCCACCACCGACAAACAGTAGCAGCCGTGTATACCATTTACAGGATACACTGCAGTAACTCATAAAGATTCCTCAGACAGCACCTTCCAAACACACAACCACTCCCATCTAGAAGGACAAGAGCAGCAGAAACCTGGGAAGCGCACCACCTGGAAGTTCTCCTACAAGTTACTCACCACCTTGACTTGGAAATATATTGCCATTCCTTCACTGCCCCTGGGGCAACATCCTGGAATTCCCTCCCTAACAGCACAGGGGATGTAGGGCAGCATGATGGAGCAGTGGTTAGCGCTGCTGCTTCATGGCTCCGAGGTCCCAGGCTCAATCTCGGCTCTGGGTCATTGTCTGCGTGGAGTTTGCACATTCTCCCCGTGTTTGCTTGCGTTTCGCCCCCACAACCCAAATATGTGCAGGGTAGGTAGATTAGCCACACTAAATTGCCCCTTAATTGTAAAAAATTAATTGGGTATCCTAAATTTATAAAAAAACGAAGTGGGAAAAAAAAAACAGCACAGGGGATGTACCTACACCTCAAGGACTGCAGCAGTTCAAGAAGGCAGCTCACCACTACTTCGGAAGGGCAACTGGGATGGGCAATAAATGCTGGCCTAACCAGCATTGTCCACATCCCGTAAATTAATTTTTAAAAATTCAATATTGGACAGAGATATGTCGAGTGTTGTTATATGGTATGTATTATATATTATTGATGGTTCTGTAAGACAATACATGTATTATTATTTCTCCTTTTGTAAATATTACTGTACCTACATTATATATTTCCAGTCATACAGTCATTGCAGCACTGACAGAATCCATTTGGTAACTCAAGTCAATGCTGACTCTCTACAGCAATCCAGTCAGTCCCATTCCCCCTCGATATCTGTGTTCCCCTGAAAGTTTATTTTCTTCAAGTAACCATCTTATTTTATTTTAAATTATTGATCATCTCGACTTCCGCAACCCTTGTGGGCAGTGAGTTCCCTGTCATGACTACTGCATGACTAAATAAAATTCTTCCCCAGAATTTCCCTATCTCTAATCAGTAAATGTACTTATATGGAGATTCTCTACTCTTGTACAGGTTTTAGTGAGTTTAGATTTGTTGATCAGCACCTTCAGGAAAATTGGAAGGGAAAGTAAGTGAATACAGGTCTCTGTGTCCAGGACAGGAAACAGTGAGCTTGGATCTATCAATCAGCCTGGATCAGCATCTTCAGGAGAATTGGGAGGGTGAATATTAGTTATAGCAGAGTGAGAATGGAGGGAGAGTGTGTGGGATTGAGATTTAGAGCATTTCAGGGAAAGAGAGAGGAAAGAATGTTCGATAGAAACTAGAATTGTCTGTTCTGAGTTTCTATCCTGTACTGACAATGATTACTATTGTAAAATCTGTTTGCAGGAAGTTCGAACGAGAGGAATTTGAGGCCGATATCTCAAACTAAATATCATGTCAAGAACTGACTGAGTCACTCAATTCTTGGGATCATCGGCCTTTGAATCTAGAAGGAGAAATGTTTGTCTATTCTGTCTGCTTCAAGAGATTTTAAACATCAGTGTGTCTGGAAAAGCACTGAGACACACACACACACCCGTGTGAGACTGTTACAGAGCACTGACTGTGGAAAGAGCTTTAACCAGTGACACAGCCTGAAAAAATACGGCACCATTCACAGCAGGGAGAGACTGTATAGGTGCTCAGCGTGTGGACGAGTCTTCAACTGATCGTCCAACGCGGTGAGATGCAAGATCACCCGGACCATGGAGAAACCATGGAAATGTGAGGATTGTGGGAAGGGATACAATGCCCCACACGAGCTGGAAAGACATCAACGCAGTCACACTGGAGAGAGGCCTTTCACCTGCTCTCAGTGTGAAAAGGGATTCACTAACATTGGCAACCTGCGGAGGCACGAACGAGTTCATACTGGGGAGACGTCTTTCACCTGCTCTCAGTGTGAAAAGGAATTCACTGACATTGGCAGCCTGCGGAAACACGAACGGGTTCACACTGGAGAGAGGCCTTTCACCTGCTCTCAGTGTGAAAAGGGATTCACTCACATTGGAGGCCTGCGGAGACACGAACGAGTTCACACTGGAGCGAGGCCTTTCACCTGCTTTCAGTGTGAAAAGGGATTCACTGACATTGGCAACCTACGGAGACATGAACGAGTTCACTCTGGAAAGAGGCCTTTCACCTGCTCTCAGTGTGAAAAGGGATTCACTGACATTGGCAGCCTGCGGAAACACAAACGAGTTCACACTGGGGAGAGGCCTTTCACCTGCTCTCAGTGTGAAAAGGGATTCACTCACATTGGCAACCTGCGGAGACACGAACGAGTTCACACTGGAGAGAGGCCTTTCACCTGCTCTCAGTGTGAAAAGGGATTCACTGACATTGGCACCCTGCGGAGACACGAATGAGTTCACACCGGGGAGAGGCCATTCAACTGCTCTGACTGTGGGAAGGGATTCACTCGGTTATCCAGCCTGCTGAGACACCAGATAGTTCACACCGGGCAGAAGCCGTTCATCTGCACTGTGTGTGATAAGGGATTCACTCGGTTACCCCACCTGCAGGGACACCAGAGAGTTCACACCGGGCAGAAGCCGTTCATCTGCACTGTGTGTGATATGAGATTCAATCAATTATCCAGCCTGCTGAAACACAATGTCACTCACCAAGAGCAGGCCCTTTAAATGCTCTGACTGCAGGAGGGGTTTCAAAAGCTCACAGCGACTGATGTACCACCAGCGCATTCACTCTGAGGAGAAACTGTTCAGCTGCTCTCACTGCACAAAGAGCTTTAGAACCTCCACCAACCTGATGAAACACGAGCGAGGTCACACCGGGGAGAGCCCGTTCACCTCTCCGACTGGGAAAAGATTCACTCGGTCATCACTTGCTGAGCCACAATGTCACTCACACCAATGAGAGACCCTTTAAATGCTCCGACTGTGGGAGTAGGTTTAAAAGCTCTCGGGTACTGATGCCCCACCTGCGCATTCACACTGAGGAGAAACTGTTCAGCTGCTCTCACTGCACAGAGGTTTCAAACATGATCCACATTGCGGAGGCACCAGCGAGTTCACACTGGAAAGAAGCCATTCACCTGCTCTCACTGTGGGGAGGGATTCACGCAGTCGTCCAACATGCTGAGACACCAAATGGTTCGCAAGTGGTGTTGGGTTTGATTCTGCTGTTAATCCTGCTGTTAATCACATCCAGGACTGAACCTGGAGTGGGTGGAGGGTTTTGCCTCCTCAACTCCTCCTGGTGCTCGGACGTAGTGACCCTGCGAACTACTGCTCCCCGGACCTGGAATAGCTGACTGTGAAGTACCGTCCATACTACCTTCCATGGAGTTCACTTCTGCCATCATCACGGGGGTCTACATCCCACCCCAGGTGGAAGTGAAGAAGGCGCTTGATGAATTGTAACCGCTATAAATAACAATGAAACAGAATACCCGGAGGCCTTGTTCATCGTGGCCGGCACTTCAAACAGGCCAACCTCCAGAGTGGGCAGCACGGTAGGTAGCATTGTGGATAGCACAATTGCTTCACAGCTCCAGGGTCCCAGGTTCGATTCCGGCTTGGGTCACTGTCTGCGGAGTCTGCACATCCTCCCCGTGTGTGCGTGGGTTTCCTCCGGGTGCTCCGGTTTCCTCCCACAGTCCAAAGATGTGCAGGTTAGGTGGATTGGCCATGATAAATTGCCCTTAGTGTCCAAAATTGCCCTCAGTGTTGGTTGGGGTTGCTGGGTTATGGGGATAGGGTGGAGGTGTTGACCTTGGGTAGGGTGCTCTTTCCAAGAGCCGGTGCAGACTTGATGGGCCGAATGGCCTCCTTCTACACTGTAAATTCTATGATAATCTATGAAAATTCCACCAACACACTTCCTGTCCCAACAGTGGCCCAACATCTTGACCACTGCTACACAAACATCATGGGCACCTGATGATCCATCCCGACTGCACTTTGGAAAGTTGAACCACAAGATGGTGCTCCTTTTCCCAGCATACAAGCAGAAACTTAAGCGGGAGAATCCGGTTAAGAAGGTTGTGCAAATGCTGGTCTGAGGCAACAGAAGAGCTCCTTCTCGACTTGTCCCTATTCAAGAACTCGGCAGCTAACCTAAATGGGTATGCCAGCACCATCACAGACTTCATCAGCAAGTGAGTAGAAGATTGTGTGTCAAAGAAGGTAGTACGTACGTTACCCAACCAGAATCCGGAGATTCACTCTCGACTGAAGGCCACGTCTGAGGCATTCAAGTCAGGCAACCCTGACCTACACAAAAAAATCTGGGTACAACCTCTGCAAAGCCAACAGGGATGCCAAGAGACAACAGAAGAGTTGTCCAGACTAAGCTAGAATCATGGACTCTCATCGATTGTGGCGAGGCTTAAACAACATAATGCGCTAAAAAGCAAAGCCGAGTAGAATCTTTAGCAACAGCGCACCCCTTCCCAACAAACGCAATGCATTCTATGCTTATTTCGAGCAGGAAACCAACAAACCTGTCATCTGCCCCAAGCAGCCTTGGGCACGCCCATGCCCACCGTCACAGCGTACAAAGTCAGATTGGCCGTCTTGAAAGTGAACCCTCGGAAAGCGGCGGGTCCTGACGGAGTCCCTGCCATGCACCCAGATCCTGCGCGGACCAACTGGCAGGTGTGTTCACGGACATCCTCAACCTCTCCCTACTCTGTTCTGAGATTCCCACCTGCTTCAAGACCACCATCATACCGGTGCCAAAGAAGAACCAGGCAATGTGCCTCAGTGAATACCATCCAGTGGCCTTGACATTGATCATTATGAAATGCTTAGACCACAGCTGGAGTAATGTGTGCAGTTTTACTCCCCTTACCTTCGGAAAGGTATTGCCACAGAGGAACCCAACAAAGTTGCACCAGACTTGTTCCGGGTTTGGCAGGATTGTCCCAGGAAGAGAGATTGGGGAAACTTGGCCTCTATTCTCTAGAGTTCCAAGGAATGAGAGGGGATTTCATTGAAACTTACAAAATCCATAAAGGAATAGACAGGGTGCGTGCAGGTGAGATGTTTCCCCTGGTTGGAGAGTCTGGAACCAGGGGACACAAATTCAAACTAAGGGGGAAGTCACTTAGGACCGGTCTCGGAGGAGACATTTCTTTACTCAGAGAGTTGTGAATCTTTGGAATTCTCGAGCCCAGAGAGCTGTGGAAGCTCAGTCACTGAGTGTGGTTAAAGCAGAGACCGACAGATTTCTTTTTTTCTTTGTTTAATAAATTAGTTTTTTCTAATTAAGGGGCAGTGTAGCGAGGCCAATTCACCAATGCTGCACAATAAGTTCGGTTGTGGATCTGAGACCCACAAGACACTAGGAGAATGTGCAAACTCCACATGGACAGTGACCCAGGGCCAGGATCAAACTCAGGTTCTTGGTGCCGTGAGGCAACAGTGCTAACCACTGGGCCACCGTGCCATCCAACTGACAGATTTCTAAATATCAATAACACAAATGGATATGGAGATAGTGTGGGGAAAAAGACATTGAATCATAGAATCATAGTATTTACAATGCATAAGGAGGCCATTCGGCCCATTGAGTGTGCACCGGCCCTTGGAATGAGCACCCTACCTAAGTCCACAACCCCACCCTATCCCCGTAATCCAGTGACCCCACCCAAACTTTTTGGACACTGAGGGCAATTTGGAATGGCCAATTCACCTAACCTGTACATCTTTGGACTGTGGGAGGAAACCAGAGCACCCGGAGGAAACCCACGCAGACACAGGGAGAAAGTGCAAACTCCGCACAGACAGTGACCCAAGCCGGAATCGAACCTGAGACCCTGGAGCTGTGAAGCAACTGTGCTAACCACTGCTACCGTGAAGTGGATGATGAGCCATGATCGTATTGAATGGTGGCGCAGGCTCGATGGGCTGAATGGCCAACTCCTGCTCTGACCTTCTGATGGTATAAAGATAGGTAGGAAAGTAATTTGTGAAGAGGACATAAGGAGACAACAATGGATAGAGGTAGGTTACGTGAGTGGGAAAAGATCTGCCAAATGGAGAATAATGTGAGAAAATTAGAAATTGTCCATGTTGCCAGAAGAATAAAAAAGTTTCTGATCTGAATAGTGAGAGATTGTAGAGCTCTGAGACTCCGAGGGATCTGGGTGTCCAAGAGCATGAATCACAAAAAGAGAATTGAATACAAATGTAGCTCGGTTATGCTTCAGTTATACAGGACATTGGTGAGACCATATCTGGAGCACTGTGTACAGTATTGCTCTCATTTAAGGAATGATGTAAATGTTTTGGAAACAGTTCAGAGAAGGCTTACTGGACTCACATCTGGAATTGGAGGCTGGTCTTATGAGGAATGATTGGACTCTGATGGAGTGTAGGTGACATGATTGATCCGTATAAAATCCTGAGGGATTTGACAGGGTGGATGTGGAAAGGATGTTTCCTCTTGTGGGAGAATCTAGAAATTGGAGTCACTTTAAAAGTAATAACTTGCCCATTTAAGGCAGAGGAGAACTTTTTTCTCTCAGGGTTATGAGTCTTGGAACTCTCTTCCTCAAAGGACAGTAGAAGCAGAGTCTTTGAATATTTTGAAGACGGAGTTGAATAGATTCTTGATAAGCAAGGGGGTGAAAGGTTATCGGGGGGTCAGTGGGAATGTGGAGTTGAGGTTACAATCAGATCAGCCGGGAACTTATTGAATGGCGGAGCAGGCTCGAGGGGCCGAGTGGCCTACTCCTAATTTGTATGTTATCACATCCTTTGTAATAGATTTTGGCATTTTCACCCCGACTGATGTCAGGCTAATGGGTCTGTGGTTCCCCATTTTCTTTCACCCTCCTTAAATATTGGGGTTACATTTACCACCTTCCAATCTGCAGGAACCATTCCAGAATCTATTGAATTTTGAAAGATGATCACCAATGTATCTCTCCAGCCACCTCTTTCAACACTCTGGGATGTAGAGCAGCAGCTGCCCATATAGTTAAGTGTGTAATTGTAAGGTTGAATTTGCGTAGTATCTGTAATATGTAACTGAATTTAGTGTTCGGGCCTTACTTAATAGACAGGTGACTGGGGATGCTGGGCAGGTATTGGTTCTAAGTCTGTGATCTACCACGCTTCGCGTTCAGGATCAAGAGGAGGGATATGTGGCCGCCTAAAGTGGCGTCTGGCAAAGGATGCTGGGAAAAGTGGCCAAGTTCAGGGACAGACAGGCTGCAGCTTCCAAATAGACAAAAAGCTGGTTTGTCTAACAACCGAGGAAAAAGGCCATTGAAAGGCCATCCCGGGACAATGGGCTTAAATGGAAATTGACAAAGTGGCAGATTTGGTGGCGTCAGTTTTCCTCATTTGGGAAGGCATACGTGCCTCGGACACCAACGGACATGGCCGGTCAGGACAAGCCCCGCAAGGTAGCGGATTTAATTGAACATTATCGATCAAGGTGATCAAGCCCTGATCGATTGATTGGGCCTTCACCTGGGACCGCCCAAAGGGGCTCAAACTCCTGGGGATAAAAGGTGCTGCGCAGCCCACCATTCGCTCTCTCGACAGCAGCTCTCAACAGTAACCAACAACAGTGACCCTTCACCGACCGAAGAGGAAAACCATCCACGCCATCGATGGAAGGACCCGAGCCGAGGATAACAACGACCGGCAACAGACTTTCAACACTGCCAGACTGCGGACTCCAGATAAGGCCATATCTGCCCCGTACTTGCCAGTCACTTGAAAGTTAAGTTAAGGTCTTGTGTGCATTAGCTTAGAGTTCAACTTGCATGTGTGTGTGATTAATTAACAGTAACAATTGTGTGATCGTAAATAAAGTATATTATTGTCTGATACAACTTATGGTAATTTGTCCAGCGTATAAGGGTTAGAGACACACTATGGTTTTGGTACAACAGATCCTTGTGAAATTTGAAGCTCCCCATTGACCAATTGTCAGAATGAACAAAATGCAGTCCTGGATGTAATTGAAGCAGAAACAATAACAGCAAATTCCAACCCTTGTAATCACTTGTGAACTTGTTGGTGTCTCAGCAGGTGTGATGAATCACTGAATCCTTTCCCACATTGAGAGCAAGTGAACGGCCTCTTCCCAGTGTGAACTCATCGATGTCTCCACAGTGTGGATGAGTAATTGAATCCTTTCCCACACTGAGAGCAGATGAACGGCCTCTCCCCAGTGTGAACTCGCTGGTGTAACTTCAGGCTGGATAACTGAGTGAATCCCTTCCCACACTGAGAGCAGGTGAATGGTTTCTCTCCAGTGTGAACTCGCTGATGTCTCTGCAGGGTGGAGGAATCACTGAATTCCCTCCCACATTGACAGCAGGTGAACGGCTTCTCCCCAGTATGAAGTCCCTGATGTGCCTGCAGGCTGGATATCTGAGTGAATCCCTTCCCATAGAGAGAGCAGGTGAATCCCCAGTGTGAATGTGTCGATGAGCTTCCAGTGCAGATGGGGCCTTGAATCCTTTCCCACAGTCCACACATTTCCACGGTTTCTCCATGTTTTGGGTCTCCTTGTGTCTCTCGAAGTTGGACAATTGAAGCCTTACCCACACAGGGAACACATGTACGGTCTCTCCCCGCTGTGAATGCTGCAATGTTTATTCAGGGTGCGTAACTGGTTAAATCTCTTTCCACAGACAGTGCTCTGGAAAACTCTCACTCGGGTGTGTGTGTCTCGGTGCTTTTCCAGTCACAATGGTGTTGAAAATCTGTTGATGCCGACAGCTCAAGCAAACATTTCTCCTTCTAGATTCAAATGCCGAAGATATTCAGATCCCAAGGAATCGAATAACTCTGTCAGATCTAGATGTGACGTTTGAGATTTCTCTCTGAAATTCCTCCACTTCTAATATCTTGGAAAAACAATTTACAAAAGTCAGCACTGTCAGTACAGGATAGACATTCAAAACAGACAATTCTGGTTCCTATGGAACATTCTTCCCTCTCTCATTCCCCAAAAGCTGTAAATATCCATCCAACACACTCTCCCTCCGTTCTCCCTCCCAATTCTCCTGAAGGTGCTGATTGACAGATCTATGCTCACTGCTTCCTGTCCTGGACACAGAGATCATAACAAATAGGAGCTGCAGTCGGCCATTTGGCCCACTTGCCCCATCCTTTAATGAGCTCAATGGCCAATCGACCTCAGCTCCATTTACCCACACTACCCTCATATTCCTTGGTGACTTCAATGTTTGGGGGGGGGGGGTGTCACAATCAAATCCAGTGACTACCTGCATGTACTTTGTGTCAGGTTGAGGTCAATGCCACCCCCCCCCCCCCCTCCCCCCACTTTTCATCCCAGTCCCAGGAGATTAGATATTGGGCTCCAAACAATTCCCCCGTGCTGGAGAAACTGCTCTATCTGCCATGCAGGCAGATGGCCCAGAAATGCACATGTCCAAGGGATGGGGGCCCTTAATTGAAAAAAAAAAGACTGGGCTCTTTAAATTGAAAAACTAAATCTGTCTAACTCATCCTTGAATATATTCAATGACCTCTAGACTCCACTGGTCGCTGTGGAAGAGAAATCCCGAGATTAACAACCCTGTGAGGTAACAGATTACTGAAAATATATGATGTAGTTACAGTACAATATTACATTACTAGAAATAATAATAAATGTACTTTACAGAACCATAAATAATATATCTAATCTGTACCATATAACAACACTAGACATATCTCTGGCTAATATTAATTTACTGACCCTTAAATGTCAGCCATCTCCTGGGGAAACTAGCCCTTTAATTGTGAACATTGGGAAAGAGACCATTCTTTTAGCCAAATAAATGTGTCAAGCTGAGGGAGCAAAGGATGTCAATGTCTTTAAGAGAGAGAGAGGGACCTGGGCCAAGCTTTCCAGAGTCTGCACCCTCCCTGGATTCACTTCCTTTCCCTTCAGTTGCTGAAAGTGACCAATTGAAGGTCAGAATGAGAAAAGAAATGGAAAGGGGGAAAAAAGAAAGTGTTTTACTCACAGATGTTGGAGACAGGAGGACGTTTCAGTCTGTGTGAAGCTTCATTCAATCTTCATTCACACAAAGGCAGTGCTCTGATTGGCTGGAGGACCAAAGTCCTTTTGGTCCTCCCAGTTTCTCAATAGCCAATACCTGAGCAGGAAGGTCAGAGGGTGGGCTCTCCTCTGCACTGCGCAGTTCCCTACCGCCCTTGGACATGCGCAGTCCTGGGCTGGGTGGAGATGGAGATCACTGGGCTAGTTCTCGCTCTGGCCGGAAGCGTCAACCGGTTGCCTGGAAACCTTGTCTGCAGGATGTGCAGGGGAAGGGAGAGGGGGAACAACAGGAGGGGTCGGGGCTCTCGTGCCCGCCTGCCGGGCCTGCGCACTGGAACCCGGAAACGTCACCGCGGAACAGAGTGATTCAGGCAGGGCTTCTTTGGGACGTCACAATGACCCAGAGGGGCGTTCCCAGCACTCTGAGAGCAACACCCTGGTCACAGAAACAAAATACTCTGGATTGGACAAGAGCTCAGCGTCGGGAGGTCAAATACCCGCCCATCCCACGTGCGCCGAGGTCCGTCCCCTCATTGTCTCCATGACTGAGATTGGCCAATAGGAACCTGTGGACGACTGGACAGGCGCTGATCCTCCAGCCAATCAGAGTCTGGGGCCTGTGTCACTGGCTGCACGAAGCTTCCTTCACTGTCTGCCCAGCAAAGCTGCTGCTCCTCAAGCTTCACACAGACTGAAACTTCCTCTCACGTCTGTAAGTAAAACCCTTTCTTTTCTCCCCATTAAATTTATGTTCTTATTCTGCCCTTCAATTGGTGACTTGTTTAAATCCCCAGGCCCAGATGAGATATTTCCAGGCTGCTGTGGGAAGCAAGACAGGAGATTGCAGACACTGACAATTTTCAATTTTTCTGGCCACAGGAGCGGTGCCAGAGGACTGGAGGACAGATAATGTGGTTCCATTGTTCAAGAAGTGAAGTAGGGAAAATCCAGGAAATTACAGACCAGTGAGTTTAACTTGAGTGGTCAGGAAATGATTGGAAAATATTCTGAGGGACAGAATTAATCTCTGTTGCGAAGGCAAGAACTAATTAAGGATAGTCAGCATGTCTGCATGGGTTTCACCCCCACAACCCAAAGATGTGCTGGTTAGGTGGATTGGCCACGCTAAATTGCCTCTTAATCGGAAAAAAAAAAATTGGGTACTCTAAATTTATTTTTTTAAAAGGATAGTTAGCATGGCTTTGTCAAAGGAAGATTATGTCTTCTAAAGACCTACCCAAACAAAGACTGTAACAGGTTTCAAAGCAGCACTAGCAGTGCCTCTGGTTCTGCACCAGGACAAGGAGATGGAGCTGAGGTTGTGGACAGGGCACGTTCTGCACAATGTCCTCTGCCAATTTGGAGACTTGGAGCCAGACCTCTACATGCCGCTTGACAGTGAAGAGGAGACTGTCTGACAACCCAGACAATCCGCCCAGCACCTCAATATACACCCTCATCAGTGCCTATTAAAATACTCATCTGATCCACCCGAAGCAGCACCCATCTCTGACCACACCCTCCAATGAACTGACAAGCAAACTATATTTCACCCTGTCCTGGATCCAGTCCAGTGTTTCACCACAGCTGATCCCAACTCTATAGTGGCTGCTAAGTTTGTGCAGTGTTGTATCTGAGCTGCTAGCAGTGAGGGTCAGATCAAATGGCTACCTGTCTTCATGAAGTGCTGAGCTGTTGCTCTCTCTTTTCATCTTTGACCTGCTGTGGCTGAACAGGCAGCATTTTCACGATAGGCTGAAGAGCATCTTTCTGTGCTGTAAAACTCTATGACTCTAAGTCTTTGAGTCTCTGAAAGCAGGAAATCAGAAGGGGAAAGTTGGTTTGAAGGAAGAGGGTGGGGAATTGGAAAGGAAGAGATCTAAGGTGTACACTGTGTGGAGTTTGCTCGTTCTTCCCCTGTCTGTGTGGGTTTCCTCTGGACGCTCCAGTTTTCTCCCATAGTCCAGAAGATGTGCAGGATAGGTGGATTGGCCATGAACAATTGTCCCTTAGTGTCCAAAAGGTAGGTGGGTTTAAGGTGATAGAGAGGAGGAGTGGACCTGGGTAGCATGCTCTATCGGAGGGTCGGTGCAGAAGGATTCTGTGGATTCTATTTCATTTGCATTTTCTGAGGAGGTGACAAAGCGTGTCGTTGAGGGTAGTGCAGTTAATAATAATCTTTATTGTCACAAGTAGGCTTACATTAACACTGCAATGAAGTTACTGTGAAAATCCCCTAGTCGCCACATTCTGGCGCCTGTTCAGGTGCACTCAGGTGAATTCGACATTCCGAATTCTCCTAACAAGCACGTCTTTCGGGACTTGTGGGAGGAACCCAGAGCACCCGGAAGAACCCCACGCAGACACGGGGAGCACGTGCAGACTCCATACAGACTGACCCAAGCCGGGAATCGAACCTGGAACCATGGCACTGTGGAGCAACAGTGCTACCCACTGTGTTTGAGTGCCGCCCACATGTAACCCATATAGACGTCAGTCAGGCTTTTCACAAGGTCTCACATGGGGGACTGGTCAAGATGGGATCCAGGGCAAATTGATACCAAAATTGGCTTCCTGGCAGCAGGCAGAGGGAGATGGTCAAAGATTGTCTTTGTGACTGGAAGCCTGTGTCCAATGGTGTTCCACTGCGATCGGTGTTGGGTTCCATGTTGTTCGGAGCATACATCAATGATCTGGATGTGAATGTTGGAGATATGATAAGTTGGCAGATGACACAAAAATTGGGGTTGTGGGAAATGGTGAGGAACGCCTCAGATTACAGGATGATATGGACGGGCTGGTTAGATGGCAGAACAGTGGCAAATTGAATTTAATCCTGAAAAGTGCAACAGGTCAAATTTGGGTAATCTCGCCTCCTAACTCAGCAACTGGAGCTGTGTATATAGTTAATGTTAAATAAAATGTTTTGTTTTCTGTACAACTCGGTGTTATACTCTTCATTGTATCTTATTAAATACCCATATCCCCACACTCTCCTGCCACTCAACCAATTTCCTAACCGTGTCAATAATTTGCCCTCAACTCCGAGGGCTTCCACCTTAGCTAACAGTCTCTTGTGTGGAACTTTATCAAATGCCTTCTGGGAGTCCATATAAATGACATCCATAGACATTCCCCTGTCCTCTACCCTCGTCACCTCCTCAAAAAATTCAGTAAATAAGTCAGGCTGGCTGTCCCTGATCGAACAAAGTTTTTCAAAGTGTTCAGTTACCCCACCCCTAATTATACATTCCAGCAGTTTCCCCACCATAGATGTTCATAATAATAATCTTTATTAGTGTCACAAGTAGGCTTACATTAACACTGAGGGACTGAATTCAGACTGTCCGATTCACCGAACAGCACGTCTTTTGGGACTTGTGGGAGCACCAGGATAAAACCCACGCAGACACAGCAGATAACGTGCAGACTCCACACTTACAGTGACGCAAGGCGGGAATCGAACTTGGGTCCCTGGCCCTGTATAGCAACAGTGCTAACCATTGTGCTACCATGTCGTGTTCGGCTAACTGGTCTGTAATTCCCTGTTTTTCGCCTTTCACCCTTCTTAAATAATGAATCCCTTCGCACACTAAGAGCAGGTGAATGGCTTCTCCCCAGTGTAAACTCGCTGATGTATCCGCACCGCACTTCAAAAAGTGCATTTTTCCAATCCAGAGGGACTACTCCTGAATCTAGGGAACTCTGGACGATTATCGTTGGGGCATCTACAATGTGCTCCCCGACTTCCTTTAACACCCTTGATGGAAACCGTCAGGTCCTGGGGATTTGTCACTCTTCAGTTCCATTAATTTCCTAGTTAGTGATGGTATAGTTATGTTAATTGTGTTAAGTCCCTGTCCTCTTATCGACTATTAATTTTTTCGGGACTTATGGCACGTTATCCTCCTTTTCAACTGTAAATACTGAGGCAGAGTAATTGTTCAGTGTGTCTGCCATTCCCCCATTATCACTGACAATATCTCCATTTCCAGCTTTTACTGGGCCTACATTGCTCTTCACACCCGCTTTCCCTTTATATAACTAAACAGTTCTTCTCATTGATATTGATGTCCCTTGCAAGTTTCCTTTCATAATCCCTTTCAGTCGCTCTTACAAGCTGCTTTGTGATCCTTTGTGAGTCCTTGTTCCCACCCTATTCGTCCGGATCTGTCCTGTGTCTTGTATTTTTGTGCGTTATTTCTTTTAGTTTTAAGCTGTCCCTAACCTCTTTATTTGTCCGTGGCTGTTTTTTTTGTTAAATGGAGCCTTTTCCTCTCAGGGGGATATACTTGCTCTCTATCTCGTTAAATGTTTCTTTAAATATTCTCCACTGATCTTCAGTTGTTTGACCCATTAACAGATCTCCCCAGTTTACCGAGGACAGTCTCTGTCTCATCCCGTTAACGTCAGCCTTACCCAAGCCTAAAACTCTACTGTCTGTAACGTGCTTTTCACTTTCAAACACTACACTGAATTCAATCATGTTGTGATCACAGTTAGGCTACTAATTAAATTGGGCTCATTACTCATAACTAAATCTAATATTGCCTGTCCCCTTGTTACATCTGGAACATATTGCTGCAGGAAACTATCCCGGACACATTCCAGAAATTCACTCCCTTTCTGACAGTTGCTTGTCTGCCTCTCCCAATTGTGTGTCAGTTATAATCCCCCATTAATACTACTCTGCCTTTGCTACACACTCGCCTAATTTCTGCCTTTATACAATCTAGTGCCTGAGAGCTAACCAGACGGTCGATACACAACACCCATTACAGTTTGAGATTTTTTTTGTTCCTCAGTTCCACCTATGTGGGAGGGGATTCTCCATCCAGGCAGCCGGCCAATGGGGTTTCCCGTTGTGGGCACCCCCATGCTGTCGGGAAGTCCGTGGGCATGAGTGCGCTGCCGGAAAGCGGAGGACCCCGCCGACGGAGAATCCAGCCCATGGTCTTCGCTGGATCCTTCCCCTCATTATATCCTCCACAGCAGTCGCCATCTCCCTGGCGCTACACTCACCTGGAGCAACTCGACAGCAAGGACTCCGACATCAGTCTCCTATTCATTGACTACAGCTTCAAATTCCGAGGTGTGCACATCACCAACAATCTGTCCTGGTCGACCCACATCAACACTACGACCAAGAAAGCACAACAGCGCCTATACTTTTTCAGGAAACTAAGGAAATTCAACACGTCCACATTGACTCTTCCCAACTTTTACAGATGCACCATAGAAAGCATCCTACCTGGCAGCATCACAGCCTGGCCTGGCAACTGCTCGGTCCAAGACTGTAAGAAATGACAGAGAGTGGTGAACACGCCCAGTCCATCACGCGAACCCGCCTCCCATCCATTGACTCTCCCGCTGCTTTGGGATAGCGGGCAGCATATTCAAAGATCCCTCCCACCCGCTTGTTCACACTTCCAACTTCTTCCATCGGGCAGGAGATACAAAAGTCTGAGAACACGTCCAAAGACGTGCAGGTTAGGTGGATTGGCCATGATGAATTGCCCTTAGTGACCAAAAAGATTAGGAGGTGTTATTGGGTTATGGGGATAGGGTGGAAGTGAGGGCTTAAGTGGGTTGGCGCAGACTCGATGGGCCGAATGGCCTCCTTCTGCACTGTATGTTCTATGTTCTAACAGATTCAAAAACATCTTTTCCGCTGTTACCAGACTCCTAATCGACCCTCTTATGGACTGACCTGATCTCTTCACACATCTCCTCCACTGAGTAGTGCTACACTCCTGTATGCTTCACCCAATGCCTGTGTCTATGTATTTACATTGTGTATTGATGTTTGCCCTGTGTATTCTCATGTATGGAATGATCTGTCTGAACTGTACGCAGATCAATACTTTTCACTGTATCTCGGTACACGTGACAATAAACAAATCCAATCCTCACCATTGAGGTGATAGTATTTCTAATCAGTAAGGCTACTCCACCCCCTCTGCCATATTCTCTGTCCCTCCTGTAAACTTTATGACCGGTATATTTGGTACCCAGTCCAGACCATCCTGCTATTTGTTTTTGGAACTGTATTGAGTTCCCAGGAGGCCTTCCTCTCCCCCACCATTTGTTAGTTTAAAGTCCTTCTGACCTCCCTATTTATCCTTTCCACGAGGACACTGGCCCCAGATCGGTTCAGGTGGAGACCGTCCCAACGGCACAGATCCCTCCTGTCCCAATACTGATGCCTGTGCCCCATGAAATGGAACCCCTCTTTCCTGCACCACTCCTTTAGCCACGTGTTTACTTCTCTAATTTTCTCATCCCTATGCCAATTTGCACGTGGCTCAGGGAATAATCCAGAGATTATAATCCTTGGGACCTGTTGTTTAATTCTGTTCCTAATTTCTGATATTCCCAAACAGGTCCTCTTTCCTAGTCTTGCTGATGTTGTTTATCCCAACGTGGACCACAACAACTGGATCCTCCCCCTCCCTCTCCAATATCCTTTCAAGCTGGTTAGAGATGCCCCTCACCCTGGCACCGGGCAGGCAACATACCATGTGGGACTCTCGGTCCTGCTTCCAAAGGATGTTATTAGTTCCCCTAATTATAGAAACCCCGACAACTACCACTTCCTCCCCCCCGCTTGAATGGCCTCCTGTACCAGGGTGCAGTGGTCAGCTAGCTCATCCTTCCTACAGTCACTGCTCCGATACCCTGCCCCTCCGCGTCCGCTCCCTGGAGACGAGGTATTGGGGAATGAGAGGAAGGAATGTTCCATAGAAACTAGAATTCTCTGTTCTGAATTTCTATCCTGTACTGAGTGTTGACTTTGAAAACTCCTTTTACAGATATTACAAGAGGAGGAATTACAGACAGAAATCTCAATTGTCACGTCTCGGTCCCACAGAGTCACTCGATACCTTGGGATCTGAATGTCACCGGCCTTTGAATCTAGAAGGAGAAATGTTTGCCGAATCTGTCAGCATCAAAATATTTTAAACATCAATGTGACTGGAAAAGCACCGAGACACACACACCCCAGCGAGAGTGTTCCAGAGCACTGACTGTGGAAAGAGCTTTAAACATTTACACAGCCTGAACAAACATTGCACCATTCACAGCGGGGAGAGACCGTACACGTGTTCTGTGTGTGGGCGAGGCCTTAACTGATCGTCCATCCTGGAGAGATACGAGGAGACCCAAAACATGGAGAAACCGTGGAAATGTGGGGACTGTGGGAAGGGATACAGATTCCCATCTGAGTTGGAGACTCATCCACGCATTCACACTGGGGAGAGGCCATTCACCTGCTCTGTGTGTGAGAAGGGATTCACTCTGTTCTCCAGGCTGAAGAAACACCAGCGAATTCACACTGGGGAGAGGCCATTCACCTGCTCTCAGTGTGCGAAGGGATTCACTCAGTTAACCCACCTGCAGAGTCACCAGCGAGTTCGCACTGGGGAGAGACCATTCACCTGCTCTCAGTGTGGGAAGGGATTCACTCAGTTATCCCACCTGCAAAGTCACGAGCGAGTTCACACTGGGGAGAGACCGTTCATCTGCTCTCAGTGTGGGAAGGGATTCACTCAGTTCTCCAATCTGCAGACACATCAGCGAGTTCACACTGGGGAGAGGCCATTCACCTGCTCTCATTGTGGGAAGGGATTCACCCAGTTATCCCACCTGTGGACTCACCAGCGAATTCACACTGGGGAGAGACCGTTCTTCTGCTCTCAGTGTGGGAAGGGGTTCAGTGAGTCATCCAAACTGCGGACACATCAGCGAGTTCACACTGGGCAGAGGCCATTCATCTGCTGTCAGTGTGGGAAGGAATTCACTGACTTATCGAACCTGAAGAGACACCAGCGAGTTCACACTGGGGAGAAGGCAATCACGTGCTCTGAGTAGGGGAAGGCAATTAGTGATCCATCCCACCTGCAGACACACCAGCGAATTCACACTGGTGAGAGGTCATTCTCCTCTGTGTTGGAAGGGAATCCATGATTCATCGCACCTGCTGAGACACCAACAAGTTCACAAGTGATTACAAGGGCTATTGCTGTTATTGTTTCTGCTCTCAGTTACATCCAAGACTGTATTTTGTTCATTCTGTCAGTTGGTCACTGGGGAGGGTCGGAGGGTTTTGTTCTGCTCGACTTGGCAGTCCTATGGCTTTGCCTCCAGATGGCTGACGCTCTTTGAGCCTTGTTGCGACTACCTTGGTTCAAATTTCACAACGATCACAGAGTGAAGGGGTGTTTCGAAGAGAGAAGATATTCAGTTTCCATTTCTGTTTGGATCCCCCTAAATCATGCCACATTACCATGAAGATGGGCATTGGTGGTTACATGTTTTTGTTTAATTTATCTGGGTGAACACCCAATCAGGGTATGAGGGACTTGTTGTCTGAGGTAGACTGGGAAACCACATTAAATGGTATGATGGGAGACAGGCAATAGCTAATATTTTCAGGCATTATTATTCATCTACCGGGGGGTCAGTTAGCTCAGTTGGCTGGATGGCTGGTTCATGATGTGGAGTGACTCCAATAGCAGGGATTCAACTGTCGTATTGGCTGAGGTTATCCATGAAGGGTCCACCTTCGCAACATTGCCCCTCGCCTGAGGTGTGGTGACCCTCAGGTTAAACCACCAGTTGTCTCTCTCTCTCGCTCTCTCAAGGGGGAGAGCAGTCTATGGTCTTCTGGGACATTTGCAACTCATTTCACATATACACACCAAAATTGATTCCTTTAGGGGAAAAAATCGAACAGGAAAAGTGATGCAACTGCGGCTAACAAGAAAAGTTAAAGATTCCATTAGATCAAAGGAAGAGGCTCATAAAGTGGCCAAAATAGTAGTCAGCCTGAGGACTGGGAACTGAATGAGATTAATAAGTAAAAAAGTAGTCCTGGAGAAATTAATGTGGTTGAAAGTTAATCAGCCCTCAAACGTGATGCTCTACATCCCAGAGTGTTGAAAGAGGCGGCTGTAGAGATAGTGGATACATTGGTGATCATCTGTCACAATTCTGTAGATTCTGGAATGGTTCCTGCAGATTGGAAGGTGGTAAATGTAACCCCACAATTTAAGGAGGGAGAGAGTAAACGGGGAACCACAGACCCATTAGCCTGACATCAGAAGGTGGGAAAATGCTACAATCTATTAATGGGGCGGCACGGTAGCACAGTGGTTAGCACCAGGGACCCGGGATCGATTCCAGGCTTGGGTTACTGTCTGTGCGGAGTCTACACGTTCTCCCTGAGTCTGCGTGGGTTTCCCCCGGGTGCTCCGGGTTCCTCCCACAAGTCCCGAAAGACGTGCTTGTTCGGTGAATTGGACATTCTGAATTCTCCCTCGGGTATACCCAAACACGTGCCGGAATATTGCGACTGGGGGATTTTCACAGTAACTTCATTGCAGTGTTAATGTCAGCCTCCTTGTGACAATAATAAAGATTATAATTATACTATTAAAAGAACTCAACCCATGTCAATAGGGTTGACATGGCCATGTCAATAGCACAGACCCCAAGAGGCCAACAGCGAACCCAAGCAGACTACCAATGAACCGGAACAGCAGACCGAGAGATCTGCGGTGCGGCAACCGAAGAGGAAAGAGTCGAATTGGACCCCTCCGGAAGGCCGCTGCCTTAGACTCGACATGTATGCTCAAGCCGTCAGGAGCCGCGTCAATGCCAGATTCATCAGTCGCATTCACAAGACAGCCCCGAACGTCACCCAAGCACAACGCAATGCCATCCGCGCTCTCAAGACCAACCGCAGCATCGTCATCAAACCAGCAGACAAAGGGGGGGCCACTATCGTACTGAACAGAACGGACTACTGCAAAGAAGTATACCGACAACTGAACAACCAAGAACATTACAGACAGTTACCCGCAGATCCGACCAAGGAACACATCCGCCAACTTAACAGACTGATCAAGACCTTGGATCCAGATCTTCAGAGCACCCTACGTGCTTTCATCCCACGTACCCCCCGCATTGGAGATCTCTACTGCCTCCCGAAAATACATAAGGCCAACACACCAGGCCGCCCTATCGTTTCAGGCAATGGGACCCTGTGTGAGAACCTCTCTGGCTACATCGAGGGCATCTTGAAACCCATCGTACAAGGTACACTCAGCTTCTGTCGCGACACAACGGACTTCCTACAGAAACTCGGCACCCATGGACCAGTTGAACCAGGAACATTCCTCGTCACAATGGACGTCTCGGCACGCTACACCAGCATCCCCCATGACGACGGCATTGCTGCAACAGCCTCAGTACTCAACACCGACAACTGCCAATCTCCAGACGCAATTCTGCAACTCATCCGCTTCATTCTGGATCACAACGTCTTCACCTTCGACAACAAGTTCTTCATCCAGACGCACGGAACAGCCATGGGGACCAAATTCGCACCCCAATACGCCAACATCTTCATGCACAAGTTTGAACAGGACCTACTCACCGCACAGGACCTTCAACCGACGTTATACACCAGATACATCGATGACATTTTTTTCCTTTGGACCCACGGCGAAGAATCACTGAAACGACTACACGATGACATTAATAAGTTCCATCCGACCATCAGACTCACCATGGACTACTCTCCAAAATCAGTTGCATTCTTGGACACACTCGTCTCCATCAAGGACGGTCACCTCAGCACTTCGCTTTACCGCAAACCCACGGATAACCTCATGATGCTCCACTTCTCCAGCTTCCACCCTAAACACATTAAAGAAGCCATCCCCTATGGACAAGCACTCCGTATACACAGGATCTGCTCAGACGAGGAGGAGCGTAACAGACATCTACAGACGTTGAAAGATGCCCTCGTACGAACGGGATATGGCACTCGACTCATCGATCGACAGTTCCAACGCGCCACAGCGAAAAACCGGACCGACCTCCTCACAAGACAAACATGGGACACAACCGACAGAATACCCTTCGTCGTCCAGTACTTCCCCGGAGCGGAGAAACTACGTCATCTTCTTCACAGCCTTCAACACGTCATTGATGACGATGAACATCTTGCCAAGGTCATCCCCACACCCCCACTACTTGCCTTCAAACAACCGCGCAACCTCAAACGAACCATTGTTTGCAGCAAACTACCCAGTCTTCAGAACAGTGACCACGACACCACACAACCCTGTCATGGCAATCTCTGCAAGACGTGCCAGATCATCGACATGGATACCACTATTACACATGAGAACACCACCCACCAGGTACGCGGTACATACTCGTGCGACTCGGCCAACGTTGTCTACCTCATACGCTGCAGGAAAGGATGTCCCGAAGCGTGGTACATTGGCGAGACCATGCAGACGCTGCGACAATCACCAGGCAGGAATGTTCCTTTCCAGTCGGGGAACACTTCAGCAGTCAAGGGCATTCAGCCTCTGATCTCCGGGTAAGCGTTCTCCAAGGCGGCCTTCAGGACCCGCGACAACGCAGAATCGCCGAGCAGAAACTTATAGCCAAGTTCCGCACACATGAGTGCGGCCTCAACCGGGACCTGGGATTCATGTCGCATTACATTCATCCCCCACCATCTGGCCTGCAAAATCCTACCAACTGTCCTGGCTTGATACAATTCACACCTCTTTAACCTGGGGTTACCCCATCTCTGGATCTGTAAAGATTTAATCACCTGCTAATGCTCACATTCCGAGCATTGTCTGGCATCTTTGAATTTGTCTATATATGTGTTTCTGGAACAGACCTCTGCATTCATCTGAGGAAGGAGCAGCGCTCCGAAAGCTAGTGACATCGAAACAAACCTGTTGGACTTTAACCTGGTGTTGTAAGACTTCGTACTGTGCTCACCCCAGTCCAACGCCGGCATCTCCACATCAATAGAATTTGGTTCACATGAATTGATATCCTCAGTCTGGATAGGCCCAGTGGACCAGGCTATTCTGGGTCTGGATATTTGATCCTAATTGAATTCTCCCTTAAGCTTTGAAAATGGGAAAGTAACATGGTCAATCAGAACCATCAGGAAAGATCAGCTTTATGAACATCAAATGTGGCAAAAGGTTAGAATGATTGTGGCCAATTACAGATGGAACCAGCATCATTCACTGGTAATGTTCCACCGTGTACCAAACAATACCCATCAACCCGTCCTCAACCGAAGGGATTTTACCCACAGTAGAGCAACTGGAGGAAAGAGGGATGTTAATTAAAACACGCAGTTCGTCAAATAGTCCAGTTTGACAAATGGTACAGGGCGTCTGACCATTGACGACTGAAAGGCAAACCTATATCAATCTGGTCTCCACCTGTGTTCCAGTGAAAGTCTGGAATGTTTAGATGGGATGAATAAATTGATCGCTTTCTCCTGGAAATATTTACATCCTGGCCCATGAACTTTGTTTCAAAGAAATCCACATTTGAAAGCTTGGACACAACATGAAATATCAGCACCATAACAGGGCAGATAAGACAAACAGACACTCACTTTGATCTTCAGAGCATCTGAGAGTTAAGTATATGTGACGTGATTTTGGGATACCGGTGTGGGTGTGCAGATGTGATTTGTTCCATGTGAAAAATAACAAGCCTAAATTCGTGGTGAAATGGACTGAAGACTGGGTCCCAAACACACAACTACTGGAGACACAGCAGGAGATGAAATGGTTAATGTGGCCGGGGGATTGAGACACCATTGTGACATCATCAAGACATTGACACACTCCAGAGAGAAACTGACTTTAAAACAATCCGGATAGAATTAAACACACTGGACATGGGCAAAGTGGGAGTGAAATTAAAGTGATAATGGGACAATGAAGGGCTTGGGAGAAATAATACTGAGTAAGAACTGTCCACAAAGAGAGAGCTGGAGAATCTTTCACATCCATGTTTGATTTGTTCCTTGAAGCATCTGTCCTTATGTACCAGTAACCTAGAACTCACCGCACAAGAAGAAAATATGGAGTAGATGTTACCCCAGGCGGAGCCAGAACTGGACAATAAAGGAGTGAAATTGAGTGAGGTTTTGTGGAGAGAGTTTTGTAAATTCTTAATGGGATGTGGGAGTCGCTGGACCAGAATTTATTGCCCTTGAACTGAGTGGCTGCTCGGACATTTCAGATTTTAACCGAGTCTCCCCTATTTCTAGTCTCTGCCACAAGGGAAACATTCTCTCAGCATTCTCTCTGTCAATTCCACTCAGGATCTCACGTGCTTCAATAAGATCATCTCTCATTCTTCTCAACTGCAATGGATACATTCCCAACCTGTCAAACCTTTCCTCAGAGGATAACCCCCTCATTCCAGAATCTGGGAGTCAACCTCCTCTGAACTGCTTCTAATGCAATTATCTCATTTCTGAAATAAGGAGACCCAAACTGTACACAGTGCTCTAAATATGGGGCGGGATTCCCGTCCTGCAGCGCATCCCTGCCAGCAGCGGGATTCTCCGTCCTGCGGCGTGTCCCTGCCAGCAACGGGATTCTCCGTCCTGCGGCGCATCCCTGCCAGCAGCGGGATTCTCCATTCTGCGGCGCGTCCCTGCCAGCAGCGGGATTCTCCATCCTGCAGCGCGTCCCTGCCAGCAGCGGGATTCTCCATCCTGCAGCGCATCCCTGCCAGCATCGGGATTCTCCGTCCTGCGGCGCATCCCTGCCAGCAGCGGGATTCTCCGTCCTGCAGCGCATCCCTGCCAGCAGCGGGATTCTCCATCCTGCGGCGCATCCCTGCCAGCAGCGGGATCCTCCGTCCTGCAGCGCATCCCTGCCAGCAGCGGGATTCTCCATCCTGCGGCGCGTCCCTGCCAGCAGCGGGATTCTCCATCCTGCAGCGCATCCCTGCCAGCAGCGAGATTCTCCGTCCTGCGGCGTGTCCCTGCCAGCAGCGGGATTCTCCGTCCTGCGGCGTGTCCCTGCCAGCAGCGGGATTCTCCGTCCTGCGGCGTGTCCCTGCCAGCAGCGGGATTCTCCGTCCTGCAGCGCATCCCTGCCAGCAGCGGGATTCTCCATCCTGCGGCGTGTCCCTGCCAGCAGCGGGATTCTCCGTCCTGCAGCGTATCCCTGCCAGCAGCGGGATTCTCCATCCTGCGGCGTGTCCCTGCCAGCAGCGGGATTCTCCGTCCTGCAGCACGTCCCTGCCAGCAGCGGGATTCTCCATCCTGCAGCGCATCCCTGCAAGCAGCGGGATTCTCCGTCCTGCGGCGTGTCCCTGCCAGCAGCGGGATTCTCCATTCTGCAGCGCATCCCTGCCAGCAGCGGGATTCTCCGTCCTGCAGCGCGTCCCTGCCAGCAGCGGGATTCTCCGTCCTGCAGCGCGTCCCTGCCAGCAGCGGGATTCTCCGTCCTGCAGCGCATCCCTGCCAGCAGCGGGATTCTCCATCCTGCAGCGCATCCCTGCCAGCAGCGGGATTCTCCATCCTGCAGCGCATCCCTGCCAGCAGCGGGATTCTCCATCCTGCAGCGCATCCCTGCCAGCAGCGGGATTCTCCATCCTGCGGCGCATCCCTGCCAGCAGCGGGATTCTCCGTCCTGCAGCGCATCCCTGCCAGCAGCGGTATTCTCCATCCTGCGGCGTGTCCCTGCCAGCAGCGGGATTCTCCGTCCTGCGGCGTGTCCCTGCCAGCAGCGGGATTCACCGTCCTGCGGCATGTCCCTGCCAGCAGCGGGATTCTCCATCCTGCGGCATGTCCCTGCCAGCAGCGGGATTCTCCGTCCTGCGGCACGTCCCTGCCAGCAGCGGGATTCTCCGTCCTGCGGCGTGTCCCTGCCAGCAGCGGGATTCTCCGTCCTGCAGCGCATCCCTGCCAGCAGCGGGATTCTCCGTCCTGCGGCGTGTCCCTGCCAGCAGCGGGATTCTCCGTCCTGCGGCATGTCCCTGCCAGCAGCGGGATTCTCCGTCCTGCGGCGTGTCCCTGCCAGCAGCGGGATTCTCCGTCCTGCAGCGCTTCCCTGCCAGCAGCGAGATTCTCCGTCCTGCGGCGTGTCCCTGCCAGCAGCGGGATTCTCCATCCTGCAGCGTGTCCCTGCCAGCAGCGGGATTCTCCGTCCTG
Organism: Scyliorhinus torazame; assembly: GCF_047496885.1. Taxonomy (NCBI): domain Eukaryota; kingdom Metazoa; phylum Chordata; class Chondrichthyes; order Carcharhiniformes; family Scyliorhinidae; genus Scyliorhinus; species Scyliorhinus torazame. Next base: position 144,712,532 of record NC_092711.1, read on the forward strand.
CAACGCATCCCTGCCATCAGCGGGATTCTCCATCCTGCAGCGCATCCCTGCCAGCAGCGGGATGCTCCATCCTGCGGCGCGTCCCTGCGCGTCCCTGCCAGCAGCGGGATTCTCCATCCTGCCAGACGGCCAATGAGTTTCCCATTGTTGCCAGCCCGTCGCCTGGAAATCCCCGGGTGTGAGTGCGCTGCCGGCGCAACAGAGAATCTCGCCAGTGGAGAATCCAGCCCATGGTCTCACCAAGGCCCTGTACAACTGCAGCAAAACACCCCAACTTTTATATTCCAGTCCCTTTGCAATAAATAACAATATTCCATTCACCTTCCTAATCACTTGCTGTACCGGCTGGAAGGGCCCTTCCTTTTCATAACCTTATTTCCCCGTTCTTTTATTTCTGCTGTTACATTTTTGCTCCATGGATGATTAATGGACATGTCACTTTAAGGCAAGCAGCCTGTATCTTTAATTCAAGCAGAAGAATCCAGGTGTCTGTGCCGGTTTAAACTGGAGCTGCAGATCTTTAGGCACCAGTGTGAGAATTGGGGTTGGGACTCGGTTTGATTGATTCGCAGGTGGCCAATGAATTGGTCCAAAAGGATGTGCTCCTAGGTAACAGGCGGTGATTGGATCCTATCCCACTGGGATGTTTTTCAGAGTCCCAAGCTTTCAGTTTGATTCTAGCAGCACAAGAGGCAGAACTGATTAACTCTCTCTCCAGAAGTCAGCTGTGAGTGCTATCTCTCTTCCCAGATAGCCTGTGGGTGCTGTATTCCTGAAACCATGGAGACCTGAATACAAACCACAAACTGAAAGAAAAGTTTGAACAGAGATGAGGTGCCGCTCCAGAAAAGTGTGAGTACTGCATTTCTAAACTACAAAGAACGTGAACAAATTAACCTACAGAGAAGATCACTACAGACTGTAAACTAAAGACTTTAATCTGCAAGCTTGCTGTGAAGTAAAGTGTGCTAAAAAACATCATCTGAAAAAAAGAATTTCTTTCACTTATGATTTTATCCCTTTCCACCCCTCTGTATTTGTCTGTCTCTGTGTGTGTAGAGGTTGGGGGCAGGTTAAAGTGGGAATTAGGAATTGGCTTATTGTAAATCAGTTGTGTTTGCTGTTATAAATAAACAGTAATCGTATTTACATTTGCAACCATGGCGACTGATTATTGGGCAGCCAAGGGCCAAAGACATAGGGTATTTTTATAAGAATTATTGGTCAATTCGCTTGTGCTGTGACTCCGGGGCACGTGGGGCTGGAATTGACCGCGCATGAGCCCAGGTGTCGTAACACGGCAAACTAACTTGTGATTCCTGTACCAGGACACCCAGATACCGCTGTGCCTCAGAGTTCTGTAATCTCTCTCCCATTTAAATAATGTGGACACATTCACATTTTCCCAAATTATACTCCGGGCATCTGTCAATTCATTCCCACTCACTTAACCTATTTGATGTCCTTTGCATTCTCCAAGTCCACTTGACAAATTCATTTCCAATCCCTCTTTGTGTCATCAGCAAATTTAACCACATTCAACTCATTAATATAGATTGTAAATAGTTGAGGGCCCAGCACTGATCCTTGTGATACTCCACTTGTCACATCTTACCTACCCAAAAATGACCCATTTATACCCACTCTCTGCTTCCTATGAGCTAACCAATCCGCTATCCCTGCTGATATGTTGCCCTCTACACCATGACCTCTTATGTTGTGCAGTGACCTTTGATGTGGCACCTTGGGAAATACTTTCTATAAATCTAAATAAACCACATCTGCAGGTTCCCCTTTATTGACATCCCGTGTTACTCCCTCAAGGAGCCTGAATAAATGAGTCAATCAGAACCTGAACCCCATTTTGCGTGTCAAAAGAAAAATCACATCTCCTCTACCCCTCTGGTTCCTTTGCCAATCGCCTTAGAGGGACTCACTTTCTGTTAAAGAGCCTGTCAACCTCTCACCCACTTTCCCTGAACTACATCAATCTAATCATGAAAAATCCAACAAAATCAAATATTTTTATTGTTAATTGTTTATTAATGAAACAACATGGATAAACAAAGAAACAGAAAATTACTTGAGAATAAATAGCAAGCAGAGTAAAGGGATGTTCACAATGTTCAGAACCCAAATGGTTTCTCTTTACTCTGTTCCCGTGACTCCCCACTTTGGACACCGGGGCACTGAATACCGGGGGGTCACGTCACTACCAGCCCTGGTCACCTCCTTCTGTGTCCTAATTGGTTGGAGGCCCATTTCCCAGTCAGTCCTCCAGCACCTTCCTGTCTCTCTATTAGTGCGACACCCATGGCAGTTTCCCAACTGGGGTGCAGGCCCCGTTATTGGTAACTTAAATTCAGCCCTCAGCTCCATCTCCTGGCTGTCACTGACACAAGAATAGTGAGCCAGAAAACTGCCTGAGGCTCAAATGGGAAGTCAAAACTTGTGGATTAGGATCTCTGTACAGATCAATAACTTTTTAAAAATATCAATTCCAAGTCAACAATGTAAAGGATCACACAACAGGAGTTAAGGTTTTATGGCTTTTACTGCAGCAAACAAACTAGAAGCAACATTTTGTTTTTAATTTTTCCAATTAAGGGGCAATTGAGTGCGGCCAATCCACCTATCCTGCACGTCTTTGGGTTGTGGTGGTGTGACCCGCGCAGACACGGGGAGAATGTGCAAACACCACACGGACAGTGACCCGGGGCCAGGATTGAACTCGGGTCCTCGGCGCCGTGAGGCAGCAGTGCTAACCACTGCGATGCCTTAGAAGCAACGTTAACTAAACACTATTTTTGCCAGAAACCTCCATCTTTATTTATAAAATAGAACTTTGTCCTTTTACACAATCTAAAATTCCACTCCACGGTTATACTTTACTCTGCACCAGAAATCCAAACTTAAGTGTCTCAGAACCAGTCAAAAGTGATGATATAAAGATAGTGGATACATTGATGATCATCTTCCACAATTCTATAGATTCTGGAATAGTTCCTGCAGATTGAAGGCAGCAAATGTCACCCCACTGTTCAGGAAGGGAGAGAGAAAATGGTGAACTACAGACCTGTTAGCCTGACATCAGTATTGGGAAAATACCAGCATCTATTATAAAGGATGTGATAAATGGACACCTGGATAATAATAATTAACTTGGATTTATGATATGGAGATGCCGACGTTGAACTGGGGTGGGCACAGCAAGAAGTCTTACAACACCAGGTTAAAGTCCAACAGGTTTGTTTCGAATCACTAGCTTGCGGAGCACTGCTCCTTCCTCAGGTGAAGGAGCTTCTTCCTCACCTGAGGAAGGAGCTGTGCTCCGAAAGCTAGTGGTTTGAAACAAACCTGTTGGACTTTAACCTGGTGTTGTAAGACTTCTAACATGGATTTAGGAATAGGAAATCATGTCCGACGAACCTTTTGGAGTTTTTGAGGATGTTATTAACAGAATTGATAAAGGGGAGTCCGTGGTTGTGGCACACTTGGATTTTCAGAAGGTTTATGACAAACACCCGACAGGAGGTTAGTCAACAAAATGAAAACACATGGGATAGGAGGTAATATACTGGCATGGATTGAGAATTGGCCAACAGGCAGAAAACAGAGAGGAGGAATAAATGGGTCATTCTCACCTTGGCAGTTGGGACGAGTGGGTTACTGCAAAGATCAGTACTTGGGCCCCAGCTGTTCATGGTTTATACAATGATTTGGATGTGGGGACCAAATGGAATATTTCCAAGTTCACTGATGACACAAAGCTGGGTGGGAATGTGTGTTGTGAGGAAGATGTAAAACGGCTACAGGAGGATTTGGACAGACTTAAGTGAGTGGGCAAGGAATATAATGTGGAAAAATGTAAGATTATCACTTTGGTAGGAGGAACCGATGAGCAGAGTATGTCTCAAATAGAGATTAGAAAGTGTAGACGTACAAAGGGACCTGGGTGTCCTCATCAATAAGTCACTGAAGGTGAACATGCAGGTGCAGCAAGTTATTAGGAAGGCCAATGGGATGTTGGCCTTTATCACAAGAGGATTTGAGTACAGGAGTAGTGAAGACTTGCTTCAATAGTGTAGAACCTAGGTTAGACCACAGCTGGAGTACTGTGTGCAGTTTTACTCCCCTTACCTTAGAGAAGGTATTATTGCCAAAGAGGGAGGGCAAGGAAGGTTCACCAGACTTGTTCTGGGGATGGGAGGTGTTGTGTCTATAAAACCTCAGACACTTCGACCAGTTTATTAAACAAATATTTTACCCACGTATCTTTATTGACCAGGTAAACAAAGGACAATGGAGTGTATAAATCACATAACTTTATTCCACAAGCAGTAAAACAGATACCCTTAAATTATCCCACTAATTACAGTCCCAAGATTCTCAATAGTACCCGAGCCGATGGACTCATTTGAGCTGTGGGTTTGATTCTGTATCTCAATCTCCTCGGGGTCTTCTTCCGAGAAGATGGGTCTCGCCGCTGCTTCTTTACGTCTCTGGTCAGTCGTCTCGATTACCTCTGCGTGGAGTCTTCACTGCTGGGCGGCCCGAGGGTTCAATCGTTATACCCTTTCTGTGTCCTTCCAGAATGTTCTCTGACCCCAGCCGATGAGGTCACAGGGTGAGAGTGGTACCACCCAATGGAGTTACCAATGGCCATTCAGCAGGACACTGGAATCTGTCCATGGGAGTCCATTTCCCGGTGCGTTGTTTGTTATGTAACTTTGTCTATTCAAAACAATCAATCGATGAATAGAGCCAATTATCTCTTGATTGATGATTGATGGAGCAGAGCAGCTCCAGACATGTGCTGGCAGCTTGTCGGAGTTCAGTGTATTCAGGCTGGTTGCTGGAGCTGGCTGTGGCTCCATTTAAAATGGCCAATTTTTAATTTAAAGTGTCTGATTTTATCGAGCCTAAAATACAGGCCACGGCACATTTTACCACAGAGGACTGTCCTATGAAGACACATTGGGGAAACTGGGCCTGTATTCACAGTTGTCTGTGCTAGATTGGGAAATTACAATAAATGGTATGACGATAGACAGGCAATCACAAGTATTTGAGGAATTGTTACATATTTACATAAAATATAGACTCCTTAATAAACAAAACTCCAACAGAAGTTTTGCAACCGTGGCTAATAAGCAATGTTAAAGATTCCATTAGGTCAAAGGAAGAGGTTCATAAAGTGGCCAAAATCATAGTAAACCTGAGGATTGGAACTTGGTCTTCCTTTGCTGAAAACCAAACCAAGAGACTGATAAAGAAAGAGAAAATAGAATGTGAGAGCAAACAGGCGAGAAACATAAAACCGACAGGAAAAGCTCCGATAGGAATGTGAAAAGGAAAAGATTAGCAAAGACCAATGTGGGTCCATTCCAGACAGAGACAGGAGAGTTTATAATGGAGAATAAGGAAATGGCAGAGAAACTAAATAATGTGAGTCTGTCTTCACGGAGGAAGATACAGAAATTTCCCCCAAACATGAGAACACCAAAGGACTAGTGAGCCCGAGGAACTGAAAAAGATTAGTATCAGTGAAAAACTAGTACTGGAGAAATTAATGTGATTGAAAGTTAATAAATGGTATTTTTTCCCTGTATGGAGTGATCTGTCTGGACTGTACATAGAACAATACTTTTCACTGTACCTCGGTACACGTGGCAATAAAGAAATAAATCAGAAATCCCCAAAAGCTGATGCTCTACATCCCAGAGTGTTGAAAGAGGTGGGTGGAGAGATAGTGGATACATTGGTGATCATCTTTCAAAATTTTCTAGATTGGAAACTGGTAAATGCAAACCCGCGATTTAAGGAGGGAGAGAGAAAACAGGGAACCAGAGACCACAGGGGATGGCAGGACTGTCCTATGAATAGAGATTGGGGAAACTGGGCCCGTATTCACTCGAGTTTTGAAGAATGAGAGGCGATCTCACCGAAACTTCTAAGATACTGAATGGAATAGACAGGGTAGGTGCAGGTGAGGTGGTTCCCCTGGTTGGGGAGTTTAGAACCAGGGGACACAATTTCAAAATAAGGGGGAAGCCACTTAGGACCGGTCTCGGAGGAGAGATTTCTTTACTCACAGGGTTGTGAATCTTTGGAATTCTCTACCCCAGAGGGCTGTGGACGCTCAGTCATTGGGTGTGTTTAAAGCAGAGACTGACAGATTTCTAAATTCCAATAACACAAAGGGATATGGGGATAGTGCGGGGGGAAAAGGCATTGAAGTGGATGATCAGCCATGATCGTATTGAATGGTGGAGCAGGCTCGACGGGCTGAATGGCCAACTCCTGCTCCTATGTTCCAATGATATAAAGACAGGTAGGAAACTAAATTGTGAAGAGGACATAAGGAGGTTACAAAGGGATATAGATAGGTTACGTGAGTAGGAAAAGATCTGCCCAATCGAATATTATGTGGGAAAACGTGACTTATCAATTTTGGCAAAAGAATAAAAAAGCTTGTTATCTAAATGGTGAGACATTGCAGAGCTCTGAGATTCAGAGGGATCTGGGTGTCCAAGAGCATGAATCACAAAAGGCGAGTATACAGATACAGCAAGTAATTAGGAAAGCTAATAGAATGTTATTGTTTATTGGGAGGAGGATTGAAGACAAAAGTAGGGAGGTTATGCTTCAGTTGTATAGGAAACAGATAGTTGACAGTAACTTTGTAATTTAAAAAAAAAAAAAGTATTTATCAAAAAAAAGACTAATTTTAATTTTAATTAATTGACGCAATGTCAGTTAGAGGGGTGCTGTGCTCTGACTGTGAGATGTGGCAGGTCCGGGAGGCTTCCAGCGTCCTGGATGGCTTCATCTGCAGAAAGTGCACCCAACTGCAGCTCCTCACAGACCGCATGGTTCGGTTGGAGCAGCAATTGGATGCACTTAGGAGCATGCAGGTGGCGGAAAGCGTCATAGATCGCAGTTATGTAAGTGTGGTCACACCCAAGGTGCAGGCAGAGAAATGGGTGACCACCAGAAAGGGCAGGCAGTCAGTGCAGGAATCCCCTGTGGTTGTCCCCCTCTCGAACAGGTATACCCCTTTGGATACTGTCGGGGGGGATAGCCTATCAGGGGAAAACAGCAGCAGCCAGAGCAGTGGCACAACGGCTGGCTCTGATGTTCAGAAGGGAGGGTCAAAGCGCAGAAGAGTAATAGTTATAGGGGACTCTATAGTCAGGGGAACAGATAGGCGCTTCTGTGGACGTGAAAGAGACTCCAGGATGGTATGTTGCCTCCCTGGTGCCAGGGTCCAGGATGTCTCCGAACGGGTAGAGGGAATCCTGAAGGGGGAGGGCAAACAGGTAGAGGTCGTTGTACATATTGGTACTAACGACATAGGCAGGAAGAGGCATGAGGTCCTGCAGCAGGAGTTCAGGGAGCTAGGCAGAAAGTTAAAAGACAGGACCTCGAGGGTTGTAATCTCGGGATTACTCCCTGTGCCACGTGCCAGTGAGGCTAGAAATAGGAAGATAGAGCAGACAAACACGTGGCTAAACAGCTGGTGTAGGAGGGAGGGTTTCGGTTATCTGGACCACTGGGAGCTCTTCCGGGGCAGGTGTGACCTGTATAAGATGGACGGGTTGCATCTAAACCGGAGAGGCATAAATATCCTGGCCGCGAGATTTGCTAGTGTCACACGGGAGGGTTTAAACTAGTATGGCAGGGGGGTGGGCACGGGAGCAATAGGTCAGAAGGTGAGAGCGTTGAGGGAGAACTAGGGAATATGGACAGTGTGGCTCTGAGGCAGAGCAGACGGGGAGAAGTTGCTGAACACAGCGGGTCTGGTGGCCTGAAGTGCATATGTTTTAATGCAAGGAGCATTACGGGTAAGGCAGATGAACTTAGAGCTTGGATTAGTACTTGGAACTATGATGTTGTTGCCATTACAGAGACCTGGTTGAGGGAAGGGCAGGATTGGCAGCTAAACGTTCCAGGATTTAGATGTTTCAGGCGGGATAGAGGGGGATGTAAAAGGGGAGGCGGAGTTGCGCTACTTGTTCAGGAGAGTATCACAGCTATACAGCGAGAGGACACCTCAGAGGGCAGTGAGGCTATATGGGTAGAGATCAGGAATAAGAAGGGTGCAGTCACAATGTTGGGGGTATACTACAGGCCTCCCAACAGCCAGCGGGAGATAGAGGAGCAGATAGGTAGACAGATTTTGGAAAAGAGTAAAAACAACAGGGTTGTGGTGATGGGAGACTTCAACTTCCCCAATATTGACTGGGACTCACTTAGTGCCAGGGGCTTAGACGGGGCAGAGTTTGTAAGGAGCATCCAGGAGGGCTTCTTAAAACAATATGTAAACAGTCCAACTAGGGAAGAGGCGGTACTGGACCTGGTATTGGGGAATGAGCCCGGCCAGGTGGTAGATGTTTCAGTAGGGGAGCATTTCGGTAACAGTGACCACAATTCAGTAAGTTTTAAAGTACTGGTGGACAAGGATAAGAGTGGTCCGAGGATGAATGTGCTAAATTGGGGGAAGGCTAATTATAACAATATTAGGCGGGAACTGAAGAGCATAGATTGGGGGCGGATGTTTGAGGGCAAATCAACATCTGACATGTGGGAGGCTTTCAAGTGTCAGTTGATAGGAATACAGGACAGGCATGTTCCTGTGAGGAAGAAAGACAAATACGGCAATTTTCGGGAACCTTGGATGACGAATGATATTGTAGGCCTCGTCAAAAAGAAAAAGGAGGCATTTGTCAGGGCTAAAAGGCTGGGAACAGACGAAGCCTGTGTGGCATATAAGGAAAGTAGGAAGGAACTTAAGCAGGGAGTCAGGAGGGCTAGAAGGGGTCATGAAAAGTCATTGGCAAATAGGGTTAAGGAAAATCCCAAGGCTTTTTACACTTACATAAAAAGCAAGAGGGTAGCCAGGGAAAGGGTTGGCCCACTGAAGGATAGGCAAGGGAATCTATGTGTGGAGCCAGAGGAAATGGGCGAGGTACTAAATGAATACTTTGCATCAGTATTCACCAAAGAGAAGGAATTGGTAGATGTTGAGTCTGGAGAAGGGGGTGTAGATAGCCTGGGTCACATTGTGATCCAAAAAGACGAGGTGTTGGGTGTCTTAAAAAATATTAAGGTAGATAAGTCCCCAGGGCCGGATGGGATCTACCCCAGAATACTGAAGGAGGCTGGAGAGGAAATTGCTGAGGCCTTGACAGAAATCTTTGGATCCTCGCTGTCTTCAGGGGATGTCCCGGAGGACTGGAGAATAGCCAATGTTGTTCCTCTGTTTAAGAAGGGTGGCAGGGATAATCCCGGGAACTACAGGCCGGTGAGCCTTACTTCAGTGGTAGGGAAATTACTGGAGAGAATTCTTCGAGACAGGATCTACTCCCATTTGGAAGCAAATGGACGTATTAGTGAGAGGCAGCACGGTTTTGTGAAGGGGAGGTCGTGTCTCACTAACTTGATCGAGTTTTTCGAGGAGGTCACTAAGATGATTGATGCAGGTAGGGCAGTAGATGTTGTCTATATGGACTTCAGTAAGGCCTTTGACAAGGTCCCTCATGGTAGACTAGTACAAAAGGTGAAGTCACACGGGATCAGGGGTGAACTGGCAAGGTGGATACAGAACTGGCTAGGCCATAGAAGGCAGAGGGTAGCAATGGAGGGATGCTTTTCTAATTGGAGGGCTGTGACCAGTGGTGTTCCACAGGGATCAGTGCTGGGACCTTTGCTCTTTGTAGTATATATAAATGATTTGGAGGAAAATGTAACTGGTCTGATTAGTAAGTTTGCAGACGACACAAAGGTTGGTGGAATTGCGGATAGCGATGAGGACTGTCTGAGGATACAGCAGGATTTAGATTGTCTGGAGACTTGGGCGGAGAGATGGCAGATGGAGTTTAACCTGGACAAATGTGAGGTAATGCATTTTGGAAGGGCTAATGCAGGTAGGGAATATACAGTGAATGGTAGAACCCTCAAGAGTATTGAAAGTCAAAGAGATCTAGGAGTACAGGTCCACAGATCACTGAAAGGGGCTACACAGGTGGAGAAGGTAGTCAAGAAGGCATACGGCATGCTTGCCTTCATTGGCCGGGGCATTGAGTATAAGAATTGGCAAGTCATGTTGCAGCTGTATAGAACCTTAGTTAGGCCACACTTGGAGTATAGTGTTCAATTCTGGTCGCCACACTACCAGAAGGATGTGGAGGCTTTAGAGAGGGTGCAGAAGAGATTTACCAGAATGTTGCCTGGTATGGAGGGCATAAGCTATGAGGAGCGATTGAATAAACTCGGTTTGTTCTCACTGGAACGAAGGAGGTTGAGGGGCGACCTGATAGAGGTATACAAAATTATGAGGGGCATAGACAGAGTGGATAGTCAGAGGCTTTTCCCCAGGGTAGAGGGGTCAATTACTAGGGGGCATAGGTTTAAGGTGAGAGGGGCAAAGTTTAGAGTAGATGAACGAGGCAAGTTTTTTACGCAGAGGGTAGTGGGTGCCTGGAACTCACTACCGGAGGAGGTAGTGGAGGCAGGGACGATAGGGACATTTAAGGGGCATCTTGACAAATATATGAATAGGGTGGGAATAGAAGGATACGGACCCAGGAAGTGTAGAAGATTGTAGTTTAGTCGGGCAGTATGGTCGGCACGGGCTTGGAGGGCCGAAGGGCCTGTTCCTGTGCTGTACATTTCTTTGTTCTTTGTTGTTCTTTGACATTGGTGAGACCACATCTGGAGCACTGTACAGTATTGCTCTCATTTAAGGCTGTACTTGTGAGTGATGAAATGTAGGTGACTTGATTGAAGCGTACAAGATCCTGAGGGGCCTTGACAGGGTGGATGTGGAAAGGATATTTCCTCTTGTGGGAGAATCTAGAAATTGCAGTCACTTTAAAAGTTAAAACTTGCCCATTTAAGGCAGAGGAAAACTTTTTTTCTCTGAGGGTTGTGAGTCTTTGGAACTTTCTTCCTCAAAGGGCAGTGGAAGCAGAGTCTTTGAATATTTTTAAGGCAGAGCTGGATAAATTCTTGCCAAGTAAGAAGGTGAAAGGTTATCGGGGGGTCGGCAGGAGTGTGGAGTTGAGGTTAAAGTCAGATCAGCCGTGAACTTATTAAATGGTGGAGCAGGCTCGAGGGGCTGAGTGGCCTACTCCTGCTCCTAATTCGTATGTTATCACATCTTATAATAGATTGTAGCATTTTCCCTCCTACTGATGTCAGGCTAATGGGTCTGTGGTTCCCTGTTTTCTCTCCCTCCTTAAATTGTGGGGTTACATTTACCACCTTCCAATCTGCAGGAATCATTCCAGAATCTATAGAATTTTGAAAGATGATCACCAATGTGTCCACTATCTTTACAGCCGCCTCTTTCAACACTCTGGGATGTAGAGCATCAGCTTTTGGGGATTTATTAACTTTCAACCAATACTACTTTTTCACTAATACTAATCTCTTTCAGTTCCTCGTGCTCACTATTCCCCTTGGTTCTCTAGTGTTTTTGGGACAATTTCTGTATCTTCCTCTGTGAAACAGACTCACATTATTTAGTTTCTCTGCCATTTCCTTATTCCCCATTATAACCTCTCCTGTCTCTGTCTGGAATGGACCCACATTGGTCTTTGCTAATCTTTTCCTTTTCGCATTCCTACAGGAGCTTTTCCAGTCGGTTTTTATGTTTCTCGGTGATTATCGCAGATTGGGGACCAGACCGATGCTCCCACATGTCCCCTCGACTGCCCCCAGACTCTCAAGGCCGCCACCACGGGACTGGTGGAGTACTGCGCCGACGGGAACGGTAGAGGGGCAGTTACCACCCCCAGACTTCTGCCCATGCAAGAAGCCACCTCCATACGTACCCATGCCGACCCCCCCCCCCCCCCCCCAAGCCACTTCCTAACCATGGCTATGTTAGCCTCCCAGTAATAATTGCTAAAATTCGTCAGCGCCAGCCCGCCCTCCACCCGGCTCCGCTCAAGCATTAGCCTCCTCACTCGCGGGGACTTAACCCCCCATACCGAGGAGAGCGGCGGGGCCACAGGATAAAAGAGTGCGAGGAGAACGGCGGGGACACAGGATAAAAGAGCGCGAGGAGAGCGGCGGGGACACAGGATAAAAGAGCGCAAGGAGAGCGGCGGGGACACAGGATAAAAGAGCGCGAGGAGAGTGGCGGGGACCCAGGATAAAAGAGCGCGAGGAGAGCGGCGGGGACACAGGATAAAAGAGCGCGAGGAGAGCGGCGGGGACACAGGATAAAAGAGCGCGAGGAGAGCGGCGGGGACACAGGATAAAAGAGCGCGAGGAGAGCGGCGGGGACACAGGAGAAAAGAGCGCGAGGAGAGCGGCGGGGACACAGGATAAAAGAGCGCGAGGAGAGCGGCGGGGACACAGGATAAAAGAGCGCGAGGAGAGCGGCGGGGACACAGGAGAAAAGAGCGCAAGGAGAGCGGCGGGGACACAGGATAAAAGAGCGCGAGGAGAGCGGCGGGGACACAGGATAAAAGAGCGCGAGGAGAGCGGCGGGGACACAGGAGAAAAGAGCGCGAGGAGAGCGGCGGGGACACAGCTGCCGGAGAAGCGGCCTTCAGATTTTCGGCGGGGGCAGTGGCCAGGGGTCTGTTGGGAAGGTTAAGTTTTCCTCTTTAAAAACTTACCTTGAAGAGTGACATCGCAGCAAAGCAGTGACCGGATTGGCTGGTAAGGAAAGTGCTCCAATTAGCAGTAGCTGGGAGAAATCAAACTCTTCGTGTGTTGGTAAGTATTGTGATTGATAAGTAAAATCTTTATTCTTTCACTTATTCATTATTTGATATTATATTTGAAATCAGTTAAGGTAAAAGTGTAAAAATGCCAGGAGATCCCAGACCCATGTTATGCTCCCCGTGCTCAATGTGGGAGTTCAGGAACGCGGCCGATGCCCCTAATTCTTTCATGTGCGGGAAGTGTGTCCAGCTGTAGCTCCTGTTAGACTGCATGACGGCTCTGGAGCTGCGGATGGACTCACTTTGGAGCATCCGCAATGCTGAGGAGGTCGTGGATAGCACGTTCAGTGAGTTGGTCACACCGCAGATTAGGGTTGGTGAGGGAGACAGGGAATGGGTGACCAAAAGGCAGCAAAAGAGCAGGAAGGCAGTGCAGGTGTCCCCTGCGGTCATCTCCCTCCAAAACAGGTATACCGTTTTGGATACTGTTGGGGGAAATGACTCACCAGGAGAAGGCAGTAGTAGACAGGCTCATGGCACCGTGGCTGGCTCTGCTGCACAGAAGGGCGGGAAAAAGACTGGCAGGGCTATAGTCATAGGGGATTCAATCATAAGGGGAGTAGACAGGCGTTTCTGTGGTCGGAAACGAGACTCCCGAATGGTATGTTGCCTCCCGGGTGCACTGGTCAGGATGTCTCAGATCGGCTGCAGGACATACTGAAGGGAGGGTGAACAGCCAGTTGTCGTGGTGCATATAGGCAGCAACGATATAGGTAAAAAACGGGATGAGGTCCAACAATCAGAATTTAGGGAGTTAGGAGATAAGTTAAAAAGTAGGACCTCAAAGGTAGTAATGTCAGGATTGCTACCAGTGCCACGAGACAGTCAGAGTAGAAATTCAAGAATAGTCAGAATGAATACGTGGCTTGAGAGATGGTGCAGGAGGGAGGGGTTCAGATTTTTGGGACATTGGAACCGGTTCTGGGGGTGGTGGGACCATTACAAATCGGATGGTCTACACCTGGGCAGGACTGGAACCAATGTCCAAGGGGGTGCTTTTGCTAACACTGTTGGGGAGGTTTTAAACTAATGTGGCAGGAGGATGGGAACCAGATTAGGAAGTTAGAGGTCAATAAAGAGGCAGCAACTAAAGCTAGTAAGGTACTAGATAATAAACTCAATGTGACTAAGGGGAAGAGTAGACAGGGAAGAGATGATGAACGCAAAGGGACAGGTGGTCTGAGGTGCATTTGTTTCAATTGAGAAATGTAGCAGGTAAGGCAGATGAATTTAGGGCTTGGATTAGTACCTGGGAATATGATGTTATTGGTATTACTGAGACTAGGTTGAGGGAAGGGCAAGACTGGCAACTAAATATCCCAGGGTATAGATGCTTCAGGAGGGATAGAGAGGGAGGTAAAAGGGGTGGAGGAGTTGGATTACTGGTCAGAGATGATATCACAGCTGTGATTAAGGAGGGCACGATGGAGGATTCGAGCACTGAGGCAATATGGGTAGAGCTAAGAAATAGGAAGGGTGCAGTAACATCGTTGGGACTTCGCTACAGGCCTCCCAAAAGCGAGCATGAAGTAGAGGTACAAATATGTAGACAGATTATAGAAAAATGTAGGAGCAATAGGGTGGTCGTGATGGGAGATTTTAACTTCCCCAACATTGAATGGGACTCATGTAGTGTTGGAGGCGTAGATGGAGCAGAATTTGTAAGGAGCATCCAGGAGAGTTTTTTTTAGAACAGTGTTGAAATAGTCCAACTCGGGAAGGGGCCATACAGGACCTGGTATTGGGGAATTATCCCGGCCTGGTGGTTCAAGTTTCAGTCGGTGATTACTTTGGGAATGGCGATCACAATTCCGTAAGTTTTAGAATATTCATGGACAAAGACGAGAGTGGTCCTAAAGGAAGAGTGTTAAATTGGGGAAAGGCCAAGTATAACGAAATTCGGCAGGAGCTAGGGAATGTGGATTGGGAGCAGCTGTTTAAGGGTAAATCCACATTTGAAATGTGGGAGTCTATTAAGGAAAGGTTGATTTAGAGTGCAGGATAGACATGTCCCTGTGAAAATGAGGGATAGAAATGGTAAGATTAGGGAACCATGGACGACGGGTGGAATTGTGAGACTCGCTAAGATGAAAAGGAAGCATACATAAGATCTAGGCGACTTAAAACTGATGAAGCTTTGGAGGAATATCGGGAAATTGGACAAATCTCAAACACGCAATAAAGAGGGCTAAAAGGGATCATGAAATATCTTTGGCTAACAGGGTTAAGGAAAATCCCAAAGCCTTTTATTCATATATAAGCAAGAGGGTAACTAGAGAAAGGATTGGACCACTCAAAGACAAAAGAGGGAATTTATGCGTGGAGTCAGAGGAAATGGGTGAGATTTTTAATGAGTACTTTGCATCGGTATTCACCAAGGAGAGGGACATGACTGATGTTGAGGCTAGGGATGGATGTTTAAATACTCTAGGTCAAGTCGGCATAAGGAAGGGGGAAGTTTTGGGTATTTTAAAAGGCATTAAGGTGGACAAGTGCCCAGGTCCGGATGGGACCTTTCCCAGGTTACTGAGGGAAGCGAGGGACGAAATAGCTGGGGCCTTAACAGATATATTTGCAGCATCCTTGAGTACGGGTGAGGTCCCGGAGGATTGGAGAATTGCTAATGTTGTCCCTTTGTTTAAGAAGGGTAGCAGGGATAATCCAGGGAATTATAGGCCTGTGAGCCTGACATCGGTGGTAGGCAAACTGTTGGTGAAGATACTGAGGGATAGGATCTATTCACATTTGGAAGAAAATAGAGTTATCAGTGATAGGCAGCATGGTTTTGTGCAGGGAAGGTCATGTCTTACAAATCTAATAGAACTCTTTAATGAAGTGACAAAGTTAATTGATGAGGGAAGAGCTGTTTGATAAAGTTTCCCATGGCAGGTTGATTGAAAAAGTGAAGTTGTATGGAGTTCAGGGTGTACTAGCTAGATGGATAAAGAACTGGCTGGGTAACAGGAGACAGAGAGTAGTGGTGGATGGGAGTGTCTCAAAATGGAGAAAGGTGACTAGTGGTGCTCCACAGGGATCTGTGCTCGGACCACTGTTGTTTGTAATATACATAAATGATCTGGACGAAGGTATAGGTGGTCTGATTAGCAAGTTTGCAGATGATACTAAGATTGGTGGAGTTGCAGATAGCGAGGAGGACTGTCAGAGAATACAGCAAAATATAGATAGATTGGAGAATTGGATAGAAAAATGGCAGATGGAGTTCAATCCAGGAAAATGCAAGGTGATGCATTTTTGAAGATCCAATTCAAGAGCGGACTATACGGTCAATGGAAGAGTCCTGGGGAAAATTGATGTACAGAGAGATCTGGGAGTTCAGGTCCATTGTACCCTGAAGGTGGTAACGCAGGTCGATAGAGTTGTCAAGAAGGCATACAGCATGCTTGCGTTCATTGGACGGGGTATTGAGTATAAGAGTCGGCAGGTCATGTTACAGTTGTATAGGACTTTGGTTAGGCCACATTTGGAATACTGCGTGCAGTTCTGGTTGCCACATTACCAGAAGGATGTGGATGCTTTAGAGAGGGTTCAGAGGAGGTTCACCAGGATGTTTCCTGGTATGGAGGGTGCTAGCTATGAAGAAAAGTTGAGTAGATTAGGATTGTTTTCGTTGGAAAGGCAGAGGTTGAGGGGGGACCTGATTGAGGTCTACAAAATTACGAGATGTATGGACAGGGTGGATAGCAACAAGCTTTTTCCAAGAGTGGGGGTGTCAATTACAAGGGGTCACGATTTCAAGGTGAGAGGGGGAAAGTTTAAGGGAGATGTGCGTGGAAAGTTTTTTACGCAGAGGGTGGTGGGTGCCTGGAATGCTTTGCCAGCGGAGGTGGTAGCCGGTCCCAATCCCTCGCCACCTAGGGACCTGAAACTGTCCCCTACCACTCTAAACGGCAGTTCCCCCAGTCACCTCTCCTGATCCCTCGCCTGGACTATAAACATCTCGCTCTCCCCCATATTAAGCTTATACCCCGAAAAGCAGCCAAATTCCCCTAAAATTCCCACAATTTCTCCCATCCCCTCAATTGGATTGGAAACATACAAATGCAGGTCGTCTGCATACAGCGAGACTCTGTGCTCCCCCCCTCCCCCGGACGAGCCCCTTCCAGCCCCTTGAGACCCTCAGAGCAATTGCCAGCGGCTCAAGAGCCAGTGAAAACAGCAGTGGGGAGAAGGGGCATCCCTGTCTCATCCGAAGTCGTCCTGTTCGTCCGTACACTGGAGACTGATACAGCAACCTGACCCAGTCAATAAAGCCCCTCCCAAATCCGAACCGCCCCAGGACCTCCCAAAAATAATCCCACTCAACCCGGTCAAAAGCTTTCTCTGCATCCATTGCGACCATTACCTCCACCTCCCTACTTTCCGGGGGCATCATGATCATGTTTAACAGCTTTCTTACATTGGCCACCAGCTGCCTGCCCGTCTGATCCTCCACAATGACGTTCAACAAAATTTTGACCAGCAGTTTGGCATCTACGTTCAACAGGGAAATCGGCCGTAGGACCCACATAGCTCCGGGTTCTTGTCCCGTTTCAGGATAAGCGGAATCGTAGCCTGTGACATCATCTGGGGCAGAACCTCCCTTTCCCTTGCCTCGATAAACACCTTCATCAGCACCGGTCCCAATATCCCGGAGAACATTTTATAGAACTCCTCTGGGTACCCGTCCGATCCCGGGCCTTACCCGGCAGCGTGGCCTTCAGACCCTTCACTATCTCTTCCAACCCGATCGGGGTTCCCAGCCCTTCTAACAGCTCCCCGTCCACCTTCGGAAAAGTCAGCCCCTCCAGGAAGTGCCTCAACCCCTCCGGCCTCACAGGCGGTTCTGAGCTGTACAACCTGCTGTAAAAATCCCGAAATGTCTTACATCCCCTACGGAGTCCCCAACTAAGTTCCCATCCCCATCGATAACTTTCCCTATTTCCCTAGCTGCATCCCTCTTTCTAAGCTGCTGTGCAAGCATCCTGCTGGCCTTCTCACCATGCTCGTATATCGCCCCCCCTCGCCTTTGAGCTATTCCACTGCCCTCCCTGTGGTTAACAAGCCAAACTCCACCTGTAGCCTCCGCCGTTCCCTTAAATGCCCTATCTCTGGAGTCTCCGCGTACCTCCTATCGACTCGTAGAATCTCTTTTACTAGTCGGTCCGTCTCTGCCCTGTCCGTCCTGTCCCTGTAAGCCCGGATCGAGATCAGCTCTCCTCTCACCACTGCCTTCAGCACTTCCCAGACCACCGCTGCCGAGACCTCCCCCGTATCATTTACCTGCGGGTAATGCAGCATGCATTTCCTCAGCCTCTCGCACACCGCTTCGACCGCCAACAGCCCGACATCCAACCTCCGTTGCGGGCGCTAATTGCTATCTTTACTCATCTGCAGATCAACCCAGTGTGGAGCATGGTCCGAGATCGTAATCGCCGAATACCCCGTGTCCACCACCCCTGCCAGCGAGGCCCTACCCAAAACAAAGAAATCGATCTGAGAGTATACCTTATGTACGTGGGAGTAGAAAGAAAACTCCTTCACCCTCGGCTGCCTAAATCTCCATGGATCCACCCCACCCCATCTACTCCATGAACCCTTTCAGTTCCTTTGCCATTGCTGGCACCCTGCCCGTTTTCAAGCATGATCGATCCAGGCCGGGATCAATAACTGTATTAAAGTCCCCTCCCATGATCAGTTTGTGCAAGTCCATGTTCTATTTTCTCTTTATCAGTTGCTTGGTCCTCTTTTGCTGAATTCTAAAACACGTTCTCAGTCCTCAGGTTTACTACTATTTTGGCCACTTTATGAGCCTCTTCCTCTGATCTAATGGAATCTTTAACTTTTCTTGTTCGCCACGGTTCCATCACTTTTCCTGTCTCAGAATCCCTGAGAGAGAAAGAGAAGAGAGAACGAAATGCAGTCCTGGATGTAATTGAAGCAGAACAATAACAGCAGAATCCATCACTGTAATCAATTGTGAACTTGTTGGTGTCTCAGCAGGGACGAGGAAACACAGAATCCCTTCCCACACTGAGAGCAGGTGAACGGCTTCTCCCCAGTGTGAACCTGCTGGTGTTTCAGCAGGTTGGATGAAGTAGTGAATCCCTTCCCACACTGAGAGCAGGTGAACGGCCTCTTCCCAGTGTGAACTAGCTGGTGTTTCTGCAGGTTGGATGAAATAGTGAATCCCTTCCCACACTGAGAGCAGGTGAACGGCCTCTTCCCAGTGTGAACTCGCTGGTGTTTCAGCAGGCTCGATGAAGCAGTGAATCCCTTCCTACACTGAGAGCAGGTGAACGGCTTCTCCCCAGTGTGGATTCGCAGGTGTGTTTGAAGGCTGCTTGACTGAGTGAATCGCTTCTCACACTGAGAGCAGGTGAACGGCCTCTCCCCAGTGTGAACTCGCTGGTGTTTCTTCAGATTGGATAACTCAGTGAATCCCTTCCCACACTGAGAGCAGGTGAATGGCCTCTCCCCAGTGTGAACTCGCTGGTGTTTCTTCAGACTGGATAACTCAGTGAATCCCTTCTCACACTGAGAGCAGGTGAATGGCCTCTCCCCAGTGTGACTGCGTTGATGAATCTCCAGCTCTGATGGGAATCTGTATCCCTTCCCACAGTCCCCACATTTACACGGTTTCTCCATGTTTTGGGTCTCCTCGTGTCTCTCCAGGTCAGATGATCAATTGAAGCCTCGTCCACACACAGAACACGTGTACGGTCTCTCCCCGCTGTGAATGGTGTGATGTTTTTTCAGGCTGTGTAACTGGTTAAAGCTCTTTCCACAGTCAGTGCTCTGGAGCACTCTCGCTCGGGTGTGTGTGTCTCGGTGCTTTTCCAGTCACACTGATGGTTAAACTTTGTTGAAGTCAACAGGTCGGGCAAACATTTCTCCTTCTAGATTTAATGGCCGATGAACCGAGTGACTCTGTCAGATCCAGACGTGATGTTTGAGATTTCTGTCTGTAAATCCGATCCTTTGGAGTTTACAAAAGACATCACAGTCAGTCCAGGATAGAAATTCAGAACAGATTATTTTAATTTCTATGGAACATTTTTTCCTCTCTCATTCCCCAAAAGCCGTAAATCTCCATCCCACACACTCTCCCTCCATTCTCACTCTGCTGTATCTAATATTCACCCTCCCAATTCTCCTGAAGGTGCTGATTCAGGCTGACTGACAGATCCCTGCTCACTGCTTCCTGTCCTGGACACAGATCATAACAAATAGGAGCCACAGTCGGCCATTCAGCCCATCAAGCCTACTCGACCATTCAATGGGATCATTGGCCGATCGACCTCAGCACCATTTTTCCACACTATCCCCCATATCCCTCGATATCTTCAATATCGAGAAACCTATCACTCTCGGTCTAAAAATACTTGATGACTGAGGCTCCACAGTCCTCTGGGGTAGAGAATCCCAAAGCTTCACCACATTGTCTTTGAATTCATTGCCGGGGGCAGCACGGTGGCGCAGTGGTTAGCACTGCTGCCCCTCAGTGCCGAGGACCTGGTTTCGATCCTGGCCCCGTGTCACTGTCCATGTGGAGTCTTCACATTCTCCCTGTGTCTACATGGGTCTCACCCCCACAATGTAAAACGATGTGCAGGGTCGGTGAATTGGCCACGCTAAATTGCCCCTTAATTGGAAAAAAAAAGAATTGGGTACTCTAAATTTATTCTTTTTGAAGGACAATGAAGTTTTGGAGCCAGAGGTGTAATTAAAGCATCGTAAAAAGCGTGGACTAATGGAATGTTGTTTGGATGAAGGGGATTCCCTGTGGAGTTAATTAGATTTCAGCTTGGTCAGATGGTGTCAGTACTGGGAGGAGCCACGGTTTCAGGCTTTTTGCAGCAAAGCAGTGTTTTCGTTGAGAATTAGTTCAAGACGTGAGCAGAGGTCAAGCATCTCAGTTCAGTTGAAAATATATGTCTGCAGCTAGATTGGCAGTTTCTTTCCAAGCAGTTCAGAAGAGTGTCATTCGAAGGCGAGCTGAAACAAGCTGAAACAGCTTCCCAAGTTTCTTCATGGTTCTGACAGGATCGAGATCTTGTCTTTGAAGCGGTGACACAAGATCTCTCTTTCTCAAAGAATATCTGTGTAAAGCAGGTACTGCTGAGGGCTAACTGTGTTTAACGGTGGATTGATAGCTGAGATGGTGTTTTTGTTGTTTGAGTGGGAATAAAGGGAGCAGTTAAGGGTTACTGTATTCACTGTATTGATTAGCATTGCTTAAGGGCTATTTGTCAGCTGTTTTCTGGTGCGATGTTAAATTTATTTTAATATTGTGTTAGTAATAAAGTTTATTTTCATACAGCACAGCCTATTTTTTGTGAAATCACTCCTGGAGTGAGGTATCCTTCACTCACAGTCTGACAAAACACAAATAAAATATTGGGGTTTGTGTCCAGTATCCAAGCCACTGTTGGGGTCTGGTCCGGGGTCATAACAGTGAGGAGGTGGGTTATGTGGATGTTTAAAGAACTTTGTACCCGAGGAGCAGAGATTTTACCTTCTTTCCAGCCCCACAGCAATGTCAGATTAGAATCTCTGACTTTTTTGTGCCGAGGACGATCCTACACCTGGTGTCCTCTTGCACCACAGGGAGCATCCTAATCGCAGACCTTCCCCCGTTTGTCTGGAGTTTCTGCTCGAGGGCTCACCCCCAGGTCGAGAATGTGGAGGTTTGGAGCCTCCCTGAATTCATTTATTGTGCACTTTCGGGAAGAGTTTGAGTTCTTCCTTTTGGTTAACTCGACTCCTGGTATTTCCCCGCTCCATTTTGTGGGAGATGTGTAAAGTTTATACTCGGAGCTGATCATTTCTCACACTGCTAACAAAAGGTGCAGGATGCTGGAGAACCAGCGGCATCTGGAGGTTTGTTTGGTGAAGGTGGAGGAGAATCATATGGAGGGCCCGAGTAAGCTATTGCTGAAGGAGGTTAATGCAGCAAGAGTGGCTTTGGACTCCCTGTTTACTCAGCAGGCCGAGAAAAGTTGAACGTTTGTCAGGCAGAAGTTGTACGAGTTTGGGAATAAGCCGAGCAAATACTTGCCTGTTTGACAAACAAAAAGGCCGACTTTAGAGCGAATACCTTTATTCAGCTTGGGGGATGGAAAAGGGTCATGAAGACGGAGGAGATAAACAGGGATTTGAGGAATTCTATGCAGGATTACACAAGTCTGAGCAGTCTGGTGATGTGTTGATGGGTGTGGAACATTCTTTCTCTTCCCTGAAGCTTCTGGAGGCCTCAGAAAATCTTAATGAGACAGCTGGTTTGTAATGCAGAACAAGGCCAGCAGCGCGGGTTCAATTCCTGTACCGGCTGAGAATTCTGAATTCTCCCTCTGTGACCCAAACAGGCGCCTGAATGTGGCGACTTGGGGCTTTTCACAGTAAAGTCATTGCAGTGTTAATGTAAGCCTACTTGTGACAATAAAAGATTATATTATTTCTAGGGAACAGGTGTCAAAGGCCAAGAAGTAGCTGCAGCCGGGTAAAGCCTCGGGACCGGATGGCTGTGGGTGAGTTTTATCGGGGGTTTGAGAATTTGTTGTTGGACCCATTGGTAGATATGTGTTGTCACTCTTTTGACTCTGGGATGCTGCCACCGACTCTTTGTGAGGTTAATATCTCTTTGATTCTGAAAGTGGGCAAGGACTCAGAGGAGTGGGCCTCTCATCGGCCAATCTCTCTTTTGAATGTTGACTTGAAACTGCGATCTTATGTTTTGGCGATAAGGCTGGAGGACATCCTTCTGACAATCGTGCGGGAGAACCAGACTGGGTTTATAAGGAGAAGGTTTTCCAGTAGCAATGTTGGAAGGTTGCTGAATGTGATTCAGGCTTTTCAGAAATATGCATTGGATGGGCTGGTGATCTCCTTCGATGCAGAGAAAGCTTTTGCTCGAGTTGAGTGGAATTATCTGGTGTATCCGCTGCGAGGCTTTGGGTTGGGTGAGGATTATATTGAGTGGATTCAATTGTTACATCACAGACCGGCAGCAGCGGTGCTCACCAATGGTTTACGGGCATCAAACCTTGAGCTTCAGAGAGGGACAAGACTGGGCTGCCCTCTGCCCCCCTTACTGTTTGCGTTGGCCATTGAGCCCTTGCTGGAGGATATTAGATCAGAAACTCTGATATCGAGACTGGAGGGTGGGGTGAGGCAGCACAAGATCACTCTGAGCGTCGATGACGGGCAGCTGTTTGTGTCGAACCCAGTGTTTCAGACCCGGGCATTATTAGAGTGGGGGAGGGGGTTTGAGCTGTTGAGGGGTAAGCCCTCTTTTCTTGCTAAGTTACCCTTCAGATGGTTCCCCTTGGGATTTAAATATCTGGGAATGTCAATGTCCCCCTTTTTTAGACAGCTATATGGGGCCAACTTTCCACAGCTGATGGTGACTATTAGGTGGGTCCTTGCCCGGTGGTCGGCTCTTCCGATTTCATGGTGAGGGAGAATCACCTTCATTAAAATGAATGTGTTGCCCAGACTGTTGTACCCTCTGCAGATACTGCCTATACTGCTGTCGAACAGAATTGTTAAGGAAATTAATGGAACGATTAGTACATTTATCTGGTCTCAAGTTTGTTCTGCTCCAGTCACCAGGAGCTAAGGGAGGGTTGGATCTCCCGAATATCAGACTATGTCAATTGGCCTCTCGTCTCAGGTTCATAAGGGATTGAGTTAGGATGGACCCAACATTCATCTGGCTCAATACAGAAGCAGACCAGTCAGGTCTCCCTCGATCCAAAACTGGCATAGGCTGATTATGGAATGCATCTCCATGCAATTTTTAATGTCTGTAATTCATTCAGAGTCTGGTGCATTGGGTGAAGTATGGAACTCCTATCTCAAATACATAGGCTCCAATTTGACTGACTTGCTCCTCCTGGGCATTCCACGAGTGAATTAAATTCAACTTCGGCCAGGAATAGGGCACAGTGGGTAGCACTGCTGCCTCACAGCACCAGGGACCCAGGTTTGATTCCTTGAGTGGCTGTCTGTGTGAAGATAGACATTCTCCCTGTGTCTGCGTGTGTTTCCTCTGAGTGCTACGTTTTCCTCCCACAGTCCAAAGATGTGCAGTTAAAGTGGATTGGTCATGCTAAATTGCCCCTTAGTGTCCAAAGAGGTATAATAATAATTGCTTATTGCCACAAGTAGGCTTCAATGAAGTTACTGTGAAAAGCCCCTAGTCAACACATTCCGGTGTCTGTTCAGGGAGGCCGGTACGGGAATTGAAGCTGCGCTGCTGGCATTGTTGCGCATTACAAGCCAGCTGTTCAGCCCACTGTGCTGGTGTAGGTTAGGTGGGTTGTCTATAATCAATGCATGAGGTTATGGGGATAGGGCAGAGAGTGGGCCTCAGTGAAGTGCTCTTTCTGCGGGTCAGTGCAGATTTAATAATAATAATAAATGTACTTTATTACAGAACCATAAATAATATATCTAATCTGTACCATATAACAACACTGGACATTTCTCTGTCTGATATTAATTTACTGTCCCCTTAAATGTCAATCATCTCCTGGGGAAACCAGCCATTTAATTGTGAATATTAGAAAACTGACCATCCTTTCAGCCAGACAAACAAATGTATCAAGGGAGGCACAGTGGTTAGCACTGCTGCCTCACAGTTCCAGGGACCTGGGTTCAATTCTGGCGTTGTGAGACTGTCTGTGTGGAGTTTGCACATTCTCCCCGTGTCTGTGTGGGTTTCCTCTGGGTGCTGTGGTTTCTTCCCACAGTCCAAAGATGTGCAGATTAGATGGGTTGATCATGCTAAATTGCCCTTAATGTCCAAGAGGTTCAGTCGGTTTACTGGATTACAGGGATCGGGTGGAGGCGTGGGATTAGGTAGGGTGCTCTTTCTAAGGGCCGTGCAGACTCGATGGGCTCCGTCTACACTGTAAATTCATTGGTTCTATGAAGCTGAGGGAGGAAAGGATGTCAATGACTTTAAGAGAGAGAGAGAGAGACCTGGGCCAAGCTTTGCAGAGTTTGCACCCTCCCTGGATTCACTTCCTTTCCCTTCAGTTGCTGCAAGTGACCAATTGAGGGTCAGGATGAGAAAATAAATGAAAAGGGGAGAAAAGAAAGTGTTTTACTCACAAATGTTGGAGACAGGAGGACATTTCAATCTGTGTGAAGTAAAATCTCCATTCACACCAAGCTCGCGCTGATTGGCTGGAGGAGCAGAGTCTTCCGGTCCTCACTCTTCTCATTGGTCAACACCTCACCAGGAAGGTCAGGGGGTGGGCTTTCCCTCGCACATGCGCAGCCGCTCCTCTCTCTTGGACATGCGCAGTCCCGGCACGGAGGGAGGGAAAATCACTTCGCTCTGGCCGGAGCTGTCAGCCGGTTGCCTGGAAACCTTGTCTGGAGGAGGGGGATTAATGAGTGGCGTGGAGCTGCCGTGTCCGCGCGCCGGGCTTGAGCACTGGACCCTGAGACATCACCGAGGATTCCTGTGCGTGCGCCGGACTGTTGTTGACCAATGGGAAGAGTTGGTGAACCGGAAGGACTCTTCCACCATCCAATCAGCTCCCCTGTTGCCTGAATGCGGAAGCTGGACGATGAGGCTTCCTCCTGTCTCCAACATCTGTGAGTAAAACACTTTCTTTTCCCCCCTTTTCCATTTCTTTTCTCATTCTGAAGGTAAAGGAAGTGAATCCAGGGAGGGTACAGACTCTGGAAAGCTTTTCTCTCTCGTAAAGACATTGTCATCCTTTGCTCCCTCAGCTTGATCATAGAATTTACAGTGCAGAAGGAGGCCATTCGGCCCATCGAGTCTGCAACGGCTCTTGGAAAGAGCACCCTACCCAAGGTCAACACTCCCACTCTATCCCCATAACCCAGTAACCCCACCCAACACTAAGGGCAATTTATCATGGCCAATCCACCTAACCTGCACATCTTTGGACTGTGGGAGGAAACCGGAGCACCCGGAGGAAACCCACGCACACACGGGGAGGATGTGCAGACTCCACACAGACACTGACCCAAGCCGGAATCGAACCTGGGACCCTGGAGCTGTGAAGCAATTGTGCTATCCACAATGCTACCGTGCATTTATTTGTCTGGCTAAAAGGATGGTCTCTTTCCCAATGTTCACAATTAAAGGGCTGGTTTCTCCAGGAGATGGCTGACATTTAAGGGGACAGTAAATTAATATCAGACAGAGATATGTCTCGTGTTGTTATATGGTACAAATTAGACATTTATATATAATCTCCACATCATATTATTTATGGTTCTGTCATAAATTACATTTATTATTATTTCTAGCCTTGTAATATTGTGCTGTAGCTATGTTATATATTTCCTGTCATCTCTTCCCTCAGAGGGTTATTAGTCTCTGGATCTCCCACAGGGACCAGTGGGGTGTGGGGGGTCATTGAATATATTCACGGATGAGGTGGACAGATTTTTAATAAGTTGTTATTTTTTAAATCATGTTTTAAACAATGAATGCAACAGAGTAACAGAAAGAATGGTGGAAAATGGTCACAGAGTGGAACAAGAGATATTGCCAACATAAATCCGAGCAACATATTGCAGAATTAATTTGGAACAGGATATTTGAGGGACCAGAGCCTCGAGATGAAATGCCAGATCAATTGAACAACCAGTTAACAGGTTAGAATAGTGTGTGGGGAAAGAGAGTAAGATTATATAATAACAGAGGATAACAATTCAGTTTGTAAAATATTACAAACAGACTAACCGGATATACAAATTAAAATGAATAACACAACATAGATGACAGAGAACTCCGATAGTGCAGAAGGCCATTCACCCCTCAAGTCTGCAGTGAGTCTCAGAAAGAACACTTCACTGAAGCCCACTCCCCATCCTATTCTCGTAAACCGGTGCGTTGATCATGGTCAAGCTATCTACCCTAAACATCTTGGACACTAAGGGGCAATTTAGTGTGACCAATACACGTTTGTTGCACATCTTTGGACAGTGGGAGGAAACTGGAGCAACCGGAGGAAACCCACAAAGACACAAGGCTCAGGAGGCGCAAGTCAGTCAAATTGGAGGCTATGTATTTGAGATAGGAGTCCCACACTTTACCCAATGCATCAGACTCGGAATCAATTACAGACATTAAAAATTGCATGGAGATGCATTCCATAATCAGCCTATGCCAGTTTTGGATACAGGGAGACCTGACTGGTCTGCTTCTGTATTGAGCCAGATGAATGTTGGGTCCATCCCAAGACATTATGAACCTAAGACGAGAGGCCAATTGATGAAGCATGATTTTCGGGAGACCATACACTCCCTTAGCTCCTGGTAATTGGAGCTCAACAGACTTCAGGCGAGATTTCTTTGTGTTCCAGATAGAGTCATAGATTTTTTTCAGCATGGAAACAGGCCCTTCGGCCCAGCTTGTCCATGCCGCCCAGTTTCTATCACTAAGCTAGTCCCACTTGCCAGGATTTATCCCCTATCCCTCTATACCCACCCTGCCCATGTAACTGGGGTTTAAATACAAAATTGTACCTGCCTCTACCACTGCCTCTGGCAGCCGTTCCAGATGCTCACCACCTTCTATCTGAAGAAATTTCCCCTCTGGTCTCTTTTGTATCTCTCTCCTCTCACCTTAAACCTATGTCCTCTAGTTCTAGACTCCTCTACCTTAGGGAAAAGATGTCGACTGTATACCTTATCTATGCTTCTCATTATTTTATAGACCTCTATAAGATTACATCTAAACCTCCTACGCTCCAGGGAAAAAAGTCCCAGCCAATCCAGCTTCTCCTTATAACTCAGACCATCAAGACCTGGCAGCATCCTCGTAAATCTCTTCTGCACTCTTTCTAGTTTAACAATATCCTTCCTATAATAGGCTGACCAGAACTGTTCCCCATCATCCAGATGAATTTTCTGTACTAAGGTTATGTCGACTTTCTCCTTAAGAAAGGAGATTATCTTTTTCCTTCTGATAGGGTGATGGATGCCCCGTACAGTCCCTGAGAAAATTTGCAGATTAACTGCCGCCATTAGTTAGATGACAGAGAGAACAGGAACAGATTTTCACGCCTCAATCGGGCGTGCGCCATTACCCCCTCCTCCAACTCACTTTACACCAGAGGCACCAAAGTCTCCCCAAACTGCTCCTTTCACAGATAAAAGCCCCATCTGTACCAGAGTAGGATAAAGTCAACAGCACATAAACCCTCCCATACTAACAAAAATACAAAAGAATCACCACCACAATAGATCCAAGGGGACATTCCTCAATAAGACTGAGGACCCGGAGGATTAACCCCACGGCCAGACTGTCGTTACCCTCAGGATACCTTCTCCAAAATGAGGAGAAGAAAAGAAGGGCCAACAAGGGAATGGGGATCGAATGTCCCTCCCACATTTTAGACCCACCCGTGAAGACCTGCATCCACCACCACCCACCCTTTGGCAATGGCGCCACTCGGTTCTGCCACGATTAACGCTCGGATAATAGAAGAAAGACGGCGGATAATAAGCACACGGCACATCTACCATAACTGAGATAAGATAATCCGAGTCCCTGGAACACTCGAGGAGAAGAAGACATTCAATCGGCCCTCACAGAATAACAACTCCCTTCAACAGGATAAAAGATAACAAATTCAGACAACACCAAGATAGGGAAAGAGTCCGGATTAGAGCCTCAGTTAGTCTGGGCTGCAAATCATCGCTCCAATTATTCCCCTTCATGGATTTAGCGAATGCCAAGGCAGTAGTCGGATTATTGAAAGACTTGACGGAATTGTTGGATACAATTTCAGGATCACAGGACAAAGCGACATAATTCACTGTAAGGTGAGGTGGGAGCAAGGTCTCACCTCACCTTGCCCATCTCCAGGACCCTCTGGTGATCTTTCAAGCTGTGGAAGTGAATGATTACAGACCTGGGATGAAAACTATCCCTCGGCCTCAAAGACAGGATCCGATGCCCTTTCTAATTTGAAACACCCAGGCTTCACATCCAGCTTGAGAAAACGTGGCAGCCGGTCCTCGAAGAACCTAACGGGAGCCTCACCCTCCACACCTTCTGGCAGGTTGACGACTCGGATGTTCGGTCTCTGAACCTCAGTTCTCCAAGTTCTCCAGGAGTCCACCACACCACTCAGCCGGTTTTCCAAGGATTGAATTCTTGCCTCCGCCGAGGAGGCATCTTGCTCAACGTTCAGGATTCTCTCCTCCGGATCATCAAGCCTCTTCATGGTGTTTTACAGCTCGGCCTCATGAGCTCACAGATATTGAGTCAGCACACTCAGCCTCTGGTCAGTAACACGCAGAATGTCGCTGACATAGATCGGCCAATGATCCCACAGAATAGACGAGCAGGCTCGATGGGCCGAATGGCCAACTGCAGCTCGTATTTGTTAAGATCTCTGTGCAGAGGACAGGAAGCAGTGAGCATGGATCTGTCAATCAGCCTGAATCAGCACCTTCAGGAGAATTGGGAGGGTGAATATTAGATGCAGCAGAGTGAGAATGGAGGGGGAGAGTGCGGGACGGGGATTCACAGCTCTTGGGGAATAAGAGAGGAAAGAATGTTCTCTAGAAACTAGAATGGTCTGTTCTGAATTTCTATCCTGTACTGACAGTGATGTCTTTTGTAAATTGTTTTTACAGGATATTAGACGAAGAGGAGGAATTACAGACAGAAATCTCAAACTTTACTTCTCGATCTGACTGAGTCTCTCAATTCCTTGGAACTGAATATCATCGGCCTTTGAATCTCGAAGGAGAAATGTTTGTCTGTTCTGTCGGCTTCAAAAGATTTTAACCATCAGTGTGACTGGAAAAGCACCAAGACACACGCACCCGAGTGAGTGTGTTCCAGAGCACTGACTGTGGAAAGAGCTTTAACCAGTTACACAGCCTGAAAAAACATCGCACCATTCACAGCGGGGAAAATGAATGAAATGAAAATGAAATGAAAATCGCTTATTGTCACAAGTAGGCTTCAATTAAGTTACTGTGAAAAGCCAATAGTCACCACATTGCGGAGCCTGTTCGGGGAGGCTGGTACAGGAATTGAACCGTGCTGCTGGCCAGCCTTGGTCTGCTTTAAAAGCCAGCGATTTAGCCCAATGAGCTAAACCAGCCCCTTAGAGAGACCGTACACGTGTTCTGTGTGTGATCGAGGCTTCAACTGACAGGTCAAACCTGGAGAGAAAGAAGAATACCCAAAACATGGAGAAACGGTGGAAATGTGGGGACTGTGGGAAGGGATTCAGGGTTCCATCTCAGCTGGAAGTTCATCGGCGCAATCATACTGGGGAGAGGCCGTTCACCTGCTCTGTGTGTGAGAAGGGATTCAGTCGGTTATCCACCCTGCAGTTACACCAGCGAGTTCACACTGGGGAGAGGCCATTCACATGCTCTCAGTGTGAGAAGGGATTCACTGAGTTATCCAGCCTGCGGAAACACCAGCGAGTTCACACTGGGGAGAGGCCATTCACATGCTCTCAGTGTGAGAAGGGATTCACTACTTCATCGAGCCTGCTGACACACCAGCGAGTTCACACTGGGGAGAGGCCGTTCACCTGCTCTCAGTGTGAGAAGGGATTCAGTCGGTTATCCAGCCTGCAGACACACCAGCGAGTTCACACTGGGAAGAGGCCGTTCACCTGCTCTCAGTGTGAGAAGGGATTCACTGAGTTATCCAGCCTGCGGAAACACCAGCGAGTTCACACTGGGGAGAGGCCATTCACATGCTCTCAGTGTGAGAAGGGATTCACTACTTCATCGAGCCTGCTGACACACCAGCGAGTTCACACTGGGGAGAGGCCGTTCACCTGCTCTCAGTGTGAGAAGGGATTCAGTCGGTTATCCAGCCTGCAGACACACGAGCGAGTTCACACTGGGGAGAGGCCGTTCACCTGCTCTCAGTGTGAGAAGGAATTCACTCAGTTATCCGTCCTGCAGACACACCAGCGAATTCACACTGGGGAGAGGCCGTTCACCTGCTCTCAGTGTGAGAAGGGATTCGCTCAGTTATCCAACCTGCGGATACATCAGCGAGTTCACACTGGGGAGAAGCCATTCGCCTGCTCTCAGTGTGAGAAGGGATTCACTACTTCATCGAGCCTGCAGAGACACCATCGAGATCACAGTGGGGAGAGGCCGTTCACCTGCTCTCAGTGTGAGAAGGGATTCGCTCAGTTATCCAACCTGCGGATACATCAGCGAGTTCACACTGGGGAGAGGCCATTCACCTGCTCTCAGTGTGAGAAGGGATTCACTACTTCATCGAGCCTGCGGAGACACCAGCGAGTTCACACTGGGGAGAGGCCGTTCACCTGCTCTCAGTGTGAGAAGGGATTCACTCGGTTATCCAACCTGCAGAGACACCAGCGAGTTCACACCGGGGAGAAGGCGTTAACATGCTCTTAGTGAGAGAAGGGATTCAGATATCCGGACACCCTGCAGGAACACTAGCGAGTTCACACCTGGAAGAAGCCATTCACCTGCTCTGAGCAGGGGAGGCATTCAATGATCCGACCCAACTCCGGAGACACCAAGTTAATTCTGGGGAGAGACCATTCATCTGCGCTCAATGTGGGGAGGGGTTTTGTGATTCATCGCACCTGTTGTGACTCCAACAAGTTCACAAATTACAGATGTTTGCTCCGTTATTGTTTCTGCTCTCACTGACATCCAGGACTGCATTTTGTTCATTCTGACATCTGGTGAAGGGTGATGATTGGAGGGTTTCTTTCTGCTGGACTGGTCAGTCTAGCACCTCTGCCTCTGGTGGGCTGACCATTTTTGAGGTTAGTTGCGATTACCTGGTTCCAAGTTTGACGAGGAGCACAGAATGAAAAGGTGTTTGCACGTTGGAAGATATTTAGTTCCCAAAGCAGCCATGTTGCCATGAAGATGGGCTATGGTGGTTACAGGGTTCTTTTGCCTAATTTATCTGGGTGTTTCTCGCAGAAAGAAACTGTCATGGTATGAGGGGCAAGTTGTCTGGTAGAATGGGAAATTACAATAAACAAATAACTGGAAGTGGCAACGCAGGTGGATAAGGAGCTAAGAAGGCAGACGGCATGCTTGTCTTCATTGGTCGGGGTATTGAGTATAAAAATTGGCAAGTCATGCTGCAGCTGTCGTTCGGCCACACGTGGAATATTGCCTACAATTCTGGTCACCACATTACCAAAAGGATGTGGAGGCTTTCGTGGTAGTCACCACTGAAGTATATATTGTATATCGAGGATGTCGATGTAGATGCTTTATGGTGAGGCCCTGTACTACAGGTATGGGGGTAGTTCCCTGCCTACTGGCTCCGCCCAGTAGGCGGAGTATAAATATGTGTGCACCCAGTACGGCAGCCATTTCGCCAGCTGCTGTAGGAGGCCACACATCTTAGTGTAGTAAAGCCTTGATTGCATCCAACTCTCGTCTTTGTGTAATTGATCGTGCACCAATTTATTACACTAAGTTTTCAGAAGATGGACCTCCGCATCAAGCCGGATCGCCTGCAGCTGCATCCGCAAGCAGACAACGCCAAAAAGGAGTTTCAACACTGGCTAGCCTGTTTCGAAGCTTACATCGGGTCTGCGCCAGCCCCAATCCCAGAACCACAGAAGATCCAGATCCTTTACACGCGGCTGAGCTCCAATGTCTTTCCACTTATCCAGGACTCGCCGACCGACGCAGAAGCCATGGCGCTACTGAAGGAAAACTATGCTCAGCGGCCGAACACACTATACGCCAGGCACCTCCTCTCCACGTGTCGTCAACTTCCTGGTGAGTCAGTGGAAGATTTCTGGCGTGCCCGGGTTCCCCTAGTTAGAGACTGTTACTGTCAGGCCGTCTCGTCCATGGAACACTCGAATTTGCTCATGAGAGATGCATTTGTTACGGGCATAGGGGCCGATCACATCCGCCAGCGCCTTTTAGAACGGTCCACGCTCGACCTCGCAGAAACCAAAAAGCTAGCGTTCTCACTCACGGTCGCTTCATGCAACGTCCAGCCTATGCACCCGGCCGAGCGGCCCACCCCCCCTGTGCATCATGGACTCCGCAGACGGCCGCCCCATCATGGACCCTATCAGCGAACGCCCTCAGCCAACCCCACGCCTGTGCCACGCGGCAGCCAACCGATCATTTTGCTGCAGTGTGCCAGGCCCGCTCAATTGCCATTATTGTTCCGGCACCCGCCACGTGCGGACAGTGGGCTCCGCCATTTTCCCTTCCTCAGACCACGTGCGACCTAAGGGTGCCGCCATCTTGTTCCCCCCAGGACCAACGGGCGCCACCATCTTGTTTTCTCCACGACACGTGCAGCCCGTTGGCGCCGCCATCTGTTCCCCCCCAGGACCAATGGGCGCCACCATCTTGTTTTCCCCACGCACGTGCGGCCCGTGGGTGCCGCCATCTGTTCCCCCCCCCAGGACCAATGGGCGCCACCATCTTGTTTTCCCCACGCACGTGCGGCCCGTGGGTGCCGCCATCGTGTTCCCCCCAGGACCCCTGCCCATCCGGCACCTCAACCAGCTGCTCATCGCCCGCAACCACCGATGACCAGCCGCGTCTCGCCTCGGTCACGGTCGCAAAAAGAAACATCCTCCAAGAATTTGGATCATAATTAGGAGAGAGTGCACATCACTCAAAGGGATCCTACATTTTCAACACACAACCGTTAGAGTGGTTAACTGATACGAGTGGGATCATCTCAGGACAAAGTACACTTGGATCTATCCGCTTTCCGCAGTCTCGTCCACACAACCTTGCAACTGCTTCAACCAAAGTGAAGGTCGATGGGCACAAGATCTCCTGCCTGCTGGACTCCGGGAGCACCGAGAGCTTCATTCACCCCGATACGGTAAGGTGCTGCTCCCTCGCGCTACATCCCGTTAACCAGAGAATCTCCCTGGCCTCCGGGTCCCACTCCGTGGCGATCCGGAGGTGTTGCATCGCCACTCTCACTGTCCAAGGCGTGGAGTTCAGCGGCTTCCGTCTCTACGTCCTTCCTAACCTCTGCGCTGCCCTGCTACTTCCAGTGCAACCTCCAGAGCCTAACACTGAAATGGGGCAGGCCCCTACCACCCCTTACTGTGTGCGGCCTCGCGACCCTAAAGGTCGACCCACCTCCCCTATTTGCAAACCTAACTCCGGATTGTAAATCTGTCGCCACCAGGAGCAGACAGTACAGCGCCCAGGACAGGACCTTCATCAGGTCCGAAGTCCAGTGACTGTTTCGGGAGGGCATCATCGATGCCAGCAACAGCCCCTGGAGAGCCCAAGTGGTAGTCGTTAAAACTGGGGAGAAACACAGGATAGTCGTTGACTACAGCCAGACCATCAATCGGTACACGCAGCTCGACGTGTACCCCCTCCCACGCATATCTCATATGGTCAATCAGATTGCACAGTACCGGGTCTTCTCAACTGTGGGCCTGAAATCTGCCTACCACCAGCTCCCCATCCGCAAGGCGGACCGCCCATACACAGCCTTCGAGGCAGGTGGCCACCTTTACCACTTTCTTAGCGTTCCCTTTGGCGTCACTAACGGGGTCTCGGTCTTCCAACGGGAGATGGACTGAATGGTTGACTGGTACGGACTGCGGGCTACTTTCCCGTACCTGGACAATGTCACCATATGCGGCCACGATCAGCAGGACCATGACGCCAACCTTGCCAAATTTCTCCACACCGCCACTCTCCTCAACCTAACCTATAACAAGGAGAAGTGCGTGTTCAGCATGAGCCGCTTAGCCATCCTCGGCTTTGTGGTCCAGAACGGAGTTCTGGGGCCCGACCCCGATCACCTGCGCCTCCTCATAGAACTCCCCCTTCCCCACTGCTGCAAGGCCCCCAAACGATGCCTGGGGTTCTTTTCATATTACGCCCAGTGGGTCCCAAACTATGCGGACAAGGCCCGCCCACTCATTCAATCCACTGTTTTCCCCTGACGGCCGAGGCTCCACCAGGCCTTCACCCATATCAAGGCCGACATCGCCAAGGCCGCGATGCACGCAGTCGATGAGACGTTACCATTCCAAGTCGAGAGCGATGTATCAGACGTCGCTCTGGCCGCCACCCTCAGCCAGGCAGGCAGGCCCGTGGCATTCTTTTCCCGCACCCTACATGCCTCCGAAATTCGGCATTCCTCCGTTGAAAAAGAGGCCCAAGCCATCGTTGACGCTGTGCGGCATTGGAGGCATTACCTGGCTGGCAGGCGATTCACTCTCCTCACTGACCAACAGTCGGTTGCCTTCATGTTTAACAACACACAGCGGGGCAAGATCAAAAACGATAAAATCTTGAGGTGGAGGATCGAGCTCTCCACCTACAACTACGAGATTTTGTATCACCCCGGTAAGCTCAACGAGCCCCCTGATGCCCTATCCCGAGGTACATGTGCCAGCGCACAGGTGGACCGACTCCGGACTCTGCACGACAACCTCTGTCACCCGGGGATCACACGTTTTTACCATTTCATTAAGGCCCGCAACCTGCCCTACTCCATCGAGGAAGTCCGGGCAATCACCAGAGACAGCCAGGTCTGCGCGGTGTGTAAGCCGGACTTCTACTGGCCAGACCGTGCGCGCCTGGTGAAGGCCTCCCGCCTCTTTGAACGCCTCAGCGTGGACTTCAAAGGGCCCCTCCCCTCCACCGACCATAACACTTACGTCCTCAGTGTGGTCGATGAACATTACAGATTCCCCTTCGTCATCCCATGCCCTGATATAACGTCTGCCACCGTCATCAAAGCCCTCAACACCATCTTCGCTCGGTTCAGCTTCCCCGCCTACGTCCACAGCGACAGGGGATCCTCATTCATGAGCGATGAGCTGCGCCAGTTCCTGCTCAACAGGGGTATCGCCTCGAGCAGGACGACCAGCTACAACCCCCGGGGAAACGGGCAGGTGGAAAGGGCGAATGGGACGGTTTGGAGGGCCTTCCAGCTGGCCCTAGGGTCCAGAAATCTCCCGGCCTCCCGCTGGCAGGAGGTCCTCCCCGACGCCCTTACTCCATTCGGTCGCTCCTGTGCACTGCGACTCATGAAACATCTCATGAATGTCTCTTTGCCTTCCCTAGGAAGTCCACCTCTGTGTCCCTCCCGACATGGCTGACAGCCCCGGACCCGTTCTCCGCCATCGGCACGTTCGACTCCACAAGGTGGACCCGTTGGTTGAGAGGGTACAGCTACTTCACGCCAACCAGCAGTACGCCTACGTGGCTTACCCCGACGGCCGCCAAGACACAGTCTCCCTCAGGGATCTGGCACCAGCTGGTTCCACCCCCCTGCTCCGGCGCACCCCACCGCAGTTCCCGCTCCAGGATAATCCGTCCTCCCCCGGCTCACACCCGGGGATGAAGAGGATTTCGCCACGCTCCCGGAGTCACCAAAGACCAAATCAACACCGGAGTCGCCGCCCGGAGTCACCGAAGACCAAACCAACGCCGGAGTCACCGCCAGCACTGCTCTCAACGGCAGATCAAGGCTCCGGACCGCCTGAACTTGTAATATTTTCTGTATTTGAAATCACATCTTTCTGCATATAGTTCTCCACCACCCCCGTCGGACTCAATTTTAACAGGGGGTGAATGTGGTAGTCACCACTGATGTATGTATTGTATATAGAGAATGTCGATGTAGATACTTTATGGTGAGGCCCTGTACTACAGATACGGGGGTAGTTCCCTGCCTGCTGGCTCCGCCCAGTAGGCGGAGTATAAATATGTGTGCTCCCAGTATAGCAGCCATTTCGCCAGCTGCTGTAGGAGGCCACACATTTCAGTGTAATAAAGCCTCGATTGCATCCAACTCTCGTCTTTGTGTAATTGATCGTGCATCAGTTTTGGAGAGAGTGCAGAGGAGGTTTACCAGGATGTTGCCTGGCCTGGCGGGTATTAGCTATGCGGAGAGGTTGGATAAATTCTGATTGTTTTCACTAGAGCGACGGAGTTGAGGGACGACCTGATAAAAGAGTGGCATGGACAGAGTGGATAGTCCGAAGCTTTTTCCCCGGTTGTAAAAGTCAATTACCAGGTTGAAGGTGTGAGGGGCAAAGTTTAGAGGAGACATGCGAGGGAAGGTTTTTACACAGAGGGTGGTGAGTGCCTGGAACTCGCTGCCGGAGGTGGTTGTGGAAGCAGGTACGATAGTGACGTTTAAGAGGCATCTTGACAAATACATGAATCGGATGGAAATAGACGGATACAGATGGAAGCACAGAAGGTTTTAGTTTGGATAGACATCATGATCAGAGCAGACTTGGTGGGCCCAAGGGCCTGTCCCTTTGCTGTACTGTCCTTTGTTCTTTGTATGTCGATAAACAATAGACAGGCAACTGCTCGCATTTTATTTACATAAAATATAGATTTCTTTAAGAAACAAAAATTAAACAGCAAAATGAAGCTATCGTGGCGAACAAGGAAAGTTAAAGATTCCATTAGATCAATGGAGGAGACTCATGAAGTGGCCCAAATAGTAGTGAGCCTGAGGATTGAGAACTTGTTTTAGAATTCAGCAAAGGACCAAGAAACTGATGGAAGAGAAAATAGAATATGAGAGCAAACTGGGGAGAACTGCAAAAGCTCCTATAGGAATGTGAAAAGGAAAAGATTGGCAAAGACCAATGTGGGTCCATTCCAGGCAGAGACAGGAGAGTTTATAATGGGGAATAAGGAAATGGCAGAGAAACTAAACAGTGTGTGTTTGTCTTCATGGAGGAATTTTACAGAAATTGTCCCAAAAACATTAGAGAACCAAGGGACTAGTGAGCAGAGATTAGTATTAGTGAAAAAGCAGTACTGGAGAAATTAATGTGGTTGAAAATTAATAAATCCCCCAAAGCTGATGCTCTCCATCCCAGAGTGTTGAAAGAGGCGGCTGTAGAGATAGTGGATACATTGGTGATCATCTTTCAAAATTCTATAAATTCTGGAATGATTCCTGCAGAATGGAAGGTGGTAAATGTAACCCTACTATTTAAGGAGAGAGAGAAAACAGGGAACCACAGACCCATTAGCCTGACATCAGTAGGAGGGAAAATGCTACAATTTATTATAAAGGATGTGATAACATACAAATTAGGAGCAGGAGTAGGCCACTCGGCCCC
Source organism: Scyliorhinus torazame (assembly GCF_047496885.1). Classification (NCBI taxonomy): domain Eukaryota; kingdom Metazoa; phylum Chordata; class Chondrichthyes; order Carcharhiniformes; family Scyliorhinidae; genus Scyliorhinus; species Scyliorhinus torazame. The sequence goes on from NC_092711.1 coordinate 144,750,363, forward strand.
TCGAGCCAGCTCCACCATTCAAAAGGTTCATGGCTGATCTGATTGTATCTTGGGAGATAGTAATATTCTTTATTATAATCACCTTTATTATTGTCACAAGTAGGCTTACATTAACACTGCAATGAAATTACTGTGAAAATCCCCTAGTCGCCACACTCCGGTACCTGTTCGGGTATACAGAGGGAGAATTCAGAATGTCCAATTCACCTAACAAGCACGTCTTTTGGGGCTTGTGGGAGGAAACCCACACTGTTTTGGGGAGAACGTGGAGACTGCACAGACAGTGACCCAAGCCGGGAATTGAATCCAGATCCCTGGAGCTGTGAAGCAACAGCACTAACCACTGTGCCTCCATGCCGCTGTGTCAGTTATGGGGAACAAGGAAATGGCAGAGGAGTTAAACAGATATTTTGCAAAAGTCTTTACGGTGGAAGATACTTAAAATATCCCATTAATACTAAAGAATATGGAGGGAGCAATTAAATACCATCATTGGAGAAGTTGTATTTGACAAACTAATGGGGATAAGATAAGTCCCCTGGATGGCTGCATCCTAGGATCCTAAAATAAATGGCTGCAGGGATAGTGGATGCATTGATTGTAATTTTCCAAAAATCCTTGGATTCTGGAGAAGTACCAGAGGACTGGAAAACTGCCAATGTGACAACCCCCCCCGATTCAGAATGGGAGGGAGGAAAACAACGAGACACTATAGGACGATTAGCCTAACATTTATTGTTGAAAAAAATGTTGGAATCAATTATTAGGAAATAATAGCAGCACATTGAGAAAATCATAATCTAATCAAGCAGAGTCAGCATGGCTTTGTGAAAGGGAAACCGTGTCTGACTAATTTATCAGAGTGTTTCGAGGAAGTCTCAACCAGAGTGGATAGAGGGGGACCAGTAGATGTGTTGTATTTAAACTTCCAGAAGGCCAATATCATTTAGGACCTTTCCCATCCCTTGTGGATCTGTACATAGATGACCTAGTGTATCCTTAAGAGGCTCTACCCTCTCCCTAGTCACTCTTTTACCCTCTATGTATCTGTAAAAGCTCTTTGGATTTTCCTTTGCCTCATCTGCCAAGACAATCTCATGTCCCCTTTTTACTCTCCTGATCTCTACCTTAACTCTACTCCGACAAACACTGCACTCTTCAAGGGATCCACTTGATCCCAGCTGCGTATGCATGCCATATGGCTCCTTTTTGACCACAGCCTCAATATCCCGAGTCATCCAAGGTTCCCTCCTCTACCAGCCTGAGAGGAATGTGCTCACCCTGAACCCTAGTTAACACCTTTTTGAAAGACTCCCACTTGCCAGCTGTCCCCTTGCCTGCAAATAGCTGATCAATAATTTTGCAATAAAATTAGAAGGGCACTGCAGGGCTACAGAATTGGACAAATGTGAGACTGACAGAATTGCTCGACAGAGAGTTGGCATCGACTCGAGTTGCTGACTAACTCATTCTGTGCTGCAATGCTCTGAGGCTGGAAATATATAACAAAACAACAGTACTATATTACAAGACTGGAAATAAATGTACTTTATAACAGAACCATAAATAATACATATATGGCGACTAGGGGCTTCTCAAAGTAACTTCAATGTAAGCCTCCTTGTGACAATAAAGATTATTATCATTAATATGTACCATATAACAACATGAGACATATCTCTGTCTGATATTAATTTACTGTCCCCTTAAATGTCAGCCATCTCCTGGGGAAACCAGCCCTTTAATTGTGAACATTCGGAAAGAGACCATCCTTTTAGCCAGACAAATAAATATGTCAAGCTGAGGGAGCAAAGGATGCCAATATCTTTAAGAGAGAGAGAGACCTGGGCCGACCTTTCCAGAGTCTGCACCCTCCCTGGATTCACTTCCTTTCCCTTCAGTTGCTGTAAGTGACCAATTGAAGGTCAGAATGAGAAAAGAAATGGAAAGGGAGAGAAAAGAAAGTGTTTTACTCCTAGATGTTGGAGACAGGAGGACGTTTCAGTCGATGTGAAGCTCAGTCTTCATTCACACAACGTCTGCGCTCTGACTGTCCTGGTCCTCCAACTCTTCCCCCACACATGCGCAAGCTCCCCTCACCCTTGGGCGTGCACAGTTGCGGGCCGCACGTTTGCACGGCGGATAGAGTGGTTTCCGCAGCGCGGGGCATTATGGGGGCTTCGGCCGCCATTACTCATTCGGAGCCCAGTCTCCAAACTCCTTGGACTTGGGACTTTGGGGGGGGGGGGGGGTAGTCACTGGATTGGATTATGACGCCCCCCCTTAGTAAAACAGTTTGTTAACTTCAGGTGTAAAGATTTAGACACCTGGGTGACATATTGGGGAGAGCAACAGGTGAGAGTGAAACTGAACCCGAGAGTCAGCACCTTCCAGGAGGAGAATTGGGGAAAAAGCAGGAAGTACTTCTGCACTGTATGTTGTATGTTCTATGGGGATAGTGGGATTAATTAGTGTTGAAATCAATTGGGAGGAGGGAGTGTGTGGGGGATAGAGATTTATAGTTTCGGAAGAAGGATTTCTGTGACAACAAGAATTATCAATTCTGAATTTCTATCCTATAATTACAGTGATGACTTGATGATGTCAATCCTATTACGCCCATTAAAGTCTCTATCAGGTCAGTCTTCAACCTTCTCTTTTCCAGAGAAAATATTACCAGCCTGTTCAACATATCCTGTAACTTAATCCCTCTCAGTTCTGGTATCATCCCTGTGAAACTTTCTAGAGATGCAGGTAGGGCAGTGGATGTTGTCTATATGGACTTCAGTAAGGCATTTGACAAGGTCCCTCATGGCAGACTGGTACAAAAGGTGAAGTCACACGGGATCAGGGGTGAGCTGGCAAGATGGATACAGAACTGGCTAGGTCATAGAAGGCAGAGAGTAGCAATGGAAGGGTGCTTTTCTGATTGGAGGGCTGTGACTCGTGGTGTTCCCCAGGGAACCGTGCTAGGACCTTTGCTGTTCATAGTATATATAAATGAATTGGAGGAAAATGTAACTGGTCTGATTAGTAAGTTTGCGGATGACGCAAAGGTTGGTGGAATTGCGGATAGCAGTGAGGACAGTCGGAGGATACAGCAGGATTTAGATCATTTGGAGACTTGGGCGGAAAGATGGCAGATGGAGTTTAAACCGGACAAATGTGAGGTTTTGCATTTTCGAAGGTCTAATGCAAGTAGAGAATATACAGTGAATGGTAGAACCCTCAAGAGTATTGACGGTCAGAGAGATCTAGGTGTACAGGTCCACAGATCACTGAAAGGGGCAACACAGGTGGAGAAGGTAGTCAAGAAGGCATACGGAATGCTTGACTTCATTGGCCGGGCATTGAGTATAAATATTGGCAAGTCATGTTGCACCTGTATAGAATCTTAGTTCGTCCACAATTGGAGTATAGTGTTCAATTCTGGTCGCCACACTACCAGAAGGATGTGGAGGCTTTCGAGAGGGTGCAGACGAGATTTACCAGGATGTTGCCTGATATGGAGAGCATTAGCTATGAGGAGAGGTTGAATAAACTCGGTTTGTTCTCACTGGAATGACGGAGATTGAGGGGCGACCTGATAGAAGTCTACAAAATTATGAGGGGCATAAACAGGGTGGATAGTCAAATACTTTTTCCAGGGTAGAGGGGTCAGTCACTAGGGGGCATAGGTTTAAGGTGCGAGGGGCAAAGTTTAGAGGAGATGTACGAGGCAAGCTTTTTTACACAGAGGGTAGTGGGTGCCTGGAACTCACGACCGGAGGAGCTGGTGGAAGCAGGGACAATAGAGACGTTTAAGGGGCATCTTGACAAATACATGAATAGGATGGGAATAGAGGGACACGGACCCCGGAAGTGCAAAAGATTTTAGTTTAGACGGGCAGCATGGTCGGCACAGGCTTGGAGGGCCGAAGGGCCTGTTCCTGTGCTGTACTTCTCTTTGTTCTTTGTTGTCTTTCCGTTTGAACGAGCAGATAATTAATATTTGGGCTTAGTATAATTTAGTTACAGGTGCCTAATTGCTCTATTCTAAATTGACTCTCCTAAAGGTTTAGTTAGGAAAAGCCTTAAACATCTGGCAAGACAGAACTGTGAAATATCAAATACTATCAATGCTTTAGTTCAAGTGACTTCACCATCTGAGAAGACAGCTAACAATATCAATGTTTATTTAAAAAACATGAACGACTTTCACCCCTTCAATCTTTTTTTAAACATGTTTTTCAGTGGGTTTTTGAACAAAGTATATTTACTGTTATGTACACAGAATAAAATATACATATATATATATATATATATATATATAGAAGAGCACACACAAACAAAAAATAATAAAATAAAATAGCTGGTAGGGTATTATGCACTAGCTCAACAACAGCAACTCTGTACAATTGGCAATATTATTTTTAACACATAAGTAGGCATCTGTTTGTGGGGGAGGGGGCAACTGGGGAGGTACATATACATTTGGGTGCCAGAGAAACAATTACAGAGGGCAATACTCGAATGGATCTGGTGTTGTTCACCCCTTCAATTGACCGACCACCCCAGGTAGGGGTGTGAAACAGCGATTTCCCAAAATCCTGCCACAGGAGCACTGAGTATCTCCATGACTAGAGTCCAACTTGCAACGCCCAAGATTACTCACAAATCCCACGTTTACCTCTTGAATTAACATTCCCTGATCTGAATAAGACCTGTTGTAATCAGACAATTGGTTATTGTTTTTATTGGGTTAATTTTATTGGATTTAACCATTTATGTAAATTGCTCCTTGGAGCAGAACAATGGGACTGTTCAGGATCTTTCTATTATCCGGAAGGTAGGGAGGTGGAGGTAGTGGTCGCAATGGACGCAGAGAAGGCTTTTGAATCGGGTAGAATGGGAATATCTGTGGGAGGTACTGGGACGGTTTGAATTTAGGCGGGGCTTTATTGACTGGGTCAGGTTGCTGTATGAGGCTCCTGTGGCAGGTGTACGGACGAATAGGACAACATTGGACTACTTTAGACTGCACCGGGGGACGAGACACGGATACCCCTTCTCCCCACTGTTGTTCGCACTAGCTATTAGAGCCACTGGCAATTGCTCTGAGAGCTTCAAGGGGCTGGAGAGGGGGGGGGGGGGGGAGTGGAGCACAGGGTCTCACTTTATGCAGATGACCTGCTTCTGTATGTATCGGACCCAATAGAGGGGATGGAAGAAATCATGAGGATTCTCGGGGAATTTGGCTGGTTTTCGGGGTATAAGCTAAATGTGGTGAAAAGTGAGATGTTTGCGGTCCGGGCGAGGGGACAGGAACGGTGATTGGGGGAGCTACCGTTTAGATTAGTGGGGAAATGCTTTAGGTATCTAGGCATCCATGTGGCGCGGGAATGGGAATGGCTGCATAAATTAAATCTGGCCCGACTAGTAGACCAAATGAAGGACGATTCTCGGAGATGGGACGCGCTTCCGTTGTCACTGGCTGGGAGGGTGCAGATGGTGAAGATGATGGTCCTCCCGAGATTTCTGTTTGTATTTCAGTGTCTCCCCATTTTTGTTCCGAGGTCCTTTTTTAAACGGGTTAACAAAGTGATCACTGGCTTTATTTGGGCGGGCAATACCCCACGAGTAAGGAAGGTAATGCTTGAGCGGAGTTGGGGAAATGGCGGGCTGGCGCTGCCAAATTTCAGTAACTATTACTGGGTGGTGAATATAGCCATGATCAGGAAGTGGGTGGGGGGGGGGGGGGGGGGGGAGGTCGGCATAGCAGCGTATGGAGGCGGCTTCATGCAAGGGCACCAGTTTAGGTGTATTGGTAACTGCGCCTCTGCTGTTCCCGCCGGCACAGTACTTCACCAGCCCCGTGGTGGTGGCAGCCCTGAGAGTCTGGGGGCAATGGAGGAGACATGGGAGCAGATGGAGCATTGGTCTGGTTCTCAATCTGTAATAGTCACCGGTTTGCCCCGGGAAGTATGGATATGAGGTTCCGGGCATGCCAGAGAGCAGGGATTGAGAGGATGGGGGATATGTTTATAGAGGGGAGCGTTCCGAATATGAGGGCGCTGGAGGAGAAGTTTGGGTTGGCGAGGGGAAACAAATTCAGGTACCTGTAGGTGCGGGACTTCCTACGTAGACAGGTGTCAACCTTCCCGCTCCTACGACCAAGGGAGATTCAGGACAGGGTAGTTTCCAGAGGGTGGGTGGGAGAGGGGAGTGTCTCCGACATTTATAAGGAACTTATGGGGTCAGAGGAGACGCAGACCGAGGAGCTGAAGCGCAAGTGGGAGGAGGAACTGGGAGGAGAGATAGAGGATGGTCTGTGGGCAGACGCTTTGAGCAGAGTCAATGTGCCAGGCTCAGCCTGATTACAATTCAAGGTCGTTCATCAGGCTCACATGACAGGGGCCTGGATGAGCAGATTCTCTGGGGTGGAATACAAGTGTGCAAAGTGTGCGGGAGGACCAGCGAACCATGTCCACATGTTTTGGGCATGTCCGAAGCTTCGGGGATTTTGGCTGGGGTTTGCAGATGTCATGTCCACGGTGTTAAAAACAAGGGTGGCACCGAGTTCAGAGGTGGCGATTTCCGGGGTGTCAGAAGATCCGGGAATCAGGAGAAAGAGGCAAACGTTCGGGCCTTTGCTGCCCTAGTAGCCCGGAGACAGATACTATTAGCATGGAGGGACTCCAAGCCCCCAAAGTCGGAGACCTGGCTAGCGGACATGGCTAGCTTTCTCTGTTTGGAGAAAATCAAGTTCGCCTTGAGAGGGTCAATGTTAGGGTTCGCCCGGAGGTGGCAACCATTCGTCGATTTCTTTGCGGAAAATTAATCGTCAGCAGGAGGTGGGGTTAGGTTAGTTTAGAGTAGGGGGTTAATAAAGGTGGGACCTGTAAAGGAGGGAGACATCTTTTGCACTATGTTTATAGATTCATGTACATTGTTTATTTTGTTGTTGTTGTAAGACCAGAACTACCTCAATAAAATGTTTATTATATAAAAAAGGGTCTACAAGACACATGTTCAGGTAGAACAGGAAACTGAGGAGATTAATAATAACATCAAGCAGACAAAGGAGACAACTTGGTCGGACAATATTTGGGATTGGGCCTCTAATATGGACATACACCCTTGGATACAGGTCACATTGCATTTTGTTATTGCTGTTGTTCTTGTAACTATACATCAAGCTTCAATGATAATTATGTTTAAGAGATGGAAAAAGGCAAATGGAAGAGAGATTCAATGTGGAATAGGTAATGAGACGTAGGGATTTGTTTCTAAATATAAAAATACATAATTAAACAAGCTTTTAATAACTGTAACTAAGTATGTAATTGAATACGTTTTGAATAATGTAAAGAAATGATGTATCTTGGACTCACACTGGGAAATACAGTTGCCCAAACTAGTGGCCCCATACGTTTATATTTATGGGATCAAAGGGGGAAATGTGATACTGGGAACAGGTTGACAAGGAAGAAAAACACACATAGGCCAAAAAATAGGAACTGCCAAATAAGGCCCTGGCTAAATTCGATACTGGACATCTGCCAGAGCACCCAGGTCAGTACAGAAATTCATTACACTATATGGAACTTTGTGATTCCCACTTACAGTAGTTAACAGTTTTACACAAAGGGCAAAAAAAACATATTATGAATACCTAATTAACTACGAGGCAGAAGTAATCAACTTAACAGCATGCAAATGATATCAGACTCCATAATGGACTAATAGCTGGTCAGCCAAGAGTGTTTCAGAGGACAATGGATCTTGTTTGAATCACCCTGGGTGAACAGGAGTATCCTGTTTATTCCTATTTCTGAGTTTAAGTCTGGATGGGACAATAGAACTCAGGCCAGTTATGGGTGTGTACTTACAACTCAGTGCTAGCAGAACTGGTATAGAAGAAGGAACATTGAAACCTGTCGCGAGTGACAACCTGGGAATCTCCCAGGCACAACTATCACAAGAAGAAGGGGCCCTGGGCTCTGAGCTCAGAGAAGAAGGTATCCACATCGAGTGATCTTGGCCTGGCCAGCTTACTTCACGAAGTGCGGGTAATACCTGGAGCTCAGATGTGAGTCTGAGTCATATTCAGTGTGAGTGCTGTTGAAGATTGTAATGCCCAAATAAAACAGAAGAACAGCAAAACAATCAGAGAATTGTGAATAAAATTGGGTGAACCCATGAATCTGTTTTGTCCTTTGTTCGTCTCATAAGTAAGGATAACTGGGTAAAATATTTAATAATAAACTGGTCAAAGTATCTGATAATTCACCGGACAACAAATGGAAAAGTGACAAATTTTAGATCTACCTGTAGTTTAAAAAAATATATATATATTTGTATTGAGGCATTTATATTAGAATTGTAACAATTTTAACAAGATAATAAAATAACAAAATGAACAACACACACCCAACCAACAAAGCCCTAGTCGACATGGTTTACATCAACGACACCCAAATCCCAGTTCCCCCTAACCTCCCCCACCTTTCCCCCCCCCCCCCCCCCCCCCGCCCCTGCCCCTCCCACTGCTGACAGCTTAATTTTTCCCAGAGAAGTCGATAATCTGCCCTCTGGGCAGATCTACCTGTAGTGGTAGGAAATCATTATTTACTCTCCAGGATAAAATAAATGTCCTTCATCCGATTTTAGGGATCATTTCAGTGGAAATGTGCTCTCCCAGGCTCAAAGAGCATCAGCCCACTGGAAGAAAATTGAGGGAAGGACCAGTCCAACAAAAAGAAACCCTCCGACTTCATCAACTTTCAAAATGAACATCGTTCAGTCCTGGTTGTGATTAACAGCAGAATCCAACCCCCATCATCACTTGTGAATTCGTTGGTGCCTCAGCAGGTGAGATGACTGAGTGAATAGCTTCCCACACTCGGAGCAGGTGAACGGCCTCTCCCGAGTGTCAACTCGCTGGTGGGTCCGCAGGTTAGATGGATCATTAACTTCCTTCCCACATTCCGAGCAGATGAACGGCTTCTCCTCAGTGTGAACTCGCTGGTGTGTCTGCAAGTGAGATAACTGACTGAATCCCTTCTCACATAGAGAGCAGGTGTATGGCCTCTCTCCAGTATGAACTCTGTGGTGTATCTGTAAGTGAGATAACTGACTGAAGCCCTTTCCACACAGAGAGCAGGGGTATGGTTTATCTCCAGAGTGAACCCGTTGATGTGTCAGCAGGCCAGATAAAGCTATAAATTCCTTCCCACACTCAGTGCAGGAGAATGGCCTCTCTCCAGTGTGAACTCGCTGGTGTCTCACTAGGTGGGATGAATGAATGAATCCCTTCCCACACACAAAGCAAGTGAACGGCCTCTCCCCAGTGTGACTGTGTCGATGAATTTCAAGATGAGATGGGGATATGAATCCATTCCCACAGTCTCCACATTTCCAAGGTTTCTCCAAGGTGCAAACGTTCTTGTGTCACTCAAATTCCAAGATGAGCTCAAGGCCAGACAAACACAGAACACGTGTGCTGTCTCTCCCTGCTGTGAATGGTGTGACGTTTTTCAGGCTGTGTAACTGGTTAAATTCTTTGCACAGTCAGTGCACAGGAACACTCTTACTCAAGTATCACAATGTCATTAAGAGAGAACCAACCTTTCCAGAGACCTGCCCTATTGAAGTCACCAATGTCTGACCAGAGTGAGAAAATAAATGGAAAGGGGGAGACATTGATTTGCTCCCAGATGTTGCCCAGAAGAGGGAGCTTTAATCTGAAACTCATTGCCCAACCTCCGCATTGGACGTCACAATCTAGCCCTGCCTGAATCAGCCTATTGGAATCATGCTGCTCCTTGATGACGTCTCTGGGTTCCAATGCGCAGGCCCAGCGTGGCTGAGCCCCCGCCCCCGCGCGCCCCCGCCCCCGCCGCCCGCCAGCCAATGTTCCGCTCCCCTGACACCTCGCAAAACAAGGTTTCCAGGCAACCGGGTGACGGCTCCGGCCACAGCGAGAAGCCGCTCGATGATTTCCCATTCCCATCGGCCGAGGACTGCGCATGTCCAAGGAAAGGGGAAGTTGCGGAGGCGAGCTCGCCCTTGACATTCCTACTGAGGTATTGACCAATGGCAAGAGTCAGAGCACCGGAAGGACTTTTGACCTCCAGCCAATCAGAACGAGATTGAGCTTCACACAGACTGAAATCGCCTCCTGTCTCCAACATTTGTGAGTAACACACTTTCTTTTCTCCCCCTTTCCATTTCTTTTCTCCCCCTTTCCATTTCTTTTCTCATTCTGACCTTCAATTGGTCACTTGCAGCAACTGAAGGGGAAGGAAGTGAATCCAGGGATGGTGCAGACTCTGGAAAGGTTGGTCCAGGTCTCTCTCTCTCTCTCTCTCTTAAAGACCTTTGCTCCCTCAGCTTAACACATTTATTTGTCCGGCTAAAAAGGATGGTCTCTTTCCTAATGTTCACAATTAAAGGGCTGACATTTAAGGGGGACAGTAAATTCATATCGGAAGAGATATGTCTAGTGTTATATGATACAGATTCGATAGATTATTGATGGTTCTGTAATTAAGGATATTTATTATTATTTTTAGTCTTGTAATATTCTACTGTAGCTACATTATATATTTCCAGGCGTCGATTCATTGTGGCACAGGCAGGGTCCATCCAGTAACCAGAGCCTATGCCGAATTTGGGTACAACAATCCAGTCAGTTCCATTCCCCACTATAGCCCCGTTCTCCTGCAAGATTAATTGCAGTTTGAAATTATTCTTATTCACCGCCACCACTGGCGTACAAAGTGATTTTTAGATTTTGCCCACTCAATGTCTAAATAAAGTTCTTCCTCACACCCGCACTATATCTCTAATTAGGATATACAGTCCTGTATCTCAAAATCTGTTGTGCAGCTCATGATGTACATAGAAATATATCTGTATTGGATTGGATTGGATTTGTTTATTGTCACGTGTACCGAGGTACAGTGAAAAGTATTTTTCTGCGAGCAGCTCAACAGATCATTAAATACATGGGAAGAAAAGAAAATACATAATAGGGCAACACAACATATAACGTAAAGCCTATATTAAGATTTTTGTGTGTCTGTCTCCAGGCTATGAATCACTCCTTTAGGAGGATTGGGAGGGTGTATATTAGATGTAACAGAATGAGAATGGAGGGAGAGTGTGTTGGATGGAGATTTACTTTTGGGGAATGAGAGGACTGAATGTTCCACAAAAACTAGAATTGCCTGTTCTAAATTTCTATCCTCTACTCACAGTGATGAATTTTGTAAACTCCTTTTGCAGGATATCAGAAGGAGAGAATTTTCAGACAGGAAATGGAGACCAAAATTTTTCATCAAGATCTGAAAGAGTCACGCAACTCATCAGGAATGTTTGTCTGATTCAGAAGTTTTTGAACATCAGTGTGACTGGGAAAGTACCGAGACACACACACCCGAGTGTGAGAATTCCAGCTTTAAGCAGTTACACAGCTTGAAAAAACCATTACCCTTTGGAGCAGGGAAAGACCGTCCACAAGTTCTGTGTGTGGACACTTCAGTTAATTGTTGAACATGGAGAGCCACAAGAACACCTGCACCATGGGGAAACCATGGAAATGTGGGGAATGTGGGAAGAGATTCATATCACCATCAAAGCTGGAAATTCATCGACGCAGTCACACTGGGGAGAGGCCATTCACCTGTGCTGTGTGTGGGAAGGGATTCACAAATTCATCCCACCTTCTGACACACCGGCGAGTTCACACGAGTGACAGACCATTCAACTGCTCTGAGTGTGAGGCGAGATTCAGTCGGTCATCCCACCTGCTGAGACACCAGCGCACTCACACTGAGGATAGGCCGTTCAACTGCACTGAGTGTGGGAAGGGATTCAAACATTCATCCACCCTGCAGAAACATCAGCGAGTTCATACTGGGGAGCGTCCGTTCATCTGCTCTGAGTGTGGGAAGGAATTTGCTCAGTTATCCAACCTGCTGACGCACCAGCGAGTTCACACTGGGGAGAGACAATTCAGCTGCTCTCATTGCACAAAGAGTTTTAGATGGTCATCCAACCTGCTGGAACACCAGCGAGTTCACACCGGAGAGAGGCCATTCACCTGCACTGAGTGTGGGAAGGGATTTATTCAGCTGACCAAACTGCAAATGCATCAACGAATTCACACTGGGGAGAGGCCATTCACCTGTTCTGAATGTGGGACGGGATTTAGAGATTCTTCCGCGTTGGTGAGACACCAGCGAATTCACAGTGGGGAGAGGCCGTTCTCCTGCTCAGTGTGTGACAAGAGATTCAGTCATTTATCCAGCCTCTTGAGACACCAGCGAGTTCATACTGGGGAGAGGCCGTTCTCCTGCTCTGAATGTGGGAAGGGATTCAGGGATTCATCCAACCTGCGGATACACCAGCGAATTCACACCGGGCAGAGATTGTTCACCTGTTTTAAGTGTGGTAAGGGATTTGCTCGGTCATCCCACCTGCTGAGACATCGGTGTTAAACTCAGATGGAACCTCTGTGATAAGAACTAGAAAGCAAGTCTTCTTCAACTCCAATTTTATTGTGTTCTACAATCACTTCTCCTCCACCTGTATCCCCTTTACACATATTTGCAATCTCTCAAACAATGTGGTCGATTAAGCAACTAAATTTAAGCACTGGGGAACATTAACTCTTTCCTAACAGATTTGCAAATAATAATTTCTAAGTTTGATGTAAATTACCACAACAAATTATACAAATGTATCTATTTTCGTTTTGACAATAAATGCACCCTATTCCTTGTTCTTAAAACATTTTTTTTTAATATCCACCCTCACATTCTCTTCCTTAAGGGAAAAGACTCCCCTCTTTAACAATTTCTAATAACTTCTTCAAACTTGCCCCTTTTCATGTCAGACAGTCAGATAAATGGAACTGCTATCAACATCACTTGATCTTGTCAATCTCCCTGTTCTCGAGCATCTGTTTTAGGATCGCTATGTTAATCTGCAGTCTCTTTTCATTGAAGCTTTTTGCAGAGAGGACATTCTCCCAAAGGGACATATTGTCTATGTGACACTCTATATCTATTGTCTATGTGACACTCTATATGTATTGTCTATGTGACATTCTATATGTATTGTTCCCATAATGTCCTGTTCCATTGAAAATGTTTGCCAGGATCTTGGATATAAAAAATGCCATATCTACTGCCTCCACAAAGACAAGTGTCTCTGCTGCCAATGTACTTTTTACCACTCTTCTTATCATTTTAGTTTCCCGTGTCAAAGGGCAACATTCACCTTTCTCCCCCTGGAGGAAAACTATAAATCCTCCTGCACTCGAAAAGCCATCACAGAGATTAGCATAAGATGTGTCCCTGTAAACAATCAGTTTCCATTGTCTAATCTTACTTAAAGATGGGAATTTCAAAACACAATTCTCCAATTTTAATTTTGCCAAAGTTTTGTTTGCTGCAATAGTTTCTTCAATTTTAGGATCGTTCATTTCAGTGCTTAGCCTCTAAAACACCAAAGCTGCCGTCCGGTCTTGTTTGTCCACAATTATTTTCTTTTCTTTACTGTGTAGAATTATTGACTGACCCTACTTAGTTGCCAAGTTGACAAAGTGTGAATGAAAATGTTCTTTTCTTTATCCCTCACCAGAAGGTCCACGGCTACAACTTCATTAAAATCTTTCACTGAGGGCATACTCTCTATGGGTTGGGATGGCGTTCTTCTATATTTCTTACATATATCACATCTAGCGTTTATCTGTTCTTTATTCCGATACCTTCCCCTCCACCACTCCCGCTTTTGACACTCCCTTATCCTGTAGCCCCTGGGGCGGTGGGTACGGAAAGGTTGAAACCTGCCTCCGCACAAAGTCCCTCACCTACAAGTAGCCAAACCAATTCCCAGCAGGCAGTTCAAACTCCTCCTCCAACTCTCCCAAACACGGAAAGCCACCATCTATAAACAAATCCTCAAAATCGCTCCATCCCCGCCCGCTGCCACCCCCAAAACCCCCATCCAGCCCCCCTGGAGCAAACCAGTGGTTACCACATATCGGTGCCCACACTGACGCCCCCTCCAGCCCCATGTGCTGCCGCCATTGTCCCCACACCCTCAGGGCTTATGGAGTACCTGGTCGGTGAGAACGGCAAAGGTGCCGTTAACAGTGCCCCTAAACATGAGTCCTTACACAAGGCTGCCTCCACCCGCTCCCACACGACCCCCTCTCCCACTACCCATTTCCTCCCGTCCTTCACTTTCCCGATCTCTCTCGCTGCCTTCTGCTTCCTCAGCTGGTGCGCCAGCATCCTGCTCGCTTTCTCCCCATATTCATGAACCGTCCCTCTCGCCCTTCTCAGCTGCCCCACCCGCCTTCCCCGTGGCTAACAATCCGATCTCCATCTGCAGCTTCTGCCGCTCCTTCAACAGCCCCGCCTCCGGGGCCTCCGAATACCTCCTGTCCACCTGCAGGATCACCTCCACTAGCCTTTCCATCTCCAGCCACACTGCCTTCCCCCTGTGCGCCCGTATCTAGATAAACTCCCCCTTCACTACTGCCTTCAATGCTTCCCGCAAAGTGGCCGCGAGACCTCCCCTGTGTCGTTTCGCTCCACAAACCCCCTAATGGCCTCCCTCACCCACTCACAAACCTCCTCGTCTGTCAAAAGCCCCACATCTAGCCTCCATTGTGGGCACTGGTCCCCTCCCTTATTCACCCGCAAGCCAACCCAATGCAGCGCATGATCCAATGCAACAATCGCTGCAATGCAACAATCGCTGACTACTCCACATCGACTCGCCCCACCAACAGGACCAAAAAGTCAATTCGGGAGTACACCCTGTGTACATGTGAAAAGAACAAAAATTCCTTTGCCCTCAGCCTACCAAACCTCCACAGATCCCCCCCCCCCCCCCATGTTCTCCAGAAACCCACTCCGCCGACACCCTCATAGACCCCGAACTCGACCGATCCAACCTTGGGTCCAAATCCCCCCCATTATCAACTGATCCGAGTCCAGATCAGGGATCTTCCCCAACACCCACCTCATAAACTCCACATCGTCATAGTTCGGAGCACAAATATTCACCAACACCAACAGCATCCCCTCCAATTTCCCATTCACCATCAGATACCTCCCCCCCAAAGTCAGCCTCTTCGAACGCCACCGTTTGTTAATCAAAATTGCCATAACCCTCGTCTTAGAATCTAATCCTGAATGGAATACCTGCCCTACCCACCCTTTCCTCAGCCTAGTCTGACCCCCAAACTTCATATGTGTCTCCTGTAACAGAGCTATGTCCGCCATTAGACTCTTTAAATGTGCAAACAAACTGGCCCTCTTGACCGGCCCATTCATATCTCTCACGTTCCATGTAATCAGGCCCACCTTCAGGCACCCACCATCATTGACCCCTCCCCTGTCAGCACTACCTCCCCCTCTCCCCCATCACAAAATAACAACACCAAACCCCATCAACACACTAACCACCTGCTCACCCCCCACTGTGCTTCCGTGAGCTAGTCCACCCAGCAAGTCTGGTAGCCCCCACCCATGGCACCTAGCATCTTACACCCCACTGATTCCCCTCCCCTCCGCTCAAACATCCTCCCAGTGCAAACTTAACAACACCCACCCAACACAAAGAAAAGAACAAGAACAGATTCCGAGCAATGGTCCCAAACACAATACAAAAACAAACAGAAAGCAAACATCTCCTCAAACATTCAGTGTCCCCCTTCTCCTGCCAGTTCATTGTCACTGACAAATTCCATCACCTCCTCCGGCATCCCAAAGTACAGCTCCCGACCCTTATAGATCACCCACAGGCGCGCCGGGTACAGCATACCGAAATTCACCCCCTTCTTTTTAAAAAAATATATTTATTAAGATTTTTAACACAATTTTTCACCCTTACAAACAAAACCTCCCCCCGCCCTGTAACAGAAAGAAAGAAAGCGCACATAGCAAGACATGAACATAGTAAAACGATATGTTACAGAGCTTTGTACATTGGATTCCTCCCGTACATGTCAGTTTTCCAGATCCTTCATGTATTTTCTTGCTCAAATACCCCCCAGACAGACCCCCCTTCCCCCTCCCTCCCCCCCCCCATGCAAGACATCCCCCCCCCTCCCCCCCACCCCCCCGCCTCACCCCTCCTGGGTTGCTGCTGCTGCTGACCGATCTTCATCTAACGCTCCGCGAGATAGTCTAGGAACGGTTGCCACCACCTGTAGAACGCCTGCGCAGACCCTCTCAAGGCAAACATTATCCTCTCCAACTTGATAAATCCTGCCATATCATTTATCCAGGCCTCCTTCCACATTAGCAAGATCCTTCGCCGGGCTACTAGGGACGCAAACGCCAGAATGCCGGCCTCTTTCGCCTCCTGCACTCCCGGTTCGTCCACTACTCCAAATAGTGCGAGCCCCCAGCTTGGCTTGACCCGGACTTTCACCACCTTAGATACTGTTCCCGCCACTCCCCTCCAGAACCCCTCCAGTGCCGGGCATGACCAAAACATATGGACATGGTTTGCCGGTCTTCCTGAGCACCTCCCACATCTGTCCTCCACCCCAAAGAACCTACTCAGCCTCGCCCCCGTCATGTGCACTCTATCAACCACCTTAAATTGTATTAGGCGCCTGGCACACGAGGAAGAGGAATTAACCCTACTTAGGGCATCAGCCCATAGCCCCTCCTCAATCTCCTCCCCCAGCTCCTCCTCCCATTTACCCTTCAGCTCCTCTACCAACGCCTCCCCCTCTTCTTTCCTCTCCTGGTATATCGCCGACACCTTGCCCTCTCCGACCCATACACCCGAGATCACCCTATCTTGAATCTCCTGTGCCGGGAGCAATGGGAATTCCCTCACCTGTCGCCTCACAAACGCCCTCACCTGCATGTATCTGAAAGCATTTCCCGGGGGTAGCCCAAACATCTCCTCCAGTGCCCCTAGGCTCGCAAACGTCCCATCAATGAACAGGTCCCCCATTCTTCTAATCCCTGCCCGATGCCAGCTCTGAAACCTCCTGTCCATCCTTCTTGGGACAAACCGATGGTTATCTCTGATCGGGGACCACACCGAGGCTCCCATTGCACCCCTGTGCCTTCTCCACTGGCCCCATATCTTTAGCGTTGCCGCCACCACCGGACTCGTGGTGTACCTTGTCGGCGAGAGCGGCAGCGGTGCCGTCACCAGCGCCCCCAGGCTCGTTCCTTTGCAGGACGCCATCTCCAACCTCTTCCATGCCGCCCCCTCTCCCTCCATCACCCACTGACGGATCATCGCCACATTTGCTGCCCAGTAGTAGCCACCCAGATTCGGCAGCGCCAACCCTCCTCGGTCCCTACTGCGCTCCAGAAACCCTCTCCTTACTCTCGGGGTCTTATTCGCCCACACAAATCCAATCATACTCCTGCCTACCCTCTTAAAAAAGGCCTTGGTGATTACAATTGGAAGGCACTGGAACACAAAAAGAAACCTCAGGAGGACCACCATTTTGACCGACTGCACTCTACCCGCTAGCAAGAGCGGCAACATGTCCCATCGTTTGAAGTCCTCCTTCATCTGCTCCACCAGCCTCGTCAGATTCAGTTTATGTAGGGCCCCCCAACTCCTAGCTATTTGGATCCCCAGGTACCGAAAGCTCCTTTCCGCCCTCCTCAGCGGTAGATCGTCTATCCCCCTTTCCTGGTCTCCTGACTGTACTACAAAAAGCTCACTCTTCCCTACATTAAGCTTATAGCCCGAAAAATCCCCAAACTCCCTTAGAGTCTGCATGACCTCCACCATCCCCTCCACTGAATCTGCCACATACAGCAACAGGTCGTCTGCATAAAGCGACACTCGATGCTCCTCTCCCCCTCGGACCACCCCCCTCCATTTCCTCGACTCCCTTAATGACATGGCCAAGGGTTCAATTGCTAATGCAAACAACAGGGGGGACAGGGGGCACCCCTGCCTCGTCCCACGATACAGCTGAAAATACTCCGACCTCCGCCGATTCGTAACCACACTCGCCACCGGGGCTCTGTAAAGGAGCTTAACCCAACTAATAAACCCTCCCTCGAACACAAACCTACGCAGCACTTCCCAGAGGTACTCCTACTCTACTCGGTCAAAGGCCTTCTCCGCGTCCATAGCTGCCACTATCTCCGCCTCTCCCTCCACCGATGGCATCATTATCACGTTTAGGAGCCTCCGCACATTGGTATTTAACTGCCTGCCCTTTACAAATCCTGTCTGGTCCTCGTGAATCACCCCGGGACACAGTCCTCGATCCTCGTAGCCAGCACTTTTGCCAGCAACTTAGCATCCACGTTGAGGAGCGAGATCGACCTGTACGACCCACATTGCAGTGGGTCCTTGTCCCGCTTCAGGATCAAAGAGATGGTGGCCTCCGACATTGTCGGGGGCAGGGTCCCTCCCTCCCTTGCCTCATTTAAAGTCCTCACTAGCAACGGGGCCAACAGGTCTACGTACTTCCTACAGAACTCAACCGGGAACCCGTCCGGTCCCGGGGCCTTCCCTGCCTGCATACTCCCCAGACCTTTGCTCAGCTCCTCCAACCCAATTGATGCCCCCAAACCAGCCGCCACCTGCTCCTCCACCCTCGGGAACCTCAGTTGGTCCAAGAATCGTCTCATCCCCTCTTCCCCCGCTGGGGGCTGGGATCTGTACAGCTCCTCATAGAAGGCCTTGAATGCCTTATTTACTTTTGTCGCACTCCGCACCGTAGCTCCCCTTCCATCCTTGACTCCACCTATTTCCCTCACTGCCATCCTCTTACGGAGCTGGTGTGCCAGCATCCGACTCGCCTTCTCCCCATACTCGTACGTTGCCCCCTGCGCTTTCCTCCACTGTGCCTCTGCCTTCCCTGTGGTCAACAGGTCAAACTCCATCTGGAGGCGCGCCTTTCCCTAAGTAATTCCTCTTCAGGGGCATCTGCGTATCTCCTGTCCACTCTTGAAATCTCCCCCACTAACCTCTCCCTTTCCATGCCCTCTATCTTCTCCCTATGAGCCCTGATGGAGATTAGCTCTCCCCTGATCACCGCCTTCAGCGCCTCCCATACCACCCCCACCCGCACCTCCCCGTTGTCGCTGGCCTCCAAGTACCTTTCAATACACCCCCTCACCCTCCCACACACCGCCTCATCTGCCAGCAGTCCCACATCCAACCGCCACAACGGGCGTTGGTCCCTCTCCTCTCCCAACTCCAGTTCCACCCAGTGCGGGGCGTGATCTGAAATGGCTATGGCCGAATACTCCGTTCCCTCCACTTTCGGGATCAGCGCCCTGCCCAGAACAAAAAAATCTATCCGGGAGTAGGCTTTGTGCACGTGGGAGAAAAAAGAAAATTCCCTGGCCTGCGGCCTGGCAAACCTCCACGGGTCCACTCCCCCCATCTGATCCATAAACCCCCTAAGCACCTTGGCCGCAGCCGGCCTCTTTACGGTCCTAGATCTGGAGCGAGCCAGTGCTGGGTCCAACACCGTATTAAAATCCCCACCCATTATCAAGCTTCCTACCTCCGGGTCCGGAATGCGCCCCAACATGCGCTTCATGAATCCGGCATCATCCCAGTTCGGGGTGTATACATTTACCAATACCACACACCTCCCATGCAACTTACCGCTCACCATCACGTATCGACCTCCATTGTCCACTATGATATTCTTGGCCTCAAATGACACCCGCTTCCCCACCAATATTGCCACCCCTCTGTTCCCCACCAATATTGCCACCCCTCTGTTCTTCGCATCCAGCCCCAAATGGAATACCTGTCCTACCCATCCCTTTCTTAACCTGACCTGATCCGCCACCTTCAAATGTGTCTCCTGGAGCATGACCACGTCTGCCTTCAGTCCCTTTAAGTGCGCGAACACTCGGGCCCTCTTTACCGGCCCATTCAGGCCCCTTGCATTCCACGTTATCAGCCGGAGGGGGCCACCCCCCCCCCCCCCCCGCCAGCTAGCCATCTCCTTTTCTAGGCCAGTCCCATGCCCGCGCCGCCATCACCCTCCAGTCCCCCAGATGGGCGACCCCCGCCCACCTCTTCTGTGTCCCATTCCCCTTCGGCCAGTGCAGCAGCAACCCTATTTCCCCCCCCCCTCCCCGCTAGACCCGTGTCTAGCTCTTTTGCTCCCCCCATAGCACTCCCGTAAGTCAGCTGACGCCTGCTGACCCCGGCTTCCCCCGCCGTCACATTGACCCCCCGTGTGGGAATCTCCCAATCAGTGTTCGCTCCTCCGTTCCCCCCCCCCCCCGTCTTTCCCTGGCGCGGGAAAAAGCCCGTGCTTTCCTAAGCCTGCCCCGCCCCCTCTGCCACAGCTCCTGTCGCGGCCTTGTCTCATTTCCCCCATCCCCGAGCCTCCTCTCCCTCCAGCACCAGCGCCCACCGTCTCGTACGGTCTACTCACCCGGTCCCTTTCCCCATCCCCATCCATCCCCCAGCCCGTAGAACATTTCCTGCGCGTGATTAACACCCCATGTGCAACAAACATCAAACACCCCCCCACCCTCACAAACCCTCAGTTTGAGTCCAACTTTTCAGTTTGAATAAAGGTCCAAGCCTCCTCAGGCGTTTCAAATAGTGATGTTGATCCTTGAATGTGACCCACAATCGCGCTGGCTGCAGCATTCCGAATCTCACTCCTTTCCGGTGCAGCACCGCCTTGGCCCGGTTGAAACCCGCTCTCCTCTTTGCTACCTCCGTGCTCCAGTCCGGGTATATTCGGATCTCCGCATTCTCCCAGCTGCTGCTCAGCTCTTTCTTGGCCCATTTCAAGACCCTCACTCTGTCCGTGAAATGGTGAAACCTCACCGCAATAGCCCTTGGCGGCTCACTAGCCTTGGGCCTCCTCTCCAACACCCGGTGTGCCCCATCCAGCTCCAAAGGCCTCGAAGGGGCCTCCGCGCCCATCATCGACTCGAGCATCGTGCTCGCATATGCCCTGGCATCGGCCCCCTCCACTCCCTCAGTAGGCCCAGGATCCGAAGATTCTTTCTCCTCGACCTGTTCTCCAGGTCTTCGTATCTTCCCGCCCACCTCTTGTGCAGCGCCTCGTGCACCTCCACCCTCACCGCCAGGCCCAAGATCTCATCCTCGTTCCCATTAACTTTTTTCTGCACCTCCTGGATCTTTACCTCGTGGGCCTTCTGGGTCATCCCCAATCCTTCAATCGCCGACCGCATAGGCGCCAGCATCTCTTTCCGCAGCTCCTCAAAACAGCGCTTAATGAACTCTTGCAGCTCCGGCCCACATTCCACTTTATCTCCGGCCGCCGCCATCTTGTTTTTCTTCCCTTGCTTCTCCCGTTGCTCCAACGCCGCTTTTTTGGCCGTTTCACTTCTTGTCTGATCCATAAACAGTGAAGGAGGACCTCACTCTTCCCTTCCCACACGGAACGTCTTCAAAAAATTCCCGTTGGGGCTCCTCTAGAGAGCCCGAAAGTCCATGATCGTGGGAGCTGCCGAATCGTGCGGCTTAGCTCCGCATCGCCGCATCCGGAAGTTATTTCACCCCCTTCTTAAAGAGGGCCGCCTTCACTTTGTTGAAGCCCGCTCTTCTCTTGGCCAGCTCTGCACCCAGGTCCTGGTACACGCGGATTTCACTGCCCTCCCAGGTACATCACCTCGCCTGCCTGACCTCAGGATCCGCTCCTTATCAGGAACTGGTGCAGCCGCACCACCACCGCCCTCAGCGTCTCGCTCCCCTGCAGCTTCCTCATCAGCGCCCTGTGTGCCCGATCCACTTCCAAGTGGCGTTCAAATGTCCCCTCACCCAGCAACTTCTCAAACAAGCGAGCCTCACACGTGCCAGCGTCCGCTCCCTCGCTGCCCTCCAGGAGTCCCATGATCCGCAGGTTTTGCCTGCGAGACCGATTCACCAGGTCCTCCACTTTGTCCTGCAGCCACCTCTGATTATCCCGCATCAACCACATCTCCGCTGCCATTGAAGTGAGCTGCTTCTTGTGCTACCCCACCATCTCCTCCACCTTCCAGATCGCCTGGCTCTGGGCCTCCAGCCTTGTCTCCAGACGTTCGATCCCGCTTTTAATCAGGTCCACCACCCTAGCCAGGTCCTTCAGATTCTCCTTCCTCTGCTGGGTGAACTTCTTGTTCAGAAAGCCCACCAGCTGCTCCGTCGACCATTGAGAGGGCAGGATCAGTCCCTGACCGTCCGCCACCTTCTCCTGTGTCGCAGGCACCACCCCAACTATCTCCAACTGTTCCTTTCTTTTTAGACAACTTCTGGTCCACAAATATATCCACCGGTGGTACCCTCTGTCCTTGTAGGCCTCGTCAAAAAGAAAAAGGAGGAATTTGTCAAGGCTAAAAGGCTGGGAACAGACAAAACCTGTGTGGAACATAAGGAAAGTAGGAAGGAACTTAAGCAAGGAGTCAGGAGGGCTAGAAGGGGTCACGAAAAGTCATTGGCAAATAGGGTTAAGGAAAATCCCAAGGCTTTTTATGCGTACATAAAAAGCAAGAGGGTAGCCAGGGAAAGGGTTGGCCCACTGAAGGATAGGCAAGGGAATCTATGTGTGGAGCCAGAGGAAATGGGCGAGGTACTAAATGAATACTTTGCATCAGTATTCACCAAAGAGAAGGAATTGGTAGATGTTGAGTCTGGAGAAGGGTGTGTAGATAGCCTGGATCACATTGAGATCCAAAAAGACGAGGTGTTGGGCGTCATAAAAAATATTAAGGTAGATACGTCCCCAGGGCCTGATGGGATCTACCCCAGAATACTGAAGGAGGCTGGAGAGTAAATTGCTGAGGCCTTGACAGAAATCTTTGGATCCTCACTGTCTTCAGGTGATGTCCCGGAGGACTGGAGAATAGCCAATGTTGTTCCTCTGTTTAAGAAGGGTAGCAAGGATAATCCAGGGAACTACAGGCCGGTGAGCCTTACTTCAGTGGTAGGGAAATTACTGGAGAGAATTCTTCGAGACAGGATCTACTCCCATTTGGAAGCAAATGGACGTATTAGTGAGAGGCAGCATGGTTTTGTGAAGGGGAGGTCGTGTCTCACTAACTTGATAAGAGTTTTTCGAGGAGGTCACAAAGGTGATTGATGCAGGTAGGGCAGTGGATGTTGTCTATATGGACTTCAATAAGGCCTTTGACAAGGTCCCTCATGGTAGACTAGTACAAAAGGTGAAGTCACACGAGATCAGGGGTGAGCTGGCAAGGTGGATACAGAACTGGCTAGGTCATAGAAGGCAGAGAGTAGCAATGGAAGGATGCTTTTCTAATTGGAGGGCTGCGACCAGTGGTGTTCCGCAGGGGTCAGTGCTGGGACCTTTGCTGTTTGTAGTATATATAAATGATTTGGAGGAAAATGTAACTGGTCTGATTAGTACGTTTGCAGACGACACAAAGGTTGGTGGAATTGCGGATAGCGATGAGGACTGTCAGAGGATACAGCAGGATTTAGATTGTTTGGCGACTTGGGTGGAGAGATGGCAGATGGAGTTTAATCCGGACAAATGTGAGGTAATGCATTTTGGAAGGTCTAATGCAGGTAGGGAATATACAGTGAATGGTAGAACCCTCAAGAGTATTGAAAGTCAGAGAGATCTAGGTGTACAGGTCCACAGGTGACTGAAAGGGGCAACACAGGTGGAGAAGGTAGTCAAGAAGGCATACGGCATGCTTGCCTTCATTGGCCGGGGCATTGAGTATCAGAATTGGCAAGTCATGTTGCAGCTGTATAGAACCTTAGTTAGGCCACACTTGGAGTGTAGTGTTCAATTCTGGTTGGCACACTACCAGAAGGATGTGGAGGCTTTAGAGAGGGTGCAGAAGAGATTTACCAGAATGTTGCCTGGTATGGAGGGCATTAGCTATGAGGAGCGGTTGAATAAACTCGGTTTGTTCTCACTGGAACGACGGAGGTTGAGGGGCGACCTGACAGAGGTCTACAAAATTCTGAGGGGCATAGACAGAGTTGATAGTCAGAGGCTATTCCCCAGGGTAGAGGGGTCAATTACTAGGGGGCATAGGTTAAAGGTGAGAGGGGCAAGGTTTAGAGCAGATGTACGAGGCAAGTTTTTTTACACAGAGGGTAGTGGGTGCCTGGAACTCGCTACCGGAGGAGGTGGTGGAAGCAGGGACGATAGTGACATTTAAGGGGCATCTTGACAAATACACGAATAGGATGGGAATAGAGGGATACGGACCCAGGAAGTGTAGAAGATTGTAGTTTAGTCGGACAGCATGGTCGGCACAGGCTAGGAGGGCCGAAGGGCCTGTTCCTGTGCTGTACATTTCTTTGTTCTTTGTTCCACTCCTCCTGCAACTTTATAAATCAACAAATCCACCCATTAACAAGGGAAAAAGTCAGAATATTCCACCACGGGCGGGAGCCACCAAATGTGCGACCACTCACACCGTGGCCGCCACCGGATATCCCCCTTTCTAATTTTGTATTGTCTATAGTGTCAGCCGTGGCTCAGTGGGCAGCTCTCTCACCTCGGAGTCAGAAGGTTGTGGATTCAAATCCTACTCCATGGACCTGAGGACAGAAATCACATCCAACATTCCTCGTCCCAGCACTGAGGGGGTGCTGCACTGTCAGAACAGCTACTTTCAAATAAGATGTTAAACTGAGGTCCTGTCTGCCCCTCCCAGGTGGGTGTAAAAGTTCCACAGCCACTATTTTGAAGAAGAGCAGGGGAGTTATCCCCAGTGTCCTGGTCAATATTTATCCCTCAATCAACATCACTAAAACCAGATCATCTGCTCATTATCACATTGGTGTGTGTGGGATCTTGCTGTGTGTAAAATGGCTGCTGTGTTTCCTACATTACAACAGTGACTGCACTTCAAAAGTACTTCATTGGCTGTAAAGCACTTTGGGACGTCCTGTGGTTGTGAAAGGTGCTGTAGAAATGCAGGTTTTTAAATTGAAGATTTATGTTAAAAGATCTTGTTATCTGGAACTTAATTGATTTCAGCCACCCCCAACTTACCATTTCATAAATTCACTTTGGTCCAGACAAGACTTTAACCAATTAAGGCAAAGGCAGAATTCTCTGGATAGTAAATTTCAAAAGAGGTTTATGAGATGAAAAGTTTACTGAACAACTTTAAGACACTGGGCTGGATTTTCCGATCCTGCGGCCAAGTCCACACTGCTGATCCTCCGCCCGGTGGGGGGCTTGTAGTCACGCAGTGTAAAGCCCGGCTTTACCTGATGAACGGTCGCAGAATTGCCGGGTCATTGGCTCCGCATGTGCATGCCGGCTGCCGCGCAACATGGCGCCCGCCACGAGCGGACCCGGCCTGCCAAACACTGCCCCCCTGTAACCAGCCTCGCCACCCCCACCAGTCCCCCGCTGAAGCCCCCCATGGCAGCAGAACAGTTCCCTCTCCCCCCGTGACTGTGGCGACGCTGGACTCAGTCCGCCGCTGCCACGCGAGGTCCCCTAATGGTGTGAGCACAGGCGAGTGACGCAGTCGGGGACTCGACCCATCGGGGGCAGAGTATCTGGGGAGGGTCTCAGGTGACCTCTTCGAGTTCGCTGTTTTTGAGTGGGCGGAGAATCGCAAAAATGCCGCCACTTCTGCCGTAAAAGTGGATTCTCCGGCCAATCGCAGTGATCGGAGAATCCAGCCCATTGACTTTTACAACTTCATGTGGGTGATCAGTCTGTAGAAGGGTAACCCTCTCTGGCTCCTTCTTTGAGAGTAATTCTTGTGGAATTCAGCCTCGGGAGTCTGGCTCCTTCTTTGACAGTAATTTCCTTGGAACTCGGCCGCGGGAATCTTCAGTACTTGGCCAGCAAGGAAGACCTTCGGAACCTCTACTTTTATCCCCAAAGTGACCATTACCTCACGTCAGAGTTGGGCCTGTTGTAACATGACAATTGGTCAATTTGGTCACTGGATTAATTTAATTGGATCTCCAATTCCTGACACCACCTTCTCTATCTCAGACAGGAATACAATAGAACTGTTTCATACTATCCCTTTATCTGATTCTATACAATCCCTTATTCATAGTTTCAAATGTTGAGGCTAATCAGAGGTTGAAGGTCTCTCTTGCCAGTACATTTATCCTCATTGCACATTCTTTACATACACAGCAATTAAGTATTTACATTTTTACAGCAAATAAAACTCAAGCCATGATCTAATGGCCATATTGAGCCAGGCGAGCCGGTTAGACCGCTGGAGAGTCCGGAATTGGTAACCACGCCAAGCGCTAATCGCTTTCCGATCTAACCGGCCCACTCCCGTTGGCGAGGTCGAGCTCCAATGAAGGCCAATCTCCATCCCATTAACGGAAGGACCCTCTAATAGCCCCCGATGATCTAACTAGCTCCCCAGCAAGCGGTCATGCGGGCGCCGAGTGTTACTGGTCTACACAGACATGGACCAGGCATCACAGCACCTGAGGGGTCTCCCGGCCATTGGAAGCCCTTGAATGGTCAGGGCGGACCCCTGGCCTTCCCCGGGAACATGGGTACCTTGGCACTGAAAACTTGGGTATATCACACTCTGCCCATTCATGAAGATCACTCATAAAGACTGAGGCTTGATTTTCTCTCCATTTCAAATACAGTGTGAAAATCCAAACACAGTATATCATGAAATAATTAGATTTAAAACCGAACGAGCTGTTGGGATTCACTGCCTGACAAAGGTGCAGGAAGTAAATTCAACTGTAACTTTCAAAAGGGAACTGGACAGATTCTGTGGGAAAAGAAACTTGCCGGGCGATGGGACTAATTAGATACCTCACTCAAAGAGCTAGCATGGGAACAATGGGCGGGATGGCCTCTTTCTGTGCTCTCTGACTCGTTTGCATTTGAAGAAAGTGGGAAATACCTGGAAGCCACTTCCTACGAGGGGGGTAGGAGCAGAGATGATGGAATGTTGGTTTGATCTACAGAGATCTACACGTTGTGAATCTTTGGAATTCTCTCCCCCAGAGAGCTGTGGGAGCTCAGCCATTGAGCGTGTTTAAAGCAGAGACTGACTAACAGAGACCCAATAACACAAAGGGATATGGGGACAGTGTGGGGGAAAAGACATTGAAGTGGATGATCAGCCATGATCGTATTGAATGGTGGAGCAGGCTCGACGGGCTGAATGGCCAACTCCTGCTCCTATGTTTCAATAACACAAAGATAGGCAGGAAAGTAAGTTGTGAAGAGGACATAAGGAGGTTAAAAATCTGAACATCAGGCGCCTGCTGAACGTGATCATGACCCCATCCGTGGAGAGAAAACCTGAGGTGATCTTCTCCCTGGACAGAGAAAAGACCTTTGATAGAGTTGAGTGGAAGTACCTCATAGAGGTACTGGAGCGGTTCGGGCTTGGAACAGGATTCACTGCCTGGATGAAACCCCCGTTTAACCCCCCCCCACCAGCTCTAAATACTTCCAGCCGCACAGAGGCACAAGGCAGGGATGACTGTTATCCCCGCTACTGTTCGTCCTGGCGATCAAATCACTCGAGATCGCGCTTAGGGTGGCAAAGAACTGGAAAGGGATCCGGAGAGGAGACACAGAGCTTTGCTCTATGCAGATGGCCTCCTCTACATCTCGGACCTGCAAACCGCATGGAATGCATTATGGGGCTTTTGAAAGAGTTTGGAACCTATTTGGGTGACAAACTTAACCTGAGCAAAAGCGGGATCTTCCCGGTGAACCCATAAGGGAGAGGAGCAGAGCTGGAAGGTTTACCTTTTAAACAGGCCCGGCACAAATTCCACTACCTGGGGATCCAAATCGCTCATCACAAGACAGGGATCCACAAGTGGAGCCTGACCAGCCTGGTGGAGGAAGTATAACAGGACCTGCAGAGATGGGACACACTCCCACTCACCTTGGCGGGGAGGGTGCAGACGATCAAAATGAATGTACTGCCCAGGTTCCTCTTCCTTTTTTTTTTAGAAAACATTTTATTGAAGCATTTGTAATTTTCAGTTTAACAATTTAACATTCTAAACAAGCGAGCGGACCGACACACGCAACAACATCACCATAAAATACCCAACTGCCCTCTCCGCCCGAGCTCCTAACTACCCGTATATTAGATTCCCCATCCTTATTTTACACTGCTGTGCCTCCCATTCCCCCCCGCCCCCCTCTCTTACTGCTGACGGACAGTTTTCCTTGAAGAAATCAATGAACAGTTGCCACCTCCGAGCGAACCCCTGAATTGAACCTCTCAAGGCGAACTTAATCTTTTCCAGCCTGCGAAACCGTGCCATGTCACTGACATTGGAGGCTCTGAATCCTTCCATCCCAACAAAACCTGTCTCTGAGCCACCAGGGAGGCAAAGGCCAAAACGTCGGCTTCTCCTCACCTCCCCCTCCCCCCCCGGATCTTCCGATACCCCAAATATTGCCATTTCTGGACTCGGAGTCACCCTCCCTTCCAGGACCTCTGACATGACGTCCACAAATCCCTGCCAGAATCCCCTCAACTTCGGACATGCCCAGAACATGTGTACGTGGTTCGCCGGGTTACCCCCAAACCGCCCGCACCTATCCTCCACTTCCTCAAAAACCTACTCATCCGGGCCACAGTCATATGAGCCCCATGAACCACCTTGAACTGGATCAGGCTAAGCCTGGCACACAACGAGGATGAATTGACTCTCATCAAGGCCTTTTCCCATAGTCCGACTTCCAACACCCCTCCCAACTTTTCCTCCCACTTCCTCTTTGCCTCCCCATTTGGGACCCCTTCCCACTCCATCAATTCCTTGTATATTTCCGAGACCCTACCCTCTCTAACCCCTGTTTTTGACATCACCATATCCTGTCGTCCCCTTAGGGGGAGGCGGGGAAAACTTGGGACCTGTCTCTGGACAAAGTCCAAAACCTGCAGGGAGTGAAACCCGTTCCCACCCGGCAACTCAAACTCCTCCTTTCGTGTCTCCAGGCTCGGAAACCCTCCTCAATGAAGAGATTACCAAATCCCTCGATCCCTGCCCGCTGCCATCTCCTAAAGCCCCCGACCAATCCTCCCGGAATAAAACAGTGATCGTCACAGGTCGGTGACCCCTCCAGTCTCATGTGCCGCCTCCATTGCCCCCACACTCTCAGGGCTGCCACTACCACTGGGCTTGTGGAGTACCAAGCCGGCGAGAATGGCAGAGGCGCCGTTAGTAAAGCCTCCAAACTCGTGCCCTTACAAGATGCTGCCTCCACTTGTTCCCACACCGACCCCCTCCCCCACTACCCACTTCCTAACTGTTAGTGGGAGAGAATCTCAAAGAAATCACTCAACGCCCAGGGTTACTGGTCCTCGCACCAAACGGTTCATTTCGCCGGCGGGGAGATGGCGTCTGTTACAGTCCCAGACCATCTCTCCACTGAACAAAGGAAAACATCCATTCTTATATTTTTCAAAACAGCTACACAGCCCATTCCGGCCGGACCTTGTCCAATAATACTGATTATAGATTACATACATTAGATATATATCCAATTAAATTTGACATTATGTAAAGTGGGTTGGTGTCTTACCAACCCCTAACTTCATGAAGAAGTCACTCAAAACCAACTTAAAGTTATGTCTCCTGCCTGCACCTGGAGACCTTGAGCTGGTGAGGATACATTCTGCTCTTTGTCCTGTGGAGCTGTTATCAGTGCTGGTAAAATCCTCCCTAAAAACCCCCATGTATGTTTCACATTCAATTCCTTGATATCAATCATTCCTGCTTCCCTGACTAACTCTGCTGTCTGTAATTAAATGATGTTATTTGTACCAGTTTGCAAGTAACCCAGCTAATGATTGTTCAGCAATGTGCCTAGCTCAGCTAACAGCCATTTTGTGTCCTTTCTGATATTAGTAATTCTTCGGTTATAAAATCACAAGCATGTTATACACTATCTATTCCTACAAATTGCCTCTTGTCCAGGCATCTAAGCCAGGGTACCTTTATCTAAAATCTTCTTTCTAAATCTGACTTCAACACTAACCATCGATATGTTGGCCGCCCAGTAATAGTTAATAAAATTCGGAAGAGTCAAGCAAAAGTTTGCCATCCGAGGTCGGAAGAGGGATTCCACAAAACGTGGGAGCCATTCACTCGGTTGTTCCAAGACCTGTTTGTAGCCAACAGCTTAGAAGACAAAGAACAGGAGAAGGCAGTCATGACACAGTAAGGAAGGGGGGGGGGGGGGGGGGGGGGGGGGGGGGGTGGGATAGGGAATGAGAGGGGACAGGGAGACATGGAACCCAACCACGCCCAACAAAAGAAGCATGAGAAACAAGGGGGGGGCGGGGCAACAACCGGAACAAAAATAAACAGTGGGGAACGAAAAACAGGAAACCACAACCACCACTGTGAATAATGCGAGAGAAAGAACAACCGTGTCTGTACGTACACACTGATCCTTCTTTTGTATACCACAAAAATCTCAATAGAGAGAGAGCCCCTGGTAAATATGTAATCATTCCTTAAATATTAGCTATTCTACGTCTCCCATCAGTTTCCCAGTCCACCTCCGACAACTTGCCCCTCATACCCTGATGGCGTTCTTCTGTGAGCAACACCCAGATAAATTAAACGAGAAAAAAAACCATGTAACCATCACGGCCCATCTTCATGGCAATGTGGCATGATTTTGGGGGATCCAAACAGAAATGCAAACTGAATATCTTCTCACTTGCGAAACATCCTTTTACTCTGTGATCCTTGTGAAATTTGAAACCAGGTATTCGCAACAAGACAAAGAGCATCAGCCCACTGGAGGCAAAGTCGTGAGACCAGCCAGTCCAGCAGAAAGAAACCCTCCGACCCTCCCCATTGACCAACTGACAGAATGAACAAAATGCTGTTCTGGGTGTAATTGAGAGTAGCAACAATAACAGCAGAATCCAACTCCTGTAATCACTGGTCAACTTATTGGTGTCTCAGCAGATGCAATGAATCATGCTTTCCCTTCCCACAGGTGAATGGCCTCTACCCAGTGTGAACTCGCTGGTGACTCTGCAGGTTGGATGACTGAGTGAATCCCTTCCCACACCGAGAGCAGGTGAATGGCCTCTCCCCAGTGTGAATTCGCTGGTGTGTCTGCAGGTTGGATGAATCACTGAATCCCTTCCCTCACTGAGAGCAGGTGAACGGCTTCTCCCCAGTGTGAACCCGCTGGTGTCTCTTCAGAATAGATAAGCGAGTGAATCCTTTCTCACACACAGAGCAGGTGAATGGTCTCTCCCCAGTGTGATCTCGCTGGTGTGTCTTAAGACTAGATAAGCGAGTGAATCGCATCCCACACTGAGAGCAGGTGAATGGCTTCTCCCCAGTATGAACCCGCTGGTGTGTCTTCAGGTCAGATAACCGAGTGAATCCTTTCCCACACACAGAGCAGATGAATGGCCTCTCCACTGTGTGATCGTGCTGGTGCGTCTTCAGACTAGATAAGTGAGTGAATCGCGTCCCACACTGAGAGCAGGTGAACGGCTTCTCCCCAGTGTGAACTCGCTGATGTGTCTTCAGGTTAGATAACCGAGTGAATCCTTTCTCACACACAGAGCAGGTGAACGGCCTCTCCCCAGTGTGAATCCGCTGGTGTGACTGCAGGTTAGATAACCGAGTGAATCCTTTCTCACACACAGAGCAGGTGAATGGCTTCTCCCCAGTGTGAACCCGCTGGTGTGTCTTCAGGTTAGATAACCGAGTGAATCCTTTCTCACACACAGAGCAAGTGAATGGCCTCTCACCAGTGTGATCTCGCTGGTGTGTCTTCAGACTAGATAAGTGAATGAATCGCATCCCACACTGCGAACAGGTGAACGGCCTCTCCCCAGTGTGAACTTGCTGGTGTGTCCGTAGGTGGGTTAACCGATTGAATCCTTTCCCACACTGAGAGCATGTGAATAGCTTCTCCCCAGTGTGAACTCGCTGGTGTTTCCGCAGGTTGGATGAATATCTGAATCCCTTCCCACACTGAGAGCAGGTGAACGGCCTCTCCCCAGTGTGAACTCGCTGGTGTTTCTTCAGGCTGGATAAATGTTTAAATCTTTTCCCACACTGAGAGCAGGTGAATGGCCTCTCCCCAGTGTGAACTCGCTGATGTATCCGCAGCGTGGACAACTGACTGAATCCCTTCCCACACTGAGAGCAGGTGAATGGCCTCTCCCCAGTGTGAACTCGCTGGTGTAACTTCAGGCTGGATAACTGTCTAAATCTCTTCCCACACTGTAAGCAGATGAACAGCTTCTTCCCAGTGTGAACTCGCTGGTGTATCCGCAGGGTGGATAACAGACTGAATCCCTTCCCATACTGAGGGCCGTTCAACGGCCTCTCCCCAGTGTGAACTCGCTGGTGTGACTGCTGGTGGGATAACTGACTGAATCCCTTCCCACACACAGAGCAGGTGAAGGGCCTCTGCCCAGTGTGACTGCGTCGATGAGTTTCCAGTGCAGATGGGACTCTGAATCCCTTCCCACAGTCTCCACATTTCCACGGTTTCTCCATGTTTTGGGTCTCCTAGTGTTTCTCCAGGTCGGACAACCAGTTGAAGCCTCGTCCACACACAGAACACGTGTACGGTCTCTCCCCACTGTGAATGGTGTGTTTTTTTTCTGGCTGTGTAACTGGTTAAAGCTCTTTCCACAGTCAGTGCTCTGGAACACTCTCACTTGGGTATGTGTGTCTCGGTGCTTTTCCAGCCACACTGATGGTTTAAATGTTTTGATGCCGACAGATTGGGTATACATTAATTCTTCTGGATTCAAAGGCCGATGATATTCAGATGCTAACGAATCAAGTGGCTCTTTCAGATCGCGACGTGACGTTTGAGTCTTCTGTGTGTAATTCCTCCTCTTGTAATATCCTGCAGGAGGAGTTTACCAAGTCAACTCAGTATCGGATAACAATTCAGAATAAACATTTCTAGTTTCTGCATAACATTCTTTCCTCTCTCATTCCCCCATACCTAGTCTCCAGGAAGGAATGGAGTATTGGAGCAGTAAGTATAACAACCGTACCTCGGGATTCACAGCCTAGTCTCCAGGGACGGGACTCGGAGGGGCAGAGAATCTGAGCTAAGAGTATAAAAGCCTTTGCACATTCTCCCCCCTGTCTGTCTGGGTCTCACCCCCACAACCTAAAAAGATGTGCAGGGTAGGTCAATTGGCCACGCTAAATTGCCCCTTAATTGGGCAAAAAAGAATTGGGTTACTCTAAATATATTTGAAAAAAGATTTAATTGTGAGTAATAACCCTAATTTAGTTGGTAGCCTAACTGCGCAAACATTTATCAAATAGTGATCACAACATGATTGAATTCACTGTAGTGTTTGAAAGTGAAAAGCACGTTACAGACAGTAGAATTTTAGAATTGGGTAAGGCTGACTTTAACGGGATGAGACAGAGACTGTCCACGGTAAACTGGGGAGATCGGTTACTGGGTCAAACAACTGAAGATCAGTGGAGAATATTTAAAGAAACATTTAACGAGATAGAGAGCAAGTATATCCCCGAGAGGAAAAGGCTCCGTTTCACAAATAAAAACAGCCACGGACGAATAAGAGGTTAGGGACAGCTTAAAACTAAAAGAAAGGGCGCACAAAAATACAAGACACAGGACAGATCCATTTCAAGTTGACTATGTTGTTAGTCAGTTCCCCAATACTTTGGGGTGTGTGAGCTGCGTTGTTATCCTCCTGTTTTTATAGAATCTAACCCTCTTTCCCCACTCACTATGTGAACATGTTGACTGGGTGTTGAATTGCTGACATTTGATCTGGAGGCTGTGCTCCCTCAGATATCCTGTTCTGAATGAATTCCCAATGTCTGGTTGTATTTCTGCGGCAATATCTCTTGTTCTCGGGGCCCATTTCCCGCCAGTTTTTCTGCTGCTTTCATTGTTTGAAAAATGGTGAAAAGAAAAGTAATAAAAATATTGACATTTGCGGGTGTCTGGCGGGAGGTGCGCGGCTTCCCTTCCGACAGGGAGCCGCTTCAGCTCTTTCCGTGCAGCCTGGTCAAGCTGCCGAGAGCCTCGGGACTCACTGCTCGGTGTCGCCGGTCGGTGCTGCGGGTCTGACGGGAGACAACCCAGTCTGTGACCTTCCCCTACCCTGGCCCGGGACTGCGCATGTGCGGGGAAGAAGGGAAGCCGCGTATGTGGGGCGGAGCGGCCACCCCTGACCTTACTGGTGACGTTTGGACCAATAGGAAGTATTGGAGGACCGGAAGGACTCTGGTCCCCCAGCCAATCAGAGCTCCGGCTTTGTGTGAACGAAGTTTGAGCTTCACACAGACGGAAACCTCCTCCTGTCTCCAACATCTGGGAGTAAAACACTTTCTTTTCTCCCCCTTTCCATTTCTTTTCTCATTCTGACTTTCAATTGGTCACTTGCAGCAACTGAAGGGAAAGGAAGTGAATCCAGGGAGGGTGCAGACTCTGGAAAGCTTGGCCCAGATCTTTCTTTCTCTCTCTCTGAAAGACATTGACATCCTTTGCTCCCTCAGCTTGACACGGGGAGAACGTGCAGACGCCGCACAGACGGTGGGACCAGGTTTTTGGACTGAACCCCTGGGTGGTTCCGATGTGCTTGGCCCGGCGGTCGCCTGAAGGGTCTCCTGTTCCTGACCCACACTTGGGCTGAAGTGTTTTTGTCACAAAGGCCCCTGGGTTAAGGGTGTAGCTCTGCCCGCCTCATCCAGGTAGGTGGTACTCGGGTGAAGCCTGAGGGAATCTGAGGTTGCAGATTCCTTGGTCTCCTGTAGGGTTGCAACACAGGGAAAATGGTGCTGAGGTAGAGGGGCCAATTATCTATCGAATGGTTGAGCAGGCTTGATGGGCCAAATGCAGCTCCTATTTATTCTGTGTTGAAACGCATGATAGCACAGTGATCAGCACTGTTGCTTCACAGCTCCAGGGTCCCAGGTTTGATTCCCGGCTTGGGTCACCGTCTGTGCAGAGTCTGCACCTTCTCCCCGTGTCTGCGTTGGTTTCCTCCGGGTGCTCCGGTTTCCTCCCACAAGTCTCCAAAGACTTGCTGTTCGGTGAAATGAAAAATGAAATGAAAATCACTTAGCTTCAAATGAAGTTACTGTGAAAAGCCCCTAGTCGCCACATTCCAGCACCTGTTCGGAGAGGCTGGTACGGGAATTGAACCCGTACTGCTGGCCTTGTTGTTTTACAAGCCAGCTTTTTAGCCCTGTGCTAAACCAGTCCCTCAGTGATTTGGACATTCTGAATTTTCCCTCTGTGTACACGAACAGGCGACGGAATGTGGCGATGCGGGGTTTTTCACAGTAACTTCACTGCAATGTTAATGTAAGCCTACTTGTGACAATAAAGATTATTATTATAAAGCAGTGAGCATGGATCTGTCAAACAGCCTGAATCAGCACCTTCAGGAAAATTGAGAGGTTGATATTAAAAACAGCAGAATGAGAATGGAGGGAGAGTGTGTGGGATGGAGATTTACAACTTTTCGGAACATAGGAACTGGAGCAGGCCATTCAGCCCCTGGAGCCTGTCCCGCTATTCAATGAGATTATGGCTTATCTGTGACCTAACTCCATATACCTGCATTTGGCCCATATCCCTTAACCTCTTTGATTTACAAAAATCTATCTATTTCATTTAAAATAAACAACTGATCTAACTTCAACTGCAGTTTGTGGGAGAGAGTTCCAAACTTCTACAACTCTTTGAGTGAAGAAGTTCTTCCTAACATCTCTCTTGAACGGTCCAGCCCTAATTTTATTTTTTAATAAACATTTTATTGAGGTATTTTGGATTGGATTGGATTTGTTTATTGTCACATGTACCGAGGTACAGTGAAAAGTATTTTTCTGCGAGCAGCTCAACAGATCATTAAATACATGGGAAGAAAAGGGAATAAAAGAAAATACATAACAGGGCAACACAACATACACAATGTAACTACATAAGCACTGGCATCGGATGAAGCATACAGGGTGTAGTGTTAATGAGGTCAGTCCATAAGAGGGTCATTTAGGAGTCTGGTGACAGTGGGGAAGAAGCTGTTTTTGAGTCTGTTCGTGCGCATGTAGAAACAACAACAAAATAGAAAAGATACATGAAACCATAAACATCGTGCAAAAACCGTTTACCTTTGGTACAGGTCTCACCCTTATTGACCCCCGACTCTAACCTAACCTACTCTCCCCCCCCCCCCCCCCCCCCCCCCGTCTGCTGACAATTAATTTTCCGCAAGGGAGTCGCCGAACGGTTGCCACCTCCGGGTGAACCCGAATAGTGAACCTCTCAAGGCAAACTAAATTTCCTCCATACAGAGAAGCTAGCCACGTCCGATAACCAGGTCTCCGACTTCGGGGACTCTGGGTCCCCCCATGCCAAAAGTATCCGTCTCCGGGCTACCAGGGAAGCAAAGGTCAGAACATCCGCCTCTCTCTCCTCCTGGATTCCCGGAACTTCCGCCACCCCGAGAATCACCACCTCTGGACCTAGCGCCACCCTTGTTTTTAACACCGTGGACATGATGTACACAAACCCCTGCCAGAATCCCCGAAGCTTTGGACATGTCTAAAACATGTGGACATGGTGCACCTGTCCTCCACCTAAAAGAATCTGATCATCCGGGCCACTGTCATGTGAGCCCGGTGCACAACCTTAAATTGTATCAGGCTGAGCCTGGCACATGTTGCAGACGTGTTGACTCGAAACGCGTCTGCCCATAAACCATCCTCTATCTCACCTCCCAGCTCCTCCTCCCACTTACGCTTCAGCTCGTTGGTCTGCATCTCCTCCGACCCCATAAGCTCCTTATAGATGTCTGAGACGCTCCCCTCCCCTACCCACCCTCTGGAAATTACCCTGTCCTGAATCCCCCTCAGCGGTAGGAGCGGGTAGGTTGACACCTGTTTACGAAGGAAGTCCCACACCTGCAGATACCTGAATTTGTTTCCCCTCGCCAGCCCAAACTTTTCCTCCAGCACCCTCATACTTGGGAAACTCCCCTCTATGAACACATCCCCCATCCTCTCAATCCCCGCTCTCCGCCATACCCGGAACACCCCATCCATACTCCCCGGGGCAAACCGGTGGTTAGCACAAATTGGGGCCCAGACCGATGCTCCCATTGCTCCCACATGCAACGTCCACTGGCCCCAAACTCTCAGGGCCGCCACCACCACTGGACTGGAAGAGTACCGTGCCAGCGGGAATGGCAGAGATGCAGTTACCAACGCCCCAGACTGGTGCCCTTACAAGTCGCCTCCTTACGCACCCACACTGACCCCTCCCCCACCACCCACTTCCTGATCATGGCTATGTTAGCTGCCCAGTAATAATTGCTAAAATTTGGCAGCGCCACCCGCCCTCTCCCTGGGTCCGCTCGAGCGTTACCTTCCTTAGCCGTGGGGTCTTGCCCGCCCAGACGAAGCCCGTGATCACCGTGTTGACCCACTTAAAAAAGGAACGCGGAATAAAAATGGGGAGACATTGAAATACAAATAGGAACCTCGGGAGGACCATCATTTTCACCTATTGCACCCTCCCGGCCAGAGACAACGGGAGCACGTCCCATCTCCGAAAATCGTCATTCATTTGGTCCACTAGCCGGGCCAGATTCAAGTTATGCAGCCGGTCCCATTCCCGTGCCACTTGGATGCCAGGTACCCAAAACGACTCCCTACCGACCTGATCGGCAGCTCCCCAGTCGCCCCTCCTGTCCCCTCGCCTGAACCACAAACATCTCACTCTTATCCATGTTTAGCTTATACCCCGAAAACCGGCCGAATTCCCCAAAAATCTTCATGATTTCCTCCATCCCCTCTACTGGGTCCGAAACGTTCAGAAGCAGATCATCCGCATAGAGCGAAACCCTGTGCTCCACCCCACCCCCAACCAGTCCAGCTCCTTGAAGCTCTCAGAGCAATTGCCAGTGGCTCTATAGCCAGCAAAAACAGCAGTGGGGAGAGGGGGCATCCCTGTCTCGTCCCCCGGTGCAGTCCAAAATAGTCCGAAGTTGTCTGTTCGTCCACACACTTGCCACAGGAGCCTGATACAGTAACCTGACCCAGTCAATAAAGCCCCGCCCAAATCCAAACTGTCCCAGTACCTCCCACAGATAGTCCCATTCTACCCCATCAAAAGCCTTTTCTGCATTCATTGCGATCACTACCTCAATCTCCCTACCTTCCGGGGACATCATGATCACATTTAACAGCCTTCTTACATTGGCCATCAACTGCCTATCCTTAACAAACCCCTTCTGGTCCTCCCCAATAACATCCGGAACACAATCCTCAATCCTGGAGAACAAGATTTTGGCCAGCAACTTGGCATCCACATTCAGCAGGGAGATCAGCCTGTAGGACCCACACAACTCCGGGTTCTTGTCCCGCTTAAGAATCAGCGAAATCATTACCTGTGACATCGTCGGGCGCAGCACCCCTCTCTCCCTTGCCTCATTGAACATCCGCAACAACACTGGCCCCAATATCCCCAAGAACTTTTTATAGAACTTTACTGGGTACCCGTCCGGACCCGGGGCCTTACCCGCCTGCATGGCCTTCAAGCCGTCCACTATCTCTTCCAGCCCAATTGGGGCCCCCAGCCCTTCTACCCGCTCCACGTCCACCATTGGGAAATTCAGCCCCTCCAAGAAGTGCCTCATCCCTCCGGCCCCGCAGGGGTTTCCGACCTGTACAGCCTGCTGTAAAAATCTCTGAACACCTTATTCACCCCGACCGAATCACCAACCAGGTTCCTATCTCAGTCCTTTACTTTCCCTATCTCCCTAGCTGCCTCCCTCTTCCTAAGCCGCTGTGCGAGCATTCTACTGGCCTTCTCCCCATGTTCATAAATCGCCCCCCTCACCTTTCTCAGCTGCTCCACCTGTGGTCAGCAAACTAAACCCCGCCTGCAACCTCCGTCGTTCCCTTAATAGCCCTGCCTCTGGGGGTCTCCGCATACCTCCTATCAATCTGTAGTATCTCCTTTACCAGTCTGTCCGTCTCTGCCCTGTCAACCTTCTCCCCATGAGCCCGGATCGAGATCGGCTCCCCCCCTTACCACCGCCTTCAGTGCTTCCCAAACCACTGCTGCCGAAGTTTCCCCCGTGTCATTGACCTGCAGGTAGTTCTGAATGCATTTCCTCAGCCGCTCGCTCACCCCTTCATCCGCCAAAAGTTCCACATCTAACCTCCAGTGCGGGCGCTGGTTACTGTCTTTGCTAACCTGCAGGTCATCCCAGTACGGTGCATGGTCTGAGATTGTAGTCGCCGAATATCGCGTGTCCACTACCCCAGTCAGAAAGACCCTGCTCAAAATAAAGAAATCAATCCGGGAATACACTTTATGCACGTGAGAGAAGGAGAACACCTTCACCCTCGGTTGCCTAAATATCCATGGATCCACCCCGCCCATCAGCTCCATGAACCCTCTTAGTTCCTTTGCCATTGCTGGAACCCTGCCCGTTTTTGAGCTTGACCGGTCTAAGCCAGGGTCCATAACTGTATTGAAGTCCCCTCCCATGACCAACCTGTGCGAGTCCAGGTCCGGTATCTTTCCCAGCATCCTCCTAATAAACTCCACATTGTCCCAATTTGGCGCATATACATTTACTAATACCACCTGCACCCCCTCCAGTTTCCCACTGACCATAATGTACCGACCTCCCACGTCCGAGACTGTTCTACCCGCCTCAAACACCACCTGTTTATTGATCAGGATCGCGACCCCTCTAGTCTTTCAATCTAGTCCCGAGTGAAACACCTGGCTGACCCAGCCATTCCCCAATCTAACCTGGTCCGTTATCTTAAGGTGCGTCTCCTGCAACATTATCACGTCCACCTTCAATCTCCTAAGTTGCGCGAGCACACGTGCCCTTTTAACCGGTCCATTTAACCCTCAAACATTCCAGGTGATCAGCCTAGTTGGGGGGCTCATTGCCCCCCCCACCCTCCGCTGCTCAGCCACCCCCTTTTTTAGGCCCACCTCCAGCCCGTGTTCCGCGCCTCCACTGGTCCGCCCCCAGGCAGCCCCCGACCTCCTCTCTGTCCCTCAGCCCAAGTCCCTCCCTTGTCAGCAGAACATTCACCCCCCCCCCCCAGCAACAACACCCTGTAACCCAACCCCTTTCCTAAACCAAACATATGCACACCCCCCACTGCACTTCCGAGAGCTAGCTCACCGAGCTAGCTTGGCGGCCCCCATCCCCGGCGGCAGATAGTCTTCCACCTATTGTTCTCTCTCCTCCCCCCCCCCCCCCCCCCCCCCGCCCCCCGCTCATACAAACAAACTCCAGCATCAAACAATCCCCACATAATTGCCCAACAGAAAAAACACCAAGATCAAAACGAGCACACCTCCATCCCCCAACAGTGCAAATGAAAACCTTAACTCACTCAGCTCTACTCCTGGTTCCAAATCAATGCAAACGGCACCTCAAACCCATCTTCCATAAAACGCAGAACGAGAAACTTTTTACAAAAACAGAGGAACAAAACAGAGAAACAAAAACATGAACATTGCAGCCAAGTTCAAAAGTTCTCAGTCCTTCGCCAGCCCTTTCTTTCTTGCAAAGTCCAACGTGTCCTCAGGCGACTCGAAGTAAAAGTGTTGATCCTCATGCGTGACCCAGAGACGGGCTGGGTATAACAGTCCAAACTTCACCTTTTTCTTGAAAAGGATCGTCCTGATCTGATTGAAGCCTGCCCTCCTCCTGGCCACCTCCATGCTCAGGTCTTGGTAAACCCGCAGGATGCTATTGTCCCATTTATAGCTCCGTGTCTGCTTGGCTCACTGCAGAATATACTCCTTATCTGAGAACCTGTGGAATCTCACCGCCATAGCCCTCGGAAGGTCTCCCATCCGCGGCTTCCTCGCGAGTGCTCTGTGAGCCCTATCCACCTCCAAGGGCCGGGAGAATGCCCCATTCCCCCAGCAGCTTCTCAAACATGCCTGCGATGTATGTCCCAGCGCCGTTCCTTCGGACTCCTCCGGGAGCCCGACAATTCTTAGGTTCTGCCGGCGGGACCAATTCTCTAGGTCCTCCAACTTCTCCAGAAGCTTCTTTTGCTGGTCCCTCAGCATCCCCACCTCCAGTTCCACTGCAGTCTGATGCTTCCCCTGCTCAGCCAGCGCCTTCTCCACCTTCTGGATCGCCCGATCCTGGGCGTCCAATCTGAGCTCCACCCACTCAATCGATGCTTTTATTGGGTCCAAGCAGTCCCGTTTCTGTGTCGCAAAGCCCTCCTGAATGACTTGCATCAGCTGCTCCATAGACTGCTGGGTCGACAAGCCAGAGGTGCGCCCCTCCGCCATGTTCTCTCCTGTTGCAACTTCACCCCAAGTCTTCT
This sequence comes from Scyliorhinus torazame, assembly GCF_047496885.1. Lineage (NCBI taxonomy): Eukaryota > Metazoa > Chordata > Chondrichthyes > Carcharhiniformes > Scyliorhinidae > Scyliorhinus > Scyliorhinus torazame. The sequence goes on from NC_092711.1 coordinate 144,791,637, forward strand.
CTGTCTTTCTGTTTCTGCCCTTACGAACACTTCTAGTCCTTTTCTCTATGTACCGAAGTGGGAATTCTGTAGAGAATTGCCAGTGACGTCCGTTCTTCAATTCAACTCCGTTAAAAAATAGTGGGAAAAGGTCCAAAAGTCCGACCAGAGCGGGAACCACCAAATGTGCGACTTACTCCTTCATAGTCGCCTACGAAAGTCCTCCGGGGCTAGAATTGACCACACACCAGGCCGGGAGTGGCAATATAACTTGGGGGCTCAGGTCCCTGATCTTTGGAATGGCAGACGCCGATGATTGGGTTACAGTATAAATTAAAAAGACACACCAGGTTTGTAGTGGTATAAGGACGGCTCTGGAGGCTGCTAAGATTTTATTCAGGTGGACGGCCTGTCTTTGGTTTCTTGAAAAGGGTTTCAAAACGGCAAGCTGGTGAATTGGCAGGTAAATGAATATAGAGATGCCAGCTGAAGCTAGGAAAGCAGAGATATGTGATGTATTCGTTGAATATGTGGGTCTGTTAGAAACACAGGAGAGCTCACATGGTTCTGAGACTCAGAGGGATCTGGGTGTCCAAGAGCAGGAATCACAAAAGGCGAGTTTCCAGGTACAGCAAGTAATTAGGAAAGCTAATAGAATGTTATTGTTTATTGTGGGGGAATTGAATACAAAAGTCGGGAGGTTATGCTTCAGTTATACAGGACATTGGCGAGACCACATCTGGAGCACTGTGTACAGTATAGCTCATTTACCGCCAGTCCAGCAGAACAAAACCCTCCGACCCTCCCCATTGATGAACTGTCAGAATGAACAAAATGCCGTCCTGGATGTAATTGAAGCAGAAACAATAACAGCAAAATCCAACCCCTGTAATCACTTGTGAACTTGGTGTCTCAGCAGGCGCCATGAATCATGGATTCCCTTCCCAGACTGGGAGCAGGTGACCGGTCTCTACTCAGTGTGAACTCGACGGTGTGATTTCAGGCTGGATAACTGAGTGAATCCCTTCCCACACTGAGAGCAAGTGAACAGCTTCTCTCCAGTGTGAACTCGCTGATGTTTTCGCATGTTGGATAATTGACTGAATCCTTTCCCACACTGAGAGCAGGTGAATGGTCTCTCCCCAGTGTGAACTCGACGGTGTGATTTCAGGTTGGATAACCCAGTGAATCCCTTTCCACACTGAGGACAGGTGAATGGCTTCTCCCCAGTGTGAACTCGCTGATGTTTTCGCAGGTTGGATAATTGACTGAATCCCTTCCCACACTGAGAGCAGGTGAAAGGCCACTCCCCAGTGTGAACTCGCTGGTGTGACTTCAGGTTGGATAACACAGTGAATCCCTTCCCACATTGAGAACAGGTGAACGGCCTCTCCCCAGTGTGAACTCGCTGATGTGACTGCAGGTGGGATAACTGAGTAAATTCCTTCCCACACTGAGAACAAATGAATAGCCTCTCCCTGGTATGAACCCGCTGGTGTCTCCGCAGGCCGGATAACTGAGTGAATCCCTTCCCACACTGAGAGCAGGTGAACAGCCTCTCCCCAGTGTGAACTCGGCGGTGTGCCCGCAGGTTGGATAACTGAGCAAATTCCTTCCCACACTGAGAGCAGGTGAATGGCCTCTCCCCAGTGTGAACTCGCTGGTGTGTCTGCAGGTTGGATAACTGAGTGAAACCCTTCCCACAGTGAGAGCAGGTGAATGGCCTCTCCCCAGTGTGAACTTGTTGGTGTGTCTGCAGGTTGGATAACTGAGTGAATTCCTTCCCACACTGAGAGCAGGTGAACTGCCTCTCCCTGGTGTGAACTCGCTGGTGTGACTGCAGGTTGGATAACTGCGTGAATCCCTTCTCACACTGAGAGCAGGTGAACGGCCTCTCCCCAGTGTGAATGCGCCGATGAGCTTCCAGCTGTGATGGGGCTCTAAATCCCTTCCCACAGTCCCCACATTTCCACGGTTTCTCCATGTTTTGGGTGTCCTCGTGTCTCTCCAGGTTGGACAATCAGTTGAGGCCTCGTCCACACACAGAACACGTGTACGGTCTCTCCCCGCTGTGAATGGTGTGATGTGTTTTCAGGCTGTGTAACTGGTTAAAGCTCTTTCCACAGTCAGTGATCTGGAACACTCTTACTCGGGTGTGTGTGTCTCGGTGCTTTTCCAGTCACACTGATGGTTTAAATGTTTTGATGCCGACAGATCGGGTAAACATTAATTCTTCTGGATTCAAAGGCCGATGATATTCAGATCCTAACGAATCAAGTGGCTCTTTCAGGTCTAGACGTGACGTTTGAGATTTCTGTCTGTATTTCCTCCTCTTGTAATATCCTACAGAAGGAGTTTACAATTTCAACTCAGTATCGGATAGAAATTCAGAACAAACAATTCTAGTTTCTGTACAACATTCATTCTGTCACATTCCCCAATACCTCGTCTTCAATACCTATTCCCCACATCTAGTTTCCAGGGAGGGATGGTGTATTGGAGCAGTAAGTACAACAACCTTACCTCGGGATTCACGGCCTAGTCTCCAGGGAACGGACTCGGAGGGGCAGAGTATCTGAGATAAGAGTATAAAAACCTTAATTTGGGGATTCTAAAGTCCATGTAGACTAAATCAACTGCACTACCCTCATCTACACACCTAGTCACCTCTTCAAAAGATTCAATCAAATTTGTAAGACATGCTCTCCCTTGTTTAATCCTTGCCTTTCCAAGTGGAGATTAATTCTGTCCCTCAGAATGTTTTCCAGTAGTTTCCATGGCAGTGAAGTTAGACTCACTGGCTTGTAATTTCCTGGTTTGTCCCTACTTGCCTTCTTGAATAATGGCACCACATTAGCTGTCTTCCAGTCCTCAGGCACCTCTCCTGTGGCCAGAGAAGATTTGAATTTTTTTTGTCAGAGCCTCTGCAATCTCCTTCCTTGCCTCCCACAGCAGCCTGGGATATATCTCATTTGGCCCTGGGGATTTATTCGCTTTCAGACCTGGTGAAACTGTTCATACCGTCGCCCTCTCAATGTTAAGTTGTTCAAGCAAATCACAATGTGCCTCCGTGATTTCTATTCCTACATTATCCTTCTCCGTAGTGAACACAGATGCAAAGTGCTCATTTAAAACCTTCCAGTTCCATGCACACATTGGTCCGTACTCTTACCCTGGTCAACCCCCTGCCCCATTTTCCATGCTTCCTCTTTGCTCTCCTAATTCCTTTCTTAAGTAATCCCTTGCACTTTCTATGTTCCTCTGGGACTTCCGCTTTGAGCCCTCGGTATCTGTGACAAGAGTCACCTTTAATTCCTTATCCAACCCTGGATATCCCTTACATCCAGGGTTCCCTGGACTTATTGCTCCCATCCTTCACTATCATGGGAACATGGAATTTACAGTGTAGGAGGCGGCCATTTGGCCCATCAAATCTGCTCCAGCCTTTGGAAAGAGCACCCCACTGAGGCCCACACCTCCACCCTATCCCCGTAACCCCACCTAACCTTTTTGGACACTAAGGGCAATTTAGCATGGCCAATCCACCTAACCTGCGCATCTTTGGACTGTGGGAGGAAACACGAGCACCCGGAGGAAACCCACGCAGACATGGGGACAACGCGCAGACAGTGACCCAAGTCGGGAATCAAACCTGGGACCTTGGAGCTGTGAAGCAACAGTGCTACCCACTGTGCTATCATGCCTCCTTGTCCGCTCTCTATCAATCCTACTGCTCGGATATAGATTTTTCGACAAGTGGCTGCTCCCAGTTGATTTTGTACAGATCCTGTCTTATGTTTTAAAAATCTGACCTCCCCATTCTGCAACGTATGAGACCCAACCTCAAATTCAGATGTTTCAATTTCATTGGCTTGCTCCTCCTGGGCTTTCCATGAGCGAATTCAATTTATCCATTTCAAGTTGACTATGTTGTTAGTCAGTTCCCCAATACTTTGGGGTGTGTGACCTGCATTGTTATCCTCCTGTTTTTATAGAATCTAACCCTCTTTCCCCACTCACTGTGTGAACATGTTGACTGGTTGTTGAATTGCTGACATTTCATCTGGAGGCTGTGCTCCCTCAGATATCCTGTTCTGAATGAATTCTCAATGTCTGGTTGTATTTCTGCGGCAATATCTCTTGTTCTCTGGGCCCATTTCCCGCCAGTTTTTCTGCTGCTTTCATTGTTTGAAAAATGGTGAAAAGTATAAAAATATTGACATTTGCGGGTGTTTGGCGGGAGGTGCGCGGCTTCCCTTCCGACAGGGAGTCAGGGAGCCGCTTCAGCTCTTTCCGTGCAGCCTGGTCAAGCTGCCGAGAGCCTCGGGACTCACTGCTCGGTGTCGCCGGTCGGTGCTGCGGGTCTGACGCGGGGACAACCCAGTCCGTGACCTTCCCCTCCCCCGGCCCGTGACTGCGCATGTGCGGGGAAGCTGCGCATATGCGGCCGGTGGCAAGCCCCATGACCAACCAGCAGACGTATTAACCAATGTGAAGAGTTGGAGGACCGGAAGTACTCTGGTCCTCCAGCTAATCAGGGCTCGGGCTTTGTGCGGCTAATAATTGAGCTTCACACAGACTGAAACGTCCTCCTGTCTGCACTATCTGTGAGTAAAACACTTTCTTTTCTCCCCCTTTCCATTTATTTTCTCATTCTGACCTTCAGTTGATGACTTGCAGCAACTGAATTGAAAGGAAGTGAAATCAGGGGGGGGTGCAGACTCTGCTCCCTCTTCAAATTCTGCAAAGGTTGGCCCAGGTCTCTCTCTCTCAGTCTCTCAAAGACATTGACATCCTTTGCTCTCTCAGCTTGACACATCTATTTGTCTGGCTAAAAGGATGGTCTCTTTCCTAATGTTCACAATTAAAGTGCTGGTTTTCCCAGGAGACGGCTGACATTTAAGGCAACAGTAAATTAATATCGGACAGATACATAAATGTCCAGTGTTGTTATATGGTAGATTAGATATATTATTGATGGTTCTGTAACAAAGTACATTTATTATTATTTCTAGTTGTGTAATGTTGTTCTGTATCTCCATTATATATTTCCAGGCATCTCTTCCCTCAGGGTGGGATTTCTCTTCCACAGGGACCAGTGGAGTCTGGGAGTTGGTGAATATTTTCACGGATGAGTTTGACAGATTTTTCTGAACGTATTTTTTTTTTAACCATAGACACAGCAGTACAATAAACACAACAGAGTAACAGAAAAATTGGTGGGAAATGGGTACAGAGCAGAACAAGAGATATTGCCGCATAAATACAAGCAACACATTGCAGAATTAATTCGGAACAGGATAGTTGAGGGACCAGGGCCTCTAGATGAAATACTGGATCAATTGAACAACCAGCTAACAGGTTAACATGGTGAGAGGGGAAAGAGGGTAAGAGTTTGTAAAAACAGGAGGACAGCAATGCAGGTTGCACACCCCAAAGTATTATGAAACAGACTAACAACATAGTCGACTTAAAACGAATAAGGTGAATTGAATTCAGTCATGGAAAGCCCAGGAGGAGTAAGTCAGCTGAATCGGAGCATATGTATTTGAGATATGGCTCCCGTACTTTACACAATACATCAGACTTAGAGCAGAGTACAGATGTTAAAAATTCCACAGGGATGCATTCCATAATCAGCCTATGTCAGTTTTGGATAAAGGGGAAGTTGTCGGTAATCCAGGAGCAGAGGATATTTTTATGAGTGGCAAAGGTCAGGATATTATATTTCCTTTTAAAATTAGAATTGGTGATTTGCCCACCTTAGAGTCCCAGGATCAGGAATACAGGTTTAGATTCTAAAGCTCTCTCAAAACCCCTCTCCAGTTCCCTGACTACATTTGACCAATAGGATTGAATCTTTACACAGCTCCATAGACAACGTGTATAGTCACTCTCAACCACCAGGCACATTGGAGTAGAGTGGGCTCAACCCGGTGTCTAAGACTAGACGTAATATGAAGACTGTGTAGTATTGCACAGTCTCCTTCATTTTATTGCAAATCAAAATTTCACTGGCATAGTCCCATATGTTACCCCATGTCTCCTCATCAATATTGACTGCTAAGTCCTTGTCCTATGACTGCAAGGTTCTCATCATTGAAATACAGGATCTGGAATTTAGTATATCATAGAATTGGCTAATCAATTGTTTAGGCTCCACAGAATTCAGGATTTTTTCCACTGGGGAAATTGAGGAATCAAGACACAAAGATGTCTTGTTACGAATAACATCGCTGAGCTGTAAATACTTAAAGGATTGTCTTGTGATGTCAAGTTGCTGACATAGCTGCTCAAAGGATGACAAGGAAGTGTCTCTGAACATGTCTCCCAGTCGACAAACGCCTCTATCACTCCAGGTATCGAATCCGTGGTCTTTGAATTCTAGATTTTGAATCTAGAAGGAGAAATGTTTGCCTCATCTGTCGGCTTCAAAAGATTTTAACCATCAGTGTATCTGGAAAAGCACTGAGACACACACATCTGAGTGAGTGTTCCAGAGCACTGACAGTGGAAAGAGATACACTGCCTGAAAAAACATCACACCATTCACAGTGGAGAGAGACAGTACACGTGTTCTGTGTGTGACCGAGGCTTCAACTGATTGTCCCACCTGGAGCGACATGAGGAAACCCAAAACATGGAGAAACCGTGGAAATGTGGGGACTGTGAGAAGGCATTCAGAGTCTCATCTGAACTGGAAGCTCATTGACGCATTCACACTGGGGAGAGGCCATTCACCTGCTCTGTGTGTGGGAAGGTATTCACTCATTTATGCATCCTAAAGACACATCAGCGAGTTCACACTGTGGGGGAGCTACTCACCTGTCTTCAGTGTGGGAAGGAATTCACTACTTTATCCAGCCTGCGGATATACCAGCGGGTTCACACTGGAGAGAGGCCGTTCATTTGCTCTCAGTGTGGGAAGAGATTCACTTCTTTACCCATCCTGCGGAGACACCAGCGAGTTCACACTGGGGAAAGGCCATTCACCTGCTCTGACTGTGGGAAGTGATTCACTCAGATTCCCCATCTGCAGACACACCAGCAAGTACACACTGGGGAGAGACAGTTCACCTGTTCTCAGTGTGGGAAGGCATTCACAACGTTATCTAGCCTGAAGTCACACCAGCGAATTCACACTTGGGATAGGCAATTGTATAAATGGACCCAAAGTGGAGGTATCTGCAATATACATCTATATGTATATGAAACGTACAATATTTCAAATACGGATCATTTTCTAGATTCACACTAACCGTGTATAATCCTTGTTTAAAATGTCATGTAGCAGCCTCTGAGGCATCATGGATAGCCAGCTGACTTGGCCACATTCCTTGTGAAGGAGTTCACACAGAGAGCTGAAATCCCCTTGCCTGTAACTCCCAGGCAGCTGCCTGTGAGGAATGCTGCCTGTAGCACCAGTCTGTAATGAGGTTAAGATAAAAGAGTCTATCAAAAAGACCCAAGGACAGCTGATAAGTGGTCTGGAATACACCACGAGGGGGCCTCTGTCTGTTTATGACCTCTGACCACACAGCCCCATGCTGATAGTAACCAATAATTATTAGAATTGGATTGTGTCCAGCCGAGGTGGGCTGTGTAACTGTTCGAATTGTATAATTATTGATGATTTTTGTTATGCATTAAGAGAAGCGCATGATGAGACCCATGACTGGCTCCCTGCCGGTGTTAAATCAATAAACTGTTTAACATTTGGGGCAGACCCGAGTGTTGAGTGATTCTTTTAGAGTCATTCCCGCGAATACCATTCAATGTGGGAAGGGATTCTGAGATTCATGGCATCCGGTGAGACACCAACAAGTTCACAATTGATTACGGGGGTTGGATTCTGTTACTGTTTCTGCTCTTAATTACACCCAGGACTGCATTGTGTTCATTCTGACACTTGGTGAAGTGGGAGGGTCGGAGGGTTTATTTCTGCTGGACTGGCCGGTCTCACGACTTTGCTTCTAGTGGGCTGATGCTCTTTGAGCCTTGTTGCGAATATCTTACCTAAATTTTACAAGGAAAAAGACTGAAAGGGTGTTTGGAAGTTGAAAGATATTTGGTTCCCATTTCTGTTTGGAGCTCCCCAAAGCATGCCACGTTGCCATGAAGCTGGGCTATGGTGGTTATATGGTTGTTTTGTTTAATTTATCTGGGTGTTTCTCACAGAAGGAAACTGTCAAGGTATGAGGGGCAAGTTGTTTGTGTCAGATTGGGTCATTACAATTAAACTCAAGATAAAAGAAAGGCACTCGCTAGCAGTTCAGCAATTATTACATATTTCCATAACATATAAATTCCTTTAAGAACAAAAATCCATCAGGAAAAATGATGCAATCGTGGCTAACAAGAAAAGTTAAAGATTCCATTAGATAAAAGGAAGAGGCTTTTCCAGTGGCAAAAATAATAGTAAGCCGGAGGATTGGGAACTAGTTTTAGGGGATGGCACGTGGCACAGTGGTTAGCACTGGGACTATGGCACTGAGGACCCGGATTGGACTCCCAGCCCTGGGTCACATTGGTCTTTGCTAATCTTTTGCTTTTCACATTCCGAGAGGAGCTTTTCCAGGTGGTTTTTTTATGTTTCTCGCCAGTTTAATCTCACATTCTATTTTCTCTTTATCAGTTTCTTGGTCTTCCTTTGCTGAATTCTAAAACTAGTTCTTTTTTTTTCCTTCTTTTAAAAAAAATAAATTTAGAATACCCAATTATTATTTTTTGTCCTATGAAGGGCCAATTTAGCCTGGCCAATCCACCGAACTTGCGCATGTTTGGGTTGTGGGGGGTGAGATCCACAGTCACGGGGAGAATGTGCAAACTCCACACGAACAATGACCCGGGGCCAGAATCGAACCCAGGTCCTCAGTGTCGTAGGCAACAGTGCTAACCACTGTGCCACCGTGCCGCCACATGGTCTCTCTTCCGATTTCATGGCGAGGGAGGATCGCCTTCATTAAAATGAATGTTGTACTCTCTGCAGATGCTGCCTATACTGCTGTCGACCAGAGTCGTTAAGGAAATTAATAGAACCCAGTACATTTATCTGGAACAAAAAGAGACCTTGCATCAAGTTTGTTCAGCTCCAATCACGCAGAGCTAAGAGAGAGTTGGGTCTTCCAAAAATCAGGCTATATCAACTGGCCTCTCATCTGAGGTTCATAAGGGATTGGGTTAGGATGGACCCAACATCCACCTGGCTGAATGTAGAAGCAGACCAGTCAGTTCTCCCTCTACAGGTCTTGTTGTTTATGGTGACATTAAGACAGGTTCTGCTAAGTGTGATAATCCTGTTATTATTAATACTCTCAGAGCGTGGAGGTTGGCCCACCAATTAGAAGGGAGATCGACATTGACTTCCACTCTCCTCTCCACGGCAGTCTAGATTTTCCACCCAGTCTCATTGACCATGGATTTGATACCTGGAGAGATAGAGGTGTTTGTAGGCTGGGAAACAAGTTCAGAGATGCTTCCATATCATCCTTTGAGCAACTCTGTCAGAAATGTGATATCCTGAGACAAACCCTTTTTAAGTATTTACAGCTCAGGCACTTTATTCTTAATAAGGGATCTTTGCCTCATGATTCCTCAATTTCCCCCATGGAAAGAATCCTGAATTCTGTGGAGCTGAAACAATTGATTAGCAAGTTCCATGATACTCCAAATTCCAGATGCTGCATTTCAACGTTGAGAGCATTGCAGTCATGGGAAAGGGACTTAACAGTCAATATTGCTGAGGAGATATGGGATAACAAATGGGACTATGTCTGTAAAAATTTTGGTTTGCAATAAAATGAAGGAGATCCAGTTCAAGATACTGCACCATCTTCAAATTACGTCTAGTCTTAGACTATATCCGCGATGTGCCTCAAGTGCCTGATAGTCAAGGGCAACTATGTACGTTGTTTATGGACCTTTGTCAAGATCCAAGCCTATTGGCCAAATGTGGTCAGGAAACTGGAGAGGATTTTAGACAGAGTGTTAGAGTCGAATGCTTTATTCCTGATCCTGGGTCTCCAACATGGACGAATCACTGATTCTATTTAAAAAAAGGCTGTGTAATATCTTGACTGATGCCACTCGTAAAAATATCCTCTACTCCTGAATTAGCGACAATTTCCCCTCTGTCCAAACCTGGCATAGGCTGATTATCGAAAGCATACCAATGGAATTTTTAATGTCTGTACTCCGTTCTAAGTCTGATGTATTCCACAGAGTATGGAAGCCCCATCTCAAATACACAGGCTCCATTTTATCTGACCTGCTCGTCCTGGGCTTTCCATGAGCTTTTTATGCTTCATTTTAATTGGACAATGTTGTTAGTTTGTTTCACAATATTAAAGGATATGCAACCTGCATTGTTATCCTTCTGTTTTTATATAATCTTACCCTCTTTCCCCACTCACTATGTTAACCTGTTAACTGGTTGTTAAATTGATCCGGCATTTCATCGAGAGGCTCTGGTCCCTCAAATATCCTGTCCCAAATTAATTCTGCAATGTGTTCCTTGTATTTATGCTGGGAATATCCCTTTTTCTCTGCACCCATTTTCCACCAATGTTTCTGTAACTTTGTGTTCATTGTTAAAAACCAATAAAAATGTTTTTTAATCTATCCAGCTCATCTGTGCATATATTCAATGACCTCCCCCTCCACCCCCCCCCCCTCCCCCAAAGCCTCCATTGGTCCCTGCGGAAGAGAATTCAAGAGACAAACAACCCTCTAATGGAAGAGACGACTGGAAATATATAATGTTGCGACAGTACAATATTACACAACTGGAAATAATAAATGTATTTTATTACAGAACCATCACTAATATATCTAATCTGTGCCATATAACATTAGATATATCTCTGTCTGATATTACTTTTCTGTCCCCTTAAATGTCAGCCATCTTCTGGGGAAACCAGCCCTTCAATTGGGAAAATTAGGAAAGAGACCAGTGTCTGGATTAGCACAGTGGGCTAAACAGCTGGCTTGCAATGGAGAACAATGCCAGTAGCGCGGGTTCAATTCCAGTACTGGCCACCCCAAACAGGCGCCGGAATGTGGTGACCTGGGGCTTTTCACGGTAACTTCATTGAAGCCTACTTGTGGCAATAAGTGATTATTATTATATTATCCTTTTAGTCAGACAATTTTAGTGAAGACAATCTTCACTCACACAAAGCTCGTGCTCTGATTGGCTGGCGGACAAGACTCCTTCCGGCGCTCCAATTCTTCCCATTGGCCAACATCTCAGCAGAAAGGTCAGGAGGCGGCTCCCTCCCGAACGTGCGCACCTGTCCCTCTCCTTTAGGCATGCGCAGTCCCGGGCCGCGGGGAGATCACCGAGCGGCTTCTCGCTCTGGCCGGAGTCATCAACCCGTTGCTGGGAAACCTTGCATTTCGGTGGTGTGGGGGGAAGGGGAGCAATGGATGGGGGTGGGGCTCCCGTGTCCGTACCGGGCATGCGCACTGGAATCTGGAGACGTCATTGCGGAGCAGCGTGATTCCCGTTGGTTGATTCAGGCAAGACTCCACTGTGAGGTCAGAAAGCGGAAGTTGGACAAGAATTTTAGACTGAAGCTTCCTCCTCTGGGCAACAGCAGAAAATTAATGTCTCAACCTTCCCCATTTATTTTCTCATTCTGGGTGACATTGGTCACTTGCAGCAACTGAAGGGAAAGGAAGTGAATCCAGGGAGGGTGCAGACTCCGGAAAGCTTGGCCCAGGTCTCTCTCTGTCTTAAAGACAGTGACATCCTTTGCTCCCTCAGCTTGACACATTTATTTGTCTGGCTAAAAGGATGGTCTCTTTCCTAATGTTCAATGAAAGGGCTGGTTTCCCCAGGAGATGGCTGACATTTAAGGGGACAGTAAATTAACACTGAACAGATTTATGTTCAGTGTTGTTACATATTACTGACTCAATATATTATTTACAGTTCTCTGTAAGATGCAATGATTATTATTTACAGTCTTGTGATATTATTCATTACTTAGTACTACTGAACTAAGCATTGCTAAAAAAAAAGGGACTTCTGTTGAAACTTTTCATCTTCACTCATCAGGACAGATGCAAGAATACCAAATTTCAAAGGGAACATTAGCACACTGGGCTAAATCGCTGGCTTTGATAGCAGACTAGGCAGGCCAGCAGCACAGTTCAATTCCCGTAACAGCCTCTTTGAACAGGCGCCAGAATGTTGCGACTACGGGCTTTTCACAGAAACTTCATTGAAGGTTACCTGTAACAATAAGCAATTTTCATTCATTTCAAAGTAGGTCCTGATTGGTTGGCAAATCAGAATTGATTGGGTGATGCTTTGCTATTGTGAATAAAACAGTTTGATCATCAATCTTTTGAGTATTGATTAAAGGTGCAAAATATCCAACTAATTTTATTCCAGTTCTATATATGATTATCAGGACTCTGTTTCTTGTACCGGAAGTGGTGAGAATTGGCCTGTCCACCAGAATGTCCTGCCACCTTTTGGAGATTTGGGAGGCTGTGTGTTAGATAAAGCAAAGTGTGTATGGAAGAAGAGTGTGTGAGACAGAGATTTACTTTTGGGGAACGAATGAGGAAAGAATGTTCCATAGAAACTAGAATTGTGTATTCTAAATTTCTATCCTATACAGACAATGCTGAATTGTTGTCAACTTATTTTACAGGATACTAGAAGGGGAGGATTCAGAGACAAATCTCAAATGCAACGTCACAGGAAGATCTGACAGAATCTTTTGATTCATTGAGACGGAAATATTATTGGCCTTGGAATCTTCAGGATAAGTTGTTTGTTTGTCCTGCCTGGTTAAAAATATTATAATCATCAGTGTGACTGGGAAGGGTCTGAGACTCACAGACCCCCGAGTGAGAGTGTTCCAGACCATTAACTGTGGAAAGAGCTTCAACCAATTACACGTGTCGTGTGTGTGGACAAGGCGTGAATAAATCATTGACCCTGGAGAAACACGTGGAAACCTGCACCATGGAGAAACCGTGGAAATGCGAGGACTGTGGGAAGGGATTCAAAAGGCCCATCGCAATTGGAAATTCATCGACGCAGTCACGCCGGGGAGAGGCCGTTCCCCTGCTCTGAGTGTGGCAAAGGATTCAGTCAGTTACCAACCTGCAGACCCACCAGCGAGTTCACACCAGGGAGAGGGCATTCTCCTGCTCTGACTGGAAAGACATTCACTAGGTTATTCGCCCTGCTGAGACACCAACGGGTTCACACTGGAGAAAGACCGTTCACCTGCTCAATGTGTGGGAAGGGATTCAGTCAGTCATACAACCTGCTGAAACACCAGGACAGTCATAACCGTGAGAAACACTTCAAATGCTCTGACAGTGGTGGTGGCTTTAAGAACTCTGTGGATCAGATGTTCCACCAGCACATTCACAGAGGAGAAGAGATGGTTCAGCTGCTCTCGCTGTGCAAAGAAGTTTAAAAAGTCATCCACCCTGCTGATACACCAGCGGATTCACACTGGGGAGAGGCCATTCACCTGTTTGCAGTGTGGCAAAGGATTCAGCCAGTCATCCACCCTGCTGCTCCACCAGCGAGTTCACACTGGGGAGAGGCCGTTCACCTGCTCTCAATGTGGGAAGGGATTTACTCAGTTATCCAAATTTCAGACACACCAGCGAGTTCATACTAGGGAGAAGCCATTCACCTGTGCTCAGTGTGGGAAGGGATTCATGTCAATCGTCCACCCGACAGAGACATCCCTGTTAAAATTCCCCGGAGTGAATTCGCCGGTGCGTCAGAAGGTGGGATGACTGAATAAATTTCTTCCCACAGTCAGGGCAGGTGAACGGCCTCTACCTGGTGTGAACTCGCTGGTGGGTCAGCAGGTTGGACGATCGGGTGAATTCCTTCCCACAGTCAGGGCAGGTGAACAGAGCCTCCCCTGTGTGAACCCGCTGGTGTATCAGCAGGTGGGATGAGGGAGTGAATCCATTCCCACACCGGAGCAGATGAAAGGCCTTTCCCCGGTGTGAACTCGCTGGTGTGTCAGGAGGGTGGAAGACTGAGAGAATCCCTTCCCACACTCGGAGCAGGTGAATGGCCTCTCCCCGGTGTGAACCCGCTGGTGTGTCAAAAGGTGAGATGAGAATCCCTTCCCACACAGTGAACAAATGAACGGCCTCTCCCCAGTGTGAACTCGTTGGTGTGTCCGCAGGTGGGATGACTGAGTGAATCCCTTCTCACACTGAGAGCAGGTGAATGGCTTCTCCCCAGTGTGAATTCGCTGGTGTTTCAGTAATGTTGATGACTGAGTGAATCCCTTCCCACACACCGAGCAAGTGAACGGCCTCTCCCCAGTGTGACTGCGTCGATGAATCTCCAGCTCAGACGGGACTTTGAATCCTTTTCCACAATTCCCACATTTCCATGGTCTCTCCATGATGTGGGTATCCTGGTCTCCCTCCAGATTTACTGGTCAGTTGAAATCTTTTCCTCAATTAGAACAGAGATAAGGCCTCTCTCCGCTGTGAATGGTGCAATGTTTTTCAGGTTGTGGAACTGGTTAAAGTTCTTTCCACAGTCTGGAACACTCTCACTCGGGTGCGTGTGTCTCGGTGCTTTTCCAGTCACACTGATGTTTAAAATCTTTTGAAGCAGTCAGAACAGATAAACATTTCTCCTTCCACCTTCAAATGCCAATGATATTCCGGTCCAGATGAATCGAGTGACTCTGTCAGATCTTGATGTGATGTTTGGTTTGAGATTTACTTTCTGTAAATCCTCAACTTTCTAATATCCTGTAAAAGGAGATCACAAAATTCATTCCTGTCATTACAAGCTAGAAACATAGAACAGACAATTCCAGTTTCCATGGAACATTCTTTCCTCTCTCATTTCCCAAAAGTAAATTTCCATCCACATCCCTCTGGCCAGTGTCACTGTGCAGTACCTAATATTCCATTCCAATTCTCTTCTCACACCTAGTGGTGCACCAAGGCAGACTTTTGTCTGTTTCCGTAGCTAGTTATTCCGAAAACATAATATACACCCTCCAAATTCTCCTAAAGGTGCTGATTCATCCAGCTTCACAGATCCATGCTCACCACTTCCTGCCCAAGAAAGTAGAGACCTGATAATCATTGGTATTACTGGAATAAAAGTAGCTGGACATTTTTCACCCCTTTAGTTACACAAAAATATTGGGAGTCAATTGCTCTGTGTTGCAATCAACATGGCTCGGAATTGCCCAATCAATTCTGACTTGCCAAACAATCAGGGCCTGTTTTTAAAAAAATTGTTCCCTTTGAAATTTGCTATTCTTGGATCTGTCCGGATGAGTGAGGATGAAAAGCCTCGACTGCTGGTCCCTCTTTTTAGCAACACACAAGTTCTATAGCACTGAGTGACGAATAATATTACAAGACTGGAAATAATCGGACTTCCAGTGGCGGCCATGGAGTGAGTGGTCGCACATTTGGCAGCTCCTGCTCGAGGTGGAATTTTTGGTCCTTCTCCCCAGTTGCTGGGCGGATGTTTTGAAGGAAAATGGTTTAAGAGTGGTGGAGGAAGACTTTACTCCATCGGTGAATGGATTTGTGGACCAGAAGTGGGTTTAGAAGAAAGGAGCTGCAAGAGCAAGAAGCTCTTTGTGTGACACAGGGAAAGATGGCGGAGAGCTAGGGGTCAGCCCGACCAGCTCAATGGTCGACTGAGCAGCTGGTTGACTTTCTGAATGAAACTTTCAGCCAACAGAGGGTGGAGGCTCTGGAGGATCTGGAGAAGGTGGTACACCCGCTGAGAGCGGGGATCGATCGTGTGGAGCTGAGGCTTGAGATCCAGAGCCAGGCGATCCAGAAGGTGGGGGAGCACGAGGTGTAGCTTACCTCGTTGGTGGCCGAGATCGGGATGATGCGAGAGACCCAGAAGCTGCTTAAGGAGAAAGTGGAGGACCTGGAGAACTGCTCCCGGAGACAGAATTTAAGAATTGTGGGGATGCCAGAGGGCATTGAGGGAGCGGTGCAGGCTCGTGTCGCCAAAATGCTGGAGACGCTGATGGGGGAAGGGGCCTTTGACTGGCCCCGGTGGTTGATCGGGCGCACAGGGCGCTGATGAGGAAACCGCAGGCGAACGAGCCGCCGAGGGCTATGGTGGCGAGGTTACACCGATTCCTGGATAAGGAGAAGATCTTGAGGGGGGCCAGGCAGACGAGATGTACCTGGGAGGGTAATGAGCCCTGGGTATACCAGGACCTGTGTGTGGACCTGGCCAAGAAGAGAGCGGGATTCAACCGAGTCAAGGCTGCCCTCTATAAGTAGGGGGTGAAGTTCGGGATGCTGTACCCTGCCCACCTCTGGGTGACCCACAATGGTCGTGAGGATTATTTTGGAGCGCCGGTGGAGGCGATGGAGTTTGAGAGAGACAATGGACTGGCAGGAGAAGGACATTGAACTTTGGAGGAGGTGTGAGGAGATGCTGATTCTCTCTGTCCCATTGTGGTTGTTGTTTTTTTATTGTATTGTTTTGTTTGGGGTGACGGTCAGGGAAGAACCTCGTTTCACTCAGGGATCGTTTGTCTTTCTTGCGAGGTTCTTTGCTGGGAGGCTGGAGGATCAGGTGGGGTGAGGGCATCTTTTATTTTCTTATTGTTATTGTTGATTGCACCATGGAAGTGCTGGGGGGAGGGGGGGGGGGATCAGTGGGGGGTAGGAAGTTTGCCGCTGTGGGTGGGTCAGCCAGGCTAGCTGGGCGAGCTAGTTCACAGGAGCGCAGTGGGGGGTGAGCAGGTGATCAGAGTATTGAGATTGTGTTGTTCAGGGTGTTGACGGAGGTGGTGCTGTTGAAGTGCGATAAGGAGGGGGTTGGTGACGGTGGGCATCAGAGGGCGGGCCTGGAGAGTTGCGTGATGTGGGCCGGGGCTGGCCCAAGAGAAGCTATGGCTGATCAGTGGAGAGGGGGAGGGGCACGTCCCCTGACCAGTTGATCACAGGGAGAGTGAGAGGGCTGAATGGGCCGGTCAAACAGTCGTGCATGTTCGCCCACTTGAGGAGCTTAAACGCGGATGTGCCATTTTTACAGGAAACACATTTGAAGATCGAGGACCAGACTAGGCTAAGGAAAGGGTGGGTAGGCCACGTCTTTCACTCAGGGTTAGATATGAAGACACGGGGGGTGCCATTTCAAATCCCCTGTAAAAATCCAAACACAGCGTATTGTGAAATTACTCGATTTAAAACAGAACGAGTTGTTGGGATTCACTGCCTGACAAAGCTGCAGGAAGGAAATTCAACTGTAACTTTCACAAGGGAACTGGACAGATTCTGTAGGAAAAGAACTTACTGGGCGATAGGAGTAATTAGATAGTTCATTCAAAGAGCTAGCATGGGAACAATGGACAGAATGGCCTCTTTCTGTGCTCACTGAGACTCATTTGCATTTGAAGAAAGTGGGAAATACCTGGAAGCCACTTCCTACGATGCGGGTAGAAGCAGAGATGTTGGAATGTTTCCAAAGGGAAATTGGATGGGCTTTTGAGGGAAATAAACTGACAGGAATATGAGGATAGAACGGAGCAATGGTTTGATCTACAAGTTGTGAATCTTTGGAATTCTCTACCCCAGAGGGCTGTGGAAGCTCAGTCATTGAGTGTGTTTAAGACAGAGACTGACAGATTTCTAAATCCCAATAACACAAAGGATGTGGGGAAAAGACATTGAAGTGGATGATCAGCCATGATCGTATTGAATGGTGGAGCAGGCTCGACGGGCTGAATGGCCAAGTCCTGCCCCTTTATTCCAATGATACAAAGATAAGCAGGAAAGTAAATTGTGACAAGGACATAAGGAGGTTAAAAAGGTAGACGTGAGACTTCCGGGTGCGGCGATGACCAGCTGAGTCGCACGTTTCGGCAGCTCCCGGTGAAACGGACTTTTGGGCTCCTGATAGGAGCCCCAACGGCAATTTTGACGGCTAAAAACACTGTGCGGTAAACCAGAAGGGAATCCCCCCTGGATACGGATGAAAAAAGGAGGAGAAAGTGGCCGGATTGCAGTGGATCCTTTAGAACAGCGGCAAGGAAGGCAAGCAAAAACCAAGATGGCGTCGGAAGGTGGCAGTTTAACATGGGGCCCTGAACAACAAGAGTTCTTGAAATGCTGTGTGGAAGAGCTCAAAAAGGAAATGAAGAAAGAGCTGTTGGCCCCGATACTACAGGCGATCGACGGGCTACGGGCCAAGGCGGTGCTTCATAAAAAGAAGTTAAAATTTGGAATGCTGCAACCGGCAAGACTGTGGGTCACATATCGAGGGAGGCACCACTACTTTGAGACGGCGGATGAAGCGTGGACTTTTATTGTGGAAGAAAAACTGGAATGAGCGGGTTATTAAAAAGAACGTTTGAACAAAGTGGTGGGGCGAATGTGGGGGGCGAAGAGGGGGGTTAAAAAGGGGGGAAAGAGGAGTTTTATGTACTAATCCTGCGATGTGGTAACTTTTCTCTCTTCCACAGGTGGTGATGGGGGAGGAGGGGAGGTGGAGGAGATGGGGCGTTGGCCATTGGGGGCGGGGCCAAAGGAGAAGCGCGGGCTCGGTTCCCGCGCTATGATAATCATGGCGGGAATAGAGAAGCAGGAAGGAGGGGGCGTCGCACGGTGCGAGCCGAGGTCACGGGGGGAAGCCGAGGTCGGCCAGAGTTTGCTGACTTCTGGGAGCAACATGGGGGGAGTAATTACGCTAGCGGGGGATCTAGCGGGGGGGCGGTGGGAGGGGGGAATTACTGGGTTGCTGCTGCTGGGGAGAGGGGGGAGCTGGTATGGGAGGGGACGGGCGGGGGGGCACCGCCTGGGGGAGATACAGCTGCGTGGGAACCGGGTGAGGAGCTGGAAAAGGGGCATGGCTAATCGACAAGGGGGGGGGTAGGAAGCCCCCCAACCCGGCTGATCACGTGGAACGTGAGAGGGCTGAACGGGCCAATAAAGAGGGCACGGGTACTCGCACACCTTAAGAAACTTAAGGCAGATGTGGTTATGTTACAAGAAACGCACCTGAAACTGATAGACCAGGTTAGGCTACGCAAAGGATGGGTGGGGCAGGTGTTCCATTCGGGGCTAGATGCGAAAAACTATATTAGTGGGGAAGCGGGTAATGTTCGAGGCAAAGACTATAGTGGTGGATAACGGGGGCAGATACGTGATGGTGAGTGGCAAATTACAGGGGGAGACGGTGGTTTTGGTAAACGTATATGCCCCGAACTGGGATGATGCCAATTTTATGCGGCGGATGCTAGGACGCATTCCGGACCGAGAGATGGGAAAGCTGATAATGGGGGGAGATTTTAATACGGTGTTGGAACCAGGGCTGGATAGGTCGAAGTCCAGGACTGGAAGGAGGCCGGCAGCAGCCAAGGTACTTAAAGATTTTATGGAGCAGATGGGAGGTGTAGACCCGTGGAGATTTAGCAGACCTAGGAGTAAGGAGTTCTCGTTTTTCTCCTATGTCCATAAAGTCTACTCGCGAATAGACTTTTTTGTGCTGGGAAGGGCGTTGATCCCGAAGGTGAGGGGAACGGAGTATACGGCTATAGCCATTTCGGATCACGCTCCACACTGGGTAGACTTGGAGATAGGGGAGGAAACAGGAGGGCGCCCACCCTGGAGAATGGACATGGGACTAATGGCAGATGAGGGGGTGTGTCTAAGGGTGAGGGGGTGCATTGAAAAGTACTTGGAACTCAATGATAATGGGGAGGTCCAGGTGGGAGTGGTCTGGGAGGCGCTGAAGGCGGTGGTTAGAGGGGAGCTGATATCAATAAGGGCACATAAAGGGAAGCAGGAGAGTAAGGAACGGGAGCGGTTGCTGCAAGAACTTTTGAGGGTGGACAGACAATATGCGGAAGCACCGGAGGAGGGACTGTACAGGGAAAGGCAAAGGCTACATGTAGAATTTGACTTGCTGACTACGGGCACTGCAGAGGCACAATGGAGGAAGGCACAGGGTGTACAGTACGAATATGGGGAGAAGGCGAGCAGGTTGCTGACACACCAATTGAGGAAAAGGGGAGAAGCGAGGGAAATAGGGGGAGTGAGGGATGAGGAAGGAGAGATGGAGCGGGGAGCGGAGAGAGTGAATGGAGTGTTCAAGACATTTTATAAAAAATTATATGAAGCTCAACCCCCGGATGGGAAGGAGAGAATGATGGGCTTTTTGGATCGGCTGGAATTTCCCAAGGTGGAAGAGCAGGAAAGGGTGGGACTGGGAGCACAGATCGAGGTAGAAGAAGTGGTGAAAGGAATTAGGAGCATGCAGGCGGGAAAGGCCCCGGGTCGGATGGATTCCCAGTCGAATTCTATAGAAAATATGTGGACTTGCTCGCCCCGGTATTGACGAGGACCTTTAATGAGGCAAAGGAAAGGGGACAACTGCCCCCGACTATGTCTGAAGCAACAATATCGCTTCTCTTAAAGAAGGAAAAGGACCCGCTACAATGCGGGTCCTATAGACCTATTTCCCTCCGAAATGTAGATGCCAAGATCCTGGCCAAGGTAATGGCAATGAGAATAGAGGAATGTGTCCCGGGGGTGGTCCACGAGGACCAAACTGGGTTTGTGAAGGGGAGACAGCTGAACACTAATATACGGAGGCTGTTAGGGGTAATGATGATGCCCCCACCAGAGGGGGAAACGGAGATAGTAGTGGCGATGGATGCCGAGAAAGCATTTGATAGAGTGGAGTGGGATTATTTGTGGGAGGTGTTGAGGAGATTTGGTTTTGGAGAGGGGTATGTTAGATGGGTGCAGCTGTTGTATATGGCCCCGATGGCGAGCGTGGTCACGAATGGACGGGGATCTGCATATTTTTGGCTCCAGAGAGGGACAAGGCAGGGATGCCCTCTGTCCCCATTATTGTTTGCACTGGCGATTGAGCCCCTGGCGATAGCGTTGAGGGGTTCCAAGAAGTGGAGGGGAGTACTTAGAGGAGAAGAACACCGGGTATCTTTGTATGCGGACGATTTGCTACGTGGCAGACCCGGCGGAGGGGATGCCAGAAATAATGCGGATACTTGGGGAGTTTGGGGATTTTTCAGGGTATAAATTGAACATGGGGAAAAGTGAGTTGTTTGTGGTGCATCCAGGGGAGCAGAGTAGAGAAATAGAGGACCTACCGTTGAGGAAGGTAACAAGGGACTTTCGTTACCTGGGGATCCAGATAGCCAAGAATTGGGGCACATTGCATAGGTTAAATTTAACGCGGTTGGTGGAACAAATGGAGGAGGATTTCAAGAGATGGGATATGGTATCCCTGTCACTGGCAGGGAGGGTGCAGGCGGTTAAGATGGTGGTCCTCCCGAGATTCCTCTTTGTGTTTCAGTGCCTCCCGGTGGTGATCACGAAGGCTTTTTTTAAAAGGATTGAGAAGAGCATCATGGGTTTTGTGTGGGCCGGGAAGACCCCGAGAGTGAGGAAGGGATTCTTACAACGTAGCAGGGATAGGGGGGGCTGGCACTACCGAGCCTAAGTGAGCATTATTGGGCCGCTAATATTTCAATGGTGAGTAAGTGGATGGGAGAGGAGGAGGGAGCGGCGTGGAAGAGATTAGAGAGGGCGTCCTGTAGGGGGACTAGCCTACAGGCTATGGTGACAGCCCCATTGCCGTTCTCACCGAGGAACTACACCACAAGCCCGGTGGTGGTGGCTACACTGAAGATTTGGGGACAGTGGAGACGGCATAGGGGAAAGACTGGAGCCTTGGGGGGGTCCCCGATAAGAAACAACCATAGGTTTGCCCCGGGGGGAATGGAT
Source organism: Scyliorhinus torazame (assembly GCF_047496885.1). Classification (NCBI taxonomy): domain Eukaryota; kingdom Metazoa; phylum Chordata; class Chondrichthyes; order Carcharhiniformes; family Scyliorhinidae; genus Scyliorhinus; species Scyliorhinus torazame. The sequence goes on from NC_092711.1 coordinate 144,813,375, forward strand.
GGGGGATATGGAATGTGGCAAAGAGCAGGAATAACGCAACTGAAAGATATGTTTGTGGATGGGAAGTTCGCGAGTCTGGGAGAGCTGACCGAGAAATATGGGTTGCCCCAAGGGAATGCATTCAGGTATATGCAACTGAGGGCTTTTGCGAGGCAACAGGTGAGGGAATTCCCGCAGCTCCCGACACAAGAGGTGCAGGACAGAGTGATCTCAAAGACATGGGTGGGGGATGGTAAGGTGTCAGATATATATAGGGAAATGAGGGACGAAGGGGAGACTATGGTAGATGAACTAAAAGGGAAATGGGAAGAAGAGCTGGGGCAGGAGATCGAGGAGGGGCTGTGGGCAGATGCCCTAAGCAGGGTAAACTCGTCGTCCTCGTGTGCCAGGCTAAGCCTGATTCAGTTTAAGGTATTACACAGGGCGCATATGACTGGAGCACGGCTCAGTAAATTTTTTGGGGTGGAGGATAGGTGTGCGAGGTGCTCGAGAAGCCCAGCGAATCATACCCATATGTTTTGGTCATGCCCGGCACTACAGGGGTTTTGGATAGGGGTGACAAAGGTGCTTTCAAAAGTAGTGGGGGTCCGGGTCGAACCAAGCTGGGGGTTGGCTATATTTGGGGTTGCACAAGAGCCGGGAGTGCAGGAGGCGAGAGAGGCCGATGTTTTGGCCTTTGCGTCCCTAGTAGCCCGGCGCAGGATATTGCTAATGTGCAAAGAAGCCAAGCCCCCGGGGGTGGAGACCTGGATAAATGACATGGCAGGGTTTATAAAGCTAGAGCGGATTAAGTTCGTTCTAAGGGGGTCGGCTCAAGGATTCACCAGGCGGTGGCAACCGTTCGTCGAATACCTCGCAGAAAGATAGATGGAATGGAAAAAAGAAGGCAGCAGCAGCAGGATCGGGGCGGGGGTGGAGGTGGAGGAACCAGAAGGACTCTCAGGGTTGTTAATATATACTATATAATATGTATAGGTCGTTGCTACAGATAATTATATATTGGACTGTTAAATTATATTTTTGGAGAGTCTTACTTGTGATAAGGCAGTTGCCAATTAGGGTTAGTTTTCATTTTTGTTATTTATTATTTATTCATTTTCTGTTTATAAAATAGGTCATTGTTATTTGTGTTGTTATAATATTGTGTCAAGGATGCACAATGTACGGTGTTGGCGGACCAAAAATTTTCAATAAAATATTTTTTTTAAAAAAAGGTAGATGTTAAATGAGTGGAACAAGATCTGCCAAATGGAGAATAACGTGAGAAAATGTTTTGTCCATATTGGCCAGAAGGATAAAAAATCTTATTATCTAAATGGTGAGAGATTGCAGAGCTCTGAGATTCAGAGGGATCTGGGTGTCCAAGAGCATGAATCACAAAAGGTGAGTATACAGGTACAGCAAGTAATTAGGAAAGCTAATAGAATGTTATTGTTTATTGTGAGGGGAATTGAATACAAAAGTAGGAAGGTTATGTTTCAGTTATACAGGACATTGCTGAGACCACATCTGGAGCACTGCGTACAATATTGCTCTCATTTAAGGAATGATGTAAATGTGTTGGAAGCAGATCAGAGAAGTTTTACTGGACTCATACCTGGAATTGGAGGCTGGTCTTATGAGGAATGATTGGACAGGCTGGGCTTGTGTACGATGGAGTTTAGGTGACTTGATTGAACCGTGTAAGATCTTGAGGGGCCTTGACAGGATGGATGTGGAAAGGATGTTTCTTCTTGTGGGAGAATCTAGAAATTGTGGTCACTACAAAACCAATAACTTGCCCCATTTAAGGCGGAGGAGAACTTTTTTCTCTGAGGGTTGGGAGTCTTTGGAACTTTCTTCCTCAAAGGGCAGTGGAAACGGAGTCTTTGAATATTTTTAAGGCAGACCTGGATAGATTCTTGAAAATCAAGGGGTGAAAGTTTATCAGGGATAGGTGGGAATAAGACCACACTAAGACCATAAGGAATAGGAGTAGGCCATTCGGCCCTTCCAGCCTGTTGCACATTTCAATAGGATCATGTCTGAAACTAACATTCCTCATGTTCACTTTCCTGCCCTTTCCCCGTAATCTTCGGTTCCCTGACTGATCAAGAATCTATCTCAGCCAGGCAGCACAGTGGCGCAGTGGTTAGCACTGCTGCCTCACGATGTTCCCAGGTTCGATCCCGGCTCTGGGTCACGGTCAGTGTGGAGTTTGCACATTCTCCCCATGTTTGCGTGGGTTTCGCCCCCACAACCCAAAGATGTGCAGGGTAGGTGGATTGGCCACACTAAATTTCCCCTTAATTGGAAAAAAATGAATTGGGCACTCTAAATTTACATTTTTTTTTAAACTAAAAAAAAGAATCTATCTCAGCCTTAAATATACACAAGGACTCTGTCCCCACAATTCAGTTCCAAAGATTCTCAGAAGAAACTCCTCCTCACCTCAGTCTTAAATTGACATCTCTTTATTCTGAGACTATGCCCTCTGGTCAACACTCCCATGAGGGAAACATCCTCTCCGCATTTACCCTGTCAAACCCCTTAAGAATCCTGGATGTTTCAATGAGATCACCTCTCATTCTTCTAAATTCCAATGAGTAGAGTCCCAACCTGTTTAACCTTTGCTCATAACACAATCCCTCCATAATGGGGATCATCCTCGTGAACCTTCTCTAAACAGCCTCCAATAAAATAATATCTTTCCTTAAATAAGGGGACCAAAACTGCTCTCAGTTCTCCAGATGTGGTCTCACCAGCACCTTGTACAGCTGCAGCAAGACTTCCCGACTCTTATACTCCAACACCCTTGAAATCAGGGCCAACATTCCATTAGCCTTCCTGATTACCTGCTGCACCTGTCTGCTAGCTTTCTGTGTTTCGTGCACAAGTTCCCCCAAGTCCCTTTGTGCTGCAGCTTTCTGCAGATTTTCTCCATTTAAATACTGTTCTTTTGTTCTCCCTTCCAAAATGAACTTCACATTTTCCCACATTATGCTCCATGTGGCAACTTTTTGTCCACTTGCTTAACCTCTCAATATCTCTTTGCAAACTGTTTGTATCCCCCTCGCAACTTGCCTTTCCATCTATTTTTGTGTTGTCTGCAAATTTGGGCACAGTACATTCACTTCCTTCCCCCAAGTCATTAATATAAATTGTACACAGTTGCGATCCCAGCACTGACCCCTGTGGAACCCCACTGGTTACAGGTCACCAATCTGAAAAAGAACCCCTTATTCCCACTCGCTGTTTCCTGCTCATTAACCAATTCTCTATCCATGTCAATATACTACCTCCAACACCATGGGTTCTTATCTCATGACTTAACGGTTTGTGAGGTACCTTGTCAAAGGCCTTCTGGAAGTTTAAATACAACACATCTACTGGTCCCCCTCTATTCACTCTGGTTGAGACTTCCTCGAAACACTCTGATAAAATTGTCAGACACGGTTTCCCTTTCACAAAGCTATGCTGACTCTGCTTGATTAGATAATGATTTTCTCAATGTGCTCCTATTACTTCCTAATAATTGATTCCAACATTTTTTCAATAATAAATGTTAGGCTAATCGTCCTATAGTGTCTCGTTTTTTGCCTCCCTCCCATTTTGAATCAGGGGTTGTCACATGGGCAGTTTTCCAATCCTCTGGTACTTCTCCAGAATCCAAAGATTTTTGGAAAATTACAATCAATGCATCCACTATCCCTGTAGCCATTTCTTTTAGGATCCTAGGATGCAGCCATCCAAGAGACTTATCTTATCCCCATTAGTTTGTCCAATACAACTTCTCCAGTGATGGTATTTAATTGTTCCATTCGCATTCTTTAGTATTAATGGGATAGTCAAAGTATCTTGCACCATAAAGACTGATGCAAAAAAATCTGTTTTAACTCCTCTGCCATTCATTCCGTAGGGCAGAGACTCACTTTAGGTATCTGGGGGTGCAGGTTGCCCGGGAGTGGGGGAGGCTTCGCAGGTACAATATCACTAGTTTGGTGGGGAGAGTGAAAGCTGATCTGGCAAGGTGGGATGGTCTCCCTCTGTCACTGGCGGGTCGGGTACAGGTGGTTAAAATGAATGTTTTGCTGCGATTTCTGTTTATTTTTCAATGCCTCCCGATTTTCCTGCCAAAGGCTTCTTTCAGGGAGATTGAGGGAAGGATTACCTCGTTCATATGGGGAGGGAAGGCGGCCAGAGTGAGAAAGGTGCTGATACAGAGGGGAAGGCAGGCAGAGAGTTTGGTTATCCCGAACCTGATGTACTACTACTGGGCAGCGAATGTGGAGAAGGTGCGGGGCTGGGTCAGAGGGGTGGATTCTCAGTGGGTCAGAATGGAGGAGAGTTTGTGCAGGGGGTCGGGGCTGAAGGCACTTGCAACAGCGCCGCTCCCGATAGCTCCGGGTAAATACTCAGCGAGTCTGGTAATAATAGCTTCATTGAAAATCTGGAGGCAGTTTCGCCAACACTTCGGGTTGGGGGCAGGGTCAAGGGAAATGCCGATTCGGGGGAACCACAGATTTGAACCAGGGAGGTGGGATGGAAGTTTTCGGAAATGGGAAGAGAAGGGGATTAAGACTCTAAAAGATTTGTTTCTTCGGGGTCGGTTTGCAGGATTGAGGGAGCTGGAAGCGAAGTATGGGCTAGAGCAGAGAGAAGGGTTTAGGTACATGCAGGTTCGGGATTTTGCCAGGAAGGAGATACAGAGCTTCCCGGAGGAACCGGCCTCCACATTGCTGGAGGAGGTGCTGACGACAAGGGGACTGGAGAAGGGGGCAGTGTAAGCGGTGTATGGAGCTATTTTGGAAGAGGATAAGGTACCACTGGAAGAGATCAAAGCAAAGTGGGAGGAAGAGTTGGGAGAGGTTATTATAGATGAGGGGTTCTGGTGTGAGGTGCTCAGGAGAGTAAATGCCTCCACCTCATGTGAGAGGTTGGGGCTGATACAGCTGAAGGTGGTATACAGAGCACACCTCATGAGGGCAAGGATGAGGCGATTCTTTGAAGGAGTAGATGTGTGTGAATGTTGCGGGCGGCGGGGGGGGGGGGGGGGGGGGGGGGGGGCTAATCAAGTTCATATGTTTTGGTCCTGGCCAAAGCTAGAGAAGTACCGGAAGGAGGTTTTTAGGGTAATTTCCGAGGTGGTGCACGTGAAACTGGACCCTGGTCTCCGGGAGGCCATATTCGGGGTGTCAAATCAGCAAGGGTTGGAAACGGGGGCAGAGGCAGATATTGTAGCCTTTGTCTCGTTGATCGCCCGAAGACGGATCCTGCTGGGATGGAGAACAGCCTCTCCACCCTGTGCCCTGGCGTGGCGGGGGGACCTGTTGGAATACTGGACCCTTGAAAAGGATAAGTTTGAACTGAGGGGAAGGATGGAGGGGTTCTACAATTAATGGGCATTATTCATTATGCACTTTCAAAAACTGGATAACATCGAACATTAGTTGGGGGGGTGGGTGGGTGGGAGGGGGGCTGTGTGTATGAAGGGTGACTACGGGTAATCCCGGATTCCTTTTTGTAATTTGTTTATGTAAACATGCGGGCTGATGTTTGTTGGTTGGTGGGAGGATGGGATTGTTGTTATTGTTATGGGGATTGACATATTTGTTGCTGATTGTTTATTGTTGGTGGGTGTAAATTTGGCAGAAAATGTGAAAAAGGAGAACAGAAATATTAAACAAAAAACAAACTCCTCTGCCATTTCCTTGTTCCCCATAACTGACACAGCGGCGTGGAGGCACATGGTGGTTAGCACTGTTGCTTCACAGCTCCAGGGACCCGGGTTCAATTCCCGGCTTGGGTCACTGCCTGTGCGGAGTCTCCACGTTCTCCCCAAAACTGTGTGGGTTTCCTCCCACAAGTCCCAAAAGATGTGTTTGTTCGGTGAATTGGACATTCTGAATTCTCCCTCTGTGTACCCGAACAGGTGCCGGAGTGTGGCGACTGGCGGATTTTCACAGTAACTTGATTGCAGTGTTAATGTCAGCCTATTTGTGAAAATAATAAAGATTATAATAATGAAGAATATCATTACTATCTCCTCAGATGTATTTTCTGAGGGGCCTCTGTGGAGTTGAGGTTTCAATCAGATCAGCCGTGAACTTATTGAATGGTGGAGCAGGCTCGAGGGGCCGAGTGGCCTACTCCTGCTCCTAATTCCTCTGTTATCACATCCTTTATAATAGATTGTAGCATTTTCCCTCCTACTGATGTCAGGCTAATGGCTCTGTGGTTCCTGTTTTCTCTCTCCCTCCTTAAATAGTGGGGTTACATTTACCACCTTCCAATCTGCAGGAACCATTCCAGAATCTATAGAATTTTGAAAGATGATCACCAGTGTATCCACTATCTCCACAGCCGCCTCTTTCAACACTCTGGGATGTAGAGCAGCAGCTTTTGGGGACTCATTAACTTTCAATACCATTAATTTCTCCAGTACTACTTTCTCACGAATACTAATCTCTTTCATTCCCTCGTGCTCACTGGTTCCTTGGTTCTCTGGTGTTTTGGGGACGATTTCTGTATCTTCCTCCGTGAAGACAAACACACATTGTTTAGTTTCTCTGCCATTTCCTTATTCCCCATTATAAACTCTCCTGTCTCTGCCTGGAATGGACCCACATTGGTCTTTGCTAATCTTTTCCTTTTCACATTCCGGTAGGAATTTTTCCTGTTGGTTTTTATGTTTCTCCCCAGTTTGCTCGCATATTCTATTTTCTCTTTATCAGTTTCTTGGTCCTTTGCTGAATTCTAAACCAAGTTCCCAATCCTCAGGCTCACTAATATTTTACCCACTTTGAGTCTCCTCCATTGATCTAATAGAATCTAACTTTTCTTGTTAGCCACGATAGCTTCATTTTGCTGTTTAATTTTTGCTTCTTAAAGGAATCTATATTTTATGTAAATAAAATGCGAGTGGTTGCCTGTCTATTGTCCATCGTCATACAAAGAACAACAAAGAAGAAAGGACAGCACAGGAACAGGCCCTTCGGCCCACCAAGCCTGCTCGGATCATGATGTTTGTCTAAACTAAAACCTTCTGTGCTTCCAGGGTCTGTATCCGTCTATTCCCATCCTATTCATGTATTCGTCAAGATGCCTCTTAAACGTCACTATCGTACCTGCTTCCACCACCTCCTCCGGCAGCGAGTTCCAGGCACTCACCGCATTCGGTGTAAAAAAAACTCCCTCACACATCTCCTCTAAACTTTGCCCCTCGCACCTTAAACCTCTGTCACCTGGTAATTGACTTTTCCAACCTGGGAAAAAGCTTCTGACTATCCACTCTGTCCGTGCCAGTCAATTTTGTAAACTTTTATCAGGTCGTCCCTCAACTCTGTCGCTCGAGTGAAAACAATCAGAGTTTATCCAACCTCTCCTCATAGCTAATAACCTCCAGGCCAGGAAACATCCTGGTAAACCTCCTCTGTACTCTCTCCAAAGCCTCCACATCCTTTTGGTAATGTGGTGACCAGAATTGTAGGCAATATCCACGTGTAGCCTAACTAAGGTTTTGTGCAGCGGCTGCATGACTTGCCAATTTTTATACTCAATGTCCAGACCAATGAAGACAAGCATGCCGTCTGCCTTCTTAGCTCCTTATCCACCTGCGTTGCCACTTTCAGTGATACGTTTATTGTAATTTCCCAATCTACCACAGACAACTTGCCCCTCATACCATGACAGTCTCCTTCTGTGAGAAACACCCAGATAAATTAGGCAAAAGAACCCTGTAACCACCATAGCCCATCTTCATGGCAACGTGGCTGCTTTGGGAACTAAATATCTTCCAATGTGCAAACACCTTTTCATTCTGTGCTCCTCGTCAAACTTGGAACCAGGTAATCGCAACTAGCCTCAAAAATGGTCAGCCCACCGGAGGCAGAGGTGCTAGACTGACCAGTCCAGCAGAAAGAAACCCTCCAATCATCACCATTCACCAGATGTCAGAATGAACAAAATGCAGTCCTGGATGTCAGTGAGAGCAGAAACAATAACAACGGAGCCAACATCTGCAATTTATTGTGAACTTGTTGGAGTCACAACAGGTGTGATGAATCACAAAACCCCCTCCCCACATTGAGAGCAGATGAATGGTCTTTCCCCAGAATTAACTCGCTAGTGTCTCCGGAGATGGGACGGATCATTGAATGTCTCCCCTGCTCAGAGTAGGTGAATGGCCTCTTCCAGGTGTTAACTCACTAGGGTTCCTGCAGGGTGTATGGATATCTGAATCCCTTCTCTCACGAAGAGCAGGTTAACGCCTTCTCCCCTGTGTGAACTCGCTGGTGTTTCCGCAGGTTGGATAACCAAATGAATCCCTTCTCACACTGAGAACAGGTGAACGGCCTCTCCCCAGTGTGAACCCGCTGGTGTCCCAGCAGGCTCCATGAAGTAGTGAATCCCTTCTCACACTGAGAGCAGGCGAACGGCCTCACCCCAGTGTGAACACGCTGGTGTGTCAGCAGGTTCGATGAAGTAGTGAATCCCTTCTCACACTGAGAGCAGGTGAACGCCTTCTCCCCAGTGTGAACTCGCTGGTGTCTCAGCAGGCCGGATGAAGTAGTGAATCCCTTCTCACACTGAGAGCAGGTGAACGGCCTCTCCCCAGTGTGAACCCGCTGGTGTCCCAGCAGGCTACATGAAGTAGTGAATCCCTTCTCACACTGAGAGCAGGCGAACGGCCTCACCCCAGTGTGAACACGCTGGTGTGTCAGCAGGTTCGATGAAGTAGTGAATCCCTTCTCACACTGAGAGCAGGCGAACGGCCTCACCCCAGTGTGAACACGCTGGTGTGTCAGCAGGTTCGATGAAGTAGTGAATCCCTTCTCACACTGAGAGCAGGTGAACGGCCTCTCCCCAGTGTGAACTCGCTGGTGTGTCAGCAGGCCGGATGAAGTAGTGAATCCCTTCTCACACTGAGAGCAGGTGAACGGCCTCTCCCCAGTGTGAAGTCGCTGGTGTGTTAGCAGGTCGGATGAAGTAGTGAATCCCTTCTCACACTGAGAGCAGGTGAACGGCCTCTCCCCAATGTGAACTCGCTGGTGTGTCCGCAGGTCGGATAACTGAGTGAATCCTTTCTGACACTTAGAGCAGGTGAACCGCCTCGCCCCAGTGTGAACTCGCTGATGTCTCTGCAGGATGGATAACCGAGTGAATCCCTTCTGACACTGAGAGCAGGTGAACGGCCTCTCCCCAGTGTGAACTCGCTTATGTGCCAGCAGTCCCGATGAAGTAGTGAATCTCTTCTCACACTGAGAGCAGGTGAACGGCCTCTCCCCAGTGTGAACTCGCTGATGTATCCGCAGGGTGGATAACTGAGTGAATCCCTTTTCACACTGAGAGCAGGTGAACGGCCTCTCCCCAGTGTGAACTCGCTGATGTTTCCGCAGGCCGGATACCTGAGCGAATCCCCTCTCACACACAGAGCACGTGAACGGCCTCTCCCCAGTGTGAATGCGCCGATGAACTTCCAGCTCAGATGGGACCCTGAATCCCTTCCCACAGTCCCCACATTTCCACCGTTTCTCCATGTTTTGGGTATCCTCGTGTCTCTCCAGGTTTGCCGATCAGTTGAAGCCTCGTCCACACACAACACGTGTACAGTCTCTGTCCGCTGTGAATGGTGAGATGTTTTTTCAGGCTGCGTAACTGGTTAAAGCTCTTTCCACAGTCAGTGCCCTGGAACACTCTCACTCGTGTGTGTGTGTCTCGGGGCTTTTCCAGTCACACTGATGTTTTGAAGCCGACAGAAAAGACAAACATTTCTCCTTCTAGATTCAAAGTCCGGTGATATTCAGTTTCAAGGGATTGAGAGACTCAGTCAGATTGAGATGTGACGTTTGAGATTTCTGTCTGTAATTCCTCCTCTTCTAATATCCTGTAAAAACAATTTATAAAAGTTACTTTTCTTCTCCTCATTTTGGAGAAGGTTTCCTGAGGGTAACGACAGTCTGGCCGTGAGGTTAATCCTCCGGGTCCTCAGTCTTATTGAGGAATGTCCCCTTGGGTCTATTGTGGTGGTGATTCTTTTGTATTTTTGTTATTATGGGAGGGTTTATGTGTTGTTGACTTTATCCTACTCTGGTACAGACGGGGCTTTTATCTGTGAAAGGAGCAATTTGGAGAAACTTTGGTGCCTCTGGTGTAAAGTGAGTTGGAGGAGGGGGTAATGGCGCACGCACGATTGTGGTGTGAAAATCTGTTCCTGTTCTCTCTTGTCGCCTAACTAATGGCGGCAGTTAATCTGCAAATTTTCTCAGGGAATGTACGGGGCATCCATCACCCAATCAGAAGGAAAAATATCCTCTCCTTTCGAAAGGAGAAAGTCGACATCGCTTTATTACAGGAAACCCATCTGGATTATGAGGAACACTTTAAATTGAGGCGGGATTGGATGGGGAAGTTTTTTTCACCTCTTTTTCATCCAGTAACAGACTTGTGGCAATGCTTATTATACACTATCCAAGCAGTCAGGGTAACTCTGCCGATTACAATGTGCATGTCAATTTCCTTTGTGCCGGTCCCCCCATCTCCCGTCCCTCCCCTCCGCCCCATCACTCGTCGTTTCTGGGTCCTTTCCTGGGCCCTTCACTGTACAATGGGAGTTATCTATTATTTACAAGTGGACGGTGCCCCCCCTCCCCACCCATTGATGGGCCCCCCCCCTTCCACCCCGCGCACTCCCTGTCCTGTTTTAAACCTTCCCTTGGGGGGTTCCTCCTCTTGTGTTTTTGTTCTCGGCTCTCTGGTCTCTGTGTCAGTTGGTTTCTGGTTCTCCCACCTTGTCCCAGTAGCCCCCCCCACCTCTTTTCCTGCCTGCTCCCTGTGATCCCGTTGGCCCCCGTACACCCACCTCCCTCCCCAGTGTTCCATTGGCCGCTGGCTTCAAACAGGTCCTGGAACAAGTTGGTGAATGGCCTCCACACTTTGTGGGAACCATCCTCTGACCCTCGGACGGTGAGCTTGATCTTCACCAGGTGGAGAAATTCCGATAGGTCTGCCAGCCAGTCTGCAGCTGTGGGTGGTGCTGCTGATCGCCAGCCGAGCAGGATTCTCCAGCGGCCGATTAGAGAAGCAAAGGCAAGGGCGTCCGCCCTCTTCCCCATGAGTAGTTCTGTCTGGTCCGATACCCCGAAGACTGCCATTTGTGGGCACGGCTCCACCTTCATAACCATGGACATTGCCTCTAAATAGGCTGTCCAGAATTCGACAAGTCTGGGGCATACCCTGAACATGTGGGTATGGTTTGCCGGGCCCCGCTGGCACCATTCACATTTGTCCTCCATCTCCGGGAAGAACCTGCTCATTCGGGTTCTTGTCAGGTGCGCTCTGTGCACAACATTCAGCTGCATGAAGCTTAGCCTTGCGGAGGAGAAGGTGGAGTTGGTCCCGTTCAGTGCTTCGCTCCAGAGACCCCACCCTATTTCCGTCCCTCGCTCTTCTGCCCATTTTTCCTGGGTTTCGTCAAGTAAGGAGCGCATCCTTATTAAGAGTTGTCCGTACAGGTCCCCACAGTTTCCCTTCCCCAGACTGTCTGCGTCCAGTAACTCCTCTTGCATTGTGCTTCTCAGGGTTTCTGGGTGTGCTGGTGTCTCCTTGCAGAGAAAGTGTTTGACCTGGAGCTCATCCCTGTTTGGTAGGTTCAGTCTCTCCATCAGCTCCTCTAAGGTCGCTAGTCTATTTCCCGTGTAAAAGTCCCTAACCATCAGTGTTCCCCCACCCTGTCTCTACCTCTTGAAGGTGGTGTTGAGAATGGCTGGTGCAAACCTATGGTTGCCGCAGATGGGGGCCATGAAGGACACATCGGTCAGACTGAAATGCTGCCACATCTGGTTCCAGGTTCTCAGGGTAGCTACCACCACTGGACTGGTGCTGGCGGGGATGGGAGTGTTGCCCTGGCGAGGGCCCGGAGGGTCATTCCTGTACATGAGGACTCGTCCATCATCACCCATTCCATGTCTGGGCCCTTTACCCATCTCCTCACTCTTTCGGCCGTGGCTGCCCAGTGACAGTATTGCAAGTTCGGGAGGGCCAGGCCTCCCATGTTTCTTCTCCATTGTAGTACTGTTTTAGGGATTTGGGAATTCTTGCCCCTCCGCACAAACGCCATAATCACCTTATCTATTGAATGGAAAAAGGCCTTGGGGATGTAGATCGGTAAGGATCGAAACAGGAAGAGGAACCTGGGCAGTACGTTCATCTTGATCATCTGCATCCTCCCCGCCAGGGAAAGCAGGAATCCATCCCATCTCTGTGGGTCGTTTTTGACTTCCTCCGCCAGACTGGTCAGCTTCCACTTGTGGATCCGTGTCCACTCGTGGGAAACCTGGATCTCCAGGTAGCGGGATTTGTTTTGGGCTATTTTAACTGGGAGGCCCTCCAGCTCTGCCCCTCCCCCTCACCGGGAAATCTTTGTTTTTGCCCAGGTTGGGTTTGTGGCCCAAGAAGATTCCGAACTCTCTCCGGGGAGGAGGGGGTCCTCGGAGGCGTACAGTCCCCGGTAGAAGGCCTTGAACGCTTGGTTGACCTTTTTTGGTTGGGCTACGGGACACCTATGGTTGGGCGGCACGGTAGCACAGTGGTCAGCAATTTTGCTTCACAGCGCCAGGGTCCCAGGTTCGATTCCCGTCACTGTCTGTGTGGAGTCTGCACGTTCTCCCCATGTCTGCGCGGGTTTCCTCCGGGAGCTCCGGTTTCCTCCCACAAGTCCCGAAAGGCATACTGTTAGGTGAATTGGACATTCTGAATTCTCCCTCAGTGTACCCGAACAGGTGCCGGAGTGTGGCGACTAGGGTATTTTCACACTAACTTCATTGCTGTGTTAATGTAAGCCTACTTGTGACAATTATAAAAATTATTCTACCAGTCTGCCTCTGTTATCCTTTACCTGGGCTATTTCCCTAGTGGCTGCCTTCTTTCTCAGCTGGTGAACCAGCAGGCGGCTAGCCCTCTCTGTGCTCATAAAAGGTCCCCCGTGTCTGGTGGAGTTGGTCACTGCTTTCCTGGTGGGGAGCAGGTCAAAGTTCTTTTGCAGCTTCTTCCTCTCCAGCAGAAGCTCTATGGTCAGGGCCTCGGAGTATCGTCTGTCAACCTCCAGAATGGAGTTGATCAGTTGCTGCCTAACCGCTCTCTCTTCCCTGTCTCTACGAGCCTTTTGGCGATTATTTTTCCCCGAATCACAGCCTTCAGTGCCTCCCAGAATGTGGAAGGTGAGACTTCCCCGTTCTGGCTGTTAGTGATGTACTTGCCGATGGCCGGTGATGTTTTCTGGCAGAAGACCTTGTCGGCCAAGAGGGCCGTGTCCAACCTCCATGTGGGGCATTGGGTTTGTCCCGTCTCCAACCTCACATCCATGTAATGTGGAGCGTGGTCTGAGATTCCAATCATGGATTATTCCGCTCTAGCTATTTCTGGAAGTACCGATTTCCCCACAACAAAGAAGCCGATGTGAGTGTAGACCTTGTGTACTGGTGAGAAGAACGAGAATTCCTTCTCATCCGGGTGTATGAATTGCCAGGGATCCACTGCCCCCGTCTGCTCCATGAACGTTCCCAGTTCCCTCACCATGGCTGTCATTTTCCCTGTTCTGGGATTGATCTGTCAGTAAATGGATCCTGCAAACAGGTGTGAAGTTCCCCCGCTCATGATCAGACCGTATTCCCCCCTCTTCTATCTCCCTCCCAGCCCACTGTATCCCCCCCTCTTCTATTCTGCCCCCCACCCCACCGTATCCCCCTCCTCTATCCTCTCTTTCTCCCCCCCCCCCCACTCACACAGACGCTCTCTTCCCAGTGGGAGATGTGCCACGGGCCCTCTCTCTCCCGTACTTCCTGGCACTAGCTTTCCCGCTGGTGTGCCCCCCCCCCCCAACCCAGGATCGATCTGACCCCCATCCTACACCCGCTCTGCTTGTGTCCCTGCTGCCTCCTCCTCACCCTCTCCTGCGCTCTGCTGACCTCGCCCCCTCCCTCCTATGAGCTGGCTCCCCTGTTCATTGCGAGGTGACGCCCTGTCGATGTCTGGCGGTTTGGGGAAGCTGTCCCTCCCAATCAGATTGCCCAGCATTTGGGCCACGTAGTCGATTGGGGCCGCCGACCCGCTTGCTCGCCGCTCCTGTCCATTGCCGCAGTGTCTGTGACCCTGCAGCCTTTCGAGCTGTTGCTTCCTAGCATTTTGTTGTCCGCACTATTGTTGAGGGTGAGGGGATGTTGAAGTCTGATTTTGCGGCTAAATTCGGCCGACAGTGCCTATTTTTCTGTTGTATGGAGGAGAGCCACCTGATGTGTGACTGCTCAGCACATCCCCGTCACAAGTTCCCTCTCTTTTGAATGTTGACTTGAAACTGCGATCTTATGTTTTGGCGATAAGGCTGGAGGACATCCTTCCGACAATCGTGCGGGAGGACCAGACTGGGTTTATACGCGGAAGATTTTCCAGTAACAACGTTGGAAGGTTGCTGAATTTGATTCAGGCTGTTCAGAAATATGCATTGGATGGGCTGGTGATCTCCTTCAATGCAGAAAAAGCTTTTGCTTGAGTTGAGTGGAATTATCTGGTGTATCCGCTGCGAGGCTTCGGGTTGGGTGAGGATTATATTGAGTGGATTCAATTGTTACATCACAAACCGGCAGCGGCGGTGCTCACCAATGGTTTGCGGGCATCGAATTTTCAGCTTCAGAGAGGGACTAGACAGGGCTGCCCTCTGTCCCCCTTGTCCACTGAGCCAATGCCAGAGGCTATCAGATCGGAGTCTCTGATATCGGGACTGGGGTGAGGCAGCACAAGATCACTGTGTGTGCAGATGACGGGCTGCTGTTTGTGTTGAACCCCAGTGTTTCAGTCCTGGACATTATTGGAGTAGTGGATAGATTTTTTAAAAAGTATTTTCATTCAGATTTTAACATTTGCAACACATAACATTACAAAGTAAAACCAACACAAAACCCCTAAACCCACCCCAACTCCCTAACCAAACTCTTCACCTCCCTCCCCTCCCACCTAGCAGTTCCTTTAAATTATAGAACATAGAATCCGTACAGTGCAGAAGGAGGCCATTCAGCCCATCGAGTCTGCACCGGCTCTTTGAAAGAGCACCCTACATAAGCCCATGTCTCCACCCTATCCCTATAACCCATTAACCCCACCTACCCTTTAATGTAAGCCTACAAAGCCTCCGTTTCCCTGCTCCAACCCCACACCTACTCTGCGTTCGCCGCCCAATAATAGTATAACAGGTTCAGCAGGGCCAAGCCGCCTGACTGTCGCCCTCTCTGAATCACCGTCTTCCTAATCCTTGCCACCTTATCTGCCCACACAAACGATTAAACCAACCAATCCACCCCCATAAAGACCAATTTTGGCAAAAAGACCATTAGGCACGGAGATAAAAATAAAAACCACAAAATGTTCATCTTAACTAGCTGTACCCGATTGTGGACAGATTTAGTGCCTTCTCTGGTTATAAGATGAATTTTACTGAGTCAGAGGCCATGCTGGTGAGGGGAGGGGGGGGGGTGTTGAAGGGTAAGCCCCCTCCTCTTGCTAAGTTCCCAATCAGATGCTCCCCCCTTGGGATTTAAATATCTGGGAATATCAATGACCCCCCTTTTTCAGACAGCTACATGGGGCCAACTTTCCACAGCTGATGGTGACTATTAGGTGGGATCTTGGCCGGTGGTCGGCTCTTCCGATTTCATGGCGAGGGAGGATCACCTTCGTTAAAATGAATGTGTTGCCCAGACTGCTGTACCCTCTGCAGATGCTGCCTATGCTGCTGTCAACCATGGTCATTCAGGAAACTAATGGAATGATTAGTACATTTATCTGGAATAAAAATAAACCTCACCTCAACTTAGTTAAGCTCCAGTCACCAGGAGCTAAAGGTGGGGGTCTCCGGAATATCAGGCTTTACCAATTGGCCTCTCATCTTAGTTTCACACGGAATTTGGTTACGATAGACCCAACATCCATCAGGCTCGATATGGAAGCAGGCCAATCAGTTCTCCCTCTATCCAAAACTGGCACAGATTGATTACAGAATGTATCCCATTGCAATTGTAATGTCTGTACTTCATTCTAAGTCTGATGCATTTGTTAAATAATGAGACCCCTGTCTCAAATATATGTGCTCCAATTTGACAGACTTGCTCCTCCAGGGATTTCCATCAGTGAATTCAATTCAACTGAGCCCAGAGTAGGGCACAGTGGTTGGCACAGAGCCAGGGAACCAGGTTTGATTCCTTGAATGCCTATCTGTGTGGACATGGACATTCGCCCTGTGTCTGTGTGGGTTGCCTCTGGGTGCTCCAGTTTCCTCCCACAGTCCAAAGATGTGCAGGTTAAGTGGATTGGTCATGCTAAATTGCCCCTTAGTGTCCAAAGATGTTAGGTTAGGTGGGTTGACGATGATCAATGCACCGGATTATGGGAATCGGGCAGGGAGTCTGCCTCGGTGAGTGCATTTTCTGAGGGTCAGTGCAGACTTGAAGAAGCGAATAGCCTCCTTCTGCACTATAGAGATTCTGTGTCATCTATGTTATTTTAATTCAACTATGCTGTTAGTCTGTTTTGGGGTGTGCATTGGTATCCTTCTGTTTTTATATAATCTTACCCTCTTTCCCCACTCACTCTGTTTACCGGTTGTTCAATTAATCTGGCATTTCATATAGCGGCTCTGGTCCCTAAAATATCCTGCTACAAATTAATTCTGCAATGTGTTGCTTGTATTTATGCAGCAATATCAGTTGTTCTACACTGTACCCATTTTCCATCAATTTTTCTGTTAGTCTGTTGCATTCATTATTTTTAAAAGTTTTTAAAAATAACAAAAGAAATATTAAAAATCTGTCCAACTCATCCATGAATATATTCATGATGTGGAGATGCCGGCGTTGGACTGGGGTGAGCACAGTACGAAGTCTTACAACACCAGGTTAAAGTCCAACAGGTTTGTTTCGATGTCACTAGCTTTCGGAGCGCTGCTCCTTCCTCAGGTGAATGAAGAGGTATGTTCCAGAAACACATATATAGACAAATTCAAAGATGCCAAACAATACCAGGAATGCGACCATTAGCAGGTGATTAAATCTTTACAGATCCAGAGATGGGGTAACCCCAGGTTAAATTCACACCTCTTTAACCTGGGGTTACCCCATCTCTGGATCTGTAAAGATTTAATCACCTGCTAATGGTCGCATTCCAAGCATTGTTTGGCATCTTTGAATTTGTCTATCTATGTGTTTCTGGAACATACCTCTTCATTCACCTGAGGAAGGAGCAGCGCTCCGAAAGCTAGTGACATCGAAACAAACCTGTTGGACTTTAACCTGGTGTTGTAAGACTTCGTAATGAATATATTCATTGACTCTCAAACTCCACTGGTCCATGTGGAAGAGAAATCCAGAAACTAACAACCCACTGAGGGAAGAGATGACTGGAAATATATAACATAGCTACAGCACAATATTACACAACTGGAGTTAATAATAAATGTACTTTATTACAGACCATATGTAATATATCTAATCTGTACCATTTAAAAATACTAGACATATCTCTCTGATATTAATTTACTGACCCCTTAAATGTGAGCCATCTCCAGGGGAAACCAGCCCTTTAATTGTGAGCATTGGGAAAGAGACCATCCTTTTAGCCAGACAAATAAATGTGTCGAGCTGAGGGAACAAAGGATGTCAATGTCTTTAAGAGAGAGAGAGAGACCTGGGCCAAGCTTTGCAGAGTCTGCACCCTCCCTGGATTCACTTCCTTTCCCTTCAGTTGCTGCAAGTGACCAATTGAAGGTGAGAATGAGAAAAGAAATGGAAAGGGGGAGAAAGGAAAGTGTTTCACTCACAGATGTTGGAGACACAGGAGGAAGTTTCACTTCCAATGCCCGCTTTGTGACGTCACGAGAACCCGATCTGAATCAACCAATAAGAATCACTCTGTTCAACAGACGTTTTCGGGTCTCAGTGCGCAGACTCGGCACGCGGACACGGGAGCCCCGAAGCCCCACCCCCACCAGTTTCCCCCTGTACCTCCTCGAGACAAAGGTTTCCAAAAAACCGGCTGATGGCTGCAGCCAGATCGAGAAGCAACTCGGTGAGCTCCCCCTGGCCCGGGACTGCGCATGTCCCAAGGAAGAGGGGAAGTTGCGTAGGTGCAGGGGAGAGCCCGCCTCCTGACCTTCTGAGGTTTTGATCATTGGAAAGAGTTGTGGGACCGGAAGGACTCTCGTCCTCCAGCCAATCAGCGCGCGGGCTTTGTGTGAATGATTGAGCTTCACACAGACTGAAACTTCCTCCGGTCTCCAACATCTGTCAGTAAAACACTTTCTTTTCTCCCCCTTTCCATTTCTTTTCGCATTCTCGCCTTCAATTGGTCACTTGCAGCACCTGAAGGGAAAGGAAGTGAATCCAGGGAGGGTGCAGACTCTGCAAAGCTTAGTCCAGGTCTCTCTCTCTCTCAAAGACATTCACATCCTTTGCTCCCTCAGCTTGACACATTTATTTGTCTGGCTAAAAGGATTGTCTCTTCCCTAATGTTCACAATTGAAGGGTTCTTTTCCCCCAGGAGATGGCTGACAGTTAAGGGGGCAGTAAATTAATATCAGACGAGAAATGTCCAGTGTTATATGGCACAGAGCAGATATATTATTGATGGTTCTGCAATAAAGTACATTTATTATCATCCCATTTTCTCCAAATGAAATGTGTAACAATGGGTACCCGCATGGGTCCTAGCTACGCTTGCCTAACACAAGACCCTGCTTCCATACCCGCATGTCTATCCTTGTC
The DNA here is from genome assembly GCF_047496885.1 of Scyliorhinus torazame. Classification (NCBI taxonomy): domain Eukaryota; kingdom Metazoa; phylum Chordata; class Chondrichthyes; order Carcharhiniformes; family Scyliorhinidae; genus Scyliorhinus; species Scyliorhinus torazame. The sequence continues at coordinate 144,832,157 of NC_092711.1, forward strand.
TTCTGCAGTGTTGCAGTGAAGCTCAATGCAAACTGGAGGAACAACATCTCATCTTCCGGTTAGGCACGCTAATTCCTTCCGGTCTCAACATCGAATTCAACAACTTCAGATGATCAGCTCCACCCCACCTCGACCCATTTGTTTTCATCCCATTTCATTTTAACTGTCTTTTACCAATTATTTCTCTCTTGCCTTTCTTTATATATATTTACCCCCCATCTTCTCCACGTTTCCTTACCCTTTCTCCCCTTTGCTTCCCCCTTCCCCTCCCCCCACATCTACAACTTCACAGTTTACCCTCTGATGTTAATTTCTCTGCAGTTTGGCCTTTCACACCTTTTGTTCTCTCTGGGGACTGCCATTAGCACTCCCCTTGCATTCTGTGGCTATTAGCACCCCGTTTCCCTTGGTTTCTGTGGCTATGACTCCTCTTTCATTCTCACTCCACAATATAAATATTTCCCACTTTCTCTGTCTTTTAGCTTTGACAAAGGGTCATCTGGACTCAACGTTAGCTCTTTTCACTCCCTACAGATGCTGCCAGACCTGTTGAGATTTTCCAGCATTTTCTCTTTGGTTTATTATCATTTCTTGTCTTGTAATATTGTTCTGTAGCTATGTTATATATTCATAGTCATCTCTGCCCTCAGAAGGTCGTTAGTCTCTGGAATTCTTATCCATAGTGACCAGTGGAGGCGGGGAGGGTCATTGAATGTTTTTTACGGATAAATTGGACAGATTGTTTTAAATCTGTTTATTATTATATTTTTTAAAAACATTTTTTTAAGCATAACCACAACAGAGTAACAGTAAAATTGGTGGGAAATGGGTACAGAGCAGAACAAGAGCTATTGCCAGCAACAATACAACAACATTTTGCAATAGAACAACCAGATAACAAGTTAACATCGTGGGCGCGATTTTCCGAAGAGGAAACAAAGTCCCCGAGCGAGCACGTTTAGCTGCATGTTTCATGCCACTCTCAGCGCTGAGAAACACATGGCTATTCAACGTGACACGCATTGTATAGAGGACCGGAATGGGGACGCACAGCCAAGGCTGCACTTAGCCCGTTTTCTACTGTGAGGAGCTTCGCTGGCCGGAACTCCCCAGTTTAGCAAGAGATGGTGAGGCCATTTTTAAATGATGTCTCAATCTCCAAGGCTCCAGAAACGAGCCCTGACCTCCCGACCCCACCCCCTCCAGCCCGATCGCACTATGGAAGGGTCGCCAGCCACCCGAACCCCTCTCAAGACACACGCTGGGCACCCCCTGCCCGATCACATGCACATGCAAAAAATGCCAGCCTGGCAGTGCCAGGCCAGCACCCAAGTGGCACTGCCAAGGGCCAGGCTGACCCTTGTCACCGTGAACATTGTCCTCTTATTTCGCAAAATGACCCTGATCCTCGTCCCATAGCAGGAATGGTAGGTCTGTCCCACCCAGCCCTTCCTTAACCGCAGCCGGTCCTTCTCCCTCAGATGTGTCTCTCGGAGGAAGACTACGTCGGCTTTCATGCTTTTCAGGTGGATGGAGACTCTGGATCTTTTTACTGGGCCGTTAAGTCCCCCATCGTTCCAGGTGACTATTTTGTCCCCCCGTTCCTGTGGGATCAAACATACTTACCTGGTGGTCGGGCCCCTGCGCTCCGGGGTTTCCCTTTTCCAGAGGACATCCAACATGGCCGCCAACTGTGTGTACACCATGTGGGTGAGCCCCTGCTCTCCAAGGTTTCCCTTTGTTCAGGTACCCTCCAAAGTGGTTGCTTGCAGAGCCATTTTGTTCCAAGTCGCCACATGTGGCCTATTGTAGCCGGTCTAATGCCTTCCATCTTTCTACACCTATTTCTCCCTTCCGGTCTTCTTCCCTCCACCCCCCCCCGGTCTTCTCACCCGCATACACCCACCTCTATTCCGTAACTAAACCTCCCCCTCCCTGCTGTTTTCTCCCCTGATTATCCCTCCGTGCCCGTTATCTGCCCGACCCCACCCTGGGGCCAGGTGGCTTCCCCCTCCGCAGCCTCTCTCTCCTGCATGAATCCCGGTGCTAGCTACCTCACTAGTGTGGTGGCCCCCTCCTGGGAGTTGTTTCACTTCCTCCCACTGCCCGATTTCTGGGCTTCCTGTCCGCCATTTCCCTGTGCTTAGCTATATTTAGATCATCCTTCCCTCTCTTGCTGCTCTCGTCTCCAAAACGGGGCAGTGTTCACCCGTGTGAAGCGGTCTCTGTGGCAATGGTCTCCTGTTGGCTGTGCAGACTGTAAAAGGGAGAGAGCTTTTTTTTGTTAAAACATTGCTTTATCAAAGTCTCATTCTGCGGGCTCTTCATCGCTGCCCCTGCTGCCATTTCTCCAGTCTGTTCTCTGCGACGAACATGCGTCTGCAGGGAGCGTGAGAAAGTGTTCCCTGCCTTGATACATGACCCAGAGCTTGGCTGGGTCCAGCATTCCGAATCCTACGCCGTTTCTGTACAGCGCGGCCTTCACTGTGTTAAATTCGGCCCAATGCTTGGCCAGGTCAGCCCCAATGTCCTGGTAGATCCGGATCTTGTGACCTTCCCGGCTGCAGTTTGTGGACTGCCTGGCCCAGCACAGGATTCTTTCCCGGTCCTGGTACCGGTGCATCTTGCCGATTATCGCCCTCGGCTGTTATCCGGTTTGGGCTTTGATGGGAGCGACCGGTGCACTCTGGCAATTTCTGGTGGTTTGGGGAAGCTGTCCCTTCCCAGCAGGTTACCCAGCATTTGGGCCACATAGTCTGTGGGGTTCTGACCTTCGCTCCTCTCCGGTAGGCTCACGATTCGTAGGTTCTGCCGCCTCGTCCGGTTCACCTGATCCTCAACCTTTCCTCTCAGGTTGCCTTGTGTCGCGACCAGCCTTGCCACCTCCTTTTCCAGGACGATGATCCGGTCGCTCTGGTCCGTTGTGGCTCTTTCCAGATCTTTAATCGTTGCCTCCTGGGCCTCCTGTCGCATTTCGGCTTTGTCCAGGGCCACCTGCATGTTCACTAGAGCTTCGGACACAAGCTTCGCCGCAGTTTGTATGTCCGATTTCATCTCTTCTCGGTGTTCCCTCAACTCACTTGAGAGGAATATCCTCCATCCATCCCCTGGTGAGAGGGGGCTTTTCGTGCGGCCTGTCGGTTCCTCTCACTCTGGCGAGTTCCGGGTTTCACCACCTCGTGCGCTGGTCGGCTCAGCTGATAGTTGTTTGTCCTGGCTTTTCCCACTCCTGGTCTCCACTCAGCCTCTGGACTGGCTGTTGTTCAGCATCTTTCCTTCTTCCTTCATTCTGTAATGGTGTGGGGCTGATTTGTATCATTTGCAGGCGTTTTTCAAGGAAAAAGAGTCTATTTTTCAGGTTCGCGGGAGGAGAGCCACCTGATGAGCGACTTCTTAGAAAACCCCCGAAACCAGAAGGCCCCTCCCCTTCTCTCTGTACTCATACTGCACCCCACTTGCCCTCCGTAGCTGCCTTACTGCTTTTCTCGTCGTCAACCTATCAAACTGCCCCTGCAGCCTCTTCCTCTCCACCAGCAACTCCTTAGTGCCCACCCCCCCTCCCCGGGTATCTCCTACCCACCTCGACTATCTCGTCCAGCAACCGTCCGTGCTCCTCCCTCTCCTCCTACCCCTGTGAGCCTTAAACAAGATAATCTCACCTTGAACCACAACCTTCAACCTTTCCCAGAACGTGGGTGCCGACACCTCCCCATTCTGATTCAGCTCCACATAATCCCCAGTCACCCTCCTCACCTTTTAACAAAACCCCTTATCCGCCAATATGCCTGAGTCCAGCCTCCATCCCGGCCTCTGCACCTGTCCCGAATGAAGCCTCACATCCAGCCAGTGCAGTGCATGATCTGAGATCATGATTCACGCATAGGCCACTCCCACTACCCCCACCAGCACCACCCGACTCACCACAAAGAAACCAATACTTCAATACACATTATACACATGCGAGAAGAAGGAGCACTCCCTCCATCCCGGGTTCCTGAACCTTCACTGGACAACTATTTCCATATGCTCCATAAACTCTCCCAACTTCTTTGTCATCCTCGACCTTCCCATCGACTTGGGCCACGACCTGTCCACCTTTAGCTTCATTTCACAATTAAAGTCTCTGCCCATAATCAGTTGCTGTGTATCTATCTCCACAATCGCTCCCAAGACCCCCTTATAAACCCACCAACTTCCCAATTAGGCACATATACATTGATTAGCACCACAGGCGTCCCCTCTAGCACCCCACTCACTATCACACACCTTCCTCCTGGGTCCTGCACCTCCCTGGCCCCCACGCACCCTGTTCTCTTGTTCAGCAGGATGGCTACCTCTCCTTGACTCTGAATCAAACCCCGAGTGGAACACTTGCCCCACCCATCCCTCCCTCAGCCTAACCTGATCCTTCACCTGGAGATGCGTCTCCTGTAGAAAAATCACCTCCGCTTTCATACCCCTCAGGTGTGCAAAAACCCAGGTCCTCTTGACCGGCCCATTTAGCCCCCGGTCATTTCATGTCATGGTCCTTACCTCTATTCCCCTCTACCGTCCGCCATCAGCCCCTATCAGTTCTGCCTCACTTAATTCCGCCCTGAACTGGGTCCATCCAAGATGGCCCCCCCTCTCTGCTCATGACTGCTCGCAGCTGCCAATCCTGACATGTCAAAAAAAAACGCCACCACCACCCCCCCTACCTGACCATCCTGCTCCCCCACCCCTTCCCCCACCTGACCACCCCTCACAACCTATCTAAAACCTTTCTAATTGATGTTACTGCACTTGTGTTTTAGCCAGCTGGGTGAATTATTGAATTTCTTACCACACTTGGAGCAGATGAACGGTCTTTCCCTGGTGTGAACTCACTGGTGTCTCAGCTGGTGGGATGATGTTTTAAATCTCTTTGTGCAGTGACAGCAGCTGAACGGTTTCTCCTCAGTGTGAGTGGTGGGCCATCAGTTCCACAGAGCTTTTAAAGGCACTCACACACTCAGAGCATTTAAACTGTCAGTTATTGGTGTGAGTGACATGGTATTTCAGTGAGCTGGAGGACAGAGTGAATCTCTTCCCACACTCTGAGCAGGTGACCGATCTCACCAGTGTGACTGCATCGATGAGCTTCCAGCACAAATGCAAATCTGAATCTGTTCCCAAAGGTTCCATACTACTGCAGACGCTCCATACTTTCCCCATGTTGCAGGGTGCTAAGAACTTTCCAGGTTCAACAATGAGTTGAAGCCTTGTCCATACACACACTGGGCTGGTCTTTCCTAAGTCAATGCATTGTAACACTTTCCAGTAACACCAATATTTAAAAGTTTTTGAAGCAGACAGAGCAGAGACACATTTTTCCTTCTAGATTCAAAGGCTGATTATATTCAGGTTCCGATGAATTGAGTGACTCTATCCGATTTCCTCTTGGCCTTCACTGCTCTAAGGAGAACAACCTCGGCCTCTTCACAGAACTGAAGTTCCTCATTCCTGTCACGGTACTAAATCCCTGCAGTCTTTCCAAAGCCTTGACATCCTTCCTGAATTATGAGGCCCGTACATGGGACACATTTGCTGAGGAAGAACATTGAAATACAGAGAAGTCATGTTCAGCTTGTTAGATCTTGGTTAGACTACACTTAGAATACTGTGAGCAGTTCTGGGTCTCCATAATTATAAAAATGATAGAGAGAACCAGGACAAGGTGCAAGAAAGATTCCCAAGGATGGTACAAGAATGGAGAGTTTTTAGTTACAGAATAGACTGAACAGACTGGGTGGTATTTTCTCTGGGAAAGAGAAGGCTGATGGTTGACCTGATAGAGACTTTAAGATTATAAAGGGGTTTTATAGGGTTGATGTTGAGATGAAGAGTTCCCACTTGTGGGGGAGGCCAGAAATTGTGGAAACAAAGAAAAGATGATCACTGATAAATTCAGGAGGAACCGTTCTTTTTTTCAGGGAGATTAGAATGTGGACCATGCCACCACATGAAGTGGTTGAGGTGAGAGACAGATATATTTAAGGGGAACCTAGATGAACACATGAAGGGGGAAGAGATAGAACATTCTCCTGATACAGGGGAGTTGAAGTAGAATTGAAGGAAGCTCATGTGGAGCCTAAACACCGATGTAGACCAACTGAGATAATGTCAGAATGAACACGTTTCAGTCCTGACTGTAATTAGCAGCAATAACAGCAAAGTGCAATCTCTGTTCTCACCGGTAAACTCGCTGGAGTCTCAGCAGGGTGGATGACCCAGGGAATCCCTTTCCAAACTGGATACAGGTGAACGGCCTCTCCACTGTGTGACTGGGTTGTTGTGACAGCAGGCGGGATAACTGAATGAATCTCTTCTCACACAGGGAGCAGGCGAATGTCCCCTCCTCATTGTGAACTCACTGGTGGTTGGCAGAATCTGGAAATCCCTTCCCACACATGGAGCAGGTGACCAGCCTCCCCCTGGTGTAAACACGCTAACGTAACAGCAGGTCAGTGGAAAGGGAAACAGCTCTCACTGGTGTGACAATGTTGATGGGTTTCCAGTGCGAATGGGATTTGAATTCATTCCCACAATTCCTACATTACCACGCGTCTATGGTCTCTCCAAAACCTGAATGGTCCGATGTTATTTCAGGCTGTGTAACTGGTTGAAGCTCTTTCCACAGTCAGTGCTCTGGAGCACTCTCACTTCCCTGTGTGTATTTCACTGCTTTACCATTCACACTCCCATTTAACATGTTTCAAACTGACAGAACAAAAAATCACTTCTCCAAGATAAAAAGACTGATGATATTCATGACCTGAGAAATCGAGCGCATCAATCAGACCCTGCCGTGACATTTGATTTAGTTTCCAGTCTGTAAAAGCTCCCCTTCTAAAATGCTACAAAAATGGTCATTACTGTCAGTTGCATTCAGTTCAAAGCACTCTCGCCTCTGAATCACAGGCCCCAGTATTTATATCTTACTCAAGGATTTGAGCATAAAAACCAAGGATGACTATTTACTACAGTCCTGAAGGTGAACTGCAATGTAGAATTTCAGATGAGGCATGACACCGAGCTCTGATGTATGTTTAAGATTCCAGGTCACTGTTTCAAAGAAGAGCAGGGGAGTTATTCCTGACGTCCTGGTCAACATCTATCCTGTAATCATCAATACAAAAAATGTTGGTGGAATACAGATTTTTATCTCTGATGCCAACACAACTGCAGCAAAAATACATGACAGAAATTCAGAATACAAAATTCTACTTGCCATGAAACATCCTTCTCCCTCTCAAACTATAAAGCTCTGTCCCCCCACGCACTCCCTCCTCCCTATTTATTTTAACTGTAATTCATCCCACTATCCTCCTCCTGCTTTTCCCCAATTCTCCTCCCCTGAAGGTGCTGGCTCTTGGGTTCAGTTTCACTCTCACCTATTGTCCTCCCCAATATGTCACCCAGGTGTCGAAATCTTTACACCTTAAGTTAACAAACTGTTTTGCTAAGGGGAGGGAAGGCATGGTGGTGCAGTACTTAGCACTGCTACCTCATGGCGCCAAGAGAAGTTTGCACGTTCCCCCGTGTCTGCTCGTGTCTCATCCCTACAACCCAAAGATGTGCAGAGCAAGTGGATTGGCTATGCTAAATTGACCCTTAATTGGAAAATAAATGTAGCAGCACAGTGGTCCGCACTGCTGCCTCATGGCGCTGAGGACCCAGGGTCGATCCCGGCCCTGGGTCACAGTCCGTGTGGAGTTTGCATATGAGAACATAGAACATAGAACATTACAGCGCAGTACAGGCCCTTCGGCCCTCGATGTTGCGCCGACCTGTGAAACCACTCTAAAGCCCATCTACACTATTCCCTTATCATCCATATGTTTATCCAATGACCATTTGAATGCCCTTAGTGTTGGCGAGTCCATTACTGTTGCAGGCAGGGCATTACACGCCCTTACTACTCTCTGAGTAAAGAACCTACCTCTGACATCTGTCCTATATCTATCTCCCCTCAATTTAAAGCTATGTCCCCTCGTGCTAGACATCACCATCCGAGGAAAAAGGCTCTCACTATCCACCCAATTTAATCCTCTGATCATCTTGTATGCCTCAATTAAGTCACCTCTTAACCTTCTTCTCTCTAACGAAAACAGCCTCAAGTCCTTCAGTCTTCCCTCATAAGATCTTTCCTCCATACCAGGAAACATTCTGGTAAATCTCCCCTGCACCCTTGCCAATGCTTCCACATCCTTCCTATAATGCGGCGACCAGAATTGCAGCAATACTCCAAATGCGGCCGCACCAGAGATTTGTACAGCTGCAACATGACCTCGTGGCTCCCAAACTCAATCCCTTTACCAATAAAAGCTAACACACCGTACACCTTCTTAACAACCCTCTCAACTTGGGTGGCAACGTTCAGGGATCTATGTACATGGACACCGAGATCTCTCTGCTCATCCACACTACCAAGAATCTTACCATTACACAGTACTCTGTCTTTCTGTTCATAGAATTCATAGAATTTACAGTGCAGAAGGCGGCCATTCGGCCCATCGAGTCTGCACCGGCTCTTGGAAAGAGCACCCTACCCAAGGTCAACACCTCCACCCTATCCCCATAACCCAGTAACCCCACCCAACACTAAGGGCAATTTTGGACACTAATGGCAATTTATCATGGCCAATCTACCTAACCTGCACATCTTTGGACTGTGGGAGGAAACTGGAGCACCCGGAAGAAACCCACGCACACAGGGGGAGGATGTGCAGACTCCGCACAGACAGTGACCCAAGCCGGAATCGAACCTGGGACCCTGGAGCTGTGAAGCAATTGTGCTATCCACAATGCTACCGTGCTGCCCTGTTATTCCTTCCAAAATGAATCACCTCACACTTTTCTGTATTGGACTCCATTTGCCACCTCTCAGCCCAGCGCTGCAGCTTATCTATGTCCCTCTGTAACTTGTAACAAACTTCCGCACTGTCCACAACTCCACCGACTTTAGTGTCATCTGCAAATTTACTCACCCATCGTCCTACGCCCTCGTCAAGGTCATTTATAAAAATGACAAACAGCAGTGGCCCCAAAACAGATCCACTAGTAGCTGGACTCCAGGCTGAACATTTCCCATCAACACCACCCTTTGTCTTCTTCCAGCTAGCCAATTTCTGATCCAAACTGCTAAATCACCCTGAATCCCATGCCTCTGTATTTTTTGCAGTAGCCTACCTTGGGGAACCTTATCCAACGCTTTACTGAAATCCATATACACCCCATCAACTGCTTTACCCTCATCCACCTGTTTGGTCACCTTCTCAAAGAACTCAATAAGGTTTGTGATGCACGACCTACCCTTCACAAAACCGTGTTGCCTATCTCTAATCAAAATATTCCTTTCCAGATGATTATACATCCTATCTCTTATAAACCTTTGCAAGACTTTGCCCACAACAGAAGTAAGGCTCACTGGTCTATAGTCACCGGGGTTCCCTCTACTCCCCTTCTTGAACAAGGGACAACATTTGCTATCCTCCAGTCTTCTGGCACTATTCCTGTAGACAAAGATGACTTAAAGCCAAAGGCTCAGCAATCTTCTCCTTAGCATCCCAGAACATCCGAGGATAAATCCCATCCGGCCCAGGGGACTTATCTATTTTCACACTTTCCATAATTGCTAACACCTCTTCCTTCTGAACCTCAAGCCCTTCTAGTCTAGTAGCCTGAATCTCAGTATTCTCCTCGATAACATTGTCTTTTTCCTGTGTGAATACTGATGAAAAATATTCATTTAGCACCTCTTCTATCTCCTCGGACTCCACGCACAACTTCCCACTACTGTCCTTGACTGGCCCTACTCTTACCCTAGTCATTCTTTTATTCCTCACATATCTATAGAAAGCTTTAGGGTTGTCCTTGATCCTACCTGCCAAAGACTTCTCATGTCCCCTCCTGACTCTTCTTAGCTCTCTCTTTAGGTCCATTCCTAGCTAATTTGTAACTCTCGAGCACCCTAACTGAACCTTCACGTCTCATCTTTTCATAAGCCTCTTGACAAGTGTTTCGACTGCTTTAGTAAACCACGGTTCCCTCGCTCGACCACTTCCTCCCTGCCTGACAGGTACATACTTATCAAGGACATGCAGTAGCTGTTCCTTGAACAAGCTCCACATTTCCATTGTGCCCATCCCCTGCAGTTTTCCTCTCCATCCGATGAATCCTATGTCTTGCCTCATCGCATCATAATTGCCTTTCCCCCAGATACAACTCTTGCCCTGCGGTATATACTTATTTATCCCTTTCCATCACTAAAGTAAACGTAATCGAATTGTGGTCACTATCACCAAAGTGCTCACCTACCTCCAAATCTAACACCTGTCCTGGTTCATTACCCAGTTCCAAATCCAATATGGCCTCTCCTCTCGCTGGCCTATCTACATACTGTGCCAGGAAACCCTCCTGCATACATTGGACAAAAACAGACCCATCTAAAGTACTCAAACTATAGTGTTTCCAGTCAATATTTGAAAAGTTAAAGTCCCCCATAACAACTACCCTGTTGCTTTCGCTCCTATCTAGAATCATCTTTGCAATCCTTTCCTCTACATCTCTGGAACTTTTCAGAGGCCTATAGAACATCCTTAACAAGGTGCCCTCTCCTTTCCTGTTTCTAACCTCAGCCCATACTACCTCAGTAGACGAGTCCTCATCAAACGTCCTTTCTGCCACCGTAATACTGTCCTTGACTAACAATGCCACCCCTCCCCCTCTTTTACCACCTTCCCTGAGCTTACTGAAATATCTAAACCCCGGCACCTGCAACAATCATTCCTGTCCCTGCTCTATCCATGTCTCCGAAATGGCCACAACATCGCAGTCCCATGACCTCACTACTCTCAACCTCCTGTATACTGGAGCTACAATTCAGGTTCCCAATCCCCTGCTGAACTAGTTTAAACCCTCCCGAAGAGCATTACCAAATTTCCCCCCCCAGGATATTGGTACCCCTCTGGTCCAGGTGTAGATCATCCCATTTGTAGAGGTCCCACCTACCCCAGAATGAGCCCCAATTATCCAGGAATCTGAAACCCTCCCTCCTGTGCCATCCTTGTAGCCACGTGTTCAACTCCTCTCTCTCCCTATTCCTCATCTCGCTAGCACGTGCCGTGGGTAACAACCCAGAGATAATAACTATGTTTGTCCTAGATCTAAGTTTCCACCCTAGCTCCCTGAATTCCTGCCTTACATCCCTATCCCTACCTATGTCGCTGGTACCTATGTGGACCACAACTTGGGGCGGCTCCCCCTTAAGGATCCTGAAAACGTGATCAGAGACATCACGGACCTTGGCACTTGGATCTCTCTCGTTCCCACAGAATCTCCTATATATCCCCCTAACTATGGAGTCACCAATGACTAATGCTCTACTCCTCTCCCCTTTCCCTTCTGAGCAACAGGGACAGACTCTGTGCCAGAGACCTGTACCCCATGGCGTACCCCTGGTAAGTCCCCCCCCCTCAAACAGTATCCAAAGCGGTATACTTGTTACTAAGGGGAACGACCACATGGGATCCCTGTACTGACTGCTTCCTCCCAGCCCCTCTCACCGTCACCCATCTATCTTTATTCTTCGGAGTAACTACATCCCTGAAACTTCTACCTATGACCACCCTCTGCCTCCCGAATGATCCGAAGTTCATCCAGCTCCAGCTCCCTAACACGGTTTCTGAGTAGCTGAGTGCACTTCCCACAGATGAAATCAGTGGGGACACTGACGGCGTCCCTCACCTCAAACATTCTGCAGGAGGAACATCGCACTGCCTTCCCTGCCTTCCCCTCTAGATAAAAAAAAGAAAGAAAGAGCTTACTTGTTATTCACTCTACTCCTTAGGTTAAAGGAGGTGGAAGGGTAGGGGACACTACAAGTGTAGTGTCTAGGGTTTAGAAACTGCCCAACTTAAATACAGGTAAAAATAAAACACTTAACCAGCAACCACTGTGCCCCAGAGGAAAACAGCAATCAGCTGTTATTTTTTTAATTTTTATTTTTATTCAAAAAATATACTTTATTCATAAAATTTATCATAAGCATTACAGAGCATTTCGAATTGTCTTGGCTGTACATTTCCATCAGAGTTACACATTGCCTTGACTTTCTTCCATTCGATTCAATTTTGATAATATTATACACATATCACTGTTTACATTACAATTCCTTCTTAAATATTTACATTGTCATGTTTGTTTTATACATTGGAGTGTTGGTGGCCCAGACCGAGGGGGGTTTACACTGTTACCCGCCCCTCGGTGTACATTTGCTGGAAAGACCTTACACAGTGGTCTTTCCCCATTGCGCCTTGGCGGCATCTGCCCCAAGCTTGAGTGCGTCCCTCAGCACGTAGTCCTGGACCTTGGAATGTGCCAGTCTGCAACACTCGGTCAAGGACAATTCTTTGCACTGGAAGATCAGCAAGTTTCGGGCAGACCAAAGCGCGTCTTTCACCGAGTTGATGACCTTCCAGCAGCAGTTGATATTTGTCTCAGTGTGTGTCCCTGGAAACAGTCCGTAGAGCACAGAGTCCTGTGTCATAGATCTGTTCGGGATAAACCTTGACAAATACCACTGCATCTCTCTCCAGACCATCTTTGCAAAGGCACATTCCACAAGGAGGTGTGTGACCGTCTCATTTCCCCCACAGCCACTCTGAGGGCAGCGTGCATTGGCGCAGAGCCTTCGGGTGTGCATGAAGAATCTGACAGGGAAGCCCCTTCTCACCACCAGCAATCAGCTGTTATTGGCCTGCGCAAATAATTTAAATCTTTACTACTTACCCAGCAGTCACTTGAGTGACACTTGACAACAGGTCCTCCACAAACCATCTTCAAGTTAGGGTGACCACAATGCATGTATGCAAATTTCCCCGCAACAGCCAATCAGCAGCTCCGCTCTACTGCCCTCTGCAGGATGCTTGCCTTCACTTGAACACCTAGGGTCTCTTACTCAGGTACACCTTTAAGTTAAGGTGACCACAATGCACGAATGCAAATTTCCCCGCAACAGCCAATCAGCAGCTCTGCTCTACTGCCCTCTGCTATTCTCCCTGTATCTGTGTGGGTCTCACCCCACTACCCAAAAGGATGTGCAGGGTTGGTGAATTGACCATGCTAAATTGTCCCAGCGTTGGAAAGAAAAGAATTGGATACTCTAAATTTATTTTTTAAATTGGAAAATAAATTAATTGGCTATTTTAATTTTTTAAAATAACTTTTCCTAAGGAGGGCATCACAACCAATGACTGCCCACAATTACTTTGCGTTAGCGCGGGGTTACTGCCATCCCTCCTCCTCACTTTTCATCCCAGTCTCTGAAATTTGGAGACTGGGCTCAGTATGGGTAATGGCGGGTTGGCCTCCCACAATCCCACGCCTTCGAGAAACCGCTTTATCCGCAGTGCTGGCAGGGAGCACGGGACTGCGCATGTCCAAGGGAGAAGTCAGCTGCGCATGCGGAAAAAGGTTATTCCATTGGGCACGTGGACCGCTCTTCTTGAGGTCAAGACTGCATCCGTGGCCATCATCCATTTCCCTTTGTCTTCAAGCGGCTGGCAACCAATGGGAAGAGTTGAACGACCGGAAGGATACTGCTCCTCCGCCAATCAGAGCTCCCCGATTGTCTCAATGCGGAAGCTGGACTTGGAGGTTTCTGCCGAGCAAAGCTGTTGTTCCTCCAACCCTGAATGAGATTGAGCTTCACTCAGGGGTGAGCTGGCAAGGTGGATACAGAACTGGCTAGGTCATAGAAGGCAGAGAGTAGCAATGGAAGGATGCTTTTCTAATTGGAGGGCTGTGACTAGTGGTGTTTCACAGGGATCAGTGCTGGGACCTTTGCTGTTTGTAGTATATATAAATGATTTGGAGGAAAATGTTAACTGGTCTGATTAGTAAGTTTGCAGACGACACAAAGATTGGTGGAATTGCGGATAGCGATGAGGACTGTCAGAGGATACAGCAGGATTTAGATTGTTTGGAGACTTGGGCGGAGAGATGGCAGATGGAGTTTAATCCGGACAAATGTGAGGTAATGCATTTTGGAAGGTCTAATGCAGGTAGGGAATATACAGTGAATGGTAGAACCCTCAAGAGTATTGAAAGTCAGAGATATCTAGGAGTACAGGTCCACAGGTCACTGAAAGAGGCAACACAGGTGGAGAAGGCAGTCAAGAAGGCATACGGCATGCTTGCCTTCATTGGCCGGGGCATTGAGTATAAGAATTGGCAAGTCATGTTGCAGCTGTATAGAACCTTAGTTAGGCCACACATGGAGTATCGTGTTCAAGTCTGGTCGCCACACTACCAGAAGGATGTGGAGGCTTTAGAGAGGGTGCAGAAGAGATTTACCAGAATGTTGCCTGGTATGGAGGGCATTAGCTATGAGGAGCGGTTGAATAAACTTGGTTTGTTCTCACTGGAACGACGGAGGTTGAGGGGCGACCTGATAGAGGTCTACAAAATTATGAGGGGCATAGACAGAGTGGATAGTCAGAGGCTTTTCCCCAGGGTAGAGGGGTCAATTGCGAGGGGTCATAGGTTTAAGGTGAGAGGGGCAAGGTTTAGAGTAGATGTACGAGGCAAGTTTTTTACGCAGAGGGTAGTGGGTGCCTGGAACCCGTTACCGGAGGAGGTGGTGGAAGCAGGGACGATAGCGACATTTAAGGGGCATCTTGACAAATACATGAATAGGATGGGAATAGAGGGATATGGACCCAGGACGGGTAGAAGATTGTAGTTTAGTCGGGCAGCATGGTCGGCAGGAGCTTGGAGGGCCGGAGGGCCTGTTCCTGTGCTGTACATTTCTTTGTTCGGTACAGTAAATTAACATCGGCCAGAGAAATGTCCAGTGTTGTTATAAGGGACAGATTTGATATATTATTATTGGTTCTATAAAGTACATTTATTATTTCTAGTCTTGTAATATAGTAATGTAACCATGTTATACATTTTCAGTACTCTCTTACCTCAGAGGGTTGTTTATCTCTGGAATTCGTTTCCTAAAGGGACCAGTGGAGTCTGGGGGAGTAATTGAATATATTCAACGATGAGCTAGACAGAATTATTTGTTTTATTATAAGTGCCCAGTCTTTTGTTTCAATTAAGGCCCATCTCCTTTGGACATGTGCAGTTCCAGACTACCCACCTACCTGGGATCAAGTGGTTTCTCCAGCATGGGGAGATTGTGGGAGCTGCGCTCGCCATTATTCGTTTGGAGCCATCTCCAACCTCCTGAGACTCGGATGAAAAGGGAGGGGGTGGACATTGACCCCAACCTGACACAAAGTACATGCGGGTAGTCACTGGATTTGATTGTAACGCCCCCCCCCCCCCACCCCACCCCCCTCCCCCACCTGACCAAAACATATTTTTTTCATTTAAGGTACCCAATTCATGTTTTTTCCAATTAAGGGCCAATTTAGTATGGCCAATCCACCTACCCTGCACATCTTTGGGTTGTGGGGATGAGACCCACACAGACACGGGGAGAAAGTGCAAACTCCCCATGGCCGGGGCCGGGATCGAACCTGGGTCCTTGGTGCCGTGAAGTTAGACAGAATTCTGATTGACGAGGGAGTTGAGGGTCATGGGGAACAGGTAGGAAAATGGACTGAAAGTTAAGATGAGGAGTGAATTCTTCACTCGAGGATGTGGTGAAGCTTTGGAATCCTCTCCCCCAGAGGACTGTGGAGCCTCAGTCATCAAGTATTTTCCAGATCGAGATTCATAGGTTTTGAGATGTTGAAGTCACCAAGAGATATGGGGAAAGAGTGTGGGGAAATGGTGCTGAGCTAGATCGGCCATTGAGCTCATTACAGGGTTGAACAAGTTCAATGGGCTAAATAGCCGACTTCAGCTCCTATTTGTTATGATCTCTGTGTCCAGGACAGGAAGCAGTGAGCATGAATCTGTCAGTCAGCCTGAATCAGCACTTTCAGGAGAATTGGGCGGGTGAATATTTGATACAGCAGAGAGAGAATGGAGGGAGAGTGTGTGGGATGGAGATGTACAGCTTTTGGGGAATGAGTGAAAAGAATGTTCCATAGGAACTAGAATTGTCTGTTCTGAATTTCTATCCTATGCTGACAGAGATGACTTTTGTAAATTGTTCTTCCAGGATATTATAAGAGGAGGATTTACAGACAGAAATCACAAACATCACATCTTAGCACAGTGGGCTAAATAGCTGGCTTTTATAGCAGACCCAGGCAGGCCAGTAATGCGGGTTCAATTCCCGTATCAGGCGCCGGAATGTGTCAACTAGGGGCTTTTCACAGGAACTTCATTTGAAGCCTACTTGTGACAATAAGCGATTTTCATTTCATTTCATTTTCTTGTTATGACAGTCACTTGATTCCTTGGGGAACACACACCCGAGTGAGAGTGTTCCAGAGCACTGACTGTGGAAAGAGCTTTAACCAGACACACAGCCTGACAAAACATCGCCCATTCACAGCGGGGAGGGACTGTACACGTGTTCTCTGTGTGGGTAAGGCTTCAATTGTCTAACCTGGAGAGACACAAGGAGACTCAGAACATGGAGAAATAATGGAAATGCCGGGACTGTGGGAAGGATTCAAAGCCCCATCTGCACTGGAAGCTCATCGGCACATTCACACTGAGGAGAGGCCATTCAGCTGCTCTCGGTGTGGGAAAGGATTCAGTCAGTCATTCACCCTGCAGAGACATCAGCGAGTTCACACTGGGGAGAAACCGTTCACCTGCTCCCAGTGTGGGAATGGATTCACTCAATTATCCAACCTGCAGAGGCACCAGTGGGTTCACACTGGGGAGAGGCCATTCATCTGCTCTCAGTGTGGGAAGGGATTCTGTGTTTCCTTGTACCTGCTGAGACACCAACAAGTTCACAATTGATTACAGGGTTTGGATTCTGCTGTTATTGTTGCTCCTCAATTACATCCAGGACTGCATTTTGTTCATTCTCACAGTTGGTCAATGGGGAGGGTCGGAGGGTTTCTTTCTGCTGGACTGGCCTTGTGACAAATTTCATAAAGGATCACAGAGTGAAAGGGTGTTTGGAAGGTAGATGACAGATAGTTCCTGTTTCTGTTTGAAACCCTGAAAGAATGCAGGTTTAGATGAAGATAGGCTTTGGTGGTTACATGGTTCTGTCTTAGAAGGAAACTGTCAAGCTATGAGGGGCAAGTTGATTGGGAACTTACAATAAAATGTATAATGATACATAGGTAATCGCGAGCATTTAAGGAATTATTTCATATTTACATAAACTATAGATTCACTTAAGAAACAAAATTCCAACAGGAAATGTGACGCAACCGTGGCTAATAAGAAAAATTAAAGATTCCATTGGGTCAAAGGAAGAGGCTCATTAATCGATTAAAGATTTATTGCTTCACTGATTTATTGGTACCTTGAAGAATCAATGCAGTATAATTTTTAAATTCAGTATACATACAGACAGAAAATGGAATATACACAAGGCAAAGTCATTGTTTCAGATAAAAACATGAGAATTGCTGCACAGGAACTTAATTATGTATCAGAATCTAACACTGTTTCAAGAAAAGTTGCATAAAAGTTCTCGTAGTGAATAAACCATTGTTCTACAAATACATCTAGTAATGAAAAAGTATTGCAGCTTTAGTAACACAAACATTTACAATATGTAGCAAAACCTTAGCAACAAGCAAGGTTAATGCAGAACACCTTATCTTCAGAGGATTGGTACACGTGGCGGGAGCATGTAGACATTTAATTAATTTGATAGACATTAATGAATCTTAAGTAATGACCAATGTGACAGAGAGTTATTTGAATAAATCAGGAAGCCTCAGCTGAGAATTTGAAACCAATAAGGGGGTTAGACCATTGATAAGAATTTATTTAAGAATAAAGTTTCATGACTAAAGTTTGTTCTGTATTCATGCTTTAAGAAATTCTGAACCATCTATTCATTTCCTAATATTTTCTTCGGTTTTCGTTTATCTCCCTTTATGATTTGATGTTTTATTGAATCTAAGTTTTGATTTATTTTTATGTAAGAGAAGCAAGGTGGATAATTAGCAATAAAGTTGTATTTCTGGACACCTCCAATCAACCAGATCTTGGGCTCTTATTGAAGATAAAATAAGAGATCTTATCACTCATATAGTTGCCAAAATAAGTGTAACCCTGAGGATTGGAAACTTCTCTTCGAATTCAGCAAAGGAGGATCAAGAAACTCAAAAAGAGAAAACTGAATATGAGAGCAAACTGGCGAGAAACATTAAAAAACGATTGGAATAGCTCCTTTAAAATGTGAAAAGGAAAAGATTAGCAAAGGCCAATGTGGGTCCATTCCAGGCAGTGACAGGAGAGTTTATAATGGGGAACAATGAAATGGCAGAGAATCTAAACAATGTGTGTCTGTCTTCATGGAGGACATGAAATCGGCCCAAAGGCACGAGAGAACCAACGGACTAGTGAGCACGAGGAACTGAAGGAGATTTGTATTAGTGAAAAAGTAGTACTGGAGAAATTAATGTGGTTCAAAGTTAATAAATCCCCAAAAGCTGCTGCTCTACATCCCAGAGTGTTGAAAGAGGCGGCTGTAGAGATAGTGGATACACTGGTGATCATCTTTCAAAATTCTATAGATTCTGGAATGGTTCCTGCAGATTGGAAAGTGGTAAATGTAATTCCACTATTTAAGGAGGGAGAGAGTAAACGGGAACCACAGACCCATTAGCCTGACATCAGTAGGAGGGAAAATGCTACAATCTATTATAAAGGATGTCATAACATACGAATTAGGAGCAGGAGTAGGCCACTCGGCCCCTCGAGCCTGCTCCACCTTTCAATACATTCACGGCTGATCTGATTGTAACCTCAACTCCACATTCCTGCTAACCCCCCGATAACCTTTCACCCCCTTGCCTATCAAAATTCTATCCAGCTCTGCCTTCAAAATATTCACAGACTCTGCTTCCACTGCCCTTTGAGGAAGAGAGTTCCAAAGACTCGCGACCCTCTGAAGAGAAAAGAGTTCTCCTCCGCCTTAAATGGGCAAGTTGTTACTTTTAAAGTGACTCCAATTTCTAGATTCTCCCACAAGAGGAAACATCCTTTCCACAGCCACCCTGTCAAGTCCCTCAGGATCTTATGCGGTTCAATCAAGTCACCTAAACTCCATTGAACACAAGCCCAGCCTGTCCAATCATTCCTCATAAGACCAGCCTCCAATTCCAGGTATGAGTCCAGTAAACATAAGAACATAAGAACTAGGAGCAGGAGTAGGCCATCTGGCCCCTCAAGCCTGCTCCACCATTCAATGAGATCATGGCTGATCTTTTGTGGACTCAGCTCCACTTTCCAGCCCGAACACCATAACCCTTAATCCCTTTATTCTTCAAAAAACTATCTATCTTTATCTTAAAAACATTTAATGAAGGAGCCTCTACTGCTTCACTGGGCAAGGAATTCCATAGATTCACAACCTTCTCTGAACTGCTTCCAACACATTTACATCATTCCTTAAATGAGAGCTATACTGTACACAGTGCTCCAGATGTGGTCTCACCAATGTCCTGTATAACTGAAGCATAATCTACTTTTGTATTCAGTTTCCCTCACAATAAACAATAACATTCTATTAGCTTTCCTAATTACTTGCTGTACCTGTATACTCACCTTTTGTGATTCATGCTCTTGGACACCCAGATCCCTCTGAACCTCAGAGCTCTGCAATCTCTCACCATTTTGAAAAGAAGCTTTTTTATTCTTCTGGCCAACATGGATAATTTCACATTTTCCCCACATTATTCTCCTTTTGGCAGATATTTTCCCACTCATGTAACCTATCTATATCACTTTGTACCCTTTGTACCACTTTGATCAGGGGGTTGGATAGGGTGGACAGTGAGAGCCTTCTCCCGCGGATGGAAATGGCTGGCACGAGGGGACATAGCTTTAAACTGAGGGGTAATAGATATAGGACAGAGGTCAGAGGTAGGTTCTTTACGCAAAGAGTAGTGAGGCCGTGGAATGCCCTACCTGCTACAGTAGTGAACTCGCCAACATTGAGGGCATTTAAAAGTTTATTGGATAAACATATGGATGATAATGGCATAGTGTAGGTTAGATGGCTTTTGTTTCGGGGCAACATTGTGGGCTGAAGGGCCTGTACTGCGCTGTATTGTTCTATGTTCTATGTACCCTCCTTATGTCCTCTTCACAATTTACTTTCCTACCTATCTTTATATCATCGGAACCAGAGTTAGTCATTCAGCCCATCGAGCCTGCTCCACCATTCAATACGATCATGGCTGATCATCCACTTCAATGTCTTTTCCCCCACGCTATCCCCATATCCCTGTGTTATTGATATTTAGAAATCTGTCAGTTGGGGAGCACGGTGGCTCAGTGGCTAGCACTGCTGTCTCACGGCACGAAGAACCTGTGTTCGATTCTGGCCCCAGGTCACTGTCCATGTGGAGTTTGCACATTCTCCTCGTGTCTTGTGGGTCTCAGCCCCACAGCCGAATTAGATGTGCAGCGGAGGTGAATTGGCCTCGCTACACTGCCCCTTAATTGGAAAGAAATAATTGGGTACTATTAAATTTTTTAAACAAAAAAAAACAAATTTGTCAGTCTCTGCTTTAAACACACTCAGTGACTGAGCTCCCACAGCCCTCTGGGGTCGAGAATTCCAAAGATTCACAACCCTCTGAGTAAAGAAATGTCTCCTCCGAGACCGGTCCTACGTGGCTTCCCCCTTATTTTGAAATTGTGTCCCCTGGTTCCAGATTCTCCAACCAGGGGAAACCTCTCACCTGCACCCACCCTGTCTATTCCTTTCTGGATTTTGTAAGTTTCAATGAATTCCCCTCTCATTCATTGAAACTCCAGAGAAAAGAGGCCTAGTTTCCCCAATCTCCTTTCATAGGAGATTTGCCTGATTCTTCTTTGGCCCCGGTATGATGGTGATCTTCTTGAAGCAAGTGGGAAACTCAGAACGGAGTAGGGAGAGGTTGAGGATGTCCGCAAACACACCTGTCAGTTGGTCCGCGCAGGATCTGAGTGCACGGCAGGGACTCCATCAGGACCTGTCGCTTTCCGAGGGTTCACTTTCAAGGCGGCCAATCTGACTTTGAAGGCTGTGACGGTGGGTATGGGTGTGTCCAAGGCTCCTGGGGCAGTTTGTTGGTTTCCTGCACGAAATAAGCATAGAATGCATTGAGTTTGTTGGGAGGGCTGCACTGCTGCTGAAGACTCTACTCGGCTTTACTTTGTACCCATTATGTTATTTAAGCCTTGCCACAACCAACGAGAGTCCATGTCGTGAATCTGTGATTCGAGCTTAGTCTGGTATTGTCTCTTGGAGTCTGTGATGGCTTTGCGGAGTCATACCTAGATCTCTTGATTAGGTCAGGATCGCCCGTCTTGATCTCCTCAGACGTGGCATTCTGTCGGGAGTGAATCTCCCGATTAAACCATGGTTTCTGGTTGGGTAACGTACGTACTACCTTCTTTGACACACAATCTTCTACACACTTGCTGATGAAGTCTGTGATGGTGCTGGCATACTTGTTTATGTTGCCTGCTGAGTTCTTGAATATGGACCAGTCCACTGACTCCAAGCAGTCACGTGGGAGCTATTCTGTTGCCTCAGACCAGCATTTGCACAACCTTCTTAACCGGATTCTCTGCTTCAATTTCTGCTTGTATGCCGGGAGAAGGAGCACCGTCTTGTGGTCCGATTTTCCGAAGTGCGGTCAGGGGATGGAGCATCAGGCGCCCTTGATGTTTGTGTAGCAGTGGTCAGGGATGTTGGGGCCCGTGTCGGGACAGGAGATGTGTTGGTGGAGTTTTGGCAGTACACTCGAGGTTGGCCTGGTTAAAGTCCCCGGCCTCGATGAACAAGGCCTCCGGGTATTCTGCTTCATTGTTATTTATAGCGGCTACAATTCATCAAGCGCCTTCTTCACTTCCGCCTGGGGTGGGATGTAGACCGCCGTGATGATGGCAGAAGTGAACTCCATGGAAGGTAGTATGGACGGTACTTCACAGTCGGGTATTCCAGGTCCGGGGAGCAGTAGTTCGCCAGGGTCGCCACATCCGAGCACCAGGAGTTGACGAGGAGAAAAACCCGTCCACCCACTCCAGGGTCAGTCCTGGATGTGATTAACAGCAGGAATAACAGCAGAATCTAACCCAACATCACTTGTGAACCCTTTGGTGTCTCAGCATGTTGGACGATTGCGTGAATCCCTCCCCACAGTGAGAGCAGGTGAATGGCTTCTTTCCAGTGTGAACTCGCTGGTGTCTCCGCAATGTGGATGATGTTTGAAATCTCTTTATGCAGTGAGAGCAGCTAAACGGTCTCTCCTCAGTGTGAATGCGCTGTTGGGACAGCAGTACCTGAGAGCTTTTAAACCCACTCCCACAGTCGGAGCATTTAAAGGTCTCTTTTTGCTGTGAGTGACATTGTGGCTCAGCAAGTGATGACTGAGTGAATCTTTTCCCAGTCGGAGAGGTGAACGGGCTCTCCCCAGTGTGACCTCGCTCGTGTTTCATCAGGTTGGATGAGGTTCTAAAGCTCTTTGTGCAATGAGAGCAGCTGAACGGTCTCTCCTTAGAGTGAACACGCTGGTGGGACATCAGTAGCTGTGAGCTTTTGAAACCCCTCCTGCAGTCAGAGCATTTAAAGGGCCTGCTCTTGGTGTGAGTGACATTGTGTTTCAGCAGGCTGGATGATTGAGCAAATCCCTTAGCACACACAGAGCAGATGAACGGCTACTCCCCGGTGTGAAGTCGATGGTGTGTCTGCAGGTGGGGTAACCGAGTGAATCCCTTATCACACACAGTGCAGATGAATGGCCTCTCCCCGGTGTGAACTCGTTCGTGTCTCTGCAGGCTGCCAATGTTAGTGAATCCCTTTTCACACTGAGAGCAGGTGAAAGGCCTCTCTCCAGTGTGAACTCGTTCGTGTTTCCGCAGGTTACCAATGTCAGTGAATCCCTTTTCACAGTGAGAGCAGGTGAAAGGCCTCTCTCCAGTGTGAACTCGCTGGTGTGTCTGCAGGTGGGATAACCGAGTGAATCCCTTATCACACACAGTGCAGATGAACGGCTTCTCCCCGGTGTGAACTCGCTGGTGGTTCTGCAGGTGGTGTGACTGAGTGAATCCCTTATCACACACATTGCAGATGAATGGCCTCTCCCCAGTGTGAACTCGTTCGTGTTTCCGCAGGCTGCCAATGTCAGTGAATCCCTTTTCACACTGAGAGCAGGTGAAAGGCCTCTCTCCAGTGTGAATTCGTTCGTGTCTCCGCAGGCTGCCAATGTCAGTGAATCCCTTTTCACACTGAGAGCAGGTAAAAGGCCTCTCTCCAGTGTGAACTCGTTTGTGTTTCCGCAGATTGCCAATGTCAATGAATCCCTTCCCACACACAGAGCAGGTGAAAGGCCTCTCTCCAGTGTGAACTCGCTGGTGTGTCTGCAGGTGGGATACCCGAGTGAATCCCTTCCCACAGTCAGAGCAGGTGAACGGTCTCTCCCCAGTGTGAACTAGTTTGTGTCTCTGCAGGGTGCCAATGGTAGTGAATCCCTTTAAACACTGAGAGCAGGTGAACGGCCTCTCTCCAGTGTGACTGCGTTGATGCCTTGCCAGCTCGTGTAGGGCTTTGAACCCCTTCCCACAATCCTCACATTTCCATGGTTTCTCCATGGTCCGGGTGATCTTGCGTCTCACCGCGTTGGACGATCAGTTCAATCGTCGTCCACACACTGAACACCTGTACAGTCTCTCCCTGATGTGAATGGTGTAGTATGTTTTCAGGCTGTGTCACTGGTTAAAGCTCTTTCCACAGTCAGTGCTCTGTAACAGTCTCACACGGGTGTGTGTGTGTGTCTCAGTGCTTTTCCAGACACACTGTTGTTTAAAATCTCTTGAAGCAGACAGAATAGACAAACATTTCTCCTTCTAGATTCTAAGGCCGATGATCCCAAGAATTGAGTGACTCAGTCAGTTCTTGACGTGATATTTAGTTTGAGATATCGGCCTCAAACTCCTCTCGTTCGAACTTCCTGCAAACAGATTTTACAATAGTAATCATTGTTAGTACAGGATAGAAATTCAGAACAGACAATTCTAGTTTCTATCGAACATTCTTTCCTCTGTCTTTCCCTGAAATGCTCTAAATCTCTATCCCACACACTCTCCCTCCATTCTCACTCTGCTGTATCTAATATTCACCTTCCCAATTCTCCTGAAGGTGCTGATTCAGGCTGATTGACAGATCCAAGCTCACTGCTTCCTGTCCTGGACACAGAGACCTGAAAATCTTCATGCAGGCTGCCAGACAGATATATGTCTAGATTACTGGATGAAAAATGTGCGTAATATACAGACTGTATTCACTTACTTTCCCTCCCAATTTTCCTGAAGGTGCTGATCAACAAATCTAAACTCACTAAAACCTGTACAAGACTAGAGAATCTCCAGACAAGTACACTTACTGATTAGAGATAGGGAAATCGGAGGAAGAATTTTATTTAGCCATGGAGTAGTCATGACAGGGAACTCACTGCCCACAAGGTTTGTGGAAGTCGAGATGATCAATAATTTAAAATAAAATAGGATGGTCACTTGAAGAAAATAAATTTGCAGGGGAACAGGGATATCGAGGGGGAATGGGACTGACTGGATTGCTGTACAGAGAGTCAGCATTGACTTGAGTTACCAAATGGATTCTGTCAGTGCTGCAATGACTGTATGACTGGAAATATATAATGTAGGTACAGTACTATTTACAAAACTAGAAATAATAATGCATGGATGTTATTACAGAACCATCAATAATATATATAATACATACTATATAACAACACTAGACAAATCTCTGCCGATATTAAATGTTTTAAAATTAATTTACGGGATGTGGACAATGCTGGTTAGGCCAGCATTTATTGTCCATCCCCAGTTGGCCTTCCGAAGTAGTGGTGCGTTGCCTTTTTGAACTGCTGCAGTCCTGGAGGTGTAGGTACATCCCCTGTGCTGTTTTTTTTCATTTGCTTTTTATAAATTTAGAATACCCAATTCATTTTTTACAATTAAGGGGCAATTTAGCGTGGCGAATCCACCTACCCTGCACATCTTTGGGTTGTGGGGGCGAAACGCACGCAAACACGGGGAGAATGTGCAAACTCCACGCAGACAGTGACCCAGAGCCAGGATTGAGCCTGGGACCTCGGCGCCGTGAGGCAGTACTAACCACTGCTCCACATCCCCCGTGCTGTTAGGGAGGGAATTCCAGGATGTTGCCCCAGGGACAGTGAAGGAATGGCAATATATTTCCAAGTCAAGGTGGTGTGTAACTTGGAGGGGAACCTCCAGGTGGTGTGGTCCCAGATATCTGCTGCTCTTGTCCTTCTAGATGGTAGTGGTTGTGGGTTTGGAAGGTGCTGTCTGAGGAACCTTTATGAGTTACTGGTGTATCTTGTAGATGGTATACACAGCTGCTACTGTTTGTCGGTGGTGGAAGGTTTGAATGTTTGTGGAAGGGGGTGCAATCAATCAGGCTGCTTTGTCTGGATAGAGTCAAGCTTCTTTGTTGTTGGAGCTGCACTCATCCAGCAAAGTGGAGCGCATTCCATTACACTCCTGACTTGTGCTTGTAGATGTCTGGTGGACAGGCTTTGGGGTATCAGGAAGCGTGTTACTCGTCGTAGGATTCCCAGCCCTTGATCTGCCCTGGTAGCTACAGTATTAATATGGCTAGACCAGTTCAGTTTCTGATCAATGGTAACCCCCAGGATGTTGGTTGTGCGGGTTTCAGCGATGGGAATGCCACTGAATGTCAAGGGGTGGTGGTTAGATCCTCTCTTTTTGGAGATGGTCATTGCCTGGCACTTGTGTAGTGCGAATGTAACTTGCCACTTATCAGCCCAAGTCTGGATATTGTCCAGGTCTTACTGAATTTGGGCATGGACTGCGTCATTATCTGAGGAGTTGAGAATGGTGCTGAACATTGTGCAGTCATCGACAAACATCACCACTTCTCACCTTATGATGGAAGGGAGATCATTGATAAAGCAGCTGAAGATGGTTGGGCCTGGGATACTGCCCTGAAGAACCCCTGCAGTGATGTCATGGACCTGAGATGATTGACCTCCAATCACCACAACCATCTTCCTTTGTGCCAGGTATGACTCCAACCAGTGGAGAGTTATCCACTGATTCCCATTGACTCCAGTTTAGCTGGGGCTCCTGATGCCATACTCGGTCAAATGCTGCCTTGATGTCAAGGGGAGTCACTCTCACCTCACTTTTGGCATTCAGCTCTTTCGTCCAAGTTTGAACCAAGGATGTAATGAGGTCAGGAGCTGAGAGACCCTGGCGGAACCCAAACTGAGCGTCCAGGAGCAGGTTATTGCAGAATAAGTGCCACTTAATCAGATCTTTGATGACTCCTTCCAACACTTTGCTGATGATGGAGAATGTTCTGACAGGGAAATAATTGGCTGGGTTGGATTTAGCCTGTTTACTGACCCCTTAAATGCCAACCATCTCCTGGAGAAACCAGCCCTTTAATTGTGAACATCCTTTTAGCCAGACAAATAAATGTGTCAAGCTGAGGGAGCAAAGGATGTCAATGTCTTTAAGAGAGAGAGACCTGGGCCAAGCTTTGCAGAGTCTGCACCCTTCCTGGATTCACTTCCTTTCCCTTCAGTTGCTGCAAGTTACCAATTGAAGGTCAGAATGAGAAAAGAAATGGAAAGGGGGAGAAAATAAATAGTTTTACTCACAGATATTGGAGACTGGAGTCTGTGTGAAGCTCAAGCTCATTCAGGGTTGGAGGAACAACAGCTTTGCTCAGCAGAAACCTCCATGTCCAATTTCCGCATTGAGACAATGGGGGAGCTCTGATTGGCGGAGGGGCAGAGTCTTTCCGGTCCTCCAAATCTTTCCATTGGTCAACACCTGAGCGGAAAGGTCAGCGGAAGTTAGCTCCGCGGCGCATGCACATCTTCCCCTCTCCCTGAGACATGCGCAGTCCCGGGTCAGGGGAGGAGGAGATCACCGACGGCCGGAACTCTCAGCCGGTTGCCTGGAAACCGTCTCGAGAATGTGTTGGGGGAGAGGGAACAAAGGGTGGGGGCGGGGCTCGCGTGTCCGCGCGCCGGCGTGTGCGCACTAATACAGTGACGTCACCGCGGAACGGATCGATTCCTATTGGCTGATTTAGAGGATGAGCACATTTGTGATGTCACAATGTGGAGGTTGGACAATGAGTTTCAGACGAAAACTTCCTCCTCTGGGCAACATCTGGGAATCAAATCAATGTCTCCCCTTTCAGAAGTTCATTAGATATAGGAGCAGGATTAGGCCATTTGGCCCATCGAGTCTGCTCGGTCCTGGCTGATCTCATCCTGGCCTTATCTCCACCGTCCTGAGAGTTCTTCAGAACCCTTCAACCCAATTAAAAATCTATCCAACTCCTCCCTAAATTTACTCAGTGTCCCAGCTCCACCGCACTCTGGGGGAGTGAATTCCACAGATTCACAGCCCTTGGGAGAAGCAGTTTCACCTCAACTCTGTTTTGAATAGGGCAGCACTGTGGCCCAGTGGTTAGCACTGCTGTCTACGGCGCTGAGGACCTGGGTTCGAGCCCGGCCCTGGGTCACTGTGTGGAGTTTGCACTTTCTCCCTGTGTCTGAGTAGGTTTCACCTCCACAACCCAAAGATGTGCAGAGAAGGTGGATTGGTCACACTAAATTGGCCCTTAATTGGACAAAAAAATAATTGGGTACTCTAAATTTTTTTTAAAAATTAAAACTGTTTTGAATTTGCTACCGCTTATCGTTCTGGAATGCCGAAGAGGCAGCAGCCGCTCCAAGTCTGCTTTATCTTTTCATTTATTTTCTCATCCTGAGGGGTCATTGGTAACTTGCAGCAATTGAAGAGAAAGGAAGTGAATCTAGTCTGTATGTTCCATACATTTTGAGTTCAGTCTGCATGGAGATTTTCAGGCCTCTCCAAGACGGGAAGCAGTGAGCAGGGATCTGTCAGTCAGCCTGAATCAGCACCTTTAGAGAATTAGGAGGATGGATATTACAGAGTGAGAATGGAGGGAGAGTCTGTTGGATGGAAACTAGAATTGCCTATTCTCAATTTCCTTTTATAAATTCCTTTTTCAGGATATTAGATGAAGATTTGCAGAAAAAAAACGAATGCCACTTCGGGGTTTGGAAGAGTCACTTGGTTTATCAGGACCTGAATATCATCAGGAAAACCATCACTGCAAAAGACACTTCTGGGGTTAAGGGTTGCCAGTCAGGCGAAGGAACAGAATGGAAGTAAACACAGGAACGAAGAATCACATTGGGCTGGTTCCAGGAGAATTGAGTGACAACTTCAGCGACGTAACCATGGAGTGTGATTTTTGATTGTCTTAAAAGTAAAAGGGCTACATTCTTTTTATAGTTTAAGGGATACGTTCCCTATTAAAATAGTGTTAAGGCATTGTTGCTTCTAGTTTGTTGCAGTAAAAGTAATAAAACCTGAAGTTTTTGTCTTATGACTCATTAATTTGTTCACTGGGTTTAGAATTTATCTTTTAAAATTCCTGATCTTTTCAGAGATCTTACACAGTTGGTTTTGAGTCACAAGTTTCAACTTCCCATTCAGCCTCAGGCAACTTGCTGTCTCTCTGTTGCTCATGTCAATGACAGCCCAGTAACAGAGCTGAGGGCAGGAGATGCTGTGACCCCTTGTAGTAGCTGGGATCAGT
This sequence comes from Scyliorhinus torazame, assembly GCF_047496885.1. Taxonomy (NCBI): domain Eukaryota; kingdom Metazoa; phylum Chordata; class Chondrichthyes; order Carcharhiniformes; family Scyliorhinidae; genus Scyliorhinus; species Scyliorhinus torazame. The sequence continues at coordinate 144,860,937 of NC_092711.1, forward strand.
AGAAAGAAGAACCATAATTTCTGGTTGAGCTTTGTGTGAGCTGTCTGACCATGATGATATACACAATAGCTAACCAGGTAATATGTTGTGATGAGGGTTTAGAAACAGACCCTGGGTAGACGAGTTCACTGAAGCTGTGGGCTTGTCAGCTGGACAGTGAAACCAGGCGTCCAACAGCCACAGAGACTTCTAATATTGGACACTGGGTTTAACCCTGTTCTGTATTAAACAGACATATTTTATACTGGGTGATTGTGATATAGTTAATCTACCCTTTATTCATTCAATTCCAAAAGTGAATAACATTGATTCAAGTACAGTGACCATCTTGTCAATCTGTCAATAAAGTGGTGTCAGTTCATGCAGATCCATGTCTGAACTCAATTCCATTACTTATTTTTGTTACTGACTAGACTGTCTCTCTGGTCTCTCCTCTCTCTCTCCTGCCTCTCTCAGTCTCTGCTGCTCCTCTCTCTCTCTCTGGTGCCTCTCACTCCCTCTGCTTCCTCGCTCTCCCTCTGTCTCTCTCAGCTGCCTCTCACTCTCTTCAGTGCTTAGGAAGGCAGGTGGGATAGTTTCCTTTGGTAGACAATGGCTGAGATTATGAGAACAGGGAGATTGTGCTGGAACTGCATCAACCACCAGTTAGACCACAGCCATATTACAGGAAGGATGTGATCACACGAGAGAGACTGCAGAGGAGATTTATTTATTTATTTAAATTTAGAGTGCCCAATTAATTTTTTCCAATTAAGGGGCAATTTATTGTGGCCAATCGACCTACCCTGCACAACTTTGTGTTGTGGGGGCGAAACCCACGCAAGCACAGGGAGAATGTGCAAACTCCACGCGGACAGTGACCCAGAGTCGGGATCGAACCTGGGACCTCATGCTGCCCGTTGCAGAGGAGATTTATGATGATTTATGGGATGGAGAATTTTAACTATGAGGAAATATTGGATCTCCCCAGTGTGAATTCGCCGGTGTACAGTGAGTTGCTTCGATCGCATTAATCTAGTCCCACAGTGAGAGCACCTGAACGGTCTCTTATCAATGTGAACAAGCTGATGGGACATCAGTTCCCCGGACGTTTTATAGAATTTCCCACAGTTTAGACATTTGAAAGTTCTGTCTTTAATAATAATAATCTAGGAGTAGATCCCTGGAGATTTGCTAGACCGAGGAGTAAAGAGTTTTCCTTCTTCTCCCACGTCCATAAAGTATACTCCCGGATAGACTTTTTTGTCCTAGGAAGGGCGCTGATCCCGAAAGTGGTAGGAACGGAATATTTGGCTATAGCCATTTCAGATCACGCCCCACATTGGGTGGTTCTGGATCTAGGAGAGGAGAAGGAGCAGCGCCCACTTTGGAGATTAGACAGGGGACTGTTGGCGGACGAGGGGGTATGTGGAAGGGTGAGGGGATGTATTGAAAGATACCTAGAGGTCAATGATGATGGAGCGGTCCAGGTGGGAGTAGTATGGGAGGCGCTGAAGGCGGTGGTTAGGGGGGAGCTGATTTCCATAAGAGCCCACAGTGGGAAACAAGAGGGTAAAGAAAGGGAGAGACTGATCGGGGAGATTCTGAGGGTGGATAGGCAATATGCGGAGGCCCCGGATGAAGGGCTATACAGGGAAAGACGGAGACTACAGACGGAGTTTGACCTGCTGACCACGGGTAAGGCGGAGAAGCAGTGGAGGAAGGCACAGGGAATACAATACGAATATGGGGAAAAGGCGAGCCGATTGCTGGCCCAACAACTTAGGAAGAGGGGGGCGGCGAGAGAGATCGGAGGAGTTAGGGACGGGGAGGGAAGGATGGAGCAGAGAGCGGGGAGGGTGAACGGGGTGTTTAAGTCATTTTATGAGAGGCTGTATAAGTCCCAACCCCCGGAGGGGAAAGAGGGAATGATACACTTCCTGGATCAGCTGGAGTTCTCGAGGGTTGAGGAGCAGGAGGTGGCAGGTTTGGGAGCGCAGATCGAGGTGGAGGAGGTGATTAAAGGAATTGGGAACATGCAGGCAGGAAAGGCCCTGGGACCAGATGGGTTCCCGGTGGAATTTTACAGGAAATATGTGGACCTACTGGCCCCACGCCTGACCAGAACCTTCAATGAGGCTAAGGAAAGGGGGACACTACCCCCGACAATGTCGGAGGCGACGATATCGTTGATCCTGAAACGAGACAAAGACCCGCTGCAGTGCGGGTCATACAGGCCCATCTCCCTCCTAAATGTAGGTGCCAAGTTACTGGCCAAAGTGATGGCGACAAGGATAGAGGACAGTGTCCCAGGGGTAGTACATGACGACCAGACAGGGTTTGTTAAAGGGAGGCAATTGAATGCCAATATACGAAGGTTGCTGGGGGTGATGATAATGCCCCCACCAGAGGGGGAGGCGGAGATAGTGGTGGTGATGGATGCAGAGAAGGCATTTGATAGAGTGGAGTGGGACTACCTGTGGGAGGTACTGAAGAGATTTGGATTTGGAGAGGGGTACATCAGATGGGTTCAGCTCCTGTACGGGGCCCCGGTGGCAAGCGTGGTTACAAACAGGCAACGATCCGACTATTTCCAATTACATAGGGGCACAAGACTGGGGTGCCCCCTGTCCCCGTTACTGTTCGCGTTGGCAATTGAGCCATTGGCCATAGCGCTGAGGGGCTCTAAGAAGTGGAGGGGGGTGCTCAGAGGAGGAGAGGAACATCGGGTGTCATTATATGCGGATGATTTGCTGCTATATGTGGCGGACCCAGTGGAGGGGATGCCAGAGATAATGCAGACACTCAGGGAGTTTGGAGAGTTCTCGGGATTTAAATTGAATATGGGAAAGAGTGAACCTTTTGTGATGCACCCCGGGAAACAGGGCAGGGGGATAGACGATCTGCCGCTGAGGAGAGCAGCAAGGGATTTTCGATATCTAGGGATCCAGGTGGCCAGGAACTGGGGAACCTTGCATAAACTTAACTTGACGCGACTGGTAGAGCAGATGGAGGAGGACTTTAAGAGGTGGGACATGGTGCCCTTGTCATTGGCGGGTAGAGTACAAGCGGTTAAAATGGTGGTCCTCCTGAGGTTTCTTTTTGTGTTTCAGTGCCTCCCCATACTGATTGCAAAGGCCTTTTTCAAGAAAGTGGACAGGAGTATCATGAGCTTTGTGTGGGCTGGAAAGACCCCGAGGGTAAAGAGGGGGTCCCTGCAGCGCAGTAGGGACAGAGGGGGACTGGCACTGCCGAGTCTGAGTGACTATTATTGGGCCGCCAATGTGTCTATGATATGTAAGTGGATGAGGGAAGAAGGGGCGGCGTGGAAAAGGCTGGAGATGGCGTCCTGTAAGGGAACAAGTTTAAAAGCACTGGCGACGGCACTGTTCCCATTCCCCCCGAAAAAATACACCACAAACCCAGTAGTGGTGGCGACTTTAAAGATTTGGGGGCAGTGGAGACGACATAGGGGAGTGACGGGTGCCTCGGTGTGGTCCCCGATAAGGAACAATCACAGGTTCGTCCCGGGGACGATAGATGGGGGATTCCAATCTTGGCAGTGAGCAGCAATTGGGAAGTTGAAGGACTTGTTCTTGGACGGGACGTTTGCGGTTTGGGAGCATTGGTAGAAAAATACAGGTTGCCACCTGGGAATGCCTTCCGATATATGCAAGTGAGGGCATTTGCGAGGCAACAGGTGAGGGAATTTCTGCAGCTCCCGGCGCAAGGGATCCAGGACAGAGTGATTTTGGGGGCATGGGTCGGTGAAGGTAAAGTGTCCGATATATACAGGGAAATGAGAGACGAGGGGGAGACGATGGTAGAGGAGCTGAAGGGTAAATGGGAGGAGGAGCTGGGGGAAGAGATTGAGGAGGGGCTGTGGGCAGATGCCCTAAGTAGGGTAAATTCCTCGTCCTCGTGTGCCAGGCTTAGCCTGATCCAATTCAAGGTTCTACACAGGGCGCATATGACGGGAGCAAGGCTGAGTAGATTTTTTGGAGTGGAGGATAGGTGCGGGAGGTGCGCGGGAAGCCCGGCGAACCACACCCACATGTTTTGGTCATGTCCGGTATTGCATGGGTTCTGGGTGGGTGTGGCAAGAGTGATCTCAAAGGTGGTGGGGGTCCGGGTCGAACCGAGCTGGGGGTTAGCGATATTTGGGGTTGCAGAAGAGCCGGGAGTGCAGGAGGCGAGAGAGGCCGATGTTTTGGCCTTTGCGTCCCTAGTAGCCCGGCGAAGGATTCTACTTATGTGGAAAGAAGTCAAACCCCCCGGGCGTGGAGGCCTGGATAAACAACATGGCAGGGTTTATAAAATTGGAGCGGACAAAATACGCACTAAGAGGTTCGGCTCAAGGGTTCACCAGGCGGTGGCAACCGTTCCTTGACTATCTCGCAGAGCGATAAGGGAAAACAGGAAAGACAGCAGCAGCAACCCAGGGGGGAGGAGGGGGGGGGGGGGGGGGGGTGTATTCGGTGTTTGGTTTTTTTTGTTGTTCTTTTCTTTCTTTCCATGCTAGTTGTTTATATTTATTGTTTCAGTATTATTATTTCTCTTTTCTTGTTCTTTTTCTGCACTTCTTGTTAGTTTAATATATTGTTTAAATAACGGTCAATGTACATTATGTTACAAAGTTGTAAAAATGGAAAATTCTTTTTGATCGAAAATCTTTAATAAAATATATTTCAAAAATAATAATAATAATAATCTCTATTGTCACAAGTAAGCTCACATTAACATTGCAATGAAGTGAAAAGCCCCGAGTCGCCACATTCTGCCGTCTGTTCGGGTACACAGAGGGAGAATTCAGAATGTCCAAATTACCCAACAGCACGTTAGATAAACTTGGTCAGTTCTCACTGGAACAACGGAGGTTGAGAGGCGAGCTGATAGAGGTCTACAAGATTATGAGTGGTATGGACAGAGTGGATAGTCAGATGCTCTTTCCTGGGGTAGGAGAGTCAAGTACTCGGGGACATCGGTTTAAAGTGCGCGGGGAAAAGTTCAGAACAGATGTGCGAAGCAGGTTTTTTACACAGGGTGGGAAATATATGGAACGTGCTGCCTGGGGAGGTGGTGGGAGCAGGTACGGTAGCGGCATTTAAGGGACAATTAGATAAATATATGAATAGGGTGGAAATGGAAGGATATGGACTCCATAAGTGCAGACGGTTTAGTTTAGGCAGGTACCAGGGTCGGCGCAGGCTTGGAGGGCCGAAGGGCCTGTTCCTGTGCTGTATTGTTCTATGTTTCCAATTCATCTTTTCCAATTAAGGGGCAATTTAGCATGTTCAATCCACCTACCCTGCACATATTTGGGTTGTGGGGGTGACACCCACGCAAACACGGGGAGAATGTGCAAACTCCACACGGACAGTGACCCAGAGCTGATATTGAACCTGGGACCTCGGTGCCGTGAGTCTGCAGTGCTACCACTGCGCCATCATGCTGCTCTTGTATTGTTCTATGTTCACCTCTTTCGGGACTCGGAGGAAACCGGAGCACCCATAGGAAACCCACGCAGACACGGGGAGAACGTGCAGACTCCGCACAGACAGTGACCCAAGCCAGGAATCGAACCTGGGACCCTGGTGCTATGAAGCAACAGTGCTAACCACTGTGCTACTGTGCCACCCCAATATGATCCCACTAGTATTTCAGCAAGGTGGATGACTGCATGAATCCCTTCCCACAATCAGATGAATGGCCTCTCCCCAGTGTGAATTTGCTGGTGGACAGTGAGTTGAGATGATCGCCTGAACCCAGTCCCACAGCGAGAGCACCTGAACGGTCTCTCATCAGTGTGAATATGTTGATGGGACATCAGCTCCCAGGAGCCTTCATAACATTTCACATAGTCTGGGCATTTAAAATGTCTCCCATCAGTGTAAACATGTTGATGGTACATCCGTTTTCCAGAGCTTTTAAAGCACTTCCCACAGTGCAGACATTTAAAAGGTATTTTGTCAGTGTGAACTCGCTGGTGTCTCAGCAGGGTGGATATATGAGTGAATCCCTTCCCACACTCAGTGCAGGCAGATGGTCTCTCCCCGGTGTGAACTCGCTGCTGTTTCAGTCGTTTGGATGGATCATGAATCCTTTTCCACACACACAGCAGGTGAACAGCTTCTCTCCAGTGTGAACCTGCTGTTGTGTCAGCAAGTTTGATGACCAAGTAGATCCCTTCCCACACATGGAGCAGATGAATGGTCTCTCCCCAGTGTGAGTCCTTCGATGAGTTTCCAGCTCAGACGGGAAACCAAATCCCCACATTTCCACGGTTTCGCGCCAGTGTGAATGCGCTTGTGTCTTGACAGGCCAGAAGATTGGCTGAAACCTTGTCCACACAAACACATGTATGGTTTCTCTCCACTGTGAACGGTGTTTTTTCCTTCCATGTGAATCGATGGAATTCCCTGCCCAGTGAAGCAGTTGAAGCTCCTTCATTAAATGTTTTCAAGATAAAGATAGATAGTTTTTTGAAGAATAAAGGAATAAAGGGTTATGGTGTTCTGGCGGGAAAGTGGAGCTAAGTCGACAATACATCAGCCATGATCTCATTGAATGGCGGAGCAGGCTCGAAGGTCCAGATGGCCGACTCCTGCTCCCAGTTCTTATATTCTTATATTATGTTCAAAACCTGCTGATATTCAGTAACGATAACTGAAGCGACTCCGTCAGATCCTGATGTGATGTTTCCCAAATGCAAACCTTCCCCTTCCAATATCCTGTGAAATCAGTTTAGACAGAAAAAAAGGAGTGAGAGAAAATCCAGAAAAACACAAAGGTGGGTTGTGAAATTGAGCTGAAATCTGGTCATTTGTGAGGCCGGCACTAGGAAAAGGTGACCTTGAAAACTGCCAGATTTTCACAAAAGAACAACTGATTCACTGATGTCGTTCAGGGAAGGGAACCTTCCACAGCTCTGGGCCAGAAAAGTTTCAGGCTTCTGTGGGGGGAGGAGAGTGAGAAAAGATTGAGAGCAGAGGCGGAGAAGGAGAGGGAATTTCTCTTTCCAAAATCTAACCAGAACATTGACAGAATCTCCCAAACCCTCAACCTCCACCTCCTTGAAGGACCAAGATATCGGGTCTGTGAACACCATCACATCCAGGTTCCCCTCCAAGGCACACACAGTTCTGACAGTAAGTAATGGGTGAGCAGAAACTTTCTCCACTTCAGTATTGGGAAGACATTGCGTTCAGCCCCTGTAACAAACTCAATTTATTAGCCACTGACTCCATCCCTCACCCTGGTCATTGTTTTGAGATTGAGGTTGAAAGACATTGTCCAAATGGTTGGTGTGATATTTGACCCCGTGAATTGCTCCCAACCACATATTTACATCATCTTGAAGACTGGATTCCACCTCAGTAACATTGCCTGACTCCAGCAAAGGCTCAGAGCATCTGTTGCTAAAACTCTGATCTATTCCTTTGTTACCTCTGAGAGATCTATGCTCCTCGAATTGATACTTCCTGAGTATTCCTGATTTTATTTACTCTGTCTTAGGTGGCATCACCTGAAGGAGCCAAGACCACAAGACTTTGCACCCTGTACACCACCTGCAGCGGTATCAGTCCCAGCCTCGCACACAAAGTCGAGGCGTTTACCCTCCGCAGCACCTCAAAGCACACTCCCTCCTCCAGCGCTTTTCCTCCCACTTTGCCTTAACTTCTCCATGGACACCCCATCCTCCTCCAAAACCCCCTGTAAATCACCGAGACGAACCCCTCTCCAACACCCCCACCCCCCCACCCCCCCCCACACCCCCGTCCGCTGACAGCACAGCCTCCAACAGCGAGGAGACAGGCATTACTGGGAAGGTCGGGAAGACCTTCCTTGCAGTCAAGCACCTGCATATACCTGAAACATTCTCCCCACGCCAACCCAAACATCTCAGTCAGCCCCTCAAAGCTCGTAAACTGCCCTCCCAGAAGCAAGGATTCTGTAATTCGAACTTTTAAAGAATATTTTAGAGTAGCCAATTATATTTCTTTTCCAATTAAGGGGCAATTTAGCGTGGCCAACCCACCCAACCAGCACATCTTTGGGTGTGAATATAATTCTAACTTAGGATGACCACTCGTGTGCCCTACTGAACTTAACTTTACCCCTTGACATTGTCAGCAGTCCCTTCTTGGTGCAATATGTAGATAGTCCAACGAGGGCAGGGGCAGTACTGGATCTGGTATTGGGGAATGAGCCTGGACAGGTGGTTGAGGTTTAAGTCGGGGAACATTTTGGGAGTAGTGAGCATAATTCCATATGTTTTAGGGTATGTTTGCCACAGATCTTTGGGCACATAAGGCAGGACGTCCCTTGAGGTAGTAGGATCCAGAGAGCAGGAGTTACATCCTTTTCTTTCCTTCCCTGCTTCCACCCTGCCTCCTCATTAAGACATTGGGACTCAAAGGGTGACCCAGTTTGATGGACAGGTTGTCTCTATTCGAAACAATGGGGGACAAGCTCCACCCAGCTATGAAAATATTGCCCCCAACGTGATGGCGGCCGCACATGCTCAGTGCTGCACATTGCCCACAATAAAGATGGTGATCATTAACCGGGATGACTTAAGGGATCTTTGGACCCGCTCAGTATAAATGGGATTGATGGGTTTTTGAGGGAGTTTGTAGATGACAGAACCTGTATAGAAATCTTCCCGTCCACACGCCGGTTCCATCATACGCTCCGATCTGCGATTTTCCGCTTACAAATTACAGATCTGAGACAAAAAGCACCCACCCCTCGCCATTTCCCGCATTGCGCATGCTTCATTCACTGCCCCTCATTCGCTCCAATTGGTTGGAGGACCAGCTGTTCCCATTCGGTCCTCCATCCCGCCCCCTATTACTAGTGGTCCGGAGCCGCCATCAATCATTCCCCTGGGCATTGTGATCTGGAGATTGCGCGGTGCGTTTGATGAGGTGAGACAGTAGCGCGCAGGCGCAATGCTATTGTTCGTCTGGAGGAGAGTCCTTTGTCCCGGGGAAGCAAAGTTAGCGTCAGGCGGTGGGAGGGAGGATCCGCAAACCCTTCACAATCATTGTCAGCTCCCTGATTTGCAGCTGCGGGCTTCTCCCTCCTAGGAACAGGCCCAGGTTAAAGGTCACCATCCTGCTTCAGCGACTGGAGGATGGTTCACATCAGAGGATGGGGGAGGGGGACAATAAATAAGAGCTGACACTTTGCACTCAAATCAATGAGGACTCTGATCTCTGGAAAGGAAGGGAGCCCTGGGAGGTGGGCGGGGAGGATTCACAAACACCCGCTGCAGGCCCCAAACCGCCAAGAAGAACCCACAGATCCTGATTTTGCAGCTCCCGGGGCTTGTTTGCTTCAGCTGTGGCCATCTTGGTGAAACAACAGAGTGGGCGGAGCATCAGGATTCCAGTGACCAGGAGAGAAAATTACCGATTTATTCTCACTTTACACAGAGGGACTTGAGAACTGAACCCGGCCAGAGTGGAGGGAGCGGGTAAACTGGAAGGAAAGGAATTTTGAAGGTGGTTTGAAAGGTTTGGCAGACTGACAAACTCTCATGGTGAAAATTAAAGGTAAGCTTGCACGGGTCTGTGTGAAGAGGTGGGCGGTGTTGGGTGGGCTGCTGACAGAAATGTGAGGCCAGGGAGGGGGTGGTTGGCTGCCAGAACGGTTGGAACAGAGTTCTACATAGGTCCAGTTGACGAGTCAGACACCCAAGCAGCAAATCTCAGTGGATTCAAATATGGCCCATAAAATGTGGGCTGGTTTGTCACCCTGGGGTTTGGATTCCAGCATAGGGAGGAGGGAGAATGGATGTGATGAGGATTTACTGTTTCGCAGAAAGAAGTGCAGAAAACCTGTTCCATACAAACGAGAATTGTCTGTCCTTCATTTTTATGCGGTATTGACAATGATGATGTTTATAAACTCTTTTTATGGGAAACTTGAAATTTACAGGTGTGAAATCGTCCAACCTGGAGAGACACAAGGACATCCACACCACAGACAAACCATGGAAATGCGGGGCCTGTGGGAAGGCATTCATATCTCCATCCCAACTGGAAACACATCTGCGTAGTCACTCAGGGGAGAGACCTTTCACCTGCTCCATGTGTGGGAAACAATTTAATCGATTGTTCAACCTTCGCACACACCAGCGAATTCACACTGGAGAGCGGCCATTCATTTGCTCTGTGTGTATGAAGGGATTCAGCAGTTCATCACAAACGTGGCCACACTGGGGAAAGACCGTTCATCTGCTTCAAGTGTGGGAAGAGATTTACTAATTCACCTGACCTTCTAACTCACCAGCGAGTTCACACCGGGGAGAGGCCTTTCAACTGCTCCATGTGTGGGAAGAGATTCACGCAGTCACAAAACCTAATGAGACACAGGCGAGTTCACAAATAACTTTTGGAAGTATATTCAACTGAACGGATGATCTCAGTGTCAGTGACAAAGAAATCAATGAGCTCCTTGCACTTGTTTGAAGTCAGGAGAGAGATTTAAGAAGATGATCATGAAGAACAGAATCTGGGTTGTCCTTGCTGCCAGGAACAATCCAGAAATAGTGATCAGTTTAGGCAGAGGTGAGCAGGGCCAGGTAGAGCTGGATGTGTTGCTGCTGCCTCTGGTAATCAACAGTTCAACCAGTTGATAAGACTGCGCCAAGTGAAAAGGGAATTGGTAAGAGTGAGAAAATGGGCAGCAAATTATCTTCAAGTTTACAGATGATAAAAGTTGGGATGCTGTTCAGGAGTGTGTTGCAATCATCAAGTTTAAAGATAACAGTTGCATAGATGTTGGTTTCAGAGCAGACACACTGAGGTGAGGGCTAGGGCGGGCAATATTATTGAGCTGGATATAAACAGTCTTAGTGATGGTGCAAATATGTAGTCAAAAGCTCATCTGGTCAAATATGACATTGAAATCTGCATTAGTCACACACAGTGCACGTACCACCTACAAGATGCACTGCAGCAACTCATCAAGGCTCATTAGACAGTACTTTTCAACCCGTGACCACCTCATACGACAAGCACAGCAGACACATGAGAACACCATCACCTGCAGGTTCCCCTCCAAGCCACACAACATCCTGACTTGGAACTATGCCACTGTTCCTTCACTGTTGTTGGGGGAAAATCCTGGAACTCCCACCCTGGCTACGCTGTGGCTCAACCTACACATCATGTATTACATCGGTTTGAGAAGACAACTCACCACCATCTTCTCGAGGGCAATTAGGAGTGGGCAATGATTTCTCCCAGCAATATCCACTCCCTGTGAAAGGATAAAATGAACACAGTTGCCAGGGATGTAGATGGTGACTAGAGAATAGAGTTTGTAGCAGGGCCGTAAGACAATGGCTTCACTATTTCTTTGTTAAAATAAATTTAGAGTACCCAATTATTATTTTCCAATTTCGTGTGGCCAATCCACCGATGCTGCACATCTTTGGGTTGTGGGGATGAAACCCACGCAGACACTGGGAGAATGTGCAAACTCAATGACTTCACTATTTCCAATGTTTAATTGGAGGAAATGTCTGTTCACCCAATTCTGGATGTCAGACAAGTCAGGACGATGTGTGAATTGGAGGTGGTGGTTTTCATATACACCTCTTACTTTGGGGAAGTTGGGGGTTTGAGATTCTGTCAAAGTTATTGTTCAAGTTGTAGTTGTATAAACTCTGTCTCCTTCACCTCCTGTCTCTCCACTTCTATTTGTCCCCTTCTGCTCCCAAAGTGTCCAGAGTCTAGTGTTGGCCCACTGACCCAGGGTGACCGGCCGCCATCTTGGTAGAAACAAAGTAGAAACTTGGTAGAAGCGGCGCATGTGCGGCCATTTTGGTGAGGGAACAGGAAGTGGAGGCTTCAGGGTCCCAGTGACCAGGAGAAAAATCATTCTGAACCCTGGACCAGCTCTACCCTCCCATCCAATAATTTTAATATTCAAACATATTTTTCTGTTGATATTTTTGAAATACCCTCGTACTGCCCACTGCAAAACCTTCATTGAACTACCTGTATCACAATGGCAATTGATCAAAACTCAGTGAGTTCCAGGTTCTGCCTGAAAAGGCAGTGCGATATGACATACTAATTAATTTTAAAAGAGAGGTGAGGATGAGAAGGTGCATGGTGAGGGACATGAAACGGGAATGAGGGACTGAACAAGTCCGTTCTTTCTAAAAGGCAGCACAGGAAAGATGGGCTGAACAACCCCCATCACCCCCTCTTGTGCAATGCACTTCTACAATTCTCTGAACCTGAATGGAACCAAAATAACATCCGAAATCGTTATTGGTCATTTTACTAAATGTAAAGAGGACACTGTCCATCAAGAGCCACTTAAGAGCAGAATAAACAGGAGCAGTTGGAGGACATAGAGCCTGCTCCACTTTTTCTCCTTGTCGCCATTTTCCTTCTTTCCCTCTGTATCCAATAATCTCTTGAATTCAGTCTTGAATATACTCAGCGACTGAGCATCCACAGCCTTCAAGGGTGTCGAATTCCAATTGACAAACTTGAATGAAGAAACACCTCATCTTATTCACATATCGCTATTAACATCTCAAGATGTTTTACCGGAAGATAGGCAGACAGTGGTTCCTACAAATAGTTGTTTGTGGTTCATTGCAGTTCCTTGACAAGTTATCGGCTGTATTCTGAGTGTTGTGAAGGCTGAGCTGCCTTTGCTGGTTCGCCTGCTTTCCAGAGATGATCAGACAAGAGTAATGCTGCTGGGCTCAACGCTTTTTCATCAACAATGATTCAGCCTCTGCAGGAAATTGAGAAAAGAGGCAGCATTGCTCTGCGGCCACACAGGATAGTACTGGTTAGATTCAATGTCTTTATCCAGAGGGTGTGGAACTTGCTGCCACAGGGACTGGTTGAGGAAAACAGCATGAATGCACTTAGCAAGTTGCAGACACAAGAGAGAAAGGAATAGAAAGACCTCCAGACAGAGAGAAGTGATAGGCTCATGGGGAATATATACACTGACACTGGGTACAGTGACCTGTTTTTGTGCTGTCCATTGAGTTTCATTCTACTTTGATTCTTTTTACAGGGTATGGAATGGAAAAACTTACAGGCAGCAAACTCAAGGTTTGAGAGCCTTTTGATTTGTCAGGATATGAATATCATCGGCCCCTGAATGTGGAAAGAGAAATGTTTGTCTTCTATCTGTGGGAAGGTCAGTGTGACTGGAAAAAGCACCGAGACACATAAATACGCAAGTGAATGTGTTCCAGTGAGCTGACTGTGAAAAGAGCCTTAACCAGTTACACAGCCTGAAAAAACATCCCATCATTCACAGCAGCGAGAAACTGTACACGATGTTCTGTGTGTGAATGAGGCTCCAATCTGGAGAGACACAAGGTCATCGGCACCATGGAGAAACGGTGGAAATGTGGAGATTGTGGGAAGGGGTTCAAATCTCCATCCCTGCCGGAAGCTCATCAACGCAGTCACACTGGGGAGAGACCATTCACCTGCTGCCTGTGTGGAAATGGATTTACTCAGTCAGCACACCTTATGAAACATCAACTTGTGCACAGTAATAAGAGATCTTTTAAATGTTCTGACTGTGAGAAGAGCTTCAAAAGTGAAATGGATCTGCTGAGACACCAGCGAGTTCACACCGGAAAGAGGCCATTCACCTGCTCCGAGTGTGGGAAGCGATTCACTCAGTCAGCCAACCTGCTCACACACCAGCAGGTTCACACTGGGGAGAGGCTGTTCCCTTGCTCTGTGTGTGGGGAAAGATTTAATCATTGATCTAACCTGCAGAGACACCAGACAGTTCACACTGGAGAGAGGTCGTTCACCTGCTCCAAGTGTGGGAAGAGATTCCTTCACTTATGGAACCTTGCGACACATCAACTTGTTCAGTGATCATAAGAACTAGGAGCAGTAGTCGGCCATCTGGCCCCTCGAGCCTGCTCCGCCATTCAATGAGATCATGGCTGATCTTTTGTGGACTCAGCTCCACTTTCCGGCCCGAACACCATAACCCTTAATCCCTTTATTCTTCAAAAAACTATCTATCAGAAACCTTTTAAATGTTCTGACTGTGAGAAGAGCTATAAAACTACATCTGATCTGCTGAAACACCAACGCACTCACACTGGGGAGAGGCCGTTTATCTGCTCTGTGTGTGTGGAAGAGATTCACTTGGTCATCCCACATGCTGAGACACCAGAGACTTCACGAGTGACTGCAGGGGTTTGATTCTGCTGTTATTGCTGCTGTTAATCACATCCAGGACTGAACCATGTTCATTCTGACAGCTGGAGTTTGTTTCTGCTGATAATGATCCCTGTAACCAGTTGGAGCTCAATATTTTGATATTTGTCAAATGAATTAATGTTTCAGACACACACTTTGTTGGGACCTTAATTTCTCCAGGATAAGAGGCAACTAATTTGTGTCCTGTCACAGATTGCTCCATTTTGGGGACTTTTCTCCTTTCTAACTCTAGATTATTTAATTTCTCATACTTTATTACTTCCTTGGGTTTGGGGGTGAGACTCACACAGACACAAAATACTATGTTTTCTGTATTGGACAATTACATTAAAATCTGGAACACATGTAGATAGGGATTGGTGTCTCCATATCATGTGTATAAAGTATTGATGTTCTCTAGTTATGCTCTTCCCCACATTCTCTCCATATCCTCTCTCACAAAACCTTCCATTATTTTAAAGATTTCTATTAGGTTATCCCCTCTGCCTTCATTTCGAAGGAGAGAGGAGACCCAGCCTGTCAATCCTTTCCTGATACTTTATATGTACCTACACATTTCTGGTTTCACCATTATAAATCTTCTTTGCACCCTCTTCAGTGCCTCGGTATCATTTTATAATATCGTGACCAGAACAGCATGCAGTGATCGGTGAGATACTTGATCCAGGAGTCACAGATAACCCCAAAAATGGGACCAAGCCAATATGTGATTTTACGCTGGTTTATTGAGAAACAAGAGTTTAAAAATGATGCATAATGGACACAAAAAAATCATACAGCCTGAGAATGATTTCCCAGTCCCAGAGGACAGACGGATGATGCAGAATGAGTACTGGTCTCCATTACTAGTGGCTGCAGTCTCCTCTGGATGGTTCACTGCTGTGAGCCAGTGTGGGTGTTGGGTGAAGCCAGTCTGGACCTTTTTATAAATCTCTTCCTGTTTTAACCTTTACACAGACAAATGGTTTGCGGATGGATCCTGAGATCCAATCATATCAGGATTAGAAATGTCAATTTAAGAGCCTGTGTTGGAGAACAGTCCTGGGCAGAAAGAACAGGTCTGTCCTGTGTTTGTCACCCAGCAAGCTGCTGTGGAAGATTTCTTCACAGGCGAGAAAGGAAGTGAGCTATTCCTATAATATTCAATAAATGCCTTCACGTTTTATCATTTATTTCTTACAAATCTTCTCGTCTTGAGAAGTGAATATCCTTATTGACTTCTCTCAACTGATTTCTGATCAACCCACCTATTTCTACACTACAAGTTTGTTTTCATAATTTCTTGATTACACAGATAACACATTTCGATAACATACTAAAACTGCTAAAGTTATCAGAATCAGCAACACAAATGCTTGAGCTGCCGCCAAGAATAAAAGTAAAAACCTTTCCAGTAAAATGTGATAACTGTTCACTTAGATTCATCTTTCCCAGCTGCAGAGCATCTCACACCATTCCAAATTATTGGCATGTTGAAAATACATCAGCTTCAAACAGAAGTTCATGCACGGACTTTAAAGATTCTCCAGCTCTCTGTTCACCTACCTCCACCTTATGGATATTTTCTGAATCCAGATTCTCGATCCCTCTTCACTTTAATTTCACTCCCACTGACAGATACAAGTGTGTATAATTATATTCTGATTGTTTTAAAGTCAGTTTTTCAGTGGAGTATGTGTCAATATCATAATGAATTAAAATGTTGTCTCATTCTACTGACCACATTAATCACTCGATGTTCTGTTATCGAATAGCTGAGTATGTCTGGGACCCGTTCTTCAGTGCAGCTTCCAGCTTCACCATGCATTTCCACATCAGCACACCCACACTGGAATCCCAGTATCAGGCTCCATGTGCCACACACGTCACTCTTGGACTTTCAGGTGATCTCACTGAAAAATCTGGCGGGGGGATCTCTGTTGGAGGATCTGTACTTCTCTCTCCCTGCATGGCTCCAATGCCTCAGTCAATGGCCAATCAATTCAGTTTATCTTTTAAAGTTAAGAGGCAGGGACATATTTATCTCCAAGAGAAAGTTATCAATTTATTTGTCTGATCTACACTGATTTTCACTAGAATGTACATCGATATAACATCGTTCTATTCTATTGAACTCTCCCCAGGGTGAGTTATCCCATTTCCCATTGGGTGATGTGATTTTCTCTATATCTTATTCTAAGTGGGCCATCCTATTAATTATTATCAGTCTCATTCAGGAGTCCTGGAGAAACTTTACTGTCCAATAGTAATTGCATTCACACAATATTGTCTTTGTATATCAGAGACACAAGTATTTGAAATCAGTTTGGCGATAACTCCCATATCTCCCGTTCTCAAACACCTGTTTTGAAAGATAAGAAATGGGATAAAGCCAAATCTTTAAAAGGCAAATTGTCACCGTGCTGTCAGTGGAAAGGGTTAACTTCTCGGTTTGTTTGCAAAGGGATTGGTTGCAAACATTCCCAACTGTGCCCAATTGTGCTGACTTTAGGTGACTTTCCTTTTCAGATCAATGAACCAAACGCTGTCTGTGCGGAGTCTGCACGTTCTCACCGTGTCTGCGTGGGTTTCCTCTGGGTGCTCCGATTTCCTCCCACAGTCCAAAGATGTGTGGGTTAGGCGGATTGGCCATGCTAAATTGCCCTTAGTGTCCAAAAAGATTAAGTGGGGGTTACTCGGTTATGGATTACGGGGGTAGGGTAGAGACGTGGGCTTGAGTAGGGTGCTCTTTGTAAGGGCCGGTGCAGACTCGGTGGGCTGAATGGCCTCCTGCACGGTAGATTCTATAGTTTTTAGTCCAGTAATTATAAACATATATCTGTCTGGCAGCCTGCATTTAAATTTTCATGTTTCTGTGTCTAGAACAGGAAGCAGTGAGCAGGGATCTGTCACTCAGCCTGAATCAGCACCTTCAGGAGAATTGGGAGGGTGAATATTAGATACAGCAGAGTGAGAATGGAGGGAGAGTGTGTGGGATGGAGATTTACAGCTTTTGGGGAATTAGAGAGGAAAGAATGTTCCAGAGAAACTAGAATTGTCTGTTCTGAATCTCTATCCTGCACTGACAGTGATGTCTTTTGTAAATTGTTTTTCCAGGATATTAGAAGAGGAGGAATTACAGACAGAAATCTCAAATGTGCCTCGATCTGATAGATTCACTTGTTTCCTTGAGACCGGAATATCATCGGCCTTTGAATCTGGAAGGAGAAATGTTTTCTGTTCTGTCGGCTTCAATAGATTTTAATCATCAGTGTGACTGGAAAAGCACCAAGACACACACACCCGAGTGAGAGTGTTCCAGAGCGCTGACTGTGGAAAGAGCATTTACTAATTAAAAAGCAGAAGAAATTTATCACATCCTTCACAGTGGGGAGAGACCGTACATGTGCTCTGTGTGTGGATGACATTTGAACTGATTGTCCAACCTGCTGAGCCACAAATGCACCCACACCATGAAGAAACCGTAGAATGTGGTGGCTGGGAAGGGATTCAGATCTCCATCTGTGCTGGAAACGCATCGTCGCACCTCGAAGCTGAGAACGACATCTGACCAACATTTCCCCTGGAGACGTCTGAGACAGTGGAACACAATCAGCAGTCACAAACCTGAAGAAGAGAAGGGAATTCCAAAAGATGCTTTTTTGGACTAGGAGAGCAGGTTTTGGTCTGCAGCTGCTCCACCAGCGAGAAGAGGGTCCCTGTAACTGTGTTGTCTGAAACTGGCCCTGTCTCCCACATTGTGCAAACTGAAGATGAGCGAGTGTGGAGACGACACAGATCAGTTGTTAGAGACATCCATCAATGTGCCAGTACCGTGTGTGCTAGAACTACCTCAGGATGAACCACCATCCATACTACCCGATCATGTGACTGCGACTTCTGGTCAATCTGCAAAAACTGAGATTGCTGAAGAACCCCTTGCTGCTCCTAATCTTCTGCAAAAGAGACGATAACACCTTCCAAGGGAGAGACATCTTCTGAAGACCCGGGGAGGACATCCAAGGTCAAGAAGAACCAAATCCCTTAAGTGAGCAGGCAACCAGTGCAGAATAGACACCCGCCCGATTGTCTTTCCTATTGACTGTATAATTCTTTGCCTGTTTTTGTGTATATGTTTTGATCGTGATGTAAATGTAGTTTTTTTGATTTGATTTGATTTATTGTCACGTGTATTAGGATACAGTGAAAAGTATTGTTTCTTGCATGCAGTACAAACAATGCATACCGTAAATAGGGACGGAAGGAGAGACTGCAGAATATAATGTTACGTTGTAGGAAGGTGTAGAGAAAAGATCAACTTAATACAGTGATTGAGGCTTTCTTAACCGGCCGAATTTTAGCGGGGTCGGTTCTATTCGGTTTTGTCCCGGGTGCTCAGAGGTTCACTGAAGGGGCCAAATTTTAGGGCAGCCCGATTTCGTGTAGCAGCAAACACCAAAAGGTTCATAAGTGTAAATAGCATGTGGGATCAGCCAAACATGACCTCCGAAAAAGAGGAAAGAGAAAGGGAAGTGGATTGAGTCGGGTTATGGGATCAATACATTCTGCATCCCACAACCAAACTGTGGAGCAGCTCCCTCAATAAGTTCACAGCTGATCTGATTGTAACCTCAACTCCACATTCCCACCGATCCCCCGATAACCTTTCACTCCCTTGCTTCTCAAGAATCTATCCAGCACAGCCTTCAAAATGGTCAAATCTCACCAGCTGATTATGGGAGGGGGTGGTGCGGATATCCATTCTGTAAGGGAGCCAAGGTTGGATTGGTTCAGCCTTAATTTTCACAGTAACTTCATTGCAACGTTAATGTAAGCCTACTTGTGACACTAATAAGACACAGGTGCTGAATTAGGCCACTCGGCCCATCGAGTCTGCTCCGCCATTCAATCATGGCTGATATTTTCTCATCCCCATTCTCCTGCCTTCTCCCCATAACCTCTGATCCCCTTATTAATCAAGAATCTATCTATCTCTGTCTTAAAGACACTCAGTGATTTGGCCTTGATCGATAATGTCCAATTAAATCCGTTACCTTGATGGTGGGGCTTGTCGCTACGGGCCATGTCTTTGGTGTCCGAGGCACGTGGGCCTTCCCAAATGAGGAAAGCTCAAATGGGGCAAAGAGTTGCACAGATTTATCACCCTCTGGCTGAAAAAATTCCTCCTCACATTTGTTTTAAAGGATCCTCCCTTTAGTCTGAGATTGTGTCTTCTGGTTCCAGTTTTTCCTACAAGTGGAAACATCCTCCCCATGTCCACTCTATCCAGGCCTCGCAGTATCCTGTAAGATTCAATAATATCCCCCCCTGATCCTTCTAAACTCCAACGAGTACAGACCCAGAGTCCTCAACCGTTCCTCATACGACAAATAAAGGGTTGAGCAAGTTTAATGGGCCAAATGGTCGACTGCAGCTCCTATTTGTTATGATCTCTGTGTCCAGGACAGGAAGCAGTGAGCAGGGATCTGTCAATCAGCCTGAATCAGCACCTTCAGGAGAATTGGGAGGGTGAATATTAGATACAGTGAATGGAGGGAGTGTGTGTGGGATGGAGATTTACAGCTTTTGGGGAATAAGGGAGGGAAGAATGTTCCAGAGAAACTAGAACTGTCTGTTCTGAGTTTCTATCCTGTATTTGCAGTGATGTATTTTGTAAATTGTTTTTCCAGGATATTAGAAAAGGAGGTATTACGGTCAGAAATCCCAAACATCACATCTTGATCTGACAGTCACTTGATTCTTTGGGTCACACACACCCGAGTGAGAGTGTTCCAGAGCACTGACTGTGGAAAGAGCTTCAACCAGTTACAGAGCTTCACAGCGGGGAGGGACTGTACACGTGTTCTCTGTACGAGTAAGGCTTCAATTGTCTAACCTGGAGAGACACAAGGAGACCCAAAACATGGAGAAACAGTGGAAATGCCGGGACTGTGGGAAGAGATTCAAAGCTCCATCTGCACTGGAAGCTCATTGGCGCATTCACACTGGGAGAGGCCATTCAGCTGCTCTCAGTGTGGGAAGGGATTCAGACATTTATCCACCCTGCGGAGACATCAGCCAGTTCACCCCGGGGAGTGAGCATTCACCTGCACTCAAATTGAGAAGGGATTCTGTGTTTCCTTGTACCTGCTGAGACACCAACAAGGTCACAAGTGATTACAGGGGTTGGATTCTGCTGTTATTGTTGCTACTCTCAATTACACCCAGAACAGCATTGTGTTCATTCTGTCAGTTGGTCAATGGGGAGGGTCGGAGGGATTTTGTTCTGCTGGACTGGCCGGTCTCACGATTTTGCCTCCAGTGGGCTGATGCTCTTGAGCCTTGTGGCAAATACTTGGCTTCAAATTTCACAAGGATCACAGAGTGAAAGGGTGTTTGGAAGGTAGATGACAGATAGTTCCTGTTCCTGTTTGGAACCCCAAAGCATGCAGTTCAGATGAAGATAGGCTTTGGTGGTTACATGGTTCTGTCTCAGAAGGAAACTGTCAAGCCATGAGGGGCAAGTTGTCTGCAGTTGGTTAGGAACTTACAATAAAACGTGTAATGATACACAGGCAGTCGCATTTAAGGAATTATCACATATTTACATAAAATATAGATTCCTTTAAGAAACAAAATCCAACAGGAAAAGTGACGCAACCGTGACTAACAAGAAAAATTAAAGATTCCATCAGGTCAAAGGAAGAGGCTCATTAATCGATGACAGATTTATTGCTTCACTGATTTATTGGTACCTTGAAGAATCAATGCAGTATCATTCTTAAATTCAGTATACATACAGACAGAAAATGGAATATCCACAAGGCAAAGTCATTGTTTCAGATAAAAATATGAGTATTGCTGTACAGCAACTTAATACGTGTCAGAATCTAACACGGTTTCAAGAAAAGTTGCATAAAAGCCCTCGTAATGAATAAACCGTTGTTCTACAAATACATCTAGTAATGAAAAAGTTTTGCAGCCTTAACAGAAACATTCACAAAATGTAGCAAAGCCTTAGCAACAAGCAAGGTTAATGCAGAACACCTTGGGGGCGATTCTCCAATATTGGGCCCAAGAGTTCGCGCCATCGTGAATGCCGTCGCAAACCGGGCCCGGTTACGTACGATTCTGGCCCCCATAGGGGCCAGCACGGCGCTGGAGCAGTTCACGCTGCTCCAGCCTCCTTTCGCGGTGCCAAATGGGCGCCGCGCCAACCCACGCATGCGCAGTTGGGCCGCGCCATCCTGTGCATGCGCGGGGGACTTCTTTAGCACGCCGCTCCCGACTCAAGATGGAGTAGGTGTTCAGGGGCCGGCCGCGCCAGAAAGTAGGCCCGGGGAGGGAGTTGAAGAGGAGGCAAACCCATCCACCCACTCCAGGTTCAGTCCTGGATGTGATTAACAGCGGGAATAACAGCAGAATCCAACCCGTCATCACTTGTGAACCCTTTGGTGTCTCAGCATGTTGGACGACTGAGTGAATCCCTCCCCACAGTGAGAGCAGGTGAATGGCTTCTTTCCAGTGTAAACTCGCTGGTGTCTCCGCAATGTGGATGATGTTTGAAACCACTTTGTGCAGTGAGAGCAGCTGAACAGTTTCTCCTCAGTGTGAATGCGCTGGTGGGACATCAGTACCCGAGAGCTTTTAATCCCACTCCATAGCATTTAAAGGGTCTCTCATTGCTGTGAGTGACATTGTGGCTCAGCAAGTGATGACCGAGTGAATCTTTTCCCAGTCGGAGAGGTGAACAGGCTCTCCCCGGTGTGACCTCGCTCGTGTTTCATCAGGTTGGGTGAGGTTCTAAAGCTCTTTGTGCAGTGAGAGCAGCTGAACAGTCTCTCCTCAGAGTGAACGCGCTGGTGAGACATCAGTAGCTGAGAGCTTTTGAAACCCCTCTTGCAGTCAGAGCATTTAAAGGGCCTGCTCTTGGTGTGAGTGACATTGTGTTTCAGCAGGTTGGATAATTGAGTGGATCCCATATCACACACAGAGCAGATGAACGGCTTCTCCCCGGTGTGAACACTCTGGTGTCTCTGCAGGCTGGATAACCGAGTGAATCCCTTCCCACAGTCAGAGCAGGTGAATGGCCTCTCCCCAGTGTGAACTCGTTCGTGTCTCCGCAGGTTGCCAATGTCATTGAATCCCTTTTCACACTGAGAGCAGGTGAAAGGCCTCTCTCCAGTGTGAACTCGTTCATGTCTCTGCAGGTTGCCAATTTGAGTGAATTCCTTTTCACACTGAGAGCAGGTGAATGGCCTCTCCCCGGTGTGAACTCGTTCGTGTCTCCGCAGGTTGCCAATGTCATTGAATCCCTTTTCACACTGAGAGCAGGTGAAAGGCTTCTCTCCAGTGTGAACTCGTTCGTGTCTCCGCAGGCTGCCAATGTCAGCGAATCCCTTTTCACACTGAAAGCAGATGAAAGGCCTCTCTCCAGTGTGAATTCGTTCGTGTATCCGCAGGTTGCCAATGTCAGTGAATCCCTTTTCACACTGAGAGCAGGTGAACGGCCTCTCTCCAGTGTGAACTCGCTGGTGTCCCTGCAGGCTGGATAACTGAGTGAATCCCTTCCCACAGTCAGAGCAGGTGAACGGCCTCTCCCCAGTGTGAACTCGTTCATGTCTCCGCAGGTTGCCAATGTCAGTGAATCCCTTTTCACACTGAGAGCAGGTGAAAGACCTCTCTCCAGTGTGAACTCGTTTGTGTCTCCGCAGGCTGCTAATGTCAGTGAATCCCTTTTCACACTGAGAGCAGGTGAACGGCCTCTCTCCAGTGTGACTGCGTTGATGCCTTTCCAGCTCGCACGGGGCTCTGAATCCCTTCCCACAATCCTCACATTTCCATGGTTTCTCCATGGTCCGGGTGATCTTGCGTCTCACCACGTTGGACGATCAGTTGAAGCCTCGTCCACACACAGAACACCTATACAGTCTCTCCCTGCTCTGAATGGTGAAGTATTTTTTTCAGGCTGTGTCGCTGGTTAATGCTCTTTCCACAGTCAGTGCTCTGTAACAGTCTCACACGGGTATGCATATGTGTCTCAGTGCTTTTCCAGACACACTGATGTTTAAAATCTCTTGAAACAGACAGAATAGACAAACATTTCTCCTTCTAGATTCAAAGGCCAATGATCCCAAGAATTGAGTGACTCAGTCAGTTCTTGACGTGATATTTAGTTTGAGATATTGGCCTCAAACTCCTCTCGTTCGAACTTCCTGTGAACAGATTTTACAATAGTAATCATTGTCAGTACAGGATAGAAACTCAGAACAGACAATTCTAGTTTCTATCGAACATTCTTTCCTCTCTCTTTCCCTGAAATGCTCTAAATCTCCATCCCACACACTCTCCCTCCATTCTCACTCTGCTGTATCTAATATTCACCCTCCCAATTCTCCTGAAGGTGCTGATTCAGGCTGATTGAGAGATCCAAGCTCACTGCTTCCTGTCCTGGACACAGAGACCTGAAAAACTTCATGCAGGCTGCCAGACAGATATATGTCTATATTTCTGGATTAAAAATGGGTGTAATATACAGGCTGTATTCACTTACTTTTCCTCCCAATTTTCCTGAAGGTGCTGATCAACAAATCTAAACTCACTAAAACCTGTACAAGAGTACAGAATCTCCATATCAGTACATTTACTGATTAGAGATGGGGAAATTCTGAGGAAGAATTTTATTTAGTCATGGAGTGGTCATGACAGGGAACTCACTGCCCACAAGGGTTGTGGAAGTCGAGATGATCAATAATTTAAAATAAAATAGGATGGTTACTTGAAGAAAAAAAACTTGCTGGTGAACAGGGATATCGAGGGGGAATGGCACTGACTGGATTGCTGTACAGAGAGTCAGCATTGACTTGAGTTACCAAATGGATTCTGTCATTGCTGCAATGACTGGAAATATATAATGTCGGTACAGTACTATATTACAAAACTAGAAATAATAATAGATGTATGTTATCACAGAACCATCAATAATATATATAATACATACCGTATAAACACACTCGACATATCTCTGTCCAATATTGAATTTTTTTAAATTAATTGACGGGATGTGGACAATGCTGGTCAGGCCAGCATTTATTGCCCATCCCCAGTTGCCCTTCCGAAGTAGCGGTGAGCTGCCTTCTTGAACTGCTGCAGGCCTTGAGGTGTAGGTACATCCCCTGTGCTGTTTTTTTTTTTTTTTATAATTGTTTTTTATATATTTAAAGTTCCCAATTCATTTTTTCCAATTAAGGGGCAATTTAGCGTGGCCAATCCACCTACCGTGCACATAGAACATAGAACATAGAACAATACAGCGCAGTACAGGCCCTTCGGCCCACGATGTTGCACCGAAACAAAAGCCATCTAACCTACACAATGCCATTATCATCCATATGTTTATCCAATAAACTTTTAAATGCCCTCAATGTTGGCGAGTTCACTACTGTAGCAGGTAGGGCATTCCACGGCCTCACTACTCTTTGCGTAAAGAACCTACCTCTGACCTCTGTCCTATATCTATTACCCCTCAGTTTAAAGTTATGTCCCCTCGTGCCAGCCATATCCATCCGCGGGAGAAGGCTCTCACTGTCCACCCTATCCAACCCCCTGATCATTTTGTATGCCTCTATTAAGTCTCCTCTTAACCTTCTTCTCTCCAACGAAAACAACCTCAAGTCCATCAGCCTTTCCTCATAAGATTTTCCCTCCATACCAGGCAACATCCTGGTAAATCTCCTCTGCACCTGCTCCAAAGCCTCCACGTCCTTCCTATAATGCGGTGACCATCTTTGGGTTGTGGGGGCGAAACCCACGTAAACAAGGGGAGAGTGTGCAAACTACACACGGACAGTGACCCAGAGCCGGGATCGAACCTGGGACCTCGGCGCCGTGAGGCAGCAGCGCTAACCACTGCTCCACCATGCTGCCCTACATCCCCTGTGCTGTTAGGGAGGGAATTCCAGGATGTTGCCCCAGGGACAGTATATTTCCAAGTCAGGGTGGTGTCTAACTTGGAAACGAACCTCCAGGTGGTGAGGTTCCCAGGTATCTGCTGCTCTTGTCCTTCTAGATGGTAGTGGTTGTGGGTTTGGAAGGTGCTGTCTGAGGAACCTTTATTATTTATTGCAGTATATCTTGTAGATGGTATACACAGCTGCTACTGTTTGTTGGTGGTGGACGGTTTGAATGTTTGTGGAAGGCGACGCAATCAATCAGGCGGCCTTGTCCTGGATAGTGTCGAGCTTCTTGAGTGTTGTTGGAGCTGCACTCATCCAGCAAAGTGGAGCGTATTCCATTACACTCCTGACTTGTGCTTGTAGATGTCCGGTAGACAAGCTTTGGGGCATCAGGTGGTGTGTTACTCGCTGTAGGATTCCCAGCTCTGGGAGCTACAGTATTAATATGGTTAGTCCAGTTCAGTTTTGATCAATGGTAACCCTCAGGATGTTGGTTGTGCGGGATTCAGCAATGAAAATGTCACTGAATGTCAAGGGGTGGTGGTTAGATCCTCTCTTGTAGGAGATGGTCATTGCCTGGCACTTGTGTAGCACAAATGTAACTTGCCACTTATTAGGCCAAGCCTGGATATTGTCCAGGTCTTACTGAATTTGGACATGGCCTGCTTCATTATCTGAGGAGTTGAGAATGGTGCTGAACATTGTGCAGTCATCCACAAACATCACCACTTCTCACCTTATGATGGAAGGGAGATCATTGGTGAAGCAGCTGAAGATGGTTGGGCTGAGGAAATTGTCCTGAGGAACTCCTGCAGTGATGTCCTGGAGCTGAGATGATTGACCTCCAATCACGACAACCATCTTCCTTTGTGCCAGGTATGACTCAAACCAGTGGAGATTCCCATTGACTCCAGTTTAGCTAGGGCTCCTTGATACCATACTCGGTCAAATGCTGCATTGATGTCAAGGGTAGTTACTCTCACCTCACTTCTGGCATTCAACTCTTTCGTCCAAGTTTCAACTAAGGCTGTAATGAGGTCAGGAGCTGAGTGACCCTGGCGGAACCCAAACTGAGCATCCAGGAACAGGTTATTGCAGAATAATTGCCACTTAATAGCAACTTTGATGACTCCTTCCATCACTTTGTTGATGATGGACAGTAGACCTACAGAGAAGTAATTGGCTGAGTTGGATTGGCCCTGTTTACTGTCATCTTAAATGTCCGTCATCTCCTGGGGAAACCAGACCTTTAATTGTGAACATTAGGAAAGAGACCATCCTTTTAGCCAGACAAATAAATGTGTCAAGCTGAGTGAGCAAAGGATGTGAATGTCTTTGAGTGAGAGAGAGAGAGAGACCTGGGCCAAGCTTTCCAGGGTCTGCACCCTCTCTGGATTCACTTCCTTTCTCTTCAGTTGCTGCAAATCACCAATTGAAGACAATAAACGGAAAGAGGGAGAAAAGAAAGTGTTTTACTCACAGATGTTGGAGACAGGAGGAAGGTTCTGTCTGTGTGCAGCTCAAGCTCATTTAGGGTCGGAGGAACAAGCTTTGCTCGGCAGAAACCTCCGTGTCCAACTTTCCGCATTGAGACAATGGGGGAGCTCTGATTGGCGGAGGAGCAGAGTCCTTCCGGTCCTCCAGTCTTCCTATTGGTCATCTCAGCAATAAGGTCAGCGGAAGTGAGCTCCCCTGTACATGCGCAGCTGCCCCTTCCCTTAGACATGCGCAATCCCGTATTAGTGGTGGGGGAGGGGACACACCGACGGCCGGAACTGTCAGCCGGTTGCCTGGAAACTTTGTCTCGAGGATATGTGGGGGAAGGAGAACAATGAGTGGGAGCGGGGCTCCCGCATCTGCGCGCTGGGCAGTGACGTCACGGCTGAGCGGGCTTATTCCTATTGGTTGATTAAGAGGACGAGCTCCTTTGTGATGTCACAATGTGGAGGTTGGACAATGAGTTTCTGACTGAAACATCTGGACAACATCTGGGAGCAACTCAATGTCTCCCCCTTTATAAGGTCATAAGATATAGGAGCAGAATTAGGCCATTTGGCCCATCGAGAAGAACCCTTCAACCTGACTAAAAATCTGTCTAACTCCTCCCTAAATTTACTCACTGTCCCAGGTCCACCACACTCTGGGGTAGTGAATTCCACAGATTCACAGCCCTTTGGGAGAAGCAGTTTCTCCTCAGCTCTGTTTTGAATTTGCGACCTCTTTTTTTCAATAATCTTTATTGTCACAAGTAGGCTTACATTAACACTGCAATGAAGTTACTCTGAAAAGCCCCTTCGCTCCACATTTTGCCGCCTGCTCTGTGTGGGAAGGGATTTATTTCCTCATCCAACCGGCAGAGACACCAGCGAGTTTACACAGGGGAGAGGCCGGTTACGTGCTCCCAGTGTGGGAAGGGATTCACTCAGTTATCCCACCTGCAGATACACGAGCGAGTTCACACTGGGGAAAGGCGTTCACCTGCTCTCAGCGTGAGAAGGGATTCACTCAGTTGATTAGCCTGCAGATACACCAGCGAACTCACACTGGGGGGGGGGGGTTGTTCACCTGCTCTCAGTGTGTGAAAGGATTAACTCGGTTCGATAACCTGCAGCCACACCAGCGAGTTCACTCTGGGGAGAGACCGTTCACCTGCTCCCAGTGTGGGAAGGGATTCACTCGCTTATCCCACCTGCAGACACACCAGGGCGTTCACACTGGTGAGAAGCCATTCACCTGCTCTCAGTGTGGGAAGACATTCACTCATATGTCCAGCCTGCAGACACACCAGCGAGTTCACACTGGGGAGAGGCCATTCACCTGTTCTCAGTGAGGGAAAACATTCACTTTGTTATCCAACCTGCGGGCACACCGTCGCGTTCACACTGGGGAGAAGCCATTCGCCTGCTCTCATTGTAGGAAGGGATTCACTCGGTTATCCAACCTACAGAGACACCAGCGAGTTTGCACTGGGGAGAAGCCGTTTACCTGCTCTCAGTGTGGGAAGGGATTCACTCAGTTATCCCACCTGCAGGCACATGAGCGAGTTCACACTGGGGAGAGGCCGTTCACCTGCTCTGAATGTGGGAAGGGATTCCGTGATTCATCGCAGCTGCTGAGACACAAACAAGTTCACAAGTGATTACAGGGGTTGGATTCTGCTGTTAGTGTTGCTACTCTCAATTACTTCCAGGACTGCATTTTGTTCATTCTGACAGTTGGTCAATGGGAATGGTTGGCGTGTTTCCTCTGCTGGACTGGCTGGTCTCACGACTTTGACTCCAGTGGGCTGACGCCCTTGGAGCCTTGTTGCGAATACCTGGTTTCAAATTTCATAAGGATCACAGATTGAAAGTTGGTTTGGAAGTTGGAAGCTGTTTCCTTCCCATTTCTGTTTGGATCCCCTTAAAACATGCCACCTTGCCATGGTGATGGGCAATGAAGGGTACATGGATCTTTTGTTTAATTTATCTCTGTGTTTCTCGCAGAAGAAAATTATCAAGGTATGGGGCAGGTTGTCTGACATGGACTGAGAAACAACATTAAATGGTGTGATGGGAGACAGGCAATAATTAATATTTCAGGGGATTAGTTAGCTCAGTTGGCTGGATGGCTGGTTTGTGATACTGAGCGACACCAACAGCATGGGTTCTACTCCGTACCGGCTGAGGTCATCCATGAAGGCCCTGCCTCCTCAGCATTGCTCCTCATCTGAGGTGTGGTGACCCTCAGATGAAATTACCACCAGTCAGCTCTCTCTCTCTTTCTCACAAAGGGGGATGCTCTTATGGAATTCTGACAATGGTACCAGCCAGTAACAAGGTTAAGATAAGGGAGTTATGTATACTCAAGACCCAAGGACGGTCGATGAGGGGGTCTGGAAGGCATCATGAGTTCATGAGTAACCCCCTAGCTGTCCATGAGCTGATCACGCAGTTCCCTGCTGCCCAGTAACCACTTTCATTGGATCTACCAGTCAATGTGTGCAATCTACAATCATTGTGATTGGATCGTGTCCGGCTGAGTTGGGCTGACTAACTATTTGAAATTGTATAAATGATGATGATTCCCTTTGTTCAGTGGAGAGGTATCTGCCTTTGCCCAGAGGCTTACTCCCCGCCGGTGTTACAACAATAAACTTTGATGTTTGAAGCAGACCTGAATGTCGAGGGATTCTTTTGGATTCATTCATGCTAACAAAAGCATAACCTACTTTTGTATTCAATTCCCCTCACAATAAACAATAACATTCTATTAGCTTTCCTAATTACTTGCTGTACCTGTATACTCGCCTTTTGTGATTCATGCTCTTGGACATCCAGATCCCTCTGAATCTCAGAGCTCTGCAATCTCTCACCATTTCGATAAAAAGCTTTTTTATTCTTTCTGCCAACATGGACAATTTCACATTTTCCCACGTTGTTCTCCATTTCCCAGATCTTTTCCCACTCACGTAACCTATCTATATCCCTTCGTAATCTCCTTATGTCCCCTTCACAATTTACTTACCTACCTACCTTTGCAACATTGGAACATGGGAGCAGGACTTGGCCATTCAGCCCATCGAGCCTGCTCCACCATTCAATACGATCATGGCTGATCAACCACTTCAATGCCTTTCCCCCCACACTATCCCCATATCCCTTTGTGTTAATGGTATTTAGATATCTGTCAGTCTCTGCTTTAAACACACTCAGTGACTGAGCTTGCACAGCCCTCTGGGGTACAGAATTCCAAAGATTCACAACCCTCTGAGTAAAGAAATGTCTCCTCCGAGACCGGTCCTAAGTGGCTTCCCCCTTATTTTTAAATTGTGTCCCCTGGTTCCAGACTCTCCAACCAGGGGAAACCTCTCACCTGTACCCACCCTGTCTATTCCATTATGTATTTTGTAGGTTTCATTGAGGTCACTTCTCATTTTTTGAAACTCTAGAGAACACAGGCCAGGTTTCCCCAATCTCTCCTCAAAGGGCAGTCCTGCCACCCCCGGAACAAGTCTGGTGAACCTTTGTTGCCCTTTCCCTCTGGCGACAAGGGCAGTAAAACTGCACACAGTCCTCCAGCTGCGGTCTGACCAAGGTTCTACACAACAGGTACATTCTGGACAGTCTCATGACTTTGCATTTATTTTATCCTGGATAGTATGGGGGAGGCGGTGGCCTAGTGGTATTGCCGCTGGACTAGTAATCCAGAGACCCAGGTATTATTCTGGGGTTCGAATCCCACCAGGAAAGATGGTGAAATTTGAATTCAATAAAAATTTGGAATTAAAAGTCTAAAGATGACCATGAAACCATTATCGATTGTTGTAAACACCCATCTGTCCTTTAGTGAAGGAAATCTGCCATCCTTACCCAGTCTGGCCCACATGTGACTCCAGAGCCACACAGATGTGGTTGACTCTTAACTGTTCCCCACTGTAATGACCTAGCAAGCCACTCAGTTCAAGGGAATTATGAATGGGCAACAAATGCTGACCCAGCCAGTGATGCCTCCATCCCAAGAAAAAAGTTTTATCATACTACTACAGGTAGATCTAAAATAAATACATTTGTCTCGGTTCCATTGAGTCTACAGCACAGGGCCAGGCCAGTCGGCTCAATTGGTCTCTGTCAGTATTTATGCTCCACATGAGCCTCCACCCTCCCCTCTTCATCTCCCCCCATCAGCATATCCTTCTATTCCTTTCTCCCTTGTCAAGATACAGGCGTATTCATGTTGTTCACCTCAACCACTCGCTGTGGTAGCGAGTTCCACATTCTCACCACCCACTGGATGAAGAGGTTTCACTTGAAATCCCTATTGGATTATTGAAACCCTGAAAATGGATTGAAAATGCACACAGCATTGGTAACAGATTGGATGAATTGTCAGCGCAGATGGGGCAGCACGGTAGCGCAGTGGTTAGCAGTGGTGCCTCACAGCGCCGAGGTCCCAGGTTCAATCCTGGCTCTGGGTCATTGTCATGTGGAGTTTGCACATTCTCCCCGTGTTTGCGTGGGTTTCACCCCCACAATTGAAAGATGTGCAGGGTAGGTGGATTGGCCACGCTAAATTGCCCCTTAATTGGAAAAAATGAATTGGGTACTCTAAATTGAAAAAAAAAGAATTGTCAGCACGGATAGAGATAAATGTGTGTCCTGATAGACATTACAGAGACTTGTTTGAAAGGTGACCAAGGCTGGAATCTAAATGTTGAAGGGTATTTGACATATTGGAATGCATGAAGCTCGGAAAAGATAATGGGATTGCTCCTGTTCATTAGTTCAGTACTGAGAGATCAACTTAGCCTGAAGGTTCAGGGTGCGGAAGCAGCTTTGCTCGAGATAAGAAATAATAAGTTACAAGGTCTCTTGTGTGAGTAGTTAACGGGCCTCCTAACAGTAGTTACATTGTAGGTAGAGTATACAGGAAGTATTAAATAAGGCTTGTAATTAATGTACCACAATAATCATGGGTGACTTTAGGCATCAGTTAGGACGATGAGCCTGACGAATATTAATCATGAGGAAGTGACACCACAATGAGAAACTGACATCACACATCAGCAAGGTGACCGATATCCTTCAGAGACCAATCAGACATTGATCGTGCCCCATTTAACCAATCAGGGACTGATCATGGGCTGCTTGGGCCAATCAGAACCACAGGAAACTACCAGCCATGGTTAGAGGTAGGTACTAGAAAGGGTTAGTGAGCTACAATTCTCTGGAGCTCGGTGCACAACACAATATGAAGAAAGAGGATAGACTTCAGTCAACAGAACAAGAGACAGCTCCACAGTCACCTGGAAGCTGAGGGCTGGTGATCCAGAGTGAACGGACTGATCCACTGCCTTTGTTAATTATTGTGATTTTGTACTTATTACAATTAATTTAATAAATTCTGTGACAATATTCTTGTACCTGGAATGGTCTGTAACTAGTCAGGAGCTGCAGGTAACTTTCACAACACAGTCTGACATGTAATTGATTTGAGTGTTACAATTCAGATTGGTGCCAAACGCGGACCTTACAATAGGATCGAATTTCACATTCCATTTGGGTATCCTGCACTAACAGTGATGGCTTTTGTAAAGTCCTTTTTACAGGATATTAGAAGGGGAGGAGTTACAGACAGAAATTTCACACCAAATATCACATCAAGATGTGACAGAGTCACTCGATTCATGGGAGCTGAATATCATCGACCTTTGAATTTAGAATGAGAAATGTTTGTCTGTTCTGCTGAAAGAGATTCTTACACATCACTCAGTGTACAGACACTGAGTCAGGCTCATCCGAGTGAGGCATCACTAAAAAAATCCATTTTATATTTTGCTGCTCACCCAAAGATGGAAATTTCAGCACACATTTCTCCATCTTGTATTTTTTAATATTTTGTTTGCCCTTTAAATATCCTTGCCCTCTGGATGTTTCATTACAGAACTCCGCTCGAAGACATCAAAACTTGTATCCGGCCTTGCCTGTGTGCTCCAGTCGTCAATTCAACTTTGCAGCAGTTCAGTCCCAGCTTTGGAAACACCTTCATCTTTCTGTGAGGCCCCGGGCCCCATTGACTATGACAGGGTTCATACTGTCTCCCTGAGATTGTTGATGTAAAGTCACATCAGACCCACACTGCCCGATTTCCAATCCAATTTATTTAAAGGTCCCAGAAGTCTGACTCCAACCTTAAATGTTGTTCTGATCCTGTCAGTAACATTGTTTTGGAACTCACTAGTATCATCAACATGCATCATAAAGATGTCCGAGAGTTTCCTGCCTTGGAACCAATAAAGCACGGCAGCTTCTGCCTTCAGGTAGAGACAACCCGACTTGGACAAAACTGATCTAACTGAGAAGTGCCGTACACTTGAAACATTGTTCAAAACATAGACAAACTTATTGAACTTCCAAAGTCTTCCATACATCTGGCACCGTAGGAG
This sequence comes from Scyliorhinus torazame, assembly GCF_047496885.1. Classification (NCBI taxonomy): domain Eukaryota; kingdom Metazoa; phylum Chordata; class Chondrichthyes; order Carcharhiniformes; family Scyliorhinidae; genus Scyliorhinus; species Scyliorhinus torazame. Next base: position 144,894,017 of record NC_092711.1, read on the forward strand.
GTTGCAGAAACACTGCCCTCTGGAGGTGATCCCCCAGCACAAATGCAGCTTTTATGTTTCTTGACTGAAAGTTCTGAGAAAATGTCACGAAAAGGGCCAAAGAAATTTCAAAATTACCTTTCCCGCTGTGGGTGAGTACACTCTGACCTCTTTCTCTCCTAAGACTTCTTCAAATTCCCGCGTCACTGACCTCACCTTGGGCCTTATAAGTTCCATCTGGTTGGACCTTTTCTGTGCAGATCCATCAATGTGATGATGCTGGCTGACCCCTATCTGGGACCTCTGAACACACGCCAAACTCTGTCCAGCTCCCTAACCCTTTATGTTTCACCTCCCGTTCGGCTTTATCCCCAGAGCCGTCAGTGGATCCTGTTCCTGACACCTGGTTGTTTTGGGACAAATGTCACTCGGAGTCCAGAGTTGGATAAAGTTCGGGAATCTTTATTACAAACATGCAGGGAATGCTTCAGCGAACCGAAGCATCTCAAGGAGTAGTTACAATAACACACGTTTATACACAGTACAGTTGCAGCTGTTCTGTCTGCAGGTTAGTGGGAAAGTACAGGACTTAAAAGAAACAACTCGAAAACAGCTCACTTATTGGCTATAGTGACTTCATCTCTCACAACACACATCTCGGAAAACAATAGCCAGACCAGTAATCCAGAGACCCAGGATAATGCAGATGGTGAAATTTAAATTAATTAAAAATCTGGAATTAAAAGTAATCGATGACCATGAAAGCATTGTCGATCGTTGTAAAAACCCATCTGGTTTCTTTTAGATCCACCTGTAGTGGGGGAATAACCCTATTTACTATCCAGGATAAAATCAATGTACTCCAGCCTTTGTGGATCATTCCAGTGGAAATGTGCTCTCCCCCAGGCTCAAAGAGCATCGGTCCACTGGAAGCAAAGTCGTGAGACCGGCCAATCCAGCAGAAAGAAACCCTCCGACCCTCCCACTTCACCAAGTGTCAGAATGAAGAAAGTTTGATCTGATTAAATTTATTCACGTGCACCGAGGTACAGTAAAACGTATTGTTCTGCGTACAATACAGACAGATCATTTTATACATGAAAACACATAGGACATATGATAAATACACAATATAAATATGTAGACATCGGGTGAAGCATACGGAGTGTAGTACTACTCAGTAGAGAAGATGTGTGGAGAGATCAGTTCAGTCCATAAGAGGGTCATTCAGCAGTCTGGTAACAGCGGGGAAGAAGCTGTTTAGAATCTGTTATTGCGAGTTCTCAGACTTTTGTATCTCCTGCCCAATGGAAGAGATTGGAAAAGAGAATAACCTCGGTGGGAGGGTCCTTGATTTTGCTGCCGGTTTCCCAAAGCAGCTGGAGGTGTGGACAGAGTCAATGGATGGGAGGCGGGTTCGTGTGAGGGACTGGGCTGTGTTCACAACTCTCTGTAGTTTCTTAGTCTTGGGCTGAGCAGTTGCCATACCAAGTGTCATGGGAGTGTCCCTTTAAGAAATGTTTTGTCTTATCACATGGCTTCAGTGATGTCATTGTGTGGGTGGAGCTGGGCTGTGGCTCTGGGTGTTGGTTTTACTTTCACTTTGGTTTGGGGCTGTTTTGTGGCTCTGAGTCTTTTGCTTTCGTTGTCACATTTTTGGCTGCTGTACTCAGAAAGAGGAGTATTTTGGCCTCTCTCTCGATCTTCATTTTAAAAGCTGTTTCCAGACTGCTTGATAACTTGAAAATAAATAATTGCTTCCTGGAAGGAATTCAAACCTACTCTTTTGGAGAGGAAACAAGAGCATCCATACCAGGTCTTGAGTGCTGTGTGCTGGGCCACACCTTTGAAAAGGAGGTACTGGTTTATCGGATCTTGTTAAATTGGAACAGTTAAAGGGGGGAATTGTTAAGGGTTATACATAGAGTACTGTAGCGTGTGTGGTTTCTATGTTTGTAGTTGATAAAAATGCTGACTGTGTGGGTTTATGAAATGTTAACTAAATTTGTAGAATAAAGCTTGTTTTGATTAAAAGTGCTTAAGGCCTCTGTTGAATAACACCTGAAAGGCAGCCCTTGTGCCCATCGGAACCAAAGTCAATGAACAATTGTCAGGTCAGGTGAACTCTATGATATACTTTGGAGTTTTCTGAACCCTGGCCCATAACACAAGCTGTGATGCAGCCAGATAAGATGTTTTCTATGGTGCTCCTGTAAAAATTGGTGCACCTGTAATAATTGGTAAAACTCAATGATAATCTTCATAATTGTCACAAGTAGGCTTACGTTAACGCTGCAATGAAGTTACTGTGAAAATCCCCTAGTCGCCACACTCTGGTGCCTGTTTGGGTTCACTGAGGGAGAATTCAGAATGTCCAAGTCACCTGACAAGCATGTCTTTCGGGACTTGTGGGAGGAAATCGGAGCACCCGGAGGAAACCCACGCAGACACGGGGAGAACATGCATACTCCACACAGACAATGACCCAAGCGGGAATCAAACCTGGGACGCTGGCGCTGTGAAGCAACAATGCTAACCACTGTGTTACCGTGCCTCCCATGTGGCAATCAGTGTGGACATGCTGAATTTCCTTAGTTTCCTGAGGAAGTATATGTTTCTTGGTCGTAGCGTCGATGTGGGTGGACCAGAACAGAATGCTGGTGATGTGCACACCTCGGAATTTGAAGCTGCGAACCATCTCCACCTCAGCCCCATTAATGCAGACAGGGATGTGTACGATATTTTGCTTCCTGAAGTCAATGACCAGCTCCTTAGTTTTGCTGACATTGAGGGAGAGATTGTTGTCATTACACCATGCCACTAGGTTCTCTATCTCCCTCCTGGACTCTGACTCATCGTTGTTTGATATCCGACCCATTACGTTGTGTCATCAGCAAACTTGTAGATGGAGCGGGAGCAGAATTTGCCACACAGTCGTGTGTATAACGAGCGTAGTAAGGGGCTAAGTACGCAGCCTTGTGGGGCCCCGGTATTGAGGACTATCGTGGAGATGTTCGTGATTCGAACCACTATAGTCGTGTCATCAGCAAACATGCGGATCGATTTGGAGCCAAATTTTGCCATGCAGTTGTGTGTGTGTATAGGCAGTGCAGCCTTGCGGGGTTCCTGAATTGAGAACTATCATGGAGGAGGTGTTGTTGTTTATCTTTACTGATTGTGGTCTGTGGGTCAGAAAGTCGAGGATCCAGTTGCAGAGGGAGGAGCCTAGTCCGAAGTTTTGGAGTTTTGATATGAGCTTGGCTGGGATTATGGTGTTGAAGGCGGAGCTGTAGTCAATGAATAGGAGTCTGACATAGGAGTCCTTGTTGTCGAGATGCTTCGGGGGCGAGTATAGGGTCAGGGAGATGGCTTATGTGGACCGGTTGTGGCGGTATGCAAATTGCAGTGGATCAAGGAATGCTGCGAGCATGGAGTTGATGTGTCCAACATCTCGAAGCAATTCATAATGATCAATGTCAAGGCCACCGTGTGATAGTCATTGAGGCACGTTGCCTGGTTCTTCTTTGGCACCGGTATGATGGTGGTCTTCTTGAAGCCAATGGGAACCTTGGAACGGAGGAGGGAGAGATTGAGGATGTCCGGAAACACACCTGCCAGTGGGTCAGCGCAGGATCTGGGTGCATGACCTGGCACAACCAACGACAGTCCCGGTCGTTAGTCTGCAACTCGAGATTAGTTTGGTATCGTCACTTGGGAGTCCCTGTTGGCTTTGCGGAGGTCATATATAGATTTCTTAAATAGGTCAGGGTTGCCTGCCTTGAACACCTTCAGTCGGGAGTGAATCTCCCAATGAAACCATGGATTCTGGTTGGGTAACGTACAGACTACCTTCTTTTGCACGCAATCTTCTACACATTTACTGAAGTCTGTGACGGTGCTGGCATACTCGTTTAGGTTGGCTGCTGAGTTAACATAGAACATATAGTGCAGAAGGAGGCCATTCGGCCCATCGGGTCTACATCGACCCACTTAAGCCCTCACTTCCACCCTATCCCTGTAACCCAATAACCCCTCCTAACCTTTTTTGGTCACGAAGGCAATTTATCATGGCCAATCCACCTAACCTGCAAGTCTTTGGACTGTGGGAGGAAACCGGAGCACCCGGAGGAACCCCACGCAGAAACAGGGAGAACGTGCAGACTCCGCACAGACAGCGACCCAGCAGGGAATCGAACCTGGGACCCTAGTGCTGTGAAGTCATAGTGCTATCCACTTGTGCTACCGTGCTGCCCTTGTTATTGAATATGGACCAGTCCACTGACTCCAAGCAGTCGCGTTGCATCGACCTTCTGTTGCATCAACCTTCTTAACCGGATTCTCCTGTTAAGTTTCTGCTTCTTGGACTTCCAATTGCGGCGATGCGGAGCTAAGCCGCACATATTCGGCAGCTCCCACTATAACGGACTTTTGGGCTCTCCGGAGGAGCCCCAATGGAATTTTATTTTGACTAAATCCTGTGTGGGAAGGTGAAGTAAGTAACCCCTTCCGTCGCATGGAGGGGATTAGCAGTGAACGACCAAAAAACAAGCTCTGGAGCAGCGGCAGAAACGAGGGGGGAAAATCAAGATGGCGGAGGTCGGAGATCGAGCAGCATGGGGGCCGGACCAGCAGGAGTTTCTCAGGCGCTGCATGGAGGAGCTTAAAAAGGAGGCGCTGGCGCCAATGCTGTTGGCGATCAAGGGACTGAAGGAGACCCAGAAGGCCCAGGCCGTAGAGCTCAGAGAGGTGAAGGACAAAACTAACGAGAACGAGGACGAGATCTTGGGCCTGGCGGTGAAGATGGAGGCGCACGAGGCGCTGCACAAGAGGTGGGCCGAGAGACTCGAGGTCCTGGAGAACAGGTCGAGGAGGAAGAATCTCCAGATTCTGTGTCTCCCCGAAGGAGTGGAGGGGGCTGATGCCGGGGCGTATGTGAGCACGATGCTCCATTCGCTGGTGGGTGCAGAGGCTTTTCCGAGCCCCCTGGAGCTAGAAGGGGCTCACCGGGTCCTGGCGAGGAGACCCAAGGCTGGCGAGCCGCCAAGGGCGATAGTGGCGAGGTTCCATCGCTTCGCAGACAGAGAGAGTGTCCTGAGATGGGCCAAGAAGGAGTGGAGCAGCAGATGGGAGAATGCGGTGATCCGAGTATACCAGGACTGGAGCGCGGAGGTGGCAAAGAGGACAGCTGGCTTCAACCGGGCCAAGGCGTTGCTGCATTAAAAAAAGGGTGAGATTCGGAATGCTGCAGCTAGGGCGACTGTGGGTCACTTATCAGGACCGACACCACTATTTTGAAACGCCAGAAGAGGCTTGGACCTTTATCCAAACGGAAAAATTGGACTCGAACTGAGGGACTGTGGATGTGGGGGAGATGTTGACTATACAGGGTTGTAAATATGGGTAAAGAATGTTTCACGGGTGGGACGATGGATAGGGATGGGGGAAGAGTTCTTGATGGGGGGACAATGAGGAATGTGGGTGTCGGTGCTGGAGGGAGGTGAGACTCGGGGATGGGGGAATTTGGATAAGGCCGCAACAGGAGCTGCGCCACAGGGGGCGGGGCTGGCTCAGGAAAGCGATGGCTTTTTCCCGCGTTAGGGAGGGGGGGGGGATGGAGGAGCGCAAGGAGGAGGACGGATTTCCACACGGGGGGGGGGTCAACGGGAAGGCGGGGGAAGCCGGGGTCAGCAGGAGGCAGTGGGCCGGTTAAGAGGGCCCGAGTGTTCACGCACTTAAAGGGACTGAAGGCAGACGTGGTCATGCTTCAGGAGACACATCTGAAGGTGGCAGATCAGGTCAGGTTAAGGAAGGGATGGGTAGGACAGGTGTTCCATTCGGGGCTGGATGCGAAGAATAGAGAGGTGGCAATACTGGTGGGGAAGTAGGTGTTGTTTGAGGTCAAGAACATAGTAGCGGACAATGGAGGCCGATATGTGATGGTGAGCGGTAGGTTGCAGGGGACGGGGGTGGTATTGGTAAATGTATACGCCCCGGATTGGGACGATGCTGGATTCATGAAACGGATGTTGGGCCGTATTCCGGACTTGGAGGTAGGAAGCTTGATAATGGGTGGGGATTTCAACACGGTGTTGGACCCAGCACTGGATCGCTCCAGATCTTGGACCGGAAAGAGGCCGGCTGCAGCCAAGGTGCTCAGGGGGTTTATAGATCAGATGGGGGGAGTAGATCCGTGGAGATTTGCCAGGCCTTTGGCCAGAGAATTTTCTTTTTTCTCCCATGTACACAAGGCCTACTCCCGGATAGATTTTTTTGTTCTGGGCAGGGCATTGATCCCGAAAGTGGAGGGAACGGAGTGTTCGACCATAGCCATTTCAGACCACGCCCCGCACTGGGTGGAACTGGAGCTGGGGGAGGAGAGGGACCAACGCCTGCTGTGGCGGTTGGATGTGGGACTGCTGGCAGACGAGGAAGTGTGCGGAAGGGTGCGGGGGTTCATCAAAAGGTATCTGGAGGCCAACGACAACGGGGAGGTGCAGGTGGGAGTAGTACGGGAGGCGCTGAAGGCGGTGGTCAGGGGAGAGTTAATCTCCATCAGGGCTCATAGGGAGAAGAGAGAGGGCAGGGAAAGGGAGAGGTTAGTGGGGGAGATCTTAAGAGTGGACAGGAGATATGCAGAGGCCCCTGATGAGGGACTACTCAGGGAGAGACGAAGTCTCCAGACGGAGTTCGACCTGTTGACCACAGGGAAGGCAGAGGCACAGTGGAGGAAAGCACAGGGGGCGATGTATGAGTATGGGGAGAAGGCGAGCCGGATGCTGGCACATCAGCTCCGTAAGATGGCAGCGAGGGAAATAGGTGGAGTCAAGGATGGAAAGGGAACTACGGTGCGGAGTGCGGTGAAAGTGAATGAGGCATTCAAGGCCTTCTACGAGGACCTGTATAGGTCCCAGCCCCCAGGGGGAAAAGAGGGGATGCGACGATTCTTGGACCAGCTGGGGTTCCCGAGGGTGGAGGAGCAGGAGGTGGCTGGTTTGGGGGCGCCAATTGGGATGGAGGAGCTGGTTAAAGGACTGGGGAACATTCAGGCAGGGAAGGCCCCGGGACCGGATGGGTTCCCGGTGGAGTTCTATAGGAAGTATGTAGACCTGTTAGCCCCGTTGCTGGTAAGGACCTTCAATGAGGCAAGGGAGGGGGGGACCCTGCCCCCGACAATGTCGGAGGCGACGATCTCTTTGATCCTGAAGCGGGATAAGGACCCACTGCAATGCGGGTCGTATAGGCCGATCTCGCTCCTCAACGGAGGTGCTAAGTTGCTAGCAAAAATGTTGGCTACGAGGATTGAGGACTGTGTCCCGGGGGTGATTCACGAGGACCAGACGGGATTTGTATAGGGCAGGCAGTTAAATACCAATGTGCGGAGGCTCCTAAATGTGATAATGATGCCATCGGTGGAGGGAGAGGCGGAGATAGTGGCAGCTATGGACGCGGAGAAGGCCTTTGACCGAGTAGAGTGGGAGTATCTCTGGGAAGTGCTGCGGAGGTTTGGGGCGGGGTGTTTATCAGTTGGGTTAAGCTCCTATGCAGAGCCCTGGTGGCGAGTGTGGTTACGAATCGGCGGAGGTCGGAGTATTTTCGGCTGTATCGAGGGATGAGGCAGGGGTGCCCCATGTCCCCCCTGTTGTTTGCATTAGCAATTGAACCTTTGGCCGTGGTATTAAGGGAGTCCAGGAAATGGAGGGGGGGGTGGTTCGAGGGGGAGAGGAGCATCGAGTGTCGCTGTACGCAGACAACCTGTTGCTGTATGTGGCGGACCCACTGGAGGGGATGGTCGAGGTCATGCAGATCCTAAGGGAGTTTGGGGACTTCTCGGGCTACAAGCTCAATGTAGGGAAGAGTGAGCTCTTTGTGGTGCATTCGGGGGATCAGGGAAGAGGGATAGACGACCTACCGTTGAGGAGGGCGGAAAGGAGTTTTCGATACTTGGGGATCCAGGTAGCTAGGAGACCCTGCACAAACTTAATTTGACGCGGCTGGTGGAGCAGATGGAGGAGGACTTTAAACGGTGGGACATGTTGCCACTCTCGCTAGAGGGCAGGGTACAGTCGATTAAAATGGTGGTCCTCCCGAGGTTTCTTTTTGTATTCCAATGCCTTCCAATTGTGATCACCAAGGCCTTTTTTAAGAGTGTAGGCAGGAGCATTATTGGTTTTGTGGGGACGAGTAAGACCCCGAGGGTAAGGAGGGGGTTCCTGGAGCGTAGTAGAGATAGAGTAGGGCTGGCGTGGCCGAATTTGGGTGGCTACTACTGGGCAGCCAACGTGGCGATGATCCATAAGTGGGTGATGGAGGGAGAGGGGGCGGCATGGAAGAGGCTGGAGATGGCGTCCTGCAAAGGAACGAGCCTGGGGGCGCCGGTGACGGCACCGCTGCCGCTCTCGCCGACAAGGTACACCACGAGTCCGGTGGTGGCGGCAACGCTAAAGATCAGGGGGCAGTGGAGATGGCACAGGGGTGCGATGGGAGCCTCGGTGTGGTCCCCGATCAGAGATAACCATCGGTTTGCCCCAAGAAGGATGGACGGGGGGTTTCAGAGCTGGCATCGGGCAGAGATTAGAAGAATGGGGGACCTGTTCATCGATGGGACGTTTGCGAGCTTATGGGCGCCGGAGAAGTTTGGACTACCCCCGGGAAACGCTTTCAGGTGCATGCAAGTGAGGGCGTTTGTGAGGCGGCAGGTGAGGGAATTCCCGCTGCTCCCGGCACAGGGGATTCAAGACAGGGTGATTTCGGGCGTATGGGTCAGAGAAGGCAAGGTGTCGGCGATATACCAGGAGATGAAAGAAGAGGGGGAGGCTTTGGTAGAGGAGCTGAAGGGTAAATGGGAAGAGGAGCTGGGGGAGGAGATTGAGGAGCGTCTGTGGGCTGAAGCCCTAAGTAGGGTTAATTCCTCTTCCTCGTGTGCCAGGCTTAGCCTAATACAATTTAAGGTTGTTCACAGAGCGCACATGATGGGGGCGAGGCTGAGTAGGTTCTTTGGGGTGGAGGACAGTTGTGGGGGGTGCTCAGGAAGCCCGGCGAATCATGTCCATATGTTTTGGTCGTGCCCGGCACTGGATGGGTTCTGGAGGGGAGTTGCGAGAACTATATCCAAGGTGGTGAAAGTCCAGGTCGAGCCAATTTGGGGGCTAGCATTATTTGGAGTAGCGGATGAGCCGGGAGTGCAGGAGGCGAAAGAGGCCGGCATTCTGGCCTTTGCGTCCCTGGTAGCCCAGCGGAGGATCTTGTTAGTGTGGAAAGATGCGAAGCCCCCAGTGTGGAAGCCTGGATAAATTACAAGGCAGGGTTTATCAAGTTGGAGAGGATAAAGCTTGCCTTGAGAGGGTCTGCGCAGGGGTTCTTCAGGCGGTGGCAACCGTTCCTAGACTATCTCGCGGAGCGTTAGATGGAGTTCGGTCAGCAGCAGCAACCCGGGGGGGGGGGATATCTTTCTTGCGGGGGGGGGGGGGGGGGGGGGGGGGGGGGGGAAAGAGGGGGGAAGGTTTTTTTTTTCTGGGGGGTATCTGAGCAAGAAAATACATAAAGGATCCGGAAAACTGATATGTACGGGAGGAATCCAATGTACAAGGTTCTGTATCATATTGACTTGCCATGTTTATGTCTTGCTATGCGAGCTTTCTTTTCTTTTTGTTACAGGGGGGGGTTTGTTTGTATGGTTGAAAATGTTGTTTATAAATTCTTAATAAATTTTTTTTTTTTAAAGTTTCTGCTTGTATGCCGGGAGAAGGAGCACCGTCTTGTGGTCCGATTGCAGTCAGGGGACGGATCATCAGGCGCCCTTGATGTTTGTGTAGCAGTGGTCAAGGATGTTGGGACAGGAGATGTGTTGGTAGAATTTTGGCAGTACACTCGAGGTTGGCCTGGTTGAAGTCTCCGGCCACGATGAACAGGGCCTCCGGGTATTCTGCTTCATTGTTATTTATAGCGGTTACAATTCATCAAGCGGCATCTTCACTTCTGCCTGGGGTGGGATGTAGACCGCCGTGATGATGGCAGAAGTGAACTCCGTGGAAGGTAGTATGGACGGCACTTCACAGTCGGGTATTCCAGGTCCGGGGAGCAGTAGTTCGCCAGGGTCACCACGTCCGAGCACCAGGAGTTGGCGAGGAGACAAACACTTTCACCCACTCCAGGTTCAGTCCTGGATGTGATTAACAGCAGGAATAACAGCAGAATCTAACCCGACATCACTTGTGAACCCTTTGGTGTCTCAGCATGTTGGACGACAGAGTGAATCCCTCCCCACAGTGAGAGCAGGTGAATGGCTTCTTTCCAGTGTGAACTCGCTGGTGTCTCCGCAATGTGGATGATGTTTGAAACCTCTTTGTGCAGAGAGAGCAGCTGAACGGTCTCTCCTCAGTGTGAATGCGCTGGTGGGACATCAGTAGCCAAGAGCTTTTGAAACCCCTCCTGCAGTCAGAGCATTTAAAGGGCCTGCTCTTGGTGTGAGTGACATTGTGGCTACGCAGGCCGGATAATTGAGTGAATCCCTTATCACACACAGAGCAGATGTACGGCCTCTCCCCCGTGTGAACTCGCTGGTGTCTCTGCAGGCTGGATAATTGAGTGAATCCCTTACCACACACAGTGCAGATGTACGGCCTCTCCCCGGTGTGAACTCGCTGGTGTGTCTGCAGGTGGTGTAACCGAGTGAATCCCATATCACACACAGTGCAGATGAATGGCCTCTCCCCGGTGTGAACTCTTTCGTGTCTCCGCAGTCTGCCAATGTTAGTGAATCCCTTTTCACACTGAGAGCAGGTGAAAGGTCTCTCTCCAGTGTGAACTCGTTCGTGTCTCCGCAGTCTGCCAATGTCAATGAATCCCTTTTCACACTGAGAGCAGGTGAAAGGCCTCTCTCCGGTGTGAACTCGCTGGTGTGTCTGCAGGTTGGATAACTGAGTGAATCCCTTCCCACAGTCAGAGCAGGTGAACGGTCTCTCCCCAGTGTGAACTCGTTCGTGTCTCCGTAGGCTGTAAAAGTCAGTGAATCCCTTTTCACAGTGAGAGCAGGTGAACGGCCTCTCTCCAGTGTGACTGTGTTGATGCCTTGCCAGCTCGTGTGGGGCTGTGAATCCCTTCCCACAATCCTCACATTTCCATGGTTTCTCCATGGTCCGGGTGATCTTGCGTCTCACCACGTTGGACGATCAGTTGAAGCCTCGTCCACACACAGAACACCTGTACAGTCTCTCCCTGCTGTGAATGGTGAAGTATTTTTTCAGGCTGTGTCACTGGTTAAAGCTCTTTGCACAGTCAGTGCTCTGTAACAGTCTCACACGGGTGTGTATGTGTGTCTCAGTGCTTTTCCAGACACACTGTTGTTTAAAATCTCGTGAAGCAGACAGAATAGACAAACATTTCTCCTTCTAGATTCTAAGGCCGATGATCCCAAGAATTGAGTGACTCAGTCAGTTCTTGACGTGATATTTAGTTTGAGATATCGGCCCAAACTCCTCTCGTTCGAACTGCCTGCAAACAAATTTGACAATAGTAATCATTGTCAGTACAGGATAGAAACTCAGAACAGACAATTCTAGTTTCTATCGAACATTCTTTCCTCTCTCTTTCAATGAAATGCTCCAAATTTCAATCCCACACACTCTCCCTCCATTCTCACTCTGCTGTATCTAATATTCACCCTCCCAATTCTCCTGAAGGTGCTGATTCAGGCTGATTGACAGATTCACGCTCACTGCTTCCTGTCCTGGACACAGAGACCTGAAAATATTCATGCAGGCTGCCACATAGATATATGTCGATATTACTGGATGGAAAACGTGTGTAATATACAGACACTTACTTTCTCTCCCAATTTTCCTGAAGGTGCTGATCAACAAATCTAAACTCACTAAAATCTGTACAAGAACATAAGAACTAGAAGCAGTTGTAGGCCATCTGGCCCCTCGAGCCTGCTCCACCATTCAATGAGATCATGACTGATCTTTTGTGGACTCAGCTCCACTTTCCGGCCCGAACACCATAACCCTTAATCCCTTTATTCTTCAAAAAACTATCTATCTTTATCTTAAAAACATTTAATGAAGGAGCCTCTACTGCTTCACTGGGCAAGGAATTCCATAGATTAACAACCCTTTGGGTGAAGAAGTTCCCCCTAAACTCAGTCCTAAATCTACTTCCCCTTATTTTGAGGGTATGCCCCCTAGTTCTGCTTTCACCCGCCAGTGGAAACAACCTGCCCGCATCTATCCTATCTATTCCCTTCATAATTTTATATGTTTCTATAAGATTCCCCCCTCATCCTTCTAAATTCCAACGAGTACAGTCCCAGTCTACTCAACCTCTCCTCGTAATCCAACCCCTTCAGCTTTGGGATTAACCTAGTGAATCTCCTCTGCACCCCCTCCAGTGCCAGTACGTTCTTTCTCAAGTAAGGAGACCAAGACTCAACACAATACTCCAGGTGTGGTCTCACTAACACCTTATACAATTGCAGCATACCCTCCCTAGTCTTAAACTCCATCCCTCTAGCAATGAAGGACAAAATTCCATTTGCCTTCTTAATCACCTGTTGCACCTGTAAACCAACTTTTTGCGGCTCATGCACTAGCACACCCAGGTCTCTCTGCATAGCAGCATGTTTTAATATTTTATCATTTAAATAATAATCCCTTTTGCTTTTATTCCTACCAAAATGGAATTCATTTCCTACATTTGTCAACATTGTATTCCATCTGCCAGACCCTAGCCCATTAATTTAGCCTATCCAAATCACTCTGCAGACTTCCAGTATCCTCTGCACTTTTTGCTTTACCACTTATCTTAGTGTCGTCTGCAAACTTGGACACATTGCCCTTGGTCCCCAACTCCAAATTATCTATGTAAATTGTGAACAGTTGTGGGCCCAACACTGATCCCTGAGGGACACCACTAGTTACTGATTTCCAACCAGAGAAACACCCATTAATCCCCACTCTTTGCTTTCTATTAATTAACCAATCCTCTATCCATGCTACTACTTTCCCCTTAATGCCATGCATCTTTATCTTATGCAGCAACCTTTTGTGTGGCACCTTGTCAAAGGCTTTCTGGAAATCCAGATATACCACATCCATTGGCTCCCCGTTATCTACCGCACTGGTAAAGTCCTCAAAAAATTCCACTAAATTAGTTAGGCACGACCTGCCCTTTATGAACCCATGCTGCGTCTGCCCAATGGGACAATTTCCATCCAGATGCCTCGCTATTTCTTCCTTGATGATAGATTCCAGCATCTTCCCTACTACCGAAGTTAAGCTCACTGGCCTATAATTACCCGCTTTCTGCCTACCTCCTTTTTTAAACAGTGGTGTCACGTTTGCGAATTTCCAATCCGCCAGGACCACCCCAGAGTCTTGTGAATTTTGGTAAATTATCACTAGTGCATTTGCAATTTCCCGAGCCATCTCTTTTAGCACTCTGGGATGCATTCCATCAGGGCCAGGAGACTGGTCTACCTTTAGCCCCATTAGCTTGCCCATCACTACCTCCTTGGTGATAACAATCCTCTCAAGGTCCTCACCTGTCATAGCCTCATTTCCATCAGTCACTGGCATGTTATTTGTGTGTTCCACTGTGAAGACTGAACCAAAAAACCTGTTCAGTTCCTCAGCCATTTCCTCATCTCCCATTATTAAATCTCGCTTCTCATCATCGAAAGGACCAATATTTACCTTAGCCACTCTTTTGATTTATATAAGAGTAGAGAATCTCCATATAAGTACATTTACTGATTAGAGATGGGGAAATTCTGAGGAAGAATTTTATTTAGTCATGGAGTGGTCATGACAGGGAACTCACTGCCCACAAGGGTTGTGGAAGTTATTGAGATGATTCATAATTTAAAATAAAATAGGATGGTCACTTGAAGAAAATAAACTTGCAGGGGAACAGGGATATCGAGGGGGAATGGGACTGACTGGATTGCTGTACAGAGAGTCAGCATTGACTTGAGTTCCCAAATGGATTCTGTCAGTGCTGTAATGACTGTATGACTGGAAATATATAATGTAGGTCCAGTACTATTTACAAAACTAGAAATAACAATACATGGATGTTATTACAGAACCATCAATAATATCTACAATACATACCATATAACAACACGAGACATATCTCTGTCCGATATTAAAGTTTTAAAAATTAATTTACGGGATATGGACAATGCTGGTCAGGCCAGCATTTATTGCCCATCCGCAGTTGCCCTTCCGAAGTAGTGGTGAGCTGCCTTCTTGAACTGCTGCAGTCCTGGAGGTGTAGGTACATCCCCGGTGCTGTTTTTTTTTTTTTTTATAATTGTTTTTTATAAATTTAAAGTACCCAATTCATTTTTTTTCCAAATAAGGGGCAATTTAGTGTGGCCAATCCACCTACCCTGCACATCTTTGGGTTGTGGGGGCGAAACCCACGCAAACACGGATTTGCGCAAGTGAAGGAGACACAGCCGAAGTGAGACATATCCAGAGTGGGAATTTGGAACTTGGTAATTTGGTGCAGTGAGGTAATTCGGTGCATAGTGGTAGAAGGTGCTTGTTCCCTATTGTTTTGTTCTCTCTTTCTTCTGGCCTGTAAATGTAAATCTGCAGGGAGTGAACCAGAGAGCATGGGAAGGTCAGTAAGAGATTTTTGTTCATTTTTACTTTTATTACCTTTTCAAATTGTGTGTTGGGGGGGGGGGGGAAACTGAAGTGACATCACAGAAAAACTGTGACCTGATTGGCTGGTTGGGAATCTACACGAAATTTATCAAATTAAGCATTGTTAACCTAATTAAACATAATTACTTAATTATAATTTAGAGGGGTATCTAAGCCAGAGATCGGAGAGTACTGTATTTAGCTTTCACATTTATAGTAGAAATCTAGTGCTAGGAAACATATAGTTAACAGTAACTTTATTCTTTAAAACTTTTAAATTTACTTTACTAATTAATTGACGCAATGTCAATTAGAGGGGTGCAGTGCTCTGACTGTGAGATGTGGCAGGTCCGGGAGGCTTCCAGCATCCCGGATGGCTTCATCTGCAGAAAATGCACCCAACTGGAGCTCTCACAGGCCGCATGGTTCGGTTGGAGCATCAGTTGGATGCACTTAGGAGCATGCAGGTGGCGGAAAGCGTCATAGATAGCAGTTATATAAATGTGGTCACACGCAAGGTGCAGGCAGAGAAATGGGTGACCACCAGAAAGGGCAGGCAGTGACTGCAGGAATCCCTTGTGGTTGTCCCCCTCTCGAACAGGTATACCCCTTTGGAATCTGTCGGGGGGGGATAGCCTATCAGGGGAAAACAGCAGCAGCCAGAGCAGTGGCACCACGGCTGGCTCTGATGCTCAGAAGGGAGTGTCAAAGCGCAGAAGAGCAATACTCATAGGGGACTCTATAGTCAGGGGCACAGATAGGTGCTTCTGTGGACGTGAAAGAGACTCCAGGATGGTATGTTGCCTCCCTGGTGCCAGGGTCCAGGATGTCTCCGAACGGGTAGCGGGCATCCTGAAGGGGGAAGGCAAACAGGCAGAGGTCGTTGTACATATTGGTACTAACGACATAGGCAGGAAGGGGCATGAGGTCCTGCAGCAGGAGTTCAGGGAGCTGGGCAAAAGTTAAAAGACAGGACCTCTAGGGTTGTAATCTCGGGATTACGCCGTGCGCCACGTGTCAGTGAAGCTAGAAATAGGAAGAGAGAGCAGCTAAACACGTGGCTAAACAGCTGGTGAAGGAGGGATGGTTTCCGTTATCTGGACCACTGGGAGTTCATCCGGGGTCGGTGTGACCTGTATAAGAAGGACGGGTTGCATCTAAACTGGAGAGGCATAAATATCCTGGCCACGAGGTTTGCCAGTGTCACACGGGAGGGTTTAAACTAGTATGGCAGGGGGGTGGACACGGGAGCAATAGGTCAGAAGGTGAGAGCATTGAGGGAGAACTAGGGAATAGGGCCAGTATGGCTCTGAGGCAGAGCAGACAGGGAGAAGTTGCTGAACACAGTGGTGGCCTGAAGTGCATATGTTTTAATGCAAGAAGTATTACGGGTAAGGCAGATGAACTTAGACTTGGATTAATACTTGGAACTATGATGTTGTTGCCATTACAGAGACCTGGTTGAGGGAAGGGCAGGATTGGCAGCTGAACATTCCAGGATTTAGATGTTTCAGGCGGGATAGAGGGGGATGTAAAAGGGGTGGCGGAGTTGCGCTGCTGGTGAGGGAGAATATCACAGCTGTATTACGGGAGGACATCTCAGAGGGCAGTGAGGCTATATGGGTAGAGATCAGGAATAAGAAGGGTACAGTCACAATGTTGGGGGTTTACTGCAGGCCTCCCAACAGCCAGTGGGAGATAGAGGAGCATAGAGGTAGACAGATTTTGGAAAAGAGTAAAAACAACAGGGTTGTTGTGATGGGAGACTTCAACTTCCCCAAAATTGACTGGGACTCACTTAGTTCCAGGGGCTTAGACGGGGCAGAGTTTGAAAGGAGCATCCAGGAGGGCTTCTTAAAAGAATATGTAGACAGTCCAACTAGGGAAGGGGCTGTACTGGACCTGGTATTGGGGAATGAGCCCGGCCAGGTGGTAGAAGTTTCAGTAGCGGAGCATTTTGGGAACAGCGACCACAATTCAGTAAGTTTTAAAGTGCTGGTGGACAAGGATAAGAGTGGTCCTAGGGTGAATGTGCTAAATTGGGGGAAGACTAATTATAACAATATTAAGCGGGAACTGAAGAACCTAGATTGGGGGCGGATGTTTGAGGGTAAATCAACATCTGACATGTGGGAGGCTTTCAAGTGTCAGTTGAAAGGAATTCAGGACCGGCATGTTCCTGTGAGGAAGAAGGATAAATACGGCAATTTTCAGGAACCTTGGATAACGAGAGATATTGTAGGCCTCGGCAAAAAGAAAAAGGAGGCATTTGTCAGGGCTAAAAGGCTGGGAACAGACGAAGCCTGCGTGGAATATAAGGAAAGTAGGATGGAACTTAAGCAAGGAGTCAGGAGGGCTAGAAGGGGTCACGAAAAGTCATTGGCAAATAAGGTTAAGGAAAATCCCAAGGCTTTTTACACGTACATAAAAAGCAAGAGGGTAGCCAGGGAAAGGGTTGGCCCACTGAAGGATAGGCAAGGGAATCTATGTGTGGTGCCAGAGGAAATGGGCGAGGTACTAAATGAATACTTTGCATCAGTATTCACCAAAGAGAAGGAATTGGTGGATGTTGAGTCTGGAGAAGGGTGTGTAGATAGCCTGGGTCACATTGAGATCCAAAAAGACGAGGTGTTGGGCATCTTGAAAAATATTAAGGTAGATAAGTCGCCAGGGCCTGGTGGGTTCAACCGCAGAATACAGAAGGAGGTTAGAGAGGAAATTGCTGAGGCCTTGACAGAAATGTTTGGATCCTCACTGTCTTCAGGTGATGTCCCGGAGGACTGGAGAATAGCCAATGTTGTTCCTTTGTTTAAGAAGGGTAGCATGGGTAATCCAGGGAACTACAGGCCGGTGAGCCTCATGTCAGTGGTAGGGAAATTACTGGAGACTTCTTCGAGACAGGATCTACTCCCGTTTGGAAGCAAATGGACGTATTAGTGAGAGGCAGCACGGTTTTGTGAAAGGGAGGTCGTGTCTCACTAACTTGATAGAGTTTTTCGAAGTGGTCACAAAGATGATTGTTGCAGGTAGGGCAGTGGATGTTGTCAATATGGACTTCAGTAAGGCCTTTGACAAGGTCCCTCATGGTAGACTAGTACAAAAGGTGAAGTCACACGGGATCAGGGGTGAGCTGGCAAGGTGGATACAGAACTGGCTAGGTCATAGAAGGCAGAGAGTAGCAATGGAAGGATGCTTTTCTAATTGGAGGGCTGTGACTAGTGGTGTTCCTCAGGGATCAGTGCTGGGACCTTTGCTGTTTGTAGTATATATATTTATAAATGATTTCGAGGAAAATGTAACTGGTCTGATTAGTAAGTTTGCAGATGACACAAAGGTTGGTGAATTTGCGGATAGCGATGAGGACTGTCAGAGGATACAGTAGGATTTAGATTGTTTGGAGACTTGGGTGGAGAGATGGCAGATGGAGTTTAATCCGGACAAATGTGAGGTAATGCATTTTGGAAGGTCTAATGCAGGTAGGGAATATACAGTGAATGGTAGAACCCTCAAGAGTATTGAAAGTCAGAGAGATTTAGGTGTACAGGTCCACAGGTCACTGAAAGGGGCAACACAGGTGGAGAAGGTAGTCAAGAAGGCATACGGCATACTTGCCTTCATTGGCTGGGGCATTGAGTATAAGAATTGGCAAGTCATGTTGCAGCTGTATAGAACCTTAGTTAGGCCACACTTGGAGTATAGCGTTCAATTCTGGTCGCCACACTACCAGAAGGATGTGGAGGCTTTAGAGAGGGTGCAGAAGAGGTTTACCAGAATGTTGCCTGTTATGGAGGGCATTAGCTACGAGGAGCGGTTGAATAAACTCGGTTTGTTCTCACTGGAACGACGGAGGTTGAGGGGCGACCTGATAGAGGTCTACAAAATTATGAGGGGCATAGACAGAGTGGATAGTCAGAGGCTTTTCCCCAGGGTAGAGGGGTCAATTACTAGGAGGCATAAGTTTAAGGTGTGAGGGGCAAGGTTTAGAGTAGATTAAAAAAGACTTACGAGGCAAGTTTTTTTACACAGAGGGTAGTGGGTGCCTGGGACTCGCTACTGGAGGAGGTGGTGGAAGCAGGGATGATAGTGACATATAAGGGGCATCTTGACAAATACATGAATAGGATGGGAATAGAGGGATACGGACCAAGGAAGTATAGAAGATTCTAGTTTAGTCGGGCAGCATGGTCGGCACTGGCTTGGAGGGCCGAAGGGCCTAGTCCTGTGCTGTACTTTTCTTTGTTCTTGTTCTTTGAGAGTGTGCAAACTACACACGGACAGTGACCCAGAGCCGGGATCGAACCTGGAACCTCGGCGCCGTGAGGCAGCAGCGCTAACCACTGCTCCACCATGCTGCCCTACATCCCCTGTGCTGTTAGGGAGGGAATTCCAGGATGTTGCCCCAGGGACAGTGAAGGAACGGCAATATATTCCTAAGTCAGGGTGGTGTGTAACTTGGAAACGAACCTCCAGGTGATGAGGTCCAGCTATCTGCTGCTCTTGTCCTTCTAGATGGTAGTGGTTGTAGGTTTGCAAGGTGCTGTCTGAGGAACCTTTATGAGTTACTGCAGTGTATCTTGTAGATGGTATACACAGCTGCTACTGTTTGTCGGTGGTGGACGGTTTGAATGTTTATGGAAGGCGACGCAATCAATCAGGCTGCTTTGTCCTGGATAGTGTCGAGCTTCTTGAGTGTTGTTGGAGCTGCACTCATCCAGCAAAGTGGAGCGTATTCCATTACACTCCTGACTTGTGCTTGTAGATGTCTGGTGGACAGGCTTTGGGGCATCAGGTGGTGTGTTAGTCGCCGTAGGATTCCCAGCCTTTGACCTGCCCTGGGAGCTACAGTATCAATGTGACTAGTCCAGTTCAGTTTCTGATCAATGGTAACCCCCAGGATGTTGGTTGTGGGGGATTCAGCAATGAAAATGCCACTCAATGTCAAGGGGTGGTGGTTAGATCCTCTCTTGTAGGAGATGGTCATTGCCTGGCACTTGTGTAGCACGAATGTACCTTGCCACTTATTAGGCCAAGCTTGGATATTGTCCAGGTCTTACTGAATTTGGACATAGACTGCTTAGACTGCTTCATTATCTGAGGAGTTGAGAATGGTGCTGAACATTGTTTGTCGATGACTGCACATCATCAGTTCTCACCTTATGATTGAAGGGAGGTCATTGATGAAGCAGCTGAAGATGGTTGGGCCGAGAAAACTGTCCTGAGCAACTCCTGCAGTGAAGTCCTGGAGCTGAGATGATTGACCTCCAATCACCACAACCATCTTCCTTTGTGCCAGGTATGACTTCAACCAGTGGAGAGTTATCCCCTGATTCCCATTGGCTCCAGTTTAGTCAGGGCTCCTTGATGCTATACTCGGTCAAATGCTGCCTTGATGTCAAGGGGAGTCACTCTCACCTCATTTCTAGCATTCAGCTCTTTCGTCCAAGTTTAAACCAAGGCTGTAATGAGGTCAGGAGCTGAATGACCCTGGCGGAACCCAAACTGAGCGTCCAGGAGCAGGTTATTGCAGAATAAGTGCCACTTAATAGTAACTTTGATGACTCCTTCCATCACTTTGCAGTAGACCCACAGAGAAGTAATTGGCTGAGTTGGATTTGCCCTGTTTACTGTCCCCTTAAATGTCAGTCATCTCCTGGGGAAATCAGCCCTTCAATTGTGAACATTAGGAAAGAGACCATCCTTTTAGTCAGACAAATAAATGTGTCAAGCTGAGAGAGCAAAGGATGTCAATGTCTTTGAGAGAGAGAGAGAGAGAGACCTGGGCCAAGCTTTCCAGAGTCTGCAACCTCCGCGGATTCACTTTTTTTTCTACAGTTGCTGCAAGTGACCAATTGAAGGTGAGAATGAGAAAAAAAATGGAAAGGGAGAGGAAAGAAAGTGTTTTACTCACAGATGTTGGAGACAGGAGTCTGTGTGCAGCTCAAACTCATTCAGGGTTGGAGGAACAACAGCTTTGCTCGGCAGAAACCTCCATGTCCAGCTTCCGCATTGAGACAATGGGAGAGCTCTGATTGGCGGAGAAACAGAGTACTTCCGGTCCTCCAATCTTCCATTCGGTACAAATCAGCGGGATTGAGCTCACACTGCACATGCGCAGATTTCCCACTCCCCGAGCATTGCGCAGTCCTGGGTTGGGGAGGGGCTTCCCGCTCTGGCCGGAGCTGTCAGCCGGTTGCCTGGAAACCGTCTCGACGATGTGCTTGGGGAGAGGGAACAGATGGTGGGGGGGGTCGGCACCCGGGGTGGTGGCCGCGCGCCGGGCTTGAGCACTCAAATGCAGTGACGCCACTGCGGAACGGATTTATTCCTATTGGCTGGTTTAGAGGACGAGCTCCTTTGTGATGTCATAATGTGGAGGTTCGACAATGAGTTTCAGACGAAAACTTCCTCCTCTGGGCAACATCTGGGAGCAAATCAATGTCTCCCCCTTTCATAAGTTATAAGATATAGGAGCAGAATTAGGCCATTTGGCCCATCGAGTCTGCACTGCCATTCTATCATGGCTGTGCTCATCCTGGCTTTAATTCCACCGTACTGCCAGTTCTCCATTAACATTCAACCCATTAAAAATCTGTCTTCTCTAAATCTGGATTTAGCCCTTTACATAAATTGTGTGACATTCATGGAAGTTTGCCAACTGGAGCGTTATTCTCAGTTAAATTCAGCCCTCAGCTCCGTCGCTGCCTGTCATTGACATGAGCAATAGAGAGAGAGAAAGGTGCCCGAGGCTCAAATGGGAAGTCAAACCTTGTGACTCGAAACCAACACCTCAACATTTGTCAGTCAAATCCATGTTATTTATACTGGGGTTTTTATTATTACATTTAGGCACTGGAGGCAAAGCATGGGGGCTTTAAAGGGTAGCTTTCACTTTCTAACTTTGTATTGTCTAACAGTATCAGCCGTGGCTCAGTGGGCAGTTTTCTCACCTCTGAGTCAGAAGGCTGTAGGTTCAAGTCCCAGTTCAGGGACTGGAGGACAAAAATTACATCCAACATTCCTCCTTGCAGCACTGAGGGAGTGATGCACTGTCAGAACAGCCTTCTTTCAAATAAGATGTTCAACTGAGGCCCTGTCTATCCCTATCAGATGGATGTTAGAGATCCCACAGCCACTATTTTGAAGAACGGCAGGGGAGTTACCCCAGTGTCCTGGTCAATATTTATCCCTCAATCAACATCACTAAAAACAGATCACCTGCTCATTATCACATTGCTGTGTGTGGGATCTTGCTGTGTGTAAATTGATTGCCACGATTCCTACATTATAAAAAGTGATGACACTTCAAAGTACTTAATTGGCTATGAAGCACTTTGGGACGCCCTGTGGTTGTGAAAGGTGCTATAGAAATGCAAGGTTTTTAATTGAAGATACTGATCTTGTTATCGAGAACATAATTAATTTCAGCCACCCCCAACTTACCATTTAATAAATTCACTTTAGTTTGGACAGCATTTAAATCAATTAAGACAAAGGCAGATTTTTCTGGATAGTAAATACAAAAATAAGTTTATGAAAAGAAAAAGGTTTACTGGACTTTAAGGCATTGACTTTTCCAACTTCATGTGGGGGATCAGTCTGTAGAAGCGTAACCCTCTCTGGCTCCGTTGACAGTAATTCTTGTGGAATTCAACCTTGGAAGTCTGGCTCCTTCTTTGACAGTAATTTCCTTGGAACTCGGCCTCGGGAGTCTTCAGTACTTGGCCAGCAAGGAAGGCGTTCGGAACCTCTACTTTTATCACCAAAGTGACCATTACCTCATAACATGACAATTGGTCAATTTGGTCACTAGATTAATTGAATTGGATCCCCAATTACTGACACCACCTTCTCTCATTAACTTAGGCAGAAATACAATAGAACTGTTTCATACTGTCCTTTTATCTGCTTCTATCGAATCCCTTATTTTACAACATCATATGATGAGGTTAATATGACCTTGAAGGTCTCTCTTGCCAGTACTTTTACCTTCATTACACATTACTTTTTAAAAAATTTATAAATTTAGACTACCCAACTATTTTTCTCCAATTAAGGGCAATTTTGCATGGCCAATCCACCTATCCTGCACGATCTTTTTGGACTGTGGGGGTGTGACCCACGCAGACACGGGGAGAATGTGTAAACTCCACATGGACAGTGACCCTGGGCCGGGATCTAACCAGTTCTCGGCACCGTGAGGCAGCAGTGCTAACCACTGCACCACCATGCAGCCCAAAACATTCTTTACATATACAGCAATTAAGCTTTTTAAGAAATGTAGAGTACCCAATTCATTTTTTTCCAACAAAGGGGCAATTTAGCATGGCCAATCCACCTACCCTGCACATCTTTGAGTTGTGGGGGCGAAACCCATGCGAACACGGGGAGAATGTGCAAACTCCACACGGACAGTGAACCAGAGCTGGGATCGAACCTGGGACCTTGGCATTGTGAGGCAGCAGTGCTAACTGCTGTGCTACTCTGCTGCCCTGCTTTTGCATTTTTACAGCAAATCAAAATCAGTCTTTTATGAGAACTGCTGATTCATTGTTGATTCATTCATGGTAACTCAATTAAGGATCAATCATCTGTTACTGATTGGTGGATAAATAAAACAGTAATCTTTGGTCACTCCAAGGTACACTGGTTCAAAAAGACAGTTTGTGAAAGACAATAGCTTTATTTCTTACTCATCTTGATTGGATTCAACAAATAGCCTTGTGGTTGAGCCAGACATTGGCACAATTTAATGTTGTCTTTCTTGTCAAAATTATTGAAGAATTTATTTATTTCAACAATTAATGCTCACTCAGCAGCGTCGAAGTATTCACGTTTATACAGTATTAATTTCTAAAATAAAGATCTCGTCACACGTTAGAGTTTAACATGGCTTCTGTAGAAACCAACTATTTTCTAATACACCTGATAGGTAAAAGGTAGCTATTTAACGTGAATATTAAGCCCCAGTTTTAAATACCCATTTTAAATTAAGGATTTCAACACTCATAACCTCAGGTCATCTCAAAACATATAGCTTCAACAGAACAAAGACACAAAACAGCACGACACAGCATAATTCCATTATAGATTAAAACAGTACTTTTACTGAGCTCCATTGTTCTAACAAATACATTTGTAAGACAGTGTGACATTAAAACACAAGCCGTACCAGATATCATTCCAAGGACAGGGCAGGCACTAGTGTCCACAATGTGCAAAATAACGAAGTCAGCAGAAGTCGGACACTAGTGTCCACAATGTGCAAAATAACGAAGTCAGCAGAAGTCGGACACTAGTGTCCACAATGTGCAAAATAGCGAGGGCAGCACGGTAGCATTGTGCAAAATAGCGAGGGCAGCACGGTAGCATTGTGCAAAATAGCGAGGGCAGCACGGTAGCATTGTGGATAGCACAATTGCTTCAGAGCTCCAGAGTCCCAGGTTCGATTCCGGCTTGGGTCACTGTCTGTGCGGAGTCTGCACATCCTCCCCGTGTGTGCGTGGGTTTCCTCCGGGTGCTCCGGTTTCCTCCCACAGTCCAAAGATGTGCAGGTCAGGTGGATTGGCCATGATAAAATGCCCTTAGTGTCCAAAATTGCCCTTAGTGTTGGGTGGGGTTTCTGGGTTATGGGGATAGGGTGGAGGTGTTGACCTTGGGTAGGGTGCTCTATCCAAGAGCCGGTGCAGACACGATGGGCCGAATGGCCTCCTTCTGCACTGTAAATTCTATTATTCTAAGTCTAGTTTAAACTGGTTGTGATAATCGCACAGAATCGCATTCCATAACATACACAAGTATTCAGATATGAAACATTTAAAGCTAATGTTGCACATTGAAGATTGACAGCTAATCGTCAAATCACTCATTTGATTCTAACCTAAACCAATTGGTAGTACATAGCGGTGTAGATAGATGGCTAAAGACTGATATGATTTTGTATAACCGTGAGGGTCCGTCTGGCCCTCTTTATTCATGAATCATCTATACTTTGATCTAAATTATTCACTGTCTCTGTACTTTCACTTTTCCACTCTAACTCTTGAAGTAAATGCAAGCTGTTTTGCCGTAAGCAAGAAACCATTTCTGTATTATTTGAAAGTTAAATATACAGATCGATAGTTAGATCGATAGGTACACGGATAGATAGATAGACAGACAGACAGATAGATATATAGATCGATAGATAGATAGAAAGAATACTGCATTGATAAATAGATAGGTAGATAGAGAATAGGTATGTAGGTAGATAGATAGATAGATAAATAGATAGGTAGATAGATATATATATAGATAGATACAAGTGTACAAGTTGCTTCTCTTTAAGTCCTTTTCGCCAGCCGGACTTATTAGAGAATAAGATTTAAGTGATTCTCAATTGTAAACAAATAGAGGCAATAAACGATTCTTGTTTGCACCCGAGAAGCTTTAACTCAAATTTCTACTGAGTTTTAGTGTCGCAAGTGCCATAAATCCACATGGTAGATCTCTACAACTGGCGTAGTTTGGCAAAAGGGGAGGAGCCAGCCAAGAAGAAATCAGAAGACTGAAGAAAGACCAGAAGGATGGAAGACCCAAAGAAAAATGGCTAGACTGCGGTAAGAAATATCTTTTTCACCCATTAAAAGTCTTAAAGCCGCCTCAAGCAGTGCTTCGATCCCTAGAAAGGACCGTTTTATAGACTGTGTTAATTCAATCGGGTGCCGGTCGTTGAAACTACAATAAAACGGGACTGAAAGAATAGTTGCGCTAGTGGACACAGATACACAAACATAGTTGACGACCAAGAAATTGGGTGTAAGGCTGAGTTTATGGCGGACATGACTCCTAAAATAGATTCAGGACCTTCAGGTGGTAGAGAACTACTTCCCACAACGTCCAAGGGAGGTCGCGCTGTACCGGATGTCTCTATTGACGATATATTGGGTGATCTTAGATCTTTGATTTGTAGATAATTTGGACAGTCTGAAGTTGCAAGAAAGATTGAATCAAAATATGATATTCCCAAAGGACAGTGGTCCCTTGATAATATCAAGAAGGCATGGGGAAAAACCATATGCTTCAATAGAGGAAAACGTATGAAATGGTCTTTTGCAGTAACGGCACAGCTCCAAAAACATTAAAAGACAATCGCAAAAACTAAATTTGATCATGACCTTAAGTTCACTAAAGACCAACTAGCAGCAGTTGTTGAAGAATTACGCGATGCAAAATCTAAACTTGAACAATGTGATCAGATTAAAACATTATTGGAAAATGAAACTTTTAAAGTTCAACAACAATCATTTCAAATTGATGAACTTCAAAAGAAAGATACTGACTCAGAATCCAAACTTCAACAGTTAATATTTGGGCAGCACGGTAGCATTGTGGATAGCACAATTGCTTCACAGCTCCAGGGTCCCAGGTTCGATTCCGGCTTGGGTCACTGTCTGTGCGGAGTCTGCACATCCTCCCCGTGTGTGCGTGGGTTTCCTCCGGGTGCTCCAGTTTCCTCCCACAGTCCAAAGATGTGCGGGTTAGGTGGATTGGCCATGATAAATTGCCCTTAATGTCCAAAATTGGTCTTAGTGTTGGGTGGGGTTACTGGGTTATGGGGATAGGGTGGAGGTGTGGACCTTGGGTAGGGTGCTCTTTCCAAGAGCCGGTGCAGACTCGATGGGCCGAATGGCCTCCTTCTGCACTGTAAATTCTATGATCTATCATCTTAATACCAGAAAATGATGGTCTTAAAAGTCAAAATTGCCAGTTACTTGAGGAAAAATGTATTCTGGAAAGTGACATGGACACCATGAAATGTCATAACAAATTACTGACACACAAATTAATAGATCAAAAGCCTTCAAATCTGTCTTTAATAAATCAGCTGAACTCTCCAAAGCAAACAGCGCCACCAACGGGAAGAGTTGAAATGATTTTAACTAAGGTCCAAGATATACCAGTGATATCTAAACCAAATCCTACATTATTGCAAGCTGCTACTGACATGAAAACAATGAATACACTGATCGAAGTTCCACAGGGGGAGTCTGGCAAAATGAACTATCTGTCAAGGACACTTTTACCCCAGAACAAACCTAATTCTTACTCTGAGATCGACCACGAAATGCTGCTGGCACCGATCCAAAAGCCTCTCATGGCAGTTTTAATAGACTGTGAGATTTTTAAACAAGAAAAGCCTATTCAGTTAAGCAACGAGCCTCATGGCAAACAAAGTGTAACACAACTTAACCCATTAAGCACCAAACAGCTTGGAGTTGAAGTGATCAAGACAACAGCCTGGGTTTTAAACCATTTAAAAGATCTATCAAAAACCCATTTTGTCACTGGTTTAAAACCAGAACTGTCTGCAGCTTGAAACTTGATCCTACCCAGACCTCAGTCCGAAACCGCCTCTCCTCCTCCGTTACCGATAAATCTGTCCAGAAGAGATATGAAATTCCTTTCTCATGTTGAAGATGGCCATTTTGCGAGTTACAGATTTCATGATTACAAACTGGTCTACGATGAAGGCCCGCCTCCTGGCTACAGGGATACGCCCCAAGTCATGTATCGCTAAAAGTTGCCAGGAACTGTTAACTTGAGAAAACTGTCAATATTTTGAATGTTGCTTTATTAATTTGAAGAAATTAACAAATCCTGTTAGCAGTGCTTCTTTTAACAGAATCAATGAATTTATCTACACGAAACCAAGTTCATTCAGCGCAAGATTGGTTCAGTCATATATTTAATAAGTTGTGTTTGATATTTTAAAATAAATGTTTAAAATTAGCTTGAAAATTAAAACTTCAGACAATGGGTAAGCTGTTTTTAAGGAAAGTAACTCTGATTAAAAGCAAATCCATGGAGAGAACACATCGTTCTAAGACACTTGATAACGGGAATTTGGCAGCAATCCGACTTTTACTCCCAGTCCATTTGAGTGACATATATAAAAAACGTTTAGAGATGCAAATAGCATCATTTCAAGTTATCCACCCACTATACGTCCATTTTTGTTTCTGCAGGAAAATTAACCCTTTCAACAGGCTTTTGTGCATAATCCAGAAGATGTCAAAGACTTGACAACTCACATCCAATACAAAGTTTTTAAAAAACTTTTTTTTTTAATAAACATTTTATTGAGGTATTTCTTTGGCATTTCAACAACAAAATCAACAACATACATAACAAGAAAAATATAAACATAGTGCAAATTCCACCTTCCTCTCCCACAGGTCTTGCCATTACTTACCCCCCGAACCTACATGAACCTAACCCCCTCCCTCCCCCTCCCCCCCTTTCTGCTGACGATTAGTTCTCTGCGAGGAAGTCGATGAATGGTTGCCACCTCCGGGCGAACCCAGCAGAGACCCTCTCATGGAACACTTAATTTTCTCCAGTCAGAGGAAGCCAGCCATGTCCGAAAGCCAGGTCTCCGATTTTGGGGGCTTTGAGTCCCTCAATGCCAACAATATCCGCCTCCGGGCTACCAGGGAAGCAAAGGCCAGAACATCCGCCTCTCTCTCCTCCTGGATTCCCGGATCAAGCGACACCCCAAAAATCGCCACCTCTGTACTCATTGACACCCTCATATTTAATACTGTGGACATGGCATCGGCAAACCCCTGCCAAAATTCCCTCAGTTTTGGACATGCCCAGAACATATGGACATGATTCGCTGGCCCCCCCCACCCCGCGCATTTTGCACACCTGTCCTCCACCCCATCCGGGCCGCTGTCATGTCAGCCCGGTGAACAACCTGAAATTGGATAAGGCTGAGCCTGGCACACGTTGCAGTAGGATTGACCCTTCCTAACACGTCAGCCCAGAAGCCCTCCTCTATCTCTCCCCCCAGCTCCTCCTCCCACTTTTGCTTCAGCTCCTTGGTTTGCGTCTCCTCCGAACCCATAAGCTCTCTATATATGTCCGAGACGCTCCCCTCCCCTATCCATCCTCTAGAGACCACCCTATCCTGAATCCCCCTTCGCGGCAGGAGTGGGAAGGTTGGTACCTGCTTCCGCAAAACATCCCGTACCTGTAAATATTGGAATTCATTTCCCCCAGCCAATGCAAACTTCTCCTCCAGCGCCCTCATACTCGGGAAGCTACCTTCCAAGAACAAGTCCCCCATCCTCTCAATCCCCGTTCTCCGCCAAATTCAGAACCCCCCGTCCATCCTCCCCGGGGCAAACCGATGGTTGTCGCAGATTGGGGACCACACCGATGCCCCCTCTGCTCCCACATGTCTCCTCCACTGCCCCCAGACTCTCAGGGCTGCCACCACCACTGGACAGGTGGAGTACCGCGCCAGCGGGAACGGCAGGGGCGCTGTCACCAATGCCCCTAAACTTGTGCCCTTACATGAAGCCGCCTCCATGCGCACCCACGCCGGCTCACCCCCCCACCAACCACCTCCGAATCATGGCTATGTTAGCCGCCCACTAGTAATTGCTGAAAGTCCCCCCGACTCCGCTCGAGTATTACCCTCTTCACCCACGGTGACTTGCCACCCCCACACAAAGCCCACGATAATCATACTGATCCGCTTAAGAAAGGACCGCAGGATGAAGATGGGGAGGCACTGGAAAACAAACAGGAACCTCGGGAGGACCATCATTTTTGCGACCACCCTACATGCCAGAAAAAACGGGGGCTTGTCCCATCTCCGGAAATCCTCTTTCATCTGGTCCACCCACCGGGCCAGGTTCAATTTGTGTAGCCTGTCCCAATCCCTCGCCACCTGAATACCCAAGTACCTAAAACTGTCCCCTGTCTCTAAACGGCAGTTCCCCCAGTCGCCTCTCCTGACCTCTCGCCTGAACCACAAACAACTCGCTCTTTCCCATATTAAGCTTGTACCACGAAAACCGGCCGAATTCCCCTAAGATTCCCATAATTTTCCCCATCCCCTCCATTGGGTCTGAGACATACAGCAGTAGATCATCCGCATACAGCGAGACTCTGTGCTCCACCCACCCCGGACCAACCCCTTCCAGCCCCTTGAGGCCCTCAGAGCAATTGCCAGTGGCTCTATCGTCAGCACAAACAGCAGTGGGGAGAGGGGACATCCCGGTCTCATCCCCCGGTGTAGCCTGAAATATTCTGAAGTCGTCCTGTTTGTCCGTACACGAGCTACCGGAGCCTGGTACCTAACCCAGTCAACAAAGCCCCTTCCAAACCCGAACCGCTCCAGCACCTCCCATAAGTAATCCCACTCGACCCGGTCGAAGGCTTTTTCCGCGTTCATCGCAACCACCAGTTCAACTTCCCTACCTTCCAGGGGCATCATGATCATGTTTAGCAACCTTCTTACTTTGTCCCCCAGCTGCCTATTTTTAACGATTCCTGTCTGATCCTCACCTATAACGTCCGGTACACAGTCCTCAATCCTAGAGGCCAGAATTTTGGCATCCACGTTCTGCAAGGCTATCGGTCTATAAGAACCATACAACTCCGGTCTTTGTCCCTTTTCAGAATGAGAGAGATCATGGCCTGTGACATCGTCTGGGGTAAAACCCCTCTTTCCTTGGCCTCGTTAAAGACCTTCAACAGTACAGGCCCCAATATTCTGGAGAACTTTTTATAGAACTCGATTGGGTACCCGTCCGGTCCCGGGGCCTTACCCGACTGCATGCCCTTCAAACCCTCCACTATCTCCTCCAGCCCTTCTACCAGCTCCCCATCCACCTTCGGGGAAGTCAACCCATCCAAACAGTGCCTCATCCCGTCCAGCCCCGCAGGGGGTTCCGACCTATACAACCTACTATAAAAGTCCCGAAAGGTCTTGCTCACTCCTGCCGAGTCCCCGAGTTCCCATCCCCGTCAACAACTTTCCCTATTTCCCTAGCTGCCTCTCTCTTTCTGAGCTGCTGTGCAAGCATCCTACTGGCCTTCTCCCTATGCTCGTAAATCGCCCCCTTCGCCTTTCTGATCTGCTCCACTGCCCTTCCTGTGGTTAACAAACCAAATTCCGCCTGCAGCCTCCGGCGTTCCCTTAACAGCCCTGCCTCTGGAGCCTCCGCATGCCTCCTATCCACTCGCAGAATCTCTTTTACCAGTCGGTCCGTTTCTGCCCTATCCGTCCTGTCCCTGTGAGCCCAGATCGAGATCAGCTCTCCTCTCACCACTGTCTTCAGCGCTTCCCAGACCACCGCTGCTGAGACCTCCCCCGTGTCGTTTACCTGCAGGTAGTTCAGCATGCACTTCCTCAGCCTCTCGCACACCAACAGCCCCACATCCAACCTCCATTGCGGGCGCTGCTTGCTATCCATAGTGACCTGTCCATCCAGCGCAGAGCATGGTCCGAGATCGTAATCGCCGAATAACCCGTGTCCACCACCCCCGCCATCAGAGCCCTGCCCACAACAAAGAAATCTATTCGGGAATACACCCCGTGTACGTGGGAGAAAGAAGAAAATTCCTTGGCCCTCAATTGCCTAAATCTCCATGCCCCCCCCCCCCATCTGCTCCATGAACCCTTTCAGCTCCTTTGCCATTGCTGGCACCTTGCCCGTTCTCGAGCATGACCGGTCCAGGCCTGGATCAATAACCGTGTTGAAATCCCCACCCCTAATCAGCCTGTGCGATTCCAGGTCTGGAATCTTCCCCAGCACCCTCTTTATAAAATCCCCATCGTCCCAATTTGGTGCGTATACGTTGACCAGCACTACCTTCATCCCCTGCAGCTTGCCACTAACCATGATATATCGACCTCCCACATCCGAGACTATCCTCCCGCCTCAAATGCCACCCGCTTGTTAATCAGAATCGCAGCCCCTCTTGTCTTTGAATCCAGCCCCGAGTGGAAAACCTGATAACCCAACCTTTCCTCAACCTGACCTGATCCACTACTTTAAGATGTGTCTCCTGCAGCATCACATCCACCTTCAGTCTCCTCAGGTGCGCAAACACACGTGCCCTCTTTACCGGCCCATTTAGCCCCTGGACATTCCAGGTGACCAGCCTAGTTGGGGGGCAAAGGGCCCCCCCCCACAAAGGGGCAAAGGCCCAACCACCTCCCGCCGGTCAGCCATCCCCTTTCTTGGGCCCGCCTCTAGCCCATGCGCCACACCAGCTATAAGCCTTCTTAACACCTGTTTCAACCTGCCTTGCCACCTTCAGAGAATTATGGACTAGAATGAGCTGGAAGCTCATTCTTCCAGCGGAGCGGGCAGAGAGTGTTAGGGAACTGGAGCTGGATGAACTGAGGTTCATTCGGGAAGCTGAGGGGATGATAGATAGAAGCAACAGGGACATAGTTACACCTGAGAACAAAGGTAACTGGGTAACTGTTCGAGGTGGGAAGAGGAGGATGCAGTCAGTGCAGGGATCCACCGTGGTCGTTCCTCTCAACAATTAGTATACCACTTTGGATACTGTTGGGGGGTATTACCTAGCAGGGGTAGGCTGCAGTGACCGGGTCTCTGGCACGAGGTCCGGTTCTGGGGCTCAGAAGGGAAGAGGAGAGATTAGGAGAGCAGTAGTTATAGGGGACTCAATAGTTAGAGGTACAGACAGGCGGTTCTGTGGGCACGAGCGAGACTCTTGGATGGTTTGTTGCCTCCCGGGTGCCAGGGTCCATGACGTCTCGGATCGTGCCTTCAGGATCCTTAAGGGGGAGGGGGAGCAGCCAGAAGTCGTGGTGCACATTGGTACCAACGACGAAGGTAGGAAAAGGGGTGTGGATGTAACAAACAACTTTAGGGAGTTATGCTGGAAGTTAAAAGCCAGGACAGACAGAGTTGTCATCTCTGGTTTGTTGCCGGTGCCACGTGATAGCGAGGCTAGGAATAGGGAGAGAGTGCAGTTGAACACATGGCTGCAGGAATGGTGTAAGAGGGAGGGCTTCAGGTATTTGGATAATTGGAGTGCATTCTGGGGAAGGTGGGACCTGTACAAGCAGCACGGGTTGCATCTGAACCAGAGGGGCACCAATATCTTGGGATGGAGGTTTTCTAGTACTCTTCGGGAGGGTTTAAACTAATTTGGCAGGGGAATGGGAACCGGATTTGTAGTCCAGCAACTAAGGTAGCCAATGTTCAGGACGCCAAAGTATGTAGTGAGGCAGTGGGGAAGGTAACACTGACAAAGGAGAGTACTTGCAAACACGGAGATGGGTTGAAGTATGTATACTTCAACGCAAGAAGCATCAGGAATAAGGTGGGTGAACTTAAGGCATGGATAGGTACTTGGGACTACGATGTGGTGGCCATCACGGAAACTTGGATAGAAGAGGGGCAGAAATGGTTGTTGGAGGTTCCTGATTATAGATGTTTCAATAAGATTAGGGGGGTGGCATTGTTAATTAGAGATAGTATAACAGCTGCAGAAAGGCAGTTCGAGGAGGATCTGCCTACTGAGGTAGTATGGGTTGAAGTCAGAAATAGGAAAGGAGCAGTCACCTTGTTGGGAGTTTTCTATAGGCCCCCCCAATAGCAGCAGAGATGTGGAGGAACAGATTGGGAAACAGATTTTGGAAAGGTGCAGAAGTCACAGGGTAGTAGTCATGGGTGACTTCAACTTCCCAAAAATTGAGTGCAAACTCTTTAGATCAAATAATTTGGATGTGGTGGTGTTTGTGCAGTGTGTCCAGGGAGCTTTCCTGACACAGTATGTAGATTCTCCGACCAGAGGAGAGGCCATATTGGATTTGGTACTTTGAAATGAACCGGGGCAAGTGATAGATTTGTTAGTGGGGGAGCATTTTGGCGATAATGGCCACAATTCTGTGACTTTCCCTTTAGTAATGGAGAGGGATAGGTGTGTGCAACAGGGCAAGGTTTACAATTGCGGGAAGGGTAAATACGATGCTATCAGACAAGAACTGAAGTGCATAAGTTGGGAACATGGGCTGTCAGGGAAGCACACAATTGAAATGTGGAACTTGTTCAAGGAACAGATACTACGTGTCCTTGATATGTATGTCCCTGTCAGGCAGGGAAGAGATGGTCGAGTGAGGGAACCATGGTTGACAAGAGAGGTTGAATGTCTTGTTAAGTGGAAGAAGGATACTTATGTAAGGCTGAGGAAACAAGGTTCAGACAGGGCGCTGGAGGGATACAAGATAGCCAGGAGAGAACTGAAGAAAGGGATTAGGAGAGCTAAGAGAGGGCATGAAAAATCTTTGGCGGGTAGGATCAAGGAAAACCCCAAGGCCTTTTACACATATGTGAGAAATATGAGAATGACTAGAGCGAGGATAGGTCCGATCAAGGA
This sequence comes from Scyliorhinus torazame, assembly GCF_047496885.1. Taxonomy (NCBI): domain Eukaryota; kingdom Metazoa; phylum Chordata; class Chondrichthyes; order Carcharhiniformes; family Scyliorhinidae; genus Scyliorhinus; species Scyliorhinus torazame. The sequence goes on from NC_092711.1 coordinate 144,927,844, forward strand.
CAGTAGCGGGAGATTGTGTATTGAGTCTGAAGAGAGGTCTTGAACGAGTACTTTTCTTCAGTATTTACAAATGAGAGGGGCCATATTGTTGGAGAGGAGACACTTGTTAGGAAGGAAGATGTGTTGGGCATTTTGAAAAACTTGAGGATAGACAAGACCCCCGGGCCTGACGGGATATATCCAAGGATTCTATGGGAAGCAAGAGATGAAATTGCAGAGCCGTTGGCAATGATCTTTTCAGCCTGACTGTCAACAGGGGTGGTACCAGGGGATTGGAGAGTGGCAAATGTCGTGCCCCTGTTCAAAAAAGGGAATAGGGATAACCCTGGGAATTACAGGCCAGTTAGTCTTACTTCGGCGGTAGGCAAAGTAATGGAAAGGGTACGGAGGGATAGGACTTCTGAGCATCTGGACACTGCTTCATTAGGGATAGTCAGCACGGATTTGTGAGGGGTAGGTCTTGCCTCACAAGTCTGATTGAATTCTTTGAGAAGGTGACCAAGCACGTGGATGAAGGTAAAGCAGTGGATGTAGTGTACATGGATTTTAGTAAGGCATTTGATAAGGTTCCCCATGGGAGGCTTATGCAGAAAGTAAGGAGGCATGGGATAGTGGGAAATTTGACCAGTTGGATAACGAACTGGTTAACTGATAGAAGTCAGAGAGTGGTGGTGGATGGCAAATATTCAGCCTGGAGCCCAGTTACCAGTGGCGTACCGCAGGGATCAGTTTTGGGTCCTCTGCTGTTTGTGATTTTCATTAATGACTTGGATGAGGGAGTTGAAGGGTGGGTCAGTAAATTTGCAGACGATACGAAGATTGGTGGAGTTGTGGATAGTGAGGAGGGCTGTTGTCGGCTGCAACGAGACATAGATAAGATGCAGAGCTGGGCTGAGAAGTGGCAGATGGAGTTTAACTCTGAAAAGTGTGAGGTTGTCCATTTTGGAAGGACAAATATGAATGCGGAATACAGGGTTAATGGTAGGGTTCTTGGCAATGTGGAGGAGCAGAGAGGTCTTGGGGTCTATGTTCATAGATCTTTGAAAGTTGCCACTCAAGTGGATAGAGCTGTAAAGAAGGCCTATGGTGTGCTAGTGTTCATTAGCAGAGGAATTGAATTTAAGAGCCGTGAGATGATGATGCAGCTGTACAAAACGTTGGTAAGGCCACATTTGGAGTACTGTGTGCAGTTCTGGTCGCCTCATTTTAGGAAGGATGTGGAAGCTTTGGAAAAGGTGCAAAGGAGATTTACCAGGATGTTGCCTGGAATGGAGAGTAGGTCTTACGAGGAAAGGTTGAGGATGATAGGCCTTTTCTCATTAGAACGGAGAAGGATGAGGGACGACTTGATAGAGGTTTATAAGATGATCAGGGGAATAGACAGAGTCGACAGTCAGAGACTTTTTCCCCAGGTGGAACAAACCATTACAAGGGGACATAAATTTAAGCTGAATGGTGGAAGATATAGGGGGGATGTCAGAGGTAGGTTCTTTACCCAGAGAGTAGTGGGGGCATGGAATGCATTGCCTGTGGAAGTAGTTGTGTCGGAAACTTTAAGGACCTTCAAACGGCTACTGGATAGGTACATGGATTACGGTAGAATGAGGGGGTGTAGATTAATTTGTTCTTAATCTAGGACAAAAGTTCGGCACAACATCGTGGGCCGAAGGGCCTGTTCTGTGCTGTATTTTCCCATGTTCTATGTTCTAACCCCAAGGTCCCTCTGCTCCTGCACTCCCCTCAAAGTTGTACCATTGACCTTATATTGTCTCCCCATGTTTCTTCGACCAAAATGCATTACCTCACATTTTACTGCATTGAAGTTCTACTGCCAGGTGTCTGCCCATTTGGCCAACTTATCAATGTCCCTCTGAAGTCGCTCAGCGTCATCCTCACAATTCACTATTCTCCTTAGCTTAGTATCATCTGCCCACTATAGGCCCAATATACACTCAGACTCGCATCACAAGGACCAATTTATTGACACTTTGCTGGTGAGCTAAGTATAATGAGAAAATCCATAAGATTCACACCACCCTCAGTGAATCCAAGTAAAATTCACTTAGATAGCACAGGGTTCAGTTTTACAAGATCCAAGTATAATGAGAACATCTTTTCCCCCGCAGAGAGTAGGTCTAAAATGCATTGTCTGAGAATGTGGTGATGCAGGTTCAAACGATGCAACCAAAAGGATTGTTATTTGAAAAGCAGCAATTTGCCAAGTTATGGGGAGAAGGCAGGAGAATGGCATTAATTGAAATGTCCATTCTGAGAGATAGTACTGACATAATGGCCCAAATAGCCTTCTTCTGTGTTGTATCAATGATGTGATTGGATGATATGGTCTCCAATGCAAATACACACTTTCTTAAATGTGCAATCTAATACTGCACCCAGTACTCCAGATGTGATCTATAAAAGTCCTGCACATCTTTATTCCTGTACTCCAATTCCCTTGCAACAAAGGCCAACATGCCATTTGCCTTTCGAATTGTTTGCTGTATTTTCACGCTAACTTTCTGTGTTCCTTGTCCCAGCATTCCCCAGTCCTAATGAACATCAAAACATACAAATTTCTCATCTCTTCACAAATATATTACTGTTCTTTTCTGACAACCAAAGTAAATAACTTCACACTTTCCTAAATGATACTCCATCTGCTATCTTGTTGCCCACTCCATTTACCTGTCCATGTCTCTTTGCAGTTTCCATACCCACCCACAGCTTACCTTTCCACTGAGCTTTGTATCATCAGAAAACTTGCACATTGTAATAATTCCAGGATGAGCGGAGTGAAAGGCCAAACGGGTTTATTTTAAACTGAAAATAAAACCGCTATCGCAGCACAAAACAAACGTCACAGCCCTGGACTATCGGCAACTGTCGGTCTGGTTCTGGGGGCTACATTTAAAGATCTGAACGAACCCCAGTGGGGCCAGCCTCCGCCCACTCACTACGGGAACTTGAATTCTACAAATCAGCGATCCCCCGTGGTCCTCGTGAGGTTTATCACACATACGTTACTCTGTCTCTTTTTCTAAGTAATAATATAAATGTAAATAGCCGAGACCCAGCACTGATTCTTGTGGTACGGAACGTTTACTGTCTGCCAACTTGGAAATGCTCTCCATATGCCCAGTTTCTGATTACTATTCTAACCAATCCTCAAACCATCTTGCCCCCAACTCCGTGAGCCCTTATTATGCCTTTTTACCATTTCTGTGCCACTTTATCAAATGCAGTTTGGAAATACAGTAGATTACATCTACTGTTCTTTATCTCACCTGTTATTTACATCCTCTAAAGAACTCGAATAACGTTGACTTACAGGGTTTCCTTTGGTAAAACCGTGTTGACTTGTTCTAATCATACAATACAAATTGCACTGTTAAGACTTCCTTAATAATTGATTCCAGAATTGTAACAACAACTGATGACATTTAGCAAGGACAGGAGGTAGGAAACATTGGCTGGGTGGCTCTGTTAATCAATGGTGGTATTAGCACAGTAGAGAGGGAAGACAACGTACAGGAAAAGGGTTTTGTGTAGCGATCAGAAATGATGAATGCCAGAAGTCATTGTGGGAGTGGTGGCCAGGCCGCCTAACAGGACCCAAACCATACACGGAGTATAAAGGAAGAAATACTGGGAGCTTGACAAGAAGGTTACAGACATTGGGCGGTATTAAGAGACCGAAGACAGTTACTGGGATGGAGAGGGGTTTATGGCTATTGGGGATTTCAGACAAAGGGGAGCATTTGAAAGCAATTGAGGAGATACAACAATAGTGAGTATTTTTAGAGGCTGGGGAAGATTACAGCTCTGTGGGCAACGTGGGGAAACAGAGGATTTTACGGGAGATAGGGAAGGTTGGAGGGGCTGGAGGAGATTACAGAGGTAGGTAGGGTTGTCGGGACTGTAGGGTTATAGGATTTGAAGGAGATTGCTGAGATAGGATGTGCTATCTCAGAGGAGAGCTACAAGAGAATACACATAGCAGGCAGGAAGAGCTTAAAACTGGGGGTGTTCTTACAGTATTGCAGATGTTGTACCGGTTGTAGGAGGTGCAGAATATTACAAAGATAGAGAGGGTTATAGTCTCTGAATGAGATTACAGAAATAGGGACAGTTATAGGGATTGGTGGATTTTACAGAGCTAGGAAGGGTTGTAGGAGCTGGAGGATATAGGTTGTAGCCATGAATGATGAACGCAGATCAGAAGGGCCGTAGGTTTGGAGAATCTTAAAGAGAAATGGAGGGATCAAGGGGTGAAAATGTTAATTGATTGGGAGGGTTGTAGTGGTTGGAGTTGGGAACAGAGATCGATGGTCTGGAGGTGGTAATAGAGATAGGGGGCGGAGTTCTCCATTCCTGAGGCTAAGTGCCGGTGCCAACGGAGGATCTGCAGATTTTTGACGATGGAAAAATTGGCACGAACCCCTCAACGATTCCGGTCCCGGGGAGAGGCTAGCACCAGCATCACGTGGAGCACCCATGGATCGTGCAAGAGTAAAAACAACAGGGTTGTGGTGATGGGAGACTTCAACTTCCCCAATATTGACTGGGACTCACTTAGTGCCAGGGGCTTAGACGGGGCAGAGTTTGTAAGGAGCATCCAGGAGGGCTTCTTAAAACAATATGTAAACAGTCCAACTAGGGAAGGGGCGGTACTGGACCTGGTATTGGGGAATGAGCCCGGCCAGGTGGTAGATGTTTCAGTAGGGGAGCATTTCGGTAACAGTGACCACAATTCAGTAAGTTTTAAAGTACTGGTGGACAAGGATAAGAGTGGTCCGAGGATGAATGTGCTAAATTGGGGGAAGGCTAATTATAACAATATTAGGCGGGAACTGAAGAACATAGATTGGGGGCGGATGTTTGAGGGCAAATCAACATCTGACATGTGGGAGGCTTTTAAGTGTCAGTTGAAAGGAATACAGGACAGGCATGTTCCTGTGAGGAAGAAAGATAAATACGGCAATTTTCGGGAACCTTGGATGACGAGTGATATTGTAGGCCTCGTCAAAAAGAAAAAGGAGGCATTTGTCAGGGCTAAAAGGCTGGGAACAGACGAAGCCTGTGTGGCATATAAGGAAAGTAGGAAGGAACTTAAGCAAGGAGTCAGGAGGGCTAGAAGGGGTCATGAAAAGGCATTGGCAAATAGGGTTAAGGAAAATCCCAAGGCTTTTTACACTTACATAAAAAGCAAGAGGGTAGCCAGGGAAAGGGTTGGCCCACTGAAGGATAGGCAAGGGAATCTATGTGTGGAGCCAGAGGAAATGGGCGAGGTACTAAATGAATACTTTGCATCAGTATTCACCAAAGAGAAGGAATTGGTAGATGTTGAGTCTGGAGAAGGGGGTGTAGATAGCCTGGGTCACATTGTGATCCAAAAAGACGAGGTGTTGGGTGTCTTAAAAAATATTAAGGTAGATAAGTCCCCAGGGCCGGATGGGATCTACCCCAGAATACTGAAGGAGGCTGGAGAGGAAATTGCTGAGGCCTTGACAGAAATCTTTGGATCCTCGCTGTCTTCAGGGGATGTCCCGGAGGACTGGAGAATAGCCAATGTTGTTCCTCTGTTTAAGAAGGGTGGCAGGGATAATCCCGGGAACTACAGGCCGGTGAGCCTTACTTCAGTGGTAGGGAAATTACTGGAGAGAATTCTTCGAGACAGGATCTACTCCCATTTGGAAGCAAATGGACGTATTAGTGAGAGGCAGCACGGTTTTGTGAAGGGGAGGTCGTGTCTCACTAACTTGATAGAGTTTTTCGAGGAGGTCACTAAGATGATTGATGCAGGTAGGGCAGTAGATGTTGTCTATATGGACTTCAGTAAGGCCTTTGACAAGGTCCCTCATGGTAGACTAGTACAAAAGGTGAAGTCACACGGGATCAGGGGTGAACTGGCAAGGTGGATACAGAACTGGCTAGGCCATAGAAGGCAGAGGGTAGCAATGGAGGGATGCTTTTCTAATTGGAGGGCTGTGACCAGTGGTGTTCCACAGGGATCAGTGCTGGGACCTTTGCTCTTTGTAGTATATATAAATGATTTGGAGGAAAATGTAACTGGTCTGATTAGTAAGTTTGCAGACGACACAAAGGTTGGTGGAATTGCGGATAGCGATGAGGACTGTCTGAGGATACAGCAGGATTTAGATTGTCTGGAGACTTGGGCGGAGAGATGGCAGATGGAGTTTAACCTGGACAAATGTGAGGTAATGCATTTTGGAAGGGCTAATGCAGGTAGGGAATATACAGTGAATGGTAGAACCCTCAAGAGTATTGAAAGTCAAAGAGATCTAGGAGTACAGGTCCACAGATCACTGAAAGGGGCGACACAGGTGGAGAAGGTAGTCAAGAAGGCATACGGCATGCTTGCCTTCATTGGCCGGGGCATTGAGTATAAGAATTGGCAAGTCATGTTGCAGCTGTATAGAACCTTAGTTAGGCCACACTTGGAGTATAGTGTTCAATTCTGGTCGCCACACTACCAGAAGGATGTGGAGGCTTTAGAGAGGGTGCAGAAGAGATTTACCAGAATGTTGCCTGGTATGGAGGGCATAAGCTATGAGGAGCGGTTGAATAAACTCGGTTTGTTCTCACTGGAACGAAGGAGGTTGAGGGGCGACCTGATAGAGGTATACAAAATTATGAGGGGCATTGACAGAGTGGATAGTCAGAGGCTTTTCCCCAGGGTAGAGGGGTCAATTACTAGGGGGCATAGGTTTAAGGTGAGAGGGGCAAAGTTTAGAGTAGATGTACGAGGCAAGTTTTTTACGCAGAGGGTAGTGGGTGCCTGGAACTCACTACCGGAGGAGGTAGTGGAGGCAGGGACGATAGGGACATTTAAGGGGCATCTTGACAAATATATGAATAGGATGGGAATAGAAGGATACGGACCCAGGAAGTGTAGAAGATTGTAGTTTAGTCGGGCAGTATGGTCGGCACGGGCTTGGAGGGCCGAAGGGCCTGTTCCTGTGCTGTACATTTCTTTGTTCTTTGTTCTTTGTTCTTTGTGCAGAAACCGGCTGGAGAATGGCCGGGTCCCGGTCCGCCCATGCGCAGGGCTGACAAGCTGCACCGGTCGTGCTGGAAAACATGCCGCCGGCCGTGCTGGACTGCATACCCACCCACCTCAACCCCACAGCCCACCCCCTGGCCACCCCCCACCACTCCCTCCAGCCCTAGCAGACGCCCCCGGCCAGAGGCACGGATCCTGGCCCAATGTGGCGGCGCAGGACACTGCTCGCAGCCGGCACACCAGGTTCACGACCGCTGGGACCACACGTGGCCCGTGCCGTTTGGAACTGGGCCCATCGGAGACGGATCATCGCGGGTGGGCCGGCTGATGATGTGGCAACGGCCTTGCGACTGTGCGTGCCATGCATCCCAATGACGCCAATTTGGAGGGGGCGAAGCATCGTGAACCAGCGTCAAACCGGCGCCTGCCCCGACTCTGGCGTCGGAAGCCATTCTCCACCCGATAGCGAATCCCAATTTTGGCGTCGGGCTATAGAGAATTCCGCCCAGGGAGTGTAATAAGGGCTGAAGAAGCTGACGCAGTTGTTGAGGATCGTTGGCTCTGTATCAAGTTACAGTTATGGGGAGGGTTGCAAGAGCTGAGGATAAAATCAGGGGTTGGAGAATATTAGAGAGACATTAAAAAACATCCACTAAAGAGGCAATTGAGCGCGGCCAATCCACCTGCCCTGCACAGCTTTTAGTTGTGGGGATGAGACCCACACTGACACGGGGAGAATGTGCAAACCCCACACAGGTAGTGACCCGGGGCCAGGATCGAACCCAGGTCCTTGGCTCTGTGAGGCAGCAGCAGTGTGTTAGAGAGAATTGGTCATTAGGACAGGAGGCAGCTTGTCCAGATCTGACAGAGGGAGGGGCACAAGTGTTCAGAAGTGGGAGCACACTGAGAACAGTCACACTGCCACAGGCCATTACTCCATTTTCATCATCGGACCTGGCTGCACTTCCTCGCAAGTCAAGACTGGGATGTGATTGGATATATTTCAGTGCGGTGTTGAACCATCAAGGTGAGGCTTTGCTCAATCCACTGCAAAGTGGTAATCTAATTGTGAGGGTCATTGGTCTCGATACACTCGGGGGGGTGGGGAGGGGGTACCACCCTGGATGGCCGGCACTGTCAGATGAGGAGCCTGCAGGAGAATGGACATATGTGGTCAGTGGGAGGGATGGGTCAGGCTGTATGGCATTAACAACTCACGTGTGACAGGTCATCTGGGTGAGGGCCGGTGGAACGGAGATCTCTGCGGCAACCTCTACGTCGATGACAGATCTGTCCACAGCAGCCCCGGCGACCTCCGGGGCCTGTTCCTCGTAGGAGGTGAGGACTCTGATATCCGACACCCCACCGCCTGTCTGGGAATTCTCCCATCTGTTGTGGGCCAACTTCTCCTGCCTCATACTGTGGGTGACAACCTCCTTCCCACCTCAGGGAACAGCGTGTCCTACCTCTCCTCCATGGCATCCAGTAAAAGCTCGAGCTCTGTATCCGTGAATCTTGGGGCCTGCTTTGGCATTGCACTAGTGCCACGTGGTGTGAGTGCTGCCACATTAGCATGTCCTAAATGGCTCCGGCAGTCACGCCCCCATCAGGACCGGGGAACACCTCCCATTCAGTCCTGGTGTCTACACTTAGCCTCTCAAACAGAGAATTCTGCCCCTTGTTCTTTGCTTCCTGACTTGATTCTCTAAATTGGGGAATTGTGGTCCCTGTGACATCACACTGTCGGGTATGATGCTATTGTGACAGAGTTCTGTGATGTCACGGTACCCACCATGTTTGTTTACGTCATTCCGCATCACCTCTTTCCATAGTTACCCAGTTTAACTCACTGTTGACAGAATCTTTACCATTGAGCCAACTGCTCATACAGAAAACTATTGCTAAGAGTGAACATTATATCCAAGCACTCAGAACAATGATCGTGACTACGTGGATTATATATTGTTGGGCAAATGGTAAAATACACGGAGCAGTTTGTTCCGTTTCTACCGCAAAGATTGATGAAGTGAATACTGTTGAAATTGAAGAAATTATCCCCGGTGGAGATCAGGCACAACGTGTCAACAGTCAAAATACCTCAGCTGCTGTTGTGTCTGCAGAGGAGATCGAAGTTGGAACCTAACAGCCAGAAGAGGAGCTGAGCCTCTAGGCCCTCGTGTCAGAGATCAAAGGTCAGCTGTTGTGGAGGAGGGTGATCCTGGTACCGAGCGGCCAGAATGACCAGCAGGATCTGGGAGTTTCCCTGGAGATCAGCGAAGGTGTGAGAGACTGTAAAATGATCGACGTGGACAAGCAGCGCACCTGAACCAATGGTTGAATCTCTTACTCCAGCTGTTAATCTTGATGACATTGAATGCCCCATTGAACGGCAGGAAAATAGCGTCAATGGCAGTAGTGATGTGGAAGACAGATCTGCCGGTGAGGTCTCCTCTGTTGCCATCGATCACCATCCAGAGGACCAAACCTCACTGCTCAGCAACACTGAGGGAGCCACTGTGGACAATACCCCAGTTGGAGCCGTTGCAAATTTTATAGATGATGAAGAAATGGACAGTATCGATCTAGAATCTTCGTCGGACGCTGGGAGCTTCAGGTCCACCGGATTTTTATTCGTGCAATTCCCGAGCAGCGGTGAGAATGACTCACTGCTGAGCAACATTGAGGGAGCCATAATGGACAATACCACAGCGAGAGGAATGGACGACAACATCGACCTGGAATCATTATTGGACTCAGAGACCTACAATTTCACCGGACATTTACGTTTGCAGTTCCCGAGTGACACTGAGAGTGAGCAGTCTACTCGGAGACCATTACTGACACATTCTGTTGAGAGAATGCAGTCTTGGTTGGCTGACAAATCAGCTCAAGTGAAGAAAGGACTGAAAAAAAGTCAAGTCGCTTCAGACACCAGGAACATCGTTGAATGCTCGGCAGTTTGCGTCAGAAGGTGGAAGGCTGAAGTTGAAGAGAGGATCCGAGGGCGGCTGGGAAGAGGACCGAAGAATTAAACTCGTCAGAGGCCCAGACTGGAATGGGGAAATGCCCAACAGGAAAGTGAATTTTAACTTTGAATATTATTGTTTCAGTGCATTTGTAGAAAAATATTGATCATTGAGAATAGTAATAGGTTGTGTTGTTTTGGCGTTGGCGAGTTTCTCCCCAGTCTTGCCCACATGTCTAATTTGCTGCAGCCGGTGCCGATCAGTGCTGGTCCACACAAACGTGGACCAGGCGGAGTGGCCCCTGCGGGGGCCACCGGAGACCCCTGGGAGGTCAGGTAAGTACAGGTGAATCCCTGGCCCTCCCCTGGAACGTGGGCACATTCGCACTGCCCAGCTGGCACCTTGGCACTGCCACCCTGCAGAAACCGTTCAAGGGTGCCCGAGTGTGAGAGTGGCACTGCCAAGGGTCAGGGGGCGAGGGGCCATGCCCATGAAATGAGGGTGGAGGGCGGTTTGAAGGGTGGAGGAGTGCAGGGCAGGTACATAGGGGCTGATGGGTGGGGGTCACGGAAGGGAAGGGATGTTCTAAGGGGGCTTGGGGGGACCTGAGCAGGGGAGACCCCCAGCACCACAGAGTGGGGTGTTTTCACTTGGGGGGTTTGGGGTATTGTCCATGTGTGTGGGGTTGACATTGCCAATGAGTGGGGGTGTGGTGAACCTCCAGCTCTCTTGGAGTTCAGGGCACCTCTTTAAAATGGCAGCCCGATCTCGGAGTTCAGCTCCCCAGTGCTAAAAACATTCTGCACAGGATTCTCCGTCCGCCAGCCAGCCAACGGGATTTCCCAGTGTGGGCAACCCCACGCCGTCAGGAACTGCCCGGGCACGGGAGCGCTTCCGGCGGAACGGAGAATCCCGCCCTCGAAGGGCAGGACTCTCTGGCTACGTCCGCCCAGCGACTGGAGCATCCCGCCTGAGGACAATGGACTTTTCCATTGTACCCGGCCCGCCCGTGGCATTCGTGGCCCTAAGTGTGGGCTAAACCGGTGAGAAACTCCCCAGCACACGAAAAAGTGTCTAAGTGTCATTGAATAGCAGTGGGGAACACGCTGGCAGAGCCGGAGGGAAATTCCCTGAAAAACCTGCCACAAATTAACTTAGGGCACGATATTCCGCCCTCGTTATGCTCTCGCTCAAGCCTAACATGGCCGGTGAATAGCGGGTGAGGTGAAAAAGGGGATCCATGCCAGGCACCAAACAGTTTGTGATGCAGGGCCTGCTCCCGTAGGTGGATTTAGAATCTCGCCGGAGTGTGGCAGAAACCAATTATCACCACTTCAGGCCCATTTCCACACAATTAACGAGAGCCACCTGTCATCCAACGGCCTCCTGTCATTCACCGGCAAGTGGTCACGCTGGTCCGATTGGTACTCCTTTTTTAAAATGGGAGCCCAACGGAGGGCTTTTGTTGGGCGCCGAGGAGGGGAGTAGCAATCTTTGTGCCAAGGCAAAGTGACCGGGGGTGCTTGCCTTACCACCCCAGTGCTCGGCGGGGGGTGGGGGACGCCATGGGAGGGGGCACGAGGGGTGCAATCACTCACGGCACCACCATGCCAACCCTTAGATCCCAACCGCATGCCGGGCGCAGCCCCTGTCCCTGTCCGGCTGCCCCACTGATCACCCATAACCCCCACCGACTGGTGAGGCCTCTGGCTGTGTAGCTGAAGGCTGTCAATAATAGGGAACTGGCAATTGTGGTTAAGTGAGCACTTGACACATGCCAAGTGGGTTCACGTGGGTAGGCGGCCATGTAGCATGTGGGAGTCATTGCCCAGCATTCCAATCAAATCTTGATGCCTGGAGACTGTGTGGGGGTCAACACCACTCACGCAGCAGCCAACATCCGAACACCCAGGGGCTGGGACACAGCTCCCGGGAGATGATCACGGCCGGAGGGTGGTTTGGTGCCAGGGGGAGGGGGGTTTGTCTGGAGAGACGGGCAAAGTGTCCGGGGGTCAGCCCGCATTGCGGAGGAAAGTGACAGAGGCATCAAAATGTTTGTGCAGAGAGTTGTTTAATGTGCTGCACAATATCCCATTTCCGAGAGTGCTTTCCGCCCCGAATGCCGGCTCGCCAGTTGATTCGCCGAGGTAGAGCTCGGAGGGCCAGGCACGTTGAGGATCAGAGGGCACTGGGGTATGGGGGAGGGGCCAGGTAGAGGGTGATGAGGGAGTGGGGTCGGGGGTCGGGAGGGTTGGGTGGGGGGGGGGGGGGGGGGGGGTGCTCTCTCGGAAATGGGATATTGTGCAGCAAATTAAACAACTCTCTGCACAAACATTTTGATGCCCCTGTCACTTTCCTCCACAATGCGGGCTGACCCCCGGACACTTTGCCTGTCTCTCCAGACAATCCCCCCGCCCCCTGGCACCAACCCACCCTCCGGCCGTGATCATCTCCCGGGAGCTGTGTCCCAGCCCCTGGGTGTTCGGATGTTGGCTGCTGCGTGTGTGGTGTTGACCCCCACACAGTCTCCAGGCATCAAGGTTCGATTGGAATACGAGGCAATGACTCCCACATGCTACATGGCCCCACTTGGCATGACACATGGGATTGGGATTCAAGGGTTGGCATGGGATTGGGATTCAAGGGTTGGCATGGTGGTGCCTCAAGGGATTGTCCCCCCCAGTTTCCCCTCTACCCTCCCATCATGGCCCACCCCTGCGGAGAGTCCCCACACCCCGCCGAGCACTGGGGTGGCAAGACCAGCCCCCCAGTCTCTTTCCTGTGCACAAAGATTGCTGCTCCCCTTCTCGGCTCCCCACGGAAACCCTTCCGCCAGGTTCACGTTTTGAAAAAGGAGTATCAATGGGCGCCGGCGTGACCACTTGCTGGGGAGGCCGGGAAATGACAGGAGGCCGTTGGATGACAGGTGGCTCTCATAAATTGTATGGAAATGGGCCTTAAATCAGTGATAGTTGGTTTCTGCCACGCTACGGCGGGATTCCGAATTCACCGACGGGAGCAGGCCGGTTGCATCGCAAACTGTTTGGCACAGAGCGGGGTTACCGTTTTTGGCCTTTCCCGCTATCTCTCGGCCTTGTTACGCTTGAGCACAGGTGTAATGAGGCCGGACGATTAGGCCCAGAATTTCTGTTGGCACTGGGGAGCTGAACTCAGAGATCAGGCCGCCATTTTGAAGAGCATCGTCTCCCTTTCAGGACCCCCACCCATCACCCACTCCCAACTTCCCGTAGGCCCCTACTTACCTGCCCTGTACTCCCCCTCCCTCCGCCCTCATATTATGGGCAAGGCCCCCTTGCCCCCTGGCAGTGCCACCCTGGGGTGGACCAGGCAGAATGGCACCCAGGGGGTCTCGCGGGTCATCAGAGACCCCAGGGTGGTCAGGGTAGCTGCAGGGTCGCTCAGCGAGGAGGATAACGGAGCAGTGAGAGCAGCGATCGCTGGATCAGGGAGGAGGATAACGGAGCGGTGAGAGCAGCGATCGCTAGATCAGTGAGGAGGCTAACGGAGCGGTGAGAGCAGCGATCGCTCGATCAGCGAGGAGGATAACGGAGCAGTGAGACAGCGAGCGGGAGACCAGCAGCGTGGATAAACGCTCCACTGAAACAGATTATTTGCTCAAATTCAACTTGTGTTTAATCCAATTTCTTCATACAAATGTAGTTGTATGTAGACAAACTCAAAATGTTTACTGATATAATTTGCCTTTGTTCATAGATATACAATGTGTAAAATAGAAATTTTAATGTTATGTATTTAATTAAGTTTACTTTTTAATTAGGTTTACATTTTTGTTTTTAATTAATTAATTGATCGAGCTTGCATTAGCGTTGTTTATATTAAATTCAATGTTTACAGATTTAACCCTACAAGCCTCCTTGTGTTGTGATGATCGATGTGAATGTTTCTTCCAGCTCCAATCACACACTCACAGAGAGAAAAATGAGAAAGAGAAGGAGAGAGAGTGAGAGTGTGGGAGAAAGACTCAAGGCCTCGGGCCCTGTTGACAGAACTCTGCTCACAGCCTGCTCAGTGTCTGCTCCCTCATGGCCTCTGTTTCAGTGCCCGCTCTGCTCAAAGTCTCACCCACTGTCACCACACTTTGTCCCAGGGTAGAGGGGTCAATTACTAGGGGGCATAGGTTTAAGTTGCGAGGGGCAAGGTTTAGAGGAGATGTACGAGGCAAGTTTTTTTACACAAAGGGTAGTGGATGCCTGGAACTCGCTACCGGAGGAGGTGGTGGAAGCAGGGACGATAGTGACGTTTAAGGGGCATCTTGAAAAATACATGAATAGGATGGGAATAGAGGGCTACGGACCCCGGAAGTGCAGAAGATTTTAGTTTAGACGGGCAGCACGGTCGGCACAGGCTTGGAGGGCCGAAGGGCCTGTTCCTGTGCTGTACTTTTCTTTGTTCTTTGTTCACACCGCTCACAGACTCCGACTTTATGAATGCTCTGCTCATTGCATCAGCCTCCGTCACCACTCGGCTCAGGGCCACGGCCTCTGTGGCTCCACTACTCCCATCCCCCCATCCCACCACTGAGCCGCTCACAGCCTCGGCCTCAGTCACCACTCGGCTCAGGGCCACGGCCTCTGTGACTGCACTACTCCTATCCCCCCATCCCATTACTGAGCCACTCACAGCCTTGGTCTCAGTCACTACTGTTTGGGGCCTGAGCCTCTGTGACCGCACCACCCACTGCCTCGGTCTGAGAACATTCTGCTCACAGCACTGCCTTCTCCGAGGCCAAAATACTGTGGGTGGTGACTGCCAGTTAGCATGCAAATCAACACAAAAAACTTCAACTGGCATCTAAAAAGTGACAGGGTGGAAACATAGAAAATAGAAGCAGGAGGAGGCCATTCAGCCCTTCGAGCCTGCTCCACCATTTATTATGATCATGGCTGATCATCAAGTTCAATACTCTGATCCTGCCTTCCCCATATCCCTTTATCCCTTTAGTCCCAAGAGCGATATCTAATTCCTCTCGAAATTACACAACTACCTTTTGGCCTCAACTACTTTTTGTGTTAGCGAATTCCACACATTCCCCACTCTCTGGGTGAAGAAATTTCTCCTCACCTCAGTCCTAAAAGGTTTACCCCTTATCCTCAAACTAGGACCCCTAGTTCTGGACTCGCCCACCATTGAGAACATTCTTTCTGAATCTACCCTGTCTAATCCTGTTAGAATTTTGTAATTTCTATGGAATCCTCTCTCACTCTTTTAAACACCAATGAATTTAATCCTAACTGATTTAGTCTCTCCTCATATGACAGTCCCGCCATCCCTGGAATCGACCTGGTAAATCTTCGCTGCAATCTCTCCACAGCAAGAACATCTTTCCTCAGACCACCATCATACCGGTACCAAAGAAGAACCAGGCAACGTGCCTCAATGACTACCGACCAGTGGCCCTGACTTCAGTCGTAATGAAGTGCTTCCAGAGGTTGATCATGAAGCGCATCACCTCCATACTCCCAGAACGCCTTGATCCACTGCAATCCGCATACCGCTGCAACCGGTCCACATTAGACATCATTTCCCTGGCCCTACACTCATCCCTGGAGCATCTCGAAAACAAGGACTCCTACATTAGACTCCTATTTATTGACTACAGCTCAGCCTTCAACACCATAATCCCAGCCAAGCTCATATCAAAGCTCCAAAACATAGGTCTTGGCTCCCCACTCTGCAACTGGATCCTCGATTTTCTGGCCAACAGACCACAATCAGTAAGAATGAACAACAACACCTCCTCCACAATAGTCCTCAACATCGGCACCCCGCAAGGCTGCGTACTTAGCCCCCTACTCTACTCCCTGTACACACACGACTGCGTGGCAAAACTTGGTTCCAACTCCAGCTACAAGTTTGCTGACGATACAACCATAGTGGGCTGGATCTCGAATAACGATGAGTCCGAATACAGGAAGGAGATAGAGAACCTAGTGGAGTGGTGTAGCGACAACAATCTCTCCCTCAATGCCAGCAAAACTAAAGAGCTGGTAATTGACTTCAGGAAGCAAAGTACTGTACACACCCCTGTCAGCATCAACAGGGCCGAGGTGGAGATGGTTAGCAGTTTCAAATTCCTAGGGGTGCACATCTCCAAAAATCTGTCCTGGTCCACCCACGTCGACGCTACCACCAAGAAAGCACAACAGCGCCTATACTTCCTCAGGAAACTAAGGAAATTTGGCATGTCCACATTGACTCTTACCAACTTTTACAGATGCACCATAGAAAGCATCCTTTCAGGCTGCATCACAGCCTGGTATGGCAACTGCTCGGCCCAGGACCGCAAGAATCTTCAGAGAGTCGTGAATACCGCCCAGTCCATCACACAAACCTGCCTCCCATCCATTGACTCCATCTACATATCCCGCTGCCTGGGGAATGCGGGCAGTATAATCAAAGATCCCTCCCACTCGGCTTACTCACTCTTCCAACTTCTTCCATCGGGCAGGAGATACAGAAGTCTGAGAACACGCACGAACAGACTCAAAAACAGCTTCTTCCCCACTGTCACCAGGCTCCTAAATGACCCTCTTATGGACTGATTTCATTAACACTACACCCTGTATGCTTCATCCGATGCCAGTGCTTATGTAGTTACATTATATATGTTGTGTTGCCCTATTATGTATTTTCTTTTATTCCCTTTTCTTCTCATGTACTTAATGATCTGTTGAGCTGCTCGCAGAAAAATACTTTTCACTGTACCTCGGTACACGTGACAATAAACAAATCCAATCCAATAAGGAAACCAAAACTGCACACAATATTCCAGGTGTGGCCTCAGCAATGCCCTATACAATTGCAGTAAAACATCTCGATTCCAATAATTAAATTCTCTCGCTATGAAGGCCAACATACTATTTGCCTTCTTTACTGCCTTCTGTACCTGTGCGCTTACTTTCAGCGACTGATGCACGAGGACACCAAGTTCTCGCTGAGTACCCACCTCTCACAATTTACACCCATTCAAATAATAATCTGCTTCACTATTTTTGCTCCCAAAGCTGTAAAAGGAGCATGGAGCTGAATATGGAACTGAAAGGGGATTGAGACATGAAGGGAGGGAGACTGGTACCGAACGAGTATCTGCCTTTACCACAGAACTTGGTGTCCAAGGCATTGCTGACTCACGGCACCGAGGACCCTGGTTCGATCCCGGCCCCGGGTCACTGTCCGTGTGGAGTTTGCACATTCTCGCAGTGACTGTGTGGGTCCCATCCCCACAACCCAAAAAAAGATGTGCAGGGTAGTTGGATTGGCCATGCTAAATTGGCCCTTAATTGTAAAAAAATAATTGGCTACTCTAAATTTATTTTAAAAAAGAACTTGGTGTCCAAGCCAGAGTGAAAAAGGAGGTAGTCGAGACACTGATGGGTTAAACGTTGACAGTGAGGTATTTGATAGGCTGAATTTACTGAAAATCGGTAAGTTACCAGAACCGGATGAGACAGATTTAAGGATACGGAGTTTATATTAACTACAAAGGAGAAGAACACAGCAGGAGAACAGCAGAGGTTACAGAGATAGGGAGGGTCACAGGGGCTGAAGGAGGTTGCAGAATTCAGGAGTGTTGTAGGGGTAGACAATGTTACAGAGATAGAGAGGGTCGTCGGGGCTAAAATAATTTTTACACAGAGAGGGAAACCTATATGGATAGCAGGGTGCCGGGGCAGAGGGAGGGCTGTGGGGATGTAGGGTAATGCATGACGGTTAGGTTAAATCACCACAAGTTAGCTCTCCCCCTCAAAAGGGAAAGCAGCCTATGGTCATCTGCAACTATTGCGACTTACTTACTTTACTGTAGGGGAGGGAACGATTATAGAGATAGGGAAGGTTGTTGGGGCTGTATGATGTATGAAAGTTCAGGTGGGGTGTAACATCAATAGGAGGTTTCAAAGATAGGAAGTGGTGTAGGGATGGGAGGAAGCTCCAGAGATAGAGAGAGTTGTTGGGGCTGGAGGATGTTACAGAGACAGGGAGAATTGTACAGTTGAGAGAAGGTAACAGGCATGGGGTGGTATTAAGAGTCTCAACACAGTAACTGGGATGGAGAGAGTTTTATGGTTATTGGGATTGTCTGACAAGGGAGCAATTGAGGGGATACAGCAATAGTGAGTATTTTTAGAGGCTGGGGAAGATTACAGCACTGTGTGCATTGTGGAGGCATCGAAGATTGAACAGAAAAAAGAGGTTGGAGGGGCTTGAAGAGGTGACAGGGATAAGGGAGGGTCACAGGGGCTGTAGGGGTGCAGCATCTGGAGGAGACTGCTGTAATTTGATGTGCTATCTAAGAGTTGAGCTAACGGGTGTTATGGAGGGTGGAGGGGATGTAGGAACGGAAAAATATTACAACGATAAACAGGGTTATACCTCTTAATGAGGTTGGAGAAATAGGGATAGTTTTGGGATTGGAGGAGGTCACAGAGATAGGAAGGGTTGTAGGAGCTGGAGGATATAGATTGTAGCCTCTGAATGACAAACTCAGATCGGAAGGGGCGAAGGTTTAGTGGATCGTAAAGAGAACTGGAGGGTTCTAGTGGGAGGAAAATGTGAGATTGATGGGAGCGTTGCAGAGATTGGAATTGGTAACAGAGATAGGGCGAGTTAGATGGTCTGGATGTACCGAGAGAGATAGGGCGTGGGGGTTCTGCGGTTCCCCAGCCGCGTGGTTCTCGGCGGCGCGCCATTCGCCGGCGGCGGGATTCTTTTTGTTTAAATATTTTATTGGAGGCATTTTCAAATATATACTTAACAAAGAAGAAAAACACAAAATAACCATGGCAACAGCGAACAGCCACAACATCCTTACACCACCCCCCCCCCAGAAATCTCCCCCCCCACCTCAACTTGGTGCCACCCCAAGGCCTCCCCGCCCCCCCTCACCCCGTTTTTTTAAAAGAAACATTTTATTGAGGTATTTCTTTGGCATTGTAACAGCAACAAAATAACAATGTACATAACAAGGAAAATATTAACCTAGTGCAAATACCACCTCCCTCTCCCACAGGTCCTACAATTACTTACCCCCCTAATCTACGCGAGCCTAACCCCCTCCTCCCCCCCCCCCCCCTTCTGCTGATGATTAATTCTCCGCGAAGTCGACGAATGGTTGCCACCTCCGGGTGAACCCTAACAGAGACTCTCATGGCAAACTTAATTTTCTCCAGGCAGAGGAAGCCAGCCATGTCCGAAAGCCAAGTCTCCGATTTCAGGGGCTTTGAGTCTCTCCATGCCAGTAATATCCGCCTCCGGGCTACCAGGGAAGCAAAGGCCAGAACATCTGCCTCTTTCTCCTCCTGGATTCCCGGATCCGGCGACAACCCGAAAATCGCCACCTCTGGACTCATTGCCACCCTCGTATTTAATACCTTGGACATGACGTCGGCAAACCCCAGCCAAAATCCCCTCAGCCTTGGACATGCCCAGAACATGTGGACATGGTTCACTGGCCCCCCCCCGCACATTTCGCACACCTGTCCTCCACCCCAAAGAATCTGCTCATCCGAGCCACTGTCATGTGGGCCGGTGAACGGCCTTGAATTGGATCCGGCTGAGCCTGGCACATGTTGCGGTCGCGTTGACCCGACTCAACGCGTCTGCCCAAAGGCCCTCCTCTATCTCTCCCCCCAGCTCCTCCTCCCACTTTTGCTTTGGCTCCTCAGTCTGCGTCTCCTCCAATCCCATAAGCTCTTTATATATGTCCGAGGCGCTTCCCTCTCCTATCCATCCTCTAGAAACCACCCTATCCTGAATCCCCCTTAGCGGCAGGAGTGGGAAGGTTGGTACCTGCTTCTGCAAAAAGTCCCGCACCTGCAGATATCGAAATTCATTTCCCCCCGCCAATGCAAACTTCTCCTCCAGCGCCCTCATACTCGGAAAACTCCCCTCTATAAACATGTCGCCCATCCTCTCGATCCCCGCTCTCCGCCAAATTCGGAACCCCCCCCGTCCATCCTCCCCAGGGCAAAGCAGTGATTATTGCAGATTGGGGACCACACCGATGCCCCCTCTGCTTCCACATGTCTCCTCCACTCCCCCCAGACTCTCAGGCCGCCACCACCACTCGGACTGGTGGAGTACCGCGCTGGCGGGAATAGTAGAGGCGCTGTTACCAACGCCCCCAGACTTGTGCCCTTCCAAGAAGCCGTCTCCATGCGCACCCACGCCGGCTTCCCCCCCCACCAGTCACCTCCTCACCATGGCTATGTTAGCCGCCCAGTAATAACTGCTGAAATTCGGCAGCGCCAGCTCACGATCCCCCTGACTCCACTCAAGCATTGCCCTCTTCACCCGCGAGGACTTGCCCCCCCCACACACAGCCCACAATAACTTTATTGACCCGCTGAAAAAAGGACTGCGGGATGAAGATGGGAAGACATTGAAAAATGAATAGGAATCTTGGGAGGACCGTCATTTTTACCGTTTAATCTCTGCCCGCCAGAGACAACGGGAGCGCATCCCATTTCCGGATCCCTCCTTCATCTGATCCTCCAGTCGGGCCAAATTCTATTTAGTCGCAAATCCATCGCCACTCGGATACCTAGGTACCTGAAACTGTCCCCTACCACTCTGAATGGCAGATCCCGCAGTCGTCTCTCCTGATCTCTCGCCTGGACCACAAACATCTTGCTCTTCCCCATATTGAGCTTATACCCCGAAACCATCCTGGATGACCTGCATCAACTGCTCCGATGGTCGCAGCGCCACCACCCCAGGCGTCCGGTCCTCGGCCATGCTGTCTCCTGCTGCAGCTTCAACACAGCTCTTGGCTAACTTTTTATTTCTGCCTTTTCGTGCACTTCTGGTTCTTTGCTCCATACACGAATACGTGGAAACAGTGCCCAATTGATTCAGCCTTTGAATTTACCGTTTAAAACCAGAAAAAAGTCCAGGGGAAAGGTCCGAAAGTCCGACCAGAGCGGGAGCCACCAAATGTGCAACTTACTCCTTCACAGCCGCCACCGGAAGTCTCCCTCCATAGCCGCAACCGGAAGTCCAGAGTTGGTGAATTGGCCACTCTACATTGCTCCTTAATTGGAAAGAATGAATTGGGTACTCTAAATTTAAAAAAAAAACACTCCTGTCTCTGCCTGGAATGGACCCACATTGGTCTTTGCTAATCTTTTCCTTTTCACATTCCTATAGGAGCTTTTCCAGTCGTTTTTTATGTTTATCGCTCTCATATTCTATTTTCTCTTGATCAGTTTCTTGATCCTCCTTTGCTGAATTCTCAAACAAGTTCTCAATCCTCAGGCTTATGACTATTTTGGCCACTTTATGAGTCTCCTCCATTGATCTAATGGAATCTTTAACATTTCTTGTTAGCCACGGTTGCATCACTTTTCCTGTTGGATTTTTGCTCCTTAAAGGAATCTATGTTTGTTGTATTTGTGTGAAATAAGAGTCGCCAAAGTCCCAGAGGACCAGAGTCTGCTTTGCCCTCTTGAGAGAGAGAGAGCTGACTGGTGGTGATTGAATCTGACGGTCACCACACCTCAGGCAAGGGGCAATGTTGAAAAGGTGGGGCCTTCATGGATAACCTCAGCCGGTACGGGAGTTGAACCCCCTGATGTTGGAGTCGCTTTGCATCACAAACCAGCCATCCAGCCAACTGAGTTAATTCTCCCTGGTGTGAACTCGTTGGTGTTTCCGCAGGTTGGATAACACGGTGATGGCCTTCTCACACGGAGAGCAGGTGAACGGCCTCTCCCCAGTGTGAACTCGCTGGTGTGTCTGCAGGCTGGATAACTCAGAGAATTTATTTCCACACTGAGAGCAGGTGAACAGCCTCTCCCCAGTGTGAATTCGCTGATGTCTCCACAGGTGAGAGAAACCGTGGATATGCGGGGACTGCAGGTGGGATAACTGAGTGACTCCCTTCCCACACTGAGAGCAGGTGAATGGCCTCTTCCCAGTATGAACTCGCTGGTGTATCTGCAGGTTGGATGAGGAAATGAATCCCTTCCCACACTGAGAGCAGGTGAACGGCCACTTGCCGCTATGAACTCGCTCGTGTATCTGCAGGCTGATCAACTGAATGAATCCCTCCCCACACTGAGAGCAGGTGAATGGTCTCTCTCCAGTGTGAACTCGCTGGTGTATCTGCAGGCTGATCAACTGAGTGAATCCCTTCCCACACGGAGAGCAGGTGAACGGCCTCTCCCCGGTGTGAACTCGCTGGTGTGTCTGCAGGTCAGAATACTGAGTGAATCCCTTCTCACACTGAGAGCAGGTGAAGGGCCTCTCCCCAGTGTGACTACGTTGATGAATCTCCAGCGCAGATGGGACTCTGAATCCCTTCCCAGTCCCCACATTTCCATCGTTTCTCCATATTCTGGGTCTATCGTGTCTCTCCAGGGCGGACAATCAGTTGACGCCTTGTTCACACACAGAACACGTGTACGGTCTCTCCCCACTGTGAATGGTGTGATGTTTTTTTCAGGCTGTGTAACTGGTTAAAGCTCTTTCCACAGTCAGTGCTCTGGAACACTCTCAGTCGGGTGTGTGTGTCTTGGTGCTTTTCCAGTCATACTGATGTTCAAAATCTTCTCAAGCTGACAGACGAGGCAAACATTTCTCCTTCTAGATTTAAAGTCCGATGACGTTCAGGCCCTGATGAATCGAGTGACCCAGTCTGATCGAGACGTTTAGTTTGAGATATCTGTCTGTAATTCCTCCTTTTCTAATATCTTGTAAAAACAATTTACAAAAGACATCAGTGTCAGTACAGCAGAAATTAAGAACAGACGGGGACTTCGGTTGCGACATGTCGGGAGCGGCCGCATGTGAGGCAGCTCTCATCCGGGGACTTTGTTTTCCATCTTTCTCAGGCCTCTCCGCAGTGTGAACTCACTGGTGTGTCTGCAGGCTGGATAACTCAGAGAATTTATTTCCACACTGAAAGCTGGTGAACAGCCTCTCCCAGTGTGAACTTGCTGATGTCTCCGCAGGTGAGATAACTGAGTGAATCACTTCCCACACTGAACAGTTGAATGGCTTATGCCCAGTGTGAACTCGCTGGTGTGTCTGTCGATGGGATAACTGAGTGAATCCCTTCCCACCCTGAGCAGTTGAACGGCCTCTCCCCAGTGTGAACTCGCTGGTGTGTCTGTAGGCGGGATAACACAGTGAATCCCTCCCGACACTGAGCACAGGTGAACGGCCTCTCCCCTGTGTGACTGCGTTGATGAATCTCAAGTTGAGATGGTGCATTGAATCCCTTCCCACAGTCCCCACATATCCACGGTTTCTCCATGTTTTGTGTCTCCTTGTGTCTCTCCAGGTCAGAAAATTAGTTGGAAGTCTCGTTCACACGTGTCACTCCCCGCTGTGAATGGCACAATGTTGATTCATGGGGGGGGGGGGGCAGGGGGTCTCAGTGCTTTTCCAGTCACAATGATGTTTAAAATCCTTTAGAGGCTGTCAGATTAGGCAAACAGTTCTTCTTCCCTTGTAGATTCAAAGGCTGATGAGAGTCAGATTCCCAGGGAATCTGGTGACTGTCAGATCGAGACGTTACGTTTGAGATTTCTGTCTATAATTCCTCCTCTTCTCATATCCTGTAAAAGGAGTTTACAAAAGACATCACTGTCAGCACAGGATAGAAATTCAGAACAGACAATTCTAGTTTCTGGAGAACATTCTTTCCTCTCTCATTCCCCAATACCGAGTCTCTGACGCCTCTTTCTCCCTGTCTTCAGGGAGCGGACTTGGAGGGGCAGAGTCTCGGAGCAGTCAGTATAAAGACCTTTCCTCGGGGATTCACGGCCTAGTTTCCAGGGAGTGGACTGAGAGGTCCGGATTTTCAGAGCTCAATGAAAAAACCTTTCCTTGGGGATTCACGGCCTACTCGCCAGGGTGTGATTTTGGAGCCGGAATTTGAATATCTTACGTTGGGAATGCGCTGCCCAGTCTCCAGGTAACGGATCGGAGCTGGAGGACTGAGAGCCGACTGGTCCTCCAGCCAATCAGAGTGAATGAGAGGCGGGGCTGGATGACTGAGAGCCGACTGGTCCTCCAGTCAATCAGAGATAATGAGGGGCGGGCCTGGAGGACTGAGACTGCCGCTTGGCCCTCCAGCCAGTCAGAGTTAATGAGGTGCGGCGCTGGAGGACTGAGACAGACGCATGGTCCTCCAGCACGCAGTGAATGAGGGGCGGGTCTGGAGGACTCAGAGAGCCGCTCGGTCCTCCAGTCAATCAGAGAGAATGAGGGGCGGGGCTAGAGGACGGAGACAGCCGCTCGGACCTGCAGCCAGTCAGAGTGAATGAGGGGCGGGGTCTAACCTGATTGTTTTCCCCTCCCCATCCTCCACTCACTGAACAAATATTTTGGGCATTAACTTGAGCCTGGACCTGGGAAAGAATTTCCCGAACCAGAATCAGGGAGCTGACAACTATTCATCAGGTTTTGCGGCTCCACAGAGTATTTCCAAATCTTTCCACCCACCTCCTTAGTTTTGCTCGGGCTTTCCAAAACGAACAGGCCCATTATTCCGAATGCGCATGCTCCAAACACCGACAATTCCGCTTGCTTCCAAACGTCGACCGGTAATGCGCATGTCCATAACAGAGAGGCAGCTGCGCATGTGCAGAGACCCTCCCCCCGCCCTGACTTCCCGCTGAAATGTTGACGAAAGGAAAGAGTGGGCCACCGGAAGGACTTTTGCCCTCCAGCCAATCAGAGCGCGGGCTTTGTGTGAATGAATATTGAGCTTTACCCAGACTGATACTTCCTCTTGTCTTCAACATCTGTGAGTAAAACAGTTTCTTTCCTCCCCCTTTCCATTTATTTTCTCATTCTGATCTTTAATTGGTGACTTGCAGCAACTGAAGGGAAAGGAAGTGAATCCAGGGAGGGTGCAGACTCTGCAAAGCTTGGCCCAGGTCTCTCTCTCTCTCTCTCTCTGAAAGACATTGACATCCTTTGCTCCCTCAGCTTGACACATTTATTTGTCTGGCTAAAAGGATGGTACCTTTTATGATTCGCCAGACCCGAGAACACCAAGCTCACCTGTCTTCCACCCCCGAGAACAAAACCACACAACCTAGTCAGATGCCCCCTGTCAAGCTCCACTTAACACAGGAGGAGGTTGTGTTGACCCTGTACATTCTCACTCCACACCCCCTCCACAGAAACCAGATCCAATTCACCCTTCCACTTTCTCCTCACCTCATTCAGTGGAGCTTGCTCTGCAGACTGTAGATATCTGAAATCCTACCCTCACCCACGTCAGCAAGAGATAGAATCCAAATCATCAGAGACGGCAGGGGTGCTAAAGGAAACGCCGAGATCTCCTTACGTAGGAAATCATGCATCTAAGAAAATTAGAGCTCGCGAGTTGTAATTTTTCCACCAGTTCATCAAAACCAATAAACCTGCCGTTCACAAACAAGTCACCAAACTTCTCCAGAGCTTCCCTCCTCCAGGACCTAAATCTAAATCCGTAGGCAAAAAGTGGTGAGTCCCATAGAGAGGGGCCAACAACAATATTGAGCTGAGCCAATAGCGTTGCCTGAACTGTCTCCAAACCTTCAGTGTAGCCACCACCACAGGGCTCAAGGTAAATTTCATAGGAGAAAACGGAAGCAATGCATTAACCAAGGCCCGTAAACTGGACCCTGACAAGTGCCTGTCTCCATCTGCCCCCATATAGAATTCAGATCTCTGAATAACCCCAGCACCCTTTCAATATTGGCTGCCCAATAATAGAACAAAGAGAAGTACAGCACAGGAACAGGCCCTTCGGCCCTCCAAGCCTGTGCCAACCATGCTGCCCGACTAAACTACAATCTTCTACACTTCCTGGGTCCGTATCCCTCTATTCCCATCCTATTCATGTATTTGTCAAGATGCCCCTTAAATGTCACTATCGTCCCTGCTTCCACCACCTCCTCCGGTAGTGAGTTCCAGGCACCCACTACCCTCTGTGTAAAAAAACTTGCCTCGTACATCTACTCTAAACCTTGCCCCTCGCACCTTAAACCTATGCCCCCTAGTAATTGACCCCTCTACCCTGGGGAAAAGCCTCTGACTATCCACTCTGTCTATGCCCCTCACAATTTTGTAGATCTCTATCAGATCGCCCTTCAACCTCCGTCGTTCCAGTGAGAACAAACCGAGTTTATTCAACCGCTCCTCATAGCTAATGCCCTCCATACCAGGCAACATTCTGGTACATCTCTCCTGCACCCTCTCTAAAGCCTCCACATCCTTCTGGTAGTGTGGCGACCAGAATTGAACACTATACTCCAAGTGTGGCCTAACTAAAGTTCTATACAGCTGCAACATGACTTGCCAATTCTTATACTCAATGCCCCGGCCAATGAAGGCAAGCATACTGCATGCCTTCTTGACTACCTTCTCCACCTGTGTTGCCCCTTTCAGTGACCTGTGTGTGGACCTGTACACCTAGATCTCTCTGACTTTCAATACTCTTGAGGGGTCTACCATTCACTGTATATTCCCTACCTGCATTAGACCTTCCAAAATGCATTACCTCACATTTGTCCGGATTAAACTCCATCTGCCATCTCTCCGCCCAAGTCTCAAAAACAATCTAAATCCTGCTGTATCCTCTGACAGTCCTCATCGCTATCCGCAATTCCACCAACCTTTGTGTCGTCTGCAAACTTACTAATCAGACTAGTTACATTTTCCTCCAAATCATTTATATATACTACAAACAGCAAAGGTCCCAGCACTGATCCCTGCGGAACACCACTAGTCACAGCCCTCCAATTAGAAAAGCATCCTTCCATTGCTCCTCTCTGCCTTCTATGACCTAGCCAGTTCTGTATCCACCTTGCCAGCTCACTCCTGATCCCGTGTGACTTCACCTTTTGTACTAGTCTACCATGAGGGACCTTGTCAAAGGCCTTACTGAAGTCCATATAGACAACATCCACTGCCCTACCTATATCAATCATCTTTGTGACCTCCTCGAAAAACTCTATAAAGTTAGTGAGACACGACCTCCCCTTCACAAAACCATGCTGCCTCTCACTAATACGTCCATTTGCTTCCAAATGGGAGTAGATCCTGTCTCGAAGAATTCTCTCCAGTAATTTCCCTATCACTGATGTAACGCTCACCGGCCTGTAGTTCCCTGGATTATCCTTGCTACCCTTCTTAAACAGATGAAATATGGCTAAGCCTGTCTCTCTCTCTCTGCAGGAATGTCCTGCAAATCCTCGGGGTCCTTCCCACCCAAATGAAAGAAGTAATCAGCGTATTGATTTTAACATTGGATGATTTGGGAAGAAAGATAAAAGATAGGGAGACATTGGAAAGGAAACAGCAACCTCGGAAGGATGTTCATGTTAACCATCTGAACCCTGTCGGCCAAAGACAGTGGGAGGTTGCCACCTCTGCAAATCTGCCCTGACCTCATTAACCAGCCGAGCAAACTGACATTTCTGAAGAGAGGCCCACTCGTGGGCTACCTGGATTCCCAGATAACCAAGCTGGATCTGGCAAGGTTAAAAGGCAACATCCCCAGGTCAGCCCCCCTCTCTGGGGGATCACCAGATAATATGAGCTCTTGTCCGGATTTACTCTGTACCCAGAAAAGGAGTCAAAACTCCACAGAAGCTTCATTATCTCATCCATCATGGAGACTGGGTCCATGATATAAAGAAGCAGATCATCTGCATACAGGGACACCCTGTGCTCTCTCCCTCGCCGCTCTAACCCTGTCCATCACCCGGAAAACCTCAACATAGTAGCCAATGGCTTTTTTCACAGTATTATCGAATTCCTACAGTACAGAAGGAGGCAATTCGGCCCATCAAGTCTGCACCGCCCCTCTGAAAGAGCATCCTACCTAGGCCCACACCTCTACCCTATTCCTGTAACCCAACCACCCCCTTTTGGACACTAGGGGGATGTTTATCACGACCGGTCCACCTCACCTGAACATCTTTGGACTGTGGGAGGAAACCGGAGCTCCAGGAGGAACCCCACTCAGATACGAGGAGAAAGTGCAAACTCCACACAGACAGTCACCCAAGGCTGGAATTGAACCCGGGTCCATGGTGCTGTGAGGCAGCAGTGCTAACCACTGTGCCACCATGCCACCCCAAGGCAAGCAGAAGCAGAGACAGTGGGCAACACTGCCTTGTGCCCCTATCCAACTGAAAATAACCTGAGCTCAGCATATTTGTATAAACACTAGTGGTGGGAGGCCTTTATAACAAACGGATCCAAGGTATGAATTTCTGCCCCCCAATCTGCTCCATTAAGTTAGATGGGTTCTTGATTAATAAGGGGATCAGGGGTTATGGGGAGAACGCAGGAGAATGGGGATGAGAAAATATCAGCCATGATTGAATGGCGGAGCAGACTCGATGGGCCGAGTGGCCTAATTCTGCTCCTATGTCATATGGTCTTATGAAAGTCACCACCACTTTGGCCACCCCGAAGGAATCACAGACCTGGGCATAGATCGGTCAGACTAGGATCCAAAACACAATTAAAGTCTCCCCCCAAGATTAGCTGATGTGTGTCCAAGTCAGGAATAGAGGTCAGTAATTTATTAATATAAACTGTGATCGTCCCAATTCGGAGTGGACACATGTACTGGGACTATCAAGGTGCCCACCAAAGACCCACTGACAATCACGTGTCTCCCATTCGGATCTGTCAGAATTCGAAAAGCTGAAAAAGAAACGCTTTTACTTATCAACACTGCGGTCCCCTGGGACCTACATCTGTCCCACCCAAGCCTTCCGTAACCGTGTCTGGTCCTGACCCGCAAATGGCTCTCCAGCAAAAAAACCACATCCGCATTCAAACTCCTCACATAAGCGAATATCCCTGATCTCTTCACTAGACCGTTCAACCCCCTCACATCCTCACATTCCAAATGGCCAGTCGGATTGAGGGTTTACCCCCACCCACCCCATACCCCAGTCAGCCATATCCACCAAAAGAGATCATTCTAAAATGACTGAAAAAGTATCGGCATTGAGCCCACCTGAGTCGGCCACCAGGCCCCCAACAAAACAGAGCAAAGAGCAAGCTGTAGTCGCTGTCGATAAACCTTCCCCAGCTCCCCATCCCCCAGCTCCCCATCCCCCAGCTCCCCATCCCCCAGCTCCCCATCCCCCAGCTCCCCATCCCCCAGCTCCCCATCCCCCAGCTCCCCATCCCCCAGCTCTCCATCCCCCAGCTCCCCATCCCCCAGCTCCCCATCCCCCAGCTCCCCATCTCCCAGCTCCCCATCCCCCAGCTCCCTGCCTCTCATTAAAACCACAACCAAAAGCCCGAAGAACCCCCCCAGACCCTTAGCTCAACAATCCTTAACCCCAAACAGAACCAGCGCACTCAGCCCATTATCTAAAACCTATACTATGTTAATGAGCTGCAGTTACCCCCACCACTTCGTTCCCATTAACTACCTTCTTCAGCTCGCAGGGCAGCTCCCCCCGGGGCATATAAAACTGAATAACCATAACAACCCCCCCCCCCCTCCCACCTGCACCCAACTTTAAATAAAGGAAACCCCCACCCCCACAAAAAAAACAGTCAAATACAAACTGGTACAAGAAACCCCAACAAGACCCCAAAACCACAATCCCTCTCCAAAAACAACAAGACCCCATATATAATACAAACTATACCGAGCCTGAGCTTCCTCACAAAAGCATCGGCATCATCCAGCGCCTCAAAAGTAGTGGTCTTTTGAATTACAACTCACTGGGAGGTGTGCGGGGTAAACCACCCCAAACCGAACACCACGTATGAAAAGTGCAGCCTTGGCCTTGATAAATGCCGCCCTCTTTTTTGGCAGCTCCGCCCCCACATCCTGATGGGGCCTGATGGCATGGCTATCCCATTTGTAGTTACGGTGATCATTCGCCCACCTCAGGACTTGTTCCTTATCCCGGTAACTGTGGAACCTGACGGTAATTGCCCGAGGTGGCTCTCCTGGGCAAGGCGTCTGACAGAGCGAGTGATGGGCCCCAACCAGCTCAGGAAGGAACAACTGTTCACCCTCCCCACCATCTTCCCAAACATCCTGGACGTGTATTCAGTCGGGTGCGGGCCCTCCAATCCCTCCAGCAGCCCCATAACGCAAAGAGTTTGTCTCCTGAAGCGATTCTCTAAGTTGTCTACTTTGGCACATAGAGATTTGTTATTATCAGCCAAAAGACCATTTTAGCCTCTAAAGAGACAATCCGCTTGCTCTTCATCGAAAGAGCCACCCCCATGCCCTGCACCCTTTACCGTTTATCAATTGAATAGGAGCTGGGGGCTCCTCGGTTGATATAGGGAAATCCTCGGAGATAGTCGGCTGTTGCTAAGATGCCCATGAGCATCTCAACTGACAACACTATAACTTTCGCTTCGGCAGCAGCCGCCGCCATTTTGTTTTCAATGAGCCTGGAAAAGAATCTGAATCGGATGACAATTCTTTGCCCGCTGGCTTCTTCAAACTTGGTTTCTTGGACATTTCCACAGTAATTGAGCTTTATCCCATTGACAAATTTGAAATATCCCCAAACCCCCTCAAAGACCGGGTGAAAATGATGGAAAACAAAGTCCCCGGATGAGAGCTGCCTCATATGCGGCCGCTCCCGACATGTCGCAACCGGAAGTCCACGTGTGTTCTGAGTTTCTGTCCTGTACTGACACTGATGTGTTTTGTAAATTGTTTTTACAGGATATTAGAAAAGGAGGAATTACAGACAGATATCTCAAACTAAGCGTCTCGATCAGACTGAGTCACTCGATTCATTAGGGCATGAACATCATCGGACTTTGAATCGAGAAGGAGAAATGTTTGCCTCGTCTGTTGGCTTGAGAAGATTTTAAAACATCAGCGTGACTGGAAAAGCACCGAGACACACACACCCGAGTGAGAGTGTCCCAGAGCACTGACTGTGGAAAGAGATTTAACCAGTTACACAGCCTGAAAAAACAGCAGGAAGAGACCGTACACGTGTTCTGTGTGTGAACAAGGCGTCAACTGATTGTCCGCCCTGGAGAGACACAAATAGACCCAAAATATGGAGAAACGATGGAAATGTGGGGACTGTGGGAAGGGATTCAGAGTCCCATCTGCGCTGGAGATTCATCGACGCATTCACACTGGGGAGAGGCCATTCACCTGCTCTCAGTGTGGGAAGGGATTCACTCAGTTGATCAGCCTGCAGATACACCAGCGAACTCACACTGGGGAGAGGCCATTCACCTGCTCTCAGTGTGGGAAGAGATTCACTCAGTTGATCAGCCTGCAGATACACCAGCGAACTCACACTGGGGAGAGGTTGTTCACCTGCTCCCAGTGTGGGAAAGGATTCACTCGGTTCGATAACTTGCAGTCACATCAGCGAGTTCACACTGGGGAGAGGCCGTTCACCTGCTCCCAGTGTGGGAAGGGATTCACTCAGTTGATCAGCCTGCAGATACACCAGCGAACTCACACTGGGGAGAGGCCATTCACCTGCTCTCAGTGTGGGAAGAGATTCACTCAGTTGATCAGCCTGCAGATACACCAGCGAACTCACACTGGGGAGAGGTTGTTCACCTGCTCCCAGTGTGGGAAAGGATTCACTCGGTTCGATAACTTGCAGTCACATCAGCGAGTTCACACTGGGGAGAGGCCGTTCACCTGCTCCCAGTGTGGGAAGGGATTCACTCGCTTATCCCACCTGCAGACACACCCGCAAGTTCACACTGGGGAGAAGCCATTCACCTGCTCCCAGTGTGGGAAGGCATTCACTCGGTTATCCCACCTGCAGACACACCAGCGAGTTCACACTGGGGAGAGGCCATTCACCTGTTCTCAGTGTGGGAAGACATTCACTTTGTTATCCAACCTGCGGGCACACCGTCGCGTTCACACTGGGGAGAAGCCATTCGCCTGCTCTCATTGTAGGAAGGGATTCACTCGGTTATCCAACCTACAGAGACACCAGCGAGTTCACATTGGGGAGAAGCCATTCACCTGCTCTCTGTGTGGGAAGGGATTCACTCAGTTATCCCATCTGCAGGCACATCAGCGAGTTCACACTGGGGAGAGTTTGTTCACCTGCTCTGAATGTGGGAAGGGATTCCGTGATTCATCGCAGCTGCTGAGACACAAACAAGTTCACAAGTGATTACAGGGGTTGGATTCTACCGCCCCCTCAACATTGTCCCTCGTCTGAGGTGTGGTGACCCTCAGATTAAATCGCCACCAGTCAGCTCACTCTCTCCCTCACAAAGGGGGATGCTCTTATGGAATTCTGACAATGGTACCAGCCAGTAACAAGGTTAAGATAAGTGAGTTATGTATACACGAGACCCAAGGATGGTCGATGAGGGGGTCTGGAAGGCATCATGAGTTCATGAGTAACCCCCTAGCTGTCCATGAGCTGATCACGCAATTCCCTGCTGCCCAGTAACCACTTTCATTGGATCTACCAGTCAATGTGTGTAATCTACAATCATTGTGATTGGATCGTGTCCGGCTGAGTTGGGCTGACTAACTATTTGAAATTGTATAAATGATGATGATTCCCTTTGTTCAGTGGAGAGGTATCTGCCTTTGCCCAGAGAATTACTCCCCGCCGGCGTTACAACAATAAACTGTTTGATGTTTGAAGCAGACCTGAATGTCGAGGGATTCTTTTGGATTCATTCCCGCTCACAGGAGCATAACCTACTTTTGTATTCAATTCCCCCACAATAAACAATAACATTCTATTAGCTTTCCTAATTACTTGCTGTACCTGTATACTCGCCTTTTGTGATTCAGGCTCTCGGACACCCAGATCCCTCTGAATCTCAGAGCTCTGCAATCTCTCACCGTTTAGATAAGAAGCTTTTTTATTCTTCCTGCCAAATGGACAATTTCACATTTTCCCACATTATTCTCCATTTTGCATATTTTTTCCACTCACTTAACCTATCTATATCACCTTGTAACCTCCTTATGTCCTCTTCACAATTCACTTTCCTACCTTTCTTTGTATCATTGGAACATAGGAGCAGGACTTGGCCATTCAGCCCATCGAGCCTGCGCCAACATTCAATACGATCATGGCTGATCATCCACTTGAGTGAGTCTGTGTGAGTGAGTGAGTATGTGGGGGTGAGTGAGTATGTGGGGGTGAGTGAGTCTGTGTGAGTGAGTGAGTCCGTGTGAGTGAGTGAGTGAGTCTGGGTCCCCCACACTATCCCCATATCCCTTTGTGTTATTGGTATTTAGATATCTGTCAGTCTCTGCTTTAAACACACTCAATGACTGAGCTTCCACAGCCCTCTGGGGTAGAGAATTCCAAAGATTCACAACACTCACAGTGAGTAAAAAAATATCTCCTCCAAGACCGGTCCTAAGTGGCTTCCCCGTTATTTTGAAATTGTGTCCACTGGTTCCAGACTCCCCAACCAGGGGAAACATCTCACCTGCACCTCCCCTGTCTATTCCTTTCAGTATTTTGTAGGTTTCATTGTGATCACTTCTCATTATTTGACACTAGAGGATACAGGCCAGGTTTCTCCAATCTCTCCTCTAAGGGCAGTCCTGCCATCCCCGGAACAAGTCTGGTGAACCTTTGTTGCCCTTTCCCTCTGGCGACAAGGGCAGTAAAACTGCACACAGTCCTCCAGCTGCGGTCTGACCAAGGTTCTATACAACAGGTACATTCTGGACAGTCTCACGACTTTGCATTTATTTTATCCTGGATAGTATGGGGGAGGCGGTGGCCTAGTGGTATTGCCGCTGGACTAGTAATCCAGAGACCCAGGTATTATTCTGGGGTTCGAATCCCACCAGGACAGATGGTGAAATTTTAATTCAATAAAAATTTGGAATTCAAAGTCTAATGATGACCATGAAACCATTGTCGATTGTTGTAAAAACCCATCTGTTTTACTAATGTCCTTCGGTGAAAGAAATCTGCCATCCTTACCTGGTCTGGCCCACACGTGACTCCAGAGCCACACAGATGTGGTTGACTCTTAACTGTCCCCCACTGTCATGACCTAGCAAGCCACTCAGTTCAAGGGCAATTATGAATGGGTAACAAATGCTGACCCAGCCTGTGATGCCTCCATCCCAAGAAAAGAGTTTTATCAGGTGGATCTAAAATAAATACATTTGTCTCTGTTCCATTGAGTCTACAGCACAGGGCCAGGCCAGTCGGCTCAATTGGTCTCTGTCAGTATTTATGTTCCGCATGAGCCTCCACCCAGCCCTCTTCATCTCCCCCCATCAGCATATCCTTCTATTCCTTTCTCCCTTGTCAAGATACAGCTGTTCATGCAGCATTCATGCTGTTCACCTCAACCACTCACTGTGGTAGTGAGTTCCACATTCTCACAACTCGCTGGGTAAAGAGGTTTCACTTGAAATCCCTATTGGATTATTGAACCCCTGAAAATGGATTGAAAATGCACGCAGCATTTGACAGAGATTGGATGAATTGTCAGCGCAGATGGGGCAGCACGGTGGTGCAGTGGTTAGCAGTGCTGCCTCACGGCGCCGAGGTCCCAGGTTCGATCCTGGCTCTGGGTCACTGACATGTGGAGTTTGCACATTCTCCCCGTGTTTGCGTGGGTTTCACCCCCACAATTGAAAGATGTGCAGGCTAGGTGGATTGGCCATGCTAAATTGCCCCTTAATTGGAAAAATGAATTGGGTACTCTAAATTTAAAAAAAAGAATTGTCAGCACGAATAGAGATAAATGTGTGTCCTGATAGACATTACAGAGACTTGTTTGAAAGGGGACCAAGGCTGGAATCTAAATGTTGAAGGGTATTTGACATATTGGAATGCATGAAGCTCGGAAAAGATGATGGGATTGCTCCTGTTCGTTAAGGATTACATTAGTTCAGTACAGAGAGATCAACTTAGCCTGAACGTTAAGGGTGTGGAATCAGCTTTGCTCGAGATAAGAACTAATAAGTTACAAGGTCTCTTGTGTGAGTAGTTAATGGGCCTCCTAACAGTAGTTACATTGTAGGTAGAGTGTACAGGAAGTATTAAATAAGGCTTGTAATTAATGTACCACAATAATCATGGGTGACTTTAGGCATCAGTTAGGACGATGAGCCTGACGAATATTAATCATGAGGAAATGACACCACAATGAGAAACTGACATCACACATCAGCAAGGTGACCGATATCCTTCAGAGAGCAATCAGACATTGATCGTGCCCCATTTAACCAATCAGGGACTGATCATGGGCTGCTTGGGCCAATCAGAACCACAGGAAACTACCAGCCATGCGTAGAGGTAGGTACTAGAAAGGGTTAATGAGCTACAATTCTCTGGAGCTCGGTGCACAACTCAACATGAAGTAAGAGGATAGACTTCAGTCAACAGAACAAGAGACAGCTCCACAGTCACCTGGAAGCTGAGAGCTGGTGATCCAGAGTGAACGGACTGATCCACTGCTTTTGTTAATTATTGTGATTTTGTACTTATTACAATTAACTTAATAAATTCTGTGACAATATTCTTGTACCTGGAATGGTCTGTAACTAGTCAGGAGCTGCAGGTAACTTTCACAACACAGTCTGACATGTAATTGATTTGAGTGTTACAATTGAGATTGGAGCCAAACCCGGATCTTACAATAGGATCAAATTTCACATTTCATTTGGGTATCCTGCACTAACAGTGATGGCTTTTGTAAACTCCTTTTACAGGATATTAGAAGGGGAGGAGTTACAGACAGAAATTTCACACCAAACACCACATCAAGATGTGACAGAGTCACTCGATTCATGGGAGCTGAATATCATCGACCTTTGAATTTAGAATGAGAAATGTTTGTCTGTTCTTCTGCTGAAAGAGATTTTTAAACATCACTCAGTGTACAGGCACTGAGCCAGGCTCATCCGAGTGAGGCATCACTAAAAAAATCCATTTTATATTTTGCAGCTCACTCAAAGATGGAAATTTCAGCACACATTTCTCCATCTTGTATTTTTTAATGTTTTGTTTGCCCGTTAAATATCCTTGCCCTCTGGATGTTTCATTACAGAACTCAGCTCGAAGACATCAAAACTTGTATCCGGCCTTGCCTGTGGGCCCCATTCATCAATTCAACTTTGCAGCAGCTCAGTCCCAGCTTTGGAAACATCTTCATCTTTCTGTGAGGCCCCGGCCCCATTGACTGTGACAGGGTTCATACTGTCTCCATGAGATTCTTGATGTAAAGTCACGTCAGACCCACACTTCCCGATTTCCAATCCAATTTATTTAAAGGTCCCAGAAGTCTGACTCCAACCTTAAATGTTGTTCTGATCCTGTCAGTAACATTGTTTTGGAACTCACTAGTACCACCACATAGGCAGTCATCAACATGCATCATAAAGATGCCCGAGAGTTTCCTGCCTTCGTACCAATAAAGCACGGCAGCTTCTGCCTTCAGGTAGGGACAACCTGACTTGGACAAAACTGATCTAACTGAGAAGTGCCATACACTTGAAACATTGTTCAAAACATAGACAAACTTATTGAACTTCCAAAGTCTTCGATCTCCATCTGGCACCGTAGGTAGTTGCAGAAACACTGCCCTCTGGAGGTGATCCCCCAGCGCAAATGCAGCTTTTATGTTTCTTGACTGAAGGTTCCGAGAAAATGTCACGAAAAGGGCCAAAGAAATTTCAAAATTACCTTTCCCGCTGTGGGTGAGTCCACTCTGACCTCTTTCTCTCCGAAGACTTCTTCAAATTCCCGCGTCACTGACCTCACCTTGGGCCTTATAAGTTCCATCTGGTTGGACCTTTTCTGTGCAGATCCATCGATGTGATGATGCTGGCTGACCCCTATCTGGGACCTCTGAACACACGCCAAACTCTGTCCAACTGCCTAACTCTTTCTGTTTCACCTCCCGTACGCCTTTATCCCCTCATATTTTGGCAGCTACAAAACCCTCTCGGTCACGGGGACTTCAGTCTCGCCCCCAAACATATCCTTGGTATAAAACCGACAATTCCCTGCCTGAAATGTTCCAGTTATTGAAATTGCATTGAATTGATGTCAAAGAAACAGACCAGAAACAGCTCCCTGAGGTTCTGAGGAGTCCCCAATGGTCAGTCAAACTGAACTAAACACGGGTGGTATAAAACAAACAATACTCACCCCGGTATCTGCTGTCCACGGGGACTTTCCTTTAATCAGAGCCGTCAGTGGATCCTGTTCCTGACACCAGGTTGTTTTGGGACAAATGTCACTCGGAGTCTAGAGTTGGGTAAAGTTTAGGAATCTTTATTACAAACACGCAGGGAATGCTTCAGCGAACTGAAGCACCTCAAGGAGTAGTTACAATAACACACGTTTATACACAGTACAGTTGCAGCTGTTTTGTCTGCAGGTTAGTGGGAAAGTACAGGACGTACTTTAGCACCTTGATACTGCCGATACTTCCAGTCAAGGATGTTGGGGTCCCTGTCGGGACAGGAGATGTGTTGGTGAAATTTTGGCAGTACACTCGAGGTTGGCCTGGTTGAAGTCCCCGGCCACGATGAACAAGGCCTCCGGGTATTCTGCTTCATTGTTATTTATAGCAGTGTGGTGTACAATTCATCAAGCGCCTTCTTCACTTCCGCCTGGGGTGGGATGTAGACCGCCGTGATGATGGCAGAAGAGAATTCCCATGGAAGGTAGTTTGGACGGCGCTTCACAGTCGGGTATTCCAGATCCGGGGAGCAGTAGTTCGCCAGGGTCACCACGTCCGAGCACCAGGAGTTGGCGAGGAGACAAACACTTTCACCCACTCCAGGTTCAGTCCTGGATGTGATTAACAGCAGAATCTAACCCAACATCACTTGTGAACCCTTTGGTGTTTCAGCATGTTGGACAACTGAGTGAATCCCTCCCCACAGTGAGAGCAGGTGAATGGCTTCTTTCCAGTGTGAACTCGCTGGTGTCTCCGCAATCTGGATGATGTTTGAAACCTCTTTGTGCAGTGAGAGCAGCTGAACGGTCTCTCCTCAGTGTGAATGCGCTGGTGGGACATCAGTAGCTGAGCGCTTTTGAAACCCTTCCTGCAGTGAGAGCATTTAAAGGGCCTGCTCTTGGTGTGAGTGACATTGTGGCTACGCAGGTTGGATAATTGAGTGAATCCCATATCACACACAGAGCAGATGTATGGCTTCTCCCCGGTGTGAACTCGCTGGTGTCTCTGCAGGTGGGGTAACCGAGTAAATCCCTTATCACACACAGTGCAGATGAATGGTCTCTCCCCGGTGTGAACTCGCTGGTGGGTCTGCAGGTTGTGTAAATGAGTGAATCCCTTATCACACACAGTGCAGATGAATGGCCTCTCCCCGGTGTGAACTCGTTCGTGTCTCCGCAGGCTGCCAATGTCAGTGAATCCCTTATCACACTGAGAGCAGGTGAAAGGCCTCTCTCCAGTGTGGACTCTTTCGTGTCTCCGCAGGCTGCTAATGTCAGTGAATCCCTTATCACACACAGTGCAGATGAAAGGCCTCTCCCCGGTGTGAACTCGTTCGTGTCTCCGCAGGCTGCCAATGTCAGTGAACCCCTTTTCACACACAGTGCAGATGAATGGCCTCTCCCCAGTGTGAATACGTTCGTGTCTCCGCAGGCTGCCAATGGCAGTGAATCCCTTTAAACACTGAGAGGTGAAAGGTCTCTCTCCAGTGTGACTGTGTTGATGCCTTTCCAGCTCGTGTGGGGCTGTGAATCCCTTCCCACAATCCTCACATTTCCATGGTTTCTCCATAGTCCAGGTGATCTTGCATCTCACCGCGTTGGCCAATCAGTGAAGCCTCGTCCACACACAGAACACCTATACAGTCTCTCCCTGCTGTGAATGGTGTAGTACTTTTTCAGACTGTGTCACTGGTTAAAGCTCTTTCCACAGTCAGTGCTCTGTAACAGTCTCACACGGGTGTGTGTGTGTGTGTCTCAGTGCTCTTCCAGACACACTAATGTTTAAAATCTCGTGAAGCAGACAGAATAGACAAACATTTCTCCTTCTAGATTCAAAGGCCGATGATCCCAAGAATTGAGTTACTCAGTCAGTTCTTGATGTGATATTTAGTTTGCGATATCGGCCTCAAACTCCTCTCGTTCGAACTTCCTGCAAACAGATTTTACAATAGTAATCATTGTCAGTACAGGATAGAAACTCAGAACAGACAATTCTAGTTTATATCGAACATTCTTTCCTCTCTCTTCCCCTGAAATGCTGTAAATCTCAATCCCACACACTCCAAGGCAGGCCAGCAGCACGGTTCAATTCCCGTAATAGCCTCCCCGAACAGGCGCCGGAATGTGACGACTAGGGGCTTTTCACAGTACCTTCATTTGAAGCCTACTTGTGACAATAAGCGATTTTCATTTCATTTTCATTGTATCTAATATTCACCCTCCCAATTCTCCTGAAAGTGCTGATTCAGGCTCATTGACAGATCCAAGCTCACTGCTTCCTGTCCTGGACACAGAGACCTGAAAATCTTCATGCAGGCTGCCAGACAGATATATGTCGATATTACTGGATGAAAAATGTGTGTAATATACAGATTGTATTCACTTATTTTCCCTCCCAGTTTTCGTGAAGGCGCTGATCAACAAATCTAAACTCGCTAAAACCTGTACAAGAGTAGAGAATCTCCATATAAGTATATTTACTGATTAGAGGTAGGGAAATTCTGAGGAAGAATTTTATTTAGTCATGACAGGGAACTCACTGCCCACAAGGGTTGTGGAAGTCGAGATGATCAATAATTTAAAGTAAAATAGGATGGTCACGTGAAGAAAATAAACTTTCAGGTGAACAGGGATATCGAGGGGGAATGGGACTGACTGGATTGCTGTACAGAGAGTCAGCATTGAGTTGAGTTCCCAAATGGATTCTGTCAGTGCTGCAATGACTGTATGACTGGAAATATATAATGTAGGTACAGTACTACGTTACAAAAGTAGAAATAATAATCCATGTATTTTATTACAGAACCATCAATAATACCATACAATACATACCATATAACAACACTAGACATATCTCTGTCCAATATTAAATTTTTAAAAATTAATTTACGGGATGTGGACAATGCTGGTTAGGCCGGCATTTATTGCCCTTCCCCAGTTGCCCTTCCGAAGTAGTGGTGAGCTGCCTTCTTGAACTGCTGCAGTCCTGGAGGAGTAGGTACATCCCCTGTGCTGTTAGGGAGGGAATTCCAGGATGTTGCCCCAGGGACAGTGAAGGAATAGCAATATATTTCCAAGTCACGGTTGTGAGTAACTTGGAGGAGAACTTCCAGGTGGTGAGCTTCCCAGGTTTCTGCTGCTCTTGTCCTTCTAGATGGTAGTGGTTGTGGGTTTGGAAGGTGCTGTCTGAGGAACCTTTATGAGTTACTGCAGTGTATCTTGTAGATGGTATACACAGCTGCTACTGTTTGTCGATGGTGGAAGGTTTGAATGTTTATGGAAGGGGGTGCTATCAATTAGGCTGCTTTGTCCTGGATAGAGTAGAGCTTCTTTGTTGTTGGAGCTGCACTCATCCAGCAAAGTGGAGCGCATTCGATTACACTCCTGACTTGTGCTTGTAGATGTCTGGTGGACAGGCTTTGGGGTATCAGGAAGCGTGTTACTCGTCGTAGGATTCCCAGCCCTTGATCTGCCCTGGTAGCTACAGTATTAATATGGCTAGTCCAGTTCAGTTTTTGATCAATGGTAACCCCCAGGATGTTGGTTGTGTGGGTGTCAGCGATGGGAATGCCACTGAATGTCAAGGGGTGGTAGTTAGATCCTCTCTTTTCAAAGATGGTCATTCCCTGGCACTTGTGTAGCGCAAATGTAACTTGCCACTTATCAGCCCAAGTCTAGATATTGTCCAGGTCTTACTGAATTTGGACATGGACTGCTTCATTATCTGAGGAGTTGAGAATGGTGCTGAACATTGTGCAGTCATCCGCAAACATCACCACTTCTCACCTTATGATGGAAGGGAGATCATTGATGAAGCAGCTGAAGATGGTTGGGCCTAGGATACTGTCCTGAGGAATTCCTGCAGTGATGTCATGGAGCTGAGATGATTGACCTCCAATCACCACAACCATCTTCCTTTGTGCCAGGTATGACTCCAACCAGTGGAAAGTTATCCCCCGATTCCCATTGACTCCAGTTTAGCTGGGGCTCCTTGATGCCATACTCGGTCAAATGCTGCCTTGATGTCAAGGGGAGTCACTGTCACCTCACTTTTGGCATTCAGCTCTTTCGTCCAAGTTTGAACCAAGGATGTAATGAGGTCAGGAGCTGAGTGACCCTGGCGGAACCCAAACTGAGCGTCCAGGAGCAGGTTATTGCAGAATAAGTGCCACTTAATAGGACCTTTGATGACTCCTTCCATCACTTTGCTGATGATGGAGAGTATTCCGACAGGGAAGTAATTGGCTGGGTTTGATTTGGCCTGTTTACTGACCCCATCAATGCCAGCCATCTCCTGGAGAAACCAGCCCTTTAATTGTGAACATCCTTTTAGCCAGACAAATAAATGTGTCAAGCTGAGGGAGCAAAGGATGTCAATGTCTTTAAGAGAGAGAGAGAGAGAGAGACCTGGGCCAAGCTTTGCAGAGTCCGCACCCTCCATGGATTCACTTCCTTTCCCTTCAGTTGCTGCAAGTGACCAATTAAAGGTGAGAATGAGACTAGGGGGAGAAAAGAAAGTGTTTTACTCACAGATGTTGGAGACTGGAGTCTGTGTGCAGCTCAAGCTCATTCAGGGTTCAAGGAACAACAGCTTTGCTCCGCAGAAACCTCCTTTTCCAACTTCCGCATCTGATTGGCGGAGGGGCAGATCCTTTCCGGTCCTCCCAGTCTTTCCATTGGTCAACATCTGAGTGGAAAGGTCAGCGGAAGTGAGCTCTCCTGCGCGTGCGGAGCTTCCCCTCTCCCTGAGACATGCGCAGTCCCGGGTCAGGGTAGGGGGAACACCGACAGTCGGAACTGTCAGCCGGTTGCCTGGAAACCGTTTCGAGGATGTGTTGGGGAAGAGAGAACAAAGGGTGGGGACGGGGCTCGCGTGTCCGCGCGCCGGCGTGTGCGCACTAATGCATTGACGTCACCGCGGAGCGGATCGATTCCTATTGGCTGATTTAGAGGATGAGCTCCTTTGTGATGTCACAATGTGGAGGTTGGACAATGAGTTTCAGACTGAAACTTCCTCCTCTGGGCAACATCTGGGAATCAAATCAATGTCTCCCCCTTTCATAAAGTCATAATGTGGAGACCGGCGTTGGACTGGGGTGGGCACAGTAAGAAGTCTTACAACACCAGATTAAAGTCCAACAGGTTTGTTTCGATGTCACTAGCTTTGGAGCGCTGCTCATTCACCTGAGGAAGGAGCAGAGCTCCGACATCGAAATAAACCTGTTGGACTTTAACCAGAAGTTCATAAGATATAGGAGCAGAATTAGGCCATTTGGCCCATCGAGTCTGCTCTGCCATTCGGTCATGGCTGATCTCATCCTGGCCTTATCTCCACTGTCCTGAGAGTTCTTCAGAATCATTGAACCCGATTAAAAATCTGCCCAACTCTAAATTTACTCACTGTCCCAGCTCCACCGCACTCTGGGGTAGTGAATTCCACATATTCACAGCCCTTGGTAGAAACAGTTTTTCTTCAACTCTGTTTTGATTAGGGCAGCACTGTGGACCAGTGGTTAGCACTGCTGTCTACGGTGCTGAGGACCTGGGTTCGATCCCGGCCCCGGGTCACTGCCTGTGGAATTTGCACTTTCTCCCCGTGTCTGCGTAGGTTTCACCCCCACAACCCAAAGATGTGCAGAGTTGGTGAATTGGTCACACTAAATTGCCCCTTAATTGGAAAAAAAAATAATTGGTTACTCTAAAAAAAAATTTTTTTTAATTA
Organism: Scyliorhinus torazame; assembly: GCF_047496885.1. Lineage (NCBI taxonomy): Eukaryota > Metazoa > Chordata > Chondrichthyes > Carcharhiniformes > Scyliorhinidae > Scyliorhinus > Scyliorhinus torazame. The sequence goes on from NC_092711.1 coordinate 144,970,720, forward strand.
AAACTGTTTTGAATTTGCTACCGCTTACCGTAAGACTATTGCCTCTCGTTCTGGAATGCCCCACAAGAGGCAGCAGCCGCTCCAAGTCTACTTTATCTTTCCATTTCTTTTCTCATCCTGAGGGGTCATTGGTAACTTGCAGCAACTGTAGAGAAAGGAAGTGAATCGAGTCTATATGTTCCACACATTTTGAGTTCAGTAATATAGACATATTTATGTCTGGCAGTCTGCATGGAGATTTTCAGGCCTCTCCAAGATGGGAAGCAGTGAGCAGGGATCTGTCAGTCAGCCTGAATCAGCACCTTTAGAGAATTAGGAGGATGAACATTACAGAGTGAGAATGGAGGGAGTGTGTGTTGCATGGAAACTAGAATTGCCTGTTCTCAATTTCCATTTATAAATTCCTTTTACAGGATATTAGATGAAGATTTGCAGAAAAAAAACGAACGTCACTTCAGGATTTGGAAGAGTCACTTGGTTTATCAGGACCTGAATATCATCAGGAAAACTATCACTGCAAAAGACACATCTGGGGTTAAGGATTGCCAGTCAGGCGAAGGAACAGAATGGAAGTAAACACAGGAATGAAGAATCACATTGGGCTGGTACCAGGAGAATTGAGTGACAACTTCAGCGACAAAACCATGGAGTGTGATTTTTGATTGTCTTAAAAGTAAAAGGGCAACATTCTATTTATAGTTCAAGGGATACGTTCCCTATAAAAATAGTGTTAAGGCATTGTTGCTTCTAGTTTGTTGCAGTAAAAATCATAAAACATGATGTTTTTGTCTTATGACTCATTAATTTGTTCACTGGGTATAGAATTTATCTTTTAAAATTCCTGATCTTTTCAGAGATCTTACACAGTTGGTTTTGAGTCACAAGTTTCAACTTCCCATTCAGCCTCAGGCAACTTGCTGTCTCTTTGTTGCTCATGTCAATGACAGCCCAGTAACAGAGCTGAGGGCTGGAGATGCTGTGACCCATTGTAGGAGCTGGGATCAGTAGAAAGAAGAACCGTTGTTTCTGGTTGAGCTTTGTGTGAGGTGTCTGACCATGATGATATATGCAATAGCTAACCAGGTAATATGTTGTGATGAGGGTTTAGAAACAGACCCTGGGTAGACGAGTTCAGTGAAGCTGTGGGCTCGTCAGCTGTCCAGTGAAACCAGGCATCCAACAGCCACAGAGACCTGTAATAATGGACACTGGGTTTAATCCTGTTCTGTATTAAACAGAAGACCTAGTTGATACTGGGTGATTGTGATATAGTTAATCTTACCCTTTATTCAAAATTGAATAACATTGATTCAAGTAAAGTAACTACCATGTCAATCTGTCAGTAAAGTGGTGTCAGTTCATGCAGATCCATGTCTGAACTCAATTCCATTACTTATTTTTGTTACTGACTAGACTGTCTCTCTCTTCTCTCCTCTCTCTCTCCTGCCTCTCTCAGTCTCTGGTGCTCCTTTCTCTCTGGTGCCTCTCACTCCCTCTGCTTCCTCTCTCTCCCTCTGTCTCTCTCAGCTGCCAATCACTCTCTCTCTTCCGTGCTTAGGAAGGCAGGTGGGATAGTTTCCTTTGGTAGCCGAGGGCTGAGATTATGAGAACAGGGAGATTGTGCTGGAACTGCATCAAACACCAGTTAGACCACAGCCATATTACATGAAGGATGTGATCACACGAGAGAGACGGCAGAGGAGATTTATTTATTTATTTATTTAAATTTAGAGTTCCCAATTAATTTTTCCAATTAAGGGGCAATTTATTTTGGCCAATCGACCTACCCTGCACAACTTTGTGTTGTGGGGGCGAAACCCACGCAAACGGGGGGAGAATGTGCAAACTCCGCACGGACAGTGACCCAGAGTCGGGATCGAACCTGGGACCTCATGCTGCCTGCTGCAGAGGAGATTTATGATGATGTTACCAGGGATGGAGAATTTTAACTATGAGGAAATATTGGATCTCCCCAGTGTGAATTCGCCGGTGTACAGTGAGTTGCTCCGATCGCATGAATCTCGTCCCACAGTGAGAGCACCTGAACGGTCTCTCATCAGTGAACAAGCTGATGGGGCATCAGTTCCCCAGACGTTTTATAGAATTTCCCACAGTTTAGACATTTGAAAGATCTGTCTTTAATAATAATCTCTTGTCACAAGTAAGCTCACATTTACATTGCAATGAAGTGAAAAGCCCCGAGTCGCCACATTCTGCCGTCTGTTCGGGTACACGGTGGGAGAATTCAGAATGTCCAAATTACCCAACAGCACGTTAGATAAACTCGGTCAGTTCTCACTGGAACGACGGAGGTTGAGAGGCGAGCTGATAGAGGTTTACAAGATTATGAGTGGTATGGACAGAGTGGATAGTCAGATGCTCTTTCCTAGGGTAGGAGAGTCAAGTACTCGGGGACATAGGTTTAAAGTGCACGGGGAAATGTTCAGAACAGATGTGCGGAGCAGGTTTTTTACACAGGGTGGGAAATATATGGAACGTGCTGCCTGGGGAGGTGGTGGGAGCCGGTACCTTCGCGGCATTTAAGGGACATCTAGATAAATATATGAATAGGGTGGGAATGGAAGGATATGGACTCCATAAGTGCAGACAGTTTTAGTTTAGGCAGGTACCAGGGTCGGCGCAGGCTTGGAGGGCCGAAGGGCCTGTTCCTGTGCTGTATTGTTCTGTTTTTTTTAAAATTTAGAGTACCCAATTCACCTTTTCCAATTAAGGGGCAATTTAGCATGTTCAATCCACCTACCATGCACATCTTTTGGGTTGTGGGGGTGACACCCACGCAAACACGGGAAGAATGTGGAAACTCCACACGGACAGTGACCCAGAGCTGGGATTGAACCTGGGACCTCGGTGCCGTGAGACTGCAATGCTACCACTGCGCCATCGTGCTGCTCTTGTATTATTCTATGTTCATCTCTTTCGGGACTCATGGGAGGAAACTGGAGCACCCGGAGGAAACCCACGCAGACACGGGGAGAACGTGCAGACTCCACATAGACAGTGACCCAAGCCGGGAATCAAACCTGAGACCCTGGCGCTATGAAGCAACAGTGCTACCCACAGTGCTACTGTACCACCCCAATATGATCCCACTAGTATTTCAGCAAGGCGGATGACTGCATGAATCCCTTCCCACAATCAGATGAATGGCCTCTCCCCAGTGTGAATTCGCTGGTGGACAGTGAGTTGAGATGATCGCCTGAACCCAGTCACACAGCGAGAGCACCTGAACGGTCTCTCATCAGTGTGAATATGTTGATGGGCCATCAGCTCCCAGGAGACTTTATAACATTTCACATAGTCTGGGCATTTAAAATGTCTCCCATCAGTGTGAACATGTTGATGGTACATCCGTTTTCCAGAGCTTTTAAAGAACTTCCCACAGTGCAGACATTTAAAAGGCATTTTGTCAGTGTGAACTCGCTGGTGTCTCAGCAGGGTGGATAAATGAGTGAATCCCTTCCCACACTCAGTGCAGACAAATGGTCTCTCCCCGGTGTGAACTCGCTGCTGTTTCAGTCGCTTGGATGAATCAGTGAATCCTTTTCCACACACACAGCAGGTGAACAGCTTCTCTCCAGTGTGAACCCGCTGTTGTGTCAGCAAGTTTGATGACCAAGTAGATCTCTTCCCACTCACGGAGCAGATGAATGGTCTCTCCCCAGTGTGAGTGCGTCGATGAGTTTCCAGCTCAGACGGGAAACCAAATGCCGCCTCACAATCCCCACATTTCAACGGTTTCGCGCCAGTGTGAATGCGCTTGTGTCTTGACAGGCCAGAAGATTGGCTGAAACCTCGTCCACACACACAACACATGTATGGTTTCTCTCCACTGTGAACGGTGTTTTTTCCTTCCATGTGAATTGATGGAATTCCCTGCCCAGTGAAGCAGTTGAGGCTCCTTCATTCAATGTTTTCAAGATAAAGATAGATAGTTTTTTGAAGAATAAAGGAATAAAGGGTTATGGTGTTCTGGCGGGAAAGTGGAGCTGAGTCGACAAAAGATCAGCCATGATCTCATTGAATGGCGGAGCAGGCTCGAAGGTCCAGGTGGCCTACTCCTGCTTCCAGTTCTTATGTTCTTATATTATGTTCAAAACCTGTGAGGCCGGCACTAGGAAAAGGTGACCTTGAAAACTGCCAGATTTTCACAAAAGAACAACTGATTCACTGATGTCGTTCAGGGAAGGGAACCTTCCGCAGGTCTGGGCCAGAAACGTTTCGGGCCTCTGTGGTGGGAGGAGAGTGAGAAAAGATTGAGAGCAGAGGCGGAGAAGGAGAGGGAATTTATATTTCCAAAATTCAACCAGAACATTGACAGAATCTCCCAAACCCTCAACCTCTGCCTCCTTGAAGGACCAAGATATCGGGTCTGTGAACACCATCACATCCAGGTACCCTCCAAGGCACACACAGTTCTTTCTGACAGTAAGTAATGGGTGAGCAGAAACTTTCTCCACTTCAGTATTGGGAAGACATTGCGTTCAGCCCCTGTAACAAACTCCTTTATTAGCCACTGACTCCATCCCTCACCCTGGTCATTGTTTTGAGATTGAGATTGAAAGACATTGTCCAAATGGTTGGTGTGATATTTGACCCCGTGACTTGCTCCCAACCACATATTTACATCATCTTGAAGACTGGATTCCACCTCAGTAACATCGCCTGACTCCACCCAAGGCTCAGAGCATCTGTTGCTAAAACTCTGATCTATTCCTTTGTTATCTCTGAGACATCTATGATCCTCAAATTGATACTTCCTGAGTATTCCTGATTTTATTTGCTCTGTCTTAGGTGGCATCACCTGAAGGTGCCAAGACCTCAAGACTTTGTAAGGTGCACCTTGTACACCACCTTCAGCGGTATCAGCCCCAGCCTCACACACAAAATCGAGGCGTTTAGCCTCCGCAGCACACAACCCTCCTCCAGCGCCACAGCCAGCTTTTCCTCCCACTTCGCATTAACACCTCCATGGACACCCCATCCTCCTCCAAAACCCTCCTGTAAATCACCGAGACGATCCCCTGTCGCCACCCCCCGCCCCCCCCCCCCCTCACCCCGTCCGCTGACAACACCACCTCCAACAGCGAGGAGACAGGCACTATTGGGAAGGTCGGGAAGACCTTCCTTGCAAAGTCCAGCACCCGCATATACCTAAAACATTCTCCCCATGCCAACCCAAACAGCTCAGTAAGCCCGTCAAAGCTCGTAAACGGCCCTTCCAGAAACAGAGATTCTATAATTCTAACTTTAAAAAAATATTTTAGAGAAGCCAATTATATTTCTTTTCCAATTAAGGGGCAATTTAACGCGGCCAATCCACCCAACCAGCACATCTTTGGGTGTGAATATAATTCTAACTTAGGATGACCACTCGTGTGCCCTACTGAACTGAACTTTACCCCTTGTCATTGTCAGCAGTCCCTTCTTGGTGCAATATATAGATAGTCCAACGAGGGAAGGGGCAGTGGATCTGGTATTGGGGAATGAGCCTGGACAGGTGGTTGAGGTTTCAGTGGGGGAACATTTTGGGAGTAGTGAAGATAATTCCATATGTTTTAGGGTACGTTTGCCACAGATTTCTGGGCACATAAGGCAGGACGTCCCTTGAGGTAGTAGGATCCAGAGAGCAGGAGTTACATCCTTTTCTTTCCTTCCCTGCTTCCACCCTGCCTCCTCATTAAGACACTGGGACACAAAGGGTGACCCAGTTTGATGGACAGGTTGTCTCTATTCGAAACAATGGGGGACAAGCTCCACCCAGCTATGAAAATATTGCCCCCAACGTGGCGGCCGCACATGCTCAGTGCTGCACATTGCCCCCAATAAAGATGGTGATCATTAACCGGGACGACTTTAGGGATCTTTGGCCCCGCTCAGTACAAATGGGATTGCTGAGTTTTTGAGGGAGTTTGTAGATGACAGAACCTTTATAGAAATTGTCCCGTCCACACGCCGGCTCCATCGTACGCTCCGATCTGCAATTTGCCGCTTACAAATTACAGATCCAAGAAAAAAAGCATCCACCCCTCACCATTTCCCGCATTGTGCATGCTTCATTCACTGCCCCTCATTCGCTCCGATTGGTTGGAGGACCAGCTGCTCCCATTCGGTCCTCCAGTCCCGCCCCCTATTACTAGTGGTCCGGAGCCGCCATCAATCATTCCCATTGTGATCTGGAGCATGCGCAGTGCGGTTGATGAGGTGAGACAGTAGCGCGCAGGCGCAATGCTGTTGTTCGTCTGGAGGAGAGTCCTTTGTCCCGCGGAAGCAATGTTAGCATCAGGCGGTGGGAGGGAGGATCCGCAAACCCTTCACAATCATTGTCAGCTCCCTGATTTGCAGCTGCGGGGCTTCTCCCTCCTAGGAACAGGCCCAGGTTAAAGGTCACCATCCTGCTTCAGCGACTGGAGGATGGTTCACATCAGAGGATGGGGGAGGGGAACAATAAATAAGAGTTGTCACTTTGCACTCAAATCAATGAGGATTCTGATCTCTGGGAAGGAAGGAAACCCTGGGAGGTGGGCGGGGAGGATTCACAAACACCCGCTGGAGGCCCCAAACTGCCAAGAAGAACCCACAGATCCTGATTTTGCAGCTCCCGGGGCTTGTTTGCTTCAGCTGCGGCCGTCTTGGTGAAACAACAGAGTGGGCGGGGCATCAGGATTCCAGTGACCAGGAGAGAAAATTACCGATTTATTCTCACTCTACACAGAGGGACTTGAGAACTGAACCCAGCCAGAGTGGAGGGAGCGGGTAAACTGTAAGGAAAGGAATTTTGAAGGTGGTTTGAAAGGTTTGGCAGACTGACAAACTCTCATGGTGAAAATTAAAGGTAAGCCTGCATGGGTCTGTGTGAAGAGGTGGGCGGTGTTGGGTGGGCTGCTGACAGAAATGTGAGGCCAGGGAGGGGGTGGTTGGCTGCCAGAACGGTTGGAACAGAGTTCTACATAGGTCCAGTTGACGAGTCAGACACCCAAGCAGCAAATCTCAGTGGATTCAAATATGGCCCATAAAATGTGGGCTGGTCTGTCACCCTGGGGTTTGGATTCCAGCATAGGAAAGAGGAAGAACGTATGTGATGAGGATTTACTGTTTCGCAGAAAGAAGTGCAGAAAACCTGTTCCATACAAACGAGAATTGTCTGTCCTTTATTTTTATTCGGTGTTGACAATGATGATGTTTATAAACTCTTTTTATGGGAAATTTGAAATCTACAGGTGTGAAATCGTCCAACCTGGAGAGACACAAGGACATCCACACCATAGACAAACCTTGGAAATGCCGGGCCTGTGGGAAGGCATTCATATCTCCATCCCAACTGGAAACTCATCTGCGTAGTCACTCAGGGGAGAGACCTTTCACCTGCTCCATGTGTGGGAAACAATTTAATCGATTGTTCAACCTTCGCACACACCAGCGAATTCACACTGGAGAGCGACCATTCATCTGCTCTGTGTGTATGAAGGGATTCAGCAGTTCATCACACCTGCTGAAACACAAGCGTGGTCACACTGGGGAAAGACCGTTCATCTGCTTCAAGTGTGGGAAGAGATTTACTAATTCACCTGACCTTCCAACACACCAGCGAGTTCACACCGGGGAGAGGCCTTTCAACTGCTCCATGTGTGGGAAGGGATTCACGCAGTCACAAAACCTAATGAGACACAGGCGAGTTCACAAATAACTTTTGGAAGTAGATTCAGCTGAACGGGTGATCTCAGTGTCAGTGACAAAGAAATCAATGAGCTCCTTGCACTTGTTCGAAGTCAGGAGAGAGATTTAAGAAGATGATCATGAAGAACAGAATCTGGGTTGTCCTTGCTTCCAGGAACAATCCAGAAATAGTGACCAGTTTAGGCAGAGGAGAGCAGGGCCAGGTAGAGCTGGATGTGTTGCTGCTGCCTCTGGTAATCAACAGTTCAACCAGTTGATAAGACTGCGCCAAGTGAAAAGGGAATTGGTAAGAGTGAGAAAATGGGCAGCAAATTATCTCAAGTTTACAGATGAGAAAAGTTGGGATGCTGGTCAGGAGTATGTTGCAATCATCAAGTTTAAAGATAACAGTTGCATCGATGTTGGTTTCAGAGCAGACACACTGAGGTGAGGGCTAGGGCGGGCAGTATTATTGAGCTGGATATAAACAGTCTTAGTGATGGTGCAAATATGTAGTCAAAAGCTCATCTGGTCAAATATGACATTGAAATCTGCATTAGTCGCACACAGTGCGTGTATCACCTACAAGATGCACTGCAGCAACTCATCAGGCTCTTTAGACAGTACTTTTCAACCCTTGACCACCTCATACGACAAGCACAGCAGACACATGAGAACACCATTACCTGCAGGTTCCCCTCCAAGCCACACAACATCCTGACTTGGAACTATGTCACTGTTCCTTCACTGTTGTTGGGTGAAAATCCTGGAACTCCCACCCTGGCCACACTGTGGCCCAACCTACAGATCATGTTTTCCATCAGTTTGAGAGGACAACTGACCACCATCTTCTCGAGAGCAATTAGGAGTGGGCAATGATTTCTCCCAGCAATATCCACTCCCTGTGAAAGGATAAAATAAACACAGTTTCCAGGGAGGTGGATGGTGACTAGAGAATGGAGTTTGTAGCAGGGCCATAAGACAATGGCTTCACTGTTTCTTTTTTAAAATAAATTTAGAGTTCCCAATTATTATTTTCCAATTTAGCGTGGCCAATCCACCTACGCTGCACATCTTTGGGTTGTGGGGATGAAACCCACGCAGACACTGGGAGAATGTGCAAACTCAATGACTTCACTATTTCCAATGTTTAATTGGAGGAAATGTCTGTTCACCCAATTCTGGATGTCAGACAAGTCAGGACGATATGTGAATTGGAGGTGGTGGTTTTCATATACACCCCTTACTTTGGGGAAGTTGGGGGTTTGAGATTCTGTCAAAGTTATTGTTCAAGTTGTAATTGTATAACATTTGTCTCCTTCACCTCCTGCCTCTCCACTTCTATTTGTCCCCTTCTGCTCCCAAAGTGTCCAGAGTCTAGTGTCGGCCCACTGACCCAGGGTGACCGGCCGCCATCTTGGTAGAAACAAAGTAGAAACTTGGTAGAAACGGCGCATGTGTGGCCATTTTGGTGGAGGAACAGGAAGTGGAGGCTTCAGGGTCCCAGTGACCAGAAGAAAAATCATTCTGAACCCTGGACCAGCTCTACCCTCCCATCCAATAATTTTAATATTCAAACATATTTTTCTGTTGATATTTTTGAAATACTCTCATACTGCCCACTGAAAAACCTTCATTGAACTACCTGTATCACAATGGCAATTGAGCAAAACTCAGTGAGTTCCAGGATCTGCCTGAAAAGGCAGCGATACGATTCACTAATTAATTTTACAAGAGAGGTGAAGATGAGAAGGTGCATGGTGAGGGACATGAAACGGGAATGAGGGACTGAACAAGTCCGTTCTTTCGAAAAGGCAGCACAAGAAAGATGGGCTGAACAACCCCCATCGCCCCCTCTTGTGCAATGCACCTCTACGATTCTCGGAACCTGAATGGAATCAAAATAAAATCCGAAATCGTTATTGGTCATTTTACTAAATGTAAAGGGTACACTGTCCATCAAGAGCAGAATAAACAGGAGCAGTTGGAGGACATAGAGCCTGCTCCACTTTTTCTCCTTGTCGCCATTTTCCTTCTTTCCCTCTGTATCCAATAATCTCTTGAATTCAGTCTTGAATATACTCAGCGACTGAGCATCCACAGCCTTCAAGGGTGTCGAATTCCAATTGACAAACCTGAATGAAGAAACACCTCATCCTATTCACATATCGCCATTAACATCTCAAGATGTTTTACCGGAGGATAGGCAGACAGTGGTTCCTACAAATAGTTGTTTGCGGTTCATTGCAGTTCTTTGACAAGGTATCGGCTTTATTCTGAGTGTTGTGAAGGCTGAGCTGACTTTGCTGGTACGCCTGCTTTCCAGAGATGATCAGACAAGAGTAATGCTGCTGGGCTCAACGCTTTTTCATCAACAATGATTCAGCCTCTGCAGGAAATTGAGAGAAGAGGCAGCATTGCTCTGCGGCCACACAGGATAGTACTGGTTAGATTCAATGTCTTTATCCAGAGGGTGTGGAACTTGCTGCCACAGGGACTGGTTGAGGAAAACAGCATGAATGCACTTAGCAAGTTGCAGACACAAGAGAGAAAGGAATAGAAAGACCTGCTGACAGAGAGAAGCGATAGGCTCATGGGGAATATATACACTGACACTGGGTAAAATGACCTGTTTTTGTGCTGTCTATTGAGTTTCATTCTACTTCGATTCTTTTTACAGGGTATTGGAATGGAAAGACTTACAGACAGCAAATCAAGGTTTTTGAGAGCCTTTGATTTGTCAGGATATGAATATCATCGGCCCCTGAATGTGGAAGGAGAAATGTTTGTCTTCTATCTGTGGGAAGGTCAGTGTGACTGGAAAAAGCACCGAGACACATACATAGGCAAGTGAATGTGTTCCAGTGAGCTGACTGTGAAAAGAGCCTTAACCAGTTACACAGCCTGAAAAAACATCACATCATTCACAGCAGAGAGAAACTGTACACGATGTTCTGTGTGTGAATGAGGTTCCAATCTGGAGAGACACAAGGTCATCGGCACCATGGAGAAACGGTGGAAATGTGGAGGCTGTGGGAAGGGGTTCAAATCTCCATCCCTGCCGGGAGCTCATCAACGCAGTCACACTGGGGAGAGACCATTCACCTGCTGCCTGTGTGGAAACGAATTTACTCAGTCAGCACACCTTATGAAACATCAACTTGTGCACAGTAATACGAGATCTTTTAAATGTTCTGACTGTGAGAAGAGCTTCAAAAGTGAAATGGATCTGCTGAGACACCAGCGAGTTCACACCGGAAAGAGGCCATTCACCTGCTCCGAGTGTGGGAAGGGATTCACTCAGTCAGCCAACCTGCTCACACACCAGCAGGTTCACACTGGGTAGAGGCTGTTCCCTTGCTCCGTGTGTGGGGAAAGATTTAATCATTTATCTAACCTACAGAGACACCAGACAGTTCACACTGGAGAGAGGTCGTTCACCTGCTCCAAGTGTGGGAAGAGATTCCTTCACTTATGGCACCTTGCTACACATCAACTTGTTCAGTGATCATAAGAACATAAGAACTAGGAGCAGTAGTCGGCCATCTGGCCCCTCGAGCCTGCTCCGCCATTCAATGAGATCATGGCTGATCTTTTGTGGACTCAGCTCCACTTTCCGGCCCGAACACCATAACCCTTTATTCTTCAAAAAACTATCTATCAGAAACCTTTTAAATGTTCTGACTGTGAGACGAGCTATAAAACTACATCTGATCTGCTGAAACACCAACGCACTCACACTGGGGAGAGGCCGTTCATCTGCTGTGTGTGTGGAAGAGATTCACTTGGTCATCCCACTGAGACACCAGAGACTTCACGAGTGACTGCAGGGGTTGGATTCTGCTGTTATTGCTGCTGTTAATCACATCCAGGACTGAACCATGTTCATTCTGACAGTTGGAGTTTGTTGCTGCTGATAATAATCCCTGTAACCAGTTGGAATTTAATATTTTGATATTTGTCAAATGAATTAATGTTTCAGACACACACTTTGTTGGGACCTTAATTTCTCCAGGATAAGAGGCAACTAATTTGTGTCCCGTCACAGATTGCTCCATTTTGGGGACTTTTCTCCTTTCTAACTCTAGATTATTTCAATTCTCATACCTTATTACTTCCTTGGGTTTGGGGGTGAGACCCACGCAGACACAAAATACTGTGTTTTCTGTATTGGACAATTACATTAAAATCTGGAATACATGGATAGGGATTGGTGTCTCCATATCATGTGTATAAAGTATTGATTTTCTCTAGCTATGCTCTTCCCCACATTCTCTCCATATCCTCTCTCACAAAACCTTCCATTATTTTAAAGATTTCTATTAGGTTATCCCCTCCGCCTTCATTTCTAAGGAGAGAGGAGATCCAGCCTGTCAATCTTTTCCTGATATTTTATATGTACCTACACATTTCTGGTTTCACCATTATAAATCTTCTTTGCACCCTCTTCAGTACCTCGGTATCATTTTATAATATGGTGACTAGAACAGCATGCAGTGATCGGTGAGATACTTGATCCAGGAGTCACAGATAACCCAAAACAAATGGGACCAAGCTAATATGTGATTTTACGCTGGTTTATTAAGAAACAAATTTTAAAATGATGCACAATGGACACAAAAAACATCATACAGCCTGAGAATGATTTCCCAGTCCCAGAGGACAGACGGATGATGCAGAATGAGTACTGGTCTCCATTACTAGTGGCTGCAGTCTCCTCTGGATGGTTCACTGCTGTGAGCCAGTGTGGATGTTGGGTGAAGCCAGTATGGATCTTTTTAGAAATCTCTTCCTGTTTTAACCTTTACACAGACAAATGGTTTGCGGATGGATCCTGACATCCAATCATATCAGGGTTAGAAATGTCAATTTAAGAGCCTGTGTTAGAGACCAGTCCTGGGCAGAAAGAACAGGCCTGTCCTGTGTTTGTCACCCAGCAAGCTGCTGTGGAAGATTTCTTCACAGGCGAGAAAGGCAGTGAGCTATTCCTATAATATTCAATAAATGCCTTCATGTTTTATCATTTATTTCTTACAAATCTTCCCGTCTTGAGAAGTGAATATCCTTATTGACTTCTCTCAACTGATTTCTGATCAACCCACCTATTTCTACACTACAAGCTTGTTTTCATAATTTCTTGATTACATAGATACATAGAGCAGGACAGGAATGGATGTTGCAGGTTCCGGGGTTTAGGTGTTTTAGTAAGCTCAGAGAAGGAGGCAAAAGAGGGGGAGGTGTGGCGCTGCTAGTCAAGAGCAGTATTACGGTGGCGGAGAGGATGCTAGATGGGGACTCTTCTTCCGAGGCTGAAGTTAGAAACAGGAAAGGAGAGGTCACCCTGTTGGGAGTTTTTTATAGGTCTCCTAATACTTCTAGGGATGTAGAGGAAAGGATGGCGAAGATGATTCTGGATAAGAGCGAAAGTAACAGGGTAGTTATTATGGGAGACTTTAACTTTCCAAATATTGACTGGAAAAGATATAGTTCGAGTACAATAGATGGGTCGTTTTTTGTACAGTGTGTGCAGGAGGGTTTCCTGAGACAATATGTTGACAGGCCAACAAGAGGCGAGGCCACGTTGGATTTGGTTTTGGGTAATGAACCAGGCCAGGTGTTGGATTTGGAGGTAGGAGAGCACTTTAGGGACAGTGACCACAATTCGGTGACGTTTACGTTAATGATGGAAAGGGATAAGCATACACCGCAGGGCAAGAGTTATAGCTGGGGGAAGGGCAATTATGATGCCATTAGACGTGACTTGGGGGGGATAAGGTGGAGAAGTCGGCTGCAAGTGTTGGGCACACTGGATAAGTGGGGCTTGTTCAAGGATCAGCTACTGCGTGTTCTTGATAAGTATGTACCGGTCAGGCAGGGAGGAAGGCGTCGAGCGAGGGAACCGTGGTTTACCAAGGAAGTGGAATCTCTTGTTAAGAGGAAGAAGGAGGCCTATGTGAAGATGAGGTGTGAAGTTTCAGTTGGAGCGATGGATAGTTACAAGGTAGCGAGGAAGGATCTAAAGAGAGAGCTAAGATGAGCAAGGAGGGGACATGAGAAGTATTTAGCAGGAAGGATCAAGGAAAACCCAAAAGCTTTCTATAGGTATGTCAGGAATAAGCGAATGACTAGGGAAAGAGTAGGACCAGTCAAGGACAGGGATGGGAAATTGTGTGTGGAGTCTGAAGAGATAGGCGAGATACTAAATGAATATTTTTCGTCAGTATTCACTCAGGAAAAAGATAATGTTGTGGAGGAGAATGCTGAGCCCCAGGCTAATAGAATAGATGGCATTGAGGTACGTAGGGAAGAGATGTTGGCAATTCTGGACAGGCGTAAAATAGATAAGTCCCCGGGACCTGATGGGATTTATCCTAGGATCCTCTGGGAGGCCAGGGAAGAGATTGCTGGACCTTTGGCTTTGATTTTTATGTCATCATTGGCTACAGGAGTAGTGCCAGAGGACTGGAGGACAGCAAATGTGGTCCCTTTGTTCAAAAAGGGGAGCAGAGACAACCCTGGCAACTATAGACCGGTGAGCCTCACGTCTGTAGTGGGTAAAGTCTTGGAGGGGATTATAAGAGACAAGATTTATAATCATCTAGATAGGAATAATATGATCAGGGATAGTCAGCATGGCTTTGTGAAGGGTAGGTCATGCCTCACAAACCTTATTGAGTTCTTTGAGAAGGTGACTGAACAGGTGGATGAGGGTAGAGCAGTTGATGTGGTGTATATGGATTTCAGCAAAGCGTTTGATAAGGTTCCCCACGGTAGGCTATTGCAGAAAATACGGAGGCTGGGGATTGAGGGTGATTTAGAGATGTGGATCAGAAATTGGCTAGCTGAAAGAAGACAGAGGGTGGTGGTTGATGGGAAATGTTCAGAATGGAGTACAGTCACAAGTGGAGTACCACAAGGATCTGTTCTGGGGCCGTTGCTGTTTGTCATTTTTATCAATGACCTAGAGGAAGGCGCAGAAGGGTGGGTGAGTAAATTTGCAGACGATACTAAAGTCGGTGGTGTTGTCGATAGTGTGGAAGGATGTAGCAGGTTACAGAGGGATATAGATAAGCTGCAGAGCTGGGCTGAGAGGTGGCAAATGGAGTTTAATGTAGAGAAGTGTGAGGTGATTCACTTTGGAAGGAATAACAGGAATGCGGAATATTTGGCTAATGGTAAAGTTCTTGAAAGTGTGGATGAGCAGAGGGATCTAGGTGTCCATGTACATAGATCCATGAAAGTTGCCACCCAGGTTGATAGGGTTGTGAAGAAGGCCTATGGAGTGTTGGCCTTTATTGGTAGAGGGATTGAGTTCCGGAGTCGGGAGGTCATGTTGCAGCTGTACAGAACTCTGGTACGGCCGCATTTGGAGTATTGCGTACAGTTCTGGTCACCGCATTATAGGAAGGATGTGGAGGCTTTGGAGTGGGTGCAGAGGAGATTTACCAGGATGTTGCCTGGTATGGAGGGAAAATCTTATGAGGAAAGGCTGATGGACTTGAGGTTGTTTTCGTTGGAGAGAAGAAGGTTAAGAGGAGACTTAATAGAGGCATACAAAATGATCAGGGGGTCGGATAGGGTGGACAGTGAGAGCTTTCTCCCGCGGATGGAAATGGCTGGCACGAGGGGACATAGCTTTAAACTGAGGGGTAATAGATATAGGACAGAGGTCAGAGGTAGGTTCTTTACGCAGAGTAGTGAGGCCGTGGAATGCCCTACCTGCTACAGTAGTGAACTCGCCAACATTGAGGGCATTTAAAAGTTTATTGGATAAACATATGGATGATAATGGCATAGTGTAGGTTAGATGGCTTTTGTTTCGGTGCAACATCGTGGGCCGAAGGGCCTGTACTGCGTTGTATTGTTCTATGTTCTATGTAACACATTTGGATAACAGACTAAAACTGCTAAAGTTATCAGAATCAGCAACACAAATGCTTGAGCTGCCACCAAGAATAAAAGTAAAAACCTTTCCAGTAAAATGTGATAACTGTTCACTTAGATTCATCTTTCCCAGCTGCAGAGCATCTCACACCATTCCAAATTATTGGCATGTTGAAAATACATCAGCTTCAAACAGAAGTTCATGCACGGACTTTAAAGATTCTCCAGCTCTCTGTTCACCTACCTCCAGCTTGTGGATATTTTCTAAATCCAGATTCTAGATTCCTCTTCACTTTAATTTCACTCCCTCTGACAGATACAAGTGTGTATAATTAGATTCTGATTGTTTTAAGTCAGTTTTCCAGTGGAATATGTGTCAATATCATAATGATTTAAAATGTTGTCTCATTTTACTGACCACATTAATCACTCAATGTTGTTCTGTTATCGAATAGCTGAGTATGTCTGGGACCCGTTCTTCAGTGCAGCTTCACCATGCACTTCCACATCAGCACACCCACACTGGTATCCCAGTATCAGGCTCCATGTGCCATACACGTCACTCTTGGGCTTTCAGGTGATCTTACCAAAACATCTGGCGCGTGGGCCGGGGGAGGGGGGATCACTGTCGGAGGATCCGTACTTCTCTCTCCCTGCATGGCTCCAATGCCTCAGTCAATGGCCAATCAATTCAGTTTATCTTTTAAAGTTCAGAGGCAGGGACACATTTATCTCCAAGAGAAAGTTATCAATTTATTTGTCTGATCTACACTGATTTTCACGAGAATGTACATCGATATAACATTGATCTATTCTATTGAGCTCTCCCCGGGGTGAGTTATTCCAATTTCCATTGGGTAATGTGATTTTCTCGATCTTATTCTGAGTGGGCCATCCTATTAATTATTATTCAGTTTCATTCAGGAGTCCTGGAGAAACTTTACTGTCCATAGTATTGCATTCACACAATATTGTCTTTGTATATCAGAGACACAAATATTTGAAATCAGTTTGGAGATAACTCCCATATCTCCCGTTCTCAAACACCCTGTTTTGAAAGATAAGAAATGGGATAAAGCCAAATCTTTAAAAGGCAAATTATCACCGTGCTGTCAGTGGAAAGGGTTAACTTCTCTGTTTGTTTGCAAAGGGATTGGAGCAAACATTCCCAACTCTGTCCAATTGTGCTGACTTTAGGTGACTTTCCTTTTCAGATCAAAGATGAACCAAATACCATTTTAAACTTTGTTTTCCAATTCTTTTGGGAAGGAGGTTTCAGCTTTGCCCAATTGTAACTTTTTTCCCCCATTCTCCTTGAGGCACCTTTCCAAATCACAGGAATAAACCTGAAGAAAAATAAAGCAAGAACATTAGCTTTCACAGGTAAGCTTCAACCTTCTTAAAGAGGGTGGAGCCTCCCACAGTTTGTGAGTTCTGAAACATTACTTCAAGATCCAAGGACTAAGCATACAAATTGGCCAGGAGAAACAACAAACCTGAGGATTGGGAGCAGGTTAGAATTCAGCAAAGGAGGACCAAGAGATTGATTAGGAAGGGGAAAATAGCGTACGAGAGTAAGCTGGCGTGGAACATAAAAAACTGACTGCAAAAGTTTCTATAGATACGCGAAGAGAAAGAGATTGGTGAAGACAAATGGCTGAGCAACTCAATACATACTTTGCTTCTGTCTTCTCAAAGGACAACACAAATAACATACCAGAAATGTTGGGGAATGCAGGGTTCAGAGAGGGGAGGAACTGAAGGAAATCAGAGTAGAGAAATGGTGTTGGGGACATTGATGAGATTGAAGGTCGATAAATCTCCGGGGCCTGATAATCTACATACCAGACGACTTAAGGAAGTGACTCAAGGAATAGTGGATGTATTGGTGGTCATCTTCCAAGATTGTATAGACTCTGGAACAGTTCCTACAGATCAGAGGGAGGCTAATGTAACCTCACTATTTAAAAAGGGAGGTAGAAAGAAAATGCAATTATAGATTAATCGACGTGATTACGGCAGTGGGGAAAATTCTAAAGTCCATAATCAAAGATTTTATAGTGGAGTACTTAGAAAACAGTGGCAGAATTGGTCAGAGTCAACATGGATTTATGAAAGAACAAAGAGAAGGACAGCACAGGAACAGGCCCTTCGGCCCTCCAAGCCTGCGTCGACCATGCTGCTCGACTAAACTAAAATCTTCTGCACTTCCAGGGTCCGTATCCCTCTATTCCCATCCTATCCATGTATTTGTCAAGATGCCCCTTAAACGTCACTATCGTCCCTGCTTCCATCACCTCCTCCGGTAGCGAGTTCCAGGCACCCACTAGTCTCTATGTAAAAAGCTTGCCTCGTACATCTCCTCTAAACCTTGCCCCTCGCGCCTTAAACCTATTCCCCCTAGTAATTGACCCCTTCATTCTGGCCATCCACTCTCTATGCCCCTCATAATTTTGAAGATCTCTATCAGGTTGCCCCTCAACCTCCGTCGTTCCAATGAGAACAAACCAAGTTTATTCAACCTCTCCTCATAGCTTATGCCCTCCATACCAGGCAACATCCTGGTAAATCCCATCTGCACCCTCTCTAAAGCCTCCACATCCGTCTGGTAGTGTGGCGACCAGAATTGAACACTATACTCCAAGTGTGGCCTAACTAAGGTTCTATACAGCTGCAACATGACTTGCCAATTGTTACACTCAATGCCCCGGCCAATGAAGGCAAGCATGCCATCTGCCTTCTTGACTAGCTTCTCCACCTGTGTTGCCCCTTGCAGTGACCTGTGGACCTGTACACCTAGATCTTGCTGACTGTCAATACTCTTGAAGGTTCTACCATTCACTGTATATTCCCTACCTGTATTAGACCTTCCAAAATGCATTATCTCACATTTGTCCGGATTAAACGCTATCTGCCATCTCTCCGCCCAAGTCTCCAAATGATCTAAATCCTGCTGTATCCTCTGACAGCCCTCATCGCTATCCGCAATTCCACCAACCTTTGTGTCGTCCGCAAACTTACTAATCAGACCAGTTACATTTTCCTCCAAATCATTTATATATACTACAAACAGCAAAGGTCCCAGCACTGGTCCCTGCAGAACACCACGAGTCCACAGCCCTCCAATCAGAAAGGTACCCTTCCATTGCTACTCTCTGCCTTCTATGACCTAGCCAGTTCTGTATCCATCTTGCCAGCTCACCCCTGATCCCATGTGACTTCATCTTTTGTACCAGTCTACCATGAGGGACCTTGTCAAAGGCCTTACTGAAGTCCATATGGACAACATCCACTGCCCTACCTGCATCAACCATCTTTGTGACCTCGAAAAACTCTATCAAGTTAGTGAGACACGACCTCCCCTTCACAAAACCGTGCTGCCTCTCGTTAATATGTCCACTTGCTTCCAAATGGGAGTAGATCCTGCCTCGAAGAATTCTCTCCAGTAATTTCCCCACCACTGACGTAAGGCCCACCGGCCTGTAGTCTCCTGGATTATCCTTGCTACCCTTCTTAAACAAAGGAACAACGTTGGCTATTCTCCAGTCCTCCGGGACATCACCTGAAGACAGTGAGGATCCAAAGATTTCTGTTAAGGCCTCAGCAATTTCCTCCCTTGCCTCCTTCAGTATTCTGGGATAGATCCCATCAGGTCCTGGGGACTTATTCAGCTTAATATTTTTCAAGACGCCCAACAACTCGTCTTTTTGGATCTCAATGTGACCCAGGTTATCTATACACCCTTCTTCAGACTCAACATCCACCAATTCCTTCTCTTTGGTGAATACTGATGCAAAGTATTCATTTAGTACCTTGCCCATTTCCTCTGGCTCCACGCATAGATTCCCTTGCCTGTCTTTCAGTGGGCCAACCCTTTCCCTGGCTACCCTCTTGCTTTTTATGTACGTGTAAAAAGCCTTGGGATTTTCCTTAACCCTATTTGCCAATGACTTTTCGTGACCCCTTTTAGCCCTTCTGACTCCTTGCTTAAGTACCTTCGTACTTTCCTTATATTCTACACAGGCTTCATCTGTTCCCAGCCTTCTAGTCCTGACAAATGCCTCCTTTTTCTTTTTGACGAGACCTACGATATCTTTCGTTATCCAAGGTTCCCAAAATTTTCCATATTTATCCTTCTTCCGCACAGGATCATGCCGGTCCTGAATTCCTTTCAACTGACATTTGAAAGCCTCCCACTTGTCAGATGTTGATTTACCCTCAACATCCGCCCCCAATCTAGGTTCTTCAGTTCCCGCCTAATATTGTTAGAATTAGCCTTCCCCCAATTTAGCACATTCAACCGAGGTCCACTCTTATCCTTGTCCACCAGCACTTTGTATATTTAGATCCCACCCTGATCCCCTTGCAGCCACGTCTCTGTGATGCCCACAACATCGTACCGGCCAATTTCAATGTGCGCAACAAGCTCATTGATCTTATTCCGTATCTTGCGATCATTAAGGTACAATACCCTCAGTCCTGCATTGACCACCTCCCTTCTCACACTTGTCACCTTTTTTGTTCTGCCTGAGGGTGATGTTCTATTATTTTTGTTCTCTATTTCCTCTTCAGTTATGACAGCTTCTAAGCTAACGTTCTGGTCCCCACCCCCTGCCATATTAGTTTAAATCCTCCCGAGTGACACAAGCAAACCTCCCAGCCAGGATACTGGTGCCCCTCGAGTTTAGATGCAACCCGTCCTTCTTGTACAGGTCGCACCTGCCTCCGAAGAGATCCCTCTGGCCCAGAAATCTGAAACCCTCCCTCGTACACCACTGGTTTAGCCACGTGTTTAGCTGCACTATCCTCCTATTTCTAGCCTCACTGGCACATGGCACAGGGAGTAATCCCGAGATTACAACCCTAGAGGTCCTGCTTCTTAGCTTATTGCCTAACTCCCTGAACTCCTTCTGAAGGACCTCATCCCTTTTCCTGCCTATGTCATTCGTACCTATGTATACTACGACCTCTGGCTGTTCACCCTCCCCCTTCACAATGTCCTGTGTTCGTTCAGAGACATCTTTGACCCTGGCACCAGGGAGGCAATACACCATCCTGGGAAAGGGAAATCATGCTTGACAAATCTATTGCAATTCTTCAAGGATGTAACTGATGAATAGTTAATGAGGGAAAGCCAGTGGATGTGGTTTATTTGGACTTTCAGAAGGCTTTCAACAAAGTTCCACATCAGAAAGTTAAACCGCATGGGTTTAGGGATTGTATATTGAGATGGATAGAAAACTGGTCGGCAGGCAGGAAATAAAGAGTAGGAATAAACAAGTATTTTTCCGAATAGTAGTGACCAGTGGGGTACCGCTAGGATCGGTACCAGCACCTCAGCTATTCACTATATCCATGATTTAGATGAGGGAATAAATGTAATATCCCAAAATTTGCAGATGGCACAAAACTATGTGGTAGGATGAGCTGTGAAGAGGATGCAGGGATGCTTCAGTGCTATTTGGACAAGTTGAGTGGAAAAATGCACGGCAGATGTAGTACAATGTGGATAATACGAGGTTATCCAGTTTGGCAGCAAAAACAGGACGGCAGATTATTATCTGAATAACTATAAATTAAGAGAGAGGAATGTGCAATGAGACCTGGGTGTCTTCGCACACCAGTCACTGAAGGTAAGCATGCAGGTACAACAGGTGCTGAAGAAGAAAAATGGTATGCTGGCCTTATTAACAGGAGGATGTGAGTACAGGAGCAGGGATGTCTTGTTGCAATTATACAGGGCCTTGGTGAGACCACACCTGGGACATTGTCTGCAGATTTGGTCTCCTTATCTGAGGAAGGGTGTTCTTGCTATAGAGGGAGTGCAGTGAAGGTTTACCAGACTGATTCCTGGGATGGCGAGACCGATGTATGAGGAGAGATTCAGCCAGTTAGGATTATGTTCGCTGGAGTTCAGAAGAATGAAAGGGATCTTATGGAAACCTATAAACTTCTAACAGGACTAGACAGGGTAAATGCAGGAAGGATTCCCGATGGTGAGGGAGTCCAGCACCATGCGTCATAGTCGAAGGATATGGGGTAGACCACTTAGGACAGAAATTAGGAGAAATTTCTTCACCCAGAGAGTGGTCAGCCTGGGGAATTCACTACCACAGAAAGAGTTGAGGACAAAACATTGTCTGCTTTCAAGAAGCAGTTAGACACAGCTCTTCGGACAAAAGGGATCAAAGGATGTGGAGGGAAAGCGGGGAACAGGTTATTGAGTTGGATGATCAGCCATGATCATAATGAATGATGGCGCAAGCTCGAAGGGCCGAATGGCCTCCTCCTGCTTCTATTTTCTATGTTTCTATGTGAGGCTGGAGTTTGTCTTGAGGGAATCAAACATTTTGGTGCCTTTTCCAATTGTACAATTAAATTGTGATTCACACTGAAAGGTTCACTTTCACTCAGTAATGATAACGTTTCATTTTTCTCAGCATAGACATTTTAGATTAAATACCAATTGTTCACTTCTCTTGTAACTGGTGTGTGGAGATCATGTTCACTGCAGACCTGTCAGCAAAGAAACCGCACTGTGCTTCTGGATACATTCAATCTGCAAGTAGATGAATCTTTTAGACATGACCCTAGTGAAGGTCCTCCTAGCTAAGGAGTGAGATGTCCCTGTAGTTGTTGGAATCTCCTCTGTCACTGCTGATTTTATATATTGTGATGATTTTGCATCACACGTATGGAATGGTTCCTGTCACCCATCAGAGAGGTCATGAAGGTGTGACAGCCGAAGGGACTTTCCATGTGTGAGCAGATCAGCTGGAATCCCATCCTTGCCGGGTGCCTTTCTGCTTGCTCAGCGATCAATGGCCTTTTCCAGCTCAACTGGTGAGGGTTCCTTGTCCAACTCAACCATGGAAGCTGCAATAGAGGCAATCAGAGTCTGGGAGATGTCCAGCTCACAGTCGTGATCAACCCAGTAGGACATCTGTCTACTTCTGTTGGTGAGAACTTCACCAGCTGCCAATTTCAGTTGCACAACTTTGGTGATGGTCGGACAAAGATCCCTCTTCACCCCATCAGACATAGATTTCCATTGTCACAGGCAGCTTGGAATTATTGACAGAGGCTGGTCCAATGTTTATTTGCACAGGATCTCCCTGATATTTACACAACTGTCTTGGCTACGTTCAAGTAATGCAGTGTCCTAGCTGTTGGGTTTATGTTGCACATCAGGTCGACTTTGCTTTTTGCTTCAATGACAGATGTCATCTCGGCTGAGTGAGTCTGAACCAGTCTTTGTTGTGGGTTCCACCTTTACCAAATGTTGCTGCTGCTGTGTCAGAAATGATTCAACTCAGCGACTTCCAAACTTCATCAGTATCAATGTTGATGTTAAGGTTTTTATGTACGTTTTTACAGTACCTGTATAATATTTCACTGTTTGTTTTGCTTCCTTCACAATTTTAATATCATAATGGACATAACACTGAAGGAGTCAGTAATAATTGTCAGCAAGGATTAATCTGCACATGACAATCAGTGGAACCTTTTAGACACTGATTTGCATCAAAGGTCACGTTAGGATTGAAGTACAAGTTCATAATTTTACTGTAAATGTGTTCCTGTTGAGAGTTCTTGAATTGAGGAGAAAGATCACAGGGGGGCTTTTAAAAAGGGACATTTCAGCCCCAAAAATCAGTGACATTTTCAGAATATTAAACTGCAGCCAGTTATAGGGATTGTTAACATCAGCAGAATCAAACCAGATATTGTCAGACTATCAATCCTGGATGTGATTAGCAGCAGCAAAACAACAGATTCCAATCCGTGCAGTCATTTGTGAACTCGCTGGTGTCTCAGCAGGTGTTGTGACTGAGTGAATCCCGCTCCACACAAGGAGCAGGAGAACCGTCTCCCCCCGGTGTGATCCCACTGATGTGTCAGCAGTTGGGATGCCCAAGGAAATCCCTTCCCACACACGGAGCAGGTGAACGGCTTCTCCCCAGTGTGAGTGCCTTGGTGCTCACTGAGATCAGTTGACTGATTGAAAGTCTCTCCACAGGTGATGCACCTGAATGGTTCCTCGTTTGTGTGCATTTGGTGGTGTGTCTGGAGGGTGAATACCTGAGTGAATCCCTTCCCACACACAAAGCAAATGAATGGTTTCTGACCCGTGTGAATTCGCTGGTGTTCAGTGAGGATGGGTAAAGACTTGAATTTCTCTTCACAGGTTGTGCAGCTGAATGGTTTCTTCTCAGCGTGAACTCGCTGGTGTAAGCGAAGGGCAGATGACTGAGTGAATCTCCTCTCACACACAGAACAGTTGAACGGCCTTTCCCCAGTGTGAACGCGTCGATGGATTTCCAGCCGGGGTGAAGAATTGAATCCTTCACCACAGTCCTCACATTTCCACGGTTTCTCCATGGTGCCAGTTTCCTCATATCCCTCCAGTTTGGACAGTCAGTTGAAGCTTTGTCCACACACACAGAACACCTGTACGGTTTCTCCTTGCTGCGAATCGTGTGATTTTTTTACAGGCTGTTTTACTGGTTAAAGCTCTTTGTACAGTCAATGTACTGGAACACTCTCATTCCATTGTGTGTCCTGATGCTTTTCCAGTCACAATGATGTCTGAAATGGTGTCACACAGGCAGAACACGCAAACCTTTCTCCTTGCAAATTCAATGACTAATGATATTCTGGCCATGGCGACTCAGTGACTCTGTCAGATCATGCTGTGATGTTCAGTTTGAGCTTCCTGTCTGTAAATCCACCCATTCAGCCCTGGAAAAGAAGTTTACAAAACGTTATATAGAGAGAAATCCTGAAAATACAATTCTATTTTCTATACAACATATTTTCCTCATTTGTACCTGCAAAACAGTAAACCCATACACTCTTGCACCCCACGCTGAATGCAAATCCCAGGGTGACTAATAGTCCCATATTTTACAGAAATGTATTTGAGTTCACTGACCCAGTCTGCATGCTGCCTGGATGCTGGCTGTACTATAAACTGGATCTTTGTCACTGCACAGAACCATGTTCCTTACCGCTTCTATGTTCCAACAGCTCTGGCAGACGCCACCCTTAATTTTTACCATGAGAGTTGGTCAGCCCGTCAAACCCAGCACAGCACCTTCACAATTATTTTCCTTACAATTTACCTCCTGCCTCCACTCTGGCTGTGTTCAATTCTCAAGCCTCTCTTTGCAAAGTGAGAACAAAATCAATTAATCAATCATTTTCTGTCCTGGTCACTGGGACCCTGATGCCCGCTCACTTGGGCACACAAGTAAACAAGCCCCGGGAGCTGCAAACTCGGGACCTGCAGGTTCCTATTGGGGGTTTGGGGCCTCCAGCGGGTGTTTGTGAATCCTCCCCGCCCACCTCCCAGGGTTTCCTTCCTTTCCAGAGATCAGAATCCTCATTGATTTGAGTGCAAAGTGACAGCTCTTATTTACTGTCCCCCCTCCTCTGGTGTGAACCATCCTCCAGTCGCTGAAGTAGGAGGGTTAACCTGGGCCTGTTCCCGGCAGCTGCAAACCAGGGAGCTGACAATGATTCTGAAGGGTTTGCGGATTCTCCCACCCACCGCCTGACGCTGACTCCGCTTCTCCGGGACAAAGGACTCTCATCCGCAAGGCCAACACTGGAATTGCGCATGCTCCAAATTTCGTTCCTGAGCCTGCGCACTGGTGTCCAACTATAGCAGCCGCATTGCGCATGCTCTGTATCACAATGCCAGGTTGATTGACAGCAGGTCCAGACCAATACGAAGAGGGGACGGACCTGGATGCCTGAACGGGAGCGGCTGATCCACCAACCAATCAGAGTGAATGAGGGGCGGGCCTGAGCCCGGATCTTCCTCATTGGTTGAAACTCTGCAGCATTTTGAAAGCTAATTTGTCTCAAACTCCAGGAGGAAACTGAACCTTTCTGTGTGTGGCTTTAAACAGATGAGACCCTGTGGGTGTGGAGCAAATATTTCAACGTTTGTTCCTCAAATGTAGAAAGTTGAAACTATGTCCACACAATTCAGGGGCTGACTTCAAAATAGAACTGGGCAGACAGGGAATGTCTACAGTAACAGAATATGCTGGACAATCTCAGCAGGTCCGACAGCATCTGTGGAGAGAAAAGGGAGCAAATGTTTTGTGCCTGGATGACTCTTTGTCAAAGCCATCCATACTCGAAACATTAGCTCAATTTCTCTCCCCAGATGCTGTCAGACCTGCTGAAATACTTGAATTTTTACTGCTTTTGTTTCAGATTCCAGCATCTGCAGTAATTTGCTTTTATCTGAAAGTCGACAGTATCTTGTTTTTGGGTCACTGTGCATCATTTTTCCCCCACTTACCATTACCTGTTTAAATGGGAAGAAGGATCTTTTAAAGAATGAGACACAGTAACTTGACACCCTGTTCAAAATGAAACTAAACTCATTGTCTGTCTTTACCAAGGATATAGATGCTACCCAGGCCATGGAGGCAGACTAGGAAACTTTGTCGCTAGAGCGGCACAGTAGCACAGTGATTAGCACTTTTACTCCATAGTGCCAGGGTCCCGGGTTCGATTCCCGGCTTGGGTCACTGCCTGTGCAGAGTCTGCATGTTCTCCCTGTGTCTCCGTGGGGTTCCTCCACGTGTTCTGGTTTCCTCCCACAAGTCCCGAAAGATATGCTTGCTAGGTTAATTGGACATTCTGAATTCTCCCTCAGTGTACCTGAACAGGTGAGGAAATGTTAAAGTGACAATGTAAATTACAGGGGAGCTGGCAATAATTTCCCAGTCTTTGCTGGAGGTGCCAGAGGACTGGAGAATTACAAATCTTATGCATTTGTTCAAAAAGGATAGCAATTACAGATCAGTTAGTTTAACATCATTGGTGGGCAAGCTTCCAGAATCAATTATTCCAGATAGAATTAAAAACCATGGAAAATTATGGACTGATTTGCAAAACCAGTATCAATCCACCTACCCTACACATCTTTGGGTTCTGGGGGTGAGACCCACACAGACAAGGGGAGAATGTGCAAACTCCGCACGGACAGTGACCCAGGGCCAGGATCGAACCCGGGTCCTTGGTGCCATCAGGCAACAGTGCTAACCACTGCACCACCATGCCGCCCAACTGACATATTTCTAAATATCAACAACGCAAAGGGATATGGGGATAGTGTGGGGGAAAAGGCATTGAAGTGGATGATCGGCCATGATCGTATTGAATGATGGTGCAGGCTCGATGGGCAGAATGGCCAACTCCTGCCCCTATGTTCCAATGTTACAAAGAGAGGTAGGAAATTAAATTGTGAACAGGACATAAGGAGGTTACAAAAATACATGTTAAATGAGTGGGATAAAATTTCCCAAATGGAGTACAATGTAGGAAAAGTTGTTATTTTAAGATGACTCCAATTTCTAGATTCTCCCACAAGAGGAAACATCCTTTCCACATCCACCCTGTCAAGGCCCCTTGGGATCGTATACGGTTCAATCAAGTCACCAAAACTCCATTGGACACAAGACCAGCCGTCCAATCATTCCTCATAAAACCAGCCTCCAATTCCAGGTATGAGTCCAGTAAACCTTCTCTGAACTGCTTACAACACATTTACATCATTCCTTAAATGAGTGCAATACTGTACACAGTGCTCCAGATGTGGTCTCACCAATGTCCTGTATAACTGAAGCATAATCTCCCTAGATTATCCAAAACCGAGATAGGCTGATTACAGAATGCATCCCTATGGAATTTTTAACATCTGTACTCTGCTCCAAGTCTGAAATATTGTGTAAAGTAGTATTGTGTAAAGTATGGGAGCCCTATCTTAAATTCATAGGCTCCAATTCAGCTGACTTGCTCCTCCTGGGTTTTCCATGACCAAATTCAATTCACCTTATTCATTTTAAGTCAACTATGTTGTTAGTCTGTTTCACAATATTTTGGGGTGTGCGAGCTGCATGGTTATCCTCCTGTTTTTATAGAATCTAATCTTTTTTCCACTCTAACCGTGTTAACACGATTACTGGTTGTTCAATTGATCCGGCATTTCATCTAGAGGCTCTGGACCGTCAAATATCCTGTTCCGAATGAATTCTGCAATGCGTTGCTTGTATTTATGCGGCAATACCACTTGTTCTGCTCTGTGCCCATTTTCCACCAATTTTTCCTGTTACTCTGTTGTGTTTATTGTCATACAACGGTAAAACAAAATGTGAAAAATGAGTTTTTAAAAATCTGTCAAACTCATCTGTGAAAATATTCAATGGCCACCAGACTCCACTGGTCCCTGTGGAAGAGAAACCCACAGACTAAAAACCCTCTGACGGAAGAGATGACTGGAAATATATAACGTAGCTACAGTACAATATTACGCTACTAGAAATAATAATAAATGTACTTTATTACAGAACCATCAATAATATATCTAATCTGCACCATATAACAACACTGGACATTTCTCTGTCTGGTATTAATTTACTGTCCCCTTAAATGTCAGCCATTTCCTGAGGAAACCAGCCCTTTAATTGTGAACATTGGGAAAGAGACCATCCTTTTAGCCAAATAAATGTGTCGAGTTGAGGGAGCAAAGGATGTCAATGTCTTTGAGAGAGAGAGAGACCTGGGCCAACCTTTCCAGAGTCTGCGCCCTTCCTGGATTCACTTCCTTTCCCTTCAGTTGCTGCAAGTGACCAATTGAAGGTGAGAATGAGAAAAGAAATGGAAAGGGGGAGGAAAGTGTTTTACTCACAGGAGGAGGTTTCACCTCCAATTTTCGCTTTGTGACGTCTAAATGAAGCCCTGAATAAATCAGCCAATAGAAATCATCATCTCCGCCATGACATCTCTGGGTTCCAGTTCGCACGCCCTTCACCTCCTCGAGACAAGGTTTCCAGGCAACTGGCTGACGGCTCCGGCCAGAGCGAGAAGCCGCTCGGTGATCGCCCCCTTCCCCCGGCCCGTGACTGCGCATGTCCGAGAGGGAAAGTTGCGCATGTGCAAAGGAGAGCCCGCCTCCTGACCTTCCTGCTGAGATGTCGACCAATGGGAAGAGTGGGAGGGCCTAGCTTGCAGCATGCGCGCTGGGCGGGGGGGGGGGGGATCCTGTTAACCGGGAGCTTATCTACCAGAGGACTTAAGTGGCCGTTGAAGTCACCAACCACAAAAGAATTAGTCGAAGCTAACTCTGCAAAATCCAGAAACACCTTCGTAATGAACTCCAGGGAGTAACTCGGGGATCTATAAACATTCACTCTCGAAACAGCATCTCCATGCACCAAACCTCTAATGATCACATATCTACCTCCTTTGTCCTTGATATACGTTTAAACCTTAAAAGGGATATTTGATCAATAAGGATTGTCACACGCCTGCTACTTGATGAAAAGGAGGAGGAAAAAAATCTTCCCCACCCAATCCCGTCTCAATTTAATGTGTTCCTCATCATCCAGATGAGTTTCCTGGAATAAAGCTCTTGTCAATTTTCTCCTGAAGAAAGGAGATGATCTTTTTCCTTCTGATAGGGTGATGGATGCCCCGTACATTCCCTGAGAAAATTTGAAGATTAACTGCCGCCATTAGTTAGGCGACAGAGAGAACAGAAGCAGTCTCCCCAAACTGCTCCTTTCACAGATAAAAGCCCTGTCTGTACCAGAGTAGGATAAAGTCAACAACACATAAACCCTCCCATAATAACAAAAATACAAAAGAATCACCACCACAATAGATCCAAGGGGACATTCCTCAATAAGACTGAGGACCCGGAGGATTAACCCCACTGCCAGACTGTCGTTACCCTCAGGATACCTTCCCCAAAATGAGGAGAAGAAAAGAAGGGCCAACAAGGGAATGGGGATTGAATATCCCTCCCACATTTTAGACCCACCCGTGAAGACCTGCATCCACCACAACACACCCTTCGGCAATGGCACCACTCAATTCTGCCATGATTAACGCTCGGATAATAGAAGAAAGACGGCAGATAATAAGCATATGGCACATCTACCATAACTGAGATAAGATAACACGAGAACCTGTAACACTCAAGGAGGAGAAGACATTCAATCGGCGCTCACAGAATAACAACTCCCTTCAACAGGATAAAAGATAATAAATTCAGACAACACCATGATAGGGAAAGAGTCCAGATTAGAGCCTGAGTTAGTCTGAGCTGCAAACCATCCCTCCAAATCCTTGACCTTCATGGATTTAACGAAGGCCAAGGCACTAGATGGATTCTCGAAAGACTTGACGGAGTTGTAGATACAATTTTCAGAGTCTCAGGATAAAGCGACATAATTCACTCCCAAAGCCTAGAGTTCCCTTCAAACTTCATCGAAGCCTCGATGCTCCGTTTGCGTTGCTGTTGAAAAATCCTCGAATAAGGAAATCCTCACTCCCTCATGGAGCCAAGTCCCATCTCATCTGACCCATCTCCAGGACCTTCTGGTGATCCTCAATAAGACTGAGGATCCGGAGGATTAACCCCACGGCCAGACTGTCATTACCCTCAGGACACCTTCTCCAAAATGAGAAGAAAAGAAGGGCCAACAAGGGAATGGGGGTCGAAAGTCCCTCCCACATGGAAGTGAATGATTACAGGCCTGGGGTGAAAACTATCCCTCGGCCTCAAAGACAGGATCCGATGCCTTTTCTAATTTGAAACACCCAGGCTTCACATCCAGCTTGAGAAAACATGGCAGCCGGTCCTCGAAGAACCTAACCGGAGCCTCACCCTCCACACCTTCTGGCAGGCCGACAACTCGGATGTTCTTTCTCTGACCCTCGGTTCTCCAAGAGTCCACCACATCACTCAGCTGGTTTTCCAAGGATTTAATTCTTGCCTCCCCCGAGGAGGCATCTTGCTCAACATTCAGGATTCTCTCTTCAGGATCACCGATCCTTTCCTTGGTGTTTTACAGCTCGGCCTCCTGAGCTCACAGATGTTGAGTCAGCACACTCAGCCTCTGGTCAATAACACGGAAAATATCGCTGACATAGATCGCCCAATGATCCCACAGAATAAATGGGCAGGCTTGATGGGCCGAATGGCCGACTGCAGCTCCTATTTGTTATGATCTCTGTGACCAGGACAGGAAGTGGATCTGTCAATCAGCCTGAATCAGCACCTTCAGGAGAATTGGGAGGGTGAATATTAGATACAGCAGAGTGAGAATGGAGGGAGAGTGTGTGGGATGGAGATTTACAGCTTTTGGGGAATAAGAGAGGAAAGAATGTTCTCTAGGAACTAGAATTGTCTGTTCTGAATTCTATCCAGTGCTGACAGTGATGTCTTTTGTAAACTGTTTTTACAGGATATTAGAAGAGGAGGAATTACAGACAGAAATCTCAAACATCACGTCTCAATCTGGCTGAGTCTCTCAATTCCTTGGAACTGGATATCACCGGACTATGAATCTAGAAGGAGAAATGTTTGTCTGTTCTGTTGGCTTCAAAAGATTTTAAACATCAGTGTGACTGGAAAAGCACCGAGATATACACACCCGAGTGAGAGTGTTCCAGAGCACTGACTGTGGAAAGAGCTCTAACCAATTACACAGCCTGAAAAAATATTACACCATTCACAGCAGGGAGAGGCCGTACACGTGTTCTTTGTGTAGACGAGGCTTCAACTTATTGCCAAACCTGGAGAGACACGAGGAGACCTAAAACATGAATAAACCGTGGGAATGCGGGGATTGTGGGAAGGGATTCAGGGCTCCATCTCAGCTGGAAGCTCATCGATGCATTCACACTGGGGAGAGGCCATTCACTTACTCTGAGTTTGAGAACGGATTCACTACTTTAAAGAGCCTGCAGAAACATCAGCGACTTCACACTGGGGAGAGGCCATTCACCTGCTCTCAGTGTGAGAAGGGATTCACTACTTCATCAAACCTGCAGATACATCAGCGTGTTCACACTGGGGAAAAGCCGTTCACGTACTCTCCGTGTGAGAAGGGATTCACTACTTCATCGAACCTGTGGAAACATCAGCGGGTTCACACTGGGGAGAGGGCGTTCACCTGCTCTCAGTGTGAGAAAGGATTCACTACTTCATCGAATCTGCAGATACACCAGCGAGTTCACACTGGGGAGAAGCCGTTCACCTGTTCTAAGTGTGGGAAGGGATTCTCTCAGTTATCCAACCTGCAGAGGCACCAGCGAGTTAACAGGGGAGACGGCGTTAACCTGCTCTTAGTGAGAGAAGGGATTCAGATAGCCATACACCCTGCAGGAACACTAGCGAGTTCACACCTGGAAGAAGCCATTCACCTGCTCTGAGCAGGGGATACATTCAATGATCCGTCCCAACTACGGAGACACGAGCGAGTTAATTCTGGGGAGAGACCATTCATCTGCTCTCAATGTGGGGAGGGGGTTTGTGAATCATCACACCCGTTGTGACTCCAACATGTTCACAATAAATTACAGATGTTGGCTCCGTTGTTATTGTTTCTGCTCTCACTTCCATCCAGGACTGCATTTTGTTCATTCTGATATCTGGTGAATGGTGATGATTGGAGGGTTTCTTTCTGCTGGACTGGCCAGTCTAACACCTCTGCCTCCGGTGGGCTGACCATTTTTGAGGCTAGTTGCAATTACCTGGTTCCAAGTTTGACGCGGAGCACAGAACGAAAAGGTGTTTGCACTTTGGAAGATATTTAGTTCCCAAAGCAGCCATGAAGATGGGCTATGGTGGTTACATGGTTCTTTTGCCTAATTTATCTGGATGTTTCTTGCAGAAGGAAACTGTCATGGTATGAGGGGCAAGTTGTCTGTGGTAGATGGGGAAATTACAATAAACATATCACTGAAAGTGGCAACGCAGGTGGATAAGGAGCTAAGAATGCAGACGGCATGCTATGATGTTGTTGCCATTACAGAGACCTGGTTGAGGGAAGGGCAGGATTGGCAGCTAAACGTTCCAGGATTTAGATGTTTCAGGCGGGATAGAGGGGGATGTAAAAGGGGAGGCGGAGTTGCGCTACTTGTTCAGGAGAGTATCACAGCTATACAGCGAGAGGACACCTCAGAGGGCAGTGAGGCTATATGGGTAGAGATCAGGAATAAGAAGGGTGCAGTCACAATGTTGGGGGTATACTACAGGCCTCCCAACAGCCAGCGGGAGATAGAGGAGCAGATAGGTAGACAGATTTTGGAAAAGAGTAAAAACAACAGGGTTGTGGTGATGGGAGACTTCAACTTCCCCAATATTGACTGGGACTCACTTAGTGCCAGGGGCTTAGACGGGGCAGAGTTTGTAAGGAGCATCCAGGAGGGCTTCTTAAAACAATATGTAAACAGTCCAACTAGGGAAGGGGCGGTACTGGACCTGGTATTGGGGAATGAGCCCGGCCAGGTGGTAGATGTTTCAGTAGGGGAGCATTTCGGTAACAGTGACCACAATTCAGTAAGTTTTAAAGTACTGGTGGACAAGGATAAGAGTGGTCCGAGGATGAATGTGCTAAATTGGGGGAAGGCTAATTATAACAATATTAGGCGGGAACTGAAGAACATAGATTGGGGGCGGATGTTTGAGGGCAAATCAACATCTGACATGTGGGAGGCTTTCAAGTGTCAGTTGAAAGGAATACAGGACAGGCATGTTCCTGTGAGGAAGAAAGATAAATACGGCAATTTTCGGGAACCTTGGATGACGAGTGATATTGTAGGCCTCGTCAAAAAGAAAAAGGAGGCATTTGTCAGGGCTAAAAGGCTGGGAACAGACGAAGCCTGTGTGGCATATAAGGAAAGTAGGAAGGAACTTAAGCAAGGAGTCAGGAGGGCTAGAAGGGGTCATGAAAAGGCATTGGCAAATAGGGTTAAGGAAAATCCCAAGGCTTTTTACACTTACATAAAAAGTAAGAGGGTAGCCAGGGAAAGGGTTGGCCCACTGAAGGATAGGCAAGGGAATCTATGTGTGGAGCCAGAGGAAATGGGCGAGGTACTAAATGAATACTTTGCATCAGTATTCACCAAAGAGAAGGAATTGGTAGATGTTGAGTCTGGAGAAGGGGGTGTAGATAGCCTGGGTCACATTGTGATCCAAAAAGACGAGGTGTTGGGTGTCTTAAAAAATATTAAGGTAGATAAGTCCCCAGGGCCGGATGGGATCTACCCCAGAATACTGAAGGAGGCTGGAGAGGAAATTGCTGAGGCCTTGACAGAAATCTTTGGATCCTCGCTGTCTTCAGGGGATGTCCCGGAGGACTGGAGAATAGCCAATGTTGTTCCTCTGTTTAAGAAGGGTGGCAGGGATAATCCCGGGAACTACAGGCCGGTGAGCCTTACTTCAGTGGTAGGGAAATTACTGGAGAGAATTCTTCGAGACAGGATCTACTCCCATTTGGAAGCAAATGGACGTATTAGTGAGAGGCAGCACGGTTTTGTGAAGGGGAGGTCGTGTCTCACTAACTTGATCGAGTTTTTCGAGGAGGTCACTAAGATGATTGATGCAGGTAGGGCAGTAGATGTTGTCTATATGGACTTCAGTAAGGCCTTTGACAAGGTCCCTCATGGTAGACTAGTACAAAAGGTGAAGTCACACGGGATCAGGGGTGAACTGGCAAGGTGGATACAGAACTGGCTAGGCCATAGAAGGCAGAGGGTAGCAATGGAGGGATGCTTTTCTAATTGGAGGGCTGTGACCAGTGGTGTTCCACAGGGATCAGTGCTGGGACCTTTGCTCTTTGTAGTATATATAAATGATTTGGAGGAAAATGTAACTGGTCTGATTAGTAAGTTTGCAGACGACACAAAGGTTGGTGGAATTGCGGATAGCGATGAGGACTGTCTGAGGATACAGCAGGATTTAGATTGTCTGGAGACTTGGGCGGAGAGATGGCAGATGGAGTTTAACCTGGACAAATGTGAGGTAATGCATTTTGGAAGGGCTAATGCAGGTAGGGAATATACAGTGAATGGTAGAACCCTCAAGAGTATTGAAAGTCAAAGAGATCTAGGAGTACAGGTCCACAGATCACTGAAAGGGGCTACACAGGTGGAGAAGGTAGTCAAGAAGGCATACGGCATGCTTGCCTTCATTGGCCGGGGCATTGAGTATAAGAATTGGCAAGTCATGTTGCAGCTGTATAGAACCTTAGTTAGGCCACACTTGGAGTATAGTGTTCAATTCTGGTCGCCACACTACCAGAAGGATGTGGAGGCTTTAGAGAGGGTGCAGAAGAGATTTACCAGAATGTTGCCTGGTATGGAGGGCATAAGCTATGAGGAGCGATTGAATAAACTCGGTTTGTTCTCACTGGAACGAAGGAGGTTGAGGGGCGACCTGATAGAGGTATACAAAATTATGAGGGGCATAGACAGAGTGGATAGTCAGAGGCTTTTCCCCAGGGTAGAGGGGTCAATTACTAGGGGGCATAGGTTTAAGGTGAGAGGGGCAAAGTTTAGAGTAGATGTACGAGGCAAGTTTTTTACGCAGAGGGTAGTGGGTGCCTGGAACTCACTACCGGAGGAGGTAGTGGAGGCAGGGACGATAGGGACATTTAAGGGGCATCTTGACAAATATATGAATAGGATGGGAATAGAAGGATACGGACCCAGGAAGTGTAGAAGATTGTAGTTTAGTCGGGCAGTATGGTCGGCACGGGCTTGGAGGGCCGAAGGGCCTGTTCCTGTGCTGTACATTTCTTTGTTCTTTGTTTGTTCTTCATTGGTCTGGGCATTGAGTATAAAAATTGGCAAGTCATGCTGCAGCTGCACAGAACCTTAGTTAGGCCACACGTAGAATATTGGTTACACTTCTGGTCACCACATTAGCAAAGGATATGTCACCCAAGTCACATCCAAGGCTGGAATCGAACCTGGGTCTCTGGTATTGTGAGCAGCCGTACCACTGTGCTGCCGAACTGTATTGCTTGATTAGAGATGGGTGTATGGGAAAAACTTTATTTAGGAGCGAGTTGTCAGGAATTCTAACTTCCTGCCTATAAGGTTGATGGAAGCTGCAATGATTATTGATTTCAAAATGAAATAGCTTGGGCCCATTTAGGAACTAAACCTGCAGGGGAACATGGATAGAGAGATATAATTGCACTGACTAGTTTGCTCAACAGATTCGGTACGGTTTCAAATTAATGAATGGACTCCTTCTGTGCTATCATCACTCAATGACTGGAAAAATGAAACATAGATACACACCTATATCACAAAACTAGGAATAATAACAAATATATTTTATTACTGAACCATCAATAATATATCTAATCTGTACCATATAACAACAGTAGACATATCTCTTTCTGATAATTTACTGCTCCCTCAATTGTCAGCCATATCCTGGGGAAACCAGCGCTTTAATTGTGAACATTAGGAAAGAGACCATCCTTTCAGTCAGACAAATAAATGTGTCAGGCTGAGGGAGCAAAGGCTGTCAATGTCTTTAAGAGAGAGAGAGAGAGACCTGAGCCAACCTTCCAGTGTCTGCACCCTCCCTGGATTCACTTCCTTTCCCTTCAGTTGCTGCAAGTGACCAATTGAAGGTGAGAATGAGAAAATGGGAAAGGGGCGAAAAGAAAGTGTTTTAGTCACAGGAGGAAGTTTCAGTCTGTGTGGGGCTAAATCAGTCACACAAAGCCCACACTTTGATTCGCTGGAGGAGAAGAGTCTGTCCGGTGTCACCTCTTTCTATTGGTCAAAACCTGAGGGAACGGTCAGGGGGTAGGCACTCCACTGCACATGCGCTGTTTCTCTTCTCCCTTGAACATGCGCAGTCCTGGGCCGCTTGCCGCACGGCAGATGGAGCGATTTCCCCAGCGCGCGGGATTGTGGGAGCGACGGACGCCATTACTCATCCAGGGCCCAGTCTCCAAACACCTGGGACAGTGTTCAAAAGGGGGGCAGGGCGCGGTGACCCCACCCTGATACAAAGTACATCTGGGTGGTCACTGGATTTGATTGTGACACCCCCTTATGGGAGAGGGGGGGCGGGGGCAACACGGTAGCACAAGTTGATAGCACTGTGGCTTCCCATGTTCGATTCCCCACTGGGTCACTGTCTGTGCGGAGTCTGCACGTTCTCCCCGTGTCTGCGTGGGTTTCCTCCGGGTGCTCCGGCTTCCTCCCATAGTTCAAAGACGTGCAGGTTAGGTGGATTGGCCATGATAAAGCCACCAAAAAGGTTAGGGGGGGTTATTGGGTTACGGGGATAGGGTGGAAGTGAGGGCTTAATTGGGTCGGTGCAGACTCGATGGGCCGAGTGGCCTCCTTCAGCACTGTATGTTCTATATTCTATGTTTACAAAATATTTCGTTAACTTCAGGTGTAAAGATTTAGACACCTGGGTGACATATTGGGAGCAAGGTATGTTTGCTGATAGGTGATGTGAAAATAGTCAAACTGTTCATCAATTTGAAAGTTGAAACAAAATATGGGTCTTGGATGGTAACCGGAGGTGTTTGAACCCGGGAAATGCACTGGGGATGATTAATCAGTGTTTTCATCATTGATTCTCAGTATCATTATGTAATGAATTGTCATCAGCGAAAGAATCGTGTTTTTGAATAATAACTAATCAAACAAAAACTTCTGAGGCTGAGAATGCTGATGGCGACCGTTGTGGGACAACCCAGTCCCCACCAGGAGATACTCAGGATCAGCTTTATTCCGATGTATGAAGGAAGAGACCAATTTTATATAATCTAAGACTGACTCACCATTCACATTAAAGTCACCTCTTTTACACAGATAGTCACCTACACATTCTGTGAACCTGTTACTTACAATCATGTGTGAATCATGTCTCAAATTTCATTATTGTTTCTTATAAATAAATGCACCAGACGTTGTTCATGAAATGAAAATCGCTTATTGTCACAAGTAGACTTCAAATGAAGTTTGAGTGCTGAATTTGGTGCATTTGAGTGCTATAGTGAGAGTTTGGTGACTGAGGGAGTATAAGGCTTCATTTTTATCTAAAGTCTAGTCTTTCTTTTATTTAGTTAATTAACTTAAAAGTTGCTGTTTGGTTGAGAAGAAGGTGAATTTTCAATCAGCTTTAAACAAGCTTCTACTTGTAGGCACTTGCAGCTGGAGCTTGTTAATTAGTTAATTGGATTAGGCCAGTTTTCAGAGGATCGATTCGCAGTATAAAAGTGATCCCCGACAGTGCAGACTTTGTTTGCACTGAGTGCTGAATTTGGTGCATTTGAGTGCTAGAGTGAGAGTTTGGTGACTGAGGGAGTGCTGAATTTGGTGCATTTGAGTGCTATAGTGAGAGTTTGGTGACTGAGGGTGTGCTGAATTTGGTGCATTTGAGTGCTATAGTGAGAGTTTGGTGACTGAGGGAGTGCTGAATTTGGTGCATTTGAGTGCTATAGTGAGAGTTTGGTGATTGAGGAAGTGCTGAATTTGGTGCATTTGAGTGCTATAGTGAGAGTTTGGTGACTGAGAGAGTTAGGTGAGGAGGGAGTAAGGTGCTCCTTTCATTTTGTTTCCTACATTTCCGCAAAGAGTGAGAAGAGAGCCAGGAGTTTACAGAGAGTGCAGCTGACTGGGAGCAGAGTCAGAGGGCGGAGGTCCAGTTGGTCCACAGGGCAGCTATATTCTGTAAGGTAAGAGGGGATGGAGGCTAGGCCAGTTGCATGCTCCTCCTGTAGGATGTGGGTGGTGAGGGATACAACTGGTGTCCCCGGTGACTATACCTGCGGGAAGTGCACCCAACTTCAGCTCCTCAAAGACCGTGTTAGGGAACTGGAGCTGAAGCTGGATGAACTTCGGATCATCCGGGAGGCAGAGGGGGTGATTGAGAAGAGTTACAGGGAGGTAACCACACCCAAGGTACAGGACAAGAATAGCTGGGTTACAGTCAGGGGGAAAAAAACAAACAGGCAGACAGTGCAGGGATCCCTCGTGGCCGTTCCCCTTCAAAACAAGTATACCGTTTTGGATGCTGTTGGGGGGGATGACCTACCGGGGGAAGGCCATAGCAGCCAGGTCTCTGGCACTGAGTCTGGCTCTGGGACTCAGAAGGGAAGGGGGGAGAATAGAAAAGCAATAGTTGTAGGAGATTCAATGGTTAGGGGAATAGATAGGAGATTCTGTGGTCGCGAGCGAGACTCCCGGAAGGTATGTTGCCTCCCGGGTGCCAGGGCCAGGGATGTCTCGGATCGTGTCTTCAGGATCCTTAAGGGGGAGGGTGAGCAGCCAGAAGTCGTGGTGCACATTGGTACCAACGACATAGGTAGGAAAAGGGGTGTGGAGGTAATAAACAAGTTCAGGGAGTTAGGCTGGAAGTTAAAAGCCAGGACAGACAGAGTTGTCATCTCTGGTTTGTTGCCGGTGCCACGTGATAGCGAGGCTAGGAATAGGGAGAGAGTGCAGTTGAACACGTGGCTGCAGGAATGGTGTAGGAGGGAGGGCTTCAGGTATTTGGATAATTGGAGCGCATTCTGGAGAAGGTGGGACCTGTACAAGCAGGACGGGTTGCATCTGAACCAGAGGGGCACCAATATCCTGGGAGGGAGGTTTTCTAGTACTCTTCGGGAGGGTTTAAACTAATTTGGCAGGGGAATGGGAACCGGATTTGTAGTCCAGCAACTAAGGTAGCCGATATTCAGGACGTCAAAGCGTGTAATGAGGCAATGGGGAAGGGAACACTGACAAAGGAGAGTACTTGCAGGCACGGAGATGGGTTGAAGTGTGTATACTTCAACACAAGAAGCATCAGGAATAAGGTGGGTGAACTTAAGGCATGGATCGGTACTTGGGACTACGATGTGGTGGCCATCACGGAAACTTGGATAGAAGAGGGGCAGAAATGGTTGTTGGAGGTTCCTGGTTATAGATGTTTCAATAAGATTAGGGAGGGTGGTAAAAGAGGTGGGGGGGGGGTGGCATTATTAATTAGAGATAGTATAACAGCTGCAGAAAGGCAGTTCGAGGAGTATCACCCTATTGAGGTAGTATGGGTTGAAGTCAGAAATAGGAAAGGAGCAATCACCTTGTTAGGAGTTTTCTATAGGCCCCCCAATAGTAGCAGAGATGTGGAGGAACAGATTGGGAAACAGATTTTGGAAAGGTGCAGAAGTCATAGGGTAGTAGTCATGGGCGACTTTAACTTCCCAAATATTGAGTGGAAACTCTTTAGATCAAATAGTTTGGATGGGGTGGTGTTTATGCAGTGTGTCCAGGAAGCTTTTCTAACACAGTATGTAGATTGTCCGACCAGAGGAGGGGCAATATTGGATTTAGTACTGGGTAATGAACCAGGGCAAGTGATAGATTTGTTAATGGGGGAGCATTTTGGAGATAGTGACCACAATTCTGTGACTTTCACTTTAGTAATGGAGAGGGATAGGTACGTGCAACAGGGCAAGGTTTACAATTGGGGGAAGGGTAAATACGATGTTGTCAGACAAGAATTGAAGTGCATAAGTTGGGAACATAGGCTGGCAGGGAAGGACACAAGTGAAATGTGGAACTTGTTCAAGGAACAGGTGCTACGCGTCCTTGATATGTATGTCCCTGTCAGGCAGGGAAGAGATGGTCGAGTGAGGGAACCATGGTTGACAAGAGAGGTTGAATGTCTTGTTAAGAGGAAAAAGGAGACTTATGTAAGGCTGAGGAAACAAGGTTCAGACAGGGCATTGGAGGGATACAAGATAGCCAGGAGGGAACTGAAGAAAGGAATTAGGAGAGCTAAGAGAGGGCATGAACAATCTTTGGCGGGTAGGATCAAGGAAAACCCCAAGGCCTTTTACACATATGTGAGAAATATGAGAATGACTAGAGCGAGGGTAGGTCCGATCAAGGACAGTAGCGGGAGATTATGTATTGAGTCTGAAGAGATAGGAGAGGTCTTAAACGAGTATTTTTCTTCTGTATTTACAAATGAGAGGGGCGATATTGTTGGAGAGGACAGTGTGAAACAGATTGGTAAGCTCGAGGAAATACTTGTTAGGAAGGAAGATGTGTTGGGCATTTTGAAAAACTTGAGGATAGACAAGTCCCCTGGGCCTGACGGGATATATCCAAGGATTCTATGGGAAGCAAGAGATGAAATTGCAGAGCCGTTGGCAATGATCTTTTCGTCCTCACTGTCAACAGGGGTGGTACCAGGGGATTGGAGAGTGGCGAATGTCGTGCCCCTGTTCAAAAAAGGGACTAGGGATAGCCCTGGGAATTACAGGCCAGTTAGTCTTACTTTGGTGGTAGGCAAAGTAATGGAAAGGGTACTGAAGGATAGGATTTCTGAGCATCTGGAAAGACACTGCTT
Source organism: Scyliorhinus torazame (assembly GCF_047496885.1). Classification (NCBI taxonomy): domain Eukaryota; kingdom Metazoa; phylum Chordata; class Chondrichthyes; order Carcharhiniformes; family Scyliorhinidae; genus Scyliorhinus; species Scyliorhinus torazame. Next base: position 145,011,476 of record NC_092711.1, read on the forward strand.
GATTAGGGATAGTCAGCACGGATTTGTGAGGGGTAGGTCTTGCCTTACAAGTCTTATTGAATTCTTTGAGGAGGTGACCAAGCATGTGGATGAAGGTAAAGCAGTGGATGTAGTGTACATGGATTTTAGTAAGGCATTTGATAAGGTTCCCCATGGTAGGCTTATGCAGAAAGTAAGGAGGCATGGGATAGTCGGAAATTTGGCCAGTTGGATAACGAACTGGCTAACCGATAGAAGTCAGAGAGTGGTGGTGGATGGCAAATATTCAGCCTGGATCCCAGTTACCAGTGGCGTACCGCAGGGATCAGTTCTGGGTCCTCTGCTGTTTGTGATTTTCATTAATGACTTGGATGAGGGAGTTGAAGGGTGGGTCAGTAAATTTGCAGACGATACGAAGATTGGTGGAGTTGTGAATAGTAAGGAGGGCTGTTGTCGGCTGCAAAGAGACATAGATAGGATTCAGAGCTGGGCTGAGAAGTGACAGATGGAGTTTAACCCTGAAAAGTGTGAGGTTGTCCATTTTGGAATGACAAATATGAATGCGGAATACAGGGTTAACGGTAGAGTTCTTGGCAATGTGGAGGAGCAGAGAGATCTTGGGGTCTATGTTCATACATCTTTGAAAGTTGCCACTCAAGTGGATAGAGCTGTGAAGAAGGCCTATGGTGTGCTCGCGTTCATTAACAGAGGGATTGAATTTAAGAGCCGTGAGGTGATGATGCAGCTGTACAAAACCTTGGTAAGGCCACATTTGGAGTACTGTGTACAGTTCTGGTCGCCTCATTTTAAGAAGGATGTGGAAGCTTTGGAAAAGGTGCAAAGAAGATTTACCAGGATGTTGCCTGGAATGGAGAGTAGGTCTTACGAGGAAAGGTTGAGGGTGCTAGGCCTTTTCTCATTAGAAAGGAGAAGGATGAGGGGCGACTTGATAGAGGTTTATAAGATGATCAGGGGAATAGATAGAGTAGACAGTCAGAGACTTTTTCCCCGGGTGGAACAAACCATTACATGGGGACATAAATTTAAGGTGAAAGGTGGAAGATATAGGAGGGATATCAGAGGTAGGTTCTTTACCCAGAGAGTAGTGGGGGCATGGAATGCACTGCCTGTGGAAGTAGTTGAGTCGGAAACATTAGGGACCTTCAAGCAGCTATTGGATAGGTACATGGATTACGGTAAAATGATATAGTGTAGATTTATTTGTTCTTAAGGGCAGCACGGTAGCATTGTGGATAGCACAATTGCTTCACAGCTCCAGGGTCCCAGGTTCGATTCCGGCTTGGGTCACTGTCTGTGCGGAGTCTGCACATCCTCCCCGTGTCTGCGTGGGTTTCCTCCGGGTGCTCCGGTTTCCTCCCACAGTCCAAAGATGTGCAGGTTAGGTGAATTGGCCAATGATAAATTGCCCTTAATGTCCAAAATTGCCCTTGGTGTTGGGTGGAGGTGTTGAGTTTGGGTAGGGTGCTCTTTCCAGGAGCCGGTGCAGACTCAAAGGGCCGAATGGCCTCCTTCTGCACTGTAAATTCAATGATAATCTATGATTAATCTAGGACAAAGGTTCGGCACAACATCGTGGGCCGAAGGGCCTGTTCTGTGCTGTATTTTCTATGTTCTATGTTACTGTGAAAAGCCCCTAGTCGCCACATTCCGGCGCCTGTTGGGGAGGCTGGTACAGGAATTGAACCGGCTGCTGGCCTGCCTTGGTCTGCTTTAAAAGCCAGCAATTTTGCCCTGTGCTAAACATGCCCCGATATCTCCACCTGTCACTGGCCCTCTATCCAGCCCCACTGCTCCACGCCGCCACCCCTCACAACAGGAGAAATCTCATCTTATTGCCAGTTTCCTCCATCTTTGACAAAGAGACATCCAGAACGGTAGCTCCATTCTCTCTCCACCGATGCTGGCAGACCGGTGAGACTGTCCAGCATTTTCTGTTTTGTTTCTGATTGAGCATCTGCAGTAATTAGCTTTTATCTTAGGTGCATTTAAGTGTTCCCTGTGTGTGAAGAGATACACCCAGTTTTCCAATTTGTTGACGCCACGGTGAGTTCACTCCAGGAAGAGGCTGATTAAATGTTGTGTGTGTGGTGTCATGCGAGTGTCCCTTGAAGAAAGATTATTGTCTTATCACATGGCTTCAGTGATGTCATTTTGTGTATGGAGCTGGGCTGTCGCTGTCAGGTGTTTGGTCTCAGCTTCATTGTGTGCATTGAGTGCAGAGGAGGAAATAAGTGATTTTCCCTATCTCTCTCTATTTTCATTTGAAATATCTGTTCCAATAAAAAAAAACATTGGTTGTGGTTACCTGCTTTGGTATCTTAAAAATATATAGTTTGGTTTCCGGAAGGAGTTTAAATCTGCTGGTTGAGACTGGATCAGAATTTCAGGAAAAAGACCAGTCCCATTCAAGTGAGAATGCAGTGTGTGGTTTGAGTAGGGCTTTTTGGTTTATTGGATTTTGTTATTGAATTGGAACAGTTAAAGAGGGAATTCGTTAAATGTTATACATAGATTACTGTAGCTGTGTGGCGCCTTTATATATGTAATTGATCATTCTTGCTGTGTGTTTATATATATATGTTAACTATATTCTTCGAATAAACCTTGTTTTGATTAAGGTGTCTAGGGAGTCTGTTGAATCACAACTGAGGCGAAGGCTTTTGAAAAATGAAAAATTTTGAAAAATGTTGCGCTCATCCTAGCCAAATTCAACATAAAGGTTGTAGATCAGGTGAACGCCATAATACATTTTGGAGTTGCCTAAGCCCTGGCCCATAACAGTGGGACGGGAGTCACTCACTCCCTGACAATATCCTGACACACCAGTGAGTTTCTGTTTGAATGTAGGGGTTGGATTCTTCTGCTATTGCTGCTGTTAATCATATCCAGGACTGAACCATGTTCACTCTGACAGTTGAGGTATTTTCTGTTGTTGTTAATAATCCCTGTAACTGGGCTGGGAATTTATTATTCTGGATTAATTTCAAATAAATTATCTCCCGTGAGTTTTTCAAGTCCTTGATGTCACCGAAAGGAAAAGGTAGGTTTTAAGCAGAGTGTTGAAGGAGGGGAGAGAAGTGGAGGGGGTCAAGGGAGGGAATTCCAGAGTTTAGGAACCTGGCAGCAGAAGACTGAAAGAGAATCAGCCCTGAATTATGGGGGAGTCGAGTCTCTGGAGGGGGGACTTGAACCCTTCAGCCTCAGAGGCGAGAGTATGAGATTGACTGAGCCACGGTGTTCGGGGAAGTGATATGAAGCCTCAGTCTCATCCTTTCCCTATCCTTTACCCCATTCCAGGAACAGCAAATCGAGCTGAGAAACTGGGCAGTAACTAAAAGGGATAAAGACAAAGGTTACAAAAATAATCCTCTTCCAAAGCGAACAGTTGTAATTGTGGAACTCACTACCACGGGTAGTGGATGAGGTGGATAGTATTGATGTATATCAAGGGTGGCTGGATGAACAGATGAAGGAGAAGAGAAGGATAAGAGTGGTGAGAATGTGGAGCTCGCTGCCACACAGAGTGTTTGAGGTGAACAATACAGGTGTATGTAAGGGGAAGCTGGGTAAACACATGAGGAAGAAAGCTGGAACTTGATGAAGTAAAGTGGAGGAGTCTCGTGTACAGTATAAATAACAGGGACTGAATGGCCTGGTTCGGGTGCTGTACATTGTGAGCGAAGAACTTGCATCACAGAAGATTCCCACCTCTTCAGCCAATGAAATACTTATTAAAAAAACGTTTTGGCATTTGATGTGTTAAAAACTTTGTTTGAGATGCGGTGTTTTAACATGGAAAACATGCTCAAGTTTAGGGTGGGGATCTTAATGTTGAAACAGCGCCACGCTTATAAATGTAAAAATAGCGAGGATCAGAGGGTAGGGGCTAAAGATCAGGAAATAGCCAAGTTAAAACCTGCCCAGAATGCAGCAGAATGGGCTGAGCAAGCTGATACTGAGCTGAAAGGGACCAGGGTCTGGACAGACTCTGAACTAAAGAGGTTTGTGTACACACAGATATTGATCTGAAGCACTTTTTGTATTCACAGACCCTGAAGCAGATAATTCCAAGTCGTCCTAAGGGAATTTCAGGTGGTGCTGTTCCCATGTGTTTGCTGCCCTTGTCCTTCATGACAGTCAAGGTTATGGGTTGGGAAGGTGATGTTGAAGGAGGCCTGGTGAGCTCATAGATGATAGAATTTACAGTGCAAAAGGAGGCCATTCAGCCCTTCGAGTCTAAACCGGATCTTGGAAAGAACACCCCACTTAAGCCCATGCCCCCACCCTATCCCCATAACCCAGTAACCCCACCTAACCTTTTTGGACACTAAGGACAATTTACTTTGACCAATCCACCTAACCTGCACATCTTTGGATTGTGGAGGAAACCAGAGCACCCGGAGGAAACCCACGCAGACACGGGGAGAATGTGCCGACTCTGCACAAACAATGACCCAAGCCTGGAATCGAACCTGGGACCCTGGAGCTGTGAAGCAACTGTGCTAACCACTGTGCTACCGTGCTGCCCTTACCACTATGCTGCCCGAACCACTGTGCTACCGTGCTGCCCCTATTACTGTGCTAACATCCTGCCCTATCACTGTGCTACAGTGAAATATCTTGTAGATGGTACACACACTGCCACCATTGTGCTCAGGATGTCAAGAGAGTCACTGTTTCAGATGGTGAATGGGGTACTGAACAAGCAGATGCTTTGTCCTGTATAAAACATGATGTGGAGATGCCAGCGTTGGACAGGGGTGGCATAGTGAGAAGTCTCACAACACCAAGATAAAGTCCAACAGCTTTATTTAAAATCACAAGCTTTTGGAGCACTTCACCTGATGAAGGAGCAGTGCTCCGAAAACTTTTGATTTCAAATAAACCTGTTGGACTTTAACCTGGTGTTGTGAGACTTCTTACTGTATAAAACAGACTCCATAATTTGAATAAGACTGGCTGATAATTAATAATTGTTGTCGGAAAGGACTGTGACCGAGAAAACATAACCAATTTAGTCCACTTGAAAAAAAATCTGCTCTTCAAAGATATATTGGAAGAAATCCCATTTGATGTTTGTAGTTGAATTTATTGCCTCAGCAGCTCACTCAGATACCGGATTGGGAAAGGCATTGATTGGGCAATATTGGAAACAATGATCTGAAATGTTCTGTGAGTGAAACATTTTCTCTTGAACCCGGAATGGACAATGTCAGAGTTAAAGGCAATACCAGGCTAATGGGTGGGCTCGGCTGGTCTGTGTGAATTAGATGGTTGATCAGACTGTTCATGAACAGGTACTTGGTATTTGGGAGTAGTCGAGGAGTTCAAGTGGCTGTCTTCAATAAAGCATTAATTGCATTTGGACAGCACATTAAAAAAAAAAAATTAGAGTACCTAATTATTTTTTTCCAATTGAGGGGCAATTTAATGTGGCCAATTCACCTAACCGGCATATCTTTGGATTGCGGGGGTGAACCCACGCAGACACAGGGAGATTATGCAAACTCCACACAGTCAACTTGGGCTGGGATCGAACCAAGCTCCTCAGCGCTGTAGGCAGCAGTGTTAACCACTGTGCCACCGTGCCGCCCTATTGGTCAGCACATTTGACTTAATAAAAAAATGCCAAGGATTTTCCAGGAACATTGTAAAACAAAGTTTCACGAAGGTTGTCGAAGATCATGATGTGACACAAAATACTGCTCTCAGAAATTCTACATCTCATTCCCCCACATATTCTCTCCTTCCTATTCATTTCAACGCTAACTCATTCCACTATCCTCCTGCTTTTCCCCAAAATCTCCTCCCCTGAAGGCGCTGACACTCGAGTTCAGTTTCACACTAAACTATTGCCCTCCCCAATATTTCACCCACGTGTCTAACCTTTACATATTAAGTTAACAAACTGTTTTGTTAAGGGGCGCCACAATCAAATCCACTGACTACCCATATGTACTGTGTGTCAGGGTGGAGTCACCCCCCCCCCCCCCCCCCCCGGCCACACACCACACACACACACACATTTCATCCCATGCCAAGGAGTTTGGAGACTGGAAACAGGATGGGTAATGGCGGTTACAGCTCCCATAGCCCACCGCGGGGACGAAACCGGTCTATTCGCCGCGCGGGCGGCCCGGACTGCCCATGTCCATGGGAGCGATGGGGAGCTGCGCATGTGCAGAAAGATCCCACCTCCTGACCATTCAGCTGAGGTGTTGACCAATGGGAATAGTTGGAGGACCGGAAGGTCTCTGGTTCTGAAGGAAAAGGAAGTGATTCCAGTGTGCAGATTCTGGAAAGGTTGGGCCAGGTCTCTCAGTAAGTTCACGGATTGTGTGAAAATTGGTGGTGGTAAATAGTGAGTAGGCTAGCCTTTGGTTACAGGAGGATAATAATAATCTATTATTGACAAAAGTAACCCTGCAGCGTCCATCCAATCCAGAAAGTTCCAGATCATGATCAATCACAACCCCGTATATTTTAACCAACTGGAACAATCCGATACATCAAACACAATTTTAGTCCTGTTACATATTTCCGATAGGCTAGCAGCCTGCATGAAGATTTTCATCTCTCTGTGATGAGTGAGCAGTGAGCAGGGATCTGTCAATCAGCCTGAATCAGCACCTTCTGGAGAATTGGGAGGGTGAATATTAGATACAGCAGAGTGAGAGTGGAGGGTGTGTGTGTGGGATGTAGATTTACAGATTTGGGGAAATGAGAGAGGACCATCGAAACCAGAAAAGTTCTGAATTCCGATCCTGTACTGACAGTGATGTCTTTTGTAAACTCCTTTTACAGGATATCAGAAGAGGAAGAATTACAGACAGAAATCTCAAACCAAACCTCACGTCTCGATTTGACTGATTCACTCAATTCACCGGGACTTGAATATCTTCGGCCTTTGAATTGAGAAGGAAAAAGATTTGTCTATTCTTTCTGCTTCAGATGGATTTAACCATCAGTGTGATTGGAAAATCATCGAGACACGCATACCTGAGGGAGAGTGTTCCAGAGTACTGACTGAAAAGAGCGTTAACCAGTTACACAGCCTGAAAAAAACAGCGGGGAGTGACCATACCCGAGTTCGGTGGGAGCCTTCAACTGATCGTCCAACCTGGAGAGACACAAGGACACCAGCACCATGGAGAAACCTTGGAAATGTGGGAACTGTGGGAAGGGATTCAGATTCCCATCAGCACTGGAAACTCATCGACGCATTCACACTGGGGAGAGGCCGTTCACCTGCTCTCAGTGTGAGAAGGGATTTGCTAAGTTATCTAACCTGAAGAAGCACCAGCCAGTCCACGTCGGGGAGAGGCCATTCACCTGCTCCACGTGTGGGAAGGGGTTCAGTACTTCTTCCAGACTGCTGACACACCAACTAGTTCACACTAGGGAGAGACCGTTCAGCTGCTCTCACTGCACAAAGATGTTTCGAATCTCATCCCATCTGCTGACACACCAGCTCCTGCACACCGGAGAGAGGCCGTTCACCTGCTCTCAGTGTGGAAAGGGATTCACTCAAATAAGCAACCTACAGGCACACCAGCGAGTTCACACTGGGGAGCGGCCGTTCACCTGCTCTGACTGTGGGAAGGGATTCACTCGGTTATCCCACCTGCAGAGACACCAGCGAGTTCACACTGGGGAGAGGCCATTCACCTGCTCTGACTGTGGGACAGAATTCACTCGGTTATCCCACCTACAGACACACCAGCGAATTCACACTGGGGAGAGGCCGTTCATTTGCTCTGACTGTGGAAAGAGATTCACTCAGCTACCCAATCTGCAGGCACACCAGCGAATTCACACTGGGGAGAGGCCATTCACCTGCTCTGAATGTGGGAAGGGATTCACTCTCTTAGCCACGTTGCAGGCACACCAGCGAGTTCACACAGGGGAGAGGCCATTCACCTGCACCGTGTGTGAGAAGGGATTCACTCGGTCAACACTTCTGCTGAGACACCAGCAAGTTCACGAGTGAAGAGAGGGGTTGGATTATGCTGTTATTACTGCTGTTAATCACATCCAGGACTGAACCATGTTCATTCTGACACTTGGTGAAGTGGGAGGGTCGGAGAGTTTCTTTCTGCTGGATTGGCCGATCTCACAACTTTGCTTCCAGTGGGTTGATGCTCTTTGAGCCTGGGAGAGCGCATTTCCACTGAATTGATCCACAAAAATTGATGAAGGACATTTATTTTATCCTGAATAATAATAGTGTTTTCCCCCCATTACAGGTAGATCTAAAATAAATACAGAAAGAACTGGAAAAACGCAGCAGGTCTGGCAGCATCTGTGAGAGAGAAACAGAGTTAACGTTTCACGTCCAATGTAACTCTACTTCAGAACTAAAGAGAGGGAGAAATGTGATGGGTTTGATGCTGGTGAGAAAGGGGGAGGGTCAGGGAGAACAAAAGGGAAAGTCAGGGATTGGTGAGATTAAATGACAAAAATGTCCTGGAATGACTTCCAGTGGAGGCCATGAATTTATCGGCTGCACACAAGGTGGCTGCATCTTGGAAGCTTGGATTTCTGGCCCTTTCTGCCCAGTTAATGGCGACTTAGTTTGTATAAAGTGCAGAATAAGTGGAGGGAAGTGGTTTCTCCTCCAAAGTGGAATATCAGCAGGTTACAACACCCGGCAAAAGTTGAGTAAAGCCTTGGCTTGAGATGGAGGATCTGTGTGGTGCAGCAACTGAGAGTATGGTGGAGTTGGAGGATGTTTCGGCAGCATCGGAAAGAGATGCAAGAGAACTGGTCCAGGGTGATTGAGGAAGCAGTAGCCCCTCTTCGTGGGACTTTGGAGTGGGTTGTGGAGCGCCTGGAGTCAGAAGGTGCAATGATCCGAGAGGTGGAAAGGATGGTGTTGGATCACAGTGATCAGATTGTGTTGCTGGAGGCAGAGATAGTGATGCTGGGAGAGGCCTGCAAGGTGCTGAGGGCGAAGGTGGACGACCAGGAGAATCAGTCCAGGCGACAGAATCTGTGAATTGTAGGTCTGAGGAAGGGGTGGAGGGAACGAGTGCCACGGGCTATGTATTGAAAATGTTCACGAAGCTGGTTGAGAAGGGGGTCTGCGATAAGGCCCCGGAGGTGGATCGGGCTTCCCAATCATTACAACGGAGGCTGAGAGCTGGTGAGCCACCGTGGGCAGTGATCGGCCGGATGCACAAGTTCCAGGAGAAGGAGAGGATTCTGAGGTTGGTGAAGTCAATGTGAGACTGTAGCTGGGAGGGGAATCTGATCCGGATCTACCAGGACATTGGGGCTGACCTGGCCAAATGGCAGGCGGGTTTTAACAGAGCTCAGGTGGCGCTCTTTTGACCAAGCTCCGGTTTGGGGTGTTGTACCCGGACAAACTCTGGGTGACTTTCGCAAGGGCAAACGGCATTATTTTATGATGCCAGAGGAAGCGGATGACTTTGTCAAGGAGCTTGGGTTGGGGGAGGACTAATGGTGGGATAGTTCTGTCTCGACGTGTATATACAAGTTTTGTAAATGTTATGTTGTTTCTTGCATGTTATGACTCAAGCTCGTATGGGTGGGTTCTTCCCGGAGGTTGAGGACAGATGTGAGAGGTGCAGGAGGGGGCCTGTCAATCATGTTCACATGTTTTGGGTGTGCCCGAAGTTGGGGGATTCTGGCCATTGATTTCCGAGACCCTGCCGGAAGTGTGGGGGTGACGATGGAGCCGTGCTCTTTGGTGGGGCTTTCTGGTGTTTCAGATCTGCCAGAGCTGCTGGAGGGGAAGTGGGTCTTCACCACTCTGATTGCCCGGTGGCGAATCTCACTGGGTTGGAGGTCGGTCGCCCCACCGAAGGTATTCGCATGGTTGGGGGATTTGGCGGAATTTCTACAGTTGGAGAAGACTAAGTACGTTCTCCGAGGGTAAAGAGGGTTCTACGTAAGATGGAGGGTCTTTCTGTCTCTATTTGAGGATCTGTTTGTCGCCGGGGTTGGGGGGGGGGCAGCAGTTGGGAAAGGAATGTTGGGGTAGTTTAGGGAAGAAAAGGGGGAAAATGACAAACTGTTTGAAAGCCAATGGTATTCGGTTGTTGTTTGTATAATTGATTGTGTTTGGAATAAAATACATATATTAAAAACGCGAACTAAAAGTCGAATGATCTTGTCCATTGTTGGTAGAAAAAACCCATCTGGTTTACTAATTCCCTTTAGGGAAGGAATCTGCCTCCTTACCTGGTCTAGACTACGTGTGACTCCAGATCCACAGCAATGTGGTTGACTCTGAAATGGCCCAGCACAAAGCTGTAAGAATCCGCAAGGATGTTTATTCCATAGAATGGAATTCTACAGTCCCAGAAGGGGACCATTCGGCCCATCGAGTCTGCACCAACCGTACCCAGAGCAGCTACCTCAGTCTATTCCCCCGCCATATCCCCATAAACCCACTTAACCTGTATATCTTTGAACTGTGAGAGGACTCCAGAGCGATGGAGGAAACCCATGCAAACACGGGGAGAATGTGCAAACTCCACACAGACAGTCACCCAAGGCTGGAATTGAATCCAGGTCCCTGGCACTGCGAGGCAGGAATGGTATTATGAATGAAACCGGACTATTTGCATGCCAGACATCAAAAGCAGCAATCAATAGACAGAGCTAAATGATCCAACAACCAATCGATCAGATTTGAGCTCTGCAGTCCTGCAAGTAACTTTGAGCCACACAAATGCCAGGCAATGACCACCTCCCTCATGAGAGAATCTAACCACCTCCCCATGACATTCAATGGCATTACCATTGCTAAATACCCCACTATCAACATCTTGGGGGTTACCATTGACCAGAAACTGAACTGGACTAGCCATATAAATACTGTGGCTACAAGAGTGGGTCAGAGGCTGGGAATCCTGCTGTGAGTCACTCACCTCCTCATTCCTGAAAGCCTGTCCATTATCTCGAGTTCAGGAGTGTGATGGATCACTCTCCAGTTACCTGGCTGAGTGCATCTCCAAAATTAAATAAGGTCGGCACCTTCCAAGACAATGCAGCTTGTTTCACTGGCACCCACCCACAAACATTCACTCCCTCCACCACCCAAGGCACAGGAGCAGAAGTGTGTGTACCATCTAGAAGATGCACAGCAGGAACTCACCAAGGCTCCTCAGGCAGTACCTTCCAAACCCATGACCACTACCATATAGGACAAGGACAGCAGACACATGGGAACAGTTCCTCTCCAAGCCACACACCATCCTGATCTGCAAATATATTGCTGTTCCTTCAGTCGCTAATAGCACAGTGGATATACCAACATCACATGGACTGCAGTGGTTCAAGAAGGCAGCTCACCACTACCTTCTCTAAGGAAACTAGGGATGTTCAATAAATGCTGGGTCTAGCCAGCAAGGCCCACATCCTGTAACTATATGTATTTTTTAATTTAAAAATTCAGTTGGGCCAATAATGGACTTGGGAGAAATAATACAAGTAAGAAGTGCTCACAAGTTGAACGGGGGTAAAGAGAGAGTTGGAGAATCTTTTACGTCCATGTTTCATCTACTCCTTGAAACATCTGTCCCACTGTACCAGTAACCAAGAACTCACAGCGCTCCTTCAGGAGACGAAAAGATCGAGTAGATGTTACCCCAGGTGGAGCCAGAACAGTACTGGAAAATAACGGAGTGAAATTGAGTGAGGGGTCAGAGAGAGAGTTCTCCTCTCCCTCAAGGTGTGGAGTGTAAGAATCCTGGGGGACTCCCTGCTTCGGGTTTTCTTGCTAATTAGTGAACATTAAATTAAATTCTATGACTGGCTGTGGATTTATTTTGAATTTGATTGTTCCACTCCTGTTTTTATTCCTGTTGAGATTACGCTCTGGGTAAGGATGGTTGACAGGTGACAGGATGGGAAATTGTGGTTTGGGTCTTCGCTGACCAAATGTTTTATTGATCCGAAAGGTGTAAAAGGGACCAAACTCCAGCAGAAATCGAACAGAGCTGAGAACAGACAACTTGCTGTGTGGGAACAGGGAGATAAACAGATCCCAGAGGACAGAGAAAACAAGAATGCCTGGAATCCTAGACAACACCCTGAGTGTCAAGGCCATCATGTTTTCACTGCTTGACATGGGAATGCTGACTCCCTGTACTGGGGACGGAGCGTGGGGAAGACAATTGTTTGCGAGTTTGATGTGGCTTGAGCGGGTACAGATGGTTCAATGGCAGGTTTTGTAATTGGTCCGTTCAAATGTTAGCTCAGCAATGATTGGGTTAAATCAGTCTCCACAGACTTTGTGATGTAATAAAGTATAAGAAGGGATTCCCCGAGCACAGAGATTTGTTGAGGTTTTACATATTCCACTGACTGGGACCATGGCATCTGGGGCAGAGCAGGGAGCATTTACCTGGAGATGGTGCTTCTACCCAGAGTATAATGGTAATGCTGCTGCACTTTGATACAACTGCTCAGACATTAGCATGTGTCAGCTACTGAATAAAATCTAACCGCTGTCCCCAATAAGGGTTATCACTGTGAATCATTCCCGAATTTGGGAAAGAGGGATAAAGGCTGTATTGACTCCCGGAAGCCCATTGTCTAACATCGCTGTGTCAAAAATAAAATCTCATCTGTCCCTCTGGCTCCTTTGTCAATTACCTTGGAGGGACTCACTTTCTGTTAAAAGAGTCTGTCAGGGACGGCATGGTGATGCAGTGGTTAGCACTGCTGCCTCATGGCGCTGAGGACCCGGATTCGATCTCAGCCCCAGGTCACTGTCTTTGTGGAGTTTGCACATTCTCCCAGTGTCTGCATGGGTCTCACCCCCACAACCCAAAGATGTGCAGGGGAGGTGGATTGGCTCTGCTAAATTGCCCCTTAATTGGATAAAACATAATTCGATACTCTAAATTTATTTTTAATAAGAGCCTGTCAACCCCTCTCACCCACTTTCCCAAAAGTGCATCAATCTAATCATGAAAAGTCTCAAAAATCAACATTTTTATAACAAATGTTAATTAATGAAACAAACAAGGTGAGAAAGACAAAATGACTTGAGGATCAAAGACAACCAGAGTAAAGAATGTTCACAATGTTCAGGATCCAAATTGTTTCTCTTTGGTTCCTCTGTACCCTGTTCCCGTGACTCCCTGCTTTGGACATGAGAACTGAACCCTGTGGGTCACGATACCAAAGCCCCCCTCCCCCCCCCCCCACATTGTCCCAAACCTTGTGCCCTGATTGGTAGAGCCCCATTTCCAGTCCATCCTCCAGCACCTTCCTGTCTCTCTGCTGGTGAGGTGCCCATGGTAATGTGATAGGAGGATGTATTCGATCTATAATCAATAGGGAGTGTGTGGGGAACAGTGATTTATAGTTTGAGAGGGAAAAGTATGTTCTCTGATGACTAGAATTGTCAGTTCTGGATTTCTACCCTTTACTTACAGCGATGTCCTTTGTAATCACCTTTTCCAGGCGATGAGCAGAGAGGTTTTGCAGACAGGAAACACAAACCAAACATCCCTATTCTGAGCTGTGTCATAGAGGAATCATGGAATTTACAGTGCAGAAGGAGGCCATTTGGCCCATTGAGTCTGCACCGGCTCTTTGAAAGAGCACCCTACTTAAGCCCATGCCTCTACCCTACCCCTGTTAACCAGTAACCCCAGCTAATCTTTTTTGAACACTAAGAGCAATTTATCATGACCAATCCATCTGACCTGTACATCTTTGGACTGGGAGGAAACCGGAGCACCCGGTGGAAACCCACGCAGACACGGGGAGAAAGTGCAGACTCCTCACAGAGAGTGACTCAAGCCGGGAATTGAACCTGGGACCCTGGAGCTGAGAAGCAACTGTGCTAACCACTGTGCGACCGTCCTTTTAGATTGGACACTATACTAGTCAGTAACAAAAATATGTAATTAAATTGAGTTCAGACAGAGATCTGCATGAACTGACACCACTTTGTTGACAGATTAACAGAGTAATCACTATACTTGAATCAATGTTATTCACTTTTGGAATTAAATGAATTAAGGGTCAGATTAACCATATCACCCCCAGTATCAGATAGGTCTGTTTTTTTACAGAACAGGGTTAAACCCAGTGTCCAATATTAGAGGTCTCTGTGGCTGTTGGATGCCTGGTTTCACTGTACAGCTGACAAGCCCACAGCTTCAGTGAACTCGTCTACCCAGGGTCTGTTTCTAAACCCTCATCACAGCATATTACCTGCTTAGCTATTTATATATGGTCAGACAGCGAACAAATAGCTCAACCAGAAACTATGGTTCTTCTTTCTACTGATTCCAGCTCCTACAAGGAGTGACAGCATCTCCAGCCCTCAGCTCTGTTGCTGGGCTGTCATTGACATGAGCAATGGAGAGACAGAAGTTGCCTGAGGCTCAATGGGAAGTTGAAACTTGTAGCTCTAAATCAACTGTGTAAGATTTCTGAACAGATCAGTAACTTTAAATGATAAATTCTAAACCCAGTGAACAAATTAAAGAGTCATAAGGCAAAAACTTCAGATTTTATAACTTTTACTGCAAAAAACTAGAAGCAACAGTGCCTAAACACTGTTTTTATTAGGAATGTATCTCTTAAACTATAAATAGACTTTGCCCTTTTACTTTTTTTGAAATTTTAGAGTACCCAATTTATTTTTTCCAATTAAGGGGCAATTTAGCAATACCAGTTTACCTACCCTGCACATCTTTGGGTTGTGGGGGTGAAACCCACGCAAACACGGGGAGAATGTGCAAACTCCATACGGACAGTGACCCAGAGCCGGGATCAAACCTGGGACCTCGGCGCCGTCAGGCAGCAGCACTAACCACTGTGCCACCATGCTGCCACTTTGCCCCTTTACTTTAATGGGGTAATGCCCGCATTGGACTGGAGTGAGCACAGTAAGAAGTCTTACAGCACCAGGTTAAAGTCCAACAGGTTTGTTTCGAATCACTAGCTTTCGGACAGCTCCTTCCTCAGGTGAATGAAGAGGTGGGTTCCAGAAACATACATAGACAAAGTCAATGATACAAGACGATACTTTTGAATGCGAGTCTTTGCAGGTAATTAAGTATTTACAGGTCCAGACGGAGTGACTGGAGAGAGGGATAATCACAGGTTAAAGAGGTGCGAATTGTCTCAATCCAGGACAGTTGGTAGAATTTTGCAAGCCCAGGCCAGATGGTGGGGGGGTGAATGTAATGTGACATGAATCCAAGGTCCCGGTCAAGGCCGTACTCGTGTGTGGAACTTGGCTAAAAGTTCCTGCTTGGCGATTCTGCATATACGCGCGTCCTGAAGGCTGCCTTGGAGAGGCTACTCCCACTTAATAATAATAATAATCTGCATTTTTGTCACAAGTAGGCTTACATTGACACCACAATGAGGCAGCACGGTGGTACAGTGGTTAGCACTGCCGCCTCATGGCGCCGAGGTACCAGGTTCGATCCCGGATCTGGGTCACTGTCCGTGCGGAGTTTGCAGTCTCCCCGGTTTGAGTGGGTTCGCCCCCTCAACCCAAAGATGTGCAGCCTAGGTGGATTGGCCACGCTAAATTGCCCCTGAATTGGAAAAAATGAATTGGGTACTTTAAATTTAAAAAAACCACACAGCAATGAAGTTACTGTGAAACTCCCCATGTCGCCACATTCTGGCGCCTGTTAGGGTACACTGAAGGAGAATTTAGAATGTTCAATTCACCTAACAGCACGTCTTTCAGGCATTTTAGAACGAGAGGTAATAGTCTTAGGATAAGATGGGCAGCATGGTAGCACAGTGGTTAGCACAGTTGCTTCACAGCTCCAGGGTCCCAGGTTCGATTCCGGCTTGGGTCACTGGCTGTGTGGAGTCTGTATGTTCTCCCTGTGTCTTCGTAGGCTTTGTACGGGTGGCCTGGTTTCCTCCCACAGTCCAAAGATGTGCAGGTTACGTGGATTGGGCATGTAAAAGGTAGATTGGCCATGATAAATTGCCCTTAGTGTCCAAAAAGGTTAGGTGGGTTTACTGGGTTACAGGGATGGGGTGGAGGCATGGGCTAGGGTGGGGTGCTCTTTCCAGGGGCTGGTGCAGACTCGATGGGCTGAATGCCCTCCTTCTGCACTGTAAATTCTATGATTCCACCGGGTGCTTCAGTTTCCTCCCACAAGCCCCGAAGGACATGCTGTTAGATAATTTGGACTTTCTGAATTCTCCGTGTGCCCAACAGGCGCCAAAATGTGGCGAGTTGGGCTTTTCAGAGTAACTTCATTGCAGTGTTAATGTAAGCCTACTTGTGACAATAAATATTATTTTTAAAAAGTGGTAGCAAATTCCAAAGAGTTGAGGAGAAGCTTCTTCTCCCAAAGGGCTGTGAATCTGTGCAATTCACTACCCCAGAGTGCGGTGGAGCTGGGACAGTAATTTTAGGGAGGAGTTCGACAGATTTTTAATCGGGTTGAAGGGTTATACTCGATGGGCCAAATGGCCTCATTCTGCTCCTATATCTTATGAATTTATGAAAGGGGGAGACATTGATTTCCTCCCAGATGTTGCCCAGAGGAGAATGTTTTAGTCTGAAACTTATTGTCCAACCTCCACATTGTGACATCGCAAAGGAACTCGGCCTCTAAATCAACCAATAGGAATGAGTCCGCTCTGGGGTGACGTCACTTGCCAGCGCGCAGACGCGGGAGCCCCGCCCCATCCATTGTTCCCCATCCCCCACATATCCTCGAGACAAGGTTCCCAGGCAAACGGCTGACAGTTCCGACCGTCGATGGTTTCCACAGCCCCTCACCCGGGTCTGCGCATTTCTAAGGGAAGGGGAAACTGCGCATGTGTAGGGGAGCTCACTTCTGCTGACCTTCCTGCTGAGGTGTTGACCAATAGGAAGATTGGAGGACCGGAAGGATTCTGCTCCTCCACCAATCACAGCTCCCCCATTGTCTCAATGCGGAAGCTGGACATGGTGTTTTCTGCCGAGCAAAGCTGTTGTTCCCCCAACGCTGAATGAGCTTGAGCTGCACACAGACTCTTGTCTCCAACATCTGTGAGGATAACACTTTCTTTTCTCCCTCTTTCCATTTCTTGTCTCATTCTGACCTTCAACTGGTGACTTGCAGCAACTAAAGGGAAAGGAAGTGAATCCAGGGAGGGTGCAGACTCTGCAAAGCTTGGCCCAGGTCTCTCTCTCTCTCTTAAAGACATTGACATCCTTTGCTCCCTCAGCTTGACACATTTATTTGTCTGGCTAAAATGATGATCTCTTTCCTAATGTTCACATTTAAAGGGCTAGTTTCCCCAGGAGATGGCTGACATGAAAGGGAACAGTAAACAGGACAAATCAAACCCAACCAATTACTTCCCTGTCGGAATACACTCCACCATCAGCAAAGTGATGAAAGGAGTCATTAACAGCGCTATCAAGTGGTACTTACTCAGCAAAACCTGCTCACAGACGCTCAGTTTGGGTTCCGCAGGGTCACTCAGCTCCTGACCTCATTACAGCCTTGGTTCAAACATGGTCAAAAGAGGTGAGAGTGACTGCCCTTGGTATCAAGGCAGTATGAAATGAAAATCGCTTGTCACAAGTAGGCTTCAATGAAGTTACTGTGAAAAGCCCCTAGTCGCCACATTCCAGCGCCTGTTCGGGGAGGCTGGTATGGGAATTGAATCGTGCTGCTGGCCTGCTTGGTCTGCTTTAAAAGCCAGCGATTTAGCCCAGTGTGCTGAACCAGCATTTGACCGAGTATGGCATCAAGGAGCCCCAGCTAAACTGGAGTCAATGATAATCGGGGAAAATTCTCCGCTGTTTGGAGTCATACCTGGCACAAGGGAAGATGGTTGTGGTGGTTGGAGGTCAATCATCTCAGCTCCAGGAGTTCCTCAGGGCGCACTCCTTGGCCCAGCCATCTTTCGCTGCTTCATCAATGACCTCCCTTTCATGATAAGGTGAGAAGTGGGGATGTTTGTGGATGACTGCACAATGTTTACCACCATTCGTGACTCCTCAGATAATGAAGCAGTCCATGTCCAAATGCAGCATGACCTGGACAGTATCCTGATGTGGGCTGATAAGTGGAAGTTACATTTATGCTACACGAGTGTCAGGCAATGACCATCTCCTACAAAGGAGGATCTAATCACCGCCCCTTGACATTCAGTGGCATTAGTATCGCTGAATCCTCCACAACCAACATCCTGAGGGTTATCATTGATCAGAAACTGAACTGGACTAGCCATATTAATGTGTTGGCCACCAGGGCAGGCCAAAGACTACAGCGAGTAATGCACCTCCTGACCCCCAAAGCCTGTCCACTATATACAAGGCACAAGTCAGGCGTGTAATAGGATAATCACCACTTGCCTGGTTGAGTGTAACTCCAATAACACTCAAGATGCTGCTCTACACCATCCAGAACAAAGCAGCCTGCTTGACTGCTCCCCATTCCACGAATATTCAAACACGCCACCACCGACGAACAGTGACAGCCGTGTATACCATCTACAATGTGCACTGCAGTAACTCACCAAGGTTCCTCAGACAGCACCTTCCAAACCCACAACCACTACTATCTAGAAGGCCAAGAGCAGCAGATACCTGGGAACCTCAGTACCTACAATTCAAGGACTGCAGCGGTTCAAGAAGGCAACTCATCACCACCTTCTGAAGGGCAACTAGGGATGGGCAATAAATGCTGGCCTCATCATCGATGTCCACACCCCGTAAAATAATTTTTAAAAATGTTATATCGGACAGATATATATCTAGTGTTATATGGAATGTATTAGATATATTATTGATGGTACAGTAATAAAATACATGTATTATTATTTCTAGTTCTGTAATATAGTACTGTAGCTACATTATCTATTTCCAGTCATACAGTTATTGCAGCACTGACGAAATCCTTTTGGAAACTCAAGTCAGTGCTGACTCTCTGCACAGCAATCCAGTCAGTCCCATTCCCCCTCGATATCCCTGTTCATCTGAAAGCTTATTTTCTTCATATTCTATTTTGAACTATTGATCATCTCAACTTCCACAACACTTGTGGGCAGTGATTTTCCGGTCATGACCACTCCATGATTAAATAAAATTCTTCCTCAGAATCTCCCCATCTCTAATCCGTAAATATACTTAGATGGAGAGTCTCTACTCTTGTACAGGTTGTAATGAGTTTAGATTTGTTGATCAGCATCAATCAGCACCTTCATAAGAATTGGGAGGGGAAGGAAGTGAATCCAGTCTGTATATTACACACATTTATCGTCCAGTAACAGAGACATATATCTGTCTGGCAGCCTCGGTGTCCAGGACAGAAAGCTTGGATCTGTCAATCAGCCTGATTCAGTGCCTTCAGGAGAATTGGGAGGGTGAATATTAGATACAGCAGAGTGAGAATGGAGAGAGAGTGTGTGGAATGGAGATTTAGAGCATTTGAGGGAAAGAGAGAAGAAAAAATGTTCGATAGAAACTAGAATTGTCTGTTCTGAGTTTCTGACCTGTACTGACAATGATGATTTTTGTAAAATATTTTTGCAGGAAGTTCGAACGTGAAGAGTTTGAGGCCGATATCTCAAACTAAATATCACGTCAAGAACTGACTGAGTCACTCAATTCTTGGGAACCGAATATCATCGACCTTGGAATCTAGAAGGCAAAACGTTTGTCTATTCTGTCTGATCAAGAGATTTTAAACATCAGTGTGTCTGGAAAAGCACTGAGACACACACACCCGTGTGAGACTGTTACAGAGCACTGACTGTGGAAAGAGCTTCAACCAGTGATACAGCCTGAAAAAATACTACACCATTCACATCAGGAAGAGACTGTATACGTGTTCTGTGCGTGGACGAGGCTTCAACTGATCGTCCAACGTGGTGAGACGCAAGATCACCTGGACCATGGAGAAACCATGGAAATGTGAGGATTATGGGAAGGGATTCACAGCTCCATTCGGGCCGGAAAGGCATCAACACAGTCACACTGGAGAGAAGCCATTCACCTGCTCTGACTGTGGGAAGGAATTCACTCGGTTATCCAACCTGCAGAGACACCAGACAGTCCACACCGGGGAGAGGCCGTTCACCTGCACTGTGTGTGGGAAGGGATTTACTCAGTTATCCACCTTGAAGGTGCACCAGCGAGTTCACACTGGGGAGAGGCCGTTCACCTGCTCTGACTGTGGGAAGGGATTCACTCAGTTACCCAACCTGCAGAGACACCAGACAGTCCACACTGGGGAGAGGCCATTCATCTGCAGTGTGTGTGATGAGGGATTCACTCAGTTATCCACCCTGCAGAGACACCAGAGCGCTCACACCGGGGAGAGGCCGTTCACCTGCTCTGTGTGTGATAAGGGATTTGCTCAGTTATCCAACCTGCAGACACACCGGCGAGTTCACACTGGGGAGAGGCCATTCATCTGCTCGGTGTGTGATAAGGGATTTGCTCAGTTATCCAGCCTGCTGAGCCACAATGTCATTCACACCAATGAGAGACCCTTTAAATGCTCTGACTGTGGGAGTGGGTTTAAAAGCTGTCCGGTACTGATGATCCACCAGCGCCTTCACACTGAGGAGACACCGTTCAGCTGCTCTCACTGCGCAAAGAGGTTTAGAACGTCATCCAACCTGATGAAACACGTGCGAGGTCACACCTACCAATGAAGCAGAATACCTGGAGGCCTTGTTCATTGTGGCCGGGGACTTTAACCAGGCCAACCTCAAGAGTGTACTGCCAAAATTCCACCAACACATCTCCTGTCCCAACAGGGGCCCCAACATCCTTGACCACTGCTACACAAACATCAAGGGCACCTCTCGATCCATCCCCCAACCGCACTTCGAAAAATCGGACCACAAGACGGTGCTCCTTCTCCCGGCATACAAGCAGAAACTTAAGCAGGAGAATCCGGTTAAGAAAGTCATGCAGTGCTGGTCCGAGGAAATGGAAGAGCTCCTACGTGACTACTTCGAGTCAGTGGACTGGTCCATATTCAAGAACTCAGCAGTCAACCTAAACGGGTATGCCAGCACCATCACAAACTTCATCAGTAAGTGTGTAGAAGATTGTGTGTCAAAGAAGGTAGTACGTATATTGCCCAACCAGAAACCATGGTTTAATCGGGAGATTCACTTCGTACTGAAGGCATTTAAGGCAGGCGACCCTGACCTATACAAGAAATCTAGGTACGACCTCCACAAAGACAACAGGGCGTCAAGAAACAATACCAGACTAAGCTAGAATCACAGACTAATGACATGGACTCGCGTCGGTTGTGACAAGGCTTAAACAACATAATGAGCTGTAAAGCCAAGTAGAATCTTCGGCAACAGGGCACCCCTCCCCGACAAATTCAATGCATTCTATGTTCACTTCAACAGGAAACCAACAAACCTTTGTCAACTGCTCCAGCAACCTTGGACACACCCACACTCACCATCACAGCCTGCGAAGTCAGATCGGCCTTCTTGAAAGTGAACCCTCGGTAAGCGGTGGGTCCTGACGGGATCCCTGGTCATGAACCCAGATACTGTGCAGACTGGCGGATGTGTTTCCGGACATCCTCAACCTCTCCCTACTCCGTTCCGAGATTCCCACCTGCTTCAAGAAGACCACCATCCATACCGGTGCCAAAGGAGAACCAGGCAACGACTACCATCCGGTGGCCTTGACATCGATCATTATGATGTGCTTCGAGAGGTTGGCCATGAGACACATCAACTCCAGACCCCCAGAGTGCCTTGATCCACTGCAATTCGCATACCACCGCAACCGGTCCACCGCAGACGCCACTGCCATCTCCCTGGCCCTACACTCATTCCTGGAGCATCTCGACAACAAGGACCTCTATGTCAGACTTCTAGTCATTAACTACTGCTCTGCCGTCAACTCCATAATCCCAGCCAAGCTCATATCAAAACTCCAAAACCTAGATCTTGGCTCCTCCCCCTGCAACTGGATCATCAACTTCCTGAAATGAAAGTGAAAATCGCTTATTGTCACAAGTAGGCTTCAAATGAAGTTACTGTGAAAAGCCCCTAGTCGCCACATTCCGGCACCTGTTCGGGGAGGCTGGTACGGGAATTGAACAGTGCTGCTGGCCTGCCTTTGTCTGCTTTAAAAGCCAGCTATTTAGCCCAGTGTGCTAAACCAGCCCCTGACAGGAATCAGTAAGGATAAACAACAATGCCTCCTCCTTTGTGATAGTCGTCAATAGTAGGGCTCCACAAGGCTGCGTACTTAGCTCCCTACTATACTCGCTGTACACACACCACTGTGTGGCAAAATTTGACTCCACCTCCATGTTTGTCGATGACACGGCTGCAGTGGGTCGGATCTCAAACAACAATGAGTCAGAGTACGGGAGGGAGATAGAGCATGGTGTAACAACAACAATCTCCCCAGCAATGTCAGCAAAACTAAGGAGCTAGTCATTTCCTTCAGGAAGCAAAATATCGTACACACCCCTGTTTGCCTCAATGGTGCCGAGGGGGAGATGGTTGCCAACTTCAAATTGCTAGGTGTGCAAATCACCAACAATCTGTCCTGGTCCACCAACATCAACACTACGACCAAGAAAGCACAACAGCGCCTATACTTCCTCAGGAAACTCAGGAAATTCAGCATGTCTACATTGACTCTTACCAATTATTACAGGTGCACCATAAAAAGTATCCTATCTGGCTGCAGCACAGCTTGGTATGGCAACTGCTCGGCCCAAGACCGTAAGAAACTACAGAGAGTCGTGAATACAACCCAGTCCATCACACAAACCTGCCTCCCATCCATTGACTCTGTCATGACTGATATGTTCCCAGTGCCCCGTTCTATCCCTGCAGCCCTGCAGTTTAGTTCCCTCAAATGCCGATCCAATTCCCGTTTGAAATCTTCCATTGTCTTCATTTCCACACAACACCTTCCCCTCACAGGCAGTGAGTTCCAGGTCATTACCATTCGCCACATCAAAATATTCCCCGCCCCTCCAACTCGATTTTCAAATTTGCTGATGAGATCGCCACAGTGGGTCGGATCTCAAACAATGACGAGACAGAGTACAGGAATGGTACAGAGAATCTGGTGAACTGGTGCGACGACAATAATCTCTCCCTCAATGTGAACAAAACAAAGGAGATTGTCATCGACTTCAGGAAGCGTAGTGGAGAACATGCCCCTGTCTACATCAATGGGAATGAAGTAGAAAGGGTCGAGAGCTTCAAGTTTTTAGGTGTCCAGAAAACCAACAACCTGTCCTGGTCCCCCCCATGCCGACACGAAGTTAAGAAAGCCCACCAACAACTCTACTTTCTCAGAAGACTAAGGAAATTTGGCATGTCACCAACCTCTCTCACCAACCTCTACAGATGCACCATAGAAAGCATTCTTTCTGGTTGTATCACTGCTTGGTAATGAACCTGCTCTGCCCAAGACCGCAGGAAACTACAAAAGGTCATGAATGCAGCCCAATCCGTCACGCAAACCAGCCTCCCATCCATTGACTCTGTCTACTATTCCCACTGCCTCGGAAAGGCAGCCAGCATAATTAGGAACCCCACTCACTCCAGACATACTCTCTTCCACCTTCTTCCGTTAGGAAAAAGATACAAAAGTTTGAGGTCACGTACCAACCAACTCAGGAACAGCTTTTTGCCGACTGCCATCAGTCTTTTGAATGGACCTTCCTCGTATTAAGTTGATCTTTTCTCTACACCCTAGCTATAGCTGTAACATTATATTCTGCAGTCTCTCCTTCCTTCCCTGTGTACGGTATGGATTGTCTGTAAAGCATGCAAGAAACAATACTTTTTACTGTATACCAATACATGTGACAATAAATCAAATCAAATAAACCTGTCATATTCTTGTCCACCTCTCTCAAATCTCCCCTCAACCTCCTTTGCTCCAAGGTGAACAATCCCAGCCTGACATGAACAAACAAACAGAATAGGTTAATACCTGGGATCAGACGGGAATGTTTAATTTCTGTATGAAAGATACTGGGAATATTGTCCTGGACAATAAATGATTGGAATATTTACCTTGGGTGTGGGTGAATGGAATATATCAATCTGGTATCCTCCTACGTTCTAGTGAAAGTCTGGAATGTGTAGACGGGATGAATAAGTTGATCACTTTCTCTTGGAAATATTGACATGCTTTTTAAAAAAAAATAGAGGACCCAATTATTTTTTCCCAATAAAGGGGTAATTTAGCATGGCCAATCCACCTGCCCAGCACATCCTTTGGGTTGTGGGGGTGAGACCGACGCAGACACGGGGAGAATGTGCAAACTCCTCACAGACAGTGACCTGGGGTCGGGATCGAACCCGGGTCCTCGGCGTCTTAAGGTAGCAGTGCTGACCACCGTGCCACCCAGATATATTTACACCCTGGCCCATGAACTTAATTTTAAAGAAATCCACATTTGAAAGCCCAGATACTACAAGAAATATCAGCACCATAACAGGGCAGATAAGAAAGACACACTCTCTTTGATCTTTTCATCAGAGCATCTGAGAGTTAAGAATATGTGACATGATTTTGGGATACCGGTGAGGATAACCCCCTCATTCCAGGAACCGAGGGAGTCAACCTTCTCTGAACTGCTTACAATGCATTAATCTCATTTCTGAAATAAGGAGACCCAAACTGTACACAGTGCTCTAACCAAAGCCCTGTACAACTGTAGCAAATCATAGCTACATTTATATCCCAGTCCCTTTGCAACAAATGACAATATTCCATTTGCCTTCCAAATCCCTTGCTGTACCTGCAAACTAATTTATTGTGGTTCCTGTACCAGGACACCCAGAAATCTCTGTCCCTCATGCTTCAGCAATCTCTCCCTATTTAAATAATGTTCTGTTTTATTTAACCCTTTCTGCCAAAGTGGACACATTCACATTTTCCCACGTTATGCTCCGTCTGTCAATTTGTTCCCACTCACTTAACCTATTTGTGTTTTTTTGCAGACTCCTTAAGTTCACTTCACAAATTACTTTCCAACCAAACTTTGTGCCATCATCAAATTTAGCCCCCATACATTCAATCCCATCATCCAACTCATTCATATAGATTGTAAAATCGTTGAGGGCCCAGCACTGATCCTTGTGACATTCCACTTGTTGCATCTTACCAACCCAAACGTAACCCATTTATACCTACTCTCTGCTTCCTGTTAGCTAACCAACCTTCTAACCATGCTGATATGTTGCCCCCCCCACCCCCCCCATCCTTAGCTCTTAATATGTGTAATAACCTTTGATGTGACATCCTGGGGAATATTTTCTGGAAACCTAGATAAACAGGTTCCCCTTTATTGACATCCCTTGTTACTTCCTGAAAAAGACTCTATAAATTAGTCAATCCCGATTGATTCTCTGAACCACATTTTCAAACATTGCGTCAAAAGAAAAATAAAATCTCCTCTCACCCTCTGGCTCCTTTGCAATTAGCTTAAGAGAGACTCACTTTCAGTTAAAGAGCCTGTCAACCTCTTTCACCCACTTTCCCCAAAGTGAATGAAGTTAAGCAGAAAAATACCACCAAAAATCAAATATTTTCAATGAACCAAGTTTATTAATGAAATAGAACATGGTTTTAAATAATATCGGAACATTACTTGTGGATCAAAGACAACCAGAGTAAAGAGTAACCATGAAAGGATGTTTACAATATTCAGGACCCAAATGTTTCTCTTTGGTTCCTCTGTAGCCTGTTCCTGTGACTCCCCACTTTGGACACATGCACTGAACCCTGGGTTCAAGACACCATCAGCCCTGATCATCCCCATCCCTTGATTTCCCAGTCAGTCCTCTATTAGTGTGACACCCATGGCAGATTCCCAACTGGGGCACAGGCCCTGTTCTTCTCAGCTAAATTCAGCCCTCAGCTCAGTTGCCTGGCTGTCATTGACACGATCAATAACGAGACAGAAAGGTGCCCGAGGCTCAAATGGGAGACAAAACTTGTGGATTGGGATCTCTTTAAAGATCAGTAACTTCAAAACAAAAATCAAATCCCCAGTCAACAAATTAAAGGACCACATGACAGGACATAAGGTTTTATAACTTTACTGCAACAAACAAACTAGAAGCAACATTAACTAAATATTATTTTTGTAGGAAACCTACACCTTAAAAGTATCAGTCCAAAGTGATTCCTGAGGGTTCAGTTCTTTTCTTTTCCCAATCTGGCAGCCTTTAACTCCAGAACAGTCTTTCACAGTGAAAGATTGGCGAGCTACCAGAAAACTGAGACTAACCATAAATAGGTCATTATTTGGTTGGCAAGATGTAACGAGTGGTGTGTCACAGGGATCAGTGCTGGGGAGTCAATCTTTTACAATTTATATCAATGACTTGGATGATGGGACTGAAGATATGGTCATTTAAGTTTGCTGATGATGCAGGCAAAAAGGAAAAGGAGGTGGTGTTGCACTGATAAGGGACGGCATCAGTACATTAATAAGGGAGGATCTCAGATCAGGAATACAAAATGTGAAATCTGTTTGGGTGGAGCCAAGGAACAGCATGGGACGGGTTTGGTGCCAGAGGCACAGTGCTGCCACTCACCCCGAGGAGGTTGTACAGTTTTTTACAGCACTGTTGGCCTGTCTGGACGGTGTTGCTCACGGAGGTTACTGCCTTTGCCACCTGCACCCAGGCACGATGAATGGTGGCAGCTGGCAGCCTCCTTCCCGGGCCGCGGTACTGGGTTGCCCGCCTCTCCTCCATGGCGTCCAGCAGGGTCTCAAGCTCGGTGTCGTAAAGCGGAGTGCCACTCTCCTCACTGCCATCTTGTTGGCTGGGATGGTGGTGGGGAGTGAAGTGTGTTTGTGCAGCTGCAGCTTATCAGCCTCCTGAGTGTCAATCGTGAATCCGGCAAATCTGCCACGTTTCTCATTGGAATGGACTGTGTTCCCTGTGGTGCCAATCTCTTTCAGTTCCTCCTGCACACTAGTCCCTTGTTCTCCAGTGTTTTTAGGACAATTTCCGTATCTTCCTCTGTGAAGACAGGCACACATTGTTTAGTTTCTCTGCCATTTCCTTATTCCCCATTATAAACTCTCCTGTCTGCCTGGAATGGACCCACATTGGTCTTTGCTAATCTTTTCCTTTTCACATTCCTATAGGAGCTTTTCCTGTCGGTTTTTATGTTTCTCGCCAGTTTGCTCTCATTCTATTTTCTCTTCATCAGTTCCTTGGTCCTTCTTTGATGAATTCTAAAACAAGTTCCCAATCCTCAGACTCACTACTATTTTGGCCACTTTATGAGCCTCTTCCTTTGATCTAATGGAATCTTTAACTTTTCTTGTTAGCCACAGGTTGCATCACTTTTCCTGTCTCAGAATCCCTGAGAGAGAGAAAGAGAAGAGAGAACGAAATGCAGTCCTGGATGTAATTGAAGCAGAAACAATAACAGCAGAATCCATCACTAATCAATTGTGAACTTGTTGGTGTCTCAGCAGGGACGAGGAAACATAGAATCCCTTCCCACACTGAGAGCAGGTGAACGGCTTCTCCCCAGTGTGAACTCGCTGATGTTTCTGCAGGCTGCTTGACTGAGTGAATCCGTTCCCACACTGAGAGCAGGTGAATGGTCTCTCCCCAGTGTGAACTCGCTGGTGTCTCTGCAGGCTGCTTGAGTCAGTGAATCCCTTCCCACAATGAGAGCAAGTGAATGGTCTCTCCCCAGTGTGAACTCGCTGGTGTCTCTGCAGGCTGCTTGAGTCAGTAAATCCCTTCCCATAATGAGAGCAAGTGAATGGTCTCTCCCCAGTGTGAATTCGCTGGTGTGACTTCAGGCTGAATAACGTAGTGAATCCCTTCTCACACTGAGAGCAGGTGAACGGCCTCTCCCCAGTGTGAACTCGCTGGTGCGACTTCAGGCTGAATAACGTAGTGAATCCCTTCTCACACTGAGAGCAGGTGAACGGCCTCTCCCCAGTGTGAATTCGCTGGTGCGACTTCAGGCTGAATAACGTAGTGAATCCCTTCCCACACTGAGAGCAGGTGAACGGCCTCTCCCGAGTGTGAATTCGTTGGTGTGACTTCAGGTGGGATAATTGACTAAACCCCTTCCCACACGGAGAGCAGATGAATGGTCTTTCCCCAGTGTGACTGCGTCGGTGAATTTCCAGCACAGATGGGACTCTGTATCCCTTCCCACAGTCCCCACATTTCCACGGTTTCTCCATGTTTTGGGTCTCCTCGTGTCTCTCCAGGTTGGACAATCAGTTGAAGCCTCGTCCACACACAGAACACGTGTACGGTCTCGCCCCGCTGTGAATGGTGCAATGGTTTTTCAGATTATGTAACTGGTTAAAGCTCTTTCCACAGTCAGTGCTCTGGAACACTCTCACTCGGGCGTGTGTGTCTCGGGGCTTTTCCAGTCACACTGATGGTTAAACTTTGTTGAAGTCAACAGGTCTGGCAAACATTTCTCCTAGTTTTAATGATCGATGAACCGAGTGACTCGGTCAGATCCAGACGTGATGTTTGAGATTTCTGTCTGTAAATCCTCTCCTTTTAACATCCTGTAAAAGGAGTTTACAAAAGACATCAGAGTCAGTACAGGACAGAAATTCAGAACAGATTATTTTAATTTCTCTGGAACATTCTTTTCTCTCTCGTTCCCCAAAAGCTGTAAATCTCCATCCCACACACTCTCCCTCCATTCTCACTCTGCTGTCTCTAATATTCACCCTCCCAATTCTCCTGAAGGTGCTGATTCAGGCTGATTGACAGATCCCTGCTCACTGCTTCCTGTCCAGGTCACAGATCATAACAAATAGGAGCTGCAGTCGGCCATTCAGCCCATCAAGCCGACTCGACCATTCAATGGGATCATTGGCCGATTGACCTCAGCACCATTTTTCCACACTATCCCCCATATCCCTCGATATCTTCAATATCGAGACACCTATCACTCTCGGTCTAAAAATACTTGATGCTGAGGCTCCACAGTCCTCTGGGGTAGAGAATCCCAAAGTTTCACCACATTGTCTTTAAATTCATTGCCGGGGCAGCACGGTGGCGCAGTGGTTAGAACTGCTGCCCCTCAGTGCCGAGGACCTGGGTTTGATGCCAGCCCCGGGTCACTGTCCATGTGGAGTCTGCACATTCTCCCTAGGCCAGCGTGGGTCTCACCCCCACAATGTAAAACGATGTGCAGGGTCGGTGAATTGGCCACGCTAAATTGCCCCTTAATTGGAAAAAAAGAATTGGGTACTCTAAATTTATTTATTTTGAAGGACAACTAAGTTTTGCAGCCAGAGGTGTAATTAAAGCATCATAAAAAGTGTGGGCT
Source organism: Scyliorhinus torazame (assembly GCF_047496885.1). Taxonomy (NCBI): domain Eukaryota; kingdom Metazoa; phylum Chordata; class Chondrichthyes; order Carcharhiniformes; family Scyliorhinidae; genus Scyliorhinus; species Scyliorhinus torazame. Next base: position 145,040,751 of record NC_092711.1, read on the forward strand.
AATGGAATGTTGTTTGGATGAAGGGGATTCCCTGTGGAGTTAATTAGATTGCAGCTTGGTAAGATGGTATCAGTACTGGGAGGAGCCACGGTTTTAGGCTTTTTGCAGCAAAGCAGTCTTTTAGTTGAGAATTAGTTCAAGATGTGAGCAGAGGTCAAGCATCTCAGTTCAATTGAAAATATATGTCTGTCGCTAGATGAGCAGTTTCTTTCCAAGCAGTTCAGAAGAGTGTCGTTAGAAGGTGAGCTGAAACAAGCTGAAACAGCTTCCCAAGTTTCTTCATGGTTCTGACAGGTTTGAGATCTTGTCTTTAAAGCGGTGACACAAGATCTCTCTTTCTCAAAGAACATCTGTGTAAAGCAGGTATTGCTGAGGGCTAACTGTGTTTAACGGTGGATTGAGAGCTGAGATGTGTTTTTGCTGTTTGAGTGGGAATAAAGGTAGCAGTTAAGGGTTACTGTATTCACTGTATTGATTAGCATTGTTTAAGGGCTAATTGTCAGCTGTTTTCTGGTGTGATGTTATATATTTGAATATTGTGTCAATAATAAAGTTTGTTTTCACATAGCATGGCCCCATTTTGTGTGAAATCACTCCTGGAGTGAGGTATCCTTTCCTCACAGTCTGACAAAACACAAATAAAATATTGGGGTTTGTGCCCAGTATCCGAGCCACTGTTGGGGTCTGGTCCGGGATCATAACCATGAGAAGGTGGGCTATGTGGATGGTTAGAGAACTTTGTACCCGAGGAGCAGAGATTTTACCTTCTTTCTAGCCCCCAGCAATGTCAGACTAGAATCGACAACCTTTTTTGTGCCGAGGACGATCCTACACCTGGTGTCCACTTGCACCACAGGGATCATCGTAATCGCAGACCTTCCCCTGGAGTTTTTGCTCGAGGGCTCACCCCCAGGTCGAGAATGTGGAGGTTTGGAGCCTCCCTGAGTTCATTTATTATGCACTTTCGGGACGAGTTTGAGTTCTTCATTTTGGTTAACTCGACTCCTTGTATTTCCTTCTCCATTTTGTTGGAGACATTTACGGTTTATGCTCGGGGGCTGATCATTTCTTACACTGCTAATAAAAGGTGCAGGATGCTGGAGAACCAGCAGCCTCTGGAGGCTTGTTTGGCGATGGTGGAAGAGAATCATATGGAGGGCCCGAGTAAGCTACTGCTGAAGGAGGTTAACGCAGCAAGAGTGGCTTTGAACTCCCTATTTACTCAGCAAGCCGAGAAAAGTTGAAAGTTAGTGAGATCGAAGTTGTACGAGTTTGGGAATAAGCCGAGCAAATACTTGGCCTGTTTGACAAAGGACCTTCGTTCTGCAGCCTAGGGGCAGCATGGTGGCACAAGTGGATAACACTGTGGCTTCACAGCGCCAGGGTCCCAGGTTCGATTCCCCGCTGGGACATTGTCTGTGCTGAGTCTGCACGTTCTCCCCGTGTCTGCTTGGGTTTCCTCGGGTGCTCCAATTTACTCCCACAGTCCAAAGACGTGCCGGTTAGGTGGATTAGCCATGATACATTGCCCTTCGTGACCAAAAAGGTTAGGAGGGGTTATTGAGTTACGGGGATAGGGTGGAAGTGAGGGCTTAAGTGGGTCGGTGCAGACTCAATGGGCTGAATGGCCTCCTTCTGCACTGTTTGGTCTATGTCTATGTCAAACCAGCTGTCTAGCCCACTGAGCTAAACCAGCCCAAACCGATCAATGACGGCTTTATGGGGCCAACTTTCCACAGCTGATGGTGACTATTAGGTGGGACCTTGCCCGGTGGTCGGCTCTTCCGATTTCATGGTGAGGGAGGATCCCCTTCATTAAAATGTGTTGCCCAGACTGTTGTACCCTCTGCTGATGCTGCCTATACTACTGTCAACCAGAGTTGTTAGGGAAATTAATCAAATCAGGGCAGGACCTACTCAGTTAATGGTAGGGAGTTGGGGACAGTTACAGAACAAAGAGATCTAGGAGTACAGGTTCATAGCTCCTTGAAGGTGGAGTCGCAGGTGGACAGGGTGGTGAAGAAGGTATTCAGTATGCTCAGTTTTATTGGTTAGAATATTGAATACCACTTCCGGGTGCGGCTATGCAGAGCTAGGTCGCATATTCGGCAGCTCCTGCTTGGAACGGACTTTTGGGCTCTTTTACAGGGCCCCCACGGCATTTGTTTGACATTTCCCGGTGTGGGAAGAAGGCGGCAATATTCCCCCGACAGTGTCCCCCAGGAAGGGTATGTCTCTTGGTTGCCAGACACACGCAGAAACAGTGAAAGATTTGGCTGCAACTACAGGATAAACAGGGCCTCTTCCAGCATGCAGGCGGGGGAAGGGCAAGCTTAAAGCTGCAAGCTGACCTGAGGGCCTGTATCAAAGGTGAATTCTAGCAGCAGAGGGAACAACTGTGAAAAGACCTCATCAAGGCCACTGAAGGGACTTCCGGTTGCGGTGATGCCTAGCTAGCCGCACGCTTCGGCGGCTCCAGCTCCGACGGACCTTCGGGCTCTTTTAAGAGCCTCAACGGGGAATTTTTCGACGACGCAACCCGGTGTGGGGCGTGTGAGAAGGGAGTCCCCCCCAAACGAAGGAGGAAAAAACCGGCGGCGGCGGCTGCAGCGCGAGGAATCGTCGACCAAAGGGTCAGAAAGAGAGAAGTACAAGATGGCGGCGGAGAAAGCGCAGGCGACATGGGGGCCTGAGCATGAAATTGTGAGACGGTGCGTGGAGCTGCTGAAGAGGGAGGTGCTGACCCCGTTGCTACAGGCAATTGAGGGGCTCAAGGAGACATTAAAGACCCAGGAGACAGAGCTCCGTGTGGTGGAGCAGAAGGTGACAGATATTGAGGACGAGATCCTGGGCCTGGCGGTTAAGACACAGACGCACGAGGCACTTCATAAAAAGTGTACTGAAAGGATCGAAGCACTAGAAAATGGAGCGCGAAGGAAGAACCTTCGGATACTGGGTCTCCCTGAGGGTGTGGAAGGAGTGGACTGTGGAGCATACGCAAGTACGATGCTGAGCTCACTGATGGGTGCTGAGGCCCCTACGGGCCCCTTGGAGGTGGAGTGGGCAAATCGGATTCCGGCGAGAAGACCAAAAGCGGGAGAACCACCCAGGGCGATAATCGTGCGATTTTACCGCCTTAAGGATAGAGAAGAGGTCCTGAGATGGGCTAAAAAGGTGCGGAGTAGCAGATGGGAGAATGCAGTGGTACGGGTATACCAGGATTGGAGTGCGGAGGTGGCGAGAAGGAGGGCGAGCTTCAACCGAGCCAAAGAGGTGTTGCATAAAAGGAAGGTGAAGTTTGGGATGCTGCAGCCGGCAAGACTATGGGTCACGTATCAGGAGAGACACCATTATTTCGAGACGGCGGAGGAAGCATGGACCTTCATCAAAGAAGAGAAATTGGATCGGAACTGAGGGACTGATGCTGCAGGAAATGTTATTGTTAATGTTACGGTGGAAGTTAATTGAGAAGTAAACAGGGAAGGGGGGAGACATTGGGGAAATGTGGGCGCCGGTGAGGGGGGAAAGACGGGACATAGTTGGAGAATGGGGAAGGGGAGGGGGAGGGGAAAGGGAGCTGCGCCATAAGAGGCGGGTCAGGTAAAGGGATGTTCCCGCACCAGAAAGAATAAGGCGGGAAGACAGGCGCAAGGCGGATGGGAGTTCCCCACATGGAGAGGTCGAGGAGTGAGCAGGAGTAGCCGGGGTCAGTTGAAGTCAGCTGACTTACGGAAGTAATATGGGGGGAGCAATCAAGCTAGAAAGAGATCTAGCGGGGAGGGGAGGAGGGAGGGAGAAGGGGGGGGGGACAACTGGGTTGCTGCTGCGGAAATCCAAAAGGAAATGGCTAAAGAGTGGGTGGGCGGGGATGGTGTGCGACGCTGGGGGAGCGAGCGGGAGCGCGGAGGCGGGATATGGGACTGGCCTAGAGAAGGTAATGGCTAGTCGACACGGGAAGGGGGCAGGTAGCCCCCTAGTGAGGCTGATCACGTGGAACGTGAGAGGCCTGAACGGACCGATAAAAAGGGCCCGAGTGCTCGCGCATTTGAAAGGACTAAGGGCAGACGTGGTTATGCTCCAAGAGACGCACCTAAAGGTGGCGGACCAAGTTAGGCTAAGGAAAGGATGGGTGGGACAGGTGTTTCACTCAGGACTGGACGCAAAGAATAGAGGGGTGGCCATTTTGGTGGGGAAACAGGTTGCATTTGAAGCAAAGAACATCGTAGCAGATAGCGGAGGTAGATATGTAATGGTGAGTGGCAGGCTGGAGGGAATGGAGGTCGTGTTGGTTAACGTGTATGCCCCAAACTGGGACGATGCGGGATTTATGAGACGGATGCTGGGGCGTATACCGGACCTGGAGGTAGGAAACTTGATTTTAGGAGGGGACTTTAATACGGTGCTGGACCCGGGGCTAGATAGATCCAGCTCAAGGACCGGAAGAAGGCCGGCAGCGGCCAAGGTACTTAAGGGGTTTATGGACCAAATGGGGGGAGTGGATCCATGGCGATTTCTTAGACCTAGGGCTAGGGAGTATTCCTTCTTCTCCCATGTCCATAAAGTGTACTCCCGGATAGATTTTTTTGTTTTGGGAAGGTCGTTGATCTCTAGGGTGGAAGAAGCTGAGTACTCAGCCATAGCGGTTTCGGATCATGCCCCACATTGGGTGGACCTGGAATTAGGAGAGGAAAGGGAGCAGAGAACACTCTGGCGATTAGATGTGGGACTGATGGCGGATGAGGGAGTGTGTGCAAGAGTGCGGGGGTGTATTGAGAGATACCTGGAGGTCAATGACGACGGCGAGGTCCCTGTGGGAGTGGTATGGGAAGCACTAAAAGCGGTGGTCAGAGGAGAGCTGATCTCCATTGGGGCCCACAAAAGGAAAACAGAGGCCAAGGAAAGGGAAAGATTACTGGGGGAGATTTTAAGGGTGGATAGGGAATTTGCAGAGACCCCGGAGGAGGAATTGTACAGGGAGAGGAGACGACTCCAGACGGAATTTGACCTTCTGACCACCAGAAAGGCGGAGGTACTGTGGAGGAAGGCACAGGGGAGGAGGTATGAATATGGGGAAAAGGCGAGTCGCCTGTTGGCTCATCAATTGCGAAAGAGGGCAGCAGCGAGGGAAATAGGAGGAATTAGAGACGAAAGGGGAGACACGGTGCGAAGGGCAGGAAAGATAAATGAGGTGTTCAAGACCTTCTATGAGGAACTGTATAGGTCTCAACCCCCAGAGGGAGAGGAGGGGATGCGGCAGTTCCTGGACCAATTGAGGTTCCCGAAAGTGGAGGAGCGGGGGGTGGTAGGCCTGGGGGCACCGATTGGGGTGGACGAGGTTATTAAGGGACTGGGAAGCATGCAAGCAGGGAAGGCCCCAGGACCAGACGGGTTCCCGGTGGAGTATTACAGAAAATATGTGGACTTGTTGGCCCCGTTGATGGTGAGGACGTTCAATGAGGCCAGGAAAGGGGGGACTCTACCCCCAACGATGTCGGAGGCGACGATATCGTTAATTTTGAAGAGGGATAAAGATCCGTTGCAGTGCGGGTCCTATAGACCCATTTCATTGTTGAACGTGGACGCCAAATTGTTGGCAAAGGTACTGGCATCGAGGATAGAGGACTATGTCCCGGGGGTGGTGCACGAAGACCAGACAGGGTTCGTAAAAGGGAGACAACTGAATGTTAACGTGCGACGACTATTAGGGGTGATAATGATGCCCCCAGTGGAGGGGGAGGCAGAGATAGTGGCGGCAATGGACGCAGAGAAGGCATTTGATAGGGTGGAGTGGGAGTATTTATGGGAAGTGTTAAGGAGGTTTGGGTTTGGGAACGGGTTTATTAGCTGGGTTAGACTTCTTTATGGGGCTCCAACGGCAAGCGTAGTTACAGGTCGACATAGATCGGAGTATTTCCGACTATATAGGGGAACAAGACAGGGATGCCCGCTGTCTCCATTGTTGTTCGCGTTGGCAATTGAACCTCTGGCCATGGCGTTGAGAGACTCCAGGAAATGGAGAGGGGTGATTAGAGGGGGAGAAGAACACCGAGTCTCGTTATATGCGGATGACCTATTGTTATACGTGTCGGACCCAGCGGGGGGAATGATAGAGGTTATGCGAATTTTGAGGGGGTTCGGGGATTTCTCGGGGTATAGGCTAAACATGGGAAAGAGTGAATTATTTGTGATACATCCAGGGGACCAGAGTAGAGAGATAGAAGGCTTGCCTCTAAGGAAAGTGGAAAGAAACTTCCGATACCTGGGGATTCAGATCGCTAGGAGCTGGGGAACCTTGCACAGACTTAATCTGACACGGTTGGTAGAACAAATGGAGGAGGACTTCAAGAGGTGGGACATGCAGCCTCTATCGCTGGCGGGCAGGGTGCAAGCAATTAAGATGATGGTCCTCCCGAGGTTCTTATTTGTATTTCAATGTCTCCCTATACTAATCACTAAGACCTTTTTTAATAAAATAGACAGGAGCATCACGAGCTTCGTGTGGGCAGGGAAAGTTCCGAGAGTAAGGAGGGGGTTCCTTCAGCGTAGTAGGGACAGAGGAGGATTGGCACTACCGAACTTGGGCGATTACTATTGGGCCGCCAATGTGGCAATGATACGTAAATGGATGATGGAGGGTGAGGGAGCGGCGTGGGAAAGACTGGAGAGAAAGTCCTGTAAAGGGACGAGTTTAGAGGCGCTGGTGACGGCGCCGCTACCGATCTCACCTAAAAAGTTTACCACGAACCCGGTGGTGGCGGCAACATTGAATATCTGGGGACAGTGGAGGCGACAGAGAGGGGTGCGGGGAGCCCTGGTGGGGTCCCCAATCAGGAACAACCATAGGTTCGCCCCAGGAAGAATGGATGGAGGATTTCAGAGCTGGTTCCAGTTGGGAATTAGGAGGGTGGGAGATTTATTTATAGATGGGACTTTTGCGAGCTTGGGAGCATTGGAGGAAAAGTATAAGTTGCCCCGGGGAAATTTCTTGAGATATATGCAGGTGAGGGCCTTTACTAGACAACAGGTGAGGGAATTTCCATTGCTCCCGACACAGGGGATACAGGACAGGGTGCTTTCAGGGGTGTGGGTCGGAGAGGGCAAGGTGTCAGAGATTTATCGAGAGATGAGGGAAGAGGGGGAGGAGTCGGTGGGCGAACTAAAAGGAAAGTGGGAAGAAGAACTAGGAGAGGAGATAGAGGAGGGTATGTGGGCTGATGCCCTAAGCAGGGTAAATTCCTCTTCCTCATGCGCCAGGCTTAGCCTGATTCAATTTAAGGTGCTACATAGAGCACACATAACGGGAGCAAGATTGAGCAGGTTCTTTGGAGTGGAGGACAAATGTGGGAGGTGTGGCGGGAGCCCGGCAAACCACGCACATATGTTTTGGGCATGCCCGGCACTGGAAGGGTATTGGAAGGGAGTGACGGGAGTGATTTCGCGGGTGGTGAAGGCCCGGGTCAAACCAGGCTGGGGGTTAGCTCTATTTGGAGTTGCGGAAGAGCCGGGAGTGCAGGAGGCGAAAGAGGCCGACGTTGTGGCCTTTGCGTCCCTAGTAGCCCGGCGCAGGATCCTACTCATGTGGAAGGAGGCGAAACCCCCCGGACTGGAGGCCTGGGTAAATGATATGGCGGGGTTCATTAAACTGGAGCAGATAAAGTTTGCCCTGAGAGGATCGGCTCAAGGGTTCACCAGGCGGTGGCAGCCATTTCTCGACTACCTAGGGGAACGTTAGAGGGAAGACAGATGACCAGCAGCAGCAACCCAGGGGGAGGGGGGGGGGGGGGGGTTTAGTTTAGGTCAAAGATAAAGGGGTTTTGTTACTTGTGTATTGTTTAAAATTTCTGTATTGTTATTGTTGCGTTTGCTTTGTAAGAGGGGAAAAATTGTTGTTTGGGAAAAAAATTTCAATAAAACATTTATTAAAAAAAAAAAAGAATATTGAATACCGGAGTCGGGATGTCTTATTGAAATTGGACAAGACATTGGTAAGACCGGACATGGAATACTGTGTTCAGTTCTGGTCACCTTATTATAGAAAGAATAATGTTAAACACGAAAGAGTGCAAAGAAATTTACCAGGATGCTGCGAGGACTTGATGGTCTGAGTTATAAGGAGAGGCTGGGACTTTTTTCCCTGGAGTGTAGGAGGTTTGGTGTGATCTTATAGAGGTCTATAAAATAATGAGGAGCATAGATAAGGAAGATAGCCAACATTTTTTCCCCCGAGGTAGAGGAGTCTAGAACTAGAGGGCATAGGTTTAAGGTGAGATGAGATACAAAAGAGACCAAAGGGGAAAATTCTTCACACAGAGGGTGGTGAACTTCTGGAATGGGCTGCCAGAGGCAGTGTAGAGGCAGGTACAAATTTGTCCTTTAAAAAGCAGTTAGATAGTTACATGGGCAGGGTGGGTATAGAGGGATATGGGCCAAATGCTGGCAAGTGGGACTAGCTTAGTGATAGAAACTGGGCGGCATGGACAAGCTGGGCCGAAGGGCCTGGTTCCATGCTGTAAACATCTATAACTCTACCTGGAACAAAATGTTTGTTCAGCTCCAATCACCAAGATAAGGGAGGGTATGGTCTTCCGAAAATCAGGCTTCATCAATTGGCCTCTCGTCTTAGGTTCATAAGGGATTGGGTTAGGATGGAGCCAACATTCATCTGGCTCAATACAGAAGCAGACCAGTCAGTTCTCTCTCGATCCAAAACCAGCATAGGCTGATTATGGGAATGCATCTCCATGCAATTTTTAATGTCCGTGATTCATTCTGAGTCTTATGCATTGGGTAAAGGATGGGACTCTTACATTTGACTGACTTGCTCCTCCTGGCTTTCCATGAGTGAATTCAATTCAACTTAGGCCGGGAGTAGGGCACAGTGATTAGTGCTGCTACCTCAGCGCCGGGGACCCAGGTTCAATCCCAGCCTTGGGTGGCTGTCTGTGTGGAGTTTGCATATTCTCCTCGTGTCTTCGTGTGTTTCCTCCGGGTGCTCCGGTTTCCTCCCACTGTCCAAAGATGAGCAGTGAAAGTGGATTGGTCACGCTAATTTGCCCCTTAGTATCAAAGATGTGTAGGTTAGGTGGGTTGACCATGATCAATGCAACGGGTTACGAGGATAGGATGGGGAATGGGCCTCGGTGAAATGCTTTTTCTGCGACTCAGTGCAGACTTGAAGGGGCGAATAGCCTTTTGCACTATAGTTCTATGTTATCCGTGTTGTGTTATTCATTTTAATTTGATTATGCTGTTAGTCTGCTTGTAATATTTTGGGGTTTACAAACTGAATTGTTATATAATCTTACCCTCTTTCCCCACTCACGACTTTAACCTGTAAACTGGTTCTTCAATTAATCTGGCATTTCATCTCGAGGCTCTGCTCCCTCAAATATCCTGTTCCAAATTAATTCTGCAATGTGTTGCTTAGATGTATGTTGGCAATATCTCTTGTTCCGCTCTGTACCCATTTGCCACGATTTTTTCTGTTACTCTGTTGCATTCATTGTTTAAAAATGATTTAAAACAAAACAATTTATTAAAAATCTGTCCAACTCATCTGTGAATATATTCAATGACTCCACACCCCACTGGTCCCTGTGGAAGAGAAATCCAGAGACTAATAACCCTCCAAGGGAAGAGATGACTGGATTGCACTTTATCGCAGAACCATAAATAATATATCTGATGTGTACCATATAAGACATGCCTGTCTGCTGACATTTAAGGGGACAGTAAATTAATACCAATCACCTGGAGAAACTAGCCCTTTATTGTGAATATTAGGAAAGAGACCATCCTTTTAGCCAGACAAATAAATGTGTGAAGCTGAGGGAGCAAAGGATGTCAATGTCTTTGAGAGAAAGAAGAGACCTGGGCCAAGCTTTGCAGAGTCTGCGCCCTCCCTGGATTCACTTCCTTTCCCTTCAGTTGCTACAAGTGACCAATTGAAGGTGAGAATGAGAAAAGAAATGGAAAGGGGGGAGAAAAGAAAGTGTTTTACTCACAGATGTTGGCGACAAAAACAAGTTTTCAGTCTGTGTGAGGCCCCAGTTTTGCTCATTGTCCAGCTTCCGCATTCAGAAAACGGGAAACTAATTGGATGGTGGAAGAGTCCTTCCGGTTCACCAACTCTTCCCATTGGTCAACAACTTTCCTCCGCCTCACTCATTGTTCCCCTCCTCGAGACAAGGTTTCCAGGCAACCGGCTGCGGCCAGAACAAGAAGTCTCTCGGTGATTCCCCTCTCCCCACCCCGGGACTGAGCATGTCTGAGGGAGAGCAGAGATTGCGCATGTGCGAGGGAAAGCTCACCCTTGACCTTCCTGCTGAGGCGTTGACCAATGGGAAGGGTTGGATGACCGGAAGGACTCTGGTCCTCCAAGGCAATCCGCGCGGGCTTTGTGTGAATGGAGCTTGGACGTCACAGACTGAACCTTCCTTCTGTCTCCAACATTTGTGAGTAACTCTTTTATTGTCGTCACAATTATTACAGAAACCAATTTACAAGGCTCCAGGCCTCATTACACTTCAAATTGACGATTAAACACACGTCAAATTGATGATTAAACAGTCACTTTACACAAAACAGCTGCAAGGCACAAGGCCCAATTACATTTCACAATAACGTTGGAACAGTCATTGAACACAAATAGCTGCAAGGCACAGGGCCGAAATACGTTTCCAGATACCAATTAACCAGTCACTTATCACAACCAGCCACAAGGCACAGGCCCTACACATAGTTCAAGTAACAATCGAACAGTCGCATCACACGAACAGTCGTGAGGCACAAGGCCTCGAAACCAAACGACCATTCCAAAGAAAAAAGGAACAAAAAAACCACAAGACACAAGTACATTTCGAGGTGACGACCTCTAAACACATAAGACAAGCAGTCGCGAGGCACAAGGCCCCGATACAATACGGCCGCTTCGGAAACAAGTATGACCCACAGGGCCTCGATACATTTTAACAGTGTCATATCAAACCCAATCATCAGGCACCAGGCCTCAATTCACCCCAGAAAAGATTTAACAGGATAGAATCAATCACCGAACACTAATCCCCGCTCACCCACCCCCGTTCACCCCGCCCTGCAGCCGACACCCCGGGGGAAAGGCCCCTCCTCGCTAAGAGCACAGACCACCGGAGAGCCAGACCCGGGCGCGGCGGAGGAGAGAGGGTTCCTCCCTCCTGGACCCCGCCCAAAGGCTCGGGACCATTAGGAGGGAGAGCAGTTTCGCACCAACTAGCGTTCCACCACAATTACTAATTACCATTTCAAGGAAACCCGAAATGAGTTGAATGTCAGAGGCTGCTAAAGAAAACGAAGGCAAAGAAAACATGAAAACAAAATCCCTTAGTACTCATAGAAAAGTCCATAAAAAAAAAAGAGTCCATTAATTTTGCACGTTCCACATCATGACCCCAGCGCTCCAGCCGAAATTTCACAAGGAACAACATGTCCTCAAAGTCCTCCAATGGCAGCGGCCAGAGTCGCTCCAATGTTGGCAACAGTCGACAACAGGGAGGAAAGTCCCAGAGTCAGTCCCAACCGCCCACAGGGTGTCCAGGGGGGGCCGAACCCCCGGAGACCCCAGGAACGGCAGCAACCCACCCCAGGCTGCAGGCCGCGGGCCGCCCATCGGGTATCCACTCCCGGTTCCGACCCGCCGCTTCCAGCAGCCTATCCAGCTGCCATCCTTCCTCCATTCCTTCGTCCTCCATTGGGCGAACTCAAACCCGCCGACAGCAAACCTCGCAGTCCGAAGCAGCGTCTCCGCAGCTCAAACGCTGACTTGAAACACGAGTGGTCGCAGTACTCCGAAACCGGTCTTCTCCCCTTCCCTCGGGGACCAGGAGCAATGGGCGCCGAGTTGCTGTTTCACCCCATCCAGGAAGCTCCCAGAGGCGGCCTGCCTTTCGAATCGGCCCGGGGGCGGACACCAAGCTCGCACACAACCGCCCAAGCCTCCTCCACTTTTCACCCCAGGAGTTTGGACAGTGTCGGCGTAGCTCCCACAATCCCCCACGCTGGGGAACCCGCTCTATCCGCCGCACGGGCGGGTGATCAGGTACTGCGCATGTCCAAGGGTGAGGGGAAGCTGCACATGTGTGGAGGAAAGCCCAGCCCTGACCTTCCTGTGAGGTGTTGGCTAATGGATAGAGTTAGGACCAGAAGGACGCTGGTCCTCCAATCAGCGCGGGCTTTATGTGAAAGGAGATTGGGCTTCACACAGACTGAAACATCCTCCTGTGTCTCCAACATCTGTGAGTACCTCTTTTAATGTCGTCACAATTTTCAACACAGACTCATTTACAGGGCACAAGGCCCAATTACACTTCACATTAACGATTCAACAGTCACTGAACACGAAACAGCTGCAAGGCACAAGGCCCAATTACACTTCACATTAACGATTAAACGATCACTGACCACAAAACAGCTGCGAGGCGCCAGGCCCAATTACATTTCACGACAACGTTGTAACAGTCATTGAACACAAACAGCTGCAAAGCGCAGGGCCGAGATACATTTCCAAATACCAATTAACCAGTCATTTATCACAACCAGCCGCAAGGCACAGGCCCTACGTGTAGTTCAGGTAACAATCAAACAGGTTCATAACTCGAACAGTCGTAAGGCACAAGGCCATGAAACCAAACGACTGTTTTAAAAGTAAAAAGAAACAAGGAGACACAAAGCACAATTACATCGAGGCATCAACCTCCAAACACATACACAAGCAGTCGCGAGGCACAAGGCCCCGAAACCATACGACCACTCCAAAATAAAGTAAAGAAAAGAGAAATAAAACCCAAAAGTACAACACACGACACAGGCACGTTTCAAGGTAACGACTCTAAACACAAAAGACAAGCAGTCGCGAGGCACAAGGCCCCGATACAATACGGCCGCTCCAGTTACAAATATGACCCACAGGGCCTCAATTCTTTTTAACAGTATCATATCAAAACCCAATCACCAGGCACCAGGCCTTAATTTACCCCAGAAATGGTTTAACGGGGTAGAATCCATCACCGAACACTAATCCCTGCTCACCCACCCCCGTTCGCCCCGCCCTGCCGCCGACACCCCGGGGGAAAGGCCCCCCCTTGGCTGAGAGCACAGACCCCCCGGAGAGCCAGACCCGGGCGCGGCGGAGGAGAGAGGGTTCCCCTCTCCTGGACCCGCCCGAGGGCACAGGACCATTCGGAGGGAGAGCAGTTCTGCACTAACCAGCGTTCCACCACAATTACTAAATACCATTCCGGAGGACCGAAATGTGTTAAATGTTATAGGCTACTAAATAAAACAAAAGCAAGGAAAACAAGAAAGCAAATCCCTCATTATACATAGAAAAAGTCTGCAGAAAAAGTCCACTAATTTTGCAAGTTCCATAACACAGCACCGGCGCTCTTGCCGAAATTTCACGAGGAACAACATGTCCTCAAAGTCCTCCAATGGCAGCAGCCAGAGTCACTCCAATGTTGGCAACAGTCGACAACGGGGAGGAAAGTCCCAGAGTCAGTCCCAACCGCCCACAGGGCGTCCAGGGGGGCCGAACCCCCGGAGACCCCAGGAACGGCAGCAACCCACCCCGGGCTGCAGGCCGCGGGCCGCCCATCGGGTATCCACTCCTGGTTCCGACCCGCCGCTTCCAGCAGCCTATCCAGCTGCCATCCTTCCTCCATTCCTTCGTCCTCCATTGGGCGAACTCAAAACCGCCGACAGCAAACCTCGCAGTCCGAAGCAGCGTCTCCGCAGCTCAACCGCTGACTTGAAACACGACTGGTCGCAGTACTCCGAAACCGGTCTTCTCCCCTTCCCTCAGGGACCAGGAGCAATGGGCGCCGAGTTGCTGTTTCACCCCATCCAGGAAGCTCCCAGAGGCGGCCTGCCTTTCGAATCGGCCCGGGGGCGGACACCAAGCTCGCACACAACCGCCCAAGCCTCCTCCACTTTTCACCCCAGGAGTTTGGACAGTGTCGGCCTTAGCTCCCACAATCCCCCGCGCTGGGGAACCCGCTCTATCCGCCGCACGGGCGGGTGATCAGGTACTGCGCATGTCCAAGGGTGAGGGGAAGCTGCGCATGTGTGGAGGAAAGCCCAGCCCCTGACCTTCCTGTGAGGTGTTGGCTAATGGATAGAGTTAGGACCGGAAGGACGCTGGTCCTCCAATCAGCGCGGGCTTTATGTGAAAGGAGATTGGGCTTCACACAGACTGAAATGTCCTCCTGTCTCCAACATCTGTGAGTAAAACACTTTCTTTTCTCCCCCTGTCCATTTCTTGTCTCATTCTCACCTTCAATTGGTCACTTGCAGCAACTGAAGGGAAAGGAAGTCAATCCAGGGAGGGTGCAGACTCTGAAAAGCTTGGCCCAGGTCTCTCTCTCTGAAAGACATTGACATCCTTTGCTCCCTCAGCTTGACACATTTATTTGTCTGGCTAAAATGATGGTCTCTTTCCTAATGTTCACATTTAAAGGGCTGGTTTCCCCAGGAGATGGCTGACATTAAAGGGAACAGTAAACAGGACAAACCAACCCAATTACTTTCCTGTCGGAATACTCTCCACCATCAGCAAAGTGATGGAAGGGGTCATTAACAGCGCTATCAAGTGGTACTTACTCAGCAAAACCTGCTCACGGACGCTCAGTTTGGGTTCCACCAGGGTCACTCAGCTCCTGTCCTCATTCCAGCCTTGGTTCAATCATGGACAAAAGAGGTGAATGCCAGAGGTGAGAGTGACTGCCCTTGGTATCAGGGCAGCATTTGACCGACTATGGCATCAAGGAGCCCCAGCTAAACTGGAGTCAGTGGGAATCGGGGGAAACTCTCCGCTGGTTGGAGTCATACCTGGCACAAAAAAAGATGGTTGTAGTGGTTGGAGGTCAATCATCTCAGCTGCAGGAGTTCCTCAGGGCACACTCCTAGGCCCAACCATCTTTAGCTGCTTCATCAATGACCTACCTTTCATCATAAGGCCAGAAGTGGGGATGTTTGTGGATGACTGCACAATCTTTAGCACCATTCATGACTCCAGATAATGAAGCAGTCCATGTCCAAATGCAGCATGTCCTGCACAGTATCCAGATGTTGGCTGATAAGTGGCAAATCACATTTGTGCTTCACAAGTGCCAGGCAACGACCATCTCCTACCAAGGAGGATCTAACCACTGCCTCTTGACATTAGCATTGGTGAATCCTCCACAACCAACATCCTGAGGGTTATCATTGATCAGAAACTGAACTGGACTAGCCATATTAATATGGTGGCCACCAGGGCAGGCCAAAGGCTACAGCGGCTAACGCACCTCCTGACCCCCAAAGCCTCTCCACCATCTACAAGGCACAAGTCAGGCATGTAACAGAATAATCACTACTTGCCTGGTTGAGTGCAGCTCCAACATGCTGCTCTACACCATCCAGAACAAAGCAGCCCGCTTGACTGCTCCACATTCCATGAATATTCAAACACTCCACCACCGACGAACAGTGGCAGCCGTGTATACCATCTACAAGATACACTGCAGTAACTCACCAAGGTTCCTCCGACAGCACCTTCCAAACCCACAACCACTACTATCTAGAAGGCCAAGAGCAGCAGATAGTTGAGAACCCCACTACCTGGAGGTTCTCCTCCAAGTCACTCACCAGACAGACTTGGAAATATATCGCCCTTCCTTCATTGTTGCTGGGGCGACATCCTGTAACTCCTTCCCTGACAGCACAGGGTGTGTACCTACAACTCAAGGACTGCAGCGGTTCAAGAAGGCAACTCATCACCACCTTCTGAAGGGCAACTAGGGATGGGCAATAAATGCTGGCTGAACCAGCGACTCCCACATCCCGTAAATGAATTTTAAAAAATGTTATATTGCACAGAGATATATCTAGTGTTATATAGAATGTATTAGATATATTATTGATGGTTCTGTAATGAAATACATGTATTATTAGTTCTACCTACATTATATATTTCCAGTGATACAGTCATTGCAGCACTTATGGAATCCATTTGGGAACTCAAGTCAATGCCGACTCTCTGTACAGCAATCCAGTCAGTGCCATTCCCCCTCGATATCCCTGTTCCCCTGAAAGCTTATTTTCTTCATATATTATTTTGAATTATTGATCATCTCGACTTCCACAACACTTGTGGGCAGTGAGTTCCCTGTCATGACCACTCCATGACTAAATAAAGTTCTTCCTCAGAATTTCCCTATCTCTAATCAGTAAATGTATTTATATGGAGATTCTCTACTCTTGTACAGGTTTTAGTGAGTTTAGATTTGTTGATCAGCACCTTCAGGAAAATTGGGAGGGAAAGTAAGTGAATATAGGTCTCTCTGTCCAGGGTAGGAAGCAGTGAGCTTGGATTTGTCAATCAGCCTGAATCGGCACCTTCAGGAGAATTGGGAGGGGGAATATTAGCTACAGCAGAGTGAGAATGGAGGGAGAGTGTGTGGGATTGAGATTTAGAGCATTTCAGGGAAAGAGAGAGGAAAGAATGTTCGATAGAAACTAGAATTGTCTGTTCTGAGTTTCTATCCTGTACTAACAATGATTACTGTTGTAAAATCTGTTTGCAGGAAGTTCGAACAAGAGGAGTTTGAGGCCGAGCTCTCAAACTAAATATCACGTCAAGAACTGACTGAGTCACTCAATTCTTGGGATCATTGGCCTTTGAATCTAGTAGGAGAAATGTTTGTCTATTCTGTCTGCTTCAAGAGATTTTAAACATCAGTGTGTCTGGAAAAGCACTGAGACACACACACACACCCGTGTGAGACTGTTACAGAGCACTGACTGTGGAAAGAACTTTAACCAGTGACACAGCCTGAACAAATACTACACCATTCACAGAAGGGAGAGACTGTACATGTGTTCTGTGTGTGGCCGAGTCTTCAACTGATCATCCAACGTGGTGAGACGCAAGATCACCCGGACCATGGAGAAACCATGGAAATGTGAGGATTGTGGGAAGGGATTCAGAGCCCCGTGCGAGCTGGAAAGTCATCAACGCAGTCACACTGGAGAGAGGCCTTTCACCTGCTCTCAGTGTGAAAAGGGATTCACTGAAATGGGCAACCTGCGGAAACACGAACGAGTTCACACTGGAGAGAGGCCTTTCACCTGCCCTCAGTGTGAAAAGGGATTCACTGACATTAGCAGCCTGCGGACACACGAACGAGTTCACACTGGAGAGAGGCCTTTCACCTGCCCTCAGTGTGAAAAGGGATTCACTCACATTGGCAACCTGCGGCAACACGAACGAGTTCACACTGGGGAGAGGCCTTTCACCTGCCCTCAGTGTGAAAAGAGATTCAATTATATTGGCAACCTGCGGAAACACGAACGAGTTCACACTGGAGAGAGGCCTTTCACCTGCTCTCAGTGTGAAAAGAGATTCAATGTCATTGGCAGCCTGCGGCAACACGAACGAGTTCACACTGGGGAGAGGCCATT
This sequence comes from Scyliorhinus torazame, assembly GCF_047496885.1. Lineage (NCBI taxonomy): Eukaryota > Metazoa > Chordata > Chondrichthyes > Carcharhiniformes > Scyliorhinidae > Scyliorhinus > Scyliorhinus torazame. The sequence goes on from NC_092711.1 coordinate 145,058,223, forward strand.
CACCTGCTCTCAGTGTGAAAAGGGATTCACTAACATTGGCCACCTGCGGAGACACGAACGAGTTCACACTGGAGAGAGGCCTTTCACCTGCTCTCAGTGTGAAAAGAGATTCAATTATATTGGCAACCTGCGGAAACACGAACGAGTTCACACTGGAGAGAGGCCTTTCACCTGCTCTCAGTGTGAAAAGAGATTCACTAACATTGGCCACCTGCGGAGGCACGAACGAGTTCACACCGGGAAGATGCCATTCACCTGCTCTGACTGTGGGAAGGGATTCTTTCAGTTGTCCGACCTGCAGAGTCACCAGAGAGTTCACACCGGGGAGAAGCCGTTCATCTGCACTGTGTGTGATAAGGGATTTGCTCATTCATCCCACCTGCTGAAACACAATGTCAATCACACCAAGAGCAGGCCCTTTAAATGCTCTGACTGCAAGAGGGGTTTCAAAAGCTCTCAGCTACTGATGTCCCACCAGCGCTTTCACTCTGAGGAGAGACCGTTCAGCTGCTCTCATTGCACAAAGAGCTTTAGTACCTCATCCAACTTGCGGAGACACCAGCGAGGTCACACTGGGGAGAGCCCGTTCACCTCGCCGACTGGGAAAAGATTCACTCGGTCATCACTTGCTGAGCCACAACGTCACTCACACCAATGAGAGACCCTTTTAAATGCTCCGACTGTGGGAGTGGGTTTCAAAGCTCTTGGGTACTGATGGAACACCAGTGCATTCACACTGAGGAGAGACCGCTCAGCTCCTCTCACTGCGACAAAGAGGTTTCAAACATCATCCACATTGCGGAGACATCAGCGAGTTCACACTGGAAAGAAGCCATTCACCTGCTCTCACTGGGGAGGGATTCACTCAGTCGTCCAACACGCTGAGACACCAAAGGGTTCACAAGTGATGATGGGTTAGATTCTGCTGTTATTCCTGCTGTTAATCACATCCAGGACTGAACCTGGAGTGGGTGGAGGGATTTGTCTCCTCGTCAACACCTGGTGCTCGGATGTGGCGACCCTGGGGAACTACTGATCCCTGGACCTGGAATACCTGACTGTGAAGTGCCATCCATACGGCCTTCCATGGAGTTCACTTCTGCCATCATCACGGCGGTCTACATCCCACCCCAGGCGGAAGTGAAGAAGGCGCTTGATGAATTGTAACCGCTATAAATAACAATGAAACAGAATACCCGGAGGCCTTGTTCATCGTGGCTGGGGACATCAACCAGGCCAACCTCAAGAGTGTACTGCCAAAATTCCACCAACACATCTCCTGTCCCGACAGGGGCCCCAACATCCTTGACCATTGCCACACAAACATCAAGGGCGCCTGATGATCCATCCCCTGACCGCACTTCGGAAAATCGGACCACAAGATGGCGCTCCTTCTCTCGGCGTACAAGCAGAAACTTGAACGGGAAAATCCGGTTAAGAAGGTTGTGCAAATGCTGGTCTGAGGCAAAAGAGCTCCTACGTGACTGGTCCATATTCAAGAACTCGGCAGTTAGCCGAAACGAGTATGCCAGCACCATCACAGGCTTCATCAGCAAGTGTGTAGAAGATTGTGTGTCAAAGAAGGTAGTACGTACGTTACCCAACCAGAAACCATGGCTTAATCGGGAGAGTGACTGGTCTGAGGCGTTCAAGTCAGGCAACCCTGACCTGTACAAAAAAATCTAGGTACAACCTCTGCAAAGCCAACAGGGATACCAAGAGACAACAGAAGAGTTGTCCAGACTAAGCGAGAATCATGGACTCTCATCGATTGTGGCAAGGCGTAAACAACATAATGCGCTAAAAAGCAAAGCCGAGTAGAATCTTTAGCAACAGTGCTTCCCCTTCCCAACAAACGCAATGCATTCTATGCTTATTTCGAGCAGGAAACCAACAAACCTTTGTCATCTGCCCCAGCAGCCTTGGACACGCCCATGCCCACCGTCACAGCCTCCAAAGTCAGATTGGCCTTCTTGAAAGTGAAGCCTCGGAAAGCGACAGGTCCTGACGGGAGTCCCTGCCATGCACCCAGATCATGTGCGGACATCCTCAACCTTTCCCTCCTCCGTTCTGAGGTTCCCACCTGCTTCAAGAAGACCACCATCATACCGGTGCCAAAGAAGAACCAGGCAACGTGCCTCAATGACATCGATCATTATGAAATGCTTAGACCACAGCTGGAGTAATGTGTGCAGTTTTACTTAGGAAAGGTATTGCCACAGAGGAACAGCAACAAAGTTTGACCAGACTTGTCCCGGGTATGGCAGGACTGTCCTATGAAAGCAGATTGGGGAAACTAGGCCTCTTTTCTCTAGAGTTCCAAGGAATGAGAGGGGATTTCATTGAAACTTACAAAATCCACAAAGGAATAGACAGGGTGGGTGCAGGTGAGAGGTTTCCCCTGGTTGGAGAGTCTGGAACCAGGGGACACAATTTCAAACTAAGGGAGAAGCCACTTAGGACGGGTCTCTGAGGAGACATTTCTTTACTCCTCGGGTTGTGAATCTTTGGAATTCTCTACCCCAGAGGGCTGTGGAAGCTCAGTCACTGAGTGTGTTTCAAGCAGAGACTGACAGATTTCTTTTTTTTTTGTTTAATAAATTATTTTCTTCTAATTAAGGGGCAGTGGAGCGTGGCCAATTCACCAATGCTGCACATCAAGTTCGGTTGTGGATCTGAGACCCACAAGGCACTAGGAGAATGTGCAAACTCCACATGGACAGTGACCCAGGGCCAGGATCGAACGCAGGTTCTTGGTGCCGTGAGGCAACAGTGCTAACCACTGGGCAACCGTGCCACGCAACTGACAGATTTCTAAATATCAATAACCCATATGGATATGGAGATAGTGTGGGGAAAAAGACATTGAATCATAGGATCATAGTATTTACAGGGCAGAAGGAGGCCATTTGGCCCATTGAGTCTGCACTGGCCCTTGGAAAGAGCACCCGACCAAAGTCCACACCCCCACCCTATCGCCGTAACCCAGTAACCCCACCCAACCTTTTTGGACATTAAGGGCATTTTAGCATGGCCAATTCACCTAACCTGCACATCTTTGGACTGTGGGAGGAAACCCACTCAGACACCTGGAGAAAGTGCAAACTCCGCACAGATAGTAACCCAAGCCGGGAATCGGACCTGGGACCCGGGAGCTGTGAAGCAACTGTGCTAACCAGTGTGCTACCATGAAATGGATGATCAGCCATGATCGCATTGAATGGCGGCGCAGGATCGATGGGCTGAATGGCCAACTCCTGCTCTGATGCTCCAATGGTATAAAGATCGGTAGGAAAGTAAACTGTGAAGAGGACATAAGGAGACTACAAAGGATAGAGGTAGGTTATGTGAGTGGGAAAAGATCTGCCAAATGGAGAATAATGTGAGAAAATGAGAAATTGTCCATGTTGCCAGAAGAATAAAACAGTTTCTGATCTGAATAGTGAGAGATTGTAGAGCTCTGAGACTCCGAGGTATCTGGGTGTCCAAGAGCATGAATCACAAAAAGGGAATTGAATACAAAAGTAGGGAGGTTGTGCTTCAGTTATACAGGACATTGATGAGTCCACATCTGGAGCACTGTGTATAGTCTTGCTCTCATTTAAGGAAGGATGTAAATGTGTTGGAAGCAGTTCAGAGAAGGTTTACTGGACTCGTACCTGGAATTGGAGGCTGGTCTTATGAGGAATGATTGGACGGGCTGGGCTTGTGTCCGATGGAGTTTAGGTGACTTGATTGAACCGTATCAGATCCTGAGGGGCCTTGACAGGGTGGATGTGGAAAGGATGTTTCCTCTTGTGGGAGAATCTAGAAATTGGAGTCACTTTAAAAGTAACAACTTGCCTATTTAAGGCAGAGGAGAACTTTTTTCTCTCAGAGTTGGGAGTCTTTGGAACTCTCTTCCTCAAAGGGCAGTGGAAGCAGAGTCTTTGAATATTTTGAAGAATGAGTTGAATAGATTCTTGATAAGCAAGGGGGTGAATGGTTATCGGGGGGAATGTGGAATTGAGGTTACAATCAGATCAACTTATTAAATGGTGGAGCAGGCTCGAGGGGCCGAGTGGCCTACTCCAGCTCCTAATTTGTATGTTATCACATCCTATATAATAGATTGTAGCATTTTACCTCCAACTGATGTCAAGCTAATGGGTCTGTGGTTCCCCGTTTTCTCTCTCACTCCTTAAATAGTGTGGTTACATTTACTACCTTCCAATCTGCAGGAACCATTCCAGAATCTATAGAATTTTGAAAGATGATCACCAATGTACCCACTATCTCTCCAGCCGCCTCTTTCAACACTCTGGGATGGAGAGCATCAGCTTTTGGGGATTTATTAACTTTCAACCACATTAATTTCTCCAGTATTACTTTCTCACTAATACTAATCTCTTTCAGTTCCTCGTGCTCACTGGTCCCTTGGTTCTCTAGTGTTTTAGGACAATTTCTGTATCTTCCTCTGTGAAGACAGACACACATTGTTTAGTTTCGCTGAAATTTCCTTATTCCCCATCATAAACCCTTCTGTCTCTGCCTGGAATGGACCCACATTGGTCTTTGCGAATCTTTTCCTTTTCACATTTTATAGGAACTTTTCCAATCGTTTTTTTATGTTTCTAGCCAGTTTGCTCTCGTCTTCTATTTTCTCTTTATGAGTTTCTTGATCCTCCTTTGTAAATACTAAAACAAGTTTCCAATCCTCAGGGTTACACTTATTTTGGCAACTATATGAGTGATAAGATCTCTTATTTTATCTTCAAAAATGAGCCCAAGATCTGGTTGATTGGAGGTGTCCAAAAATACAACTTTATTGCTAATTATCCACCTCAATTCTCTTACATAAAAATAATTCAAAATTCAGATCAAATAATACGTCAAAACATAACAAAGAGAGTTAAACAAAAACATTGGGGAAACACGGTAGCATTGTGGATAGCACAATTGCTTCGCCGCTCCAGGGTCCCAGGTTCAATTCCGGCTTGGGCCACTGTCTGTGCGGAGTCTGCACATCCTCCCCGTGTCTGCGTGGGTTTCCTTCGGATGCTCCGGTTTCCTCCCACAGTCCAAAGATGTGCAGGTTAGGTGGATTGGCCAGGATAAATTGCCCTTAGTGTCCAAAATTGCCCTTAGTGTTGGGTGGGGTTACTGGATTATGGGGATAGGGTGAAGGTGTTGACCTTGGGTAGGGTGCTCTTTCCAAGAGCCGGTGCAGACTCGATGGGCCGAATGGACTCCTTCTGCACTGTTAATTCTAAGAAATAAGAAAATATTAGGAAATCAATAGATGGTTCAGAATTTCTTAAAGCATGAATATAGAACAAACTTTAGTCATGAAACTATTCTTAAAGAAATTCTTATCAATGGTCTAACCCCTTATTGGTTTCAAATTCTCAGCTGAGGCTTCCTGATTTAATCAGAAAACTCTGTCACTTGGAGCATGATTTGTTATCCAGGCATTGGTCTTTACTGAAGATTCATTAATGTCTATCAAGTTAATTAAATGTCTACATGCTCCCGCCACGTGTACCAATCCTCTGAAGATAAGGCGTTCTGCATTAACCTTGCTTGTTGCTAAGGCTTTGCTACATTTTGTAAATGTTTCTGTTGCTGAGGCTGCGATACGTTTTCATTGCTAGATGTATTTGTAGAACAATGTTTTATTCATGACGAGGGCTTTTATGCAACTTTTCTTGAAACTGTGTTAGATTCTGACACATATTAAGTTGCTGTACAGCAATTCTCATATTTTTATCTGAAACAATTTCTGCCTGTATGTATACTGAATTTAAGAATTATACTGCATTGATTCTTCAAGGTACCAATAAATCAGTGAAGCAATAAATCTGTAATCTATCAATGAGCCTCTTCCTTTGACCTAATGGAATCTTTAATGTTTCTTGATAGTCACGGTTGCGTCACTTTTCCTGTTGGATTTTTGTTTCTTAAAGGAATCTATATTTTATGTAAATATGTGATAATTCCTTAAATGCGATTGCCTGTGTTTCATTACACATTTTATTGTATGTTCCCAATCAACTTGCCCCTCATAGCTTGACAGTTTCCTTCTGAGACAGAACCATGTAACCACCATAGCCTATCTTCATCTGAACTGCATGCATTGGGGTTCCAAACAGAAACAGGAACTATCTGTCATCTACCTTCCAAACACCCTTTCACTCTGTGATCCTTATGAAATTTGCCACAAGGCTCAAGAGCATCAGTCATGAGAAGGCCAGTCCAGCAGAAAGAAACCCTCCGACCCTCCCCATTGACCAACTGACAGAATGAACACAATGCAGTCCTGGATGTAATTGAGAGCAGAAACAATAACAACAGAATCCAACCCCTGTAATCAATTGTGACCATGTTGGTGTCTCAGCAAGTTCGAGAAAGCACAGAATCCCTTCTCACACTGAGAGCAGGTGAACGGCTTCTCCCCAGCGTGAACTCGCTGGTGCCTCCGCAGTGTGGATGATTCACAGAATCCCTTCCCACAGTGAGAGCAGATGAATGGCCTCCCCAGTGTGAACCCACTGGTGCCTCTGCAGGCTGGATAATTGAGTGAATCCATTCCCACACCGAAAGCATGTGAACGGTCTCTCCCCAGTGTGAACTCACTGGTGTGTCTGCAGGGTGAATGACTGATTGAATCCTTTCCCACAAAGAGAGCAGCTGAATGGTCTCAGCCAAGTGTGAATGCGCCAATGAGCTTCCAGTACAAATAGGCACTGCAGTTGACCATTTGGCCCATTGAATTTGCTCAACCCTGTAATAAGCTCAATGGCCGATCTAGCTCAGCACCATTTCCCTTAGTGACTTCAACATCTCGAAACCTATCAACTCGATCTGGAAAATACTTGATGACTTGAGGCTCCACAGTCCTCTGGAGCAGAGAATTCCAAAGCTTCACCACATCCTGGAGTGAAGAATTCGCTCCTCATCTTAACTTTCAGTCCATTTTCCTACCTGTTCCCCGTGCCCCTCAACTCCCTCGTCAATCAGAATTCTGTCTAACTTCACGGCGCCAAGGACCCAGGTTCAATCCCGGCCCCAGGACACTGCGTTTGGAGTTTGCACAGTCTCTCCGTGTCTGTGTGGGTCTCATCCCCACAGCCCAAAGATGCGCAGGGTTGGTGGATTGGCCATTCTAAATTGGCCCTTAATTGGAAAAAACATGAATTGGGTACCTTAAATGAAAAAATTATGTTTTGGCGAGGGAGGGAGGGTGGGGGGGGGTCACAATCAAATCCAGTGACTACCCACATATACTTTGTGTCAGGTTGGTGTCAATGTCCACCCCCTCACTTTTCATCCGAGTCTCAGGAGGTTGGAGACTGCTCCGGACAAGTAATGGCGGACGCAGCTCCCACAATCCTCCCATGCTGGAGAAACTGCTTTATCCCAGATGGGTGGGTGGTCTGGAACTGCACATGTCCAAGGGAGAGGGACCCTTAATTGAAAAAAAGACTGGGCACGTATAATAAAACAATTAATTCTGTCTAGCTTATTCTTGAATATATTCAATGACTCCCAGACTCCACTGGACCCTGGGGGAAACAAATTCCAGAGATTAACAACCCTCTGAGATAAGAGATTACTGAAAATATATAACATGGTAGCAGTACAATATTAAAAGACTAGAAATAATAATAAATGTACTTTACAGGTCCAGATGGAGCAGGTTAAAGAGGTGTGAATTGTCTCAAGCCAGGACAGTTGGTAGGATTTCGCAAGCCCAGGCCAGATGGTGGGGGGTGAATGTAATGCGACATGAATCCAAGGTCTTGGTTGAGGCTGTACTCATGTGTGCGGAACCTAGCTATAAGTTTCTGCTTGGCGATTCTGCATTGTTGGGTTGCAAAATCCTATCGACTCTCCTGGCTTGAGACAATTCACATCTCTTTAACCTGTGATTATCCCTCTCTCCAGTTGCTCTGTCTGGACCTGTAAAGACTTAATTACCTGCAAAGACTCTCATTCAACAGTATCGTCTTGCATCATTGACTTTATCTATCTATATGTTTCTGGAACCCACCTCTTCATTCACCTGAGGAAGGAGCTGTGCTCTGAAAGTTAGTGATTCGAAACAAACCTGTTGGACTTTTAACGTGGTGTTGTGAGACTTCTTACTTTTACTTTAACACGATCAATAATCACACTCCATGGTTACGTTGCAGAAATTGTCACTCAATTCTCCTGGAACCAGCCCAATGTGATTCTTCATTCCTGTGTTTACTGCCATTGTGTTCCTTTGCCTGACTGGCAACCCTTAACCCCAGAGGTGTCTTGCTGTGATGGTTCTCCGGATTGGATTGGATTTGTTTATTGTCACGTGTACCGTATTCAGGTCCCGATAAACCAAGTGACTCTTCCAAATCCTGAAGTGATGTTTGTTTTTTTCTGCAAATCTTCATCTAATATCCTGTAAGATGCAAGTTGAGAACAGACAATTCTAGTTTCTATAAAACATTCTTTCCTTTCTCATTCTCCAAAAGCTGTAAATTTCCACCCAACACACTCTCCCTCCATTCTCACTCTACAGTATGTAATATTTATCTTCTCTAATCCTCCCAAATCTCGAAAGGTGCTGCTTCAGGCTGATTCACAGATCCATGCTCACTGCTTCCTGTCCTGGACAGAGGCCTGAAAATCTCCATGCAGGCTGCCAGACAGGAATATGTCTATAATACCAAACTCAAAATGTGTGCAACATACAAACTTCCTTTCGCTTCAGTTGCTGCAAGTCACCAAAGTCCCCTCAGAATGAGAAAAGAAATGGAAAGGTAAAGTAGAGTTGGAGAGGCTACTCCCTCTTAATAATAATCGGGGGCAGCACAGTGGCGCAGTGGGTTAGCACTGCGACCTCACAGCACCGAGGTCCCAGGTTCGATTCCGGCTTTGGGACACTGTGTGGAGTTTGCACATTCTCCCCGTGTTTGTGATGGTTTTGTCCCCACAACCAAAAAGATGTGCAAACTAGGTGGATTGGCCACGCAAAATTGCCCCTTGGGGAAAAAAATGAATTGGGTACCCTAAAATTTTTAAATAATAATCTTTATTATTGTCACAAGTCGGCTTACATTAACACTGCAATGGGGCGGTACGGTGACGCAGTGGTTAGCTCTGCCGCCTCACGGCGCCAAGGTCCCAGGTTAGATTCTGGATCGGGGTCACTGTCCGTGTGGAGTTTGCACATTCTCTCTGTGTTTGCCTGGGTTTTGTCCACACAACCCACAGTTGTGCAGGGTAGGTGGATTGAACACGCTAAATTGCCCCTTAATTTTAAAAGATGAATTGGGTAATCTATATTTTTAAAAAAACACTGCAATGAAGTTACTGTGAAACTCCCCTAGTCACCACATTCGGCGCCCGTTAGGGTACACAGAAGGAGAATTCAGAATGTTCAATTCACCAAACGCATGTCTTTCAGGCATTCTAGATGGGCAGCCTGGTAGCCCAGTGGTTAGCACCGTTGCTTCACATCTCCAGGGTCCCAGGTTCGATTCCGGCTTCGGTCACTGTCTGTGGAAATCTGCATGTTCTCCCCATGTCAGCGTAGGTTTCGTACGGGTGCTCCAGTTTCCTCCCACAGTGCAAAGATGTGCAGGTTAGGAGGATTGACCATGATAAATTGCTCTTAGTGTCCAAAATGGTTAGGTGGAAGTTCCGGTGGCGGCTAAGGAGGAGTAAGTCGCACACTTGGTGGCTCTCAATCCAGTCGGACTTTTTCCCTGACTTTTTTGTACTTTTGAGTGCTAGTTTGGAAGGCATAGGCACTCAGGCACTGACTCCAGACACAGGTGTATGGAATTAAGAAGCAGAAAGAATCGCAAACAGTTGAAGAAGTGGGCAAACAAGGGCAGTGTAGAAGCTGCTGCTGAGGACAATATGGCCGACGTCCGGACCGCGGTGCAGACAGCCCAGCCAACAACGGAGCATCTGTTGAAGGTCATTCAAGAGTGCTTTACTGTTTTGCAGCGGAACAGTTTAGACCTGATTCAGAAGGACATCGAGGGCTTGAGCATAGGCTGGATGCCCAGGATCGTACGATCCAGAAGTTGGAAAAGGCGCTGGAGGAGCAGGAAGATAACCAAAACGGTGGTGGAAGCGGAGATGGAGAGGCTGAAGGACCAACAAAAAAGGCTTCTGGAGAAGGTAGAGGACCTGGAAAATAGGTCGCATCAGTAGAATTTGAGAATCGTTGGTCTCCCGGAGGGGGCTGAGGGAGACGGTGCCGCGATGTGGCGGGCATGTTCCAGAAGCTGTTGGGAGATGATGACTTCCCGCGCCCGGTGGAGGTGGACAGGGCGCACAGGGTGCTGGCGAGGCAGCCGCGAGAGGCGCCCCCCCTTCCCCCGAGCGATGGTGGCCCGGTTTCACAGGTTCCTGGACAAGGAGCGGGTGCGACAGTGGGCTAAGCGTACGCGGAGCTGCCATTGGAATAACAGTGCCATGCGCATCTACCAGGACCTGAGCGTGGAGGTGGCCAGAAGAAGGGCAGGCTACAGGCAAGTCAAAGAGATTCTGTTTAAGAAGCAGGTGAAGTTTGGGCTGCTGTATCCGGCTCGCCTGTGGATCACACACGAGGGACGGCACCATTACTTTGAGGAGCCCGAGGATGCGATGGACTTCGCCAAGAGAGAAGGGCTGGTGCCGAACTGAGGACTTTGTGGACATGGGTTAATAAGACACTGGGCAATGTTTTCACTCATCGGGGGGGGGGGGGGGGGGGGGGGGCGGGGGGGGGGGGGGGGGGCGGGGGGGCAGGTGGATGAATACTTCTTACACTGCAAATAAGAGGTGCAGGTGTTGGAGAACCAGCGCTGTCTGGAGGTTTGTTTGGCGAAGGCCGAGGAGAATTATAAGGAGGCCCGAGTAAGCTATTGCTGAAGGAGGTTAACGCAGCAAGACTCCCTATTTACTCAGCAGGTTGAGAAAAGTTGAAAGATTGCGAGGCAGAAGTTGTACGAGTTTGGGAGTAACCCGAGCAAATACAAAGGCCGACTTTGGAGCGAATTTCTCTGTGCGGCTTGGCAAAGGGAAAAGGGTCACGAAGACGGAGGAAATAAACAGGAATTTCGGGAATTCTATGCAGGATTATACAAGTCTGAGCAGTCTGGTGATGTATTGACAGTGTGGAGCATTATTTATTTTCCTTGAATCTCCCGGAAGCCTCAGAAAGCCAGCATGAGGCTCTTAATGCTACTCTTTCTAGGGAAGCGATGTCAAAGACCATGGAGGAGCTTCAGCCAGGTAAAGCGCTGGGACCACATGGCTGTGGGTGTGGGTTTTATAGGGGATTTGAGGTTTACTGTTGGAACTATTTGTGGGTTTGTATTATCACTTTGACTCAAGTATGCTGCCATCGACTCTTTCTGAGGCTTATGTCTGTTTGATTCTGAAGCGGACAAGGATCGAGGGAGCGCATCTCTTATCAGCCAATCTATCTTTTGAATGTTGACTTGAAACTGCTATCTAAAGTTTTGGTGAGAAAGCTGGAGGGCATCCTTCCAACAATCAATTTATTTTTTAAATTTAGAGTACGCAATTCATTTTTTCTAATTTAGGGACAATTTAGCTTGGCCAATCCACCTCCCCTGCATATCTTTGGGTTGTGGGGGTGAAACCCACACAAACACGGGAGAATGTGCAAACTCCACACGGTCAGTGACCCAGAGCCGCGATGAAACCTGGGACCTCGGCGCCGTGAGGCAGCAGTGCTAACCACTGCACCACCGTGCTGCCCTCCTTCCAACAATCATGAGGGAGGACCAGTCTGACCTCGCTCTGCATCACTAACCAGCTGAGCTAAATTGGCTCCTAATTATATTACAAGCTGGGCAGCGGCAGGGTTCATGAATGTCGTATTTGGGCTTCTGAGAAGATCTCGACAAATAAATGTGTCGAGCTGAGGGAGCAAAGGATGTCAATGTCTTTAAGAGAGAGAGACCTGGGCCAAGCTTTGCAGAGTCTGCACCCTCCCTGGATTCACTTCCTTTCCCTTCAGTTGCTGCAAGTGACCAATTGAAGGTGAGAATGAGAAACGAAATGGAAAGAGGGAGACAAGAAAATGTTTTACTCACAGATGTTGGAGACGGGAGGAGGTTTGCATCCTTGTGAAGTTCAATCGAGCAGTCACACAAAGCCCGCGCTGATTAGCTGGAGGACCATCCTTCTGGTCCTCCAACTCTTGCCATTGGTCAATACCTCAGGTAAAAGGTCAGAAGGCGGGCTACCCTTTACACATGCGCATCCTCCCCTCTCCCTTGGACATGCGCAGTCGTGGGCAGGGGGAGATCACCGATTGGCTTCTCGCTCTGGCCGTCAGCCGGTTGCCTGGAAACCTTGTCTCGAGGAGGTTCTGTTGTCGGTTAATTTTCCCCCTTGTTCAAGGGGCGGGCGAAACAACGGGTGGGGGCGGGGAGCGCCGGGCCTGCGCACTGGAACCCGGTGACGACAGCGCGGAAGAGTAATTCCTATTGGCTGATTCGGGCAGTGCCCCATTGTGATGTCACAGCGGAAGTGAAGGAAAAAAACTCTTCAACATCTGTGAGTGAAACACTTTCATTTCTCCCCCTTTCCATTTCTTTTCTCATTCTCACCTTCAATTGGTCACTTGCAGCAACTGAAGGGAAAGGAAGTGAATCCAGGGAGAGTGCAGACTCTGGAAAGCTTGGCTCAGGTCTCTCTCTCTGAAAGACATTGACATCCTTTGCTCCCTCAGCTCGACACATTTATTTGTCTGGCTAAAAGGATGGTCTCTCGCCACCGGGGTAGCAGCGCGGTTGGGTGACCTGCACGGCTTACTGCGGTTAGAGAAGATAAAGTATGAGCTAAGGTTGCAGCAGGGGAGTTTGAGAAAAGGTGGGGGATGTTTGTGACCATGTTTGAGGAGCTGTTCGTCGTGTGGGGGGTGGTGGGGGGAATGGAAAAGGAGAAAAATCTGTACAAACCATATAGTTGATTGTTGGGAAGAATGTTTCCCGGGGGTGTTTATTTGCTGTAACCTACTTTGACACAAGTTTGAATAAAATGCATTGAAAAAATAATTAATAAATAAAAGGATGGTCTCTTTCCTGATGTTCACAATTAAAGGAAGATAAAATGCTGGAAAATCTCAGCAGGTTTGGCAGCATTTGTAGGGAGAAAAAAGCTGATGTTTCAAGTCCGATGACTCTTTGACAAAGCTTTGACAAAGAATCATCGAACTCGAAACGTCAGCTCTTTTCTCTCCCTGCAGATGCTCAGATGCTGCCAGACCTGCTGAGATTTTCCAGCATTTTCTCTTTAGTTTCAGATGCCAGCACCCACAGTAATTTTCTTTTATCACAATTAAAGGGCTGGTTTCTCCAGGAGATGGCTGCTATTTAATGGGACAGTAAATTAATATCGGCTAGAGATATGTCTAGTAGTTTTAAATTAGATATATTATTTATGGTCTGTAATAAAGTACATTTACTATTATTTCTGGTTGTATAATATTGTACTGTCGCTATTTATATATTTCCAGTCATCTCTTCCCTCAAAAGGCTATTAGTCTATGGCATTCTCTTCCACAGGGATCAGTGGAGTCTTTGGGTCACTGAATATATTCAAGGATGAGTTGGACAGATTTTTAATATTTCCTTTGTCATGTTTTTTTACCATTTTTAAAATAATGAATGCAACAGAATAACAGAAATATTGCTGGAAAATGGGTACAGTGTAGAACAACTGATACTTGCACATAAATACAAGCAATACATTGCAGAATTAATTCAGAGCAGGATATTTGAGCGACCAGAGCCTCGAGATGAAATGCCAGATCAGTTACCAGGTTAACATAGTGAGTGGAGAAAGAGGGTAAGATTATATAGAAACAGACGAATAACAATGCAGGGCGCATACCCCAAAATATTACAAAACACACTAACAGCAGAGTCGAATTAAAATAACATAGATGACATAGAGTGGCAGGGCTCCATTGTGACGTCACAATTCGGAGGTTGGACAATGAGTTTCAGACTAAAACTTCCTCCTCATCTGGGAGCTCAGTGTTTCCCCCTTTCCATTTCCTTTCTCATTCTGGGGGGACATTGGTGACTTGCAGCAACTGTAGGAAAGGAAGTGAATCCAGGGAGGGTGCAGACTCTGAAAAGGTTGGCCCAGGCCTCTCTCTCTCTCTGAAAGACATTGACATCCTTTGCTCCCTCAGCTTGACATATTTATTTGGCTAAAAGAATGGTCTCTTTCATAATGTTCACATTAAAGGGGTTAAGCCATTTATTATTATTTCTTGTCTTTTGATATAGGTCTGTGAATAATTTCACAGTTTTATTTCAGCACAGAAGGAATCCATTCAGTCACTTGAGTCCATGCCGACTCTCTGCAGAACAATTCAGGCTGTCCCATTTCCCCTCGATATCACCATACCTCTGCAAGTTTATTTCCTTCACGTGCCCTTCTACGTTCAGTTTCAAATAATCTTATCGTCTCAACTTGCACCACTAGGTAGTGAGTTCCAAGTCATCAGCACTCACTGCCGAAATAAATTTCTCCCCCACTGCCCCATATGTCTAATCATGGGTTAAGATTAGATACAGCAGAGTGAGAATAGAGGGAGTATGTGGGATGGAAATTTACAGCTTTAGGGGAACGAGGGAGGAAAAATATTCCATTGAAACTAGAATTGTCTTCTGAATTTCTATTTTATTTGACAGTGATGATATTTATAATCTCCTTTTACAGTACATTAGAAAGTGAGGATTTACAGACAGAAATCTGAAAGTAAATGTCGCATCTGGGTCTGACAAAGTCACTCGATTCCTTGGGACCTGAATATCATCGGACTTTGAACCTAGAAGTGGAAATGTTTGTCTGTCTCAAGAGATTTTAAAGCACCAAGACACACAGACACCTGGGTAAATGCGTTCCAAGGAACTGACTGGAAAAAGCGTCAACCAATTACTTTGTGTTATAAATTTAGAATACTCAATTATTTTGTCCAATTAAGGGGCAATTTAGTGCAACCAATCGACCTAACCTGCACAACTTTGGGTTGGGGGGATGAGACCCACGCAGACATGGAGGCAATGTGCAACTCCACACAGACAAGGGGCCGGCATCGAACCCGGGTCCTCTGCACCCTAGGCAGCAGTGCTAACCACTGCACCACCGTGCCGCTCTGGTGTTAACCAATTACACAGCCTGATAAAACATCGCACCATTCAGAGCGGAGAGAAATCCTGCACGTTTTTGCTGTGGACGAGGCTTCAACTGATTATGAAACCTGGAGAGTCTCAAGGACGCCTGCACCTGAAAATGTGGGCACTGTGGGAAAGGATTCAGATCCCCATCTGTGCTGGAAACTCATCAATGTCGTCACACTGGGGAGAGGCCACTCACCTGCTCTGGGTGTGGGAAGGGATTCACTCAGTCATCCCACCTGCTGCCACATCAAAGAGCTCACATTGGGGAGAAGCCATTCACCTGCTCTGAATGTGGGAAAGGATTCAGTAATTTATCCACCTTGCAGACACAGCAGTAAATTCACACTCTGGAGAGGCCTTTCAAATGCTCTGCATGTGGACAGGGATTCACTGAGTCATTCAGCCAGATGATCGACCAGTGCGTTCACACTGGGGAGAAAGTGTTCACCAGGATGTGGTGTTCACCTGCTCTACTTGTTGAAAAGGATTCCGTGATTCATATAGCCTTCCGACTCATCAGCGAGTTCATACCAGGGAGAGGCCATTCACCTGCTCCATTTGTGGGATCGGATTCACTCAATTATCCAGCCTGCTGACACTCCAATGAGTTCACACCGGGGAGAGACCGTTCACCTGTCTGACTGCGGGAAGGGATTCACTCGGTTGTGGGAAGTGACCTTTTGTGGATCAATTCAAAGGAGATGTACTCTCCCAGACTCGAAGCGCATCAGCCCACTGGAAGCAAGGTCGTGAGACCGGCCAGTCCAGAAGAAAGAAACCCTCTAACCGTCCAACCTCACTAAGTGTCAGAATGAAGATGGTTCAGTCCTGGATGTGATTAACAGCAGCAATAACAGCAGAAGCCAATCCCTGTCATCACTTCTGAACACTCTGCTGTCTCAACAGGATGCATAGCAGAGTGAATCCTTTTCCACAAATAGATCAGATGAACGACCTCTCTCTACTGGTGTGGCTTCAGGGTGGATGAATCACAGAATCCATTCCCACAATCAGAGCAAGTGAATGGCCTCTGTCCGATGTGGATTCATTGGTGCATCTGCAGTTTGGATAACTGAATAAATCCTTTCTCACACTCAGAGCAGGTGAATGGCCTCTCCTTGTGTGAACTCTCTGGTGTTCCAGCATGTTGGATGACCTAGAAACCTCTTCCCAAGGTCAGAGCAGCTGAACGGTCTCTCCTCAGTGTGAGTGCGCTGGTGGGACATCAGTTCTTGAGAACTTTTGAAGCCACTCCCACAGGCAGAGCATTTAAAGGGACTCTCATTGGTGTGAGTGACTTGGCGTATTCGCAGGTTAGAAGAACGAGTGAATCGCTTCCCCCACACAGTGCAGGTGAAAGGCCTCTCCCCAGTGTGAACCTGCTGGCGAGTCAGAAAATTGAATGACTCACTGAATCCCTTCCCACACTTCGGGCAGGTGAATGGTCTCTCCCCTGTGTGAACTCTCTAATGTGTCAGAAGGGTGGATGAATGTTTGAATCCCTTCCCATAGTCAGAGCACATGAACGGTTTGTCCCCAGTGTGAGCTCATTTGTGTCTCAGCATGTGGGATGACTGAGTGAATCCCTTCCCACACACACAGCAGTTGTGGGAAACCAGCGGCCTGGGGGCCACATGCAGCCCATCTGGGTTCTGAGCGCGGCCCACAATAAACATTTTGCTGACTGTTGCCCACAGGCAGGGTTGCCATATTCCACCAATTCCCATCCACGTAGTTTTTTTCTACCGGTATTACTGAAGTGATCCACTGGACAGCTTGTTTATGATGCAGAGCGAGGCCAACAGCACGTGTTCAATTCCCGTACTGGCTGAGGTTATTCATGAAGGCTTTGCCTTCTCAACCTTGGCCTTCACCTGAGGTATGGTGATCCTCCAGTTAAATCACCATATCTCAGCTCTCCCTGTCAAAGGGGAAGGCAGCCTGTGGTCAACTGGCACTATGGCGACTTGACTTGACACATGTAAAGCGAGGGGAAGTGAAGTGAGGAGCATTCTGATTGCACAACATTGACTGTGAGCCGTGCACTCCCTCTGCATCCAAAGTGTAAATATTTTATTTTTAACATTTGAAGTTGATAGTTCAATTAAAATATAAATGAATTGAACTAAGCATTTTCTATAACTCGTTATGAAATATTTGGTGTGTATTAAATGTATTTAATCTGATAGATAGGTCACAGTTAGTGGATTTCAATCTTGCCGACACAGAGATGAATGAGGGTCACTCATGCGGCCCACTCACTAGCCGAGTCTGCCATCACTGATCTGAGGAGATATCCTTACTGTTCAGTAAACCTTACATGGAAAAGGCACACATACAACTGGACATGGAGGAATATAATGGAATTATTTTGGGAAATACAGTGTATGTGCAGTTTATTCAAACCGTGCATTATCATATCCCCTTCACAAATAGCTGATGTCAGGGCGGCGCGGTGGTGCAGTGGTTAGCACTGCTGCCTCACGGCACCGAGGACCCGGGTTTGATCCCGGCTCCGGGTCACTGTCCGTGTGGACATTCTCCCCGTGTCTGCGTGGGTCTCACCCCACAACCCAAAGATGTGCAGGGTAGGTGGATTGGCCACACTAAATTGCCCCTTAATAGGGAAATAAAATTCCTTCATTGGTCAAAATCTTTATTAGGTTGATGCTCTTTGAACCTCGGAGCGCAACAACACAATTGGTCTCTGTCAGTATTGATGCTCCACATGAGCCTCCACCCACCCCTCTTCATCTCCCCCATCAGCATATCCTTCTATTCCTTTCTACCTCATGTATGCTTCCAGGGGCCAGTGCAGGCTCGATGGGCTGAATGGTCTCCTTCTACACTGTAAATTCAATGATTCTATGAATCTCGGTTCCCTTTCAATGTATTCATGCTGTTCCCCTCAACCACTCGCTGTGGTAGTGAGTTCCACATTCTCACCACTCGCTGGGTAAAGAGGTTTCTCATCAAATCCCTATTGGATTATTGAACTCTTCATAATCTTAAGGACTTCCATCAGATCACCCTCGAGTCTTTTTTTTTCTAGCGAAAAGCAGCCCCAGCCTTTCCTGAGGGTTAATGTGCAATGGGGCGGCAGGTAGCACAGTGGGTAGCACTGATGCATCATAGTGCCAAGGACCTGGGTTCGATTCCCGGCTTGGGTCACTGTCTGTGCGGAGTCTGCCCGTTCTCCCCGTCTCTGCGTGGACTTCCTTCGGGTGGTCCGGTTTCCTCCCACAGTCCAAAAATGTGCGGGTTAGGTTGATTGGCCGTGATAAATTGCCCTTAATGTCCAACAGTTAGGTGGGGTTACTGCGTTATGGGGATAGGATGGAGGTGTGGGCTTATGTAGGGTGCTCTTTCAAGGGCATGTGTAGACTCGATGGGCCGAATAGCCCCCTTCTATGCAAATTCTTTGATAAAAATGCTCTCAGTTCTGGTATTATTCTTGTGAATCTTTGTTGCATCTTCTCCAGTGCCTCTATTTCCTTTTTCTATTTATTTTAATAAAAAAATTTATTCTACTTTTTCACATTTTCTCCCACATTTACACCCATCAACAATAAACAATAATCAGCAAGATATGTCAATCCCCATAATAACAACGATCCCATCCGCCCACCAACCCCCAAACCTCAGCCCACATGTTTACATAAACAAATGACAAAAAGGAATCAGGGATTACCCGTAGTCACCCTTAATCTACACAGCCACCCGCCCCCCCCCCCCAACTAATGTCGATGTTATCCAGTTCTTGAAAGTGCATAATAAATAGTGCCCATGACTTGTAGAACCCCTCCGACTTCCCCTCAGTTCGAACTTAACCTTCTCAAGGGTCAAGTATTCCAACAGGTCCCCCCCGCCACGCCAGGGCACTGGGTGGAGAGGCTGCTCTCCATCCCAGCAGGATCCGCTTCGGGCGATCAATGAGGCGAAGGCTATGATATCTGCCTCCTCTCCCGTTTCCAACCCTGGCTGGTCCGACACCCAGAATATGGCCTCCTGGGGACCCGGGTCCAGTTCCACACGCACCACCTTGGAAATTACCCTTAACACCTCCTTCCAGTACTCCCCTAGCTTTGGACAGGACCAAAACATATGAACGTGATTCGCAGGCCCCCCCCCCCGCAACGCTCACACACATCCTCTACTCCTTCAAAAAATCAGCTCATCCTCGTCCTCGTGAGGTGCGCTCTATATACCACCTTCAGCTGTATCAGCCCCAACCTCGCACATGAGGTGGAGGCATTCACTCTCCGGAGCACCTCACACCAGACCCCCTCCTCTATAACCTCTCCCAGCTCTTCCTCCCACTTTGCTTTGATCCCTTCCAGTGGTGCCTTATCCTCTTCCAGAATAGCTGCGTACACCGCTGACACTGCCCCCTTCCCCAGTCCCCTTGTCGTCAACACCTCCTCCAGCAATGTGGAGGCCGGTTCCTCTGGGAAGCTCTGTATCTCCTTCCTGGCAAAATCCCAAACCTGCATGTACCTAAACCCTTCTCCCTGCTCTAGCCCATACTTCACTTCCAGCTCCCTCAATCCTGCAAACCGACCCCGAAGAAACAAATCTTTTAGCGTCTTAATCCCCTTCTCTTCCCATTTCCAAAAACTTCCATCCCACCTCCCTGGCTCAAATCTGTGGTTCCCCCGAATCGGCATTTCCCTTGACCCTAAACCCAACCCGAAGTGTTGGCGAAACTGCCTCCAGATTTTCAATGAAGCTATTATTACCGGACTCCCTGAATATTTCCCCGGAGCTATCGGGAGCGGCGCTGTTGCAAGTGCCTTCAACCCCCATCCCCTGCACAAACTCTCCTCCATTCTGACCCACTGAGAATCCACCCGTCTGACCCAGCTCTTCACTTTCTCCACATTCGCCGCCCAGTAGTAGTACAACAAGTTCGGGAGACCCAAACCCCCTGCCTGCCTTCCCCTCTGTAGCAGCACCTTTCTCACTCTGGCCACCTTCCCTCCCCATATGAATGAGGTAATCCCTCCCTCAATCTCCCTGAAAAAAGACTTTGGCAGGAAAATCGGTAGGCATTGAAAAATAAACAGGAATCGCGGCAACACATTCATTTTAATCGCCTGTACCCGACCTGCCAGTGACAGCGGAAGGCCATCCCACCTTGCCAGATCAGCTTTCACTCTCCCCACCAAACTAGTGATGTTGTACCTGCGAAGCCTCCCCCACTCCCGGGCAACCTGCACCCCCAGATACCTAAAATGAGTCCCTGCTCTACGGAATGGCAACCCCCCCACCCCTGCCCCCACCCCCGGCCGAGACACCACAAAGTACTCACTCTTGTCCAGGTTCAACTTGTACCCCGAGAAAGACCCAAATACCCGCAGTAGCTCCAATATTCCTCCTATCGACGCACTCGGCTCCGACACATACAGCAGCAAGTCATCGGCATATAAGGACACCCTATGCTCTATCCCCCCCCACCCCCCCACAACCGGCACTATTCCTTTCCATGCACCCGAACTTCTCAATGCGATGGCCAGCGGCTCAATCGCAAGTGCAAACAGCAGGGGGGACATAGGACATCCCTGCCTCGTCCCACGGTGGAGAGAGAAATATCTCAAACTGATATTATTTGTGCGGACACTCGCCTTTGGATCCTTATATAATAGCTTTACCCAGTTCACAAACCTGGGTCCAATCCCAAACCGCTCCAGCACTGCCATCAGGTACCCCCATTCTACCCGATCAAACGCCTTCTCGGCATCCAATGCCACAACTACCTCTGTTTCCTTTCTTTCCACCAGTGCCATAACAACGTTCAAAACCCTCCTAATGTTCGAAAACAGCTACCTCCCTTTCACGAACCCCGTCTGATCCTCCCCTATCACCTTCGGAAGGCACTCCTCCAGCCTACCCGCCAGTACCTTCGCCAACACTTTTACGTCCACATTCAGAAGTGATATGGGCCGATACGACCCACACTCCGTCGGATCCTTATCTTTTTTTAGTAACAGGGAAATCGATGGCTGCCCCAAGGTTTGTGGCAACACCCCCTTCCCTATCGCCTCCTCAAACATCCCCACCATCAGGGGTGCCAACCTATCCTTACATTTTTTACAATATTCCACCGGAAACCCATCCGGCCCTGCCACCTTTCCCGACTGCATCCTCCCAATCGCATCCTTTATCTCCTGCTCCATTATTGCTCCTTCTAATGTAGCCCTGTCCCCCTCCCCTAGCCTCGGGTACTCCAACCCATCTAGAAATTCCTGCATCTCACGGTCTCCTCCGAGTGGCTCTGACTTGTACAACCTCTCATAAAACTCCTCAAAAACCTTGTTAATCAGCACTGGGGCCACCACCAACTTCCCTGCCCTATCCCTCACCTGAAGAATTTCCCTTGCCGCTGCCTCCCTCCGGAGCTGACCTGCTAACATACCATGTTCATAAACTGCCTTATCTCCATGTTCATAAACTACAACCTTTGCTCGTCTCAGTTGGCACACCGCCTTCCTGATGGACAGTCGGTCGAAGCTCGTCTGTAGTTCCTTCCTCTTTTCCAGCTTCGCCGGGTCCCCATCCTCTGCATAACTCCTATCTACCTCCAACATCTCATCTATTACCCTCTGCCGCTCCAACCTCTCCTCTTTGTCCTCCCTGGCCTTAAACAAAATTACCTCACCTCTCACCACCGCCTTTAGAGCCTCCCAGACGACTGCCTTCGACACCTCACCCGTACAATTGAAACCTACATATTCCTTAATTACCTTTTCAATTTTCTCACAGAACACTTGGTTCCCCAAAAGCCCCACATCCAGTTTCCACCCCGGTTTCTGCGCTGCCCCTTCTCCAGCACCATATCCACCCAATGTGGAGCGTGAAATGAAACTGCAATTGCAGAGTATTCCGACCCCTTGACTCCAGCCAGCCAAGCCTTCCCCACCACAAAAAAGTCGATCCGCGAGTTTACCTTATGGACCGCTGAGAAAAACGAGTACTGCCACTCCCTCGGGTGCAGGAACCTCCAAGGGTCCACCCCTCCCATTTCCACCATTCCCCCCCTGATGGGACCAGCGAGCGCGGCCGTGATCTGTCCAACCTTAGCTCCTGCACCAAGTTTCAGTGTTCCCCACAATCAGCTCATGCGTATCCAAGTCGGGAATAGCCCCAAACACCTTCCTCGCGAATCCCACATCGTCCCAATTGGGACCGTATACATTTAACAGCGCCACTAATCTCCCCTCCAGTGCCCCTGTCACAATCACATATCTACCCCCCTGATCTGCTACCTCCTTCTCCATCTGGAAGCGTACCCTTTTGCTGACCAGCACCGCTACCCCTCGAGCCGTTCCATCAAATCCGGAGTGAAACACTTGGCTAACCCAGCCCTTTTTAAGTCTCACCTGGTCCTTCACCCTCAAGTGAGTCTCCTGCAGCATTGCTACATCGGCTTTCAAACTTTTAAGATGTGCAAGCACCCTTGACCTTTTGACCGGACCTCCTAGCCCTCTCATGTTCCACGTGATTATCCTTACTGGGGGTCTCTCACCCCCCCCCCCACCTTTCTTATCCATCATCACCATACCCCCGGGCCCTGCCCCATAAGCCTGACCCGCCCCTGTCCATTGTTAACATCAAACCCCTTCCCCCCCCTCCCAAGAACCCCCCCTACAAAAACATCCCCCAACATCCATCCCTCCACCCCCTCTTGCTCGCCTCGTAGGCCCATTGAAGCCTGCTATCCAAGCTCCAACGCCTGCAGTCCTCCTCTCACCTCACCCCCGTTCACTAACTGACTTTAGTTAGCTAGCGCGGGTGGCTCCCCCCGCCAAGACCTCTCGCCGCCTTCCACCCAGTCCCAGAGAAATAAACACTACAACAAACCCAACAATCCAACCCCTACAATTCACTAACATAACATTTAACCGTCGCAACACAGAACACCATTAACTTGAACTCTGTAACAATGCAAAGAGAAGTAAATTTCAATACAAATCAGTAAAAAGAAAGTTGTAACATTTGTACATTTTCCAGCCACTCACAGTCCACAGTCTCTCTTCCAGTTCCGCTCTTCACGTCTGTCCCAAGCCTTCTGCCCTCACGAACGCCTCAGCCGCCTCCGCTGTCTCAAAATAAAAGTCTTTGGTGTTATATGTTACTCTCAACTTCGCCGGGTACACCACACCAAATCGCACCCCCTTCTTGTACAAAGCCGCCATCACTCGCCCAAACGCCGCTCGTCTTTTTGCCAACTCCACCGTCCAGTCCTGGTAGATCCGAACCGCAGTACCATCCCACAGCACCTCACTCTCCTGCTTTGCCCAGCTTAATACTTTCTCCTTCATGCAAAACTTATGGAAGCAGATAATTACTGCCCTTGGTGGCTCATTCACTTTGGGCTTCGGCCTTAATGACCGATGAGCTCGGTCTACCTCGTACAGGGTGGGGTTCTCACCCTCCCCCATCAGCTCCGCCAACTTCTTAGCAAAGTATTGCGTGGGCCTTGGGCCCTCTGTCCCTTCGGGCAAGCCCACAATTCTCAAATTGTGCCGCCTTGAGCGGTTTTCCAAGTCTTCCAGCTTTGCTCGGAGCCCTCTGTTAACCTCCACCACCCTCCGCAGCTCGTCACCCATCGAGGTGACCTGGTCGCTGTATCGTGTCACGGCCTCCTCCACCTCCATCTTCTCGCCCTGCTCTCTCACCTCGGCCGATACCTTTGCCACTTCCACCCTGATCGGGCCGATTGCCTCCTCCAACAATGACCTCAACACGACCGCCATCTCTTTCCTCAGGACCTCCATGTGCCTCACCAAACGTTGTTCCAGCTCCACCACCATCACCTCGGTCATCTTCTCCACCTCAGTAATGCTGCCCCGCCTTGCAGTTCGGCTTCCGCCATCCTGTCAGCACTTTTGCTCGTCTTCTCCTTCGGCGGCGAACCCGCGTTTCCTCCTTTCTTCGACGCTGCTTTTCGCATCCTTCAGCGGCTTATTGTTTTTTTATCTTCTTTCCTTTCTCCTCTCTCCCTTCACCCTCCTGCCCTTCATCAATCTGACATTCTTCTTTTTTGAAAAAAACAACTTTTACCAAACTTCCTTAAATCTTCTTTCTTTCTCCTCTGCATTCACCTGGGACCAGGCTTCAACCTTCTTTCTTCTTCCTAGGTGGGAGCCATCCGACGTGGAGCACCCTCCCTACATGGTGCCCTGGCCTCGGGCCTGCTGCCTCGGCCTCCTCGTACCGCCGCCCCCGCTGCTATGACCTGCTGGGCCCGGCGCCTCAGCCCCCCCAACCGACACCCGCGCGGGGATTCTTCGCCGGTTTTTAAACCGGCCCCACTGGCTGCTCGTGGCGGCCCCAAAGGTCGACGATAGTCGGGGGGGTGCGTGAAGACTCGGGGATTTCCCTGAAATCGCCACGAATCGTGGCCACCGGCGGGAGCTCTGTTTTTGCGGCCGCCCTGCTCGCCCACCCCACCGGAAGTCCAAGAAGATAGAGGTTAATAAGATGAACATACAGGACCAGTCTGACGACGATGGCGGGGAAAGGAAACGTGAAAAATCAAATTGTAAGGTGACTGTTGGAGTGAAAGTCGGGCATGAGGTTAAGTGTTATCAGAGATTGGACTTCCGGTGATGGCGGGCGGGAGGCAGCCAAGCGTTGGAGGGCTCCCGTTCGGGAACAGCATTGTCGGGGGTTAACGCCCGGTCCTAGGGCCAGCGAAGGCAGTAAAAGTTGGGAGAAAGCACAGGGAAGGGAAATGTCGAGGATCAGCAAAAAACCGGCCGTGAAAAAAGCAACTGAAAGTCCGTAGGGGAGTGAAAAGGTCACCGCGGGGTCGGTAAAGAAAATGGAGGCTGGAGCACCAGGGGAGACCGCATTGCTTACGGCTGAAGAAATAACTAAGGTGGTGGCCTTGGAAGTCGAAAGGCGGTTCACAAAACACATGGAGGCAATGAGGAAGGAGATGGGGGCGGTTTTGAAAGCGCTGGTGGAAGAGGCGGTTTCCCCGGTGAGAACGGAGGTGGCGAGCGCAGTGGCGGAGGTGCGAGAGCAAGACGAGGTGCTGAAGGAAATGGAAGAGACATTATTGCAGCGCAGTGATCAACTTACCTCGATGGGGAAGGAGATGCGGAAGGTGATAGAGATCTATAAGGATCTGCGAGGCAAAATGGAAGACCTGGAAAACAGATCCAGGCGACAGAATTTGAGGATTATGGGGCTGCCCGAAGGAGTGGAAGGACCGAGGCCGACTGAGTATTTTGCCAGGATGTTGGCGAAACTATTGGGGGAGGGGGAGGATCCCTCCCGATATGAACTGGATCGGGCTCATCGGTCGTGGAGGCCTATACCAAAGGCAAGTGAGCCGCCAAGTGTAGTGACTCTGTGCTTCCATAGGCACAGTGTAAAGGAGAAGGTCCTGTACTGGGCTAAGCAGAAGCGGGTGGTGCAGTGGGCTGGAGCTGGTATACTGCTTTACGGTGGAGCTGGCGAGGAGGTGGGCTGCCTTCAACCGGGTGAAGAGGGCACTGTATATTAGTAAGGTGCAGTGCGGCATCGTATATCCAGCGAAGCTGAGGGTGACTTACAAGCTCAAGGACTTTTATTTTGGGACGGCGGAAGCAGCGGAGGGGTTTGGGAAGGCAGAAGGACTGTGGCAGAATTGAGAAATGGTCAAGTGCCGATGTAGCCTCATGACTGTATTGTTTCTTTTTTGTGTCACTGCGTGCTGGTGTATGGGCTACAGGAGCCAACGTTGTATATATTTGGACAAGGGAAGAAATGGGACTTTCAGTCGTAATAAGGGTTCTTTGGGGTGTGGGTGTGTATGCGGGGTTTGTGTGCTGAAGAGGACTTCTGGGGTTTCCTGGGACCGGGCAAGGGGGAAGGAGACCCGGGCGGGGGCCTCCACGCTGGCTGGTTTAAGCCGGCCAGTGAACGGGAGTGAGGTGGGGGAGGGGCTGCGGCCATCGGAGCCTGGCAGAACGGGGTCCGAGGGGTCTAGCTGTGGTGGAAAGTTGGGGGGAAGGAACCGAGTTTGGGGGGAGGAGTTTTACAAGAGGCAGTGGAGGGAAGGAGTTGGGGAGGGGGGGTGGGGGGGTTTACAACTCTTGGGTGTCATTTACGGTACTCTTTCAGAGGTTGGATGGCATTGAGTGTCGGGGGGCGGACTCTATAGGTTAATGGTGACCATGGGCGATTCCGGACTCCTTTTTCTTTTTCTCCTTTGTTTTTTTTTCACCGTGGGAGGGTTTGTTTTATTTGATGCATATATTGACAGGTGGGCCGTTGGATGGGTGGTGGGAGGATGGGATCGTTGTTGATGTTAAGGGTATTGACTTTGTATTTGTTACGGTTTACTGCTTGTTGGGGGGCTGAAGATTTTGAAGGAAAATGTGAAAATGGAGAATTAAAATAGTTTTTTTTTAAAGTGTTATCAGAGATTAAAGAAGGAGGTCAGAATGTGTGAAAGGTCTCGTGCACAAGAAAATCCTGCAAGGAAAAGACAAATAAGTAGGACATAATTTAAAACCTTGTACCAAAATGCCGTGTGCCTCGGAGATGGGGCCGCCATTTTTAAATGCCATCCTGATCTCGCGCTACACTGGGGAGTTCCGGTGAGCAGGGCTCCCCACTGTACAAAACGGAGCTATGTGCGACCTTTGCCGCTTGTTTACCATTCAGGCCCCTTATACAATGCGAGTCACATTAACCATGCCTTTATCGGCACTGTGAGCGCTGGGATACACATGGCTAAATGCGCTCACTAGGGGACTTTGTTCCTTTTGGGAGAATTGCAGCCATAGTATAAACCAAGAAATAATGAGGACGTGTGAGAAGGACACAACTGTAATCATGGGTGATTTTGAAAAGCATATTGACTGGTCGCCTCGAGGGAGATTTCAGAGAGAGTATGAGAGATTGTTTCTTAGAGCAGTATGTTATGGAGCCAACCAGGGAGCAGGCTCTTTTGGATTTAGTATTCTGTAATGAAGAAGGGTTTTTTAAATAGTCTTGTTGTGAAGAATCCTCTTGGAAGGAGTGATCACAGCATGCTAGAATTTCAAATTCAGATTGAGCGAGAGAGCCATACTGGAGTTTTAGCATTGGGAGAGGTAATTATACACGCCTGAGGAAAGAGTTGGCCCAAGCAGACTGGGGACAGATTATTGAGGGTAGGACAGTTGAGGAACAATGGAGGATGTTCAGAGAGATATTAAATACCTCTCAATTAAAGTATATTCCTGAGAGGAAGAGGAATTGTAAAAGGAAGAAAAACATTCCATAGCTAAACTTGGAAATCAAGGAAGACATAAAGACAAAAACTAGGGCATACCATACTGCAAAAGCTAGTGGTAAACTAGAGGATTGGGAGAACTTTAAGGTTCAGCAAAAGGCTACTAAAAATCAAATCAAAAGAGCTAAGATGAACTACGAAAGGAAACTAGCAGAAAACATAAGCACTGATAACAAAAGCATCTGTAAGTATATAAAGAGGAGGAGAATAGGTCAAGTAAATATTGGCCCTTTGGAGGATGAAACTGGTGAGGTATTAATGGGGAACACAGATGGCAGAGGCAGTGAACCAATATTTTGCCTCTGTCTTCACAGTAGAAGATAATAAACATTTTCCAAAAACTACAGTAAATGCAGGGGAACTTGGTGTAATAAACATCACTAGGGAGACGGTATTGAATAAACTGATGGAATTAAAGGCAGATAAGTCTCTGGGACCTGATGGCTGCATCCTAGGGAATTAAAGAGATCATGGATGCATTGGTTATATTAAAGAATTCCCTGGATGCTGGAAGAGTCCTGTGGATTGGAAACACGCTAATGTAACTCCCCGACTCAAAAAGGGAGAGAGGCAAAAGGAGGAAACTATAGACCAATTAGCTTGACCTCTGTGGTGGGGAAGTTGCTGGAATCAATCATTAAGGATAGATGACTGAACATTTGGAAAGACAAAGCTCAATCTACCATTCTCAGCATGGTTTAATGAAGGGAAGTCATGGTTGACAAACTTGCATGAGTTCTTTGAGGACGTAACCAGGAAAGGTGGATGATGGGGATGTGGTATGTTATAGCTGGCATGGTAGCACAGTGGTTAGCACTGTCGCTTCACGGCGCCAGGGACCCGGGTTCGATTCCTGGCTTGGGTCACTGTCTGTGAGGAGTCTGAGTGAGTTTACCCCGGGTGCTCCGGTTTCCTCCCACAAGTCCCGGAAGACGTGCTTGTTAGGTAAATTGGACATTCTGAATTCTCCCTCTGTGTACCCGAACATGCGTGGAGTGTGGCGACTCGGGGTTTTCACAGTAACTTCATTGCAGTGTTAATGGAAGCCTACTTGTGACACTAATAAAGATTATTATTATATCTAGACTTCCAGAAGGTGTTAGAAAAGATGCTGCATAAAAGATTGATCCAGAAAGTTAGATCGCAGGGGGTTGGGGGTAGAAAACTAGATTGGATTGAGGATTGACTGACTGACAGAAAGCAGAGGGTTGTGATAAATGGGTCCTCCTCTGACCGGAGAACTGTAACTGGTGGGGTGCCGCAGGGGTCAGTCCTCAACTGTTTACAATCTATATAAATGATCTGCAAGCAGGGACAGAGTGCAACATTGCAACATTTGTGGATTATACTAAAGCAGGTGGGAAAGCAGGCAGTGAAGAGGAGATAACAGTGTTACAGACGGATATGGATAGGCTAGGAGATTGGGCCAAATATTGGCAGATGGAGTTTAATGTAGATAAATGTGAGGTTATCCATTTTGGCTGAAAAAAATAGAATGACAATTTATTGCCTAAATGGAAAGCAGATTCAAAATGCTTCTGGGCAGAGAGATCTGGGTGTCTTTGTTCATGAATCGCAGAAAATCAGTATATAGGTACAGCATGCAATTAAACAGGCAAATGGAATTTTAGCATTTATTGCGAAAGGACTGGTGTATAAAAGTAGAGAAGTGTTGTTGTAATTGTCTTGGGTGTTGGTGAGACCACATCTGGAGTATGTTGTGCAGTTTTGGTTTCCTTATTTGAGGAAGGACGTGGTGGCATTGGAGGCAGTTCAGAGGAGGTTCATCAGATTGTTTCCGAGGAGAGATGAAACAGTTTGGTCTTTTACTCGCTGGAGTTTAGAAGAATGAGAGGGGATCTGATTGAGGTATTTAAAATACTAAAAGGGATTGATAAAGTAAACGTAGACCAAATGTTCCCCCTTGTGGGGCAATCTAGAACGAGAGGTCATGGATATAGGTTGAGGCGCAATAGATTTAGAACTGAGGAGGAACTAACTCTCGCAGAGGGTGGCAAATTTGTGGAACTCACTGCTTCATAGTGCGGTGGAATCGGAGTCATTAAATGGTTTCAAGGAGATAGATATATTTCTGATCAAAAATGGGTGAAAGGGATATGGGGAGCAAGTAGAGAGGTGGATTTGAGACCAGGAAGAGATCAGCCATGATCTGGTTGAATGGCGGAGCAGGCTCGAAGGGCTGATTTGCCCACTTCTGCTCCTAATTCCTGTGTTCTATGTAAATCAGTTAACCTTAGAGTTAAAGTTTAAATATTGTTTTTGTTTGTTTTAACAAAGTTTGTTTATAAAATAACCAAGCCCTATTTCTTACATCATCACTACTGGAACAAATCAATCTTTCCACAAAATCTTAAAACTTTAAAATGTTCTGGTTCTGGTTCAGTCTCTTAGCTAACAGGTGTCCAGAACAATTGGACGTGAAACATTAACTTTGTTTCTCACTCCACAGATGGTGTCCGACTTGCTGCGTTTTTTCAGTTCTTTCTGTGTTTATTTTAGATCTACCTGTAGTGGGGGAAAAACAGTAACTTCATTTGAAGCCTACTTGTGACAATAAGCGATTTTCATTTCATTTACTGTCCAGGATAAAATAAAAGTCCTTCTTCAGCCTTTGTGGGTCATTTCTGTGGAAATCTGCTCTCCCAGGCTCAAAGAACACCAGCCCACTGGAAGCAAACTTTTAAAAAACATTTTGAGTACCCAACTCTTTTTTCCAATTAAGCGGCAATTTAATGTGGCCAATCCACCTATGCGGCACATGTTTTTGAGTTGTGGGGGTGAGCCCATGCAGACAAGGAGAATATGCAAACTCCACACAGACAGCGACCTGCGGCTGGCATCGAACCCAGATCCTCGGCGCCGTGAGGCAGCAGTGCTAACCACTGCATCACGGGCTGCCTCTTACTGGAAGCAAACTGTGAGAGTCCAGCAGAAAGAAACCCTCTGACCCTCCCACTTCATTGACTGTCAGAATGAACATAGTGCAGTCCTGGATGTGATTAACAGCAGCAATAACAGCAGAATCCAGCTCCTGTAATCACTTGTGAACTCTCTGATGTGTCAGCAGATGGGATAACTGAGTGAATCTCTTCCCACACACGGAGCAGGTGAACGGTCTCTCCCCAGTGTGAACCCGCTGATGTGTCAGCAGGTGGGACAACTGAGTGAATCCCTTTCCACACACTGAGCAGGTGAATGGCCTCTCCCCAGTGTGAACTCGTTGATGTGTCAGCAGGTTGTCTAACCGAGTAAATCCCTTCCCACACTCAGAGCACGTGAACGGCCTCTCCCCAGTGTGAACTCGCTGGTGTCCCTGCAGGTCAGATGATTGAGTAAATCCCTTCCCACACACTGTGGAGGTAAACGGCCTCTCCCCAGTGTGAACTCGCTTGTGTCTCAGCAGGTTGGATGAATCACTGAATCCCTTCCCACAGTCAGAGCAGGTGAATGGCCTCTCCCCAGTGTGAACTCGCTGGTGTATCTGCAGGGTGGATAAATCACTGAATCCCTTCCCACACACAGAGCAGGTGAATGGTCTCTCCCCGGTGTGAACCTGCTGGTGTCTCTGCAGTGTGGATGACCGTCCAAACCTTTTGGTGCAGTGAGAGCAGCTGAATGGTCTCTCTTCAGTGTGAATGCGCTGGTGGACCATCAGTTCCTGAGACCTTTTGAAACAACTCCCACAGTCGGGGCATTTAAAGGGTCTCTCATTGGTGTGAGTGACATTATGTCTCAATAGGCTGGATAACTGAGCGAATCCCTTAGCACACACAGTGCAGGTGAATGGCTGCTCCCCAGTGTGAACTCGCTGGTGTGTCTGCAGGTTGGAAGAATCACTACATTTCTGCCAACACTCAGTGCAGGTGAACAGCCTCTCTTCAGTGTGACTGTGTCCATGGGTTTCCAGCTCTGATGGGGATCCGAATCCCTGTCCACAGTCCCCACATTTCCATGGTTTATCCATGGTGAGGGTTTCCTCGTATCTCTCCAGGTTGGACAATCAGTTGAAGCCTTGTTCACACACAGAATACAGGTACGGTCTCTCCCCGCTGTGAATGGTGCAATGTTTTTTCAGCCTGTGCAACTGGTCAAAGCTCGTTCCAGTCAGTGAACTGGAACACTCTCAATCAGCTGTGTCTTGGTGCTTTTCTAGTCACACTGATGTTTAAAACCTTCTGCAGCCAGAACGGACAAAATGTTCCTTCTCGATTCAAAGGCCGAGGAATCGAGTGACACTGTCAGAGTTTGATGTGACGTTTGGTTTGAGATTTCTGCCAGTAATTCCTCACCTTCTAATATCCTTTAAAAGTTCACAAAAATCATCACTATCAGTACTGGATTGAAATTCAGGACCGACAATTCTCATTTCCATGGAACAGCATGGAAAAGCAGTAACTCTCACTGCATTCTCACTCTGCTGTATCTAATATTGACCATCCCAATTCTCCTGAAGGTGCTGATTCAGGCTGATTGACAGATCCCTGCTCACTGCTTCCTGTCATGCAGGCTGCCAGACAGATATATGTTTACATTACTGGACTGAAAACATGTGTAATCTGCAGATTGGATTCAGTTCTATTCCCTTCAGTTACTGAAAGTCATAATGCCCTCCCCGAATGAGGAAAGAAATGGAAAGGGGTAAACATTGATTTGCTCCCAGACATTACACAGAGGAGTTTTCCTCTGAAGTCAACTTCCGCTGACGTCACAATAGTTTCACTCTGCTCCGCGGTGACGTCTCCGGCTTCCTGTGCGCAGGCCCGGAGCGCGGAGACGGCAGGCCCGGAGCGCGGAGACGGCAGGCCCGGAGATGGCGGCCCCGTCCCCACCCCTTGTTCCCTTCTCCCCCCCTCACCACCTAGAGACAAGCCAGGCAAACAGACGACGGCTCCGGCCAGAGCGTGAAGTCGCTCGGTGACCTCCCCCCCCCCCCCCCGCCCTGGGACTGCGCATGTGCAGAGGTGCCTTTCTTGACCTTCCTGCTGAACAGTACGAAGTCAGATGAAGGAGCAGCGCTCTGAAAGCTTGTGACATCGAAACAAACCTGTTGGACTTTGACCTGGTGTTGTAAGACTTCTTACTGTGCCCACCCCAGTCCAACGCCGGCATCTCCACATCATGGCTTCCTGCTGAAGGTATTGACCAATGGGAACTGTTGGATAACCGGAAGGACTCTGGCCCTCTAGTCAATCAGAGTGCGGCCTTTGTGTTAATGAAGAGCGAGCTTCACACAGACTGAAGCTTCCTCATGTCTCCAACATCTGTAAGTAAAAAACTTATTTTCTCGCCCTTTCCATTTCTTTTCTCATTCTCACCTTCATTTGGTCACTTGCAGCAACTGAAGGCAAAGGAAGTGAATCCAGGGAGGGTGCAGACTCTGGAAAGTTTGACCCAGGTTTCTCTCTCTCTTAAAGACATTGTGTGGAGATGCCGGTGATGGACTGGGGTGGGCACAGTAAGAAGTCTTACAACACCAGGTTAAAATGCAACAGGTTTGTTTAGAATCAATAGCTTTTGAAACGCAGCTCCTTCCTCGGGTGGCATTAAACACATTGACATCCTTTGCTCCCTCAGCTTGACATATTTATTTGTCTGGCTAAAATGATGGTCTCTTTCCCAATGTTTCCAATTAAAGGCCTGGTTTCCCCAGGAGATAAGAACATAACAAAATAAGGACTTGGAGCAGGAGTAGGCCATCTAGCCCTTCGAGCCTGCTCCGCGATTCAATGAGATCATGGCTGATCATTTGTGGACTCAGCTCCACTTTCCCGCCCGAACACCATAACCCTTTATTCCTTTACTCTTCAAAAGCTATCTATCTTTATCTTGGAATCATTTAATGAATGAGCCTCAACTGCTTCACTGGGCAGGGAATTCCATAGATTCACAACCTTTTCGGTGAAGAAGGTCCTCCTAAGCTCAGTCCTAAATCTACTTCCCCTTATTTTGAGGCTATGCCCCCTAGTTCTGCTTTCACCCGCCAGTGGAAACAACCTGCCCGCACTCATCCTATCTATTCCCTTCATAATTTTGTATGAGATGGCTGACATTTTAGGAGACAGTAAATTAATATTGAACACAGATATGTCTAGTGTTGTTATCTGGTACAGATTAGACATATTTGTGATAGTTCTGTAATAAATTATGTTTATTATTATTTCTAGTTTTTTTGTAGTACTGGATCTAGTTTATATATTTCCAGTCATAGAGTCATTGCAGTCCAGAAGTAGTCCATTCGGCAACTC
The DNA here is from genome assembly GCF_047496885.1 of Scyliorhinus torazame. NCBI lineage: Eukaryota > Metazoa > Chordata > Chondrichthyes > Carcharhiniformes > Scyliorhinidae > Scyliorhinus > Scyliorhinus torazame. The sequence continues at coordinate 145,091,948 of NC_092711.1, forward strand.
GAATCATTGCCGACTCTCTGTCGACCAATTCTGTCCGTCTCGAGTGCGTCCCATTCTGTAACCCTACAGTGCCCTTCCAATTTCAGTTAGAAATCATTGATCATCTCTGCTTGACTCTTCTCATAAGCAGCAAGTTCAAGATCATGATCAATCACAATTCCCTGAATCTCAACCAACTGAAACAATCCTATCCATTAAACATATCTTTATTCCAATGATATAGACGTCTTTCCATTAGGCTGGCAGTCTGAATTAAGATTTTTGGACTTCTGTATCCAGGACAGGAAGCAGTGAGCATGGATCTGTCACTCAGCCTGAGTCAGTACCTTCAGGAGAATTGCGAGGGGGAATATTAGACACAGCAAAGTGAGAATGAAGGGAGAGTGTGTGGGACAGAGATTTACAACTTTTGGGAAATGAGAGAGAAAAGAATGTTCCATAGAAACTAGAATCAACTGTTCTGAATTTCTATCTTGTACTGACAGTGTTCAGTTTTGTAAACTCCTTTCACAGGGTCCCACAAGGTGAGGATTTGCAGACAGAAATCTCAAACCAAACTTCACATCAAAATCTGACAAAGGCACTCAATTCATTGGGACCTGAATATTATCAGCCTTTAAATCTAGAAGGAGAAATGTTTGTTGTGTCTGCTACAGAAGGTTTTAAACAGCAATGTGACTGGATAAGCACCAACACAAACACCCGAGTGAGAGTGTTCCAGTGCACTGACTGTGGAAAGAGCTTCAACCAACTACACGGCTTGAAAAAACATTACACCATTCTCAGCGAGGAGAGATCAACACGTGTTCTGTGTGTGGACGAGGCTTCAACTGATTGTCCAACCTGGAGAGACACAAGGGCACCAGCACCATGGAGAAACGGTGGAAATGTGGGGACTGTGGGAAAGGATTCAGGTACACATCTGAGCTGAAAATTCATCGCCGCAGTCACACCGGAAAGAAGCCATTCACCTGCACTGAGTGTGGGAAGGGATTCAGTGTTTCATCCAACCTCCGGACACACCAGCGAGTTCACACTGGGGAGAGACCATTCACCTGCATGGAATGTGGGAAGGGATTCTCTCAGTTATTCAATCTGCGGACACACCAGCGAGTTCACACTGGGGAGAGACCATTCACGTGCTCTGTGTGTGGTAAAAGATTTAGTCATTCCTCCCAACTGCTGATGCACCAGCGAATTCACACTGGGGATACGCCATTCAACTGCACTGTGTGTGGGAAGGGATTCACTCCGTCATCCAGCCTGCAGACACACCAGCAGGTTCACACCAGGGAGAGGCCGTTCACCTGCTCTCAGTGTGGGAAGAGATTCACTCAGTCATGCAACCTGCTGAGACACAAAGTCACTCACACTACTGAGAGGCCCTTTAAATGTTCTGACTGGGAGCGGCTTCAAAAGCTCTCGGGAACTAATACACCACCAGGGCATTCACAGCGAGGAGAGACCGTTCAGCTGCTCTCATTGCATAAAGAGGTTTAGAACGTCATCCAGTCTGTGGACACACCAGCGAGTTCACACTGGGGAGAGGCCATTCACCTGCTCTGTGTGTGGGCAGGGATTCACTCAGTCATGCAACCTTCTGAGACACAATGTTATTCACACCAATGAGAGACCTTTTAATTGCTCTGACTGTGGTAGCGGCTTCAAAAGTGCTGCTGATCTGATGACCCACCAGCGAATTCATACTGAGGAGAGACCGTTCAGCTGCTCTCACTGCTCAAAGAGGTTCACAAAGTCGTCCAACCTGCGGGCACACCAGCGAGTTCACACTGGGGAGAGGCCATTTATCTGCTCTGTTTGTGGGAAGGGATTCACTCGATCAAAACCTCTGCTGACCCACCAGCGAGTTCACAAGTGATGATGGGGGTTGGATTTTGCTGTTATTGCTGCTCTTAATCACATCCAGGACTGAACCATGTTCATTCTGACAGTTGGAGTTTGATTCAGTTGATGTTAATAATCCCTGCAACCGGACTGGAGTTCAATATTCTGGATATAGTTTAATTAAATCAGTTTGCATCAAACACATTTTTAAGTCCTTGACTTCTCTAAAGTAAGACAAGACTGATTGATGTCCTGTTACCGACTGTTATGGAAGTGTCCCTTTCAGAAAAGTTTTTGTCTTATCACACGGCTTCAGTGATGTCATTGTATGGGTGGAGCTGGGCAGTGGCTCTGTGAACTGTTTTTACTTTCCCTTTCAGTTTTGGCTGCTGTGGACTCAGACAGAACAATGAAGTGTTTTGGCTTGTCTCTCTCTATTTTCATTTTAAATATCTGTTCCAGTAAGAAGAAAAAACAGATAGCTACCTGCTTTGGGAACTTAAAATCTATAATTTGCTTTCCTGAAGAGTTTAAACCTGCTGGTGAGACGGGTCAGAAGCTCAGGAAAAGCCAGTCTTATTCAAGTGAGAATGCAGAGTGCTGGACCGCGCCCTTGAAAAGGGGTTTTTGGTTAATGGGATTTTGTTTATGAATAGTAACAGTTAAGAGGGAATTCATTCAGTGTTATACATAGATAAGTGTCGCTGTGGGGTGTCTTTATGTTTGTAATTGATAAAAATTCTTGCTGTGTGTGTATATATTTGTTAACTATGTTCTTAGAATAAAGCTTGTTTTGATTAAAATTGCCCCAATTAAGGGGCAATTTAGCATGGCCAATCCACCTATCCTGCACATCTTTTTGGTTTGTGGGGGTGAAACGCATGGGGAGAATGTGCAAACTCCTCATGTGCAGTGACCTGGGGCCGGGATCGAACCCGGATCCTTGGCGCCGTGAGGCAGCAGTGCCACTGCACCACCGTGCCATCCAACACTTGGTATTTCAGTGGGAGACTATTTAATGTTAACTAGAACTGTGTGAAAGTCAATATTCCCTTCCCATACAGCCCTCCTGAAGTCAGGTTCTATTTCACCGAGTGAGTGTCCCTCTCCAGTTCTCAGCTTCACTCTGGGAACATACAGCTGGGTGAAGCTGTTTCAGGTCCTCCTTCTCTAACTCAGCATGGGACGTTTAAAATGTTTTTAATATTGTGGTGAGGATGAGGGGGGCTGGTGTCCATATTCACTGTCACCCCGATTCCTGTTTCAGAGACATGAAAAGGGAGAAAGGGGTCTGTGATTGGTCGGGTGGTGACCTTTTCCCTGAGCCTAGTGGATGAGGATAGTTCTCCACCGATTTACCCCCCCCCCCACCTCCTCCCCTTTCTGCCTGGGTCTCAGCCTATCCTGTATCCCTGGCCTGGGTGACCACACACACACAAACCAGCATTTCCTCATTGCATAGAAGAGGCAGAGCAGAGGGGGAAGTGCTTTCAACTTGACTGACCCAGCAAGAGCCAGAGGTCACCTCCTCTGGTTTCGGAGACAGCAGCTACGAGGGTCACGGTTTCAGAGACAGCAGCCATGAGGGTCACCTCCTCTGGTTTAGAATACAGCAGCTATGAGGGTCACCTCTGGTTTCGGAGACAGCAGCTACGAGGGTCACCTCCTCTGGTTTCGGAGACAGCAGCTACGAGGGTCACCTCCTCTGGTTTCGGAGACAGCAGCTACGAGGGTCACCTCCTCTGGTTTCGGAGACAGCAGCTACGAGGGTCACCTCCTCTGGTTTCGGAGACAGCAGCCATGAGGGTCACCTCCTCTGGTTTCGGAGACAGCAGCTATGAGGGTCACCTCCTCTGGTTTCGGAGACAGAAGCTATGAGGGTCACCTCCTCTGGTTTCGGAGACAGCAGCCATGAGGGTCACCTCCTCTGGTTTCGGAGACAGCAGCTACGAGGGTCACTGCCTCTGGTTTCGGAGACAGCAGCTACGAGGGTCACCTCCTCTGGTTTCAGAGACAGCAGCTACGAGGGTCACCTCCTCTGGTTTCGGAGACAGCAGCCATGAGGGTCACTGCCTCTGGTTTCAGAGACAGCCACCACGAGGGTCACCTCCTCTGGTTTTGGAGACAGCAGCCATGAGGGTCACCTCCTCTGGTTTCAGAGACAGCAGCTACGAGGGTCACCTCCTCTGGTTTCGGAGACAGCAGCCATGAGAGTCACCGCCTCTGGTTTCGGAGACAGCAGCTATGAGGGTCACCTCCTCTGGTTTCGGAGACAGCAGCCATGAGGGTCACCTCCTCTGGTTTCGGAGACAGCAGCTATGAGGGTCATTGCCTCTGGTTTCGGAGACAGCAGCCACGAGGGTCACCTCCTCTGGTTTCGGAGACAGCAGCCATGAGGGTCACCGCCTCTGGTTTCGGAGACAGCAGCTACGAGGGTCACCTCCTCTGGTTTCGGAGACAGCAGCTATGAGGGTCACTGCCTCTGGTTTCAGAGACAGCAGCTACGAGGGTCACTGCTTCTGGTTTCAGAGACAGCAGCCACGAGGGTCACCTCCTCTGGTTTCGGAGACAGCAGCCACGAGGGTCACCTCCTCTGGTTTCGGAGACAGCAGCCATGAGAGCTGTTGCTGCTGATTTGTTCCCGAAGCTGTCGGATTTGATCTAAACCGAGGATGTGGTCTGCTTCAGGGGAGGTGACAGTTTTTTGTTGAACTAATTCCTTTAACAGCCTCCTTACATCTTCTAATTCCTCACCCAGTCGGTATTATGTCTGTAATTCAATATTGTATTCCAGAGTTTGGTAAAGTTTTTTTTCTGATATAACTCTTACTTGTGACAATAAAGATTATTATTATTATTGACATGTGCCTCCTGTTTCAATCGTTTTTTTAAATTTAAAACATTCAATTCTGTTTTTCCCAATTAAGGGGCAATTTTAGTATGGCCAATCCATCTAACCTGCACATCATTTTGGGTTCTGGGGGTGAGACCCACGCAGACAAGGGGAGAATGTGCAAACTCCACACGGACAGTGACCCAGAGCCGGGATCGAACCTGGGACCTCGGCGCCGTGATGCAGCAGTGCTAACCACTCTCCACCGTGCCGCCCCTCCTGTTTCAATCATAACTGATTGTGTCGGACAGCATATGGACGCATAATTCCCAGGTACCCTGGATGACAATGGCTGAGAATTTTACGGCCTATAACGAAGTGTAAGACAGCTGTGTCAGCTAAGTGCCAAGTTCAGACCCTGACAAACTAGACAAAGCTAAGAATCCACATAATCGTATCATACAAGGCCAGAAGAGGGAAAATAGTGCCTGACCTTAGTAAAACCTGATAACAAAGCCACGATCCAGGAATGTCCCAATAACACAACCTCCTCATGACCTAGGTCCATCTGCGTCAAGGCATCATGAGGGCAGAGGTGAAAAACAAAATAGGACCACGTCTTAAATCCTCTAAAGACAAAATACTGCAAATAAGCCGAGTCAAGGTCTTTCTATGACAACATGGTTGATCAGAAGTTATGACTGTATTGACATTTTTGAACAAGTTCTGTTTTTGTAAAATGATACAGCTTTTGTATAAATATTGAACGTTTTCTCCATGTCTTTGCGAGCTTGAGAAAGAATGAGCAGGTTTACCTTAACAGCTCTCTCTCTCTCTAACCTGTAGCCATCTGCATGCAGACTTTGGTCAATAAAGACAAAGTTAGTTTTATCGAAACCAAGGTGTAAAGTTGTTTTTTTCACAGTCTTGAAGGAGGAAAAATTTTAAAAGACGACAGTCAGCATGGATTTATGAAAGGGAAAATCATGCTTGACAAATCGACTGGAATTCAGCAAAATGAGGGAGATGTTGACGCGGAGCTGGGTTCGATTCCCGTGCAGGGCATGATGCTTTATTGTTGTCCAGCAAACCGTTCAACGAAGCTGAATCGCAGTTTCACAGAAAAGAGCTCTGCCAGAATCAGTTAAGTGAGATTTGTTGTTTCACATCAGAGCTTAAAAAGTCCAAGTGCAGCAGGTCGAGAACAAGTACAGATGCTGGAAGAGACGGAGAGATGTTGACGTCAGCCAAAATGTGGGTGGTAATGGGCCAGATGTTATTGCTCACCAGACACAAGTATCTCCCAGATTTGGGTGCAAATCTCGGGTGTGGCATCAGGAAAATTTCTCACTCAAATTATTCAGTGCATTGAGGTCTCAGGAGCTGAATACAACGAAAGAAGCATAAATCATTTAGGGATTATGTAAATGCTGCGTGGAGGTTAAGTGAGCGGGGTATAATCTACCTGCATGTTTCTGAGCCTGTGCTCGGTGTATTGGGAGGTTTGCTCCTGGTTGGAGTGTCCACGGGATGGGCAATAACCCGCTAATTGAAGCTGCAGTCCCCGCGTTCTGCTGGCAGCGGGTGAATGGAGAGTTTGGGTAAAATCCTGCTGCTTGTCCCTCTCTCACCCACTGTGGAGCCGGGGAAGAAAGAATCTCATTCAAAACTTGTGGAAGTATAAATGTCACAAGGCTGTGAGATGACGTGTGTTAATGTTTAACAACAAATCGGAACGTGGAAGCTTTGCCTCATAGTTACAGATGAGTAAGTTTCTTGCTTATGCCCAGTATGAAACAGGGGAGTTTGTGAATGTTAAGCAAACGTGAGTTTCACGTCAGAAAAAGATCAACAAAAATTCTAATATTGATCAAAACTTAATTGCGGAAAGGATTAACTGTCAATGTTTTGAAAAATTGAAATGAGTTATTTGGAATTACTAATGAATGTCCGCCGGATAAGTTTCACAGCAGCCACAGTGATAAGGTTGGTGGGTTTAGGAAATTGGAAGTTACACATGAGCAGCTTTTGGGACTATTTCACCTCACTGTCGATTTCATGTTCCAGCGAACAACAATCGGTGTTGTGATTGGCTGAAGATGTCACTTGTGTTCATTTAAAACATGTAATTTTGTATACTTCGAATGAAAACTCGGAAATCAAAATAAAAGGTGAGTGATATACTGTCAACCCAGGTTACATTTTTTGTCGTTAGTTTCCCTGGTGGTCTAGTGGTTAGGATTCGGCGCTTTCACCCCCGCGGCCCGGGTTCGATTCCCGGTCAGGGAATGATGAATTATTGTTGTCCAGCAGAATGTTCAATGAAACTGAATCGCAGTTTCACAGAAAAGAGCTCTGCCAGAATCAGTTCAGTGACATTTGTTGTTTCACATCAGAGCTGAAAAAGTCACAAGTGCAGCAGGTCGAGAACAAAGACAGGGGCAGGAAGAAACGGACAGTGATTGGCTGCAAAGTGAGAGAGATTATGAAGCAAGCGAAAATTTGAGTGGTATTGGGCCAGATTTTGATGCTCACACGGGCACAATAATCCCCCCCCCCACCCCCCACGCCCGATCAGGGTCCGAATCTCGGGCGTGATGACAAGAAAACTTCGAACTCAAATTATTCAGTCCATTGAGGTCACAGGAGCTGAAGACAACAGAAGAAGCTCAAAGGAAATGATACTCACTGAGGGATTGTGTAAATTCTGCGCGGAGGTTAAGTGAGCAGGGTATAATCTGCCTGCATGTTTCTGAGCCTGTGCTCGGTGTATTGGGAGCTTTGCTCCTGGTTACAGTGTCCCCGTGATGGGCAGTTAGCCGCTGATTGAAGCTGCAGTCCCCGCGTTCTGCTGGCAGCGGGTGAATGGAGAATTAGGGTAAAATCCTGCTGCTTGTCCCTCTCTCACCCACTGTGGAGCCGGGGAAGAGAGAAACACATTCCAAAAGTGTAAATGTCACAAGGCTGTGAGATGACGTGTTGTGTTAATGTTTAACAACAAATCGGAACGAGGAAGCTTTACCTCATAATTACAGATGAGTAAGTTTTAATGTTCGTGCCCTGTCTGAAACAGGGGAGTTTGTGTCTGTTCAGCAAACGTGATAGTTTCACTTCAGAAAAAGATCAACATAAACTGGAAACTTCAAATTTTGATCAAAACTTAATTGCGACAAAAAATGTTTTTAACAATTGAAATGAGTTATTTCTATTTACTGATGAATGTCCGCCGGATGTTGCGTTGTAAGTTTCACAGGAGCCACAGTGATCAAGTTGGTGGGTTTTGGAAATTGGAAGTTACACATGAGCAGCTTGTTGGGCTATTTCACCTCACTGTCGATTTCATGTTCCAGCGAACAACAATTGCTGTTGTGATTAGCTAAAGATGTCACTTCTGTTCATTCTAAATATGTAATTTTGTATATTTCTAATTAAACCTGGGAAATAAGAATGAAAGGCGAATGATATACTGTCAGACGGGTTAAAACCTTGTTTGTCAGTTTCCCTGGTTGTCTAGTGGTTAGGATTCGGCGCTCTCACCTCCGCGGCCCGGGTTCAATTCCCGGTCAGGGGATGATGAATTATTCTTGTCCACCAAACTGTTCAACGAAGCTGAATCGCAGTTTCACAGAAAATAGCTCTGCCAGAATCAGTTAAGTGATATTTGTCGTTTCACATCAGAGCTGAAAAAGTCACAAGTGCATCAGGTCGAGAACAAATACAGAGGCAGGAAGAAACGGTCAGTGATTGGCTGCAATGCAAGTGAGAGAGATGTTGACGCATCGCAAATCTGCGTGGTATTGGGTCAGATGTTATTGCTCTCACAGACAGAAATATCTCCCCGATCTCGGTGCAAATCTCCAACCTGATGACAAGAAAACTTCTCACTGAAATTATTCAGTCCATTGAGGTCACAGGATCTGAATACACCGAAAGAAGCTCAGAGGATGTTCCACTGAGGAGGAATTGTGTAAATGCTGCTCGGAGGTTCAGTGAGCGGGGTATAATCTACCTGCATGTTTCTGAACCTGTGCTCGGTATATTGGGAGCTTTGCTCCTGGTTGGAGTGTCCCCGGGATGGGCAGTAACCCGCTGATTGAAGCTGCAGTCCCCGCGTTCGGGTAAAATCCTGCTGCTTGTCCCTCTCTCACCCACTGTAGAGCCAGGCAAGAAATAATCTCATTCAAAACTTGTGGAAGTGTAAATGTCACAGGGCTGTGAGATGACGTGTTGTGTTAACGTTTAACAACATATCGGAACCAGGAAGCTTTCCTCATAGTTACAGATGAGTACTTTTTAATATTCCTGGCCAGTGTGAAACAGGAGAGTTTGTGTTTGTTCCGCAAACGTGTGATAGTTTCAGTTCAGAAAAAGATCAACAAAAATTGGAAACTATTCTAATTTTGATCAAAACTTAATTGCGAAAAGGATTAACTATGTTTTCAAAAATTAAAATGAGTTATTTGAAATTACGAATGAATGTCCGCCGGATGACGAGTTGTCAGTTTCGCAGGGGCCACAGTGATAAGGTTGGTGGGTTTAGGAAATTGGAAGTTACACATGAGCAGCTTTTGGGACTATTTCACCTCACTGTCGATTTCATGTTCCAGCGAACAACAATCGGTGTTGTGATTGGCTGAAGATGTCACTTGTGTTCATTTTAAACATGTAATTTTGTATACTTCTAATGAAAACTCGGAAATCAAAATAAAAGGTGAGTGATATACTGTCAACCCAGGTTACTTTTTCTGTCGTTAGTTTCCCTGGTGGTCTAGTGGTTAGGATTCGGCGCTTTCACCGCCACGGCCTGGGTTCGATTCCCGATCAGGGAATGATCAATTATTGTTGTCCAGCAGAATGTTCAATGAAACTGAATCGCAGTTTCACAGAAAAGAGCTGTGCCAGAATCAGTTTAGTGACATTTGTTGTTTCACATCAGAGCTTAAAAAGTCACAAGTGCATCAGGTGGAGAACAAAGACAGGGGCAGGAAGAAACGGACAGTGATTGGCTGCAAAGTGAGAGAGATTATGAAGCAAGCGAAAATTTGAGTGCTATTGGGCCAGATTTTGATGCTCACACAGACACAATAATCCCCCCCCCCCCCCCCCCCCCACACACACACACGATCAGGGGCCGAATCTCGGGCGTGATGACAAGAAAACTTCGAACTCAAATTATTCAGTCCATTGAGGTCACAGGAGCTGAATACAACAGAAGAAGCTCAAAGGAAATGATACTCACTGAGGGATTGTGTAAATTCTGCGCGGAGGTTAAGTGAGCAGGGTATAATCTGCCTGCATGTTTCTGAGCCTGTGCTCGGTGTATTGGGAGCTTTGCTCCTGGTTACAGTGTCCCCGGGATGGGCAGTTAGCCGCTGATTGAAGCTGCAGTCCCCGCGTTCTGCTGGCAGCGGGTGAATGGAGAATTAGGGTAAAATCCTGCTGCTTGTCCCTCTCTCACCCACTGTGAAGCCGGGCAAGAGAGAAACACATTACAAACTTGTAAAAGTGTAAATGTCACAAGGCTGTGAGATGACGTGTTGTGTTAATGTTTAACAACAAATCGGAACGAGGAAGCTTTGCCTCATAATTACAGATGAGTAAGTTTTAATGTTCCTGCCCTGTCTGAAACAGGGGAGTTTGTTTATGTTCAGCAAACGTGATAGTTTCACTTCAGAAAAAGATCAACATAAACTGGAAACTTCAAATTTTGATCAAAACTTAATTGCGACAAAAAATGTTTTTAACAATTGAAATGAGTTATTCCTATTTACTGATGAATGTCTGCCGGATGTTGCGTTGTAAGTTTCAAAGGAGCCACAGTGATCAAGTTGGTGGGTTTTGGAAATTGGAAGTTACACATGAGCAGCTTGCTGGGCTATTTCACCTCACTGTCGATTTCGTGGTCCAGCGAACAACAATTGCTGTTGTGATTAGCTTAAGATGTCACTTCTGTTCATTCTAAACATGTAATTTTGTATATTTCTAATTAAAACTGGGAAATAAGAATGAAAGACAAATGATATGCTGTCAGACGGGTTAAAACCCTGTTTGTCAGTATCCCTGGTGGTCTCGTGGTTAGGATTTGGCGCTCTCGCGGCCCCGGTTCAATTCCCGGTCAGGGAATGATGAATTATTATTGTCCACCAAACTATTCAACGAAGCTGAATCGCAGTTTCACAGAAAATAGCTCTGCCAGAATCAGTTAAGTGATATTTGTCGTTTCACATCAGAGCTGAAAAAGTCACAAGTGCATCAGGTCGAGAACAAATACAGAGGCAGGAAGAAACGGTCAGTGATTGGCTGCAGTGCAAGTGAGAGAGGTGTTGACGCAAGCGCAAACCTGCGTGGTATTGGGCCAGATGTTATTGCTCTGACAGACAGAAATATCTCCCCGATCTCGGTGCAAATCTCCAACGTGACGACAAGAAAACTTCTCACTGAAATTATTCAGTCCATTGAGGTCACAGGATCTGAATACAACAGAAGAAGCTCAAAGGATGTTCCACTGACTGAGGGATTGTGTAAATGCTGCTCGGAGGTTAAGTGAGCGGGGTATAATCTACCTGCATGTTTCTGAGCCTGTGCTCGGTGTATTGGGAGCTTTGCTCCTGGTTGGAGTGTCCCCGGGATGGGCAGTAACCCGCTGATTGAAGCTGCAGTCCCCACGTTCGGGTAAAATCCTGCTGCTTGTCCCTCTCTCACCCACTGTAGAGCCAGGCAAGAAATAATCTCATTCAAAACTTGTGGAAGTGTAAATGTCACAGGGCTGTGAGATGACGTGTTGTGTTAACGTTTAACAACATATCGGAACCAGGAAGCTTTCCTTATAGTTACAGATGAGTACTTTTTAATATTCCTGCCCAGTGTGAAACAGGAGAGTTTGTGTTTGTTCCGCAAACGTGATAGTTTCAGTTCAGAAAAAGATCAACAAAAATTGGAAACTATTCTAATTTTGATCAAAACTTAATTGCGAAAAGGATTAATTATGTTTTCAAAAATTAAAATGAGTTATTTGAAATTACGAATGAATGTACGCCGGGTGACGTGTTGTCAGTTTCACAGGGGCCACAGTGATAAGGTTGGTGGGTTTAGGAAATTGGAATTTACACATGAGCAGCTTTTGGGACTATTTCACCTCACTGTCGATTTCATGTTACAGCGAACAACAATCGGTGTTGTGATTGGCTGAAGATGTCACTTGTGTTCATTTTAAACATGTAATTTTGTATACTTCGAATGAAAACTCGGAAATCAAAATAAAAGGTGAGTGATATACTGTCAACCCAGGTTACATTTTTTGTCGTTAGTTTCCCTGGTGGTCTAGTGGTTAGGATTCGGCGCTTTCACCGCCGCGGCCCGGGTTCGATTCCCGGTCAGGGAATGATGAATTATTGTTGTCAGAATCAGTTCAGTGACATTTGTTGTTTCACATCAGAGCTGAAAAAGTCACAAGTGCAGCAGATCGAGAACAAAGACAGGGGCAGGAAGAAACGGACAGTGATTGGCTGCAAAGTGAGAGAGATTATGAAGCAAGCGAAAATTTGAGTGGTATTGGTCCAGATTTTGATGCTCACACGGGCACAATAATCCCCCCCCCCCCCCCCCCCCCCCACGCCCGATCAGGGTCCGAATCTCGGGCGTGATGACAAGAAAACTTCGAACTCAAATTATTCAGTCCATTGAGGTCACAGGAGCTGAATACAACAGAAGAAGCTCAAAGGAAATGATACTCACTGAGGGATTGTGTAAATGCTGCTCGGAGGTTAAGTGAGCGGGGTATAATCTACCTGCATGTTTCTGAGCCTGTGCTCGGTGTATTGGGAGCTTTGCTCCTCGTTGGAGTGTCCCCGGGATGGGCAGTTAGCCGCTGATTGAAGCTGCAGTCCCCGCGTCCTGCTGGCAGCGGGTGAATGGAGAATTAGGGTAAAATCCTGCTGCTTGTCCCTCTCTCACCCACTGTGGAGCCGGGGAAGAGAGAAACACATTCCAAACTTGTAAAAGTGTAAATGTCACAAGGCTGTGAGCTGACGTGTTGTGTTAATGTTTAACAACAAATCGGAACGAGGAAGCTTTGCCTCATAATTACAGATGAGTAAGTTGTATTGTTTATGCCCAGTCTGAAACAGGGGAGTTTGTTTATGTTCAGCAAACGTGATAGTTTCACTTCAGAAAAAGATCAACATAAACTGGAAACTTCAAATTTTGATCAAAACTTAATTGCGACAAAAAATGTTTTTAACAATTGAAATGAGTTATTTCTATTTACTGATGAATGTCTGCCGGATGTTGTGTTTGAGTTTCACAGGAGCCACAGTGATCAAGTTGGTGGGTTTTGGAAATTGGAAGTTACACATGAGCAGCTTGTTGGGACTATTTCACCTCACTGTCGATTTCATGTTCCAGCGAACAACAATCGGTGTTGTGATTAGCTTAAGATGTCACTTCTGTTCATTCTAAACATGTAATGTTGTATATTTTCTAATTAAAACTGGGAAATAAGAATGAAAGGCGAATGATATACTGTCAGACGGGTTAAAACCCTGTTTGTCAGTTTCCCTGGTGGTCTAATGGTTAGGATTCGGCCCGTTCACCGCCGCGGCCCGGTGAGGGAATGATGCTTTATTGTTGTCCGCCAAACCGTTCAACGAAGCTGAATCGCAGTTTCACAGAAAAGAGCTGTGCCAGAATCAGTTCAGTGACATTTGTCGTTTCACATCAGAGCTGAAAAAGTCACAAGTGCAGCAGGTGGAGAACAAAGACAGGGGCAGGAAGAAACGGACAGTGATTGGCTGCAAAGTGAGAGAGATTATGAAGCAAGCGAAAATTTGAGTGGTATTGGGCCAGATTTTGATGCTCACACAGACACAATAATCCCCCCCGCCCCCCCATCATCAGGGTCCGAATCTCGGGCGTGATGACAAGAAAACTTCGAACTCAAATTATTCAGTCCATTGAGGTCACAGGAGCTGAATACAACAGAAGAAGCTCAAAGGAAATGATACTCACTGAGGGATTGTGTAAATGCTGCTCGGAGGTTAAGTGAGCGGGGTATAATCTACCTGCATGTTTCTGAGCCTGTGCTCGGTGTATTGGGAGCTTTGCTCCTGGTTACAGTGTCCCCGGGATGGGCAGTTAGCCGCTGATTGAAGCTGCAGTCCCCGCGTTCTGCTGGCAGCGGGTGAATGGAGAATTAGGGTAAAATCCTGCTGCTTGTCCCTCTCTCACCCACTGTGGAGCCGGGGAAGAGAGAAACACCTTCCAAAAGTGTAAATGTCACAAGGCTGTGAGATGACGTGTTGTGTTAATGTTTAACAACAAATCGGAACGAGGAAGCTTTGCCTCCTAATTACAGATGAGTAAGTTTTAATGTTCCTGCCCTGTCTGAAACAGGGGAGTTTGTTTATGTTCAGCAAACGTGACAGTTTCACTTCAGAAAAAGATCAACATAAACTGGAAACTTCAAATTTTGATCAAAACTTAATTGCGACAAAAAATGTTTTTAACAACTAAAATGAGTTATTTCTATTTACTGATGAATGTCCGCCGGATGTTGCGTTGTAAGTTTCACAGGAGCCACAGTGATCAAGTTGGTGGGTTTTGGAAATTGGAAGTTACACATGAGCAGCTTGTTGGGCTATCTCACCTCACTGTCGATTTCGTGTTCCAGCGAACAACAATTGCTGTTGTGATTGTCTGACGATTTCACTTCTGTTCATTCTAAACATGTAATTTTGTATATTTCTAATTAAAACTGGGAAATAAGAATGAAAGGCGAATTATATACTGTCAGACGGATTAAAACCCTGTTTGTCAGTTTCCCTGGTAGTCTCGTGGTCAGGATTCGGCGCTCTCGCCGCGGCCCGGGTTCAATTCCCGGTCAGGGAACGATGCTTTATTGTTGTCTACCAAACCGTTCAACGAAGCTGAATCGCAGTTTCACAGAAAACAGCTCTGCCAGAATCAGTTAAGTGATATTTGTCGTTTCACATCAGAGCTGAAAAAGTCAGGTCGAGAACAAATACAGAGACAGGAAGAAACGGACAGTGATTGGCTGCAAGTGAGAGAAATGTTGACGCAAGCGCAAATCTGCGTGTTATTGGGCCAGATTTTGTTGCTCACACCGACACAATTATCCTCCAGATCAGGGTCCGAATCTCGGGCGTGATGACAAGAAAACTTCGAACTGAAATAATTCAGTCCATTGAGGCCACAGGAGCTGAATACAACAGAAGAAGCTCAAAGGAAGGGCCACTCACTGAGGGATTGTGTAAATGCTGCTCGGAGGTTAAGTGAGCGGGGTATAATGTACCTGCATGTTTCTGAGCCTGTGCTCGGTGTATTGGGAGCTTTGCTCCTGGTTGGAGTGTACCCGGGATGGGCAGTAACCCGCTGATTGAAGCTGCAGTCCCCGCGTTCTGCTGGCAGCAAGTGAATGGAGAGTTCGGGTAAAATCCTGCTGCTTGTCCCTCTCTCACCCACTGTGGAGCCAGGTGGAGAACAAATACAGAGGCAGGAAGAAACGGACAGTGATTGGCTGCAAGGTGAGAGAGATGCTGACGCAAGCGAAAATCTGGCTGGTATTCGGCCAGATTTTGTTTGAATTTGGTAAATGCCATTGTTTGGTGGAAGTTGGTTCCTAGGTCACACCAGAGGTTGAACTGTGTAAATTCAGGATCACTTCAATACAGAGCATCCCACACACACAGTGAGTCTCCGGGAAAGAGAATTGGCAACTAACTGAAAAGAGGTTAAAATCTGAATTGTGTGGTGATCAGGCTTGTATATTTCTAAAATCGTTCAGAGGATAAACGACACAAAATATGACAATGTAACTGGGATTGGATAATATTTATACGTGGACGATAACGGTGAATTATTACAGCATTGGACTGTTGGCATTATTTAAATATTTTCCGGATCAGAATGAATGGATATTTCACCCCATTCCTTAACTCGTCTCGGAATTTACTCTGTGTCCCAGCATAAATAAACGGGTTGCTGCAGTAACTGAGCACCTGCAAGATAATTCCGCTTTCCTCCAGAATATAATTTGATTCCTCGAAGTTGGAGCCAGAGAAATAAGTAGTTCCCGCAATCCTAACGTAGAGGAAGGCAATCACAGTTAACACATAGGACAGGATGAAGCTGCCCGAGATGGCGACCAGTAAAACAATGGACTTTCTCCGCTTCTCCATCTCCGGGTCACTCTCATTCTCTCCATTGTTCTGGCTCCTGAGTCTCCTGCGGGCTCTGTTGGCCACTCGGATGTTTCTGATGGTCAGAGCATTGAGCAATATAATCAGAATGAATGAGAGCCAAGTGGAAATGCGAATTATCCAGTCATATGCGATCCATACTGGTGATGTGTAAAACATGACCTTTACACTGCAGAACCAGGGCACGTCATTAATTATGTACAACGGTTTATAAATCAAATACAGGAAAGAAGATGCAAAAAAGCAACATATACAAATTGCCACGATGGCAACTGCCGCTGGCTTCGCTCTGCAATATTTTGTTTTCAGATTTTGGCAACAAATTGCCACGTATCTGTCAAAGGTGAAAGCCACTGTTAGCCATACAGAAACTCCAAACACTGTGCAGTTTAGGACAGCCCGGCAACGACATACGTGTGTGATGGACAGGAAAGTGAATGGGAAATAAATGCCAGCAATCCGGTTTAGTATCACAGAGCTAACAATGACTGTGAAGTCTGACACTGCCATAGACACCAAGTAGCAGGTGATACATCGGGAGTAGCCACATCTTCCTCGGGACAGGATCACGATCGCTGCCAAGTTTGCTGCAACAATTAGGAAATAAAGAGAGAGAGATGGATGCGTAGAATGTGTGCTGGTGAGATTACGACAGCAGCTAAATTACACATACATTCAAAGAAAAATCATAATTCTAGTGGCTTATGTGTGAAATCTCCACCTTTTCTCTTGGTACTTTCTTGTCAATGCTCAACCCCGACATAGAAACATAGAAAATAGGTGCAGGAGTAGGCCATTCGGCCCTTCGAGCCTGTACCACCATTCAATACGATCATGGCTGATCATGCAAATTCAGTATCCCACTCCCACTCTCTCTCCATACCCTTGATCCC
This sequence comes from Scyliorhinus torazame, assembly GCF_047496885.1. Lineage (NCBI taxonomy): Eukaryota > Metazoa > Chordata > Chondrichthyes > Carcharhiniformes > Scyliorhinidae > Scyliorhinus > Scyliorhinus torazame. Next base: position 145,108,735 of record NC_092711.1, read on the forward strand.
TTTAGCTGCAAGGGCCAATCCCAGCTCCCTCTTGAATATATCCGATGAACTGGACCCAACAGCTTTCTGTGGCAGAGAATTCCACAAGCTCACAACTCTCCGAGAGAAGACATTCTTCCTCACCTCAGTCCTGAGTGGCTTACCCCTTATTCTTAGGCTGGGACCCCCTAGTTCTGGAAGTTCCGAACATCGGGAACATTCTTCCCGCATTTAGCCTGTCCAGTCCCATCAGGATTTTCTATGTTTCTATGAGATCCCCTCTCGTTCTTCTAAACTCCAGTGAGTACAAGCCCAGTCGATCCTGTCTTTCAAATGTCAGTCCTGCCATCCTGTGAATTAGTAAGATGAACATTCGCTGGAAACCCTCAATAGTAAGGATGTCCTTCCTCAAACTCGGACACCAAAACTGCACACAATACTCAAGGTGTGGCCTCACTAAGGCCCTGTATAACTGCAGCAAGCCATCCCTATTCCTATACTCAAATCCTCTCGCTATGAAGGCCAGCACGCCATTAGCTTTCCTCACCACCTGCTGTACCTGTATGCCAACCTTCAGCGACTGTTCCACCATGTCACCCAGGCCTCGTTACACTTCCCCTGATCCTAAACTGCCACCATTCAGATAATAATCTGCCTTCCTGCGTTTGCCACCAAAGTGGATAACCTCACATTTACCCATTTTATATTGCATTTGCCAAGTATATGCCCACTCAGCCAGCCTGTCGAAGTCACCCTGCAGCCTCTTTGCATCCTTCTCACTGCACACTCTGCCGCCCAGCTTAGTGTCATTTGCACATTTGGAGATATTGCATGCAATTCCTTCGTCCAAATCATTAGTGTATTTTGTGAACAGTTGGGATCCCAGCACTGAACCCTGCAGTACCCCACTAGTCACTTCCTGCCACTCTGAAAATGACCCATTTATTCCCACTCTCTGATTCCTGTCTGCCAACCAGTTCTCTATCCACGTCAATACATTACCACCGACCCCCCCCCCATCCCCCCCCCCCAACACCCCCCCCACCCCCCCCCCCCCCCCCACCCCCAACCTGCTGCCCCATACCATGAGTTTTAATTTTGCTCACTAATCTCGTATGTGGGAGCTTGTCAAAAACCTTTTGAAAGTCCGGATACACAACATCCACTGCTTCACCATTGTCCACTCTGGTCACATCCTCAAAAATTCCAGAAGGTCTGTCAAGCATGATTTCCCTTTAGTGAATCCATCTTGACTTGGACCGATCCTGTCCCACTTTCCAAATGGTTCAGCTATTTCATCCATAGTAATTGACTCCAGTATTCTCTCCACCACTGATGTCAGGCTAGCCGGTCTATGATTCCCCGTTTTCTCCCTCCCTCCCTTTTTTTAAATTGGGCTTACATGACCAACTCCTTTTCTGTGCTAAAAATCGCCGCAAATGTATTTTATTATCACTGAACTGTGTGAATGATACAACAATGTACAATAATCTAGTAGACCATGCCGGAGAACATAACGGTTACCAGAAATAACATGAACCAAACTCATGGGCACCACATCAAGTAGAAAAAATAAAATCAATAACGTATTACACAACATCTCTAAATACTTTATACTTTACAGAATAGAATCCCTACAGTACAGAAGAAGACCATTCGGCTCATTGAGTCTGCACCAACCCTCTGAAAGAGCACCCAGGCCCACTCCCCCAGCCTATCTCCATAATCCTGTAACCCCATCTAAACCTTTCAGATTCAGGGACAATTTAGCATGGCCAATCCACCTAACCATCACATCTTTGGACTGTGGGAGAAAACCGGAGCACCCACAGGAAACCCATGCACTATGGGGAGAACAACCTCCACACAGGGCGGAACTGAACCTGGGGCCATGGCGCTGTGAGGCAGCAGTGCTAACCACTGTGCCGCACGAATAATATATGCAATAACAGAGCCCAAAAATAAATTAATAACAACACTTGTATTTAAAATGTGTTATATCCGGCTCGGACTTTAAGCGATCTCTTCATGTGAATGAATTGAAAACTATCATTAGAGCGGAGCTGCTGATTGGCTGATTGGCTGTTGCGGGGGAAATTTGCATACGCCATTGTGCTCACCCTAACTTGAAGGTGTACCTGAGAAAGAGACCCTAGCTGTTCAAGTGAAGACAAGCATCCAGCAGAGGTCAGTAGAGCGGAGCTGCTGATTGGCTGTTGCGGGGAAAATTTGCATACGCCGTTGTGCTCACCCTAACTTGAAGGTGGTTTGTGGAGGAGTTGTTGTCAAGTGACACTTAAACCCAAAACACTTCTTCACTCATCTAACCCCAAAAAAACAACCGCTTTAAAGATCAAGAGGAAGGCTCGACAGCAGGCAGAAGGAGAAAGAAGTTGAACTGTGATGTCACGGCCTGCAGGTAAGGGATTGGCTGGTGACTGGTAAGTAGTTTTTATTTTATTTTCACTCAGGTATTATTGTGCGGGGCGCAGTGGTTGCTGAGTGAGTGCTTGCTGAGAAGGGGAGTGAATAACAGGTAAGCTCTTTCTTTCTTTTTCTTTTTTTATCTAAAGGGGATGGCAGGGAAGGTAGTGCAATGTTCCTGCTGCAGAATGTTTGAGGTGAGGGACGCCGTCAGTGTCCCTCCTGATTTCATCTGTGGGAAGTGCACCCATCTCCAGCTCCTCAGAAACCGCGTTAGGGAACTGGAGCTGGAGCTGGATGAACTTCGGATCATTCGGGAGGCAGAGGTGGTCATAGATAGAAGCTTCAGGGATGCAGTTACTCCGAAGAATAAAGATAAATGGGTGACGGTGAGAGGGGCTGGGAGGAAGCAGTCAGTACAGGGATCCCCTGTGGTCGTTCCCCTTAGTAACAAGTATACCGCATTGGACACTGTTGGGGGGAGGGGGCATACCAGGGGTAAGCCATGGGGTACAGGTCTCTGGCACAGAGTCTGCCCCTGTTGCTCAGAAGGGAAGTGGGGAGAGGAGTAGAGCATTAGTCATTGGAGACTCCATAGTTAGGGGGATAGATAGGAGATTCTGTGGGAACGAGAGAGACTCGCGGTTGGCATGTTGCCTCCCAGGTGCCAGGGTGCGTGATGTCTCGGATCATGTTTTCGGGATCCTTAAGTGGGAGCAGCCCCAAGTCGTGGTCCACATAGGTACCAACGACATAGGTAGGAAAAGGGATAGGGATGTAAGACAGGAATTCAGGGAGCTAGGGTGGAAACTTAGATCTAGGACAAACAGAGTTATTATCTCTGGGTTGTTACCCGTGCCACGTGATAGCGAGACTAGGAATAGGGAGAGAGAGGAGTTGAACACGTGGCTACAGGGATAGTGCAGGAGGGAGGGTTTCAGAATTCTGGATAATTGGGGCTCATTCTGGGGTTGGTGGGACCTCTACAAACGGGATGGTCTACACCTGGACCAGAGGGGTTCCAATATCCTGGGGGGGAAATTTGCTAATGCTCTTCGGGAGGGTTTAAACTAGTTCAGCAGGGGCTTGGGAACTTGAATTGTAGCTCCAGTATACAGGAGGTTGAGAGTAGTGAGGTCATGAGTAAGGTTTCAAAGTTGCAGGAGTGTACCAGCAGGCAGGAAGGTGGTTTAAAGTGTGTCTTCTTCAATGCCAGGAGCATCCAGAATAAAGTGGGTGAACTTGCGGAATGGGTTGGTACCTGTGACTTCGATGTTGTGGCCATTTCGGAGACATGGACAGAGCAGGGCCAGGAATGGTTTGTTGTTAACTTTGCCTTAATTCAATTGCTCTGTTTTATTACCTTTGCTCCTGAGTCGCCAGGTATCTTTATGATACCGCCACGTGGTTCAAGTCCGAGTAATGATCAATAATCCAACACACCGATTAGTAAGGTTTAAATCATAGCTCATTTATTATACACAGTAATCGCTACTAATTATCATAGAATTTTTTAAAAATTATCATAGAATTTGCAGTGCAGAAGGAGGCCATTCGGCCCATCGAGTCTGCACCGGCTCTTGGAAAGAGCATCCTACCCAAGGTCAACACCTCCACCCTATCCCCATAACCCAGTAACCCCACCCAACACTAAGGGCAATTTTGGACACTAAGGGCAATTTATCATGGCCAATCCACCTGACCTGCACATCTTTGGACTGTGGGAGGAAACCGGAGCACCCGGAGTAAACCCACGCACACACGGGGAGGATGTGCAGACTCCGCACAGACAGTGACCCAAGCCGGAATCGAACCTGGGACCCTGGAGCTGTGAAGCAATTGTGCTATCCACAATGCTACCGTGCTGCCATGCACAAATTCTATGTCTAAGCTACTTCTACAACTAACAGGCCTATACTTAACTTGAAACTGGCCCACCAGGTCAGGGAAACAAATGGCCTTTCATTCGGGTTCTGAGCCTGCGGGATTCGAAGTTGGTACAGATTGGTAGCTAGGAGCGCCTATCTCATAGAGCGCATTGAAGTAAGACTTACAGGTTCGATCTTCACTGCGCCAGTCATGGTCACTGTTGGTTCGTTGTTGCTGGGTGACCCGGGCAGGACGAAGAGCTGAAGAGGAGCTGCTGAAGCGTGAAGCTGGAGAGGACGTGGAGAAGACAGCGACTTGAACTTGGGTCTCAATTCTTATAGTTCCCAGGGGCTTCCCGCCTTTCGGGGCGGACCCTGTACCTGGTCCCAAGTGATTGGACTTTGTCCCAATCGCTTGGTTCGATTTTCTCCAACGCTGGAGCGGTTCCCTGATCGATGGGCGGTCTTGAGGTGCTCATTCACCTCCTTTTGTGTAGGCTTCTGCTGGCGCCGAAGAGTCTGGTTTTGCTTTGTGTTGCTTATTGTTCCCGGGGATTGCTCATTAGTATGCAGGTGGCTGTTGTTTTGTTATGCTGATGGTTGCAGGTATCGATAGTGTCTGGCCTTTCCAGAGGTAAATACACAGCCAACCTGCAGCTGCTCGTTTTAGTCTTGTTGCCTGATTTTCCCATCGGCCTTTGCCGTTCGCCATTTTGAATCGGGAGTTGGCCATTTTAAGTGGCTACAGGTTGTTGCAGGTGCCGGGGTTTAGATATTCCAGTAAGCGCAGGGAAGGTGGTAAAAGAGGGGGAGGAGTGGCATTGTTAGTCAAGGACAGTATTACGGTGGCAGAAAGGACGTTTGATGAGGACTCGGCTACTGAGGTAGTATGGGCTGAGGTTAGAAACAGGAAAGGAGAGGTCACCCTGTTAGGGGTTTTCTGTAGCCTCCGAAAAGTTCCAGAGATGTAGAGGAAAGGATTGCAAAGATGATTCTAGATAGGAGCGAAAGCAACAGGGTAGTTGTTATGGGGGACTTTAAGTTTCCAAATATTGACTGGAAACTCTATAGTTCGAGTACTTTAGATGGGTCCGTTTTTGTCCAATGTGTGCAGGAGGGTTTCCTGACACAGTATGTAGATAGGCCAATGAGAGGCGAGGCCATATTGGATTTGGTACTGGGTAATGAACCAGGACAGGTGTTAGATTTGGAGGTAGGTGAGCGCTTTGGTGATAATGACCACAATTTGATTACGTTTACTTTAGTGATGGAAAGGGAAAGGTATATACCGCAGGGCAAGAGTTATATCTGGGGGAAAGGCAATTATGATGCGATGAGGCAAGACTTAGGATGCATTGGATGGAGAGGAAAACTGCAGGGCATCGGCACAATGGAAATGTGGAGCTTGTTCAAGGAACAGCTACTGCGTGTCCTTGATAAGTATGTACCTGTCAGGCAGGGAGGAAGTGGTCGAGCAAGGGAACCGTGGTTTACTAAAGCAGTCGAAACATTTGTCAAGAGGAAGAAGGAGGCTTATGTAAAGATGAGACATGAAGGTTCAGTTAGGGCGCTCGAGAGTTACAAGTTAGCTAGGAAGGACCTAAAGAGAGAGCTAAGAAGAGCCAGGAGGGGACATGAGAAGTCTTTGGCAGGTAGGATCAAGGATAATCCTAAAGCTTTCTATAGATATGTCAGGAATAAACGAATGACTAGGGTAAGAGTAGGGCCAGTCAAGGACAGTAGTGGGAAGTTGTGCTTGGAGTCCGAGGAGATAGGAGAGGTGCTAAATGAATATTTTTTGTCAGTCTTCACACAGGAAAAAGACAATGTTGTCGAGGAGAATACTGAGATTCAGGCTTCTAGACTAGAAGGGCTTGAGGTTCATAAGGAGGAGGTGTTAGTAATTCTGGAAAGTGTGAAAATAGATAAGTCCCCTGGGCCGGATGGGAGTTATCCTAGGATTCTCTGGGAAGCTAGGTAGGAGATTGCTGAGCCTTTGGCTTTGATCTTTAAGTCATCTTTGTCTACATGAATAGTGCCAGAAGACTGGAGGATAGCAAATGTTGTTCCCTTGTTCAAGAAGGGGAGTAGAGATAACCCCGGTAACTATAGAGCCTTACTTCTGTTGTGGGCAAAATCTTGGAAAGGTTTATAAGAGATAGGATGTATAATCACCTGGAAAGGAATAATTTGATTAGAGGTAGTCAACACGGTTTTGTGAAGGGTAGGTCTTGCTTCACAAACTTTATTGAGTTCTTTGAGAAGGTGACCAAACATGTGGATGAGGGTAAAGCAGTTGATGTGGTGTATATGGATTTCAAGAAAGCGTTTGATAAGGTTCCCCACGGTAGGCTACTGCAGAAACCACGGAGGCATGGGATTCAGGGTGATTTAGCAGTTTGGATCAGAAATTGGCTAGCTGGAAGAAGACAAAGGATGGTGGTTGATGGGAAATGTTCGGACTGGAGTCCAGTTACTAGTGGTGGCCACAAGGATCTGTTTTGGGGCCACTGCTGTTTGTCATTTTTATAAATGACCTGGAGGAGGGTGTAGAAGGATGGGTGAGTAAATTTGCAGATGATACTAAAGTCGGTGGAGTTGTGGACGGTGCGGACAGATGTTACAAGTTACAGAGGGCCATAGATAAGCTGCAGCACTGGGCTGAGAGGTGGCAAATGGAGTTTAATGCAGAAAAGTGTGAGGTGATTCATTTTGGAAGGAATAACAGGAAGACAGAGTACTGGGCTAATGGTAAGATTCTTGGCAGTGTGGATGAGCAGAGAGATCTCGGTGTCCATGTACATAGATCCCTGAAAGTTGCCACCCAGGCTGAGAGGGTTGTTAATAAGGCGTACGGTGTGTTAGCTTTTATTGGTAGAGGGATTGAGGTTCGGAGCCATGAGGTCATGTTGCAGCTGTACAAAACTGGTGCGGCCCCATTTGGAGTATTGCGTGCAATTCTGGTCGCCGCATTATAGGAAGGATGTGGAAGCATTGGAAAGGGTGCAGAGGAGATTTACTAGAATGTTGCCTGGTATGGAGGGAAGATCTTATGAGGAAAGGCTGAGGGACTTGAGGCTGTTTTCGTTAGAGAGAAGAAGGTTAAGAGGTGACTTAATTGAGGCATACAAGATTATCAGAGGATTGGATAGGGTGGACAGTGAGAGCCTTCTTCCTCGGATGTTGATGTCTAGCACGAGGGGACAGAGCTTTAAATTCAGGGGAGATAGATGTAAGACAGATGTCAGAGGTAGGTTCTTTACTCAGAGAGTAGTAAGGGCGTGGAATGCCCTGCCGCCAACACTAAGGGCTTTCAAATGGTCATTGGATAGACATATGGACGATAAGGGATTAGTGTAGATGGGCTTTAGAGTGGTTTCACAGGTCGGTGCAACATCGAGGGCCGAAGGGCCTGTACTTCGCTGTAATGTTCTATGTTCTATCACCCCGTTCGTAAACTCGTCAATCACATTGTTTGATAAAATTCTCAAGCTGAGAGCAGCGAAGGGACAATTATTGATTTAAGAATTTGAGTAGTGATGTTGGCTGAACCCACTGTTAAGTCTGAGACCTTCTCCTCATAGCTGCCTGAGCCTTTTGGTGTCAACCTGAGCCAGAAGAACTGACAGATGATAAAGGGCCATTTGGAGCAAGATGCCCGCAATGACCATAAGACCATAAGACATAGGAGCAGAATTGGGCCACTCGGCCCATCGAGTCTGCTCCGCCATTCAAGCATGGCTGATATTTTTCTCATCCCCATTCTCCTGCCTTCGCCCCACAACTCCTGAACCCCCTATTGATCAAAAATCTATCTGTCTCTGTCTTAAAGACCAGAGGACACCATCTCAGGCTAAATGGATGATCCTTTAAAACAGAGATGAGGAAGAATTTCTTCAGCCAGAGGGTGGTGAATCTGTGGAACTCTTTGTCGCAGAAGGCTGTGGAGGCCAAATCACTGAGTGCCTTTAAGACAGAGATAGATAGGTTCTTGATTAATTAAAAAAAAAAAATAGAGTAGTCAATTCATTGTTTACAATTAAGCGGCAATTTAGCTTGTCCAATCCACCTACCCTGCACATCTTTGGGTTGTGGAGGTGAAACCCGCACAAACACGGGGAGAATGTGCAAACTCCACATGGACAGTGACCCAGAGCTGGGATCGAATCTGGGACCTCGGCGCTATGAGGCCTAACCACTGCGCCACCGTGCTGCCCAGCATCCTGATTAATAAGGGTATCAAGGGTTATGGGGAGAAGGCAGGAGAATGGGGATGAGAAAAATATTAGCCATGATTGAATGGCGGAGTAGACTCGATGGGCCGAATGGCCTATTTCAGCTCCTATATCTTATGGTCTTATTAGTGCAGCTGCTGCCAGACTTTACAGATGTTCTGACACAGCTGCAACTTAAAATAGACAGAGAGACAGAATGCTCCCAATTCCATCCCTTCATTAACTATAATCGAATAATAACGTTGGGTTGGAATGAAGGAAACGGGACGTGTGCGCGGCTTCAAGCCGATAATGCCGAGTTAGTGGTTTAATGGATGATTGACCAGAGCCCTAATGGGAAACATGGTCAGGTTCTCCCCGTGATTATTTACTCAGTGCCAGTGATGAGATGGTATCACAGCCCCTTTTGCTACCAATATCTCTGAAACTGTGCACCCAGCTTCATTCAAACATCTGTATATTAATTAGGAGCATTTCCAGCTACGTCCAGTTGGTTTCAATGTGGGAAGTTCGAGTTCAGCACCGTTACATTCATAGAAACATAGAAAAAATGGGAGCAGGAGGAGGAGGCCTTTCTTCCCTTCAAGCCCACTCCGCCATTCAGTATGATCATGGTTCAACATCCAACTCAGGAGCCAAATCCCTCCTTCCCCCATATCTCCTTTGGTCCCTTAGCCCAAAGCGTTATATATAACTGCTCCTCGAAGCCATACAATGTTTTGGACTCAATTGCGGTAACAAATTCCACAGGCTTACCATCTTTGTGTGAAGAAATTTCTCCTCATCTCTGTCCTAAATCGTTAACCTCGTAACCTCATACCCCTGGTTCTGGACAACCACCATTAGGAACATCTTTCCTGCATCTACCCTGTCCAGTCCTGTTAGAATTTTATAGGTTTCTATGCAATCCCCCCTTATTCTTCTGAACTCCAATGAATAAAATCCTAACCGATCTCTCCTCATACTTCAGTCCTGCCATCCCAGGAATTAGCCTGGTAAACCTTCGCTGCACTTCCTCTATAACAAGAACATCCTTCCTCAGATAAGGAGATCAAAGCTGCAGACAATATTCTAGGTGTTGCCTACCAAGGCCCTGTATAATTGCAGCAACACATCCCTGCTCCAGTACTCGATTCCTCTCGCTCTGAAGGCCAGCATGCCATTTGGCTTCTTTACCGCCTGCTGTACCTGCATGCTTACCTTCAGTGACTGGTGTATGAGGACACCCAGGTCTCATTGCACATTCCCCTCTTCTAATTTATGGCCATTCAGATAATAATCTGCCTTCTTGTTTTACAACCAAAGTGGATAACCTCGCAGATATCCCAATTATACTGCATCTGCCATTCATTTACCCACTCACTCACCTTGTACAATTCACACTATAGGATCTCTGCATTCTCCTCACAGCTCACCCGCTCACCCAACTTGATGTCATCTGCAAATTTGGAAATATTACATTTTGTTCATTCATCTAAATCATCAATATATATTGTGAATACACGCCCAGATCAGAAAGGTTACACTGAGCCCAGTTCGACACGACAGCTTTCATAATAGACAGTCCCAAGTTATTGCGATTACATTCAGTGTTGAGAGGTTCAGTTACAGACGGACACATTGAGGAAGGTCAGGTATAAATAACGGACATAGGCGGTCCAGTTCACCATGGTTACTTTCACTTTAGTGCCCATCGCAGCTTCAATGAAGTGTTACTGCACAGAAGGAAGCCATTTGATCCATGGTGTCTGAACCGGCTCTCCAAATGAGAATCATGATTTAGGGCCATTCCCCTGCCTTTTAACCGCCCCCTACACATTGTTGTCCATTCCCGCAGAAACGTGGCAGCCTCCACTGTGTCTGAGCTAATTCCACATCAGAAAGAAAGTCCTGAACATGTCCAGTTAATTGTGGTTAACTTGAGCTTGGGAGGAAAGTTCAGCAAGTCTCCGATCCGGGGGGGGGGGGGGGGGGGGGGGACATCAGTGTGAGCGGATCCAATTCAGTGATAAGAAATCAGTGTGTCGATATCTATTTCAGTTTTATTAACGCGCACCACGCCCATTATAGCAACAGGTAACGGAGAAAAGGAAGCTTTTTTTCTCTACAATTTACAGTTTGCCAATCTGCGGAGATTACATCCCCAAATATTAAATTGCTGTTTGGAATAACCTCTGGTTGCCTTCCTTAAGGTCTGAGCACATAATTTCCCTGAAGAAAAGCCGCTTTTTATGGGGTTTACTAGTCGTTGCCATCGGCCAGGTTAAATTACTTTGCTGAAGCCGGGTAGAGACACAGAGTTCTGCTGGCAGCGGGTAAATGGAGAGTTCGGGTAAAATCCTGCTGCTTGTCCCTCTCTCACCCACTGTGGAGCCGGGGAAGAAATAATCTCATTCAAAACTTGTGGAAGTGTCACAAGGCTGTGAGATGACGTGTTGTGTTAATATTGCCTCATAATTACAGATGAGTAAATTTTATTGTTCATGCCCAGTGTGAAGCAGGGGAGTTTGTATATGTTCAGCAAACGTGATAGTTTCACTTCAGAGAAAGATCAACAAAAATTGGAAACTATTCAAATTTTGATCAAAATTTAATTGCGAAAATGATTAACTATCAATGTTTTCAAAAATTGAAATGAGTTATTTCCAATTACTGATGAATGTCCGCCGGATGTTGTGTTGTCAGTTTCACAGGAGCCACAGTGATCAAGTTGGTGGGTTTAGGAAATTGGAAGTTACACATGAGCAGCTTGCTGGGCTATTTCACCTCACTGTCGATTTCATGTTACAGCGAACAACAATCGGTGTTGTGATTGGCTGAAGATGTCACTTCTGTTCATTCTAAAAATGTTATTTTGTATATTTCTAATCAAAAGTTCGAAATGAAAATAAAAGGTGAATGATATTCTGTAAACCCGGGTTAAAGCTTTCCTTGTCAGTTTCTCTGGTGGCAGTTTCCCTGGTGGTCTAGTGGTTAGGATTCGGCGCTTTCACCGCCGCGGCCCGGGTTCGATTCCCGGTCAGGGAATGATGAATTATTGTTGTCCACCAAAACCTTCAATGAAGCTGAATCGCAGTTTCACAGAAAAGAGCTCTGCCAGACTCAGTTCAATGACGTTTGTCGTTTCACATCAGAGCTGAAAAAGTCACAAGTGGAGAACAAATACAGAGGCAGGAAAAAACGGACAGTGATTGGCTGCAAATGGGAGAGATGTTGATGCAAGTGAAAATTTGGATGGTATTGGGCCAGATTTTATTGCTCACAGACACAAATATCTCCCAGATCTGGGTGCAAATCTCCAACGTGATGACAACAAGACGTCTAACTGAAAGTGTCCATTGAGGTCACAGGATCTGAATACAGCTAAAGAAGCTCAAAGGAAGCGCCACTCACTGGGGGATTGTGTCAATGCTGCTCGGAGGTTAAGTGAGCGGGGTATAATCTACCTGCATGTTTCTGAGCCTGTGCTCGGTGTATTGGGAGGTTTGCTCCTGGTTGGAGTGTCCCTGAGATGGGCAGTAACCCGCTGATTGAAGCTGCAGTCCCCGCGTTCTGCTGGCAGCGGGTGAATGGAGAGTTGGGGTAAAATCCTGCTGCTTGTCCCTCTCCCACCCACTGTGGAGCCGGGGAAGAAAGGATCTCATTCAAAACTTGTGGAAGTGTAAATATCCCATGGCTGTGAGATGACGTGTTCTGTTCATGTTTAACAACAAATCTGAACCAGGAAACTTTGCCTCATAATTACAGATGAGTAAGTTTTAATGTTTCTGCCCGGAATGACTCAGGGGAGTTTGTGCATGTTCAGCAAACGTGATAGTTTTACTTGAGAAAAAGATCAACAAAATTTTGGAAACTATTCAAATTTTGATCAAAACCTAATTGCGAAAAAGATTAACTATCAATGTTTTGGAATTTGAAATGTGATATTTTGAATTACTGATGAATGTCCGCCGGATGTCGTGTTGCAAGTTTCACAGGAACCACAGTCAGTGGCGGACCTACATTTTTGGGGCCCTGAAGCTTGAACTGTTATGGGGGCAACCAGCAACGGGGTCTGGGTAACCACTGTTATCTTCTTCAATGGGGTTGTTCCTCGACAGATCACCACAATTTCTTAAAACTTTAACCACTATATCTCAGATTTTGATTAAAATTGCTATACTGGATTATCTCACATGTCAAAGTCACTGGTGTGAATAAAAAATTCCTATGCTTATAGTTTTCGAGTTATGGTGGGATGAAAATTAGGGAAATGTTATATACATGCATGATGCATCATAGAATGATGAAATAAAACATAGAAAAGACCACGGTCAATATAATCTTTTATTTTAGACACCTATGAGAATACATACTACATGAAGCACATTTTACAAAATACTCTTTTTTCTGTTTTTTCTAGCAACATATTTACGTACAGCTTTGTCATATGAGAGCTTCCTTGCAATGTTATTTTCTAGAGACAATATGCATAAAGAATTTAAGCGCTCTTCAGTCATGGTAGACCAAAATTTGTTCTTTTTAAATGATAGCTTTGAAAAATTCCGTTCTGCTTCATAGCTCGTGATCTGCTTCATAGCTCGTGATAGGCATTGTAAAGTACAGCTTAAGCACAGTAGTAATATTGAGGAACACTTCAATGAGGTGTTGCTCACAAATAAGCTGAAGAACTTGTGCGCATTGCATTTTAGATGGCGTGTTTGCTTCTGTGTGCTGGGATTTCCTAAGGTGCAAATATTCTTTGAACTGATAACACTTGTTTACTAATTTGTGGTCAATATCATCTTTGTAATACGATATTATAAGTTTAATACTGTCCTCATCAATTTCAGAATCGTTCACCATTCTGAGAGGAACTCTAACCTTTTCGCAATCTGCTCATATGGGTCAATCCTCTTGCGTAACTGGATTATCAAGCAGCCATAGAGTTGATATAGAACTTCTACCCTAAATTTGTAAGCTCCTCTCAAAGAAGCAATACCACTTGTTCCATCTCAAAATTTCCTTGTAACAATGCGTTTGGAAGAATCAGAATGACTTGTGTGATATCTTCACACTAACCTTTTGCTTCTGATTCATAGTGTGCAATCCTATCGGCTGAATTTTCTCTGAGTTCTTTAACAAACGAAAGTAAAGATGATAGCAGAAGATAACCTTCAAATACATGTCTATAATGAACATTGGTGCTGTGAGACCTGTGCCACTGACTCTACAATAAACACTGGTACAGTGAGACCTGTATCTCTGACTCTATAATGAACATTGGTACAGTGACACCTGTCTGTATAATGTTTCACCGGATACATTGTGGTTTGCTCTCACGCACAGGACTGCAAAGGTTTTTTAATCTTTTGTCTGTTTATCATTGATTGTCAAGTGCAGCAATCATAACATGTTACGGCAAACCTGAAAACTCATGAAACAAAAGCAGAGGCTGCATGGGCTACCGTACACACTCACAACATCCCAAGTGCCGGAGAGCAAAATGAAATATGTGCATTCAAAAACATATCTCGGCATATTGGAGCTGACAGCACAGGACCAGGGTGTCAGCACAGCACATCGCACTGGTGTACGAATTAGACAGCAACAGAGAGTTCTGCTGGTAAAAACTGAGATGAAGGCTGGGAGAGTGAAATAGCAAACCGGCAAAGGGGGGCATCTGAATTCACACCGTGAGTTCCCAGGCTGAGTGAGCTTTGCGTTTCAAAGAAGGCAGAGAAAGGGCCTTGGGACAGAATGTATCAACACTATGGCTGAAGACAAAACTAGCAAAGCAGGGCGCCAGTGTTTGTGCTGAGGTTTGGAGCCAGCTCTTTCTCATTCCTCCGATACACAGCTGCAAAATATGTGACCCGAGTGAAACTGACCAAGTGAAGAGTGCATGAGGGGAGAGCAGTCCCGTGAGCCAGGCCACATCAGCATTCTTTGAATACCCAATCACACACACACTGGCATTAACCCAAACACTTACGCGGGGTGACACTCTTCATCGAGACACAGCTACATTAGGAAGAGGAGGCAAATTTTGATCCTCAGCATTTCCTGATCGCATTTTTGCAGCAGAATAATCACTTTCCTTTTAACCTGGGACCCAGCACTGACTTATCTGCTTTAGTGAAGTCCTGCCAATTAATTTATGACTGCCTTGTAAAGTCGCTTCTGGGGCCCCTCTGGGATTAGGGGCCCTGAATCTGAAGCTTCATTAGTCTCAGAGTAGATCCGCCCCTGCCCTGAGAGGATAAACGTTAGGGTTCGTTCGGAGGTGGCAGCCGTTTATCGACTTCTTCGGAGAAAACTAAACTGTCAGCAGAGGCAATAAAGGGGAGGGTGGGGGTGATGGGATAGGGGGGGGGGGGGGGGGGGAGAGTTAGGCTATTTTGTGTCCAGAGAAGACGGGAGCAGTGGGAGATGGAGGCATGTTTACACACTGAACTATGTTTACATTTGTATTGCTTGTTGTTATAAAAGCATAAATGCCTTAATAAAATATTTTTAAAACTGTGCCCTCGCACCTTAAACCTATGTCATCTGGTAATTGACTTTTCCAACCTGGGAAAAAGCTTCGGACTATCCACTCTGTCCGTGCCACTCAGAATTTTGTAAACTTTTATCAGGTCGTCCCTCATCCTCCATCACTTGAATGAAAACAATCCGAGTTTATCCAACCTCTCCTCATAGCTAATACCCTCCAGGCCAGGCAACATCCTGGTAAACCTCCTCTGTACTCTCTCCAAAGCCTCCGCATCCTTTTGGTAATGTGGTGACCAGAATTGTCAGCAATATTCCACGTGTGGCCTAACTAAGGCTCTGTACAGCTGCAGCATGACTTGCTCAATTTTCATACTCAATGCCCCGACCGATGAAGACAAGCATGCCCTCTGCCTTCTTAGCTCCTTATCCACCTGCGTTGCCACTTTCAGTGGTATGTTTATTATAATTTCCCAATCTACCAGACAACTTGCCCCTCATACCATGACAGTTTCCTTCTGCGAGAAACACCCAGATAAATTAGACAGAAGAACCATGTAACCACCATAGCCCATCTTCATGGCAACGTGGCTGCTTTGGGAACTAAATATCTTCCAACGTGCAAACACCTTTTCATTCTGTGCTCCTCGTCAAACTTGGAACCAGGTAATCGCAACTAGCCTCAAAAATGGTCAGCCCACCGGAGGCAGAGGTGTTAGACCGGCCAGTCCAGCAGAAAGAAACCCTCCAATCATCACCATTCACCAGATGTCAGAATGAACAAAATGCAGTCCTGGATGTCAGTGAGAGCAGGAACAATAACAACGGCGTCAACATCTGTAATTTATTGTGAACTTGTTGGAGTCACAACACGTGTGATGAATCACAAAACCCTTCCCCACATTGAGAGCAGATTAATGGTCTCTCCCCAGAATTAACTCGCTAGTGTCTCCGTAGTTGGGACGGATCATTGAATGTCTCCCCTGCTCAGAGTAGGTGAATGGCCTCTTCCAGGTATGAACTCGCTAGTGTTCCCGCAGGGTGTATGGATATCTGAATCCCTTCTCTCACTAAGAGCAGGTTAACGCCTTCTCCCTGTGTGAACTCGCTGGTGCCTCTGCAGGTTGGATAACCGAGTGAATCCCTTCCCACACTGAGAGCAGGTGAACGGCCTCTCCCCTGTGTGAACTCGCTGATGTGTCCGCAGGATCGATGAAGTAATAAATCCCTTCTCACACTGAGAGCAGGTGAACGGCCTCTCCCTAGTGTGAACTCGCTGGTGTCTCTGCAGGGCGGATAACTGAGTGAAGCCCTTCGCACACTGAGAGCAGGTGAACGGCCTCTCCCCAGTGTGAACTCGCTGGTGTGTCTGCAGGGTGTATGGCTATCTGAATCCCTCCTCTCACTAAGAGCAGGTTAACGCCGTCTCCCTGTGTGAACACGCTGGTGCCTCTGCAGGTTGGATAACCAAATTAATCCCTTCCCACACTAAGAGCAGGTGAACGGCTTCTCCCCAGTGTGAACTCGCTGATGTATCCGCAGTTTCGATGAAGTAATGAATCCCTTCTCACACTGAGAGCAGGTGAACGGCCTCTCCCCAGTGTGAATTCGCTGATGTATCCGCAGGACGGATGATTGAGTGAATCCCTTCCCACACTGAGAGCAGGTGAACGGCCTCTCCCCAGTGTGAACTCGCTGGTGTGTCTGCAGATTGGATGATTGAGTGAATCCCTTCCCACACTGAGAGCAGGTGAATGGCTTCTCCCCAGTGTGAACTCGCTGGTGTGTCTGCAGGATGTATAACCGAGTGAATCCCTTCTCACACTGAGAGCAGATGAACGGCCACTCCCCAGTGTGAACTCGCTGGTGTGTCTGCAGGGTGGATAACTGAGTGAAGCCCTTCGCACACTGAGAGCAGGTGAACGGCCTCTCCCCAGTGTGAATTTGCTGGTGTGTCCGTAGGTTGGATAACCAAGTGAATCCCTTCTCACACTGACAGCAGGTGAACGGCCTCTCCCCAGTGTGAACTCGCTGGTGTTTCCACAGGACGGATAATTCAGTGAATCCCTTCATACACACAGAGCAGGTGAACGGCCTCTCCCCAGTGTGAATGCGCCGATGAACCTTCAGCTGAGATGGGACCCTGAATCCCTTCCCACAGTCCCCACATTTCCACGGTTTCTCCATGTTTTGGGTGTCCTCGTGTCTCTCCAGGTTTGACTATCAGTTGAAGCCTTTAATTTCTCACAAATATTTCTCCTTCTAGATACAAAGTCCGGTGATATTCAGTTCCAAGGATTTGAGAGACTCAGCCAGATTGAGACGTGAAGTATGAGATTTCTGTCTGTAATTCCTCCTCTTCTAATATCCTGTAAAAACAATTTACAAAAGACATCACTGTCAGTACAGGACAGAAATTCAGAACAGACAATTCCAGTTTCTAGAGAACATTCTTTCCTCTCTCATTCCCCAAAAGCTGTAAATCTCCGTCCCACACACTCTCCCTCCATTCTCACTCTGCTGTATCTAATATTCATCCTCCCAATTCTCCTGACGGTGCTGAATCAGGCTGATTGACAGATCCATGCTCACTGCTTCCTGTCCTGGACACAGAGATCATAACAAATACGAGCTGCAGTTGGCCATTCGGCCCATCGAGCCTGCTCATCTATTCTGTGGGATCATTGGCCGATCTATGTCAGCGACATTCTCCGTGTTATTGACCAGAGGCTGAGTGAGCTGACTCAATATCTGTGAGCTCATGAAGCCGAGCTGTAAAACACCATGAAGAGGCTCGATGATCCGGAGGAGAGAATCCTGAACGTTGAGCAAGATGCCTCCTCGGCGGAGGCACAAATTCAATCCTTGGAAACCGGCCAAGTGACGTGGGGGACTCCTGGAGAACTTGGAGAACCGAGGGTCAGAGAAAGAACATCCGAGTCGTCGGCCTGCCAGAAGGTGTGGAGGGTGAGGCTCCCGTTCAGTTCTTCGAGGACCGGCTGCCACATTTTCTCAAGCTGGATGTGAAGCCTGGGTGTTTCAAATTAGAAAGGGCATCAGATCCTGTCTTTGAGGCCGAGGGACAGTTTTCATCCCAGGCCTGTAATCATTCACTTCCACAACTTGAAAGATTACCAGAGGGTCCTGGAGAAGGGTCAGGTGAGGTGAGACCTGGCTCCCACCTCACCTTACAGTAAATTATGTCGCTTTATCCTGTGACCCTGAAAATTGTATCCGACAACTCCGTCAAGTCTTTCGATAATCCGACTACTGCATTGGCCTTCGCTAAATCCATGAAACGCCTGAATTTGGAGGAATGGTTTGCAGCTCGGACTAACACGGGCTCTAATCCGGACTCTTTCCTATCATGGTGTTGTTGTCTGAATTTGTTATATTTTATCCTGTTGAAGGGAGTTGTTATTCGGTGAGCGCCGACTGAATGTCTTCTTCTCCTCAAGTGTTGCAGGGACTCGGATTATCTTATCTAGGGTCGTGTCTTTCTATTATTATCCAAGCGTTAACCATGGCAGAACCGAGTGGTGCCATTGCCAAAGGGTGGGTGGTGGTGGATGCAGGTCTTCATGGGTGGGTCTAAAATGCGGGATGGACATTCAATCCCCATTCCCTTGTTGGCCCTTTTCTTCTCCTCATTTTGGAGAAGGTATCCTGAGGGTAACGACAGTCTGGCCGTGGGGTTAATCCTCCGGGTCCTCAGTCTTGTTGAGAAATGTCCCCTTGGATCTATTGTGGTGGTTATTCTTTTGTATTTTTGTTATTATGGGAGGGTTTATGTGTTGTTGACTTTATCCTACTCTGGTACAGATGGGGTTATCATCAGTGAAAGGAGCAGTTTGGGGAGACTTTGGTGCCTCCGATGTAAAGTGAGTTGGAGGAGGGGGTAATGGGGGCACGCTCGATTATAGGTGAAAATCTGTTCCTGTTCTCTCTGTCGCCTAACTAATGGCGGACGTAAATCTGCAAATTTTCTCAGGAAATTTACGGGGCATCCATCACCCTATCAGAGGGAAAAAGATCCTCTCCTTTCTTAAGGAGAAAGTCGACATAGCTTTATTATAGGAAACTCATCTGGATGATGAGGAATACTTTAAATTGAGGCAGGATTGGGTGGGCCACGTTTTTTGCCTCCGTTTCGTCAAGTAGCAAGGGTGTGGCAATGCTTATTAATAAAAATATCACTTTTAAGGTTGAAACCTGCACCAAGGACAAAGGAGGTAGATATGTGATAATTAGAGGTTCGGTGAATGGAGGTGTTGTTTCAATAATGAATGTTTATGGATCCCCGAATTGCTCCCCCGAGTTCATTATAAAGGATTTTGCAGTTAGCTTCAATTAACTCTTTTGTGGTTGGTGACTTCAATTGCCACTTAAATCCTCTGGTAGATAAGCTCCCGGTTACCACCAACATCCCCACGCTGCAGGCCTGGGCGTTGGCCTTGGCTTGTAATTTGATGACTGTAGGAATTTCAGAATTTTTGTATTCTGGGGATTTGGCGCAGTAAGGGCTAAAAGCCTGAGTTAGTGTGTGTGACTGCTGCAGCCATGTTTCTAAAAGAAATCCTAGTTTGAAAGACAACTGGGTTCTGGAGCCAGAGGTGCAATTAAAGCATCGTACAAAGCGTGGGCTCATGGTAAGTTGTTTGGATGAAGGGGATTCCCTGTGGAGTTAATTAGATATCAGCTTGGTAAGATGATGTCAGTTCTGGGAGGAGCCACGGTATCAGGCGTTTTGCATGCAAGAAGTGTTTTAGTTGAGAATTAGTTCAAGATATGAGCAGAGGTCAAGCATCTCAGTTCAGTCTGGAGCTAGATTCGCAGTTTATTTCCAAGCAGTTCAGAAGGTGAGCTGAAACAAGCTCACGTAGGCAGTAGGTAGCATAGTGGTTAGCATAATTGCTTCACACCTCCAGGGTCCCAGGTTTGATTTCCGGCTGGGTCACTGTCTGTGCGGAGTCTGCACATTCTCCCTGTGGCTGCATGGGTTTCCTCCGGGTGCTCCGGTTTCCTCCCACCATCCAAAGATGTGCGGGTTAGGTGGATTGGCCATGCTAAATTGCTCTTCGTGCCCAAAAAGGTTAAGTGGGGGTTATGCTGATAGTGTAGATGCGTAAGCTGGAGTAGGGTGCTCTTTGTAAGGGCCGGTGCAGACTCGATGGGGTGAATGGCCTCCTTCTGCACTGTAAATTCTATGGTCTATGGTCTCAGCTGAAACAACTTCCCAAGTTTCTTCATGGTTCTGACAGGATTGAGACCTTGTCTTTAAAGTGGTGACACAAGATCTCTCTCAAAGAACATCTGTGTAACGCAGGTATTGCTGAGGGCTAACTGTGTTTAACGGTGGATTGAGAGCTGAGATGTGTTTTTGCTGTTTGAGTGGGAATAAAGGGAGCAGTTAACGGTATTGATTAGCATTGTTTAAGGACTAATTGTCAGCGGTTTCCTGGTGTGGTGCTAAATTTATTTTAATATTGTGTCAGTAATAAAGTTTGTTTTCATACAGCATGGCCCTATTTTTTGTAAAATCACTCCTGGAGTGAGGTATACTTTCCTCACTGTCTTACAAAACACAAATAAAATATTGGGGTTTGTGTCCAGTATCCGAGCCACTGTTGGGGTCTGGTCCGGGATCATAACAGTGAGGAGGTGGGTTATGTGGATGTTTAGAGAACTTTGTACCCGAGAAGCAGAGATTTTACGTTCTTTCCAGCCCCACAGCAATGTCAGAGTAGAATCGACGACTTCTTTGTGCCGAGGATGATCCTCCACCTGGTGTCCACTTGCACCACAGGGAGCATCGTAATCGCAGACCTTCCCCCGTTTGTCTGGAGTTTCTGCTCGAGGGCTCACCCCCAGGTCGAGAATGTGGAGGTTTGGAGCCTCCCCGAGTTCATTTATTATGCACTTTCAGGAAGAGTTTGAGTTCTTCCTTTTGGTTAACTCGACCCCTGGGATTTCCCCCTCCATTTTGTGGGAGACGTGTAAAGCTTATGCTCGGGGGATGATCATTTCTCACACTGCTAATAAAAGGTGCAGGATGCTGGAGAACCAGCGGCTTCTGGAGGTTTGTTTGGCGAAGGTGGAGGAGAATCATCGACGCAGTCACACTGGGGAGAGGCCGTTCACCTGCTCTCAGTGTGGGAAGGGATTCACTCAGTTATCCAGCCTGAAGAAACACCAGCGAGTTCACACTGGGAAGAGGCCATTCACCTGCTCTCGGTGTGGACAGAGATTCACTCAGTTATCTAACCTGAAGTCACATCAGCGAGTTCACACCAGGGAGAGGCCATTCCCCTGCTCCCAGTGTGGGAAGGGGTTCACTGAGTTATCCGGCCTGAAGAAACATCAGCGGGTTCACACTGGGGAGAGGCCGTTCACCTGCTCTCAGTGTGAGAAGGGATTCACTCAGTTATCCAGCCTGAAGAAACACCAGCGAGTTCACACTGGGGAGAAGCCGATCACCCCGCGGTGAGGGAAGGGAACGCTTGATTCATCGCACCTGCTGAGACACCAACAAGTTCACGAGTGATTACAGGGGTTGGATTCTGCTGTTATTGTATCTGCTTCAATTACATCCAGGACTGAATTTTGTTCATTCTGACAGTTGGCCAATGGGGATGGTCGCAGGGTTTCTTTCTGCTGGACTGGCCGGTCTCACGGCTTTGCCTCCGGTGGGCTGACGCTCTTTGAGCCTTGTTGCAAATTCCTTGTTTCAAATTTCACAAGGGTCAGAGTGAAGGGGTGTTTGGAAGTGAGCCGAAAATTAGTTTGCATTTCTGTTTGGATCCTATCAAATTATACCACATTGCCATGACGATGGGCCCTGGTGGTTACATGCTTTTGTTTAATTTATCTGAGTTTTCTTCTGTGAGAAACACCATCAGGGTATGAGGGGCAGGTTGTCTGAGGGGGACTGGGAAACCACATTAAATGGTATGATGGGAGTCAGGCAATAGCTAATATTTAAGGAATTATTATATATCTGCTGGGGGGGGGAGGGGAGGGGAGGTCAGTTAGTTCAGTTGTCTGGATGGCTGGTTCACGATGTGGAGTGACTCCAATAGCAGGGGTTCAACTGTCGTACTGGCTGAGGTTATCCATGAAGGGTCCACCTTCTCAACATTGTCCCTCGCACGAGGCCCTCTCTCCCTCTATTTCACTTTCTCCCTCCCCCTTGCCGGAACTTTGGCGCCTCTCATTTCTCATATATACACCAACTATAGATTCCTTTTGGGAACTGAAATCCAACAGGAAAAGTGATACAACCGTTGCGAACAAGGAAAGTTAAATAGTAGTAAGCCTGAGGATTGGGAACTTGTTTTAGAATTCAGCAAAGGAGGATCAAGAAACTGATAAAGAGAAAATAGAATATGAGAGCAAACTGGTGAGAAACATAAAAACTGACTGGAAAAGCTGCTATAGGAATGTGAAGAGGAAAAGAGAGGATGCAGAGGAGATTTACAAGAATGGTATCAGGGATGAGGGACTTCAGTGAGTTGGAGAGACTGGAGCATCTGAATTTTCTCTTTTTAGATCAAACAGGAATTAGGGTTGGGAATGGGGCCAATGGGCCCATTGAGTCCATGCTGGCTCTCTGTAGATCGAACCATCGCCTTGTTCTATCCCTGTCATTTTATTTCCCTCAGGTCCCCATCCAATTTCCTTTTGGAAACATTCCATCATCTCTGCTTCTACCCCCATCGTAGGGAATGGGCTCCAGATGTTTACCAATTTCTTTAAATGCAAACGGGTTTCAGAGAGCACAGAAGAAGGCCATTCTACCCATCATTCCCATTAATCCCAGTACCCTGATGGTTTATAATTCTTTCCAGAGTGTGTCCAGTTCCATTTTGAAAGCTCTCGTTGAATTTACTTCCTGCACAATTGTCAGGCTGTGAATCTCAAATCACAATAACTCGTTCTGTTTTAAATTAAATAATTTCACAATATCCTATGTTTGGTTTCTCACAAGGTATTTGAAATGGAGTGAAAGGCATGGTTGTTACACAAAACTACGACTCAATCTTTATTAATGATCATTGTGAGTGGGCCGAGTATGATATGTCCAAGTCTGGTGACTATTTCTAAAATGAAATTACATTTCTATAGCACCTTTCATGACCACAGGATCTCCTCACACATTTTACATCCAGTGAAGTGCTTTTGAAGTGTAGTCACTGCTGTCATGTGGGGAACGATTAGGTATGCCTTAGTAATAAACTTCATCCATAAGTAACAAGGTCAAGGAAGCCATGTTAAACTCTAGCATGAGTGGACTTCTAATTAAAAATGAATACTTTGGGTGGGTCACCAAGGGGTGAGGGGAGGCTCTGGGGGTGGCAACTACATGGGCACCACCATGCCAACCCCTGGATCATGTGTTCCCATTCCAGAGCCAACCCTTGTCCCTGCCCATCTGCCCCAACGACCACCGATAACCTCAACGACTGCTGAGGCCTCTGGCTGTGTGGCTGAAGGCTATTGCTGATAGGGAATTGGCAATTGTGAGCCCTTAAAGTGAGCCCTTCACAGATGCCAAGAGGATTCCCGTGGGTGGGCAGGCCTTGTAGCATGTGGGAGTCATTGCCTAGCATTGCAATCAAACCTTGATGCCTGGACATTGCGCCTGAACACTGCAGGAGACAAGAGCATACACGCAGCATCTGCACACCCAGGGGATCGGACAGAGCCTCAGGGACGTCCACGGCCAGAGGGTGGGTGGGTGCCACGTCAGGTGGGGGGGGGGGGGGGTGGGATGCCTGGAGAGATGGGCAAAGGGACCAGGGGTCAGCCTGCATTGCTGAAGAAAGTGACAGAGGCATCATAATGTCATAATGTTGTGCAGAGATATTTATTGTGCTGTACATTATCCCACTCCTGGTGGCGTGGTGCCCCCTCCCCCACACCCACGCCCTGTACCCTCGGTGATCCTCGACGTGCCTGGCCCTCCTAACTCTAGCAACTCCTAACACTATGTCTGGCCGTGACCAACATTGACGAAGCTGCACAGGCGTGACTGACACTCATTCAAGTGTCTATCTGAAACCGCGCACCAGGGAATGAACGCAGGCGGACCATTCTGGTTGAAGC
The DNA here is from genome assembly GCF_047496885.1 of Scyliorhinus torazame. Classification (NCBI taxonomy): domain Eukaryota; kingdom Metazoa; phylum Chordata; class Chondrichthyes; order Carcharhiniformes; family Scyliorhinidae; genus Scyliorhinus; species Scyliorhinus torazame. Next base: position 145,132,817 of record NC_092711.1, read on the forward strand.
CACGCTAACGTCAGTTTCAGCGGGAGCATTGCGGAAGTGGCTGCTGGGAGGTAAGTCAACCTTTAAAAGCACTTGTCTTTGCAGGGGCAGGCCAGTCGATTTCGGCGGGAGTGGAGCTGGCTGGTTAGTCAATTTCAGCAGGAGCTGAGAATTTTTCTTTTTTTTAAATTAGTTTTTTAGGCGGGAACAGGAAGTCGACCCGCGGACGTCTGGGAAGACCCTCACCAATAAATTCTGGTGGAGAGGAAACCCGAGACACTACACGTGTAGTGTCTCCCACCCGCCCTCCTCCTCTAACCTAATAATAAAACCCATTGGTCTGAGGTAAGTACCATATTTTATTATATTATTATTATTTTTTATAAAAATTTAATTTAGTTGTTAGCCAGATCTTGGTAGAAAGTTAGAGGAATGGCAGGGAAGGGAGTGCAATGTTCCTCCTGCAGGATGTTTGAGGTGAGGGATGCAGTTAGTGTCCCTGCTGATTTTACCTGCAGGAAGTGCTGCCATCTCCAGCTCCTCCAAGACCGAGTTAGGGAACTGGAGCTGGAGTTGGAAGAACTTCGGATCATTTGTGAGGCAGAAGGGGTCATAGATAGCAGCTTCAGTGAATTAGTTACACCAAAGATTGGAGATAGGTGGGTAACTGTAAGAGGGACTGGGAAAAAGCAGTCAGTGCAGGGATCCCCTGCGGTCGTTCCCCTGAGAAACAAGTATACCGCTTTGGATACTTGTGGGGGGGGGGGGGGGACTTACCAGGGGTAAGCCATGGGGTACGGGCCTCTGGCACGGAGTCTGTCCCTGTTGCTCAGAAGGGAAGGGGGGAGAGGAGCAGAGCATTAGTAATTGGGGACTCTATAGTCAGGGGCACAGGTAGGAGATTTTGTGGGAGCGTGAGAGACTCACGTTTGGTATGTTGCCTCCCAGGTACAAGGGTACGTGATGTCTCGGATCGTGTTTTCCGGGTCCTTTGGGGGGAGGGGGAGCAGCCCCAAGTCGTGGTCCAAATTGGCACTAACGACATAGGTAGGAAAGGGGACAAGGATGTCAGGCAGGCTTTCAGGGAGCTAGGATGGAAGCTCAGAACTAGAACAAACAGAGTTGTTATCTCTGGGTTGTTGCCCGTGCCACGTGATAGTGAGATGAGGAATAGGGAGAGAGAGCATTTAAACACGTGGCTACAGGGATGGTGCAGGCGGGAGGGATTCAGATTTCTGGATAACTGGGGCTCTTTCTGGGGAAGGTGGGACCTCTACAGACAGGATGGTCTACATCTGAACCTGAGGTGCACAAATATCCTGGGGGGGAGGTTTGTTAGTGCTCTTTGGGGGGGTTTAAACTAATGCAGCAGGGGCATGGGAACCTGGATTGTAGTTTTAGGGTAAGGGAGAATGAGCGTATAGAGGTCAGGAGCACAGATTTGACGTCGCAGGAGGGGGCCAGTGTTCAGGTAGGTGGTTTGAAGTGTGTCTACTTCAATGCCAGGAGTATACGAAACAAGGTAGGGGAACTGGCAGCATGGGTTGGTACCTGGGACTTCGATGTTGTGGCCATTTCGGAGACATGGATAGAGCAGGGACAGGGATGGATGTTGCAGGTTCCGGGGTTTAGGTGTTTTAGTAAGCTCAGAGAAGGAGGCAAAAGAGGGGGAGGTGTGGCGCTGCTAGTCAAGAGCAGTATTACGGTGGCGGAGAGGATGCTAGATGGGGACTCTTCTTCCGAGGTAGTATGGGCTGAAGTTAGAAACAGGAAAGGAGAGGTCACCCTGTTGGGAGTTTTTTATAGGCCTCCTAATAGTTCTAGGGATGTAGAGGAAAGGATGGCGAAGATGATTCTGGATATGAGCGAAAGTAACAGGGTAGTTATTATGGGAGACTTTAACTTTCCAAATATTGACTGGAAAAGATATAGTTCGAGTACAATAGATGGGTCGTTTTTTGTACAGTGTGTGCAGGAGGGTTTCCTGAAACAATATGTTGACAGGCCAACAAAAGGCGAGGCCACGTTGGATTTGGTTTTGGGTAATGAACCAGGCCAGGTGTTGGATTTGGAGGTAGGAGAGCACTTTGGGGACAGTGACCACAATTCGGTGACGTTTACGTTAAGGATGGAAAGGGATAAGTATACACCGCAGGGCAAGAGTTATAGATGGGGGAAGGGCAATTATGATGCCATTAGACGTGACTTGGGGGGGATAAGGTGGAGAAGTAGGCTGCAAGTGTTGGGCACACTGGATAAGTGGGGCTTGTTCAAGGATCAGCTACTGCGTGTTCTTGATAAGTATGTACCGGTCAGACAGGGAGGAAGGCGTCGAGCGAGGGAACCGTGGTTTACCAAGGAAGTGGAATCTCTTGTTAAGAGGAAGAAGGAGGCCTATGTGAAGATGAGGTGTGAAGTTTCAGTTGGGGCGATGGATAGTTACAAGGTAGCGAGGAAGGATCTAAAGAGAGAGCTAAGACGAGCAAGGAGGGGACATGAGAAGTATTTGGCAGGAAGGATCAAGGAAAACCCAAAAGCTTTCTATAGGTATGTCAGGAATAAGCGAATGACTGGGGTAAGAGTAGGACCAGTCAAGGACAGGGATGGGAAATTGTGTGTGGAGTCTGAAGAGATAGGCGAGATACTAAATGAATATTTTTCGTCAGTATTCACTCAGGAAAAAGATAATGTTGTGGAGGAGAATGCTGAGCCCCAGGCTAATAGAATAGATGGCATTGAGGTACGTAGGGAAGAGGTGTTGGCAATTCTGGACAGGCTGAAAATAGATAAGTCCCCGGGGCCTGATGGGATTTATCCTAGGATTCTCTGGGAGGCCAGGGAAGAGATTGCTGGACCTTTGGCTTTGATTTTTATGTCATCATTGGCTACAGGAGTAGTGCCAGAGGACTGGAGGACAGCAAATGTGGTCCCTTTGTTCAAAAAGGGGAGCAGAGACAACCCCGGCAACTATAGACCGGTGAGCCTCACGTCTGTAGTGGGTAAAGTCTTGGAGGGGATTATAAGAGACAAGATTTATATTCATCTAGATAGGAATAATATGATCAGGGATAGTCAGCATGGCTTTGTGAAGGGTAGGTCATGCCTCACAAACCTTATTGAGTTCTTTGAGAAGGTGACTGAACAGGTAGACGAGGGTAGAGCAGTTGATGTGGTGTATATGGATTTCAGCAAAGCGTTTTATAAGGTTCCCCACGGTAGGCTATTGCAGAAAATACGGAGGCTGGGGATTGAGGGTGATTTAGAGATGTGGATCAGAAATTGGCTAGCTGAAAGAAGACAGAGGGTGGTGGTTGATGGGCAATGTTCAGAATGGAGTACAGTCACAAGTGGAGTACCACAAGGATCTGTTCTGGGGCCGTTGCTGTTTGTCATTTTTATCAATGACCTAGAGGAAGGCGCAGAAGGGTGGGTGAGTAAATTTGCAGGCGATACTAAAGTCGGTGGTGTTGTCGATAGTGTGGAAGGAAGTAGCAGGTTACAGAGGGATATAGATAAGCTGCAGAGCTGGGCTGAGAGGTGGCAAATGGAGTTTAATGTCGAGAAGTGTGAGGTGATTCACTTTGGAAGGAATAACAGGAATGCAGAATATTTGGCGAATGGTAAAGTTCTTGAAAGTGTGGATGAGCCGAGGGATCTAGGTGTCCATGTACATAGATCCCTGAAAGTTGCCACCCAGGTTGATAGGGTTGTGAAGAAGACCTATGGAGTGTTGGCCTTTATTGGTAGAGGGATTGAGTTCCGGAGTCGGGAGGTCATGTTGCAGCTGTACAGAACTCTGGTACGGCCGCATTTGGAGTATTGCGTACAGTTCTGGTCACCGCATTATAGGAAGGACGTGGAGGCTTTGGAGCGGGTGCAGAGGAGATTTACCAGGATGTTGCCTGGTATGGAGGGAAAATCTTATGAGGAAAGGCTGATGGACTTGAGGTTGTTTTCGTTGGAGAGAAGGTTAAGAGGAGACTTAATAGAGGCATACAAAATGATCAGGGGGTTGGATAGGGTGGACAGTGAGAGCCTTCTCCCGCGGATGGATATGGCTGGCACGAGGGGACATAACTTTAAACTGAGGGGTAATAGATATAGGACAGAGGTCAGAGGTAGGTTCTTTACGCAAAGAGTAGTGAGGCCGTGGAATGCCCCACCTGCTACAGTAGTGAACTCGCCAACATTGAGGGCATTTAAAAGTTTATTGGATAAACATATGGATGATAATGGCATAGTGTAGGTTAGATGGCTTTTGTTTCGGTGCAACATCGTAGGCCGAAGGGCCTGTACTGCGCTGTATTGTTCTATGTTCTATGTAACGTGACTGACGGATTCGAAGCCGCGGAGATGGGCCAACGCTCACTGAGCGTCTGGTTTAAGCTGCACAGGTTGTTGAAGCCATGCAAGTGGGCCAATGCTCACTCGAGTGTCTAGTTGAAGCCGCATAGTTCACTGCATTTTCTTTCCCTTTGTCTATTTGTTAGATTTCTTTCTCCATCGCATCAGAAAATAAATAAATAAATATTGCCGAATACAAAAAGAAAGAGAATGTCCCGGGTTCTGATTGAGGAGCCGTGAGCTCCATCACAGGGTTCACAGCGGAACATCAAGCTCAGTTAATGCAGAAAGATGGTTGGGACCCACACCTTACGGCTGGGGGACAGGAAAGCTGGCGGATGGGTCAGAAGAAGGATAGAGAACAAAAGGGGTAATAATTCTGAGCAGCCTATATTTAGTGAATAATTAGACAAAGGAATGAGACAATCCAGTCCAGCCGGTGGCTGCAGTTTGCAGCAACACAGTTGGGCAGATAGGGTGGGGCCGCCCCAGTGGATAAAACACAATCACCAATCGCCCTTGGGCCGAGGATACTGAGCCTCATCTCCCTGTGGCCAGAACCAATAGATATTGGGAATTGAAGGAAAAGGAGAGACATTTAGTAAACCCACAGGGTAAGACTAATCCTGAAGGAACACAAATTTGCTGAGGAATAGCAATGGTGTCACTTTACCTGCCTGAAGACACAGGAAACTGAACGATAAAATGAAACAATTCAGCTGGACAGCTGGAAATGAAATACAGGCTTGTGTCTCAAAGGAAAACTCCGTCTGTGAAAAAGCATTTTTGCAAACTTTAAACCAAGGCCTTTCAGAGCAAGTTGATAAGGACAAGTACAGCTCCTCCTGCGATTACCAAGGGGGAGGCTGCCCTAAACATTACAGTCATATATTCTCCCCTCCCTTGTCCTGGCGAGTTAGCAACAGTTATAGTTAAAAATGTAACATTTGAATTTACTGTTCCATTTGAGATGCTAATAAGAGGTTTTTTATTGTGTTTAGTTCTAAAAAAATGTTTACAATTGGTTTGGATAGGAAACTAAACTTCATCTAATGTGAAACTCTGATTTAAATAAAATTCCAACCTCTTGGATTTAAGAGATAGGTTTGAAAGTAAGTAACCCATGTTTAGGTCAGTCTGTTCCAAAACAAAGATAAGACGAGTTTGGCAGCAATCCAATTTTAACTCCCCAGTACATTTGGGTGATAAAAAATGTTGAGAGTGAGTTTTTAAAAATATATTTTTTAATTCTCTTTTCTCACATTTTCTCCCAAATTTACACCCAACAATAATCAATAACAAATATGTCAATCCCCATATCAATAACAACGATCCCATCCTCCCACCAAACCCCAAACATTAGCTTGCATGTTCACATAAACAAATAAAAAGGAATCAGGAATCACCCATAGTCGCCATTAACACACACAGCCCCCCCCCCCCCCCCCCCCAACCCTCCCACCCACCCACCCGCTCCAACTAATGTTCGATGTTATCCAGTTCTTGAAAGTGCATAATGAATAATGCTCATGAATTGTAGAACCCCTCCATCCTTCCCCTCAGTTCAAACTTAATCTTCTCAAGAGTCAAGAATTCCAACAGGTGCCCCCGCCACGCCAGGGCACAGGGTGGAGAGGCTGCTCTTCAACCCATCAGGATCCGTCTTCGGGCGATCAACGAGGCAAAGGCTACAACATCTGTGTCCGCACCCGTTTCCAACCCTGGCTGGTCGGACACCCGAATATGGTTGGAGTTCTGTAAACATCTTCCATGACAAAAAGTGGGGGGGGAAGTGTTGGAGGGCATTTTGTGATACTGGACTATGATATAAATTATAGGTGGCCCTGCAACTACATCTGTGCTCCCGTATTACTTTTGAATAGTTCTGATGAAACAAAAGGTACTCATTGGCTTCGATGCCTGTTTAGAAGAGGCAATTTGTAGAAATAGATAGTGTATACACAAAAAAGACACAAAATGGCTGTTAGCTATTTTGTGATATAAAATGGCTGAACAAGCCACATTCCCTGTAAACTGTCTCATGAGACCCAAGCGTGGGTATGTATAGAGAGTGTCCCAACAGCCACTGATAACAGCTTCACAGAACAAGACTTGCAATGTATCCTTGATAAGCTCAAGGTCTAAGGCTGTAGACAGGGCACATTAGTTAGTTTTGAATGACTTCTGTATGAAGTTAGGGACGGGTAAGACAACACCCACTTTAACCATATATGTGATAATTGGGTATGCCAGGAAAATTGATTGACTGCATGTAAAAAGTGTGACGTGAATACAGTTGATTGATTGTATGTAAATGAGAAAACAACTAATTCCGCCCCTTGAATCTGTATATTATCCCATGTGAGCTTTAGCTCAAGTGAGAGAAGGTGCTGTCACAGGCTGTGGAGCCTGAGACCTTCCCTACCAGAATTCGGACATCATAAACTGCTTTTTTTACTTATACACAGGTCATCGTGTGAATATTTTCACCCCTAACATTGTCATTCTTTTATTTAATGATGTGATATTCCCAATGAGAGAGTGACCTCGAGGAATTGAGCTGAGTTCTAACTGTACCATCAAGCAACATTGCATAATATTATGTATTAAAACCCCATTCCTGTTTGTTTCAGTCTGGTCAATGAACTTAAACTATGTGACGATGGATCAATATAGGAAATGATAGAGGCAATGATTCAATAACAGTCCTGCTGATATTGTCTCTTTAAACATTTCAAGTTCTTTTTTTAATAAATTTAGAGTTTCCAATTATTTTTTCCACCTTCCCAGCGCGCTGGCTTCATCCGTCACAGCTGGAGGTCTGAGTCAGCCCGCCATCGGCGGCGAGACTTTCCCCCCCTCACCGCTCCCGCTGTCCGATCTCCCGCGTCTCGCGTTCAGGGAGCAAGCAGCCAGCTTCCGTCCTCCTCCACCTCCCTCGGCACCACCAGCAGCAGCTCACAGGGATCCTGGGTGATTTGGTCCTGCAGGAACTTCCTCAGTTCCTCCTCATTCCCGATTGGAACCGGGGCCTTTAGCTTGGAGTCCAGGTTGTAGTAGGCCCCGTTGATTTGCCAGACTGCCACCCAGTGCTTGCGCTGGATGGGGAGCGAGACAAAGCCCAGCGTCATGTTGGAGGGAATGTTGAAGATGAAGCCATGGACCCGGCTCAGCACCAAGCTGCTGAGCGACTTGCGTTTATCCCACCAAATCGCAACGAGACCTTGAGTTAGCAAGGCGGCCATGAGGACGTTGACATCATAGTTCCCGGTTCCTAACAAACTGCGACGTGGATTCACCAGAGAGTCGGGAGCCAGCTGGCCGCTCAGCCCATCCAGCTGCTGCTGGGTGAAGAGCGGCTGCTGCAGGAGGTTGTGGAGGGCGCAGAGCTCCAGGCGCTGCCGCTCGTGGTACAGCGGAGGGGGGGGCTCCGACATCCCCACACCCGGGGGAGCTCCGACATCCCCACACCCGGGGGGGGGGGGGGGCTCCGACATCCCCACACCCGGGGGGGGCTCCGACATCCCCACACCCGGGGGGGGGCTCCGACATCCCCACACCCGGGGGGGGCTCCGACATCCCCACACACGGGGGGGGCTCTGACATCCCCACACCCGGGGGGGGGGGCTCCGACATCCCCACACGTGGGGGGGCTCCGACATCCCCACACCCGGGGGGGGCTCCGACATCCCCACACCCGGGGGGGGCTCCGACATCCCCACACCCGGGGAGAGAGGGCAGGCTGCTGGGTGAGTCACCACCAACCCCGAGGATGCGCCATTCCCGCCCAGGCCCGGACAGAGAGCCCTTTTTGCATCTTTTAACGACTTATTGTTTTTCTTTCTTCAATCTAAAAACAAAAAATTTCTTCCAAAAAAAGTTTTTTAAAATATTCCTCAAAACGTCCCCCGGGGCCGGACTTCCGACTTCTTAAAAAAAACACACTCTAGGCGGGAGCCACCCGGTGTGGAACATCTCCACTACATTGCGCCCTGGCTTCGGGCCTGCCGCCTCATCCTCAGTTTGGCTCCGCCCCCGTTGCTCCAAATGCGTGTGTCCCGGGCCCGACACCTCAGCTCCGGCCGCCAGACACTCGCGTGGATTTCCTCGCCGGTTATAAAACCGGCCCAGCTGGACGCCCGGGACAGCCCCAAAGGCCGCCGAAAATCGGGGGGGGGGGGGGGGGGGAGCAAAAAAAAACGGAAACCCCCGAAAGCGGCGTAGACAGTGGCCACCGGCGGGAGCTCCTCTAGGACAGAGACTTGGACTCTTTCCACAGTCAGTCCCCTGGAACACTCTCACTCGGGTGTGTCTGGATCGGTGCTTTTCCAGTCACACTGATGTTTAAAATCTTTTGATGCCGACAGATCGGGCAAACGTTTCTCCTTCTAGATTCAAGGGCCGATGATACTCAGATCCCAAGGAGTGACTCTGTAAGACCGAGACGTGACAATTGAGATTTCTGTCTGTAATTCCTCCTCTTGTAATATCTGTAAAAGGAGTTTACAAAAGTCAACACTCAGTACAGGATAGAAATTCAGATCAGAGAATTCTAGTTTCTATGGAATATTCCTTCCTCTCATTCCCCAATACCTCGTCTCCAATACCTATTCCCCATACCTAGTCTCCAGGGAGCGGACTCGGAGGGACGGAGTGTCGGAGCGGTGAGGCCAAAAACCTTATCTCGGGGATTCACAGCCGAGTCTCCAGGGAGCGGACACGGAGGGGCAGGGTATCGGAGCAGTGACTGTAGGAAGGATGAGCTGGCTAACCACTGCACCCTGGTACAGGAGGCCATCCAAGTGGGGGGAGGAAGTGGTAGTTGTCGGTGATTCTATAATTAAGGGAAGTGATAACGTCCTTTGGAAGCAGGACCGAGAGTCCCACATGGTATGTTGCCTGCCCGGTGCCAGGGTGAGGGGCATCTCTAACCGGCTTGAAAGGATATTGGAGAGGGAGGGGGAGGATCCAGTTGCTGTGGTCCACATTGGGACAAACAACATCGGCAAGACTCGGAAATAGGACCTGTTTGGGAATATCAGGAACGAGGAACAAAATTAAAGAACAGGTCCTCAAAGGATGTAATCTCTGGATTATTACACGAGTCACGTGCAAATTTGGCACAGGGATGAGAAAATTACGGAAGTAAACACGTAGCTAAAGGAGTGGTGCGGGAAAGAGGGGTTCCAGGGGCACTGCCACCAGTATTGGGACAGGAGGGATCTGTACCGTTGGGACAGTCCCCACCTGAACCGATCTAGGACCAGTGTCCTCGTGGAAAGGATAAATAGGGAGGTCAGAAGGACTTTAAACTAATAAATGGAGGGGGAGGGGAAGGCCTCAGGGGAACTCAATACAGTTCCAAAAACAAGTAGCAGGACGGTCTGGACTGGGTACCAAATATACCGGTTATAAAGTTTACAGGAGGGACGGAGAATATGGCAGAGTGGGTGGAGTAGCCTTACTGATTGGAAATACTATCACCTCAATGGTGAGGATTGGAGTTGTTAATTGTCACGTGTATCGAGATACAGTGAAAAGTATTGTTCTGTGTACAGTTCAGATAGATCATTCCGTACATGAGAACAATACATAGGGTAAACATCAATACACAAGGCGCCAATACTACCCCTTCCCCAGTCCCCCTGTCGTCAGCACCTCCTCCAGCAATGTGGAAGCTGGATCTACTGGGAAGCTCTGTATCTCCTTTCTGGCAAAGTCTCGAACCTGCATGTATCTAAATATTTCCCCTTGCTCCAGCCCATACTTCGCTCCCAGCTCCTTCAACCCTGCAAAACGACCCCCAAGAAATAAATCTTTTAGTGTCCAAATTCCTTTCCAATCCCATCTCCGAAAATTTCCAATCCCACTTCGCTGGCTCAAATCTATGGTTATCCTCTCCTTTCTTAAGGAGAAAGTCGACATAGCTTTATTACAGGAAACTCATCTGGATGATGAGGAACACTTTAAATTGAGGCGGGATTGGGAGGGGCAGGTTTTTTTTCATCTCCTTTTCATCCAGTAGCAGGGATGTGGCAATCCTTATAAATAAAAATATCCCTTTTAAGGTTGAAACCTGCACCAAGGACAAAGGAGGTAGATATGCGATCATTAGAGGTTCGGTGCATGGCGATATTGTTTCAATAATGAATGTTTATGGATCCCCGAATTACTCCCCGGAGTTCATTACTAAGGCCTTTGTGGATTTTGCAGAGTTAGCTTCAACTAACTCTTTTATGGTTGGTGACTTCAACTGTCCCTTAAATCCGCTGGTAGATAAGCTCCCGGTTACCAAGACCCCCCCCCCCCCGCCCCCCCCACCCACCCTGCCACAAGCCAGGGCATTGGCCTTTACTTGTGAGGAGGTGGGTTATGTGGATGTTTGGAGAACTTTGCACCTGAGGGGAGGAGATTTTACCTTCTTTCCAGCCCTAATCAATGTCATACTAGAATCAACAACATTTTTATGTCAAGGACGATCCTACACCTGGTGTCCTCTTGCACCGTCGTGACCATCGATTGTGGACCATCCCCCTGTTACTCTGGAATTCTACTCGAGGGTTCACCCCCAGGTCGAGAATGTGGAAGGTTTGCTGCCTCTCTGATAAGAGATACTTCATTTACTAAGCATTGTAAGAATGAGTTTGAGTTCTTCCTTTGGGTTAACCCGACCCCTGGTATTCCCCCCTCCATTTTATGGAAGACATGTAAAGTTTATGCTCGGATGCTGAAGAACCAGCAATGTCTGGGGGTTTGTTTCACGAAGGCCGAGCAGAATTACAAGGAGATCTCGAATAAGCTATTGCTGAAGGAGGTTAATGATTGATGCAGCAGGTCGAGAAAGGTTTGCGAGGCAGACGTTGTACGAGTTTGGGAATAAACCGAGCAAATACATGACCTGTTTGACAAAGAAAAAGGCCGACATTGGAACAATTCCCTCTGTGCGGCTTGGGGGGGGGGGGGGGGGGGGGGGGGGGAGGTTGTGAGGACAGAGGAGATAAACAGGGATCTGGGGAATTCTATGCAGGATTATAAAGTCTCTGAAGTCTGGTGAAGTGTTGCTGGATATGGAGCATTTATTCACTTCCCTGAAGCATATGGAGGCCTCAGAAAGCCAGTGTGAGCCTCGTAATGCTCCCCTTTCTAGGAAAGAGGTCTCAAAGGCCATGAAGGAGCTCAGTTGGGTAAAGCACCAGGAGCGGATGGCTGTGGGTGTGAGTTTTATCGGGGGCTTGAGGATTTGTTGTTGGACCCATTGATGGGTATGTATTGTCACTCTTTTGACTCAGTCGATGCTGTCATCGACTCTTTGGGAGGCTACTATCTTTGATTCTGAAGTATCCAGAGGAGTGTGCCTCTTGTTGGCCAATATCTGTTTTGAATCTTGACTTCAAATTACGATCTAAAGTTTTGGCGAGAAGGCATCCTTCCAACAATTGTGCGGGGGTGGGGGGAGCCTGGGTTTTCCAGTAACAATGTTGGATGGTTGCTGAATGTGATTCAGGCTTTTCAGAAATACACAGTGGGTGGGCTGGTGATCTCCTTCGATGCAGAGAAAGCTTTCGATCAAGTCGAATTATCTAGTGCATCCGATTCGAGGCTTCGGAATGGGTGAGGATTATATCGAGTGGATTCAATTGTTAGATTAAAGGTAAAGTCGCCAAGGTCCCAGATGACCATAGGCTGCTTTCCCCATTGAGAGGTATATCTGACTGGTGGTGATTTAACCTGAGGATCAACACAACTCAGGCACGATACAAGGTTGAGAAGCTGGTGCCTTCATGAATAACCTCAGCCGGGAATTGAAGCCTCCCTCTGCATCATGAACCAGCTGTCCAAACAACTTGAGCTAAACCGGCCCCTGTTATATTACAGGCTGGTCAGGGGCAGGACTCATGGATGGTTTATAGTTGTCGTGTCTTTAAGAGACAGACTGACCTGGGCCAAGCTTTCCAGAGTCTACACCCTCCCTGGATTCACTTCCTTTCCCTTCAGTTGCTGCAAGTGACCAATTGAAGGTCAGAATGAGAAAATAAATGGAAAGGGGGTCAAAAGAAAGTGTTTTACTCACAGATGTTGGAGACAGTGTTGTGTTGGGTGTTCCGCTACACAGACGAACCAACACGGTTGCAGATGGTACAACTTTGTTTTATTACTATCAATAACAACATCTGTAAACTTATGACTGTGGTTCGTTCTTTACCCTTTAACCTGTGGACCCAACCCTAACACTATCTTAAAGAGGCACTCAGCACATGGTGTATGTCTGAGTGGCTTGCTGTGAGCTCTGTGCCCTGAGCTGTCTCCTGCTGGAATGAGCGGGAACTGTGGTGTTCCCCGTTTTATAGTGCGTACTCTTGCTTGTGATTGGCTGTGATGTTGCGTGTGTGTTGATTGGTCCGTTGATCTGTCCACCAGTGTGTATGTGTGTTTGCACCATGATGTTTATCTGAATATCATGACATCCCACCTTTTTTACAAGAATATGTGCCTATGTGGTAATAAATATAGATGTGTACTGAGTGCAGCTGAATGTGTGAGTGCAATATCTACAACATGTACATGAGGCTAAACTATATACATAGGAAGGTGTCAGGTGCAACATAGCAACGAGGTTGTACCATAAACAAAACAAGCGTAATCATCAAACATCAAAAACGAACACCTGTAACGACAAAAAGAGAAACATATTAACATTGTGGCATAATACGTTAGTGAGTTCAATGTTCAAACAGGCTCATAAGTCCAGCCTCGTAGGTGGGCGACGAATTCGGGTTGACCGCCTCAAGGGTGGGTCAGGATCCACCGGCTGAGGAATGGGCCTCGCCACAGGTGACAGAGGAATGGGCATGGTGGCAGGAAGCTCCACGAAGTCGACATCAGGAACAACAGGAGGGCGTGGCACCGGTGTATGATCACGTAGCGAACACGGAAGCAGGCGAATGGAGCCATCAGGCATGTGAACCAGGAACGAGCGGGGAGCCACGCGGTGGAGAACTTCGGCACTTGCTGACCAGTCACCCTCTGGTAGGTGGATGCGGACGTTGTCTCCAGGCGCCAAGGCAGGAAGATCAGTTGCCCGAGTGTCATGTGCCACCTTCTGCTGAGCACGCTGCTGTCACATCCTTTGCAGTACTGGAGCATGGTCGGGTGTAGGAACAAGAATGGATGGCACAGTGGTCCTGAGGGCGCGACCCATCAACAGGTCTCTCTCTCTTAAAGACATTGACATCCTTTGGTTTATTTCCCAATGTTCACAATTAAACTGCTGGTTTCCCCAAACGAGGGCTGATATTTAAGAGGACAGTAAATTAATATATGATGTCAAGTGTTGTTATATGGCATAAATTAGGTATATTGTTTATGACTCTGTAATAAAGTATGTTTATTATTATTTCCAGTGTAATATATACTGTGGCTGTGTTATATAGTTCCAGTCATGATGACACAGAACGAGTGCATTCAGCAACTGGAGTCCATGCTGACTCTGTAGACAATCCAGTCAGTTCCATTTCCCCTTGATATCCCCAATCCACTGCAAGTTTATTTACTTAAAATACCAATTTCATATTAAAGTCGTAAATCCACTCCACTGCCATCACCCTTGTATAAAACAAATTCCAGGTCACGGCCACTCAATATCTAAATAAACTCTTCCTTAGATTCTTCTGTTAACTCTAATCAGTAAATATGCTTATATGTATATGTTGAAGTGAGTTCCCAGTTGTTAGAGGTGAAAATATTCACACGCAGGCCTTTATGAATGAGTAAAGAAGCAGTTTATTATATCAGAGCTCTGGGAGAAAGATCTGAAAGCTCCCCAGCTTGGCAGCACTCTTTCTCACTTGAGCTAAGGTTCGCATTGGGTTAATATACAGATTCAAGGGGTGGAATTAGTTGCAATCTCATTAACATATCAATCAACTCTATTCACGTCACAATTCATTACATGCAGTCAATCAATTTTCTTGGCATCCCAGTTATCACATATATGGTTAAAGTGGGTGTTGTCTTACCCGCCCCTAACTTCATGCAAAAGTCACTCAAGACTCAACATAAAGATATCTGTCTGCAGCTGGAGACCTTGAGCTATTGTGTGAAGTTGTTATCAGTGGCTGTTAACATACTCCCTAGAAATACCCATGTCTAGTTCCCATGAGGTAGCCTACACAGCTTGCAACCCATTGTTCAGGAATGTGGCTAGTTCAGACATTTTGTGTCTTTAGTATTGCTATCTTAGCTAACAGCCATTTTGTGTCCCTTCTGATATTAGTAAACATTGTGTATACACTGGGCGCGATTCTCCGCTCCCGCGCCGGTTGGGAGAACCGCCTGGGTCGCCACATTTCCCGCGACGCCGGTCTGACGCCCTCCCGCGATTCTCCCAAGCGGCGAGAATGGCCCCGTCGAGTTCCACGCGGCGCAGACCGGAGAATCGCCCGTGACACCCAAAATGGTGACTCTCCAGCACCCCTGCTATTCTCAGGCCCGGAAGGGCCGAGCGGCATGCCCAAAATGGCGGGTTACCCCCGGCGCCGTCCACACCTGGGGCGAAATTCTCCCGAAGCGGGGCGATGTCCGCCGACTGGCGCCCAAAACGGCGCCAATCAGACGGGCATCGCGCCGCCCCAAAGGTGCGGAATGCTTTGCATCTTTGGGGGCCGAGCCCCAACATTGAGGGGCTAGGCTGACACCGGAAGAATTTCCGCCCTGCCAGCTGGCGGAAATGGGCATTGTTGCCCCGCCAGCTGGCGCGGAAATGACATCTCGGGGCGGCGCATGCGCGGGAGCATCAGCGGCCGCTGACAGTTTCCCACGCATGCGCAGTGGAGGGAGTCTCTTCCACCTCCGCCATGGTGGTGACCGTGGCTGAGGCAGAAGGGAAAGAGTGCCCCCACGGCACAGGCCCGCCCGCGTATCGGTGGGCCCCGATCGCAGGCCAGGCCACCGTGGGGGCACCCCCCGGGGCCAGATCGCCCCGCACCCTCCCCAGGACCCCGGAGCCCGCCCACGCCGCCTTGTCCCGCCGTTCAAAAGGTGGTTTAATCCACACCGGCGTGACAGGCAATTTATTGGCGGGACTTCGGCCCATCCGGGCCGGAGAATCCAGCGGGGGGGCCCGCCAAGCGGCGCGGCCCGATTCCCGCCCCCGCCGAATATCCGGTACCGGAGACTTCGGCAACCGGCGGGGGCGGGATTCACGGCAGCACCCGGCGATTCTCCAACCCGGCGATGGGTCAGAGAATGACGCCCCTGGTCGCTGCCGGCGGGAACAGCGCGGGAACGTTGGGGGGGGGGGCGGCCTGCGGGGGGGCGAGGGGTATCCTGCACCCGGGGGGGGCGCGGGCCTCAAATGGGGTCTGGCCCGCGATCGTCGGGCCGGACTCTCTGTAGGAGGACCTCCTTTCTTCCGCAGCCCCGCAAGATCCGTCTGACATCTTCTTGCAGGGCGGACTCAGCGAGGACGGCACCACGCATGCGCGGGTGACGCCAGTTATGCGGCACCGGCTGCGTCATGTATGCGGCGCCGCCTTTACGCGGCGCCAAGGCCTGGCGCGTGTAAATGACGCGGCTCCGCTCCTAGCCCATTATCGGGCCCTGGATCGGGAACCTCGACGGCATTCACGACGCCGCAAACACTCTGCCTCCATTTCGGAGAATCGCGCCCAAGGTCTATTCCTACAAATTGCCTCTTCTGAACAGGCATCTAAGCCAATGAGTACCTTTTGTCTCAGCAGAACTATTCAAAAGTAATATCGGAGCAAAAATGTAGTTACAGAGCCAACTATAATTTATATCATAGTCCAGTATCAGAAAATGTCCCCCAACAATTCCTCCTTTTGGTCCTGGAAGAAGTTTACTGAATCCCAGATGATCACAATGATTCGATGAGGGCAGCAGGATGTGTTTTAATTCTGCCTTTGGGGCATGTAACCTCCCTGATGTTCCATACGTACACCGTGCCTGTGATTCAAAGATCACCCCTCAAATGAACCCATGTATGTCACGTTTAATGCCTTGATATCAATCATGCCTGCCTCCCTGACTAACTCTGCTGTCTGTAATTAAATGATGTTATTCATACTAGTTTGCAAGTTAGCTCATCTTACACTCCCACACTCTCTGCCACCAACTTTCACTCTGAAGTAGTTCCTCGTGTATTTTTTTTTCAAAGCATGGATTTTTTTCATTAACTGGTAGTAAAGCTTAACTGATTGGCTGATCTTGAGTCTTCGTTCCCTCAGAGTTTCTGCAAGGTGTGGGACCATCTCTGGCTCTTTATAATCCTAACTCAAATAATCCTTGCTAGGCCGTAGCTAGGTGGACCTAAGGAGAACAAAAGTTATAGCGATAGGTTATGGTGGTGGAGACGCAGTATTTTCCTTTTCCTCCGTAAACTTAAAATGCATGGGGACAGGTGTAATCTCTAAGGCACAACCATGAGTTCTGATTAACCCACATTCGTCCAACTCTCCCTGTCCTACCGGGTCGGGGCACACTTTAATGTCCGCTTTCTGTTTACACCCCGTGAGGGAGATCCCATATATTATTCCTGCGTATAGCAGAGGTCTCGGTGAATAGTACCTGAGGGAGGTGTTAGCCCGTACGATTCCAGTGTTCTCCAGTTGGTTGAGAGGGAATGGCCCTGAGTCCGGTGTGATGATAGGGATCATCAGGACCATCTCTAGCCCCGTTATCTCGTCCATTTTGCAGTCGAGGATCGCTGAGTATACTCTGGTTACTCTCTTCAGAGTAGAGTTTTCCAGCGTCCCTTGTCATTTGGCTAGCTTAGCCAGTTGAGGGCTGTCTATTCAAGCTGCCCCTGTCAGAGCCTTCCAGCTGTCTCTGTTTCTCGGTCGATGAGTTTATTAATTATTGTTGATTGTCTTAGTGTGTGTCCCAAACACTGTTGTCCTATTCAATTGTATATCCAGGCCATCTTCTCTCAAGCTGGGTAGACCTTTCTCTGGTTTCTCTAATATTCCTTTCCTTATTCCTTTAACTTGTTCCACCTTTGCATTTATCCCTTGTATGTCTAGTGACTTTACCATAGAAGTTTCTGTGTTAAGTCAAGTCACTGCATCATTGATTATGCCTCTTCTTACCCTGTGTAGGTTGTCATGCCCTCAAAATCTAGTGGCACCCGTATCATTGGCAGCCTGCTTCAAAACAACCTTACTTAAAACACAATGCATATTTATTTCATATTATAAACAATACCTGAACCTGCGAGAAGTACAGTGACAATTTGTATACGCATCGGCTGTCTTTCCCCGAATGTACCTGCAGCCACGCATTAAAATAAGTTCTACCATTGTTCCAGTCTCTGGCTGCTGGGATCAATGTTCCTTCAATAAAATTATAGAAAGCACCATAGTTCATATAGCTACGTTCATCCTGTCTCCGTTGTGAAATCAATGATTTCCTGCGCTCTTATCTGCTCGTAGTTGTTCTGAGATCTCAAGAGTCATCACGAGTCCCCACAACCTCCGCTGTCGTTCCAGCCTTTTTTGGATGTTTAATCTGAAAATTTAAAGGAAAAGTGTCCTGGTCGTCACCAGGTGTTAGGTGTTGTCCGTATTAAGCTTGTTCCTGTATGGGCCGAACACGTCTGTTATCCAGGGGTTAGTAGTTCTCATATTTTACTATCTTTTCATATCTATTTTCCTCGTGGTTGCGCGCCTGTTTCTGTTGGGCTTGAACCCGACCCTGACATGCTCGTGTCTGTTTAGTTAGCCAGTTTGCTATAACCCAACTATCTCAAATTCCTGAAGCTACTGCAAATCGTGTTCCACTTGCAGTTACTTGTAAAGTAAAACACAAAAGATCCATTCTGCTTGGGACAGAGTGGGTTAGCTAATCTGAATATATCTGACAATTCAAAACTTAAAATTTGTAAGTTCCAATTAAAAATACATCTTCAGCTGTTTTTTTAAATTGCTTTATCAGAGTTACAAAGCCAGAGCTCAGAGTGTGGACAGGGGCAAACCCTGAATCCAGCTCCTCGCCTGCTCCAAAAACCAATTCAAATTGAATCCAATTCATGGTCCCCGCAAGAGTGACATACCAAATCCAGGCATTAAAAAGCACGGGTCAATTCTCTGCTGGTTTGAAAAGGGGTGGAGTAAGAGTTCTCTGCCAGACGTCATTTTGTCACCACCCTTCTTTTGTTTAAACAAGAAACATGAACATGGACATATTTTGTTTACCCATCTGTCCTTTACACTTAATTCTGCAATCTCAGAATTAATACATCTGCGTTGTGTCAGGGAAGTTATAACGCTGGACTAATCCAACACCGGATTGGTCAAATGTATTTCAACTATCCTAACTTCCAATGAACACCATAAAACTAATATTTTCTTATTCTTATACACGTGATTTTATATCCTGATTAAAATTCTTTGTGTATCAAAATTACCCTTAAAATGTCAATGCTAACTTTTGAAAAGAAAAATTTGTTAATTACACTCAAACTATGATCTTTAAATCACAATGTCAGATGACTCACAAATACCACCACACTCACAAAGGAAACCTAGCACTTCAGTGCTTTAACCAAAATTAGTTCGGTAAAAATCCTTATGGTTCCTATTCTAAAGTTCCAAATTATAAACTCAAGGTTACTTCTCAGAAGATAAATCTTAGCAGAGATATATGAACATTCATAAACCAAACACACACATTATCACAGCTCGCAAATATCAGTTAACTGTTAGCCCTTTCTCATGGCTACAGATTCTTGAAGAGACAGCAATTTCACAATCACTTAATTCAAATACTGAACAAGATCCTCCATTCTCCTTCATCATAAAACTTTATCTATGTTATTCCATTTAAGTCAATTTCCACTAATTGATTTTATAGGCATTCGCTATTCTTAGAGACATATATGTTTTTACAGATCAACACCTTGCTGTTAAATTTTGGACGGAACCTAAGGGGGCGGAGAACTTGGAACGATGCCATTTGCGTCTTTTACGTGATCTAAAACTTTATTTATTCTGTCCTTTCATTTCACTCAAATTTCTTTCTTGTTCTGTAAACTGATTTCAATTTTCAATGTTCGCTATTTAACCAGTGTTTGAAAGAAATCTTACAAGTTTTTTAAAAACTCAAATGAATTGAATTACTGCTGAATTTATCTGGACGGCTTGAATGGCTTAATCTCAAACGGAAATCCCATCTTGCAAATTTGAAACGATCTGAAGTTCTTCTCGACAAGAGCCCATTTGTTAAGTTTCTAACCATAATCTTGTATTTACATTACTCCCCTTTTTTTGTTTTGGGAGGTGATTTGTCATTCTCAGATATTTCTGAACAAAAAGCTTATTCAGCTTTTCAGCCCCCTTTTTTTTTTTTACTATGCCACAGTCTGTCTTATTGAAATCCACCCGGTTTCCACATTTTATCAATTGGGTTACAATGCTTCTGGATGAGCAAAAGGGACATTGTACCTTCCCTCTTCATTCCTCAATGACCACGAGTTCTGACCTTTTGGATTTAACTTCATTTTATTTTATTTTTTTTCCCTTTTGACATGTCTAAACTTTAGTTAATTTAAAATGTCCATCCCCAGGGAGCCTGTTTCTTTCCCGTCTCCTTGAGCCATTCCAGGAATGCTGCATGATCTTTTGGGCTAATTGAGTTAGATTTCCAGAATTCTGTCTTATGCCAGCAACTGTGACTGTGGTGTCCTGATTTCCCGCAATGTTTGCAGTTCCCTTTCTTTACCCTACAGTCCTTAGCCATAATTGTAACAATTTCCTGTGATTCTTTTGCCGGTTTGTACAATCTGTACTGCCGCTATCTTTTCTCGCTTTATTTCTATGCTTAAAATGATTTGGTGTGAATGTGGGAGAGTGAGAGCTCAATTCCTTTAATTTAGCCTGTTTTTCTAACGGTGTGAAGGCTTTATATCTGTTGTTTACATTATTAGCGTAACGCTGCACGGGGACGCACTTCATTTCTGTCATTTGCTCTTCTAACTGGTGAACTAAGATGACTCCTGCCTTATTTTTTTTGCCGGATCTCGCTTTTGTTTATCCCACCAGTTTCTTTGTTCTACGGGGGCTGCATCGGGATCTCACCCATCTCTGATCATTGTTTTTTTGTATCAGAGTATTTTGCCTTGTGCCTCTCTTTTCCATGATGTGTTAACCGTGTTGTATCTATCAATCGCGTATTGGGTGTACTAGGCAACTGTGCTCAGAGGCTTTTACCTATCATGCACTCCCGTAGGGTGGCGGTCCTGGCTTGTCACGGCAAATTCCGCGACCGCTAACACTCAACAGTCTGTGCGTCCCGGGTTCCCAAATAACCCTGGCCTTCATGTGAGAGGCCCAAATAAAATCTGACGAAATGCGAGCCATTCAAACCGTGGCATTACAAAATCGAATGGCACTTGACTATGTGTTAGCCGAAAAAGGTGGCACCTGCGCCCTGATTGGTGCGGAGTGTTGAACTTTCATTCCAGATAATTCAAAAGAAGTTAAAGATCTGGCAGCACACATTCAAGAAGAAGTCAGAAAGCTTGACACACCCTCAGATATCTCTATCTGGGAGAAACATTGCGGGTGGTTGGGAGCCACAGGAATGTCCATAGTACAGGGAATATTTTTATTTTGTGTAGCAGGATTCATCATCTACGTAACATTCCTGTTGATCAAATGCGTTAGCCAACTATTCATGAAATGCAGGGCCCCACCAATCAGAATGATTCACATTAATCCCGCTGCACCACCAGTTAATGAAATGGAACTAAAATATAATTCTTGAACCGTTACTAACCTATCAATTATTTGACTTAATTACTAATGCATTGCTAAAAGATTACTGAATCAGCAGAATCAAATTCAATTAATTGATTAATTGTTATTGAATAATAATAATTTTTAAAGAATTTTTGCTGCAATGCTTGAAATGCAAAGCTTGCCCGCTCTATTGTTGAAGGCTGTTTTCAAACAAGGAAACCATCAAAGACAATATGAATGAGTTCCTCTTTGCACTTTTCCTATCCTATCGTATTTCTCCTTCCTTTTGTTTTATTATGACACATCTCACTTAATCTTTCGATCTATCAAAG
This sequence comes from Scyliorhinus torazame, assembly GCF_047496885.1. Classification (NCBI taxonomy): domain Eukaryota; kingdom Metazoa; phylum Chordata; class Chondrichthyes; order Carcharhiniformes; family Scyliorhinidae; genus Scyliorhinus; species Scyliorhinus torazame. Next base: position 145,154,226 of record NC_092711.1, read on the forward strand.
GGAGGACTGAAGGAAACCAGCTATTTCTGATAGGTAAAAGGATCACTGATTTAGCCATTTTGTTTTAAATACAACCCAGTTTAAAAACCATTTTAAATGGTTTCTCTACTAAACCACAGAGTTTAATCAGTTTCATTACAATTTAAAAAAAACACATAGCTTACAGAGAAATCTGCAAAGCATACAGAATTCATTTGAAATATTTGCAGTCTAACTAGAAGCAAACGCAACATTTCTACTGAAGGTCAAAATGAGCACCATAGTTAACATGACTCTAACATTGTTCAAAATATGAATAGTATAGCAGTCAGCAAATACCTGATAAGTGTTACATTCCCACACACAGAAAACACCCAAAGATGCAACACAGTCAGACCTATGTTACATATTGATGATTTACAACTAATCATCCAATCAAATATATTGGGAACTCACCCAAACCAATCAGCATGTTACAGGGGTAGGAACAGATGGACTCAGATTTATAACATTTTCCTTCAAGGTAGGGGGCCTGGCAGACATTTTCCATTCTAGAATCACTCTATACTATTTGCCCAGCTGTCTACTATCTTTATTTCGTATTTTCATATTTCTACTCTAACTCTAAGTCTGCGCAAGCTGTTTTGCTTTGAGCAAGAAAACATTATTGTATTTTGAAAGTTCAGATCGTTTGTAATGCACATCATAAAACATCTAATCGGGTGGGGGGGGGGGCACTATAGTAGTTGCTTCATAGCTCCAGGGACCCAGGTTTGATTCCCGGCTTGGGTCACTGATTGTACCGAGTTTGCACTTGCCGTGACTGCGTAGATTTCCTCCGGGTGCTCCGGTTTCCTCCCACAGTCCAACGATGTGCAGGTCAGGTGGATTGGCTATGCTAAATTGCCCTTAGTGTCCAAAAAAGGTTGGATGGGGTTACTGGGATAGGATGAGGGTGTGGGGAGTAGGTAGGGTGCTCTTTCCAAGGGCCAGTGCAGACTCGATGGGCCGAATGGCCTCCTTCTGCAATGTAAATTCTATTAAAATAGCAATTGACACGTTTCTGTCCTATATTAGTTATAGTTCCCTTAAATGACCGCTAACTCCTGGGAAACCAGCCCTTTAATTATGAACATTAGGAAAGAGACCATCCTTTTAGCCAGACAAATAAATGTGTAAAGAGGGAGTGAAGGATGTCAGAATGGGCGACATGGTAACACCGTGATTAGCACTGTTGCTTCACAGCTCCAGGGTCCCAGGTATGATAGCCAGGCTTAGGTCACTGTCTGTGCGGAGTCTGCACGTTCTCCCTGTATCTGTGCGAGTTTCTCCGGATGCACCGTTTTTTTCCCACAGTCCAAAGATGTGCAGGTTGATAAATTGCCCCTAGTGTCCAAAAAGGTGAGGTGGGGTTATGGGGATAGGGTGGAGGTGTGGGTTTAAGTGGGGTGCCCTTTCCAAGGGTCGGTGCAGACTCGATGGGCCGAATGGCCTCCTTCAGCACTGTAAATTATATGAATGAACATGGTTGATCCTGGATGTGATTAACATCAACATCGACAGCTGAATCTGACCCCGTGTAATCATCTGTGAACTCTTTGGTGTGACTGCTGGTGGGATAACCGAGAGAATCCCTTCCCACACACAGTGCAGGTGAACGGTCTCTCCCCAGTGTGAACTCGTTGGTGCGTCTGCAGGATTGATAATCGAGTGAATCCCTTCCCACACACAGTGCAGGTGAATGGCCTCTCCCCAGTGTGAATGCGCTGGTGTTGCAGCAGGCGGGATGACTGAATGAAATTCTTCCCACACACAGAGCAGGTGAATGGCCTCTCCCCAGTGTGAATGCGCTGGTGTACCAGCAGGCTGGATGACTGAATGAAATTCTTCCCACACACAGAGCATCTGAACGGCTTCTCACCGGTGTGACGTCGCTGATGAATCAGCAGGTTAGATGACTGAGTGAATCTCTTCCCACATTGAGAGCAGGTGAATGGTCTCTCCCCAGTGTGAACTCGCTGGTGTGCCCGCAGATCGGGTGACTGAGTGAATCGCTTTCCACACTCAGTGCAGGTGAACGGCTTCTCCCCAGTGTGAACTCGCTGATGTCTCTGCAGATTGGGTAACTGAGTGAATCCCTTCCCACACACAGTGCAGGCGAACGGCCTCTCCCCAGTGTGAAGTTGCTGGTGTGTCTTCAGACTGAGTAACTGAATGAATTCCTTCCCACACTCAGTGCAGGCGAACGGCCTCTCCCCAGTGTGAAGTTGCTGGTGTCTCTGCAGATTGGGTAAGTGAGAGAATCTCTTCCCACACTGAGTGCAGGTGAATGGCTTCTCCCCAGTGTGAACTCGCTGGTGTGTCTGCAGATTGGGTAACTGAGTGAACCCCTTCCCACACTGAGAGCAGGTGAACGGCCTCTCCCCGGTGTGAACTCGCTGGTGTGTCCGCAGGCAGGATAACAGAGCGAATCCCTTCCCACACTGAGGGCAGGTGAATGGCCTCTCCCCAGTGTGACTGCGTCGATGAGCTTCCAGTGCAGATGGAGTCCTGAATCCGTTCCCACAGTCCCCACATTTCCAGGGTTTCTTCATGTTTTGGGTGTCCTCGTGTTTCTCCAGGTTTGACGATCAGTTGAAGCCTCGTCCACACACATAACTCGTGTATGTTCTCTCCCCGCTGTGAATGGTATGATGTTTTTTCAGGCTGTGTAACTGGTTAAAGCTCTTTCCAGTCAGTGCTCTGGAACACTCTCACTCGGGTGTGTGTGTCTCGGTGCTTTTCCAGTCACACTGATGTTTAAAATCTTTTGAAGCCGTCAGAACAGAGAAACATTTTCTTTTCTAGATTTAACAGCTTATGATATTCTAGTCCCAGCGAATGGAGCGAGTCCACCAGATCTTGATGTGACGTTTGGTTTGAGATTTCAGTCTGTAGATTCTAACCTTCTGATATCCTATAAAAGATGTTTACAAAAGACATCACTGTCAATCCAGGACAGAAATTCAGAACAGACAATTCTAGTTTCTCTGGAACATTCTTTCCTCACTCGTTCCCCAAAAGCTGTAAATCTCCATCCCACACACTCTCCCTCCATTCTCACTCTGCTGTATCTAATATTCACCCTCCCAATTCTCCTGAGGGGCTGATTTATGAGGGATCCAGGCTCACTGTTGAAGTGAAAATCTTCATCCAAGCGTCTTTTGATTAGATAAAGGGGGGGGGGGGGGGAATCTAATAATAATCTTTATTAGTGTCACAAATTGGCTTACATTAACACTGCAATGGAGTTACTGTGAAAATCCCCTAGTCGCCACACTCCGGCGCCAGTTCGGGTACATTGAGGGAGAATTCAGAATGTCCAATTCACAAAACAAGTGTCTTCTGGGAATTATGGGAGGAAACCGAGGCAACGAGAGGAAACCCAGGCCGACACTGGAAGAAAGTGCAGACTCCACAGTGACACAAGCCAAGAATTGAACCCAGGTCCCTAGCACTGTGAAGCAACAGTGCTAACCACTGTGCTACCGTGCCACCCTGAGGAAGGATTTAATTTTGGTAGCGAGTGGTTAAGAATTTTCTGCCTACGATGGAGGTGGAAGTGGAGATGAATATTGATTTTAAAATAAAATTGGACCAGTATTTGAAGGAAATTAACTTGCAGGGGAACGGGGAAATAGAGGGGGGATGGAACTTACTGGTTTGTTGTACAGTCGATATGGACTCGAGTTACTGAATGGATTTCTGCTGTGCTGTAATGACTCCATGACTGGAAATATATAACATAGCTACAGCACTATATTATATAACTAGAAATAATAAGAAATATATTTTATTGCAGAACCATAAATAGTATATCTATTATATACCATATAACACTAAACATATCTCTGGCCTATATTAATTTACTGTCCCCTTAAATGTCAGCCATCTCCTGGGGATACCAGCCCTTTAATTGTGAACATTGGGAAAGAGACCATCCTTTTAGTCAGACAAATAAATGTGTCAAGCTGAGGGAGCAAAGGATGTCAATGGGAGCAAAGGGGCTGTTTAGCACAGGGCTAAATCGCTGGCTTTGAAAGCAGACCAAGGCAGGCCAGCAGCACGGTTCAATTCCTGTAACTGCCACCCCGAACAGGCGTCGGAATGTGGCGACTAGGGGCTTTTCACAGTAACTTCATTTGAAGCCTACTTGTGACAATAAGCGATTTTCATTTCATTGCAATGTCTTTAAGAGAGAGAGACCTGGGCCAAGCTTTGCAGAGTCTGCACCCTCCCTGGATTCACTTCCTTTCCCTTCAGTTGCTGCAAGTGACCAACTGAAGGTGAGAATAAGAAAAGGGTTAAACATTGATTTCCTCCCAGATGTTTTGGAGGAGGAAGTTTTGGAGCTTTTGGTTTGTTAACAATTCGACAATGCAACAGGACAAAGCTGAATACAGAACAATCAGCAAGAAAACAAAGCCGCCAGCGACCCCCCTCCCAGCGGTAGACCCCCATCAGTGGGAACGGACCCAACGTGCGTGTGGTAAAGTATGGGTGTGGATGCAGTACATGCATGTCAGCAAGAGCAGGCGTGTGTGAAGGAGTATCTGAGTGAATGCTGCATGTGCCGGCCTGTGAGAGTGTGTGAGAGAGAATGAGCAGCACCGACCATCAGGAAAGGACACACCGACACCGAGAGAGACCCCTGCCCTCCCCGGAGGGGCACAGTTCAGCCCCAAAAGGCGGTTCCATTGCCCAAGAGACCAAGGCAGAGGACAGGGTAAACACACAAAACACAATAGTCACGATGCAAAAACACATCAGCTGCACCAAAGACAAAAAGCTCCAAACAATCAATAAAACGAAGCCGCCAGAAGGCGAGCCCGCGCGTGCGCACTCCCCCGCCCCCCCCCCGCACATTCTTCCACATCCGCGGAAAGGCCCCAAACACATCTCCGGGTTCCAGTGCGCGGGCCCGGCGCGCGGACACGGGAAGGCCCAGCGCGCGGACACGGGAAGGCCCAGCGCGCGGACACGGGAAGGCCCGGCGCGCGGACACGGGAAGGCCCGGCGCGCGGACACGGGAAGGCCCGGCGCGCGGACACGGGAAGGCCCGGCGCGCGGACACGGGAAGGCCCGGCGCGCGGACACGGGAAGGCCCGGCGCGCGGACACGGGAAGGCCCGGCGCGCGGACACGGGAAGGCCCGGCGCGCGGACACGGGAAGGCCCGGCGCGCGGACACGGGAAGGCCCGGCGCGCGGACACGGGAGCCCCACCCCCACCAATTGTTCCCCCTCCCTCCACACCTGCCCCAGACAAGGTTTCCAGGCAACCGGCTCCGGCCAGAGCGAGAAGCCGCTCGGTGATCTCCCCCCTCGATCCAAGATTGCGCATGTCCAAGGAAGTGGGGAGACTGCGCATGTGCGGGGTAGATCCCACCCCCTGACCTTCAGGCTGAGGTGTTGACCAATGGATCGAATTGGAGGACCGGAAGTACTCTGGTCCACCAGCCAATCACAGCGCGTGTTTATGTGAATGAAGATTGAACTTTGCACGGACTGAAATCGACTCCTGTCTCCAATATCTGCGAGTAAAACACTTTATTTTCTCCCCCTTTCCATTTCTTTTCTCATTCTGACCTTCAATTGGTCACTTGCAGCAACTGAAGGGAAAGGAAGTGAATCCAGGGAGGGTGCAGACTCTGCAAAGCTTGGCCCAGGTCTCTCTCTCTTAAAGACATTTACATCCTTTGCTCCCTTAACTTGACACATTTATTCGTCTGGCTAAAAGGATGGTCTCTTTCCTAAGGTTCACAATTGAACGGCTGGTTTCTCCAGGCAATGGCTGACATTTAAGGAGACAGTAAATTAATACCAGAGACATGTCTCGTGTTCTATGGTACAGATTAGATATATTATTTATGGTTCTGTAATAAAGTACATTTATTATTATTTCTAGCCCTGTAATATTGTACTGTAGTTATGTTATATATTTCCAGTCATCTCTTCCCTCAGAGGGTTGTTAGTCTCTGGATTTCTTTTCAACAGGGACCAGTGGGGTGTGGGGCTCATTGAATATATTCACGGATGAGTTGGACAGATTTTTAATAAGTTGTTATTTTTAAATAATTTTTTAAACAATGAATGCAACAGAGTAACAGAAAAAATGCTGCAAAATGGGCACAGAACGGAACAAGAGACATTGCCAACATAAATACAAGCAACACATTGCAGAATTAATTTGGAACAGGGTATTTGAAGGACCAGAGCCTCGAGATGAAATGCCAGATCAATTGAACAACCAGTTAACAGGTTAAAATAGTGAGTGTGGAAAGAGAGTAAGATTATATAAAAACAGAGGATAACAATTCAGTTTGTAAAATATTACAAACAGACTAACAGCATATACAAATTAAAATGAATAACACAACATAGATGACATAGAACTCCTATAGTGCAGAAGGCCATTCACCCCTCAGGTCTGCAGTTAGCCTCAGAAAGAATACTTCACTGAAGCCCACTTCCCATCCTATCCTCGTAACCCGGTGCATTGATCATGGTCAAGCCACCTAACCTAAACATCTTGGACACAAAGGGGCAATTTAGCGTGACCAATCCACTTTAGCTGCACATCTTTGGAAAGTGGGAGGAAACTGGAGCAACCGGAGGAAACCCACAAAGACACAAGGAGAATGTGCAAACTCCACACAGACAGCCACCCAAGGCTGGAATTGAACCTGGGTCCCTGGCGCTGAGGTAGCAGCATTAACCACTGTGCCCTACTCCCGGCCTAAGTTAAATTGAATTCACTCATGGCAAGTCAGTCAAATTGGAGCGTATGTATTTGAGATAGGAGTCCCATACTTTACCCAATGCATCAGACTCGGAATGAATTATAGACATTAAAAATTGCATGGAGATGCATTCCATAATCAGCCTATGCCAGTTTTGGATCGAGGGAGACCTGACTGGTCTGCTTCTGTATTGAGCCAGATGAATGTTGGGCCCATCCTAACCCAGTCCCTTATGAACCTAAGACGAGAGGCCAATTGATGAAGCCTGATTTTCGGGAGACCATCTCCTCCCTTCGCTCCTGGTGATTGGAGCTTAACAAACTTGAGGCAAGGTTTCTTTTTGTCCCAGGTAGAGTCATAGATGTTTACAGCTTGGAAACAGGCCCTTCGGCCCAGCTTGTCCATGCCGGCCAGTTTCTATCACTAAGCTAGCCTCACTTGCCAGCATTTGGCCCATATCCCTCTATACCCACCCTGCCCATGTAACTGTCTAACTGCTTTTTAAAGGACAAAATTGTACCCGCCTCTCCCACTGCCTCTGGCAGCCGTTCCAGATGCTCACCACCCTCTGTGTGAAGAAACTTCCCCACTGGTCTCTTTTGTATCTCTCTGCTCTCACCTTAAACCTATGCCCTCTGGTTCTAGACTCCTCTACCTTAGGGAAAAGATGTCGTCTATATACCTTCTCTGTGCTCATTATTTTATAGACTTCTATAATATCACACCTAACCCTCCAACGCTCCAGGTAAAAAAGTCCCAGCCTATCCAGCTTCTCCTTATAACTTAGAACATCAAGTCCTGGCAGCAACCTCGTAAATCTCTTCTGCACTCTTTCTAGTTTAACAATATCGTTCCTATAATAGGCTGACCAGAACTGTTCCTCATCATCCAGATGAGTTTTCTGCACTAAGGTTATGTCGACTTTCTCCTTAAGAAAGGAGAGGATATTTTTCCTTCTGATAGGGTGATGGATGCCCCGTACATTCCCTGGGAAAATTTGCAGATTAACTGCCGCCATTAGTTAGGCGACAGAGAGACAGGAACAGATTTTCACATCACAATCGGGTGTGCACCATTACCCCCTCCTCCAACTCACTTTACACCAGAAGCACCAAAGTTTCCCCAAACTGCTCCTTTCCCGGATAATAGCCCTGTCTGTACCAGAGTAGGATAAAGTCAACAACACATAAACCCTCCCATAATAACAAAAATACAAAAGAATCACCACCACAATAGATCCAAGGGGACATTCCTCAATAAGACTGAGGACCCAGAGGATTAACCCCACGGCCAGACTGTTATTACCCTCAGGATATCTTCTCCAAAATGAGGAGAAGAAAAGAAGGGCCAACAAGGGAATGGGGATCGAAGGTCCCTCCCGCATTTTAGACCCACCCATGAAGACCTGCATCCACCACCACCCACCCTTCGGCAATGGCACCACGCAGTTCTGCCATGATTAACGCTCGGATAATAGTTGAAAGACACGGCCCTAGATAAGATAATACGAGTTACTGTAACACTCGAGGAGAAGACATTTAATCGGCGCTCACAGAACTCCCTTCAATAGGATAAAAGATAATAAATTCAGACAACACCATGACAGGGAAAGAGTTCGGATTAGAGCCTGAGTTAGTCTGAGCTGCAAATCATCGCTCCAATCCTTGTCCTTCATGGATTGAACGCAGGCCAAGGCAGTAGTTGGATTATTGAAAGACTTGCCGGAGTTGTCGGATATAATTTTCAGGGTCACAGGATAAAGCGACATAATTCACTCCCACAGCCTTGAGTTCCCTTCAAACTTAATCAAAGCCTTGATGTTTCGTTTGTGTGGCTGCCGGAAAGTCCTGGAAGAAGGAAATCCTCACTCCCTCATGGAGCCAGGTCCCACCTCACCGTCCCCGTCTCCAGGACCTTCTGCCGATCTTTCAAGTTGTGGAAGTGAATGACTACAGTCCTGGGATGAAAAATATCCCTCGCCCTCAAAGACAGGATCCGATGCCCATTCTAATTTGAAACACCCAGTCTTCACATTCAGCTGGAGAAAACGTGGCAGCCGGTCCTCGAAGAACCTCACGGGAGCCTCACCCTCCACACCTTCTGGCTGGCCGACAACTAGATGTTCTTTCTCTGACCCTCGGTTCTCCAAGTCCTCCAGGAGTCCCCGACATCACTCGGCCGGTTTTCCAAGGATTCAATTCTTAGCTTGCTGAGGAGGCATCTTGCTCAACGTTCAGGTGTCTCTGCTCTGGATCATCGAGTCCCTTCATGGTGTTTGCAGCTCGGCCTCATGAGCTGACAGATATTGAGTCAGCTCACTCAGCCTCTGGTCAATAACACGGAGAGCCGGTCCTCTTTCAACACCAAAGATGTGGCTTTCGGGATAATGGATACATTGGTGATCATCTTTCAAAATTCAATAGATTCTGGAATGGTTCCTGCAGGTTGGAAGGTGGGAAATGTATCCCCACTATTTAAGGAGAGAGAGAAAACGGGAACCACAGACCCATTAGCCTGACATCAGTCGGAGGGAAAATGCTACAATCTATTATAAAGGATGTGATAACATACGAATTAGGAGCAGGAGTAGGCCACTCGGCCCCTCGAGCCTGCTCCACCAATCAATAAGTTCACGGCTGATCTGATTGAAACCTCAACTCCACATTCCTGAAACCCCCCGATAACCTTTCATCCCCTTGCTTATCAAGAATCTGTCCAGCTCTGCCATAAAAATATTCAAAGACTCTGCTTCCACTGCCTTTTGAGGAAGAGAGTTCCAAAGACTCACGACTCTCCGAGAAAAAAGTTCTCCTCTGCCTTAAATGGACAATGATGTGGAGATGCCGGCATTGGACTGGGGTGAGCACAGTACGAAGTCTTACAACACCAGGTTAAAGTCCAACAGGTTTGTTTTGATGTCACTAGCTTTCGGAGCGCTGCTCCTTCCTCAGGTGAATGAAGAGGTATGTTCCAGAAACATATATATAGACAAATTCAAAGATGCCAAACAATGCTTGGAATGCGAGCATTAGCAGGTGATTAAATCTTTACAGATCCAGAGATGGGGTAACCCCAGGTTAAAGAGGTGTGAATTGTATCAAGCCAGGACAGTTGGTAGGATTTCGCAGGCCAGATGGTGGGGGATGAATGTAATGCGACATGAATCCCAGGTCCTTGTTGAGGCCGCACTCATGTGTGCGGAACTTGGCTATAAGTTTCTGCTCGGCGATTCTGCGTTGTCGCGCGTCCTGAAGGCCGCCTTGGAGAACGCTTACCCGGAGATCAGAGGCTGAATGCCCTTGACTGCTGAAGTGTTCCCCGACTGGAAGGGAACATTCCTGCCTGGTGATTGTTGCGCGATGTCCGTTCATTCGTTGTCGCAGAGTCTGCATGGTCTCGCCAATGTACCGCGCTTTGGGACATCCTTTCCTGCAGCGTATGAGGTAGACAACGTTGGCCGAGTCGCACGAGTATGTACCGCGTACCTGGTGGGTGGTGTTCTCATGTGTAATAGTGGTATCCTTGTCAATGATCTGGCACGTCTTGCAGAGATTGCCATGGCAGGGTTGTGTGGTGTCGTGGTCACTGTTCTGAAGACTGGGTAGTTTGCTGCAAACAATGGTTTGTTTGAGGTTGCGCGGTTGTTTGAAGGCAAGTAGTGGTGGTGTGGGGATGACCTTGGCAAGATGTTCATCATCATCAATGACGTGTTGAAGGCTGTGAAGAAGATGACGTAGTTTCTCCGCTCCGGGGAAGTACTGGACGACAAAGGGTATTCTGTCGGTTGTGTCCCATGTTTGTCTTCTGAGGAGGTCGGCGCGGTTTTTCGCTGTGGCGCGTTGGAACTGTTGATCGATGAGTCGAGTGCCATATTCCGTTCGTACGAGGGCATCTTTCAACGTCTGTAGATGTCTGTTACGCTCCTCCTCGCCTGAGCAGATCCTGTGTATACGGAGAGCTTGTCCATAGGGGATGGCTTCTTTAATGTGTTTAGGGTGGAAGCTGGAGAAGTGGAGCATCGTGAGGTAAAGCAAAGTGCTGAGGTGACCGTCCTTGATGGAGACGAGTGTGTCCAAGAATGCAACTGATTTTGGAGAGTAGTCCATGGTGAGTCTGATGGTTGGATGGAACTTATTAATGTCATCGTGTAGTCGTTTCAGTGATTCTTCGCCGTGGGTCCAAAGGAAAAAAATGTCATCAATGTATCTGGTGTATAACGTCGGTTGAGGTCCTGTGCGGTGAGTAGGTCCTGTTCAAACTTATGCATGAAGATGTTGGCGTATTGGGGTGCGAATTTGGTCCCCATGGCTGTTCCGTGCGTCTGGATGAAGAACTTATTGTCGAAGGTGAAGACGTTGTGATCTAGAATGAAGCGGATGAGTTGCAGAATTGCGTCTGGAGATTGGCAGTTGTTGGTGTTGAATACTAAGGCTGTTGCAGCAATGCCGTTGTCATGGGGGATGCTGGTGTAGAGTGCCGAGACGTCCATTGTGACGAGGAATGTTCCTTGTTCAACTGGTCCATGGTTGCTGAGTTTCTGTAGGAAGTCCGTCGTGTCACGACAGAAGCTGGGCGTACCTTGTACGATGGGTTTCAAGATGCCCTCGATGTAGCCAAGAGAGTAAATGGACAAGTTATTACTTTTAAAGTGACCCCAAGATTCTCCCACAAGGGGAAATATCCTTTCCACATCCACCCTGTCAAGGCCCCTCAGGATCTTATACGGTTCAATCAAGTCACCTAAACTCCATCGGACACAAGACCAGCCTGTCCAATCATTCCTCATAAGACCAGCCTCCAATTCCAGGTATGAGTCCAGTAAACCTTCTCTGAACTGCTTCCAACACATTTACATCATTCCTTAAATGAGAGCAATACTGCACACAAGTGCTCCAGATGTGGTCTCACCAATGTCCTGTATAACTGAAGCATAACCTCCCTACTTTTGTATTCAATTCCCCTCACAATAAACAATAACAGTCTATTAGCTTTCCTAATTACTTGCTGTGCCTGTATCCTCACCTTTTGTGATTCATGCTCTTGGACACCCAGATCCCTCTGAATCTCAGAGCTCTGCAATCTCTCACCATTTCGATCATAAGCTTTTTAAATTCTTTCTACCAAGATGGACAATTTCACATTTTTCCCTTATTATACACCGTTTGGCAGATTTTTTTCCCACTCATTTAATCTATCTAAATCACTTTAGTCTCCTTATGCCCCCTTCACAATTCACTTTCCTACCTATCTTTGTACCATTGGAACATAGGAGCAGGAGTTGGCCATTCAGCCCATCGAGCCTGCTCCACCATTCAATACGATCATGGATGATCATCCACTTCAATGCCTTTTCCCCCACACTATCCCCATATCCCTTTGTGTTATTGGGATTTAGAAATCTGTCAGCCTCTGCTTTAAACACACTCAATGACTCAGCTTCCACAGCCCTCTGGGGCAGCCGTCAGAGATCATTTGTTTTCCAGCTTGGGGAGATGAGGTCATTGCTGGGTGCAACCGAGGAAGGCAGAAAGACATTTTTAAAATCTTTAAAGAGCAGTTTTTGGTGAAAGAATTGGAGAGAGGGGTTGAAATCTGGGTCCATAATTCTCCCACAGTGAGACAGATTGAGAGCTGTATCTTTCTTTTCCTGTTGTTTAATGGGAGATTGAGTAGTAATGTTTAAATGGGTAATTGTAAGCTGTTGTTTTGGGTGTGAAGTTAAAATGTTTAATATTGTAGCCACAATAAAGTTTTATTTTAAAAATAACCAAGCCCTATTCCTTCATGCAATCACTCCTGGAGCGAATCATTCATTCCGCACAGTCACACAAATAAACTGAAATATTGGGGTTTTGGTCCAGTATCTCAGCCACTGTTGGGGTCTGGTCTGGGATCGGAATAGTGACCGATGTAACAATTGGTTGGAGGCCCATTTCCCAGTCAGTCCTTCAGCGCCTTCCCGCCTCCCTATTACTGCGACACACTGTGACAGTTTCCCAACTGGGGACACAGGCCCCATTATTCTCAGCTAAATTGAGCCTCAGCTCCATCGCCTGACTGTCATTGACACGAGATATAGACAGAAAGGTTCCAGAGGAGCCAGTGGAAAGTCAAAACGTGTGGCTCTAAAACACCTCAACAATTGTCAGTCAAATTCATTTATTATTTATACTGGGTCTTTAAGTATTAGATTTAGGCACTGGAGGTAAAGGATTGGATTGGATTTGTTTATTGTCACGTGTACCGAGGTACAGTGAAAAGTATTTTTCTGTGAGCAGCTCAACAGATCATTAAGTACATGAAAATAAAAAAGAAAATACATAATAGGGCAACAAGGTACACAATGTAACTACATAAACACCAGCATCGGGTGAAGCATACAGGGGTGCAGTGTTAATCAGATCAGTCCACAAGTGGGTAGTTTAGGAGTCTGGTAACAGCGGGGAAGAAGCTGGTTTTGAACTGTTCTTGCGTGCTCTCAAACTTTTGTATCTGCTGTCCGATGGAAGAGTGAGTATGGGTGGAGGGTTTTAAAGTATAACTTTTTCTTTCTAACTAGTGTCTGCCTTGGCTCAGTGGGCAGCACTATCACCTCTGAGTCAGACGTTTAATTCCCAGTTAGGGTCCTGTGGACAAAAGCCAGTTCCAACATTCCTCGTCCCAGCATTGAGGGAGTGCTGCCCTGTCACAACAGCTTTCTTTCAAATAAGATGTTAAACTGAGGCCCTGTCTGCCCCTCTCAGGTGGGTGTAAAAGTTCCCACAGCCACTATTTTGAAGAAGAGCAGGGGTTAGCCCCGGTGTCCCGGTCAATATTTATCCCTCAGTCAACATCACTAAAAACAGATCATCTGCTCATTATCACATTGCTGTGTGTGGGATCTTGCTGTGTGTAAATTGGCTGCTGTGTTTCCTACATTACAACAGTGACTGCACTTCAAAAGCACTTCTTTGGCTGTAAACCACTTTGGGACGTCCTGTGGGTTTGAAAGGCACAATAGAAATGCAAACTGAAGATTTCTGTTATCTGATCTTGTTATCTGGAATTTAATTGATGTCAGCCACCCCCAACTTACCATTTAATAAATTCACTTTGGTTCAGACAAGACTTTAACCAATTGAGGCACATTCAGAATCCTCTGGATAGTAAATTTTAAAAGTTTATTGAATTAAAAATATTTACTGAACAGCTTTAAGACATTGACTTTTACAACTTCGTGTGGGTGATCAGTCTGTAGAAGCGTAACCCTCTCTGGCTCCTTCTCTGACAGTAATTCTTGTGGAATTCAGCCTCGGGAGTCTGGCTCCTTCATTTATAGTAATTTCCTTGGAATTCGACCTCGGGAATCTTCAGTACTTGGCCAGCAAGGAAGACCTTCAGAACCTCTACTTTTATCCCCAAAGTGACCATTAACTCACGTCAGAGTTGGGCCTGTTGTAACATGATCATTCGTCAATTTGGTCACTAGATTAATTTAATTGGATCCCCAATTACTGACACCACATTCTCTCATTAACTTAGACAGGAATACAATAGAACTGTTACATACTATCCCTTTATCTGATTCTATACAATCCCTTATTCATACAGTTTCAAATGTTGAGGCTAATCTGATCTTAAAGGCCTCTCTCACCAGAACATTTGTCTTTATTTCATATTCTATACATACACAGCAGTTAAGCTTTGACATTATTACAGCAAATAAAACTTTGTCTTTCACTATAACCACTGATTCATGATGGCTTCATTAGTTGCAATTCGATGAAGGCTCCCGAGGTATTATTGCTACTGGCTGGTAGCTAATTAATACAGTAATCTAATTCATACACTTGGTTAATACAAGATACACTGGTTTAAAAAGACAGTTTGTGGAAGGCAATATCTTTCTTTTTTACTTATCTTGATCAGGTTGAATAATAAGCTTATTCTTGAGCCAGACTTGGGTAGAATATGATAGCCCGCTATTTATCAAAATATGATAAACGATTTCTGCTAGCTCTGCAGTTTAGAAACATTTAGGTCTGTACAATCTTAATTTCTAAAAGAACAATTCAGCCATTGCAATATTATCGATTACATTGTTTCGTGAATTATAAATTATATTGAATAATCAACTGTTTGGTGACTGGCTTCTAATATGAAATCAATAAGTGATTAATAAAGAAATGTTACATAATCTGTGTAAGAAGCTAGATGTTATAGTTTAAAATGGCTTCCTTGACCTCGTTACTTATAACCATGAATATGGTGCAAAAGTGATGGAATTATAAAACTAAATGGATTTCCCAGTCCTACCTACAGTTTTGTACATTACAACAATGACTACATTTAGCACTACACTCATTATGCTTCACCCGATGTTTATGTATTTACATTGTGTATTAATTGTATGTCCTATGCTTTTCTTGTATGGAACAATCTGCCTGGACTGTACGCAGAACAGTACTTTTCACTGTACCTCAGTACACCTAACAATATATCTAAATCTAAAATCTAAATCTTTTGGAGGGGCTGTGATACTATACAAAAGGATTTTAAAAAATATTTTCCTCAAACTTGGTGCCCTCATCAAAATGATTGATGAAGATTTAAATTTTGTTTTCCGATTAAGGGGCAATTTAGCATGGCCGACTCCACACATCTTTGGGTAGACATGGGTAGAATGTGCAAACTCCACACGGACAGTGACCCAGGGCTGGGATTCGAACCCGGGTCCTCAGCGCCGTAGTCCCAGTGCTAACCACTGCGCCACCGTGCTGCCCCGATTGAGCTTTAACTTTGAGTAAAATTTTGATTCTCTTCGAAATTCTCAATAAAAATCCAAACACACAATAACCTCATGTTTTTAAAACACAGGCAAGTTGTTGTGATCAGGAGTGCTCAGGAAAGGGCGCAAGAAACAGATTCAACTATTTCTTTCAAAAGGGAATTGGGCTAGTCCTTGAAAAGAAAAGAACATTTCTGGACAATGGGATTAATTGGTTGGCTCTTTCACAGATCTGGCATTAGCACGATCGGCCGAATGGTCTCCCTCTGTGTGACCTGAGCTTCGTGTGCTGTTAACATGGGTGGGAATAGTGGTAAAGGGACCTGGGTGTGAATGGACCCGGGCGTCCTGTCAATAAGTCACCGAAGGATAACCTGCAGGTGCAGCAAGTTATTAGGATGGTTAATGGGATGTTGGCCTTTATCACAAGAGGATTTGAGTACGGGAGTAGTGAAGACTTGCTTCAATAGTATAGAACCTTGGTTAGACCACAGCTGGAGTACTGTGTGCAGTTGTACTCCCCTTACCTTAGGAAAGGTATTATTGCCACAGGGGGAGGGCAATGAAGATTCACTAGACTTGTTCTGAGCAAGATCGGACTGTCCTATGAAGAGAGACTGGGGAACCTGGGCCTCTTTTCTCCAGAATTTTGAAGAATGAGAGGGGATTTCATTGAAACTTATAAAACCCATAAAGGAATAGACAGGAATAGACAGGGTAGGTGCAGGTGAGATGCTTCCCCTGGTTGGGGAGTCTGGAACCAGGGGACCCAATTTCAAAGTAAGGAGGAAGCCACTTAGGACCGGTCTCGGAGGTGACATTTCTTTACTCAGAGGGTTGTGAATCTTTGGAATTCTGTACCCCAGAGAGCTGTGGGAGCTCAGTCATTGAGTGTGTTTAAAGCAGAGACTGACAAATTTCTAAATACCAATAACACAAATGGATATGGGGATAGTGTGGGGGAAAAGGCATTGAAGTGGATGATCAGCCATGATCGTATTGAATATTGGAGCAGGCTCGATGGGCTGAATGGCCAACTCCTCCTCCTCTGTTCCAATGATATAAAGATAGGTAGGAAAGTAAATTGTGAAGGGGACATAAGGAGGTTAAAAAGGTATACGTTAAACGAGTGGAATAAAATCTGCCAAATGGAGAATAACGTGGGAAAATGTTTTGTCCATGTTGGCCAGAAGAATAAAAAATCTTATTATCTAAATGGTGAGAGATTGCAGAGCTCTGAGACTCAGAGGGATCTGGGTGTCCAAGAGCATAAATCACAAAAGGCGAGTATACAGGTACAGCAAGTAATTAGGAAAGCTAATAGAATGTTATTGCTTATTGTGGGGGAATTTGTCTCACTAACTTGATAGAGTTTTTAGAGGAGGTCACTAAGATGATTGATGCAGGTAGGGCAGTGGATGTTGTCTATATGGACTTCAGTAAGGCCTTTGACAAGTTCCCTCATGGTAGACTAGTACAAAAGGTGAAGTCACACGGGATCAGGGGCGAGCTGGCAAGGTGGATACAGAACTGGCTAGGCCATAGAAGGCAGAGAGTAGCAATGGAAGGATGCTTTTCTAATTGGAGGGCTGTGACCAGTGGTGTTCCACAGGGATCAGTGCTGGGACCTTTGCTCTTTGTAGTATATATAAATGATTTGGAGGAAAATGTAACTGGTCTGATTAGTAAGTTTGCAGACGACACAAAGGTTGGTGGAATTGCGGATAGCGATGAGGACTGTCGGAGGATACAGCAGGATTTAGGTTGTTTGGAGACTTGGGCGGAGAGATGGCAGATGGAGTTTAATCCGGACAAATGTGAGGTAATGCATTTTGGGAGGTCTAATGCAGGTAGGGAATATACGGTGAATGGTAGAACCCTCAAGAGTATTGAAAGTCAAAGAGATCTAGGAGTACAGGTCCACAGGTCATTGAAAGGGGCAACACAGGTGAAGGTAGTCAAGAAGGCATACGGCATGCTTGCCTTCATTGGCCGGGGCATTGAGTATAAGAATTGGCAAGTCATGTTGCAGCTGTATAGAACCTTAGTTAGGCCACACTTGGAGTATAGTGTTCAATTCTGGTCGCCACACTACCAGAAGGATGTGGAGGCTTTAGAGAGGGTGCAGAAGAGATTTACCAGAATGTTGCCTGGTATGGAGGGCATTAGCTATGAGGAGCGGTTGAATAAACTCGGTTTGTTCTCACTGGAACGAAGGAGGTTGAGGGGAGACCTGATAGAGGTATACAAAATTATGAGGGGCATAGACAGAGTGGATAGTCAGAGGCTTTTCCCCAGGGTAGAGGGGTCAATTACTAGGGGGCATAGGTTTAAGGTGAGAGGGGCAAGGTTTAGAGTAGATGTACGAGGCAAGTTTTTTACGCAGAGGGTAGTGGGTGCCTGGAACTCGCTACCGGAGGAGGTGGTGGAAGCAGGGACGATAGTGACATTTAAGGGGCATCTTGACAAATACATGAATAGGATGGGAATAGAGGGATACGGACCCAGGAAGTGTAGAAGATTGTAGTTTAGTCGGGCAGCATGGTCGGCACGGGCTTGGAGGGCCGAAGGGCCTGTTCCTGTGCTGTGCATTTCTTTGTTCTTTGTAATTCAATACAAAAGTAGGGAGGTTATGCTTCAGTTATACAGGACATCAGCGAGACCACATCTGGAGCACTGTGTACAGTATTGCTCTCATTTAAGGAATGATGTAAATGTGTTGGAAGCAGTTCAGAGAAGGTTTACTGGACTCATACCTGGAATTGGAGTCTGGTCTTATGAGGAATGATTGGACAGGGTGGGCTTGTGTCCGATGGAGTTTAGGTGACTTGATTGAACCGTATAAGATCCTGAGGGGCCTTGTCAGGGTGGATGTGGAAAGCTTGTTTCATCTTGTGGGAGAATCTAGAAATTGGAGTCACGCAAAAAGTAATAACCTGCCCACTTAAGGCAGAGAACATTTTCTCTCCCGAGGGTCGCGAGTCTTTGGAACTCTCTTCCTCAAAGGGCAATGGAAACAGAGTCTGTGAATATTTTTAAGGCAGAGCGAGCTAGATTCTTGCCAAGAAGGTGAAAGGTTATCGGTGGGTCAGCGGGAATGTGGTTTTGAGGTTACAATCAGATGAGCTGGGAACTTACTGAATGGTGGAGCAGTCTCGAGGGGCCGAGTGGCCTACTCCTGCTCCTAATCCGTATGTTATCACATCATTTATAATAGATTGTAGCATTTTCAATCCTACTGATGTCAGGCTAATGGGTCTGTGGTTCCCCGTTTTCTCTCCCTCCTTAAATCGTGGGGTTACATTTACCACCTTCCAATCTGCAGGAACCATTCCAGAATCTATGGAATTTTGAAAGATGACCACCAATGTATCCACTATTTCTACAGCCGCCTCTTTCAACACTCTGGGATGGAGAGCAGCAGCTTTTGGGATTTATTAACTTTCAACCACATTAATTTCTCCAGTACTACTTTTTCACTAATACTAATCTCTTTCAGTTCCTCGTGCTCACTGGTCCCTTGCTTCTCGAGTGTTTTTAGGACAATTCTGTATCTTCCTCCGTGAAGACAAACACACATTGTTTAGTTTCTCTGCCATTTCCTTATTCCCCATTATAAACTCTCCTGTCTCTGCCTGGAATGGACCCACATTGGTCTTTGCTAATCTTTTCCTTTTCACATTCTTAAAGGAGCTTTTCCAGTCGGTTTTTATGTTTCTCGCCAGTTTGCTCTCATTCTATTTCCTTTTGATCAGTTTATTGATCCTTCTTTGCTGAAACAAATTCTCAAACCTAAACTTACACTTATTTTGGCCACTTTATGAGCCTCTTCCTTTGATCTAATGGATTTTTAATATTTCTTGTACGCCACAGTTGCATCAATTTTCCTGTCTCAGATTCCCTGAGAGAGAAAAAGAGAGAACGAAAGGCAGCCCTGGATGTAATTGAAACAGGAACAATAAGAGCAGAATCCATCACGGTAATCAATTGTGAACTTGTTAGTGTCTCAGCAGGGACGAGGAAACACAGAAACCCTTCCCACACTGAGAGCAGGTGAACGGCCTCTCCCCAGTGTGAACTCTCTGGTGTGTCTGCAGGCTGGACAACTGAGTGAATTCCTTCCCACACACAGAGCAGGTGAACGGCTTCTCCCCAGTGTGAACAAGCTTGTGTCTCCGCAGGTTGGATAAATGAGTGAATCCCTTCCCACATGGAGAGCAGGTGAACAGCCTCTCCCCAGAGTGAACTCGCTGATGTATCCGCAGGTTGATTAACTGAGTGAATCCTTTCCCACACTGAGTGCAGGTGAACGGCCTCTCCCCAGTGTGAATTTGCTGATGTAAATTCAGATGAGATAACTGAGTGAATCCGTTCTCACAGTGAGAGCAGGTGAATGGCCTCTCCCCAGTGTGAATGCGTCGATGAATCTCCAGCGCAGATGGGGCTCTGCATACCTTCCCACAGTCCCCACATTTCCACTGTTTCTCCATATTTTGGGTCTCCTCGAGTCTCTCCAGGTTGGACTATCAGTTGAAGCTTTGACCACACACACAGAACACGTGTACGGTCTCTCCCCGCTGTGAATGGTGCAATGGTTTTTCAGGCTGTGTAACTGGTTAAAGCTCTTTCCCCAGTCAGTGCTCTGGAACACTCTCACTCGTGTGTGTGTGTCTCGGGGCTTTTCCAGTCACACTGATGTTTAAAATCTTTTGAAGCCAACAAGTTGGGCAGGCATGACTCCTTCTAGATAATGGCTGATGAATCGAGTGACTGTCAGATCTAGACGTGATGTTTGAGATTTCTGTCTGTAAATCCTATCCTTTTAACATCCTGTAAAAGGAGTTTACAAAAGACATCATTGTCAGTACAGGATAGAAATTCAGAACAGACAATTCTAGTTTCTCTGGAACATTCTTTTCTCTCTTGTTCCCCCAAAAGCTGTAAATCTCCATCCCACACACTCTCCCTCCATTCTCACTCTGCTATATCTAATGTTCGTTCACCCTCCCAATTCTCCTGAAGGTGCTGATTCAGGCTGATTGACAGATCCATGCTCACTGCTTCCTGTCCTGGACACGGAGATCATAACAAACAGGAGCTGCAGTCGACCTTAAAGCCTATCGAGCCTGCTCAACCATTCAATGGGATCATTGGCCGATCTACCTCAGCACCATTTCCCCACACTATCCCCCATATCCCTTGATATGTTCAATATTGAGAAACCAGTCAATCTCTGTCTTGAAAATACTTGATGACTGAGGCTCCACAGTCCTCTGGGGTAGAGAATTCCAAAGCTTCACTACATTGTCTTTAAATTCATTGACGGTCCCAGCCCCGTGTCACTGTCCATGTGGAGTCTGCACATTCTCCCGTGTCTGCGTGGGTCTCACCTCCACAACCCTAAAAGATGTGCAGGGTCAGTGAATTGGCCATGCTAAATTGCCACTTATTTGGGGGAAAAGGAATTGGGTACTCTGAATTTTTTTTAAAAAATAAATTAATTTACGGGATTTGGGTGTCACTGGTTAGGCCAGTATTTGTCGCCCATCCCTAGTTGCCCTTCAGATTGTGGTGGTGAGTGGCCTCCTTGCACACCCACTGTGCTGTTAGGGAGGGAGTTCCAGGATGTTGCCCCAGCGACAGTGAAGGAACGGCGATATATTCCCAAGTCGGTCTGGTGAATGACTTGGAAGGGAACCTCCAGGTGGTGGGGTTCCCAGGTATCTGCTGCTCTTGTCCTTCTAGATAATAGTGGTCGCTTTGCTGAGCACCTTAGGTCTGTGCACATTCAGGACCCTGACCTTCCCATTGCTTGCCATTTTATTTATTTATATAAATTTGGAGTACCCAATTCATTTTTTCCAATTCAGGGACAATTTTACGGTGCCAATCCTCCTACACTGCACATCTTTGGGTTGTAGGGGCAAACGCCAAGCAGACACGGAGAAAATGTGCATACTCCACGTGAACAGTGACCCAGAGCTGGGATCGAACCTGGGATCTCGGTGCCGTGAGGCAGCAGTGATTAACCACTGTGCCATCGTGCTGTCCCCGCTCGCCATTTTAACACAAGACCCTGCTCCCATGTCTGCCCTTGGCTTGTTGCAATGTTCCAGTGACGCTCAACACAAACTGGAGGAACAGCATATCATCTTCCGGTTAGGAATGCTACAGCCTTTCGGTCTCAACATCAAATTCAACAACTTCACCCCCACCTCAACCCACTTGTTTTCTTTCCATTTCATTTGAACTGTCTATTACCTTTTATTTCTTTCTTGTCTTTCTTCATATATATATTTGCCCCTCACTCTTTCCCCCTATCTTATCCCCCCTTTCTTTACCTTTTGTCCTCTTTGCTTCCCCCTTCACCCCTTCTTCTCATTTTACCTCTCTCCCAACCATGCCCCCCTCCCCCCACATCTGCATCTGTCACAGCTTACCCTCTGATTTTAGTTTCTCTGCTGTTTGGTCTTTCACACTTTTATTCTCTCTGGGGACTGCCATTATAATCTTTATTTTATTAATAATCTTTATTGTCACAAATAGAATTACATTAACACTGCAATTAAGTTACTGTGAAAAGCCCCTAGTCGCCACATTCCGGCATGTGTTCGGGTACACAGAGGGAGAATTCAGAATGTCCAAATTACCTAACAGCACGTCTTTTGGGAATTTTGGGAAGGAACCGGAGCACCCGGAGAAAACCCACACAGACACGGGGAGAACGTGCATACTCCGCACAGTGAGCCAAGCCGGGAATTAAACCTGGGACCCTGGCGCTGGGAAACCACAGTGCTAACCACTGTGCTACCCTTTAGTACTCTTTTTCCATTTTTTCTGTGGTCCTGACTCATCTGTCTTTCCCTCGCCCGACAGTATAAATATCTCCCACTTTCTGTCCTTTTTACCTTTGACAAAGGGTTACCTGGGCTGGAAAATATTCGCTCTTTTCTCTCCTTACAGATGCTGCCAGACTGGCTGAGATTTTCCAGCATTTTCTCTTCTGGAAATATATAACGTAGGTACAGTACTATATTACACAACTAGAAATAATAATAAATGTGCTTTATTACAGAACCAATAATATATCTAATCTGTACAATATAACACTACACATATTTCAATCCAACATTAATTTACTGTCCCTTAAATGTCAGCCATCTCCTGGGGAAACCAGCCCATTAATTGTGAACACTAGGAAAGAGACCATCAGGGGCAGCAAGGTAGCACAGTGGTTAGGCCAGTTGCTTCACAGCTCCAGGGTACCAGGTTCGATTCCTGTCTGTGCAGAGTCAGCACGTTCTCCCCGTGTCTGCGTGGGTTTCCTCCGGGTGTTCCGGTTTCCTCCTACAGTGCAAAGATGTGCAAGTTAGGTGGATTGGCCCTTAGTGTGCAAAAAGTTTAGGTGAGGTTACTGGGTTTCGGGGATGGGGTGGGCTAAAGTGGGATGGTCTTTCCAAGGGTCGGTGCAGACTCAATGGGACAATTGGCCTCCTTCTGCACTGGAAATTCTATGAATCCTTTTAGCCAGTCAAATAAATGTGTCGAGCTGAGGGAGCAAAGGATGTCAATGTCTTTAAGAGAGAGAGAGAGAGACCTGGGCCAAGCTTTGCAGAGTCTGCACCCTCCCTGGATTCACTGCCTTTCCCTTCAGTTGCTGCAAGTGACCAATTGAAGGTGAGAATGAGAAAAGAAATGGAAAGGGGGGGGGGGGGGGGGAAAGGAAGTGTTTTACTCACAGATGTTGCGCACAGCAGGACTTTTCAGTCTGAATGAAGCTGGAACGTCATTAACACAATGCCCGCACTCTGATTGGTTGGAGGACCAGAGTCCTTCCGGTCCTCCAACACTTCCCATTGGTTTCTGGCCAACTGAAAACATAAGCAACGGATGTCACGTGATCATTGATGCCCTTTTGACCTCAATTGGAATAACCGTCACTACGCATGCGCAGCATCTCCTCTCCTTTGGACATGGGGGACTATGAGAGACTCAGTCGCCAGTACCCATCCGGAGCCCAATCTCCAAACCCCTGGGACTGGGATGAAAGTGGGAGTGGAGGGCAGGGACCCCATTCCGGACACAAAGTACATGTAACTGGGTTCGATTGGGTTTGAATCTGACGTCCCCCTTAGAAAACAGTTTGTTAACTTCAGACATCTGGGTGACATATTGGGGAGGGCAATAGGTGAGAGTGAAATTGAACCCGAGAGTCAGCACCTTCAGGGGATGAGAATTGGGGGGAAAGCAGGAGGAGGATAGTGGGATGAATTAGTGTTACAATCAATAGGGAGGGAGTGTGTGGAGGCAGAGACAGAGAGAAGCAGTATTTTCTGTCACATGATCATGAGCTTGGACAATTTTAACAAATCATCTGTGAAACCCGGATTTGCAATGTCCCTGTGAATCACCTTGGGAAATTTAATTACATTAAATGTGCTGTATAAATGCAAATTAATCTGGTTATTGAAGATTGACACTTGAGCTCCTCCACTACCCAGACCACAAAGTCACCGATCATGGACAGTCTGATTAACCAGCTTATTCACACAGTTCAGACCAGCCCACCCATTCTCAGTGCATCTGCTTTGCTCAGGCTCCTTGTAACTCCATCCCTGCTCTCACTGCGCTGAGCTCAAGTGCGAACAAAGCATTTATGTCTTCAGATTTTTAGCGTGAGAGGTTAAACCTATCAGGAGACGATGAATAGGCCGGGTCACTGCTCTCTTCACAATACAAAGCTTTGGGGCTAATGGAGGGCTGTAAATTATGAAAGATTTTGATACACAGGGAGAATGTTTTCACTTGTAAGGGTAAGAGCAAAACTAGAGGCTATCAATGTGAGATAATCTAATCAGGAATTCAAGAGAAATTTCTTCCCCAGAGAGTGGTGGGAATGTGGAACTCGCTACCACAGGGATTGGTGGAGGTGAATAACATTGATATATTAATGGGGAAGCTGGATGAACACATGAGGGAGAAATGAACAGACGGATACACTGATCGAGTCAGATGGGAAAGCATGAGAGGAGGCTCAGGTGAAGTCTAAACACTGGCATGGATTGGTTGGGCTGTTTCTATGTTGTATATTCAATGTAATTTAGCCTGGTATTGCCTTTAACTCTCACATAGTCGATTCCGGGTTAAAGAGAAACAGTTTCATTCCCAGAAAAACATTTCAGCTCTTGTCCAATTAATGCCTCTTGTCAGCCAGGTGTCCGTGTAAGGAGTCAAGGTATTCAATGCAACTACAAAGATCTCCTGTAATTTGTAACAACATATCTTTGAAGAGACAATCTTTTTTTCAAATGGACTGGATTAGTTAAATTTATTAGGTTTTAATCAATTCTTTAAAGTGCTTGATTATCAGACAGTCTTATTCAAATCGGAGAGTTTGTTTTATACAAGACAAAGTAGGCACATGATCAGCACCCCATTCACCATCTCCACCATATAAAATATATATATATATATATTATTAAACTTTTTTACCAGCACAATTTTTTCCCCTTACAAACAACCCCCCCCCACCCCCCCGTAACAAAATAACACGAAATCGCACTGAGCAAGAAATATACATGGCAAAATGGTATATTTACATAGCTTTATACAGTGGCTCTCTCCCGCACGTGCCAGTTTCCCCCACCCTTCATGTTATCTCCTGCTCATCCATCACCCCAAGTAATCCCCCATTCCCGCCCCCCCCCCGGCCAGGTTGCTGCTGCTGCTGACCGACCTTCCTCTAACACTCCACGAGATAGTCTAGGAATGGTTGCCACCGCCTGTAGAACCCCTGCGCAGACCCTCTCAAGGCAAACTTAATCCTCTCCAGCTTTATGAACCCAGCCATGTCGTTTATCCAGGCCTCCACGCTAGGGGGCTTCGCCTCCTTCCACATTAGCAAGATCCTTCGCCGGGCTACTAGGGACGCAAAGGCCAGAATGCCGGCCTCTTTCGCCTCCTGCACTCCCGGCTCGTCCACTACTCCAAATATTGCTAGCCCCCAGCTTGGCTTGACCCGGACTTTCACCACCTGAGATATTGCTCCCGCCACTCCTCTCCAGAACCCCTCCAGCGCCGGGCATGACCAAAACATATGGACATGGTTCGCCGGACTCCCTGAACACCTTCCACATCTGTCCTCTACCCCAAAGAACCTACTCAACCTCACCCCCGTCAAGTGCGCTCTGTGAACCATCTTAAATTGTATCAGGCTGAGCCTGGCACATGAGGAGGAGGAATTAACCCTACCCAGGGCATCAGCCCACAAACCTTCCTCGATCTCCTCCCCCAGCTCCTCCTCCCATTTACCCTTCAACTCTTCTGGTAGCGCTTCCCCCTCTTCTTTCATCTCTTGGTGTATTGCCGAAACCTTGCCCTCCCCGGCCCATACACCAGAGATCACCCTGGACCATCTCCACCATTGATACCCAGTGGCAGCAGTGTGTAGCATCTACAAGTGGCACAGTAGCACAGTGGTTAGCACCGTTGCTCACATCACCAGGAACCAACTTTGATTCAGGGCTTGGGTCATTGTCTGTGAGTAGCCTGCACATTCTCGTTGTGTCTGCGTGGGTTTCCTCCGGTTTCCTCCCACAAGTCCTGAAAGATGTGCTGTTAGGTGAATTGGACATTCTGAATTCTCCCAGTGTAACTGAACAGGCGCCGGTGTGTGGCAACAAGGGGATTTTCACAGTAACTTCATTGCAGTGTTATTGTAAGCCTACTTGTGACAATAATAATAAGATTATTATAATAAAGAATATTATTACCATCTCCCAACATTTATTTTCTGAGGGGCCTCTGTGGAGTTGAGGTTTGAATCAGATCAGCCGTGAACTTATTGAATGGTGGAGCAGGCTCGAGGGGCCAAGTGGCCTACTCCTGTTCCTAATTCGTATGTTATCACATCATTTATAATAGATTGTAGCATTTTCCCAACTACTGATGTCAGGCTGATGGGTCTGTGGTTCCCCGTTTTCTCTCCCTCCTTAAATATTGGGGTTACATTTACCACCTTCCAATCTGCAGGAACCATTCCAGAATCTATAGAATTTTGAAAGATGATCACCAATGTATCCACTATCTCTACAGCCGCCTCTTTCAACACTCTGGGATGTAGAGCAGCAGCTTTTGGGGATTTATTAACTTTCAACCACGCTAATTTCTCCAGTACTACTTTTTCACTAAGACTAATCTCTTTCAGTTCCTCGTGCTCACTGGTCCCTTGGTTCTCTAGTGTTTTGGGGACAATTTCTGTATCTTCCTCCGTGAAAACAGTCACACATTGTTTAGTTTCTCTGCCATTTCCTTATTCCCCATTATAAACTCTCCTGTCTCTGCCTGGAATGGACCCACATTGGTCTTTGCGAATCTTTTCCTGTTCACATTCCTATCGGAACTTTTCCAGTCGGTTTTCATGTTTTTCCCCAGTTTGCTCTCATATTCTATTTTCTCTTTATCAGTTTCTTGGTCCTCCTTTGCTGAATTCTGAAACAAGTTCCCAATCCTCAGGCTCACTACTATTTTGGCCACTTTATGAGCCTCTTCCTTTGATCTAATGGAATCTTTAACTTTTCTTG
This sequence comes from Scyliorhinus torazame, assembly GCF_047496885.1. NCBI lineage: Eukaryota > Metazoa > Chordata > Chondrichthyes > Carcharhiniformes > Scyliorhinidae > Scyliorhinus > Scyliorhinus torazame. The sequence goes on from NC_092711.1 coordinate 145,181,333, forward strand.
TTCGCCACGGTTGCATCACTTTTCCTGTCTCAGATTCCCTGAGAGAGAAAGAGAAAAGAGAACGAAATGCAGTCCTGGATGTAATTGAAGCAGAAACAATAACAGCAGAATCCATCACTGTAAACAATTGTGAACTCGTTGATGTCTCAGCAGGGACGAGGAAACACAGAATCCCTTCCCACACTGAGAGCAGGTGAACGGCCTCTCCCCAGTGTGAATTCGCTGGTGTGTCTGCAGGCAATTTGACTGAGTGAATCCTTTCCCACAATGAGAGCATGTAAATGGCTTCTCCCCAGTGTGAATTCGTTGGTGTGACTGCAGGTTCTCTAACCAAGTGAATCCCTTTCCACACTGAGAGCAGGTGAATAGCCTCACCCCAGTGTGAACTCGCTGGTGTCTCCTCAGGTCGGATAACTCACTGAATCCCTTCCCACACTGAAAGCAGGTGAATGGCCTCTCCCCGGTGTGAACTCGCTGGTGTTTTTTCAGGCTGGATACCTGAGTGAATCCCTTCTCACACTGAGAGCAGGTGTACAGCCTCTCCCCAGTGTGACTGCGTCGGTGAACTTCCAGCTCTGATGGGGATCTGTATCCCTTCCCACAGTCCCCACATTTCCACCGTTTCTCCATGTTTTGGGTCTCCTCCTGTCTCTCCAGGTTGGACAATCTGTTGAGGCCTCGTCGACACACAGAACACGTGTACGGTCTCTCCCCGCAGTGAATGGTGCGATGTTTTTTCAGGCTGTGTAACTAGTTCAGGCTTTTTCCACAGTCAGTGCTCTGGAACACTTTCACTCGGGTGGATGTGTCCTGGTGCTTTTCCAGTCACACTGATGGTTAAAATCTTTTGAAGCCATCAGGGCAAACATTTCTCCTTCTGGATTTAATGGCCGATGAACCGAGTGAGTCTGTCAGATCTAGACGTGATGTTTGAGATTTCTGTCTGTAAATTCTGTCCTTTTAACATCCTGTAAAAGGAGTTTACAAAAGACATCACAATCAGTACAGGATAGAAATTCAGAACAGATTATTTTAATTTCTCTGGAACATTCTTTCCTCTCTTGTTCCCCAAAAGCTGTAAATCTCCATCCCACACACTCTCTCTCCATTCTCACTCTGCTGTATCTAATATTCACCCTCCCAATTCTCCTGAAGATGCTGATTCAGGCTGATTGACAGATCCATGCTCACTGCTTCCTGTCCAGGACACAGAGATCATAACAAATAGGAGCTACAGTCGGCCATTCAGCCCATCGAGCCTACTCGACCATTCAATGAGATAATTGGCTGACCTACCTCAGCACCATTTTCCCAAACTATTCCCCAGTTCCCTCGATCTCTTCAATATCGAGAAACCTATCAGTGTCTGTCTTGAAAATACTTGATGACTGAGGCTCCACGGTCTCTGGGGGAGAGAATTCCAAAGTTTCACCACATCCTCGAGTGAAGAAATCCCTCCTCATCTCAGCTTTCTCTCCATTTTCCTGCCTTTTCCCCATAACCCTCGACCACCTCGCAGGTTTCGATGGGGGAGCGGTGATGGTGAGCGTGCCTTTTGTTTCTCTTTGTTTGTGCCTGAGAGGATGGGGGAGGGGTGGACTGTAAGGGCGGAGGGAAGTCAGCGGCCTTGGCCGGGGGCCACCATGCTGAATAGGCCGGTTAAACGGTCACATGTTTTTGCGCATTGGAGGAGCCTGAAGGCGGACGTTGTGTTCTTGCAGGAGACGATCCTGAAGTTGGGGGATCAGACGAGGCTGAGGAAGGGGATGGTGGGGCAGGGGTTCCACTCGGGGTTCGACATGAAGACGAGGGGGTGGCGCTGTTGGTTAATAAGAGATTGTTTTTTGGGCTGGGGGAGCATTGTGGCCGATCCGGTATGTGACGGTCAGTGGGTAGTTGGAGGGGATGCCGGTATTCCTGATTTATGTCCAGAATTGGGACGAGGTGGACTTTTATGAGGCGGGTGTTAGGGAAGATCCCGGACCTGGACAATGCACCGGATGATTATGGAGGGTGATGTCGATACGATCCTGGATCCGAGTTTGGATCGGTCGAGTTTTAAGTCGGGTGGAGGAGGGTCATGAAGTACATCAGGGGGCGGAACCACAGAGGTTTGGGAAGCCGAGGGCGAAGGAGTTTTCGTATTTCTCCCGTACGCACCGGGTGTATTCCCGGATCGACAGTTTGTTATGGACAAGGTGCTGTGGGCCGGGGTGGCCGACTCGGAGATTGTGGTTTCCGGCCACGCGCCGCACTGGGTGGATTTGCGGGAGGTGCAGGGGAAGGGGGGGGGGCAATGGCCGCAGTGGAGGTTAGACGTGGGGCTGTTGGCGAATGAGGGAGTGTGTGAGCAAGTGAGGGCTGCCACACGGGGCTATGTGCAGTTGAACGACACGCGGGAGGTCACAGCCACCACACTGTGGGAGGCACTTAAGGCAGTAGTTAGGGGGAGTTTATTTCGATCGATGTGCATAGGGAGAGGGTGGAGCGTGAAATGAAATGAAAAATGAAAATCGCTTATTGTCACAAGTAGGTTTCAAATGAAGTTCCTTTGAAAAGCCCCTAGTCGCCACATTCCGGCGCCTGTTCGGAGAGGCTGGTGAGGGACGAGGGCGAGGCTGGTAGGGGATACTCTGAGGGTGGATCAGAGGGACTCGGTGGCCCCGGAGGAGAGGTTGTTAAAGAAGAGGCAGAGGCTCCAGATGGAGTTTGGGTTGGTGTCCACGGGGCAGTTGCGGAGGGGCAGTGTATGAGTGGGGAAAAGACGAGCAGGCTGCTGGCCCATCAGCTGAGGAAGCAGGCAGCGGCGAGGGAGATTGGTACAGTGAGGAACGAGAGGGGCAAGGTGGTAACGGATCTGGAGGGGATGAATGGGGCATTTGAGGCCTTCTATAGGTGGCTGTACGAGATGGAGCCCCCGACCAGGGAGGAGGGGTCGAGACGGTTCCTGGATGGGTTGGAGTTCCCTAAGGTGGAGAGGGGAGAGGGTGCATGGGCTGAGGGAGGTCTGTGTGTGTATGTGTGTGTATGGGGCGGGGAGACCCCATGGGTGAAGGTGTTCCTGGAGACGGGATGGGAGGGGGCAGGGCGTTGCTGAAGGGGTTCTGGCAGGGGTTCTCGGATGTTATGGGTGTGGGGGTGGCCCCGGAGGTGGCGATATTCGGTGTGTCGGAGGATACGGGAGTCCAGGTGGGGAGAGAGGCCGATGTTTTGGCCTCCGCCTCCCTGATAGCCCGGAGATGGATTTTGTTGTGCTGGCGGGATTCGGAGCGGCAGGAAGCGGGAATGTGGGTGAGCGACCTGGCAGAATCCCTGCGGCTGGAGAAGGTCACGTTCGCTTTGTGGGGGACGGCAGAGGGGCTCACCCGGAGGTGGAAACCTTTCATTGATCATTCGGTGCTCACAAATGGTTTAAGGGTGTTGAATTTTGAGCTTGAGAGCGGGACTAGACAGGGCTGCTCTCTGTCTCCCTTGCTGTTTGCATTGGCCATTGAGCCCTTGCCGGAGGATATTAGATCTGATCATCGGATATCAGGACTGGGGGGTGGGGTGAGGCAGCACAAGATCACTCTGTGTGCAGATGACGGGCTGCTGTTTGTGTCGATCTCCAGTGTTTCAGTCCAGCCATTATTGGAGTAGTGGATAGATTTTTAAAAAAAGTATTTTTATTCAGATTTTAGCATTTTAACGTTTACAGCAGATAACAATTTCACAATTTACATGGATGATTTGGAGTTGGGGACCAAGGGCAATGTGTCTAAGTTTGCAGACGACACTAAGATAAGTGGTAAAGCAAAAAGTGCAAAGGATACTGGAAGTCTGCAGAGGGATTTGGATAGGCTAAGTGAATGGGCTAGGGTCTGGCAGATGGAATACAATGTTGACAAATGTGAGGTTATCCATTTTGGTAGGAATAACAGCAAAAGGGATTATTATTTAAATGATAAAATATTAAAACATGCTGCTGTGCAGAGAGACCTGGGTGTGCTAGTGCATGAGTCGCAAAAAGTTGGCTTACAGGTGCAACAGGTGATTAAGAAGGCAAATGGAATTTTGTCCTTCATTGCTAGAGGGATGGAGTTTAAGACTAGGGAGGTTCTGCTGCAATTGTATAAGGTGTTAGTGAGGCCACACCTGTAGTATTGTGTTCAGTTTTGGTCTCCTTACTTGAGAAAGGACGTACTGGCACTGGAGGGTGTGCAGAGGAGATTCACTAGGTTAATCCCAGAGCTGAAGGGGTTGGATTACGAGGAGAGGCTGAGTAGACTGGGACTGTACTCGTTGGAATTTAGAAGGATGAGGGGGGATCTTATAGACATATATAAGATTATGAAGGGAATAGATAGGATAGATGCAGGCAGGTTGTTTCCTCTGGCGGGTGAAAGCAGAACTAGGGGGCATAGCCTCAAAATAAGGGGAAGTAGATTTAGGACTGAGTTTAGGAGGAACTTCTTCACCCAAAGGGTTGTGAATCTATGGAATTCCTTGCCCAGTGAAGCAGTAGAGGCTCCTTCATTAAATGTTTTTAAGATAAAGATGGATAGTTTTTTGAAGAATAAAGGGATTAAGGGTTATGGTGTTCGGGCAGGAAAGTGGAGCTGAGTCCACAAAAGATCAGCCATGATCTAATTGAATGGTGGAGCAGGCTCGAGGGGCCAGATGGCCTACTCCTGCTCCGAGTTCTTATGTTCTTATAACATTACAAAATAAAACCAACACAAAACCCCCAAACCCACCCAACCCCCAACTCCCGAACCAACCGCCCCACCTCACTCCCTCCCCTCCCCTCCTCACTCCCTCCCCTCCCCACCTCCCCCCTAGCAGTTGACGGGCAACTCATTCATTTTAATGAAGACGATCCTCCCTCGCCATGAAATCCAAAGATCCGACCACCGGGCAAGGTCCCACCTAATAGTCACCATCAGCTGTGGAAAGTTGGCCCCATATAGCTGTCTGAAAGGGGGTGTCATTGACATTCCCAAATATTTAAATCCAAGGGGGACCATCCGAAGGGGAAGTTAGCAAGATGCGGGGCCTTATCCCTCAACCCCTCCCCACCGGCATTCAGTGACCCCCAGACTCCACTGGTCCCTTTGGAAGAGAAATCCAGAGAATCACAACCCTCTGAGGGAAGAGATGACTGTAAATATATAACGTAGCTACAGCACAATATTACACGATTGAAATAATAATATACTTCATTATAGAACCATAAACAATATATCTAATATGTACCAAATAACAACACTGGACATATCTCTGTCAGATATTAATTTACTGACCCCTTAAATATCATCATCTCCTGGGGAAACCAGCCCTTTAATTCTGAACTTCAGGAAACAGACCATTATTTTAGCCAAATAAATAAATGTGTCAAGCTAAGGGAGCAAAGGATGTCAATGTCTTTAAGACAGTAAGAAGTCTTACAACTCCAGGTTCAAGTCCAACAGGTTTGTTTCGATATCACTAGCTTTCGGAGCGCTAGTGAGAACAAACCTGTTGGACTTTAACCTGGTGTTGCAAGGCTTCTGACTGTGCTCACCGCAGACCAACGCCGGCATCTCCACATCACTGTCTTTAAGAGAGAGAGAGACCTGGGCCAAGCTTTCCAGAGTCTGCACCCTTCCTGGATTCACTTCCTTTCAATTGAAGGTGAGAATGAGAAAAGAAATGGAAAGGGGGAGAAAATAAAGTGTTTCACTCACAGATGTTGGAGACAGGAGGAGGTTTTACCTTCACTTCCGCTGTGACATCACAATGGAGCCCTCCCTGAATCAGCCAATAGGAATTACTCTATTCCGCGGAGTCGTCACTGGGTTCCAGTGCGCAGACGTGGGAGCCGCTCGGTGTTCTCCCCCCTGCCTGAGACTGCGCATGTCTAAAGGAGAGTGGATGCTGCGCATGTGCGGGGGAGCTCACTTCCTGACCTTCCTGCTGAGGCATTGACCAATGGGAAGAGTTGCGGGACCGGAAGGACTCTGGTCCTCCAGCCAATCAGAGCGCGGGGTTTGTGTGACTGAGCTTCACTCCGGCGGAAACTTCCTCCTGGGCCTTCATCAAACAAACCGCCAGACGCCGCTGGTTCTCCAGCATTCTGCAACTTACATCAGCAGTGACAGAAATGATCACCCCCGCCCCCGGCATGAGCTTTACACGTCTGAAGGGGGCCGAGGTAACGGAAGAACTCAAACTCTTCCTGAAAATGTGCAGTGAATGAAGTATCTCTGATCAGGGAGGCATCAAACCTCCACCTTCTCGTCCTGGGGGTGAGCCCTCGAGCAGAACCTCCAGAAAACCGGGGGGGGGGGGGGGGATGGGCTTTACTTATGATGTTCCCTGTGGTGCAAGTGGACACCAGGTCGTTCTCGGCACGAAGAAGTCGGCGATTCTAGTCTGACATTGCTGTGGGACTGGAAAGAAGGTAAAATCTCCGCCCCTCGGGTGCAAAGTTCCCCAAATATCCACATAACCCACCTCCTCACAAGCCGAGACCAACGCCCTAGCTTGTAGGCGGGGGGGGGGGGGGGGGGGTGGTGCCTGGTAACCAGGAGCTTATCCACCAGAGGATATATGTGGCCGTTGAAGTGACCAACCACAAAAGAGTTAGTCGAAGCTAACAGCAAAATCCACAAAAGCCTTTGCAATGAACTCCGGGGAGTCGTTCGGGCATCCAAAGACATTCATTATTGAAACAACATCTCCATGCACCAAACCTCTAATGATCACATATCCATCTCCTTTGTCCTTGGTACAGGTTTCAACCTTAAAAGGGATATTTTTATTAATAAGGATTGCCACACCCATGCTACTTGATGACAAAGAGGCAAAGAAAATCCTTCCCAACCGATCCAGCCTCAATTTACAGTGTACCTCATCATAGAATCCCTACAGTGCAGAAGGATGCCATTCAGCCCATCGATTCCGCATCTGCCTTTGAAAGAGGACCCTACCTAGGCCCATGACTCCACCGTGTCACTGTCCCCCAGTAACCCTACCTAACCTATTTGAACACTAAGGGGCCAATCCACCCAACTTGCACATCTTTGCCCTGTAGGAGAAGCCAGAGAAAACCAACGCAGACATGAGGAGAAGGTGCAAACTCCACCCAGGCAGTCACTCGAGGCCCGAATTTAACTTGTGTCCCTGGTGCTGTGAGGCAGCTGTGCTAACCACTGTGCCACCTTGCCGCACCAAATGAGTTTAAGCTTGATGAGATTCCTGCAATAAAGCTATGTCGACTTTCACCTTAAGAAAG